>NC_089843.1:92544848-93960348 GCF_035609145.1 Eleutherodactylus coqui | reverse complement strand
AGTCATGCAAAAAACGTAGCATGTTCTATTTTCCTGCACATTCGCACACCAAAATTTCCCATAGAAGTCAATGGGGATGCGCAAATGAACGTGTAATACATTAGGAGATATGTGAAACACTGCGGAATTGTGCAGTGTAATTTTTCCAACACTTGTAGAAACCGCAATTGGTTTCTGCAAGTGTGGAGGAAGAATCGATTTCCCATAGCATGCTATGGGTGTTATTCGCTGCAGATCCACAGTGTGGATGCCTGCCACGGATTCCAAAGCAAATATCCGGCTGTGAGCAGGAGCCCTAAACCAAGCTCAGCAGCTGATCGCAGTTTAACTAAACCGGGACCAACAACATGGTTAGTGCAATCGGCCCTTAGCTGTTATAGCTCATCCGTGCTAAGGAGCAATGGTTTGTGCTTTCGGACATATTGGTGCACCAGTGTCATGTTAGGCTGCAATCTGCTTGACTGTGCACCACCTGTTTGTCAGAATAATTCTCCTCTGACATCAGGAAGCACACGTTTACAAACATATTTTGTTCTGGGGACGCTACATAGATGACATCCTTGTCATCTGGACTACTAGACATTTTTGGATCTTACTATTTCTCTTGACGATATGGGTATGATTAGAACGGAGATTTTCCGCAAGTCCACAGCTAATAGTTTTCTCTTTTTGACAGTCACCACCTTTTTCGGTTACGCAGTGGCATACCAGTGGAACAGTACCTTTGGGATCAAAGGAAATGTTCTGTTGATTACGGTTTCAGCATGAATGTAACTCCCTCTTCCACAGATTCAGAAGAAGAGGATTTCCAGCCAAAATTCTGGACTGACAGAATCTTCTCGTCCCTAAACCATCATCTCAACCGAAAAATAAAATCTCGGTTGGATTGCCACTTTTGATGGCTATTCTCAACAGGTCATGAAGATTTTGAGGAAATATTGGCCATTCCTGTTGGTGAATGTTATTAGCAAACACCCAAGTGTCACCTGTAAGAGGGGCCCGGATGTAGGACATATGCTTGTACATATTTCTGTGCATCACAGGAGAGAGCGCTGGACCTCATAAGTGGCCTTATAGTGGACTGTAAACTTTGTGATAATTGCAATCTATGTTCCTTTATTATGACTTCTTCCGTGTTCACTAACCCTCTTGATCAAAAGATCTATGTGATATGGCAGGCAATCAATTGTAGGAGTAAGGAATGAATTTATGCCGCAATCTGTTCATGTCCTAAGGCAGTGATGGGCAACCTTTTGAGCTCGGTGTTCCAAAATTCGCCAAAAAACGGAGCATAACTTGGGTGGTGTGTCACTTCAAGAAAAAAAACATAAATTCGCTATATTTACAGTTTAAATAACAAAAATGTATAAATTAATGTCTAACTGTATTTAATAAACCCAAAACACCCAGAGCACAGGCCCTCGCCTCTCCCAGCCTCCCCCTCACTTATCTCAGTAATGATGAGTCCCCAGCAGTGACAGTGCCCCCCACAGCGGCCCCCAGCAGTGACAACGCCCCCCACAGCGGCCCCCAGCAGTGACAGCGGCCCCCAGCAGTGATAGCGCCCCCCACAGCGGCCCCCAGCAGTGACAGCGGCCCTCCACAGTGGCCCCCCAGAAGCGACAGTGCCTCCCACAGTGGGCCCCCAGTAGCAACAGCACCCCCCACAGCGGGCCCCCAGCAGCAACAGCGCCCCCCACAGCAGGTCCCCAGCAATGACAGCGCCCCCCAGCAGTGACAGCATCCCCCCCAGCAGCCCCCCAGCAGCGACAGCACCCCCCACAGCAGCCCCCCAGCAGCGACAGTGCCCCCCCACAGCAGTGATAGTGTCCCCCACAGCGGCCCCCCAGCAGTGACAGTGCTCCCCACAGCGGCCCTCCAGCAGTGATAGCGGCCCCCCACAGTGACAGCGGCCCCCCCAGCAGTGACAGCGGCCTCCCAGCAGTGAAAGTGGGCCCCCCAGCAGTGACGGCGGCCCCCCACAGTGACAGCGGCCCCCCAGCAGTGAAAGTGGGCCCCCCAGCAGTGACAGTGCCCCTGACACAGCCTCCCCAGCAGTGACAGTGCCGCCCACACAGCCTCCCCAGCAGTGACCCTGCCCCCAGAGACCCATGTACTTACCCCATCCACGTCCTGGAAGCTCTGCTCCTCCGCTGGCCTCTGCGCTGCTAGCAGCAATGATCTCCGGCGCGCACTAGCAATACTTGGGCCGAGGTTCTGTGCGTCCCTCCGGAGAGGAGTTGGTAGAGCCACTGTAACGTGTGCCAACTTTACCCTCCCAGCTCCTCAACATGGGCCTCGCGTCTAGGTGGCTGTTGAGATGCTGCACTAGCAGACCCTGATCAGCTCTATTAGTGAGTATTGTCACTACAGGGGGATCTTTTCCCCTATAAATAGGGCTCCTATGAATGCCCCAGCTTCAATGGAAAAGTGTGTAATAAAAAAAAAGACCATGTGAATGTCCCCCAGAGGCCTTATATGACTTAATGGGGCATATAAAAAAATAGTTACAGGAATAAGTAAAAAAAATTACAGACTAAAATAAGAATATTTACATAAAAATGAAAATTACCCAAAGACGACACCAACCAAAACCGTCTCTGTATGCGCCCTGTAATCTGAAGTCATACATATTATATATCAAAACGTCTGAAACAAAATGAGGAACCCATTCCTATACTTTATTATAGCATAAATGTTACAATTAAAAAAACTACACATGTTAAAAAGATCATTTTTTAAGCTTTTTACCCACAATAAAACTAAAAACCGGAAAAAAATTTAGTGACAAAGATATTTAAAAGGTAGCCCTATATGTCATGGGGAAAAAAATGCTGAAAAAATAATTTTGATAGTTAAAGGTAAAAAATTAGGGCAGTAAAACCACCACATGGGTAAAAACCCTAAAAAAGTGTATTGTCTTTAAGGTACAAAACAGCCTAGTCCTTAAGGGGTTAAAATAAGTGGTGGTAAACACTAATATATGCACTGACTGGGAGGCATGGGTACACATTGATGCCAGTGTGATCCACTAATATACATACAAATGAGCTCGCAGTCGCTGAGTAGTCCAGTTTCTTTGGCATGTGCAGACCCGAAACTTAACACTGATCCTATCATCCCAGGGCTGAGCTGCCATGTGCTAGTGTTGGATTTCTATTGGTTCTTTATCCCAGGAGCATTATGGTTGGTACTGGGACTTGTCATGTCTGGAGGTGTACTACCTTGTACTAGTTCACTGGCCGTCATCTTTATCTGGCTTCCTATTGGTGAGACCATCATCTATGCCTAGAGTTCAGTAGCAAGAGTGGCCTGCAGAAGGCCTTGAAGGGCATTCTGGTACTGCAGAGAAAGGGTTAACACCTATGGGTGGAGCAGGAACTAGATAAAAGCTTTAGCTCCAGTCACACTCAGGGAGAATGCTGGCTGCTAGTCAGAGAGGCTGTGGGAGCAATCATCAGGACTGTGAGCCTGAGGTCTGTGTGGACCAGTTTGGGGGACCAGATAATAAAATGCATAGAAAGCAGCACAACCAGTATTCAAGCCAATGTGGCACAAGAGCAGGTGAACGATCCTAAATAGATCCGGACTCCAGGATCCATTAGCATAACTTCGTAGATTTCCAATAAAACGGATCAGCACACAGGAGGTTCTTCACATTATATATATCTTTAATCCTCAGCAAAACATGAAGCTGCAACCCGAGGTGGGTTGAAACGTTTGCAGTCAGTCAGAGGAAACACCCTGGGTGGGGTAGTGGCCCTGCAGGTGGTAAACCCTGGACTTTGTACATGAACTGTAGGATATGCTGAATACATTTGCCATGCTGTGGAATGAAATCAACCCGAAAAAAACTTTTTTTCAGCTGCGCTTCAATACTGACCCTTAACGATATATGGGAAGCAAGCTACTAAAAACACATGTTAATAGTAAGCTCAATTTTATTCCCTAAAAAACATATACATTCAAGCAAAGATAAAAAATAGGTATAGATAACTAAGCAACGCGTTTCTGCGTCAACTGACGCCTTTATCAAGCTAATATCACTTCTACCCATTCACATATATATACATATTTAGAACATACCTTAATCATACGCCCCGATGTGGTACATCTGCTCACTTTCCTGCACCACGCTAGACGCTAACCTCGTGTGTGTGTGCGGGGGGGGCGGGGTTTCACACAGACACACACACACGAGGTTAGCGTCTAGCGTGGTGCAGGAAAGTGAGCAGATGTACCACATCGGGGCGTATGATTAAGGTATGTTCTACATATGTATATATATGTGAATGGGTAGAAGTGATATTAGCTTGATAAAGGCGTCAGTTGACGCAGAAACGCGTTGCTTGGTTATCTATACCTATTTTTTATCTTTGCTTGAATGTACATGTTTTTTAGGGAATAAAATTGAGCTTACTATTAACATGTGTTTTTAATAGCTTGCTTCCCATATATCGTTAAGGGTCAGTATTGAAGCGCAGCTGAAAAAAAAAATTTTTCTGGTTGATTTCATTTTCTATATCCCCACTGTTCAGAAGAGCTTTGGGGAACTTTTTATGCTGCTGCTCTCCAGAAAAACATGGATGTGCAATAATAGATGCACGTAACTATATGTTTTTTGTGGATCTTACGGAAGGCCCTGCACTAAAGAAACTGTTGAAAGGCGAACTTGGACTTCAGGTGTAGGCGGGACACAAAAATTATTTTGTTGCTCCGCCTAACACCCGGTAAGTAAGATTACCGAGAGTATTTATCACTAGCTTTTTCCATGGACATGGCGCTCTCCTTAATTTGTGTTTCCATGCTGTGGAATAAAACTGACACGTATCAGATTTAAAGAAAGTAAAGTCTCCTGAGCCACTTTTACACGTGTCGTGCCCCTGTCCGGACTGAGAGGTGGGCCATCCAAAGGCAAGTGAACCCGCCCTTGCCACACCGGTCCTAGGCTTTATAGGGCTTGTCAACCTCCTGATATTCTCACTATAGTTGTGCGATCAACCTGATGACGCCTGTGAGGGTAAAACATGTACGCGGGGCTATGTGTTCCGCCTCATATAATATATATAATAGCATATATTGTCATAACTGAAGCATATTGAGCACATGGGAACACCATTTTTCCTCCACCTACATGGTTGGTCGCTGCTTAAAAACCCACATCCAGATCAGGATTGTGGTAAAGAAATCGAGCTTTATTGCAGTATTTTCACAGACAGAATAATAACAGAATCTTCCTACTGTTATGAACACATCACGGTACACACATATATGATATCTCTGGCCATCTGGCCACTAAATAACACAGGTTATCTCTCTACTAGAGGCCTAGTGCCTCAAACACATGTCACAGTCCATCAATTATTATTACCCACCAGGGTGCCACTCTAGGAGCCCTCAACTCCTGTCGGGATCCTGCCTCCAGCAAGTGATTGCGCTGATTGGTTATCAAGCTCTGTGGCTCAGCCAATCACTGCGGCGCTAGAGAAACAATCAGAGCAATCGCTTGCTCGAGGCGGAGTTTACAAACCCCATTACCAGCAAGCGATGTTCTGTCGGTGCTAAGAACTGCAAGGAAGCCTGCCAGGACTGCGGAGACCAGCGGGAGGAACACGGACGGTGTCTGCTAGGTAAGTATAAGACATCCCCTGAAAATAAGACCCTGTGTCTCTCTTGGGGCAAAAATGAATATAAGACAGAGTCTTATTTTCAGGGAAACATGGTATTATTGATACTTTTATGGTGGATGTCAAGATATTGATTTTCACTATATGTTGCCTTGGTGTGGGATATATTTACAAATATACTAGTGTTGCTGGCAGCAGTACTGTATTTTTATCTCTTGGTGTTTTTAGCCATTATATTAACGGTTACGTCTTACATGAGTTGTAGACGTTTGTTGCCCTAGGGCAACTTTTGTTCTGTCTAGTAAATTGGATGCCTGGCATGATTCCTGGGCATTCTTCTTCTTAGTTATTCACTGTTTGATATTCGCAGACCACACACATTGTTTGTGCTATTATTTTCTATGAAAAAGGGAAAAGAATAGAATGTGCTGAAATTTTTTTACACTGGCTATGTGAAAAAATGCCAGTGTGAATAGCCTCATAGGCCAGTCTAAGAGCAAATTGGCAAAAGAAGCAGTGGCTTACAGGGAAGAAGGGGCCCTTAGCAAAGATGAAAATAGGCCCCTTTTTAAATTAGAGTCCAAGAACTCCTTAAGTTAAGGCCCTTTTACACACAGTTTCTCTCAAAATTCCTGCAAACGGCTGAAAATGAGCGATAATCGTTACATGTAAACGCGGGCCTTGTGCACTTTTCATTTCAACGATGGATTTTAGTTCACTTAAAATCCATTGTTTAGCCGCTGAAGAATGAGTAAATACATTCCATCTTTCACAATACTGCAGGCTGATTTGCCTGCGGCATGTTTATGCTAGCCACAAGGAGAACAACAAGAATGCGTTGGTAACCATCAGGAGAACAATGGAATGTGTAGGCAGCTGTTTACATGGCTGGGTGTGTGTTTAAACACAACCAGCTCTGCAAACAACATCTGGAGGTCCTTTTACATGCAAATGAAGATGATAAACTGTTAATGGCCATTAACACTTTATGCAAATATTTTAGTCTTTTGAAAGATTATCTTTGCGTGTAAAGGGGCCTTTAGAGTAGCATGAGGGCAGGCCACTAATTTTTAAAGGCTGGATAACCCCTTTAAGTGGCTGTGTGATGCCTTGTTTTTTGTGCTATCCACATTACAATTATTCTCCCTCAGAAGCATTAATTCTAGAGGTGAACATATCTGTGATATAGTACTATACAAAGGTACCATATAACAGCACCCAGATTCATGTGAGGAGGAGAAATAGGGGACTTCAAAACCCTGTTTGAATGATTGGTGGGGCTCCCAGTGGTTGGACTCCTAGAAATTATAGCATAATCACTTACATAAGTATCACCAATCCTGAGGACAGGTGATAAATATTCTTGGGAATACCACTTTAGGAGTATGTTTGCACCCGATACCTGGTGACCTGAACTAAGCGCATAAACATTGTCTTTAGTTACTGAAAGAAATTTACCTTTATATACCTTGCTTTATAGCCATTCAGAACCTGTTTCTATTGGATACTAAATACAATCAAAATTCCCAAAAAATCAGGACACTGTGTAAAATGTGAATAAATGTAAAGAAGAATGCAATGATTTTGAAATCTCATATAATCGTATTTTATTCCCAGTAGAACATAGAACAAAGATAAGAAGGTGAAAAGGAGTCAATTTTCTATTTCATTAAAAAAAATTAACTCATTTAGAAACTTCCGAAAAATGTTCCTCAATGTAAAATCACAAAGACATTGAATATCCCACCATCCATAGCACATAATATCATCAAAAGATTAAGAGAATCTGGAGAAATCCATGAGCACAAGGGACAAAGCCGACGGTCAATATAGGATATGCAAGATCCCCTTAAGCAGTACTGCATTAAAAACAGGCATGATTCTGTAATACAAACTTATGTAAAGAAAAAGCCATATATCAACACAATTCAGAAATGCTGGCGCCTTCTTTGGGCCAAATTTCCTTTAAAATGGGCTAAGGCAAAATAGAAAACTGTTGTGTGATCAGATAAAATCGAAATTTGAAATTCTTTTTGGAAATCACGGAAGCCATCTCCTACGGACTCAAAAGAAGAGGGACTATCCAGCAGTTCAAAAAGCCCGCATCTCTGATGGCATGGTGTTGCATTAGTGCCTATAGCATGAGTAGCTTACACATCTTGAAAGGCACTGTCAATGCTGAGCAGTATATAGAGGGTTTAGACCAACATATACTACCATCAAGACAACATCTCTGTTAGGAAAGGCCATGCATATTTCAGCAAGGCAATGCTAAACCACACACTGCATCCATCACACATGGCATTGCAGAAGAGTCCAGGAGCTAAACTGATCTACCTGCAGTCCAGAACTCAGCTATAGAAAATATCAGGCACATTATGAAATAAAAAATCCGGCAAAGAAGACCCAGGACTATTGAGCAGCTGGAGTCCTACATCAGACAAGAATGGGACAACATTCATCTTTCAAAACTCCAGCAATTGGTCTCCTCACTTCCCAGACGTTTACAGACTGTTGTAAGAAGAACATGCTACAGAATGGTAGACATGGCCCTGTTCTAACTTTTTGGAGATGTGTTGCTGCCAGAAATGTCTAAATGAGTTCATTTTCACTATCATCGAATCAGAGATATAGGACAGTGTAAATATAGGTACTCTGATCAAACAGACATAACGTAAAAATAATAATTCTAGCTCAGGTAAGAGTTTATGTTGCAACCAGGTTGCTGTCAACTTGTCTACCACTGAGGGAATCCCATGGATGCTTGGAATCATCCAGGGATGCAACTAGGTTTAGTGAGGGGGGGGGGGGGGGGACTTCCCAAAAGAGCTGGGAGCAGAATGTGATGCATGCAGTTCATAAGATGGGGAATATGATGGGTGCTCAGCTAAAGTTTTGCACTTTGGTGTCGAGTTAGCCAGGGTATCCCACAAGTGCTTAAGGTTAAAGTAGCACTTAGTAGACACAGAGAAAAAAAACACACATGGAGATTAGACATCCGGTGAAAGCATGAATAGCCTGCCAGGATGTCAATGGCTTAATCAATTCGCTCTCAGTGGTGAGGTTTTTGGTGAACCAAAGCCTTCACGAGTGCATAGATTTCATGAGTGCATAGATTACTCAACTTCATAGATTAATAAATTCTGCATGAATTGATCAGAATCACGGGTTCATAGGTTCAACGCGTTTCCCTATTGAGGCAGTTCATCAGGATCCATTTAATTCTTAAGCACAGAGGAAACCCCAAAGGGGAGATACAGAACTTAAAAGATTTAATTACAGACCTGAACTACCTAGTAAATGATAGATCGGAAAAATAAAGGGCAGTCTGGGATGGAGGCGGCACAGAGGTTTCCAGATGTGGAGTTTATGGCTAGAAAGCAGACCATACAAATTGTGGCCCTTGAGAAACTACAAATAACCTGCAGAAGAGTACAGCTAAAAAGTCCCTACACTGCCTTTAGCCATCCCTGAGTGTCCCAGGGGATGGGTCTACCATCAAGACCACAGGCCTTATTGCATCATTTTCTTTTTTGATTCTTTTTCCTAATATTTTAGATTCTGAGGCAGGGTTATTGGACTTCTAACTCCTCCTGAGTCTAGACTAGACTTTAGATAGGGTGCCTGGCATCATGCAATCAGTTAGATCTGGGATGCTCAGGGAATGGCCAGGGATTGTAGCATGTGATCGCACAACTGTAAGTCCGACAGGACCAGGCAGGAAAAAAGCAACAGAAAGAGCAAAAGAGGTGAGCATATTGTTTTATTTCTATTTCCCCCACTTTGTAATCACAGTCTCATGTAAGCCTGGCAACTTGGCGCCCCTGAGACACGGGATCAGCGACTGCTATGGAGGTAGTTGTGGGTGGCCTCAGGACGGGGCTGGCCCACCAGGATTCCTCCAACACTAGCTATATTCCTGTATCTAGATGCCTTAGCAAAAGCGTAGCAGCTTGCTGATGCCCTCTTTGGCACTAAAGAACATGGGGCACATATCCTGTTACTAGCTACACCACTGCAGAGTAGACTGGCTGCAATAATCATTCATTAAACATTACACACATGACCCACTAAAAAGAGTAAAGCACCCAAGACAAGTACAAATGTCCCGAAGAACAATATCAGACACATGAGCATGTTTTATTACATGGGTAAAAATGATTTGGGAATAAATGTAAACAATGTTCAATGATAATATTGTTTAAGGAGGGCTTACTGTACGTAAGACACAACACATACAGTAAATAACATGGTTTACTTATGTTTTCACAAAGGAAAAGCGAACAACAGTGTGGCCATTGTCACTAAATGTAATGATGAAGATGTATCACTGTGCTCATCATTTGTCGCCACCTAGTGAAATATTCATATACTGCACTACTTCTTTTATACAGAAATTAACTATCTCAGGAGAATGGTAATATTTAGGAAAATATAACAATCTATTATTTCTAATTAAGAGACATTCTGAGAATGGTGGGAGTCCTGCAGGTTAACCCTATTAATCACTTCTATTGGTGAGAAAACTCCTTTATGGTCACTTAATTTATCCTGTCTTTGGAGCCAGTTGCTAACATTCTCATTATATTATCTTTATTAAACTGTTAATAAATGTAATCACTGTATAATGAAAGCTTATGCCACTGTCCAATATGCATTGGGAATTATTTATCAATATTGTCGAGTTCTAAAAAGAAGCGCTGCGGAATAAGTTCGCCCGATACAAATAAAATAATTATTGATCTACCAAATACATGCTATTACACCAAATTTACAAAAGTGGCGCATGGACCTAAAATAGGAAAGATGCACTAAAAAATGCGTCAATTTTTGCATAGCAGTGCTGTGTGCGCCAAAAATGAGCCAACTTGTATTCCAAAATATGTTTTGCACCACAAATTAAATTCTGCTTTAGGTACTAATATAAAAAATATAACCAACAACCTAATTACTGATATTAACACATAAAATTGGAGTAAAAACATGAAAAACACCCACCCTATCCATGTAGTTTATTTTCAATACAAAATGCGCCAATTTCCACATAACACTTATCATGCACGCCAAAATTGCGCTAGTTTGCATTTGGAAATATATTTCTCTCCAAAAGTTTTATTCTGCATGATCTACTAATATAAAATAATTAGTCGGTCAAAAAAATGCTAATAAAACAAAAAAGACAAGCATGCGGAGAAAACAATTTGCGCCTAATGCCTCTTCATTTACCCCAACTTTCATTACGTATTATTAGCACCTGTTTTTACCAACACTTTCTTGTAGTAATGCTTTATAGATGTCTTGGAAAGGGACAGAAGCTTGCCACACCCACTTTCAAGGAAAAAGAAAAATTGGCAAGCTTGTCAGATCTTTTTATTCTTTTTGGCGAAACTATTTGTAAATTTGTCTAAAATTCCATGTGCCTTAATTCTGGTGCAGTTTTAGCACAAATCTGTTGGAAACACACCCACAAATAAGGGCCATTCTGGTTTATTGCAAACTGTTTTGTAGAGTAACAAATCTGATTGCTCTACAAACCTTCCAGTGACATAGCTATAGGGGTTGCAATTGCGATCTGGTCTTTAAGCCAGGGGGGCTCAGAGGTTCCCCTTGACATATTACTTGAAGCTGCAGCGCCCCAACCACCCCTATCCCAGTGCTTCTTTACCTTCGTTCAGCAGAACTCAATGTCACTTCTTCATTAAGGCCTGCTTTACGAGTGCACAAGTATAGTTTCACGTGTTTTTGCGCTGCGTTATTGTGGAATGAAAGTTGCGTTTTTGCGTGCACAACCGCAGTTTTACGATACTTTTTGTGCACGCAAGTTGTACACAATTGGACTCTAAAAAAAAATGCACCAATGCTCCCAGCCATTGAAATGGCCAAATTCATTAATGATACCTAGATGTGTTCTTCTCCTGCTTTTTATTTTGTGCAGCGCAATTGCACATGCAAGATAGGCAGTTGTGAATGAACCCGCTGCATAAAAAACTGGGACTGATGAAACTATTTGTAAAAGCAGTTGATAGAAATTCTGCAGCAGTTATGCATTTGAAATCTAAATTTCCTAAAGGTTGTGATGCGAAAATGAAAGAAGGAAGTCCAAGAAGTGAAGTTTTAAGGGCACATTGCATCCCATAGCTTGGTATGATTTCACAACTTCACTTACTAGATCACAATAGTTTTTTGATTTATGATTTCCAAGAAAAGAAGAGGAGACATTGTTGAACGACAATCAGGCTGCTTTTTTGCAATGGATTTAACAGCTTCTGAAATTTTTCATCATCCATTACTGGATTGGTTGACAGGGAGAGTATAAAAGACAGAGAGTGGGTGGGGTTAGCCAGTCTAGTCCTGGAAGCCAACCATGGAGGAAGTCTAGTCCTGAAGCCCAGCCATGAAGGATGTCTAGCCTTGGAACCAGTCTAGTCCTGGAGCCCAGCTAAGACAAAGTTGTGTTGGAGTGTTAGCAGTGGAGAGAGAGGACGGAAGAGAGGAGGAAAGAAAGGAGATCAAGTCAGCAAGTCATCTATAACCTTTAAGTACTGACGTAGGGGCCTATCAGGCCGAGCTAAAGTAATAATATCAAATATCTCCCCTCCCCCGCACGCGACACTTATGCCGTTTCTAGAAGCTTCAAGTTTAGTCGCACTGAGGCCGTAGGTGGTGATTTACGTGTTGGCGCGTGCAAAATTGGTGAATAAAAACATCTGATAGACTCAACGTCGGTATTTACGTGGCTTTTTTTGCAATAATTTTGTTTCAGTTTTTGACTTTTTTTTTCAGTAATTACATGAAAAACATAAAATTGAACCCAGCACTTCATCCGCAAGAAAACGGTTGACAAACACAAGCTATTGCTCACATTTTCTAAAAGTAGACGAGCATTTGTGCCTGTTGATAGTGAATTTGAGTCAACTGTAACATCATGGATACATTTTGAGGACACTAGCAATTCAGAGGCAGATGATGTCGGTGACAATTTCATTCCTGAGCAACATGGACACTCAGTTATTTTCTACCACATGTTAGATATCAGCACTGTCAATAGCCACATATTATATGACATACATCATAAAAAGATTACTGATAGGGGAGTTTTCCTAAAACAATTGGCTTACAGATTAGTGTTGGTAAACATGAGAAGAGTGAACAATGAAAGACTGCCACGTGAAATACGAGTGAGTTTGAGTCGAGTGCTAGGACCTGATATGCCTGACCGTCCAGAAAGTCCAGGAAGAAGAGGTGAAGCGAAGAAGATGCCACACATGACCACTGAAGCTTCAGAGAAAGTCCACACACATGTATTCATGCAAAAAACATGTATGCCTTCAGTGTGCAAAGCAAATATGCCTGGACTGTGTAAGATTCGCGTGAATTGGTGCTTTGCAGTTTTCTACTCTGCCAGGAGGAGCGACAGAGCCACCGTGACTACCATCTAATTTTTGCCGCGCTGCTAAGTACCTCCTAAGTCTGGGTCATGGCACACCCCTGGCTGGTGTAACATTTCAAGATACTTTCATATAATTCATAGTCACCTCTAGTCTGCTTTGGAGAGGTACGGAGATCTTGTCCAAATTTGGCCCCCATTATCTTTTGTTTCTTCTAAGGATGATGAATGATCTGATGGACCTTTCATGTAGACACTTTGGATTACATGCCGTTTTGTTCTTTTTTTGGTTACTGCTGATTGATGTCACTTGGATCTTGCAAAAATGAAGCTTGCGACATGAGTTTATGTTGCTAAAGGTCAAAAACTGACAATATCTTTTCTAACAAATGCACAAAGGGTGAAAGCAAGCATAAGAGCAAGCCTTTATTCCACAGCCCAGCACGTAACCTGTGATTTATATGGACAAATACTCCATGAAGCCAATTGGTCTGCAGTTTGTCAGGGAATACATTTTTCCATTCTACAAAGGACAATATGAGGATTGCTTGTGGCTTCAACCTCGGAATGATTCAGTATTGTATATACTGTAGGTGGTAAACCGAAACTGACTCATGTCGGTAATAAATTTAGCACAGATTTTAAGTGAGCGCTTTTATGTGTTGGGATATGC
This sequence comes from Eleutherodactylus coqui, assembly GCF_035609145.1. Classification (NCBI taxonomy): domain Eukaryota; kingdom Metazoa; phylum Chordata; class Amphibia; order Anura; family Eleutherodactylidae; genus Eleutherodactylus; species Eleutherodactylus coqui. Next base: position 93,946,661 of record NC_089843.1, on the reverse strand, counting down.
AGTAGTTGGACAAATAATGTCTCTTGTTGAATAGAATCCTGTGCAATATGCTGATTTTGCTTCATTAGGTAATGACTATTATACAAGAAATTAATTTAGCGGTAAAATCCCTGATACCCCTGTTTGTGGACAAATTGCTGCCAACAAGAAGGCTCACTGTCCATGAAGAACAGCATTAATAGTGCAGAAAATGTAAGGGACCGCGCTGGATAATCTACACGTCATAATCCAGATAAATAGCTTTTAAAGGTTAATCTGACCTAAAATGTTCAGCAAAAAGCAGTGTGGTTCCGTGTTAGCCAGAAAAATCAATGTGATGTTAAATACTCTTGTATACATAAGTGGGGTTTGTGATTATTGTATTTCAGGAAGGTTGGTATATACCATACTGTTGCAGTGCATATGTTACTTTAAGAGGGAGGAGAGCTCAGGAAGCAGCTGGCTCTTGGCGTGCCCCCTTTGACCGGTTTCCAGGAAGGAGAGCAAAGAGATTAAATGGCAAGCTGAGAGGTAAGCTGTGAAGAAGTTCCTGATAATACGTAGAAATGGGCCATACTTTGAGCCCTACTGGCAGTCTTTGCACTGGACTGACCCTGTAAGCCCTGGGCATGATTGGTACCTGTCATTTTACTGCAAGTACTGAGCCTGCTGCTATCCATTCTTTCTCCGTAATGTCAAAACCGGTAGGCCTCATCATTTAGTTTAAGCCTTGTGATACGGCAAAAGTGTGTTTGGTCCACAGTTTACTGCACGGTTTGTGAATTTTTATCCTGTTGGATGTAACACCTGGCACTTTGTCAAAGTTGAACTTTATGTTACCGATATATGGAACTTTATATAGTGTTTGGCCCAATCTGGCCCGTCTTATTTATAGTTCTGTTGCAGTCTGTTAATGAAGTTTGATACAGTTCTTGTCACAAACTGAGGTGACCCTCCCACTTCGCAATAAACATGGTTCAATGAACCGGCCCGATCCCTATGGAAGACAGGGAGACACCCCAGCCTTAGCCCTGGTCTATCCCTAAATTTAAAAAGACAAAAGTATTATAGAGGTGCTACCTTTACCAGCTAACCAGAACAATTATATATGCATTTTTCCATTTTTGGAGCAGAAAATTAGAATTTAACATTTTGTTTTTACCCATTGCTTTCAGTAGTGTAGACGTGCAGTAGGAAGAGTGGCCTTCAGAGGCCCTAAACAGGCATTCTGAGATCTGAGAGAGAGGGTTAACACCTATGGGAGTGGCAGGAAGTGGCATAAAAGTTTTAGTCCCTAACACACTCAAAGGGGAGGTTATAGCTCAGTGGAGCTAGAAGGGCTGCAAGCCTGAGGTCCAGTTTGGACTAGTGAGGTCTGGTGTGGACCAATTCTGGGACCATCATGTATATGACGGAGGAGGACGCCCTCCAGATGCCCCGGGGCGGGGTAGTGATAGTGAACCTGCGGGTGATGTACCCTGAAATTATGTGTAGTGGCCCAAAGTTGGGATGTCTTTAGAGTAGGTGTAGGTCTGTTTCGTGTAAACTGTCTTGTGTGTATCTGTGTTTTATGCAAGTGCTAGCAAGCTTAGTCGTGGTAAATCTGTCCCACCTAACTTATGTGTTGTATTGTGGGAGTTTAGAAGTAGTTGGGAGGCGGAGTCGAGAGTAGGGAGGTGCAGAGATGTAGTCGGTGTAGGAGGACGTTTCAGCGGGAGGCTAAAGCTCGTTTTGCTTCTGCCTGCGCAGAGTCATGGGCCTATCTTATTTGCTGTGGGATATTTCCCCTCCAGGGACTGAAGCTCAGAGTGATGATTCCTGCTATGGCAAGTCAGGAGGAGTAACTAGCCAACAAGGATAGGCAAGAGTTGTGTGTAAACCCACCGTGACAGGAGTGTAATCCTGGGGATCGTTTTACAGATAACTTAGACTGAAGACACCTAGAGGGAAAGAAAATGCCTCTTAGAAGAACGTGTGTGTAACATAGGCAAAACAGAAGGAATCCTGTCAGAAGTGTTGTATCTGAGACTGTCAACTAGCTTTATTCTTGGAAAGTCAAAGTTGGATTCTGTGAGTAAAACGAAATCATGTACCTCCGATTTGAAAACGATCTTTGTCTGTGGACTCTTTTATTTAACAATGAGTAACCATTTGATTGAAAAGAGGTACTTGAAACTATGCGAATAAAATACTTTTGAACGAAAAGAGGTACTGGCGTCACGTGACAACACCGTTAGGACTGTTTACATCTTTCTGTTTTTTTTAGCACTGCGTGCAACCGATCTGGGCCACGTTCCGCTATTGTTGGGGAGAGATCACAGAGTCACCCGTGACAACCAGCTTGGTCTCACCCCCAACGGCCGACCTCCGCTCAGGCGCTGCATATGAACTTTCTGTTATAAGCTGTGCACATACGTTTTGCTGTGCTGTATCAATAAATGCTGGCAGGTGCCAGTTTAAAAGACAGTGAAGTCTCCTCGAGCCTTAATCCCTGTGTGGTGCCCTTTCTGGTCCTAGAGGTTGGCGATCCAATAGACGAGTGAACCCCTGATGGGGTTCACTCGCCTATTGGAGTAGGTTTTAAAGTAGATATTCAAAAAAATTATTTTCTGTCTGTTTGCTTCTGTTCAATTACAGTTTTTTTACTGGAAAAAAACAGGCTGTAGACAATACCGCAAGTGCGAATAGACCCTGCATTTACATGGGCAATTTTCACTCATGATTTTGTGCATTGTGAGATGCACAGAAATCACACATGAAAAGAACACATTATTTTAAATGAGTCTATTTCCATGTACGATGCTGTGAGATGGAAAAATTGCAGTATGTCCTATTTTTGTGTGATTCTTTTAAAGAATTGCCCTTCATTCCCTATGGGAGCAAAAAAATTGCATCATACTCGCATGTGAATTTCATGTGAATGTGATGTAATTTTGTTTTTTACTATTGGAACATATGCTAAGTACAGCGCTGCAATTTTTTTCTCGGAAAAAAAAAATTGTGGGCATACAAGTGCAATTTGTATTTGCCTGTGTAAATGCACCTTAAGGGCTTATTTACATGAACAGGTGTGCACGCAAAAAATGCAGCATGTTCTGTCTTCATGCGTATTGTGCATGACTTTGAAAAAAAAGATGGGACACTACACAATGAGTGTCTTTTTGGCCTATCTTTTGTGCTTGGTAAAGGGATAACCTTCAAAACGCGTTGCACATTCGTAATCCTGTATATGTATATTATTCTGATGTTCTGATATATTGATTGAATGCCCTTTATTGAACCTCTGGAGCATTGAAACCTTTTTTCTTCTGATCCTGTTTTTATGCTTACCCAGGGTGAGTTTCACCTGCGGGGTTCCACAGACGCTCTCCACCTCTGGCTGTCATGGAAGGACAAGGAGTTTCTGATAACAGTGAAGCAGTATAAATCTCAGCGCGAACCCGGACTAAGAAGGATAGGCTGTTCACACCAGGTGATTTGTCTCCTATTAGGAGCCTGTAACAACTTGGCATCATATGCTAACACCAATAGGCTCAAATCCAATTTCTCATTTATTTTACACCTTCACAGCAATATCAGTTTGCTTCAGCACAGCTCTTAGCAATTAACTCAAATGTCCTTTTACTTCAGGTTTAAACAGTAATAGTCCAACTGTGGTTCTCAATCACTTTTCACTTCACGCAGCTTTCCCCAGGAAACGTCCTATACTGCTTTCATCAGGAACGCTTCACCCAATTTTGTTGAGGTACACAATAAGTCTTTCAGTGTCCAGGTCTCTCCCTGGACCTCTCTCTGGCTCTCAGCCCAGGTCCCTCTCTCGACCTCTTGCTGTGGCTCTCAGCCCAGGTCCCTCTCTCTGGACCTCTGGCTCTGGCTCTCAGCCCAGGTCCCTCTCTCTGGACCTCTCGCTCTGGCTCTCAGCCCAGGTCCCTCTCTCTGGACCTCTGGCTCTGGCTCTCAGGCCAGGTCCCTCTCTCTGGACCTCTCGCTCTGGCTCTCAGCCCAGGTCCCTCTCTCTGGATCTCTCGCTCTGGCTCTCAGCCCAGGTCCCTCTCCCTGGACCTCTCTCTGGCTCTCAGCCCAGGTCTCTCTCTAGACCTCTTGCTGTGGCTCTCAGCCCAGGTCCCTCTCTCTGGACCTCTCGCTCTGACTCTCAGTCCAGGTCCCTCTCTCTGGATGTCTCACTCTGGCTCTCAGTCCAGGTCCCTCTCTTTGGACCTCTTGCTCTGGTTCTTAGTCCAGGTCCCTCTCTCTGGAACTCTCGCTCTGGCTTTCAGCCCAGGTCCCTCTCTCTGGACCTCTCGCTCTGGCTCTCAGCCCAGGTCCCTCTCTCTGGACCTCTCGCTCTGGCTCTCAGCCCAGGTCCCTCTCTCTGGACCTCTCGCTCTGGCTCTCAGGCCAGGTCCCTCTCTCTGGACCTCTCGCTCTGGCTCTCAGCCCAGGTCCCTCTCTCTGGACCTCTCGCTCTGGCTCTCAGCCCAGGTCCCTCTCCCTGGACCTCTCTCTGGCTCTCAGCCCAGGTCTCTCTCTAGACCTCTTGCTGTGGCTCTCAGCCCAGGTCCCTCTCTCTGGACCTCTCGCTCTGACTCTCAGTCCAGGTCCCTCTCTCTGGATGTCTCACTCTGGCTCTCAGTCCAGGTCCCTCTCTTTGGACCTCTTGCTCTGGTTCTTAGTCCAGGTCCCTCTCTCTGGAACTCTCGCTCTGGCTTTCAGCCCAGGTCCCTCTCTCTGGACCTCTCGCTCTGGCTTTCAGCCCAGGTCCCTCTCTCTGGACCTCTCTCAGGCTTCCAGCCCACTTCTCTTCTGAATGTAGCAGGAACTGAACCCTTTATGCTACTTCATGCCACACCTATGGGAGTTTTCCCCCATCTCAGGCACCAGAATGCTTGTCTATAGCCCCTTTTTCCCCCTTATATTATTTCCTGTTGAATCCTTGGGGCGATGCCCTCGTTCTAATTTTTTTTTTACTCTAGTACAGAAGGAGACACTTATGCTGCATCTTCTTTCTCAGGGAGTGATCATCGTCATCACACGCCCATTTGATTAGTCACTGCTGTCTGATCGTTGCTGGTGAGCAAAGAGACTTGTTGCACATTTTTCTTATTATTAAACCAAGTTTTCAGCAAGAAGTTTAGACTGTTCAATATGTGGCCATGCCCCATTACTTCACCACTGTATGTGCCATATCTGGTGGGCAACACTTGTGACCAAGGCTATACTTCGTCATAATCGTTGCTCCATCCACCAAAGTCTTTTTCTATTCATGAGCCCAAATAGGAGAGGGGAAGGGGGGACTTGTTATTTGTATAGCGGCAACTTATTCCGCAGCGCTTTCAGGTAGTTTATGGTTCAAAAAAGGTTTTATTAAACTGCCATGAACATGTAATGAGTACAATACTGTGTTGATGTATCATCAAATAAACAAAATTGAAGTGCACAAACACTGTCTTCATTCGTCAGGTTACAATCTTTTGTCGTAAGGCTGTTTGTTTTATTAGTTTAAACCATTCTAAAATAATTCCAAAATAACTTTATAGTACTTCAAATGAAAACAAATTATTTAAGAGAGTAAGTAGATTAAGAAGATATGGGAAGATAGAAAAATAAAGTGGGAGGAGAAAAAATAAATAGGGGGGGCGGAGGAAGGGCGAAGAAAGAGAGGGGAAAGAATAGGGGGAAGGGGGGGGGGGGGGAGAATCCGGCCTAACAACCCAAAAAGTGGAATTATTATCTATGATCTTATGGTGTTGGCAACATACTGGTTATGGTTGTGGACGGGAGGGATCCATTCTCCGACCACACATCTAGGTCCGAGGTAAAACGGAAGTGGTTCCATACCATCATGGCATTTCTCATGCCTCAGTTCATCTCTGGCGCAAATCTCTTCCATATATTTTAATTGATCCAGGGCTTCCAGCCACATCAATCTAGAGGGAGGCGTCGTAGATTTCCACATCCTTGGAATTATCTGGCGCATTGCCAAAATAAAGTATCTAAGCAGTGAACACTTAGTGAGTGCCAGAGAGCCTGGAATCATAGACAGAAGCACTATTTCAGGTGTAAATTGGATCCGATTTCTGCATACTGAGGAGTAAAGAGTGTTGATCTCCTGCCAGAGGGGGCGAATCAAAGGGCAGGACCACCATATGTGGACAAATGACCCTCTCCCCGAGAGACACCTCCAACAGGTATCCGGATACTGGGACAAAATTCTGGCTAACTTCACCGGAGTCTGGTACCATCTTGTTAGTATTTTATAGTTTAATTCCTGCATCCTACTAGAAACAGTCATTTTGTGGGACAGGATTTTTTCCATGAATCCTCTGAGGGTGTATTTCCCATGTCCTGCGCCCAATTCCCCTCCAAATCCCTACCGCAGTTGTGCTTGTTCTCCTCCACAAGCATCCGATATAACGTTGATATCTTATGTTGCTCTGTGGAAGCCGAGAGACGCAAAACCTCTCAAAAGAAGTGAGAGAGCGCTTCAACTGTTGTATGCCTCCCAAATACCTGATGTAATGGCATAACTGTAGGTACTAGAACCATGCTCCGGGTGGGGGTCTCCGATCCCCAAGTATCTCATAAAGCGGCCTGAGTCTGTCAGTTGAAATCAGGTCCTGGTACCCTAAGGATTGTGTTAGAAATGCTGTTCGTGAGTTGGGAGCCCTTGAAAAAGGTGGGAACATCCAGATTCCCCACAAGAGGGGTGAGTGGACCAGGTCTGGTAATCATTCTCGTTTTAGACGTGAAATCCATCCAGGCCGCCACTAGGTCTTCCGTAAACCGTGATAACCCCATGTCCCTGTGTTTTCCTCTACCTGGAAGCCAGATGAGACCCATGGCCTTAAAGGGAACTGAGTTCTGTTCCAACTCTACCCAAGACCACTGAGGTCTGCTATGGAGCAAATCGAGGATTTGTCTAGTTAATGATGCTCTGTAGTAAAGGGAAATATTTGGAATGCCCATACCTCCAGATTCTCTAGGAGCAGCCATAGCCCTCCAATTATGTCTGGGCCTACCATTCCCCCAAACAAAGATCTCCTAACTCACAACAGGAATGACCCAGGTAGTTTTATGGGAACTTTTTGAAGGATGTATAAAAGTCGTGGCAGGGCGTTCATCTTTACTGTGCTGATCCTACCAAACCAGGACAGAGGGACCGCTTTCCATCTGTCAAAGTCCGCCTCTAATTCAGTTTGAAGTGATTTGTAGTTTTTCGAGAAAAGTTGACCCGTGTCTGTAGTAATCACCACCCCTAAATATTTTATCTCATCTGATTTCCAAATAAAAGGAAGGGATGGTTTCAGGGCAGCAACCTCTGGATCTGCTAGAGTGACATTAAGGATTACCGACTTACTAAGGTTTACTTTGAAATTAGAGAGCCACCCGAACCATTTGAATTCTTCCAAGACAGTTGGAAGGGCTATTCTGGATTCGTAATGTATAATAGTTAGTCATCCGCATACAGGGCTGCCTTATGTTCATTATTGTCAATCCTGACCCAGCATATAGTGGTGTTAGCTCGAAGGGCGTTCGCTAGGGTTTCCATGACTAATACATACAGGGAGGGAGACAAGGGACATCCTTGACGCGTACCGTTGCGAATTGGTATCGGATGAGACAGCTGACCATTGATTCGTATCCGAGCCGAGGGGTTTTGATACAAGGCTATTATCCAGTTCCTGAATCTGGGGCCAAAGCCCATGCGTCCTAGAGCTACCTCCAGGAACCCCCAGTTCACCCTATCAAATGCTTTCTCTGCGTCCACTGAGAGAAGACACAGGGGGTCCCTGGATTTACGTGCCCGAGGCACCAGGGCTAGTGTTCTTATTGTGTTGTCCTCTGCCTTCCTTCCCGGGACAAAGCCCACTTGATCCCTATTGACCAAAGATGGGATGTGAGCTTGAAGCCGCATAGCCAGTGTTTTAGAAAAAATCTTAGTGTCTATATTTAGAAGGAAGATTGGCCTGTGGCTACCACATGCCGATGGATATTTACCCGGTTTGGGAATAACTGCTATCACTGCCTGTAGTACTTGAGCCGGAAAGAGGCAGGATTTGGAGATAGAGTTAAAGGTATTAAGAATCAGAGGAGCCAGTTGTTTCTCGAGAAGTTTAAAGAAACGGGGTGTGTAGCCATCTGGCCCTGGGCTCTTCCCTATCTTAAGAGATTTAAATGCGTCCCTCACTTCCTGTAGAGTGATATCCCCTTCCATAGTATTCTGATCTAAGTCTGAAATCCGGTTAGGGGCGAAATTGGCTAAGTAGGAGTCCCTGTCCCGCGTTGTTTCCTCCTGACGTGCCATGTATCTGTCCGGTAAATTATATATATATCGTGATAATAATTGTAGAAACTATTTATTATCTTTGAATTGGTGTGATCCAATCCCTCTTTTTGGATCTGGATGGCAAAAACATAAGTATGCGGTGCTTTTTGGTTCAATGTTCTGGCTAATCCTTTACCACATTTGTGCCCATATTCATAAAATTCCCCCCTGGTCCTATCCCGCTGGCACAGCGAGGCTTGATCTAATATGTGTAGGATTTTATTTCGAACTGCAGAAATTTCTGACGCTCTGCTATTCGAGGACGAAACTTTGTTTGCATTTCCGTGTAGGTCCAGGTGGGAAATGCACACATTTGAGAGCTTCCCACTTCATGGGCGCCGGGGTGGGGTCCGAAGCGTGGTCAGCACTAAAAGTTTCAATAGCCTGTCGAACTGCCTGTTAGCAGGTGGCATCGTTCAGCAGGTTATCATTTAAAAGGCAACACAGATATATTTGTCACCCTGGGCATCTCTTATTGACCCTCATACCAAATAAAGGAGCCTATCGAGCTTAGGGGATTACGATCTAGGAGTTTGTGTGAAATAAATAAATAATCTAAATGGTGATAGCAGTTGTGAGATGGAGAGTAAAAGCTGTAATCCCTGATTCCTGGGTGTAATGTTCGCCAGAGGTCAACCAAATGGAGGCCTGCTAACTCCCTACGCAGTCTACGGAGTGCGTGTGTGCAGTACCAGACTTACCCCCAGAGGAGTCAAGCTTGGGTTCCAGGCAGAGGTTGAAGGTGCCTCCAAGCATAATGCTAGAGCCGTCTGCAAAGGTCCTTAAAGCCCCCAGCATCCGGATACCAAATCGCACCTGTGCTAGATTTGGAAAATATACATTAGCAATAGTTATAATTTCATTGCCTACTTGAATTTTTAAGAAGAGATAGCGCCCCTCTAAGTCCATTGATGAGGAGATAATTTTATGAGGAAAATGCTTGTGGATAGCTATTGATGTGCCCCCTGCCTTTTTGGTTGGGTGTGGACTATGAAACCACGTAGTGTAGTTACGGTTTTTACATTTAGGAATCTTGTTTGCTTGAAAGTGCGTTTCCTGTAAGAGCGCAATCATAACTATGCCTGTGTAGATGGTTCAAGATCTGCCCCCTCTTGGCAGGTTTGTTCAGCCCTCTTACGTTGTATGTGCCGAACGTAATGTTAGCCATCATGTTATCCTAGCTAGATAGTTTGCTTCAAGGCCAGGACAATAGGGAGAAAGGCAAAGGGAAAAGAAAGAGAGAAAAAAAAGGGAATAGAGAAAGAAATGTAAGTTTTGCGGTGAAAACTCTTGTGCAGCATTAAGCAGCTGCGAACTTTCGTGGTGAGGTAATAGCTATATGCTATTGGTCGCAATATCATGCGACAGGTCACCTTAGGTGGAGAGTGGTGAGGTGCCAGTTGGAGCGGGTTCGTATCCTGTGCACCCCCCTGCCCCGAGGTGAATACAAATAAGCTAAGGCCCCTCTCAGAGACCCTGCAAATATCTTCCGGCATGGGCGATTGATAACTGGTAACATATTAAATTGTGTCAACTTATGAATCAAGTTAAGTGGCGTTTACATATTCTGAATTAGGTGAGCGTCACCCCCTAGGACGGGCAGGCCATGATCGTCGGTCCCCCCACCCCTGTCGGCCTGCCAACTGAACCACAGAAGCCAGCTGCGTCTGATACGAGGGAGGGAGAAGGACCAAACCCCGCCGTCGCTCAAGCACAGTCGTTAAAGTCCCAAAACGCATCCTCCGAAGGGGAACCAAAGAGGCAAGGGAATCCGCATCATCAGGTATCTAATTCTGTGCATCCACGTCATTCCCGTCACTGCCTAGGTGGTACTATTTGCCATTGCTCCTGAGCTGTAAAGGCGATCGGAGTCGGGACTTTAGGCCAGTCAGGTAGCTGAATCATTGGGAGTTGAAAGACTCCGAGAAAATTAGGCAAGTCCCCCAGTGTGCGAAAGGTGGCTGTCTTTCCATCTCTTTTAGCTATTAAGGTGAACAGAAAGACCCAGCGGTATGACACCCCATTTTCTTTGAGTGCCACTAGTAGCGGTTTCAGTGCGCCTTTGAGGCGCAGCGTGTTGCGCGCTAAATCCTGTAATATGGGTAATTGTGGGTAAGTTCTCCTTTTTCTCTGGCTTTACGCATAATGGAGTCCTTATCCTTGAAGAAATGTATCCTGCATATTATGTCCCTAGGTCGATTTTGGATCAGACACCTTAGGTCCTAACACCCTGTGGATCCTGTCTATCATGATCAGATTCTCGGGTGTGCGCCCTAACAATTGTAGGAAAAACGTTTGGGCCCAGGCCTCAAGTTGATGCCCCTCAATCTCTTCTGTTACGCCTCGTATGCGCAAGTTGTTTCTCCTGTTTCTGTTCTCGAGGTCATCTAAGTGTGAGATGATGTTAGCGATTTGATCTAATTGAAATTGAATGACCTGTCTGTGAGACTCCAAGATGGTCGGCACACCCTCCTGAGACTCCTCCATCTGGAAGAGCCTGTGGCCCATTTTATGTATATCGGAGTGAATTTGATCTAAGGCTTGTCTGTTAGATGTTTCAAATCTTGTAAATAATGTGTTAAGTTCGTCTTTTGTAGGTATTGACATAATGCTTTCCAGGAGTCTTTGTCACCCATAGAAATTGCCCTTTCAGGGGAGTTATACGCTGGGCTGCTAGCTGTGCTCTTATCTGGCGAAATAGACCAGCCAAGGGGGTCATTGCTCCCATTAGATATAGGGGATTGTTGTAATGCAGGACTGTGTGGTGCAGCATTAAGATTCTCCTGTCTGGTGAGTGGGCTTGCTATCCCTCCACTCACGGTTTTGCTGCTCTTTTGTGCCTCCATGTGGGACTCAGCTTCTGGGCTGTCATGTCCTGTGTCTCCACTCAATGAGGGACTTCTCTCTTCAGCTTCTACATGAGCTTCACTCTGTTAGAGCTGTGCTGCTGGGCCGAGCCGCAGCAGCCGCGGAGGGTAAGGACATGTGTGTTCTCGTGGGAACCGGCGCCATCTTGGGTCTTCTCCCACTTGGACCCGCAGCGCCAAGGAACCGCTCCATGGTCCCCTTTCTGGTTGAAACTGCCGCTGACTTTGCTTCTGGTGCCGACTTCTTACCCATCCCGACCTGGGTGGGTGAAATTCTCTGTCTGCCGGAGGTGTAGCGCCGGGGAAAGGGTAAGTGAAGCGGGAGCCTGTCTCATACGCTTCCTACCCGGTCATCTGCAGGCCATGCCCCCAGGTAGTTTATTACCCCCTAGCAAGCTGGGTATTCATTTTACTGACCTGGGAAGGATGGAAGGCTGAGTTAACCTTGAGTTGTGAGCGAGAGCTTAGGACTCCATGCAGCTGCCTTAACACTTTGCACCACATGAGGCCCACCTAGTCGGATCCTGTCTCGGCATTTCACATGTACATTGTATGACAGTACACCACTGACGATGCGCCAACAAAAGGTAACACACCATCCATTGCTAGGTTGGATGTGTAGATAAGTATTTATATAGGAATACATATGGCAATAGAGGGAGCTCGCCTTTAGGTTCGTAAATGACTAACAACAACAATAACATATGGCCAATTTCATGGCAACCGATAAACTTAGAGAGAGAACACAGAGTGAACATGGCAAATTTATACATATAAAAACCTTGTTTGGGTGTGAACCCATGACTCCAGTGCTTTAAAACTTTCATGCCACATATATATATATATATATATATATATATATATATATGGTTTTCTGGGCAAATACTATCGATGACCTATCCTCAGGATCGGCACCTGGCGTCCCACATACAAAAATGCTCGAGTCTCCCATTGTAGTCAATGGGGTTTGTTACTTGAGTAGAGCTCTTGAATTTTACGAAAAGCTCGACTTGAATAATGCGGACCCGAGCATTTGGGTGCTCGCTCATCTCTAGTCACCAATAACTATTCGGCCAGGGTCTGCCACTCAGGACTCTGGCCGAACAGGACTCAGGGAATAATTCTTTGCTGTACAGAGTATACCAAAGATAGGACGTCTTGTGATTTGTTTCCTGCATTGCATTGCGGGAAAAAAATTGCTCATGTGTATGAGCCCATTGAAAAGAATGGGATTCATATTCATGCAAGATTTGTGCATCTCGCAATGCACAAATCTCGCCCGTGTGAAGTCTTCCTGTTCTCATAATGGAGTAGCCAAACTGAATCCATAGTGCAAGTGTGAATGAGCCCTATGCTAGCTAAACCAGCTATGTAAGTATCATAATGTGGTGGTCATCGGCTACGACTGCAATCAAGACATGAAATCACATTTAGTATTAATACTTTTATTTACAGCATTTCCTTCAATAAAAGTGCAACATGCAGTTCAGTTAAAAGAAAGGTGAAACATTTAATGATCCAGTACTGCAGTTTCTGGACTGACTTACATTGTAGTGTTGTAGTTTTCACAAATGGCAAAAGCTAAAATTGGAGGTGCAGTTAGGCTTCTTTCACACGAGTGAATATTGGCCGGCCTTTTTCGCATCCGGCTGATATGCGCTGTGATCTGATGCATTGGATTCTAATGCATCAGATCACATAGGCGTATTTCTGAGACGTAAAATCGCCCGGCAAGGCCGATATAGCGCTGGGCGTTTTTACGTCGGGCCCAAAAAATAGTCCTGGAACTATCTTCTGGGCCGGAATACGTCTGCCGCTGCATGGGCTCCTAGGTGGCCGTAGGTGGGAGGGAGTTTATCAGCGTGGCTGCTAAACTCCCTCCCTCTGCTCCCCCCCTCCGTGTAGGCTCACCTCTCGTCTCCTCCCCGCTCGTTCAGTACAATGGAAGGGGGTGGGGCTAAGCGCCAACCTGTCCTGCCTCCTACCATTGATGGCTATGGACAAGGGGCGGGGCATGGGCGGAGTTAATCTACCACCCTCTCCCCCGCCCCTTGTCCATAGCCATCTATAGGAGGAGGTGGGGTGGGCCGCCACTTAGCTCTGCCCCCTACCATTGCAAAGAATGAGCGGGGAGGAGACGAGAGGTGAGCCTGCGATGGGAAGGGAGGGGAAATGGGCGATGGCATGGTAAGTTGGTGAATATGCACCGGACTCAATACCGAGTGAACGTACGCACAAACGTTAGATTTGTGCGCCCATTTACGAGCTTCTACGCTCCAGATGGAAACGTATATTGGCCGGCTGTGAAAACGCCGGCCAATATGTGCTCGTGTGAAAGAAGCCTAAGACTGTAAAGTTCACTTCGCTTCAACTGTGGTTGTGTTCCTATGAGCTATAATATAATGGAATACAGCTGTATCCGATCCCTGAATGCCGGCCATTAGATCAATATTTGAGTGTGCATGTTGCATTGAGTAGACTACTAGATTGCAAATATTTGGTAACGAATGGACTTTATCATTTTGTGCTGAAGAAACAATGGGGCAGATTTACTAAGCTAAATGCACCAGATTTCAGGCTTAAAATGCACCAACATTTTGGGCAAATTATTGATCTAAAGCAAGAGAACCAAGTGGCAAAAGGAAGAAAAGTGTCCAGTATGTCTAGCAAGATGCACCAAATGTATCACGAGGTGTACGCCACAAGCGCGTTGTCAGCCTGCCTGGTGTAGTTTTAAGCTGTTAAAGTTTAAGGGCAAAAACACATGGACGCATGCGCTAATACACTCACCACTACCGAATGTATTAATGCATGAACCGGGGCTTGTTTATTTTTTTTGGACTACCAGTATTTAAACTCAGCACTATAAAAAAAAAAAGCAGGAGGATAAGTCCTGCGCTATCTTTCTCGCTTATGGTATTAATGTGCAAGAATCCCAATTTCAATCAATGGTCTCGTTTTGGCCCGTTATGCGGCCGTGATTTTCATGGCCGCGTAACAGGACAAAATCACACCCATCTGTTCAAGCCCTAAGGCTGGTGTCACATAGTTTTTTTCACACTAAATGATTTGTTTTTGCAGTTTTGGGCAGAATTAGGCTGCAACAAGCACCTCAAGTCGTAGAAAATAGTGCACCACAATCCACATACCTCTGTGTGGATTTAGATTCGGAACTAAAAAGAGCTTAATTTTGCCGGCAATTCTGCATCAAAATCTGCATTTAGACGTGTGGATTTTGGTGCATTTTCCGCAGTGGCAGATTCAGTTGAGCATTGCGGTCAAATTCTGGAAGATGTGAAAGGTCTCTTATGCAGTAATGTTAAATCTGCCCCAATGTATCTTCAGTTGTTAGCTGCAAACTGTACTCTGCTGCCAAGCACCACTCTGCACTTATGAGGATGAATAATTGCTACTGTGATCGTTCACCCAGGTAGGCCAACTGCTTATCTCCCTGTTCCCCCAGAAGATGTACCGCCAATGAGTGAGCATTTTTATACTTGCTAAAACTGAACTATCAGCTGACAAACAATTGTTTGCTTGTTCGTCGGCTGATTGTTAGCTCCCTTACACAGCCTGAATGTCGGGCAAGCAAGTGTTTGGAGGAACGCTTGGGCTGGACCTTAACTTACCAATGGTAATACACATTAAAAAGCTATCAGACCAAATTCATATTTTCTATACGTGGCTATAAGTTTTAAATTGATGGCTGATCCTACTGATTTTAACAGGATCTGTTATTTGTTTCCAGGAACATAAAATACTCCTTATATGTAACAGTTGGTCAGCTTATGTATCTCCATAGGAAGAAGCCAATGCATCGTTATTTGCTAACAGAAGTATAGCATTCAAACATATCAACCCAGAAAAAGAGGTATTCCCAAAATTCACTTTTATCACCTATCCTCCTC
Source organism: Eleutherodactylus coqui (assembly GCF_035609145.1). Lineage (NCBI taxonomy): Eukaryota > Metazoa > Chordata > Amphibia > Anura > Eleutherodactylidae > Eleutherodactylus > Eleutherodactylus coqui. The sequence continues at coordinate 93,931,581 of NC_089843.1, read as the reverse complement.
ACTGCAGGCTCACTGCCCCCCCCCCCTTCCCCAATGATGTGGTGGTTGAGCATGTGCAGTGCCGCTTTAATGAGAATGTAGGAGATAAATGAATGCTTGTGTTTGGCTATTTCTGCCAGCCCCATTGAAATGAATGGAGCTACACTGCACATGTGTGACCGTCGCTCTATTCAATCTCCACATTACTGTGGGGCAAACCCAAGGTGAGGAGAAAAGGGAGCACAGGACTCCTGTCCTCGGGATTAATCAGTGCCTCAGCATTGAGATCAGATTCTTATCAGCTGTCTTATGAATAGGTGATAAAAGTCAATTTTGGGATAACCCTCTTAATGTGGCCACTATGTACTGAAACATCTAACTGTTTTTGAATGATCTATAGCCAAAAACATATATACTATTACCGGACCAATTGCCTTTTCTTTAAATGCATCCTATTGATCAATTGGCACAACCTTATGGCTATTATAGTTGACACTGTTGCCTATTGAGAGGGCAAGGCATAAGGATTATTCTAGGAAAAATAAGTTAACTTTCATGCCTTTTAAAAAGTGAGCTCAAGAAGTCCTTTCATGTATCACCTTTGAGAGGGGCTGTACAAGGAATGAAATTGAAAAATACCAATTTTTTAGGAGTTGAATGAGGTTAGGAAAGACACTTAGCTTTTTTTTATCCAGAAATATCACCACTCTTGTCAATGGACTGTTTGTAGTACAGCAGCTTTACCCCTCAGTGGCGCTGCGTTGCAGTAATAGACACAACCGACTGACAAGAATGGGGAAGTTTCAAGGAGAGAAGAAAGACCCTTTTATGCTAGAAGTTTTCTAATGATAAAATATCTTCAGGTACGGCTGCACAAGGTGGGTCATCCTGTGAACCTCCTACAGAATGGTTTTGGGTTGCTATGATGGAGTCGCTCTTGCTGCCATTAGGTTAACATGCTGAAAACTCTATTCTAATGGAAGACTATATAAAGGAAGGAGTAACTCAAGTTCTGTCTTGGGAAGCAGAAATGCTAGACTCCCTGACTGAGGATGTTTTTATGTGTGTAGCTGATATTTGATACTTAACCATTGAGGTAAATGTGTTTCTTGAATATTGCTAACTGCTGAATTTACCCTTGGGTTGACTCTTTACTTCCTGTTGTACATATATTTGTCCTCTCTTCAATAGGAAGAAAAAAAAATCATATAAGACACAGTACACAATATAAGACATAGTACACAATATTGCATGTTGGTTTAAGATTTGAATCGGATTTCCTCATTGTGTAATTGGCAGGATTAACAATGGAAACAAAACAACAATGAGAGGCCACCAAACATGAAGAATACGTTACATCAAGTCCAATCCAAATCACTTCTTGTCTTATATGGAGAGATCTGTTCTTATTACAGCACAACTCCACTTGCAAAACCCCTTGTGCTGTGCATTTTCTACACAGGTCCCCCTACCTTCTCCATGTTGTGTAGCCTCCTCCTCCCGCTCTTGGTGACTTCCTGTATCAGCGATCAGTACTCTGGACACATTCTAACTTCTATATTATGGCTACTAAACCCTTCAGAATTCTACTGAACCAAACTCGGGTCTCTATAGCTAGAATACGGATGTTAAAATGTGACCATACAACAGCCATGTAAAACCGCCTTAATAAGCAAAGTAAAAAAAGATGATCAGCTCACCCATTTTAAGAAATTTGGTGCACAAAAATATGCAGGGCAGGAGGATGTGCCTTAAAGAAGCACTCACATGAAAACACATTTTCCATCCCTGCACCCCCACCTGATTGCCGATCACACACTGGAGGTCTCCTCTGTATATTGCAATCACTTTCATGCAGTGCAGGCTCCTGTCTGATACTTGCCAGATACCATCTTGATGCTGAGATCTTTCCCTGCTCACTTTTTCTATGTTATACTAACATTCCCATGATGCATTAGTAAATCCCATGAGCAGCTACAGCTGGTACCACCTCTGCATTACTGCCATTACCTTCTGTATTCTATATTCAACTAAATAAGCTACAGATAGTAAGTATACAGTCAGGGGGATGAGCTGTTTCTCCAGGGTCGCTGTAACAAATCTGGTGCAAAAGAAAGTGGAGCAGTTGTCCATGGCAAGCAAGCAGATTGCTTATTCCATTTTCAAAAGAGTCTCTAAACCAAGTAGAGATGGAATTTGATTGGTTGCCATAAACAATACTTGCACTTTTCCTATTAGGCTGGTTTTAGATGAGTGTATTATGGCTGCATTACATCATGCTGTTTTTGTATACATCACTTCATAATTCAAAAACGCAATTTATATCACTTTAGCCCTAAAAACATGCTTATATATCTTGCCATAATCTCTGGTTCACTGCCCTGTGTGCACACATGGGGGCGCTCACAGCTTCCATAGCCATACATGTGACCAGCCACTGGTTAAGGCCATCACACAGCAGGAGCTTTATGTACAGAACTAGAAGGAAGTAGAGCCGTTGGGGCCGTATATTTCATCTCACCAGTGTCAATTAGAAAATAAAAGTAGTGATGTATAATGACAACTGCGTCACTAGTTGTTATACATGAAGCCCCTTGTTGTGTTCTATAAGTATACACTATTAGCCCTCTATTATGTATAGAGCGTGATGTAAATGTGCTGGATAATAAAACAAGAGATCTGTAAATCAACTTTTAACTTAATATAAATAAGGAAAAAAATAGATAAAAATAAGAAACGTGCTTCTCTGGGAAATGTACAAATCAAAATAATCATAATCAGTGCAACATCCTAACTATGTACGAAAACAGTATCGTGATGGGGGGGGGGGGGGGGCTACATTGCCCGTCTGTGGTCATGCCTACCACAAACTCCAAATAACTAGAAATGTAACGGCGGCATTTTATCTCAATGTATCTCTGCTGCGGAAGCTCCTGAATAACTCTCTGAAGTGTTTCCTTGTGACGGAGGTCACACATGTGTAGTAGTCCTTCAGGCCATGCTTTGGTTTATCCTGAAGATAAAGGCACATAGATTAGTACAGAAAATACATACCATGAAAGCGGTACAAATTACTGTTATTCTTGTGTGTTTACATAGTGCATACATCTTCTGCAGAACTAGGGTGTCCTCGGCGCTCTCCTACCAAAGTTAAAACACTGTCAGAATTGAAACTGTGCAAGGCTGCCTGTCCACTGGCGATGCTTTATCCTGTGGCGGATCTCCACCGTGGGAGCCGCTGCCCAGGAGCAGGAGCCGGTAGACGGATCTCTGCCGGTCCGCCTATCTGACAGATCCGCTGACCGCAGAGAACCGCGGCAAATCGCAGCATGCTGCGATTTTCTGGCCGCAAGCAGAGAATCGAAATGATTCTACGCTCGTCGACAGGGTGGCTGCGCTCTCCATAGCAACACTATGGAGAGCTCTCACTGCGTTCTCGGCGGCTGGATTATCGCCGCGGGGAAAGCAATGCAAACTCGCCTGTGGACAGGCAGCCTAAAACAGAGATTCAGTTGCAGCTGCTGGGATCAGAGATAACTCTAATCCTGGCAGTTAACCTGTCAATTATGACAGCGGCATTTAAATGTCCCAATAGAGGGAGGGAGCTCCCTCTGTCACCTTAATGACTCTTTCGCAATGTCAACATGGGCACCCCATTCATACATCTTGACAGCCTGGGGCCTTGTGAAGGTAGCTCTTGGGTAATTTTTGCCTATTAAGCCATGCCTGTGGCAAGTCTTAATAAAATACCTGTAGAAATACACTATACCACAATGCTCTTCACTATGAGAGAAGAGAGGGGTAAACTTTTTGGAACAGATACATTCTTTGGATTTTTAAAAATTGTTTTAAACAATTTAGGGAGCTTTGTGATGTTCCATATAGTTATTTTTTCTAGTCCATTCAGTTACGACATGCGTTTGCTGCACAGGCCCGGTCAGTATCTATGCTCACAGTTCAACACCAATTGGTGAATTTTCTTGGATGTTCCGGAGCTACAAAGGGTGTAACATCTTATTTATGTAAACAGATGCTTTCTTACCATTTATAGCAATTCCCAATAAAGGTAAAAGGAAAATGAGAAAAAGATTTAGCCCATATTAGTGAATATAAATGGGCTGCAGTGTTGCATAGGATTCCAATGATATTCATATCTGAAAGTCAATGAGCATCGCAATTTTTTTTTTCAGTCTCGTTTTTTTCTTGCTTCTTTCAAAACACCATAACACTTTTATTTATCCATTGATGTAGCTGTATGAGGGCTTTTTTTGCGGGACGAGTTGTATTTTTCGAAGGTACGATTTAATGTACCATATAATGTACTGAAAGACTTCTTAAAATTATCAGTGGAGTGAAATGCAAAAAAAAAACAACCAAATTCTGCCATCTTTGGGGGTGGGCAGGGGGTTGTCTTGTTTCTACACACTGCAGTAAAAATGACACCATAACTTTATTTTGTGGGTCAGTATGATTACAGCGATACCAAATTTATATAGTTTCTTTTGTTGTGCTACTTTTAAAATATGAAATATCTTTGGAAAAAAATTTAATTACTTTCTGCCGCCATCTTCTGACAGCCATAGCTTTTTTTTATTTTTCCGTCAACATAGTTCTGTGAGGGCTCACTTTTTGTGGAACATCCTATAGTTTCTTTTGGTACCATTTTGGAGTAAATATGACTTTTTGATCACTTTTCATTACATTTTTTCTTGGAGAGAGGGTGACCAAAAGGGTACAATTGTGGTGTTATTTTTTTTTTTTCTGACAACGTTCGCCATGCGGTGTACATAATGTGTTACTTTGATAGCTCAAACCTTTATGGATGCAGCGATACCAAATATGTTTTTGGGAACCCTGAACATCGATAGGAGCAATGAAATGCCGCTGTCATAATTGACAGCGGCACATAAAGGGTTATCAGCTGTGATCAGCAGTGGGCGGGTGTTTGCTGTAAGAAACAGCCAAGACCTCCGTTGTATGGAATGGGATCAACCCCCCATCTCCCCCCATACAAACCCCCAAGGACATAAATGTACTTCCTTGAGCATTAAGGGGTCAATTCGGGTGTTAGATTAAACTCAGATTGTCTGAAGTGTTATATGGATGGTGCAAACTTAATGCCTTTGGGATTGTGTGAATTTTGGAATGGGGTATTAGAGATATTTACAAAAATATATCTTGTCGATATTGGTCTTAATCGCAGGACTTCAATATTGGGTATTTCTGATGGGCTTGATGGACATAATCTTTTGGGAATTCAGAGAGCATTATATCAGATGCAGAAACTGATTACTGTCCGTTGGATGTAGCCAGCCCTTTTCCCCAACAGTAGGAGGTTTTGTCGTAAAATAAAGAGTAGTTATATCTTTGGCAAGGAGGATATGTCTAAAAAGAGGCTGTTTGACTAAATTTGAGGAAATTTGGTGAGGATGGTCTGATATATATAATAGTTAGTTCACATCGAATGCTGGTTACATTGAGGTATTGTAGAAAATATGGAAGGGGTGAGAATGTGGAGAAGAGTTCGTAGTTTTTTTTTTTTTTTGGATGTGCCTAATTATTCATTTTTTGTTGGGGATGGGTGTGATTAGGATTTGCTTAAATATAGTTATTATTAATTGACCGCAAATGTGCATTTATACAGAAGTTTGCGAATTTCTCTTAATTGCCTCCAGACCCGACACTTATTTGAAAAGTGGGCAAGGCTTTCACGGAGGGGTGTGGTCGCTCCATTAGCACAAATTTATGCACAACATTACAACAGACCTAACGTACATCTCTGCCTAGGCAGACGGAGCTGCCAGGGATGTGCCGAATACAAGAAGAGGTGGACCCCTCTATATATATTCATTGCACTGTGCACCAGGGAAAACTGTACTAAGCCCGTCGCAGGAAATACCGGGCTTAGTAAATTTACCCCACAGTGTGCAAAGTGTCCCTTACTTGGAGATATTCATCGTCATTTGCATGAAAAGAGGAAAAGGCATTTGTGCGAAACAAGTATTTTAAAAATTAGTTATTTCTTCCCTACTGTAAGCAGAGCCGACTCTAAAATGTAATTGGACAGGCCAGCGATCACTGGTAGAAAGCTTCCGGGGAGAACATTTACCACCAATTTCACTGCACTGCAAACAGTTCAACAGTCTAGAAATAAGAATTCTATTCTGCATATGAATTACATGTGATTGTCAAGAAGGACTGGCAGATAGCATGCAAGTGCACTGAAGACATAGTGATGACGTACTTATCTGTTGTAAAGCTGTTTCTTCAGACAGGCTTTGAAAGTTGTGTATTTCTGGACAGTTTTGTAGCCCTGCGAAGCAGAAGATAGAAGTGTGCACATCACAGAGCAGCCAGAGAGCGTGCAAAGCCAATGGGAAAGTGACATCAGGTATATTCAAAGTGAAAAGAGTGCTCATTGCAATTGGTGCCACATTCTGTAGTGAGTGCACAAAAGTGGTGCTGTCCATGGCTGTTGTACGCCAGGCTTATATCAGAGCCTTCATGCCCTTCCAAAGATAATCAAGACAGCCTGTCAGCCTAGTTCTTAGATTAATTTAGTTATGTCAAGAGAGATAAATTAGATAAACAGACATAAAAGAGATACGAGAGACATGCAGATGGGTCATACTTTAGCTTGACTCTTAGAATGCTTTAACCCTTTCCAATCCAATTTGTATCCTGGTTTTCCTGGGGGCGTACTCTTTTTCTGTGGTTATACAACGGCGCTATATGCTGGCTAAAGCCAGTACTGCATGAGGTGACACATCGGATAGGCTCTGACAGCAGAGAGGATGGCAATATACAGTAAGAGAACGCCGACGGTTGTCTTCCAACATCGGAGCTGTACAGCCTTAAATCATAATGTCTTCAGAGGTCAGACAATGGATTGGAAAGGGTTAAGATGGAGCGATTCATCGCTCACACGAGCAAAGGATGCCAGAAACCTCTCATTCAGCCTGTCTATACAGGCAGATTAATTATTCACTAGCTAAATCATTCAGTCATTCACATTCAATGTACCAGTGAATGAGAACGACTGAACGATCGGTATTTAAAGCAAATGATTAGCGAACGAGCCAACAATGATTCTCATGCTTGCATGAAATGAATGATAAGCGAATAAATTATCGTTCATCTTTCGATCATTGGCAGTGTGTTCACTGAACAAGATCATTCGAATTCGAACAACCCAGAAATTTTTTTTGAATCATTCAAACAAGCGAAAATGAACAATCGTTCAGTGTAAAAGCAGCCAACAATCGAACAGTAAATCGTTCGCTTTTCATTCATCATTCACTTTATAAAGGCATAAAAACCACCGTTGGCTCGTTCGCTAATCGTTCGGTTTAAATCCTGATCATTCAGTCGTTCTCAGTCACTTATACAGCGAATGTGAAAGACTGAATGATTCTCATTTAAATGAGCAAACAATGTACCTGCTGGTATAAATAGGCTGTGCAAGCAAACGCCGACATAATTTACTCATTCAAACAAGAAATCGTCAGGTCTAACCTGACCCTAGACGGAACTTTAATGTGATGTGATATCACAGGATGTCCTGCTATCAGGATGGCCTATTTACACTATGAATTACTTTACAATGGCTTTTGTTGTGTTAAGAGAACAACAGTTTTTTCATGGGTTAAGATAACTTTCTGCACCATGCGATCACAATCAAGCTAGAATGTGTCCCATCTGTATGAACAGAAAGATTTAAGAGGGGTGAGGTTTATTCTGAGTTTTCATATGGGCTTTAGGATTTCTATGTACTTTTGCAATACTGTAATACACTGTATAAAAAAAATCCAGCTCCTAGAAGAAGTTGTCATTTTGCTGCAGAACTTGGCATGCAGTTACATCTCAGGCAGATATGTAAATGATTAGAGTTGTGGTGGCCCTAAAAGTGGTTCCCCCCTTGGCCTATTAGAGGCTCTCAGAGGCTCCTTGTGTGTAATGACCCCTTTTTCCTCTTGTATAGAGCTTGAGGACCACTAGGCACCTCTACGACACAGAGAAGAGATTTCGCCCCGTTAATTGAGTTATTGCAATGTGAGAAGCTGGATGATAATGTAGACAATACACCAGCCACCTGGGCTGTTCTGACCAGACTGTTAGGATGTTGGGACCAGTGGATGTGTGAGGACACACAAGGTGACCGGGCTCAGGACCCCCGACAGACCACCAGTAGAGAGGATCGTCAGTTTTGTTGTCCCCCATCCAGAGACAGGTGGTACATCGTTACAGCCCTTGTGTCTGTTGGAAACATTTCCAGATGCTTGGCTAGAGGACATTTGGTCTCATGGTGCCCATTACATGTACCACCTTTGACACCCACCCACTGTTGCCTCAGTTTGAATTGGTATCGAGAACAACGAAACTGTACTGCTGCGGAGTGGAAATGGGTCCTGTTCAGCAACAAATCCAGGTTTAGTTTGGGTGCTGACGATGGCCGTGTTCATGTCTGGAGACCTAGGGGTGAGCGCCTCAATCCTGCCTTTCCTGTGGAGAGGCACACTGCCCCCTGCTGGTGTGATGGCCTGGGGGGGCCATCGCATACAACAATTGGTCACCCCTAGTAGTGGTATGAGGGACAATGACAGCTCAGTGATATGTTCCTCTCATGGCGGCTTCCAAGAGGCATTTTCCATCAGGATAATGCTCGGCCGCACAAAAAGGTGTCACAGGAATACCCCCACAACATTGTCACACTTCCGTGGCTATCCAGTCACCAGATTTATCACCAATAGAACATGTATGGGGCCATCTGGGACGCCAACTTCAACTTTGTAAAAATATTTTGCAATCCTAAAACTAGAAAGCCAAATGCATAATCGGCCACTTCTAACTCATAGACTCTTTTCTGGAGTGCTAAATAGGGGTCCCGTTTCCTCATTCTCCTGATATATGGGGGGCCCAGAGATTGCTACACAGTGCACCATTAGTACCTGCTTGTCCTTCTACAACATGGACACTACATGTGAGCAGCCACACACAGGCAGGCATTTCAGATGGTTGGCAGCTGCAGCTAACTTCATCACAGGCCACATGTGGCCATCGGGTTGGAGGTTGTACACCCCTGCTATAGAGCGTACTTGATTTTGATAACCCCCATGGGAAGGTAGTAAAGCAGGTACACTTGCACCTATTAGTATAGTTTTAGTAACACTTCTAAAGAGATTTGTCTGTGTACAAGTTCTCATTTAAAGTGCTCAAGTGCAATAGCCTCAGCCTGGTCAGCAGGTGGCAGCATAATGCAACGAAAAACTCTTAATTAAAGCAACAGTCACTGATGATTATTTTGAAAAGGTAAAACTATTTTTAATACTTTTACGCTTTCTGAGGAAGTGCAGCAATACCCAAATGTAGAACTTCATCATCTTGTGCATTCAATCTATAAATTTTTGATATCATTTCTAGAATACATATATTTAAACTGTATATGCTACATACACCTTTACATTAGTATAACAATGACATAGTCGATTACTATACAGAATAATAAAAAAATATATAAGTGGTGGCCTTATTGTGATGTTACTGGCTGTGAAATAGGAGCAGAGTGTAAATCTCAGCCTCTTACCCTGGTCCCCCGATGTAGCCGGTCTTTCATAATGCCAATAAATTCTTTGTAACTTAATTGATCATCTCTGTCAACATCAAAGATTTTGAACACAGTGTTGACTAAATGTGGAGACAACTTCAGGCCTGTAGCTACATATACGGCACGCTTGAACTCATCTACGGAGAAACGAGACATCAAAAGAGTCAAACCAATCATTATGATAAGAGGACAATCTCCCATCTTGTTTTGTCATTCACAGCTCTGCAATTGGAATTAATGGTGGAGAAATACTACAATGTTTTACATGGAGCTCACCCAGGCTTATAATGCAAACACTGACCTCTCACTAAAGGTACTGTAGGGGTACAGACATGATGGATCTTGTCAAACACTATAAATTACCTAACTTTTTACATTACCTATTGTTTTACTCATAATCCCTGATTATTCCCAATACAAAATATTGGAACTTGTCTTGGCTTCTTACCCAAAGTCTTGGCTTCTTATCCAAAGTCCTTGGCTCTAGATACTACTTTATTACTGGTATCAGTACAGTCTCAGACTACCAGTTGGCCTCTAGAGTCATTACTTTGTTTGTCAGTTAAAGACACTAAGTGGTGACTATAGTAAATCAGCCCTTCACTGCATGAGAGTGCATGTAGCAGCCCCTCCACCTTCCCACCATGTTGGCGCTGTGGCTCTCAAGAGGAAACCATTCCATGAATGTCAGAAATTGGCTACAATTTGTGATACCGTTTGGCATATTGAAATTTACAAACTATACACCTCCCAAGTCAGCTGGCCTCTTCCTGTTCCAATTGTGCAGACGGAGAAAATAATCTGGGCAGCGCAGCCCAGAAGGGGAACATGTTGTATACTGGTATTAGGGGAGGTGATAAAAAAATGATATACAATGTGCACCCGGCCTAGTATGCTGGTTGATCAATGAAGCAGTGAAAAGCTATTAGGATCTCCACCGCTTATGGTCTTCAGTGCTCTACATTTTTGAACCAGGAAGGCTGAACATACAATCATTTGCTCAGCTGTCTGATGAAGAGGTCTACGAACCTCAAAACATGTAACCTTCTGGTTCTAAAATAAAGCAGCTTTGATTCCCTAAAGCATCAACTCCACTTCGCTTCTACATTGACACTTGCCAACAAGTTGTGCCAAAGTCCACCTGCATTAACCCTCGTGTGGTATCAGTTTCAAAGTGCCAGACTGCCATGAACAAGGTTGGGATCAAATAGACCCCATGGTGCCACATGAGGGTTAAATCAAGCAACTACTACACGATCAATGCTGCCATTCCTTGCATTCAGCCCTATCATCTACCAACAACATGCTTTGGCTTTAGATAATTCAAGAGATGGAGAATTTTGCTGCGTCTTTGTGGGGAAGGCACAACAAATTTCTTCACTCGGGCATGTTGTCTAGGTCCCTTTGTGATCATGATGAAGTATACCCCTTATTGTTCCCTACCCCTATTTTCTCCTCCCTTTTTCTCCACATCCCCTCTCCCTACTTTACTTCAGCCTGCTCTTCTTCTGGCATGCCACCTCTGCTTGGTTAATATGTGTGTTAATATATTGTACATATTAGCTTGAGTCATCATAGTTTATCTTACCCTAATCAGATTTTTGGTGCCTAAATACTTGCCATATTCTGACATATGCCTATTTCTGTTCTCTGCATAGGCAACCGTACTATTTCCATTTTTTTGAGTTCTGATTGGACAAATGGTTAAATAATAATTGAGGAAACAGCCGTTCAGCACCTCATATTAAAGGGCCACTCTGGTGATTTTCAAAAAATTAATTCATTATGCAGCTATCCCCCCAGTGTATGTAAGTGTTACCTTGCTTAGTTATTTCTCTCTATGTGAAACTCCTGGCCTCTTTTTGCTCAGATGGTCATGTGACCTTAATTCTGACCAGCTCAGATCTACTTGGGGTTGTGTATTAATTTTCTAGTCAATTTTTCAGTTTGTGTGATGCTAATACATAGATCTACCAGTGCAACTGCCTGCAGGGCACACAGTCATTCCTGCTATATTTACTAATGATGATCACACGGCTGCTGTAACACAAGTATAATAGAGGAGATCACAGCTCATCCTCCTGACTGTATACCTATGATCTGTAGCTTATTTATGTGAATATAGAAGGTACAAAAATAGTATAGCCTTAACTAAGGCTGGGCTGATGCATCATGGGATTGATTGAAATTGAAGGTGAAAAATCTCAGCCTCAAGATGGTGCCTAGCAAGCATCAGACAGGCATGGAAGTGGCTAAAGTACATAGAGGAGACCTTCAGAGTGTGACAGGCAATCAGGTGAGTAGGGCAAGCATGGAAAAATGTGTTTTCACTGGAGTGACCCTTCAAGTTATACCCTTGGTTTACACAGAGTTTGCAGGAAAGCTAAGATAATTAAAGGCAAGGGTGTAGGTACTATAGAGGTACACTATGCGACTGCTATGGGGGTCTTGGAGAGGGGGCCTCAGCTCTGATCGCACCATCCCTTTTTGCTACTGGGTATCAAGAACATATGCAGAACTTTACTCCAAAGAGAAACTGCATTGTCAGCAAACCAGGAGTTTGAGAATTGGCCCAAGAGTCATTTTTAAAGAGCATAGAATGGGAAACAAACACCAGGACCTCCTGATCAGGGTGACAAAACCAGACCCCATAATGGCGACCCACCTCTTCTATGTACACCACTAATTCCAGGTTTTGCCCCCAACCTCTTATGGTGATCAGAGTGCAAGTCCTATGAGTTTCTCCGACCGAGATGTTATCATTTTTATCCCTTGTGTGGTAAGGAAGCAACTAACTAGTGATATAAGCTGCAAAAATGTACAAGTTATGCGATTTCAACGAACCTTGGTAGTAGGATTACTTACCTTGACCAATAGATCGATTGGCAAAGTTGTACATTTGCATTGCAATGGCAAAATCTTCCAAGTTGTTTAAAAACTGGAAGAAAGACCTAAATTCATCAAATGAGATTCCCTGAGAAGCAGAGCAGAAAGGCAGCGTTAGTTCCTCTATGATTTTATCTAGATAAGTAGATGAAAGTATCAGCAGGCGATGAATAAAAGTCATTTAGAAGGTTAAAATATGGAACATGATATTTCCTGTACCAGTCTCAGCTTTCCTAACCGAGTGCTAAGGAGCTTAATGTATCAGAGACATCGGAATATGCCATATTGGAGAAATACAGTGGAGGAATAGCACCACATGTACAGTACATAAAGTTATTATCATAGGAAACATGTTCTGCAGATGACAGGCTGCACAGTAAACCATCCGATAAGGAGTCATTTTATCAGACTTCCTTCAGACCCCTATTGTAGTTCATTCTTATATTATGGTGGCTGTTACTAAAAGTTGACTCAATTCTAAATGCTCAATTACCCTATCATTATATAAATTAAAGAGGTGGTTTTCCTACTTTTACCTGTTTTGCTATAGGGAGCAGACAGCTCTGTACATTGCACAGTGGCCCAGGTTGGTACTGCAAGCTCAGTCCCATTCACTTCAATAGGATTCAACCTGCAGTACCAACCTGGGCAACTGTGAAATGCAAGGAGCAGTCTGCGTCCTGCAGCAATACAGCTAGAAGTGTAGCAATCCCTTTATAGAATATGGAAGTCATAGAGGGGTTGTCCCACTCAAGTCTTCCCATGAGCCAGAACAGAGAGGCACTGTGCAAGAGCAGCTCTTACCTTACGTACCCAGCTACATTCATGCATTATATAGATGGCCATTCACTTAAATGTTCACCATGTAATGCTACATTCTTTCAGAGTGGCCCAGCTGATTTCTAGGGTTATAGAAGTGGAACTCTCTATTCAAAAAGTCTATGAAGCAACATCTTTAATCCTTGGGTTACCAGTATTAAATTATGGTGGGTCGTTCATGAGATCTAAGCAATTCATACAGTAAATTCCAATAATTTGTACCCTAGGTCATTAGTGAGGGGCCTCCCTTTATGATGTCCATATGCCCTAGTAGGGCATATAATAAACGGGGTCAACCTGATGAGATAACTCCTTTGAGGTTTTCATATTACGACAATGACAGTGACTGCTCTAGAGATTATATTTATGAGCCACATTCTTCCACTATTAGAAGTAAAGAACATTATCCAAGTTTCCAAAAAGGAGTTTATTGCATAAAAGAAGGATGCATGTTTAATAAGAGAGTTATTTTTGTCATTTAGAGGCAGTATTATTTTTATTATTTATTTTTAAAGTGCGATTAAGGGCTCATGTCCACGGGCAAAATATGATTTAGGATCCGCAGCGGATCTCCCGCGTGCGGATCCGCATCCCATAGGGATGCATTGACCACCCGCGGGTAGATAAATACCCGCGGATCGTCAATAAAAGGGATTTTAAAAAAAATGGAGCATGGAAAAATCCGGACCATGCTCCATTTTCGTGCGGGTCTCCCGCGGGGACGGCTCCCGCGGGCTTCTATTGAAGCCTATGGAAGCCGTCCGGATCCGCGGGAGACCTAAAATAGGAATTTAAAGTATTTACCATCCGGCGCGGGCGGGGAAGGTCAGCTGTTCCTCACGGCCGCATCTTCCTTGCTTCGGCTCGGCGGATGTGCCCGGCGCATGCGCGCGGCACGTCGGCGACGTGCCGGCGACGTGCCGCCGGCGTCAGGAATTCATCCGCCGGCCGAAAATGAAGATCCGGCCGTGAGGAACAGCTGATGTTCTCCGCCCGCGCCGGATGGTAAATACTTTTAAATTCTTATTTTCGGCGCTCATGTCCGCGGGGCAGGAGGGACCCGCTGCAGATTCTACATGTAGAATCTGCAGCGGATCTGATTTTCCCCGTGGACATGAGGCCTAACTCTAAGGCCCAAGGCCCACGGACAGATTATTGCTGTGGAAATCGCGGCCAGACAACCGCCGCAAATTTCACAACAAATAAGTGTCCATAGACATGCTGAGTCAAATGATTCTCCCCAGCCCACAAGCAGAAATCAACTGCGATTTTCAACTCGCGGGGGAGAATCGCCGTATGTTCTATTTTGTGCGGAAAAATGCACGGACGGCTTCCACTGCAGTCAATGGAAGCCATTCGTCCCAGCGATACTTCCACAGTGAGCACAGCGGAAGTATCACTGGAATCAACATCACCGCCCAGCGCCGGCGTGTCAAACGCTGCACTGCGTATGCATGCCGGATCGCCGGACGAGACGCTCGTGAGAGGTGAGTGTAGGGTCTCTGGGGGGCACCGGGTCTGATTCCGCTGCGATATTTCGCAGGCGGAATCTGACCCGGCCTTGGGCATGAGCCTTTAGGCGCTGTACGAAGGAAGAAAAGGGGTTAAACTAAATTGCACTACATATAAACTGCAAATAAAACATGAAAGAAAGTTTCGAAACAGAGTTTGCTTACATGAAACGAGGGTAAACATGTAAGCCAACACGTTCTTTACATGCTAGCACTAGTAAATTAGTCTGAGCAAGGGATGTATCTGAATTCGTGTAGTTTAATAGTGTGTGTTGCCCTCAGCGCTGGGTCCTAGGATCAAATCCAGCTAAGGACATCTGCATGGAATCTCTATGTTCTCTCTGTGTTTGCGTGCGTTTCCTCCCAACTCCAGAAACATGTCAGATGGTGGATTTAAAGAAAAGACAGAACCCAATATCAATGCTGGGAAGGGGATGGGTAAAATAAAAAGCTGCTTATTTTGTGATAACTATTCATTCATCCGATCGAGCGCTTGTGGGATGAACTGGAGCGATGGGTACAACACCGCCACCCACGCCCATCCTCACAGCAATCTCTTCTCACAGCCCTGCATAAGGAATGGTGAACTATTCCTGCCCAGACTTACAGAGAACTTGTGGAAAGTATGCCTCGACGTGTTACAGCTGTAATACAAGCAAAAGGAGGGCCGACACCTTACTAAATAGAATAATAGAGCACCTTTTCAGAAAAACATGCAGCGTCCAAATACTTTTGTCCATATAGTGTATTATATATAATATATATATACACACAGACATACACTACCGTTCAAAAGTTTGGGGTCACATTGAAATGTCCTTATTTTTGAAGGAAAAGCACTGTACTTTTCAATGAAGATAACTTTAAACTAGTCCTAACTTTAAACAAATGCACTCTATACATTGCTAATGTGGTAAATGACTATTCTAGCTGCAAATGTCTGTTTTTTTGTGCAATATCTACAAAGGTGTATAGAGACCCATTTCCAGCACCTATCACTCCAGTGTTCTAATGGTACAATGTGTTTGCTCATTGGCTCAGAAGGCTAATTGATGATTAGAAAACCCTTGTGCAATCATGTTCACACATCTGAAAACAGTCTAGCTCGTTACAGAAGCTACAAAACTGACCTTCCTGTGAGCAGATTGAGTTTCTGGAGCATCACATTTCTGGGGTCAATTAAACGCTCAAAATGGCCAGAAAAAGAGAACTTTCATCTGAAACTCGACAGTCTATTCTTGTTCTTAGAAATGAAGGCTATTCCATGCGAGAAATTGCTAAGAAATTTAAGATTTCCTACAACGGTGTGTACTACTCCCTTCAGAGGACAGCACAAACAGGCTCTAACCAGAGTAGAAAAAGAAGTGGGAGGCCGCGTTGCACAACTAAGCAAGAAGATAAGCACATTAGAGTCTCTAGTTTGAGAAACAGACGCCTCACAGGTACCCAACTGGCATCTTCATTAAATAGTACCCGCAAAACACCAGTGTCAACATCTACAGTGAAGAGGCGGCTGCGGGATTTTGGGCTTCAGGGCAGAGTGGAAAAAAAAAAGCCATATCTGAGAGTGGCCAATAAAAGAAAAAGATTAAGATGGGCAAAAGAACAGACATTGGACAGAGGAAGACTGAGAAAAAGTGTTGTGGACGGATGAATCCAAGTTTGAGGTGTTTGGATCACAAAGAAGAACGTTTGTGAGACGCAGAACAAATGAAAAGATGCTGGAAGAATGCCTGACGCCATCTGTTAAGCATGGTGGAGGTAATGTGATGGTCTGGGGTTGCTTTGGTGCTGGTAAGGTGGGAGATTTGTACAGGGTAAAAGGGATTCTGAATAAGGAAGGCTATCACTCCATTTTGCAACGTCATGCCATACCCAGTGGACAGCGCTTGATTGGAACCAATTTCATCCTACAACAGGACAATGACCCTAAACACACCTCCAAATTGTGCAAGAACTATTTACAGCAGAAGCAGGCAGCTGGTATTCTATCGGTAATGGAGTGGCCAGCGCAGTCACCAGATCTGAACCCCATTGAGCTGTTGTGGGAGCAGGTTGACCGTATGGTACACCAGAAGTGCCCATCCAACCAATCCAACTTGTGGGAGATGCTTCTAGAAGCGTGGGGTGCAATTTCACAAGCTTACCTCAACAAATTAACAGCTAGAATGTCAAAGGTGTGCAATGCTGTAATTGCTGCAAAAGGAGGATTCTTTGACGAAAGCAAAGTTTGATGTAAAAACAATGTTATTTCAAATACAAATCATTATTTCTAACCTTGTCAATGTCTTGACTCTATTTTCTATTCATTTCACAACGCATGGTGGTGAATAAGTGTGACTTTTCATGGAAAACACAAAATTGTTTGGGTGACCCCAAACTTTTGAACGGTAGTGTATACATATATGTATACTTTGTATAATACTGATTTGTGCAAGTAAGAGCTTAGTCTCACAGTCGTTTTTTCGTGCAATTTGCAGGTGCGTTTGCGATCCGCATCTATATAGACCCAATGCTTTGCAATGGGATCGGTCACATGTCCGTTTTTTATACGGATGCACCAAAAATTATATGACACAACGATTCGCAGAACGCATGTAGTTGCGTTCTGCGCAAATCGGTGTTCTTGCATGTGTGCTCAATGGGGCCGGTGGCAGCAACGCCGCCCCCATTGAGAACATATACTAAAGATCGTTCTCCTCTGCCACAGCTGTCACAACTGTGGCAGAGGAGCGCGATGTTCTCCCATTGAATTCAATGGAGCCGGCAATACAGTCGGCTACATTGAAAGCAATGGGCTGCCGGCAAGCTCTGTAGCAATTTCTGGGGAAGGGCTTAGAATATAAGCCCTTCCCTGAAAACCATCTAAAAACAGTGTAAAAAATAAAAAAATATATATACTCACCTTTTTGCAGTTGCCAGGGATTAGCCGAGTCCAGCAGGCTCTTCTCCTGAACTGCTTTCAGTAGTACTCAGCAGGCGGGGATTTAAAATCCCACGCCTGCATGAATGGGTGAGTGAGTGCTGCTTCTGATTGGCTGAGCACTATGACCAATCAGAGGCAGCTCTCAGCTATTGAATGACAGCTGAGAGCTGCCTCTGATTGGTCCCAGTGCTCAGCCAATCAGAGGCAGCACTCACTCACCCAATCAATGTCAGATCCTTTATACAGGTCTTTATAACAATGATTGAGAATAATATAGTATAGTTGCGCCTGAACGAGGGAAATAGAACTTGACGGTCCTTAAAACTCGACGCCATAGTGCAAGAGTTTGAAAAAAAATGCAGGCAGATAGGACCTGCCCTGTCTTTCCCGCACGCAGTATTTACTACATGCAGGAAAGATAGAGCAGGTAGTATCTTTTCTCGGCTGTAGTATTAAGGGCTGAGAAAAGAGCTGGTGAAAACGAAACCACTAAAATCTATTGAAATCAGTGGTTTTGTTTTGTCCCGTTATGCTGCTATGATTATCACAGTCGCATAAGGGGAGAAAAACACGTTTGTCTAAAACCACTGTAAAAGAGTGAAGTTGACAAGTTCAACTGATATACATCTAAGGGCAGTATTAGACCAGCGTATGCGCAAACACGATTGCTGGTATGGAATGTATTTTCACATGAACGAAGTTAGGAGATGGCAAGAAAAAGGCTGATACGTCCGTGCCAGCAGATAGTTCGAGGTTTTTTGCGAAGTTCAACGCTCGCATGTTACACCCTCCCCGTGGAATACACTGAGTAACTTCCTCCCCCTCCCTTTTTTTAAGCTGCCATTCTATGACCAACCCAGACAAAGATGGAGCAGGTCCTATATTTTATTGAACTAAGATTCTGCGTGAAAAAAACACGTTCGTCTGAAGACATCTATTCAAATCAAAGGCATCGCTTCATCACAGTATACGGCGAGATTTCCATGTGCAGAAATGCCTCCGCAAAGATAATTGTCTGAAAGCGCCCTAATATGCCGGACCACCTTAATACTCACCACTGTGAGTATGTAAAGTCAGCGACATCCGATAGCAACTACAATACTAGTCTAGTACATAGTCTGCCATACATACAAGTGGGCAATGTTCACTCCTCAGTCATTAGCATTTTAAACACAACTCTCGTGCTTACATGACAACAATCAAGGAAGACAATGAGGCGTTAAACTGGAGGTGAAAGCCAATAAATGCTATGTTTCGCATAGTTTCTAAAATCATACAACCATCCTTGTTTTTATAGGGTGAGAAGAGATGAGAAACCATTTACAGACAACTCAATTATGGGCCGTTCAGCTTCTGACCAAGACCTAAGATGAAAGCCTCCTTAACAAAAGGTCTTGCACTAAGTACACTTTAGGTCTTCTGGTTCCTCGAGCTGCATTGTCAACACAACCCAAGTGGTGTAGACCGTCCAGGCAACAACAGGCTGTTTGCAAGTTTTCCTTAGGAAGGATTAACCTGATCCCACCACAAATATACGCAGAAGGATCTATCCAAAACATCCCACGTCTCAAGAACTACTTGTAACATCAGCTCTATTGGTTTCCACTGAAGCATGTTTATACCAACAGGCCTGTCTATTACCCGGTACCAGGCTCGCAGTCTATCCGGTACACCAGAAGTGAAGCAGTTGGATAGACAGGCTTCCAAGCCATCATTCATTCACCGGGATCCCTTTGAAATCCTCTCTTTTGCAATAGGTAAGCGGAGCATGCTACTCAATGCCATCAATCTCACATTATAAAGGGCTGATGTCCGTTGGCTGGAAGGCTTTTATAATTTTGTTCCAAGGCACGACGTATAATTTTTACAATTGAAGTCTGTTAATATATTTAATTTGCCTTTCCTGCAGAACATAATGAGTGAACACACATAAAACATAAATCCGGTTGAACTCGGATTTATAGCTTTAGTATTCCTTCAATTGCAAAAATGTTGTAATACATCATATTTTTGGATCAATTATATGCTTTTTAGCAAATCACTTCATTTACACAGACAGGACACAGCAGGATATATCACTGGAGCTCAGGGTGCCGAGGAAACCACCAGACAACTAGGCATCAGCCCATTTCATTTACCATCTTAGACCTTAAAGGAAGGAGGCATTACCCTAGACCACTAAGGAATCATGTACTAACCAACTCTTTTACTCAGGACCACCAAGGAAAGAGGCATTAGTGTAGGCCACCAGATAATCATGTACTAACCAAGTCTTCTACCTAGAACCACCAAGGAAGGAAGCATTAGCCTAGACCAGTGGTCCCCAACCTTTTTGGCACCAGGGACCAGCTTCAAGCAAGACCATTTTTACAAGGCCCGGCAGGGTTGGGCGGGACATGGGCGGGGCTTTGGTTATATGGGCCGGGGTTATGAAGGGGGTTGGAGTTTAGCACATTCTTATTTAATTATGACATTTAGAATGTCCTGGCAGTACACACATAGGGCAGTATATAATCTATCCCCCCCAGCACACACATAGGGCAGCATATAATTTATCTCCCCCCCAGTAATAGACAGCCCCCACCCCTCAGTAATAGACAGCCCCCACCTCTCAGTAATTAGCAGCCCCTCCCCCTGCAATAAGTAACCCCCACCCCCAGTAATAAGCATCCCCCCCAGTAATAAGCAGGTCCCCCCAGTAATAAGCAGGTCTCCCCCCCATAATAGGCAGGTTCCCCCCAGTAATAGGCAGGTCCCCCCCCCAGTAATAGACAGCGCCCCTCAGTAATAGACAGCGCCCCCCCCAGTAATAGGCAGCCCCCCCAGTAATAGGCAGCACCTTCCCCTGTAATAAGTAGCCCCCACCCCCCCCAGTAATAAGCAGCCCCCCCAGTAAGCAATTCCCCCAGTAATAAGCAGGTACCCTCCAGTAATAAGCAGCCCCACCCAGTAATAAGCAGCCCCCCTCCCCCCAGTAATAAGCAGCCCCTTCCCCTGTAATAAGTAGCCCGCCCCCCAGTAATAAGCAGATCCCCCCCTAGTAACAGGCAGCCCACTCCAGTAATAGGCAGCCCCCTCCCCCGTAATAAGTATCCCCCCCAGTAATAGGCAGCTCCCCCCTGTAATAAGTAGCCCCCACCCCCCAGTAATAAGCAGCCCCCCCAGTAATAAGCAGGTCCCCCCCCCAGTAATAGGCAGCCCCTTCCCCTGTAATAAGTAGCCCCCCCAGTAATAGGCAGCCCCCCCTGTAATAAGTAGCCCCCACCCCCCCAGTAATAAGCAGCCCCCCCAGTAATGAGCAGGTCCCCCCCCCAGTAATAGGCAGCCCCCCCAGTAATAGGCAGCCCTGCGTAATAGGCAGCCCCTTCCCCTGTAATAAGTACCCCCCCCAGTAATAGGCAGCCCCTTCCCCTGTAATAAGTAGCCCCCCCCAGTAATAGGCAGCCCCTTCCCCTGTAATAAGTAGCCCCCCCGTAATAGGCAGCCCCCCCCCATAATATGCAGCACCCCTCCCCCCCGTGATAGGCAGCCCCCCCCCCCAGTAACATCCTAGCCAATAAAGAAGGGGAAATACCCCAGACCACCAGGAATTCAAATAAGAATGTGTTGATAGATATAGATGAATAGACAAGCAGGTACAGTAAATAAACACATGCTGTCCACAGCTCTTGATATATAACGTTATAATAGCTTTAGTGTCCAAGATCTATATAATAAACATGTATACAACTTTATGTGCTCTCCATTTCCTCGTGAAGATCACAGGGTATATTTAAATAGGCATTCTAAAGGTGTACCAAAGTGAAAGTGTCCCTGCGGTCCCAGACAAACCAAGATGGCGGCATTGTATCTGTGACTGAGCGTTGGTAATGCATCTGCATTCTTATATACTACACGCTGCTCTGATTGGTCAGAGCTGCTTATATGAAAAGTATGTATCGTCTTAGACGACTCATTCACCGCTAACCACAGTCAGAGAAAGGATGCTACCATCTTGGTTTGTCCAGGTCCCCTTAAGGACTAGGGTGTTAATGTCTTTTTGACCATTTTTCCCCCATTTTTTAGTTTTATTGTATTGTGGGACATTGTCTCCCTTCAGCCTAACATACTATTGAGTGTAAAAACAGACGAAAAAAGGAAGTGATGGTGAAGTCAGGCACATCACACTGGAAAACCAGTTTAGACAACTTAGGCAAACACCTTGGCGGTTTCAGTGGAACACTTACCGTATTTTTTTCATGTCAGTATGGATGGATGAGAATGTTAAAACAAAATTACCTTTTCCTCCGGTAGTCTGTAGCGCACGTTCTCCAAGTAGCTTGATGTGTTTTCGACATTTGTGTATCGTAAAAGAATGCGAGCAAAATCTTCTTCACTGATTGTATTCATGCCTTTGGAATAGGAAAGGAACTCAATTTCAAGTACCTCCGTCTGGAGGTTATCCATAAACCTAGAACAGAAGTAATGGTGCACTTCATTTTCTACATGTTTCAAAAGACACAGAAGACTTGAATGTTTGGGTGGGCTTTTCAATTACTACTTCTGTCCATATTGTAGGTAATACAGTAGAAGTGAAGCACTGGACCTGCCAAGCAAAATCCAAGCCTCCCTCAGAGGATGCATGTGTTCAGTCTTGGCATCAAAGAGCTCATCGTTGGTATTGTTGTTTCCATGTTTGTTGTATTTATTATCTGCATTTTACATGTTTTTGTGCTTTTACAAGACCACTTTTTCATGTTTGCATGCTCTGTTGTGTTTGCTCCAAAACCTATCGCTGCTCCGTTTCTCTTTAGCTGTTCTAATCCGCGTTTTTTTCATTTACATGTTCTCTTTTAAATGTTTATTATATGTATTGTATGTGTTTTACTTTTACAAGTTTACCTTTTCATGTTTGCTCCATTTGTATTTGCTCTTTTCCATGTTTTCGGCCATTTACATATTGTATTTTGAATGTTTGAATGCCGTGTCCTATATTTGATCCGTATATGATATCTACTCTGTGTTTGGTGGCTGTGTTCCATGTTTAGACGCTCCTATCTATAACATTTGTTGTTTGTATGATCTATCTTCTATGTTTGTTATCTAGTTTTTATTTTCATTATGTTTTGTGTTACGTTTGTTGTTTTTCTGTTCTGTGCTGCTGCTTTTCATTTATAGGTTCTGATATTTATGGTTGTTGATGGTATATTGTGCTCCATGTTTGTTATTTAGATGCTGTGTTTAGCATGTTTGTATGATCTATGTTCCATGACAGTATGTCCTATGTTCTGTGACAGCGGTTATCATGCTCTATGCTTATAGTTACTATGTTCTGTATTACACAGTTGTACGTTCCTCCGCTTGCTGTTTGTATATTCTGCGTTCCATGTATATGCTTCCTATAGCTTATCACACAGCAAGACCTTAAGAATAGGTAGTATTGTTACAGATAACTGCATAGTTGTGTATACAGCTTCCTGAAAGAATGCAATCACATAGCTATATCATTTATTTGCATTATGAATATGCATGTAAATGACTCACCTATAAAAATCCTCAAAGTTTAGTTCAATTTTTCCTTTCTTCCCAAAAAAGTGCACAAGTAGTGTAGTATGTACCATGGAACTGGTGAGCTCATCAGCGCCCTTCATGGAGAAGATAATATTATGTGAATGGCCGTATACAATGTTACCATGTAATGAATACTGTACAGATTACAAAAGGGTTTTGTTCTTATATGACCCGATACATTTATGAATTATCTGCATTGATTCTGTATGATAATGCCCTTAATAAGTTAGATGTGTATGGGATCTTTCACATGGATGGAATATTTCCACAATTCACAGCTCCATCTTCCAATACCCTCATGTATGTATGCAGAACTTCCTGTGTCTTTAGCTGCGGAACATGGAAATGTTCCACCTGTGTGAAAGGTCCCAATAACAGAAAATCTGCATAAGGCAGATCATTCACTGCCCGTAGTCCCATTTTGCATCTGTTACAAAAAATACCCTCCCACTAATCCTTCATTTACTCACCGTCCTTCAGCTGTTTTGGTATATAGTCCCAGAAATGTAACAAGGTGCATATATTCATACCGGTAGTAAGGCAGTTAATACAATCACAGGTAACTGGTATCATATACATATCAGGCTGATTGTGGGAATCTGAACGATTTATCGGCCCGTCTAAAAGGGTCCTCAGACAGGAGAAAGCTAAACCAGACAGCAGAAACTGTGCCAAATTAACACAATGATACATATTGTGGTGGGTTTTCTCTGACGTAGACCCCCTTTCCTCTTAGGTTTGTGTTCCTTACACGATTCTGGCCACTATATGGAGCAGTGGCCCAGCGAAAAGCTGATCGACTGTGGTTATCAGGACACCCACAGATCAGCTATTGATGACCTATCACATGGGCGGGTCATCAATTTTTAAGAAATGGAAAACCCCTTTAATCTCCTTTGCGACTTATGACATACATATACGTAATACATAAAAAAGGTTATGGCCTATGAAAATTGCAGATGAAAATCCCCCAAAAATCGTTGCGTCCTTAGGTGTTGTCCTTAGAGGGTTAAAGGTGGACATACTAATATGGATATTAAATGCCATTTACATATTGTGAGTATATAAAAGTGAACCATGGAATATAAAATCTAACATGCATTTATATATACAAAGTGGAGGGTACATTACAGCTGGCGTTGCTTGTATCAGGTGATTTTAGTATGGAAGTATCCTCTGACTTCCCTGAATATACTGATGGGACAACAATAACTGACACTTCAACCATAAATAATATGAATACATTGCATATACACATGACAGTAACGTAAAAGCAAGAGGAGGAGCCAACAGTCACATGCGTAATAAATGCAAATCAGCATTCAAACATAATCCACATGATGCAAATGAATGAAATCTTAATGAGATGTAACATGTCTCGGACCAGAGGTTTATTTGTACCTCTGCAAGGTCCGAAAAGAGGGCTTGGCTTGTGCCACGTCTTAGAGTATCCCAATAGCTTCTGGAGGCATGATCTTGTGCATCTGTTTTATGTACCTGCAGAAGTTGTAAGAAGCGTAAATACTTGGAAATACAAACATACTGATTCAGCTTCAAAATGGTACAAGGTTTACGGGTTAGAAGTATGAAAAATGGCATATTCTTATAATCCGTGTTTTATAAGAAGTTGTTACACATATGCATTAAATTGCTATATTAATGGCATCATCCTATAATGATAGGATACAGTACCCTCCTGAAGTAATGGAAACACTCCTTAAAAATGTCACATTCGGACAAAATAGTCTAAAAATGTTGAACTAACAAAAAACAAACGAGCAGCTTAAACTTCTTAATGACTTCACATTGTGGATTCTTCAACTTGTAAGTTTTGGTGGAGCAGGTTTTAGGTTTCCTGGTTGGGATACGTTTCCATTCTTGGTGGTGAACCTCCCAGAGATGTTTGTACTGCTACTTTGCTGTTTGAAAAGTAGGGTGTTTCCAAACTTCTGAAGGACACTGTATGTCAATACATTATAGTACAGCAATTGCAATATTACTCAATTTCTGCACCGCTAATCCACAAGTGTTGCTAATATATGTGTAAACTTGTGTTAATATTACCTATAATAGACCTATACATTACTGTTCATATGAAACAACAAAGCTGTAAATTCAGTGGACAAACCCTTTATACTGAGAGCTTCGGGGATGATCACTTTTGGGTCTGAATCACAAGACGTCTGGCAGATAGATGATACCTGAGGAAGACTTTGGCTATGTATTCCCATTGCTGCGGCTATTACAAAACAAGAGTAATATGACATTTATATGGCCTGCACTTTCACTCATAGATGCTGGTCCACCTATGAGGTCTGTATGCTTTAATAGGGCATACGGACAAGGGTAATTCTAATTAATGGCCTTAAAAAGGGTTCCTAGTAGTCAGACTGTAGGAGATTCCTGAGCCTTGTAGGACTTTTCCATGGCAGTGCTATAGAGAAGAATGGAGTGGTAGCATACTTGCTCAGCCACTGTTCTATTCATAGGGATGGGATACAAGAACCACATTCTTATGATCAGTAGGGGTCCTAGCAATTGAACCCCCGCCAATCAGACACATATTCCCTTTTGTGTGGATGGGGGATAAGTTGAAATCTTAAAATACGGGTACTTTTACACAGGAAGACTGTCAGACACTGTCTCAAGGACTATAGTTGCTTTCACACCAGAGCAATATTCGTTCAGTGAATGGAGGCGGAGTGCGTCAGATCTCTTTTGGCCGCCCGCCTCCATTCACTGTGAACAGGCAGTTGTTCATAGATGAATGACTGCCTGTTTACAGAGCCAATAATTAATCACTTAATTTCAGTGAGCTGAAACAAAGCAACTGATGAGCGATTTCTCACTCAGTACCGTTGAGTCCTGCTTTTACATGGGATGATTGCTGCTGGAACAGGCTTGTTTGAGTGATTTTTCGACTGATCGTTGGCCTGTGTAAAAGTACCCTAACCCGTTTCATTGATTGAATGTCTGTCTAAAGGGCTTTTACTGCATTCAAAAATTGCTTACATTTCTATATACCATTTGTTTTACGTATGTAGTGTGCACAAGTAGGGCACATGGCTATATTACAGACTGCTATGGGGCTATAGAATACAGCATTTTGTACACATGCTGTACTATGGAAGTAATCTCCTCTAGAAGAATTACTTCTTGGGAAGACTACATTGCTAAGGAGGTCTCTTAAGTTTTAACTATATTTTGGGATTAATTATATTATTGGATTGTGGGAGAAAATGTGCACAAAACATGCAAACTGCCTCATACTTCGGTACTAATCCTACAAGGCATCAAGTCATTCTTGCATATTTTAATATACAGCATTTTTACATAGGTTTTTTACAAACTAGTCCTAATAAAGTGTGCAGTTTCTACAGAAGATATTTTGAATGTAAAGGGTCTTACTTTAAAGCCTGGTAAGACGAACCACACCTGTTTATAATGTAATGTAATAATGTAACGTCTTACATTATACTACTCCGACAAATCACAGCAGTCACATCTATGGCCCCTATCGATAGATCTGTATGTAAAATCGTAATGACGGACACAGAGTCAAATGAAATAGACTTTTGTTTGATCAGTTATTTCCACAGGTATCTCAAAGACGAGACGCTCTATGAAAATGTATGAAAAGTCGGCATTGTGCTATATGCCCTCCTGTACAAGAGAGAGAGGAAAGCATGCATGTTATTTAAAAAGATTAGTCGAGCCTGGGAAAAAGAATGTGGAAACATGACAAATGTGCGGTGTAGCTACTATGTTAGTGGTGTTAGTAGCAGCCATTGTTAAGGCAGGTAAAATACTGCAGCTCACAGTAAAAAGTAGATAAAAGGAAAAGGAAAAGATTCCCAGAAATAGACTGTAGCACCTCTGTCTAATAGGGCTGAGAATGTAAAATTAATTTCATGAATGAAGTCTGATCAGACAGAATCTGGGCACAGTATGGCAGTGGGGGCTTATGAGTTGGTCCTATCTCTCCGGGTAGCGGGAGTCCACACGCTTTAAATCAAGGAAGGGCCTGAAAGGGGTTTCTTATGCTGAGATTGGGGGCATGATGGAGTGAACCAGCAAGGGTCCTTTTTTAATTTTTGCTATGGACTTATGGCCTCCTTATCCTTTTATATATGCTAATTCTCTACCCCTATAAAGTTTAGTGTCTGCACCTCTTTAGTTTAGATTTGTTTCCTAAAATCCAGTCCTCACAACCCCTCAACAGCTCTGGTTGTCAGGATTTCCCCAGTATTGCACAGGTGATGTAATTATTGTCGGTGCCTTAGTCATTGCCACCAGTGTTCTCTCTATAGGATATGCTCATATCATGACCCATTGGGGGGTCGTGAGGACTGGACTTTGGGCAACACTGGTTTAGACCAATGTGATAACCTAGATGTTATGGCTCACCGGCCGTGTCGAATCGGGACTAGGATGATCCACATGCCGATACATGCTCGGTGTCATTTCAGTGCTGGACGCTGACATAAGCACGTATCTTCCGGTGTGTGAATGCATTGGTTGGCTGGGAGGTTTGTGTCCGAGCCGGCCAATCAGCGCTTGTCTGTAAACGTTTATTACGGCTCCTTCTTGCAGAGGATGCCAGTTATGCTCTTCGTTTGAAGGCGTTTCAGGTCTAGTTGGCGGCTCCTGTCCTGTTCAGTTCAGATAAGTCTATTTGGCTTTTAGTGTAATCTGGAGTGCTGTAACATCTATCTCCTTTCTTCATGTTTATGGTCACTTCACAAAATGTCTCTGACAAGAGCTCGAGAAGTGAATTATATAGGAACTTAGGCTCTGTTCACATTACGCTTGAGCCTTTGCTCAGATGTATACATCAGAAGTACTTCCCACATATACCTTTGATGGAGGGCTCCATCATGAGCCATTGTATTAGAATACAGTGGCATACATCACCCACAGGCTCCTATGATAAAAAAATATATACTGTGCAGTATACAATGTTGTGGGACGCCTGTATAGTAAAGCGTAGCAGAATACTCATTCCTATACAATTAAACAAAATGAAATCCCGACATACAGTATACCGCCCTGCAATGTCTTTTGACATCAGTCTTTGAAATGGTGCCCCATGGATATGTACTGCGTGTGCACCAGGAGCGTTTCCAGCACAAACACCTGACATAGGGAGAAATGTGATGTGAACAGAGCCTTATGTCTCAACCAGCGCTAGTAGATCCCAAAGTAAAAAGTTAACTCTGTGTATGTTCTAGTATATGGACCATTTAACGTATTTTATGCTAGAAGTGCTTGATAGATTCTTGGTGCTAAACATGTAATAAAACAGACTGAAACTTTTTCAAGTTGTCTACTAACTTCTGACGTCTCTGACAAAAAATACATATGTTGTATTCATTCAATAGACTAAAGAAACATTTAACCAACGTGGACAGTTCTTGATGGACAGTTCTTGATGATATCCCGAAACAGGAGAATATTACAGTAAAAGACACATTAGTTTAGCTACAAACATGAACCTTCTTCCTCAATAAGGAATCCTTTATATTAGCAATTCAATAGGCTTCTTTGTGATCATAGATACATTGCACACTTCAACTTTCCCAGTACTTGTAAGTAGCTACAAAGTGGTGTTCAGTGCCACCGTATCATGTAGTTGTCAGAAAGCCAGAGCGGTAATGTGAATGTCTTTTGTTTCCATACTGCTCACTTTTTGGCTTCTCGTTACTGATGTCATATAACTTCATCCAAGCCAGGGCTAGCTCTGCTCGGTATACCGCACTGTAATACTAGACAGGGTCTTCCATTTCTACAACTTAGGGGCTTTTCAAGCATCGGGCAGGTAGGAAGTGTTGTCATAAGGACATAGGCTGCCTAGAGTTTTTCACGGGGAGCTTGTAATATCAATGGCCGGTAGAAGAAATAACAACATGTTAAGGGGATTTAATACATAGCAGATATGTTGATGGTTCTCCTTTATGCAACTATTATATATGTATCACCTACTGGGAGCCTTTGTGTGAGTGTACCCCATGATTCCTAAAAGAAACGGCAGGTGAAGCAGAATGATGGTGTTATATGGTGTTGATTACCAGATTCCTCATATATCTACTGAGCAGAATAAAGTAAAGGAAGTTTGTCAGCATAATTACCGTATCCAAATATTCATCACATGTTCTGTGCCCAAAACAGATGAATGTAACAGAACATTTTTTGAAATTCTCTATGTCTCCGGGCTCAGTCACATGGGCGCATCGACCCCCGTACACAGGCGCCAATGTGCCCGTGTGACTGAGCCCTCACTGCAGGAAGAAGACGGCCGTACCTCAAGACGGACAACTCACCGCAGCGCTGAAGAAAGAACACATGACCAGCAATGAGGCCGGTCACATGTTCTTTCTCCCGGCGCTGCAGAGAGACGCCCGTCTTGAGGTACGGCCATCTTCTTCCTACAGTAACACGGGCGCCGATGCGCCCGTGTGACTGAGCCCTCCAACTGCCCGAAATATGCTTTTGCAGGATTCCCATGCAGCGTGTAAATAAGTCCTGGATTCTCCAACGAGTTATTTTACTACTCGTTCAGCATTTTTTTACCCTTCGTACTCTTAGGGCGGCTTCAGACGAGCGTATATAAAATGTATTTGCACATGAACAAGTCAAAAAAATTTTTTTACCGTTTAAAATTTGCGCCAATGCGTGAAGTAAAAAAAAAAAGCAAAAGGATAGGTTCTGCCCTAGCTTTTCTTGCCCATAGCAAAACTAAGTGCGAGAAAGATAGGGAAGGCCTATCTTTTCTCGTACGTAGTAACACTGCGCAAGAATCCCACTACGAAACCATTGACATCACATACATTTGTTTAAGCGCTTAACCCTTTCTAATCCACTGTCTTACCTCTGAAGACATTATAATTTAAGGCTGTACAACTCTGATGTTGCAAGAGATCCGTCAGGGTTCTCTTACTGTATATTGCCAGCCTCTGTGCTGTCAGAGCCTATCCAACGAGTCACCTCATGCAGTACTGGCTTTAGCCAGCATATAGCAACGTTGTATAATGGCAGAAAAAGTAGTAAGCCCCCTAGGAAAACCAGGATACAAATTGGATTGGAAAGGGTTAAACACGCCACAAAGCTGCTTACCGAAGCTAGAGACTCTGTCTGCAGTTGACGTGCCATGTATGCACGTGCACCGCATTTCCAGCTGTGGCGCAGACGCAGTGATGCCCATTTATCTCTCCATATTAATCTATGTGGAGAAAAACAGGCGGAACTGCGCATATGCCGAAATGTGGCGCATGTGCACTGATGTCCATTTGACTGCATAGATTAATATGGGAAGACGAATAGATGCCAAAGAAGGAAATGCAGCGCATGTGCAGAATGTCAATTACACATCAATTATGAATAGCGTCAGTCAGCCTCATTTATATGTTACGGGGGAATTGCGTGAAAGTGGATTTTGGCCAACTGGAGGCCTTGAGGATATAAAAAAGTAGTGTTATAGTCATCTGTTTTGAGCACATTCCATGTAATGAATTTGAGGATATGGCAAATTATGCTGACAGACTTCCTTTAAGATCTTCATTAGCTGTGCGGAATACTTGAGGGTGCTGTATAAGATTGCCCATTAAGAGTATAAACATCTGACTTACGTAATTAATGTAAGCCAATAACATATGTTGCTAAGTATAAGGCTTGGAGATGTGTATCATACATAATTAATTTCTTAATTTTCGGTGTCTTGCCATCATGTTAAAGGGATAATAAAATGTCAACAAATAATGTTTATTCATTGTTATAGATTGTATATCAGTTCCTCATAGTTCTCAAGATCTCTGCTTGCTGTAGTTAAACTGACACTGTTAGTCCTGGTCATGTGATGACACGCGGGGTGCTTGTTACGGGGTTACTGTCACTTACTGCAGTGTATTTTTGTATATTTATGATGAGTCGCTGACCAGCTGTTTTATCAACCAGAGTTGAGATGAAAAATAAGTTAGGTTTCCTTTGATCAGTATGCTATTTGTCTGTCCGTATGGGTCATTCTCATTTCCGTATGATCAAAAGGATGAGATAATAACAGACCATACAGATTTTTGTTCTGTTCTGGTTCTGTATTGTATCTGTGGACCAGGAGGCAAGAACTGATGCATGGTGGGACAACCTAAAGTAAGTGTTGGTCTGGGTAGTCCTGGCCACAGTATACTGGACAAGTTCCAGTCAACTGCAACTTACCGGTCACTGACTGACTGCCTAAGATCCAAACTACCTCTGTTTAACTTGTACTTAAATACGCTAAACTGGAAGGTTTATTATATTGTTTCTTGTTTATGTTTTTAAGTCATAATGACCTTGTGTGACTACTGTCTCATAAATGTGCTAGGTGCAGTCACCAAATGCTTTTACTTTTTCTAGAATATATATATGCTTTCTCTAAGGCCTCGTTCATATGAGTGTGGTTTTAGGGCACTATAGGTGCATGAAAAAAATTGTGCCTTTACTGTGCTAGAAATTGAGTGAACAGGCAGCTGTTCCAGGAGGAGAAAGAGAAGAAGCCACGCAGGGCTTCTGGATTTCCCCATAGCAGGGAGAGAGAGGAATTATGGGGGGATTAACTCATAGCCCCCTCTGTCTCTCCCTGCTATGGTTGATTAACGCATAGCCCAGCTCTGTTTCTCACAGCTATGGGTTAATCCCCCAGAGCCCCACTCTCTCTCGCCCAGCTATGGCGGATTAACCCATAGCCCTGCTCTGACTTTCCCTGCTATAGGTTAATCCCTCATAGTCCCACTCTCTCTCCTTGCTATGAAGGATTAACCCATATCCCCACGCTCTCTCTCCCTGCTCTGGGATCCCTGAGGGTTATCCCCATAGTGCAGAGAGAGTAGGCGGGGCTTCAGGGTTTCTCAAAGGAATTCCCCATAGCAAATAGAGAGGGAGCAGGGCTAGAGGACGGATCCTTCTAGCCTCACCCTCTCGGGGAAGCCCTGCAACCCTGCCCTCTCTCTCTCCCTGCTGTAGGGAAATCCCTTGAGGAGAAAGGTGGAGGGAGTCCCTTACTGTTCCCCCCCCCCCGCCCTTGCTGGGGAATTGCCCAGCAGCAGGACTGGAGGAATTCCCAGCTGTTTACAGCCAGACATTTAAAACGTGCTGCTCAGAAGCACATCTTAAATGTCTTGCTGTAAATTCCTGTTAGTCCCTGCAGGGATTAAAGGAACCCCCGGGAGTCCCCTCATCCCCGCAGGGACTAACAGGAGTTTACAGGGGGGCATTTAAAATGTGCTTCTAGGCAGCAGATTTTAAATGTACTGCTGTAAACAGCTGGGAATTCCTTCCGTCGGCAGAACTCCTCCTAATGAGATTTGTAATCTTCTTTTCCTGCGCAGGAGTTTCCATAGACTCCAGCTCCCATAGGAGTCAATGGAAACTCCTGTGCAGCTCACACCAAAGATAGGTCAGGTCCTATCTTTTCTCGTACCATAGACCTTAGATGCCAGCTTTGCACACACATGTCCTATCTTTGATTGGTGAAAGTATTTAGTGTGTCTAAACTTCCTTCATCTGAACGTTTTTATAGGAAACCATTGGTTCTTATAGAAATGCTCTTTTCACTTGCCTCTAATGCGCGAAAATCGCGCTCGTGTGAGCGAGGCCTAAAGTTTAGTTACAGGTGACAATTAACCACAAGGTCAGCATTTTTGTTGCCCTGTAAAATGTGCCTGTAAGTCTAGCACCTAAACATTGTTATTAGTCTTGCATGCAAGTGCCTAAAGCTATCAAACAGTATAAGCCATCATAAAACATAAAGAGATCCATGTCATGTAACATCAGTAAACAGTGAGCAGCTAGTCAGCCCCGACAGTTGCCACAAATAAGACTTGTACGTTGCATGTTAAAGTACATACACTGTTAGTTGTTGCAAAGTATCCATAAAGTTGTAGACGCTTACATACACCAACAAGGCCCAAGTGAAGTGCCACATTTCAGAGTCAAGTCGTGAACAGCAAGATAAAAGGGAAGAAGACAAACAGAATAGGTTAAGGCATGCATTCTTCAATATTTACAGACTATAGAGAACAGACAGCTGGAGCACATTGTAGGACGTACAGAGGATCAGACAGTCATCATCCTAATTGTGGCAGGACTTCCCAACTATTTCAGTCTTTAGACTTGCAGAGAGGTATAGAAAATCTGTAAATGTATAAACGGAACTTGGCTTCTACAAATAACATTAAAAGAGCATCTACTGATGGTCCCACAACGGGATAAGGCTGGACATGGACAACGACCACGTAGACGTTCTTCAAAGAGATTACCAATACGAAGTCTACAGTATTTTTATACATAATCCCCACAATATAGGAGTTAATTCTCATCAGTGGTTCAATTTGGAACCTCCGTGGCCAAGCAGCGCTATTTTGTCTGGTAAAATGTAAGACTGCTGGCCAGATATCGAACGAACTCCATTATACCCAACAGGGGTCGGTTCTGCGCTGTTTTGTTTCATCATAAGACGAAACCGTTTAGCGAAGCGGTGCTGTTTTCCTGCTCCCCCCCGAAAAATAGTTAAATAGAACTCCCTAATGCTGATGTGAACGAGCCCTAAGGCTGTACTCACACGGCGAGTGTGTTTTTGGCCAGTGAGAAGCTGACCGTTTTCCATGTATTTTTCATGCTATTTTTCTTGTTATTTGCATGCCCTTGTTCTTCTGCTCTGCACTTCCTGTTTCTTTTTTTCATGTGGCCCCCATGGGAACCTGCATTAAAAATGCATCTCACTCGCAAGAAAATCGATTGGCATGCAATCGCTTTTTTTTAATGTTTCCATAGAAAATAATGGCCGATTCTTCAGGAAGAATTGCACAAAAATAGGATGTGCAACGATTTTTCTACCTTGGACTATCGGTCCGAGAGAAAAATCACTTGTGTGAATTAAGGGCACATTCACAGGGACGTATTTTCAGTCCATATTTTTTATAGACTGAATACAGACCCATTGAATTAAATTAGTGTATTCAGACGCCAGTTTTTTATGCATGTAAAAAGTTGTGACCTCCTGATTTGGTCCATATAATGGGCCAAAATAACCTATGAAAGTCTATGGGAGTGTAAAAAAACGCAGTAAAAATGGATCTTACATGCATATTCACAGCATTTTTCATGCATATTGCCAGGAGACAGTGGAAAAAGTGCCATCAATTGGGCATCCTTGCGTTTTTTAGGGGTTTTTTTGAGAGTACGGATGCAACGCAGACATCAAAGCTTGCATATGCATTAAAAACACACTACTTCAGATGGCCGTATGCACAACTAGGCTCTTCACTACGAAGCGTAGCTGTGCATGAACAAGGATTTTTTTCTTTACTTAAGCCGTTCAAACTCCGTGCCAAAGCCAAAAAATCTGCGGGAAGATAGGTCCTGTGTGAATGCCGTATAAACCATTGAAATGAATGGGCTCTTTTCCAGTGTAAGTTCTCTTCATATCAGAATTGGACAGAACTTGCCTGTCCAATTCCACATCGCCTGTGTGAATATACCCAAACTTGTCCTCATAAGCATTAGTTATAATGTGGGGGTTATGTATAAAAATGGACTATTATATTAACCTGTGCAATTAGTTTTCATACCTTCTTGAAAGCTTCTGATCCCAAAAAGCAAACTACATTTATGGAGATATTGCAGGATGCAGTCTGGCCTTGAGCTGCCAGTGCTTTGTATGGTACACTAAG
The DNA here is from genome assembly GCF_035609145.1 of Eleutherodactylus coqui. NCBI lineage: Eukaryota > Metazoa > Chordata > Amphibia > Anura > Eleutherodactylidae > Eleutherodactylus > Eleutherodactylus coqui. The sequence continues at coordinate 93,896,604 of NC_089843.1, read as the reverse complement.
AAGGTGTAGGATAGCTGGCCTGATCTAATAGTATGGGCATCACTAATAGGCCAGCATGGTGCACTACACGTATCTATGTGTGATGGCATCCTATAGAAAAGCAGCCTTATATATCTACAAGCATAATACTGAGCAGCCAACCCTCATGAATAGTAGATGTGAGAGGGGCTGTTCAGCAGTATTTTCCACCTATATATCCTCCCCCATATAGCATTTTTCCTTTTCTCTATGGGAATTGGTATTTCTAGCTTTTGTAGCAGTAGGTATGGATTTTTTCACTAACCTTTTTTGTATGGGGTATAAAATAGGCCATTTACATGCACTGCATGTAGAATGTAAGTGGACTTCTTATCAAATGGGCTATAAGAAGCTCAACAAAAAGGCAAACTTCATATATGTAAAAATGTTAACAAAGATACTCCCTAACTTTCACAATTATGACATGCTGAAAACCTGGCTAGCTCTTCTAAATCTACAAAACATTTTAATAGGTGAGGAGGAAGCAGATTTCCCACCTACCAGTCTCCGTCCCTCACAGTAAATGACAGCAATCACATTTCTCATTCTCAGGGCCAAGTAGCTTTTTTCCCCCATGGTGCTGCCGTTTGCTAATTACTGTGGAGACGAGGCTTCTGCACTGATTAAAAATCAGTTAATTGCTGTAGTGCTCAGCTGGTTCACACATGTTGGGTGGTCCCAAACAGAAACCCACTATCTATCTCATATCTATCTATCTCATATCTATCTAATTCCATCTAATCCTATCTACTGTATCTAATCAAATCTGTCTTATTTATTTAACTACTGTATTTCATCTTATCTATCTCTTTAATTCAGTCCATCTAATCTTATCTATGTACTTTTGTCTATCATAATAATCTTATCCATCTATTCCTATCTAATCATATCTCTCTACTGTATCTAATTTTATCTATGTACTCTTATCTATCTATTCATCTATTTAATTCTATCAATCTAATACTATTTTATCATATCTAATTCTATCTATAATTTATTTTATCTATGTAATCTTGTCAATGTATCTATTGTACCTAATCATATTTATCTTTTCTATCTTCTGTATCTAATCTTATCTATCTATCCATCTATTTAGTTCTGTCTAATTCTATCAATCTATCTATTATATCTAATCTTATCTATTCATCTATTTAATTCTATCTAATCTTATCTATTGTATATAATTCTATCTAATTGTATCTATTCATTGTGTCTAATCTTATCTATATAATTCTATTCTATCTAATTCAGTCTATCTAGTTCTATCTAATGTCTATCTGTCTGTCTGTCTGTCTAATTCTGTCTGTCTATCTAATTCTGTCTGTCTATCTAATTTTGTCTGTCTGTCTATCTAATTCTGTCTGTCTGTCTATCTTATTCTGTCTATCTAATTCTGTCTATCTGTCTATCTAATTCTGTCTGTCTGTCTATCTTATTCTGTCTATCTAATTCTGTCTATCTAATTCTGTCTATCTGTCTATCTAATTCTGTCTATCTGTCTATCTTTGATGTATCTACATCTATTAATTCTATCTAGTCCTATCTATCTACTGTAACTAATATAATCTTAATTTACCTATGTAATTTTATCTACTTATCTCTAATCTTATCAATCTATCTAATCTTTATCTATCTCCCATATATATTCTTATAGGATAGGGAATAATTATCTGCTAATGAGGATCCAACCTCCCACTGATCACAATAACTGTGTTCCTGAAGGTCTCTGAATGAATTAATCTGCGGTGGGACGTTCACACTATCACTCCATTAATTTCAATAGGACTGCTGAAGATTCAAGCACTCAGACTCATTAAAAAGAATGACATGGTACTGTACATGTGTGACCGCAACTCTGTTCAATCAAGCAACTTTGGCACCAATTTTCTTGAGATCAATGGGAAGTCAGACCTCCCACTATCAACTAGTTATCCCCTATTCTATTGATAGGAGAGAGCTTCACTTCACGGGACAACTTCTTTAAAATCTTAGTTAAGAGCAAAATAAATTCCATATAAATGATCAACCTCTGACTACAACTTCCATCTCACCTTCACTTCCCCTCTTGCAGACAAACAGCATCCACTGCCGATGTTCATCCTAATCAATGCATTCTTCAGTCACCTACAGAGTCACCAACCCCTAATGACTACTCTCCTCCATTACTTGTAACAGTACGGGGGGTAGTTGGGTTATGAGGTTATTCGACCTACACTAAATAATACTGTAGAAGATTATGTTCTGCTTTCCTTTGCAGGTACCCTATTTATCATTATGTGGAAAAAGTTATCCGCGGAGCAATCTTAAACACGTTACCAGTTGAGCACACTTTTCTTCTTCTCCTTTCCGTTCTTTCTTTTCATTTTTCTTCCGAAATATTTCCTGTAGCTGAAAATAAAAATAAAATAAGCTTGTTTGTGCAACAGTATCATGTAAAACTAAAATCTAATTTCACTGGGATCAATACTGGACAATCATCGCTGGAACATCATTAGTTTATGTGATTTTGATTAATTGTTAGATATTCCCAGTAACAGCCTGTTCCATGTACTGCTGCTTGATGATGCATCCATAATCCCTTAGCGCTAAAGGGCGTACGTATACAATTTCTGGCAGTGGGGACTGTATGGAGACGGCCCGGTAGCTGAGCCTACGCCATACATGGTGGGTGTGGGCTGTCAAAGACAGCTGACACCTGCCCGCAACAGCTGCGATGAAAACACGGATCACAGCTGTTAACCCTTTAAATGCCCTGATCAGAGTTCAGGGGTTTCGAATGACCCACCCATGATCAGATCGCAAGTTGCCGTTCACTTTTCATGGCATCCGTGGGCCATCTGAAGGACCCCAGGACTGCGATATATTTCTGCCTATTAAGATGCGCCTATGGTCTGCCTTGATACAATGCTGGCAGAAATACCATATACTGCAATACTGAAATATTGCAGTATATGCTATAAGCGATCAAGTCCCCTATGGAGACAAAAAAATAAAAATAAGTGGGAGAAAAAGGTTTTCATTACTGTAAGAAATAAAGAAAAAAAAAATTCCGGTATTTATAATAATGAAAAAAAATATTTTGTACTGCTGTATCCGTGAAAATCTGATGTATCAAAATAACACATTTTTCTTGCTCGGTCAATGTCATCAGAAAAATGAAAATGCGCAACTGCAAATGCAATCAAAAATTTTTTATGCACTGTCCTGCAAAAATTAAGCCCTATCAACAGAAAGATTGAAAAGTTACGGTGATCAGAAATGGCTTAGAATTAAACAAAAAATATTTTTCAATGTACAGCAAAAAAAAAAAGAATTTGGTATTATCATTGTCCTACTGACCCACATTAGAAAGTCATCATGTCATTTTCGCCACAGTGTCTATGCTGTAAAAGCAATTTTTCCAATTTCACTTAATGAACGGAAAAAAAATCTTATAGCAGTCGGAAATTGACAACAGTAATTGAAATATATATTTTAAAAGCAGTACAGCAAAAAAAAGTATTAGCCCGCAGAATAAAATTAACGCCATTTTCGTTGCACTGTCTACACCATAAAAACAAGATCCGCACAAAAAATTGCGATTGTGTTTTTTTCCAATTCTACTCCACTCAATTTTTTTTATACATTTTTCAGGACATTATATGGTACCATTGAACATTCCAACTTGTCCCATAAAAACAAGCTGTCTGACAGCTACGTTGATGGAAAAATAAAAAAGTTATAATTTTTTGAAAGTGGGGAGGAGAAACCAAAAATCAAAAAAGAGATGCGTCTTTCGAAGTTTAATAATTATGTATATTAAAAAATAATATTCTCAATTCTTGGTAACATTAAGGAAAACATCTTCATTTTGTAAAGTGAAAAGCAATAATAAAACTAAGCAATTGTACTGATGAACGCTAACGTGTATATTGATCGCGCCGCTTATATTGAGACCTTTTGGTATAGTAAATGCTTTAAATATCTATGTAGACGCTTGTGTATGGGAGTGACCTACTATTAACTACTTCTACCCGCAGTTAGTCGGAATTAGTATATTGTAGGAAGCCGTGTTAATCTGGGGGAATACTCTGCTGAGAACCAGCAACTCAAATATCATCTCTCCACACCGAGTCATTTGTCTGCATAGTAGGCACCAAACATACCTACAGATCTTTTTTCATACTGTCAGCACAATTCAATTAAATGATTAAGATTTTTGTATGTCCGTAGAATTCCTTTGTGATGCTGTACAAATCATTACTTAATGAATGTGCAACTTTTTGAGGGGGGGCTTCAATAAACAAAAAACAAGTGTAGTATCAAAAATACTGTACAAAAAGTACAAATAAAAACTAAAACAAAAATTTCATTTTGACTCTTAACTCAAAATCTTTCACAGAAACAGATTTCTTTACATTTGGGCATGTGTAAGATGCTCCAATAGCTCTAGGCTAATACAGCTAATGGGTGCATTACTATAATGGTACAGAGAAACGGGTGAGACGATCCTTCTTGTCCACTTGGTTGGGGGGGCTTCTTACCGTTGTAACTAGTGAGACAAGCAATTCAAGGTCACGACTCCATGGTGGTCGCTTAAAATTTTTATGGAGGGGTTTCCAAAATGACTCCACTACAGCTCCCATAAGAGAGTCCAAGCAGCTGCTCCATCTTGTCCATTGTATAGTTATTTCTGTCTCATCTCACATAGCGGAGGTTAATATATATTTATACAGTATACCCAACGTTACATCGGAAATGCAATATATGTATTATCTGAAAATCTCATTTCTCCTTACATTTCTGCTTTCCTATCCTGAAACTCTGTTGTTCCTTGGTTATTTTTTCTGAATATTTAGACGTCACCATTCTCCGTGTCATAGGGGTGTGTCCTGTTACACAGTGATTCTGTTAACACTGATTGGATAGTGTCAGACTGTAGGAACCCCCCCCCCCCCCACACACACACACACCCCCAACTGTTTACACCCATCTGTCAATTATTTTCAAAATTGGTAGGAGGAATAACAGAGGAACAGAAGAACACAGAGTGCTAAAAGATGATGATCCAAGACTGTTATCCAATGAAGAGCACACGTATTTACTCTATACAAGGCTGATTCTACTTATCAATATAAATTTGTTCCTGCATCTCTGTTAAAATCAGTAGAAAATGGCCAACCCCTTTACAGTTCTAGCACCATGATGAGCATGATTCACAGAGCATGGTTAACTGGTTCCATGGGCCATCTTATAAGCTACACTGACAAATCAAGACTCCATAGTATGGGCTACATTTATCTAAGACCAGCATTTCATACACCGGTCTTAGTGGACCTAAGGGGTTGGACACTTTTGATTAATTTTAATAAGAGATGCAGGAACCAGTTTTGTATTGATAAGTTGAGTAAATAGGGATAAGAAAAAGGAGAACTTCTCAACAGTATTGGTGAAACAAATTTACTCTACTTATACATATAAACCTCTGTTTGCATCTCTGTTAAAACTAGTAGAAAAAGGTCGACCTCTTTAAACCAACCCTCCAGATTAGGGACAAAATTCTGTCTAGGGACAGGAGAGAGAGCTGTTCCCTGCAGCTGTTCTCTGTTGCCCATGCCACCCGCAAGTTCGAGGTTCTGTTTTTGGCCATCCAAGGTGGCCATGTCAGTTTTCTAACTAATGCACATTGTGCACTGCTCACTGATTGGCCAGCACTGCTCACATGAGCAGCTCTGGGCAATCAGAGAGCAGATATAGTGCACTGGTCGTCAAACACTACCAATGCACTGTGGAAATTAGGTAGTCTTAAGATTGCATCGGCCATCCTGGACAGATGAAAACAAGGCCTGGAACCTTCAAATTTGAGGGACGGCGGAGGACAACTGCAAATAATAAACCCCTTGCGCTCTCCAGCTCTGGGACAGTATTTTGTCCTAAAAGTAGATGGTTGCTTTAAGTTCATAAAAGGGGTACTTCATAAGGCTATGCCTTTTTTTACATGGATGTAAAAATGTGATGGACTTGTCTTCTGGACGTGAGCTAAAGAATGCTGGTTGTTGGTTCAACAAGTTTTTCTTGTCTTATAAATTTCTTCTAATACACACAACACACTTCAGGAATCTGATCATCTCATGCTCAGGCTGTAAAGTGATGGTTTTAGGAATCTGTCTTTAAATTGCCATGGTCCATGAAAGACCCAAGAATGTTTCTTGTTCACATTCCTCCAAGCATCCTTATCCATCACTCCCAAACAAATGATCCATTTATTTATCTTTTTTAAAGTTCATGAACTGCCATAGAACATTTTTGGATTTGTCAACTTGCATGCTTGGTTCTTTGCTGAGAGTCACTCAGTTCCTGTCTTTCCCCTTGGCTCTTTAAACATCTTGTATTACAGACATCAGGGACCGTGTTCGGTCACTGTTGGGTGACTTAGATTTAGCTAATTTAGCTTCAGTCAGACGTGGCCATTGTTATTTTTTTACATACATCTCTTTCATGCTTTATCTCTTCAGAGCAGATGCTATAAATAAGAAGGTGAAACTAAACTTGGAAGTCTTGCCAATGCCGGCTGATCGTTCAACAACCACGTCATTTTAAGCTGGAGAGCCAAAAGTTATTAACCTTAGCCTATAGATTGTTCATTAAATTGCCCACACACAGGTTGATCCTGTTTAGGATTACTTTTCATGTTCATTATGTAGAACAGATCTGAACATCTAACCATTTACATGGTGGTGATCTCCTATTGGTTGTGTAAGTAACCAATTCTTCATTTTAATTGGCTGAAGTCAGATACCACATTTACTACGGATCATAAGATGCCATTTAAAATCAATAATCCAATAAAGCAGGAAAAATACAAAAAGTTTGCTACTATGTTAGCCAGTAGATTAAAAAATTAAACCAAGTAGTCTTGTATATATAATACCTTTTAATGGTTAACAAAAAAAAAGATGATGTTACAACAAGCTTTCGAATCTATCTACAACTCTTCATCAGGCTAGAAAGCAGGCAATAATGGATATACTTATTTTAGTATAACAACAATATATCTGCAATGTTTCCCGGAGAGAGGTAGCACATCGGCTTAGCCTATCTTGACTTGGATAAAATCTCTAGTGACACCTACTTGCGAATTTCACTCTTTATAGGACTGTATCTTATAATTAAATACAGGTTGTGCTATGGAAAGGAGCCCGCCTCTGATCTTGGCAGCACACTATTTGGAGGAGGCTGTAGCCTCTTGCACCCTGTCTGACAGTCACGTTGCCCCTATGTGCAGTGTTTCGGCTTTAATATACTCTACTATTTAGTTTTTCTGTGCACATCACGTCAGAAAGACGGTGTTCTTCCTCCAACAATGAATACTTAGTGTGGAAGGTTATGTGCAAAGCGGATCAATTAAGGAAACGGAAGAGGCCTTCATCAACAAGTACCCAAGTACATAACCACTACTACATACAACTAAATGTTGTGTTCAGAGTCTGATTCAGAAATGGTGCCAAACTGGGTCTGTTGCAAACAGGAAAAAACCAAGGGCACCGTCAGTCCGAACGTCCAATCTCATCTGTGACATTTAGAAGTAGATTGCAAACAGGAAGAAACCAAGGCCTCTGTCAGTCCGAAAGTTTGAACTCATCTGAGACACTTAGAAGTAGATTGCAAACAGCGCTCAAAAATAAACTCAGAGACTGTCCTAGCAAGTTGGTTGTATCCTTAACGACATATCGGTGAGTGTTGGAATCTATGAACCTGAAACCATACCATAACTTGAGCAGGTGTAGAGGGGAAACATTAGTTGGCGATGTTCTTTGATGACATGTGGGGTATATGACAAATTTGCTGTGTTTAGTTTACTGAGAATGCCAAGTTATGTAATGGTTAGCGAAGAGATACATCCATATATCTTAGTGGTTGATGCCATCTATTGACTATTATTTATATTGCAGTTCTGATACAGTTTGGTAGAGTACATTTTCAATTGGTGGGGAGGGATCATGTGGCTGATAGGAAGTAGATTCTAAGCATGCTCAGAGCAGCGGAAAACATGGTACTGAGCAAACTGGTGACTGTCGGTTTTCTATATTAGAAAGACGGTATTCTGGAGTGTCCTAGTTCTGTACCTCACCTGCAGCACAGTAAGCCTTTGGAGTATCTACGAGCACTATTAAAGACCTAGTGACGTAGCATTATATTAACGGAGAAATGCAATACCCTCTCTCTCAGCTAAGCCTGCCATGTGTTCTTCATCGTTCTGCATAGAACCCTCAGACCAAGGGTATCAAGCCATGTTCAGACCCACCTAACAGTGAGTAACAGCACAAATGTGCTTGACTGATCCTTTTAATGTTAAAAGGGTGTCCAGGTTCCTACATGTTATTCTTTATTCATGGGGTAGGGGTTAACTAGCTGATTGGTGGAGTCTGACTGTTGAGAATAGGGCGGCTCTGTGTGAAGCACAGATCGGGCAGGCACACTATGTTCTATTAATTTTAATGAGAGCGCCAAATATTTGAGTGCTTGACTGTGCTTGACCCCTTCCACATAGGAAAGAGCTCGACAAAGCTAAAAGCGTAAATTACTGTACGTAGTTGCTGACTATGACTGCTATATGACTTTTGGAACTGTTGCTGTACTTTATGACAAATGAAGTGCGGTTTTATTTATTAGGTCCCATGAATTCACAGAATTCGAGGTACTGGGCTACTGAAAATCCCCACCTGACTTAGAAAATGCCACTGCATGAACAGAAAATTGGTGTTTGGTACGCATAGTCAGATACACGAACAGTGGGAGCAATTCCAATCAACTGAATACCGCAGTTTATCTGGACATGTTTGAATAGTTTTATGACACATTAACACCCAAAGAAAGTACTGCATTTTCCAACAATATGGGGAAACCTGCCACACCTCTTGTGACTCATTGGCACAGGCTCATGAACTATTTATGGAAGAGCGAACTGTGAGAAAGGGATCATGGCCACCCCGTTCCCAGGACTTGTCCACGTGCAATTTTAATCTGTGGGGAAATTTAAAGTAGAAAGTGTATGCCAATAATCTGCATACTCTGGATGAACTCAAGATAAACGTCATGAACACTATCTGCAGCATCTTGGCCCCTCCATAAATGTCATAAATGTAATGTCTTGTGTAGATGCACTGTACAGAAACTGTCTTGTCCTTTGTTATGGGTACTGAAGAGTTAATGTCTGTGAATGTATCCATCTAATGTCATGTGGTATGTTTGGAGTCTATAAATATGAGTGATTGGGTGTGAGAAGAAGCTTCTAGTTCTTCTTCAGAGATTGGTCATCATAAGTTCTTGTGAGTGCCGGGCACATCCGGGTACCTTTAACCCCCATGTGATGAAGAGAATGGAAGAGGAAGAAAAGTATCTTCAGGACATCAATGCGAAGAGCCAGTAGCGAGTGAGGAGATAGTGTGAGAGAGAGTGAGTACAAAGGAGAGCCCAGACTACCGTGCAGAGGTACTGTGTCCAAAGATTACCTGTGGAGAGTTTGCTCCTTTCCTTTTTCCAGGAGCGGTCCCGGACAGATAACTAGGACTGTTGGACCGGTGTCATCCTGAGTATACACCTTCCAGGAATGGTTCCATAAAAGTCTTAAGGATTGTAGGACCAGCATTATCTTGAGTTCCTCCCAGATCGTATTTATCTCTATTGCCTGCATCGGTGTGTTACTGTACCTTGTGAACTGTTCCAGTTACTAAAGTAAAGTTTTCCCAGGCCCTGACCGTTCCCAGGGACTGAGGTACTAAAAAGTTAACAGTGTGTGGACTCTGCTTATTACCGACTACGTCCTATACCGGTGGGAAAGGAACGATGGTGTCACCTGTGACAACCTAAAAATCTCTATGAATGTTTATTGGACATCCCTATTCAACTTTTCAATGGTACCATTTAATGTACCATGTAATGTATTGAAAAACTTTTAAACAAGTCTGAGTGGAGCGGAATGGGAAAAAATCATAATTGCACCTTTTTTGTAGGTTGATTCAATTATGGCCATACTAAATTTATATAATTTTTTTTGTTGTACTGCTTTTAAAAAATATATATTTTTTTATTTACTTCCTGTTGTCAATTTCTCACTGCCATAACTTTATTTTTTCTGTCAGTGAGACTGTGCAAAGCCTTGTTTTTTGCAGGATGACCTGTAGTTTCAATTGGTACCATTTTAGGTTATACATGACTTTTCCATTACTTTTTATTAAAGTTCTCCTTACCCACTCTGCTGCTGTTTGCACCCAGTTTCATGTCTGCAAATTTTGATTTTCAGGCCATCTTCCCCATTTTTCTGCTGTTTGCATTCAACTTTCAGGGAGGGAGTGTGTAGCAAGCCTAGCATTCTGCCAGTAATTCATGCCCTTACTTCCCATGATGCACTGCACAGTCTCTGGTCCAATCATCAGGGAGGTAGCATCTGAATACTCACCACTCTGCATTCCCAAGACGATCCGGCATTTAGAGACATTTTGGCCAAATAGTTAGTACACCCATTATGTTAAGTTTGTGTGTGCGTAATGTATGCCCTACTGATTTTATTCCTTGACAGCTCCTCTTTTAATGAATGGTCTAGACGTAATACTTGGACAAGATGTGTCTTCCAATCTTGGTATTATTCTTGTGTATATCTTGTAGTATACTTGCATTAAAAACTTTTTTGCTTTACTACTGAATTACCTGCCACTAGGGGGTCCCTCTTCCAGCACCTTTGCAATCCACTGCCTGTTGTTAGTAATTTGGCTACTCTAGTAACAGGGAGACTGGGACACTGCTAGTTACTAGATGCAACAGAGGGGTGGACATTCAGATGCTGCCTTACAGCTGATTGGAACAAGGCTATGCAAGGCAGCATGGGAAGTGTAGGAGAGGAAGTCCCGGCCAGTACATTACCAACAGAATGGCTGCTTGGGACCTGTAAGTGGATTGCAAACATCACGGCAGCAGAGAAATCTACATGGAAAAGTGAATTAATAGAGCTGAAACTAGGTGCAATGAAGACCTAGGCTGCTTCTGAAACTTTTTGAAAATTCAGGAAATCTAAAACTAATAATCACATAGATAATTTTTGTAATATTTTAGTTAATATTTGCTTAACAGTAAAAGGCCAGCAAGCTTGAGAAATCTGAGCACCGTCTGGCAGCGGTGTAGTCCTGTATGTATTGGTACCTGCATGCCATCATACAGTGATTCACAGTCACACTAGAACCGTGGCATTGTTTATTGTGGGATGAGTATGGAAGCTTTCTTGGCTTTTGTAAGTCAACATGTTTGTGTGTGGGAGAAATGCCAACATTAAGCTGTCAGCTGTGGTATTTCCACACAGTCTTGGCATGACAGTTACACCAAGTTCAACACCGCTAGCCTGCCCAGACTCTACACTCAACAGTTCTCTAGTCTCCGGGAAAAGAATTAATTTCATCCAATTTATGTACAGGCTTGCATATGACCACGGCCACCAGATCAAGTGAGACTGCAGTTAATCCCGATATCCCTTTCATATTATTTCTAACTCCCGGACGTCCAAGATGCTGAGATATGAGGATTTCACACCCTGGAGCTACCGATGATAATGTGGTCTCAGTGTTCCGACTGTCACAGTCACTGCATGATGACCCCCACCACAGCTTATGTCTCAGCTTCCCGGACACTTACAAGTGCAGCGTAGGGAGGTAGAAAATACTGGGATAATTGCAAAAATTCCTAAATATTGAAGATTTAACTACTTAAAGGCCAACCATTTTTTTGCTTTTCGCTTTCATTTTTAAATCCCTGCCTTCCAAGAACCATAACTTTCTTAATCTTCTATTGATGTGCCATGGCTTGTGTTTTTGTGGGTCAAGCTGTATTTTTTAATTGTACCATAAAATACAATGAAAAACTTTAAAAATGTGTGAGGTGAAATTGATTACAAAAAAACAAAACACAAATACCTTGTAAATGGGACATGTTCATTTAATTCTATGGATCAATACAATTATTGGCAATACCAAATTTATAGTGTTTTTTTATGTTTTAGTACGTGTAAGAAAAACAGTAGATTTTTGTTGCCACATTGTGACACCCATGCTTATTATTTTTTTGCTGATAGAGCTGTGTCAGGCAAGCAAGCTTATTTTTACTATTTTTGGGCACATTTGACTTATTGATCACTTTTAGGGATGAGCGAGTATACTCGCTAAAGCACTACTCGCTCGAGTAATGTGCTTTAGACGAGTATCTCGCTGCTCGGCCCTGAAGATTCGGGAGCCGCCGCAGCTAACAGGTGAGTTGCGGCGGGGAGCGGGGCAGAGCGGGCGGGAGAGAGAGATCTCCCCTCCGTTCCTCCCCGCTCTCCCTCGCCGCTCCGCGGGGGCCCCCAAATCTTCAGGGACGAGCAGGGAGATACTCGTCTAAAGCACATTACTCGAACGAGTAGTGCTTTAGCGAGTATACTCGCTCATCCCTAATCAATTTTGATTCAATTTTTTTCTGGGAACAGATGGTGACAAAAAGCCCGCAATTTTTGCATTGTGTAATTTTTTTACAGTGTTTACGGTGCAGAATAAATACTGCATAGTTTGGCTGCTTACAGAAGCTGCACTACTAATTGTTTAGTTTTTATTGTTTAGATTTTTATGGAAAAGAGTAGAGAAGTTTAAACAATACATTTTTTATGTATCTCAAACTTTCTTTTACTTTTTTAAGTCCAGCTAGGGGACGTGAACATCTGATTGCTTGTACCATACACTGCAATCCTTCTGCATTGCAGTATATTTCACTTTTTAATGTTAGCCTATTAAGCCCTACTATGGGTAGGGCTTAAAGGAGTTGTTTAACCAAAGCCTTTATCAGGAATACAGTCATGGTGGGAAGACTGAGGCAGTGTCAGACACACTTTTGAATCTCTGCTTCATTCACTTCAGTGGGGCTGCTGAAGATAGCCGAGCAGTTGAACTTGGCTATCTCCAATGGTACCATAAAAGAGAATGCAGCGGAGACATGGTAGCATGTCCTACACTGCCCCACATTTCCCAATGCACTGGGGCTGCATTCCAGATAAAGACTTTGGTGAGATAACCCCTTTCTACAGGATATGGGATAAGTAGCTGATTGTGGGAGTCCAACTTCTAGGACCCGCGCTGATCACAAGAATAAGGGTCCCGAAGTTCTCTGAATGAACAGAGTGATGGTCATGCATGCATATCCTTACAGAACTGCATTTTCTATAGGTAATGCAAGATAGTCTAAAATAATCCTCCGGTCTCAGCCTGAAGCTCATCCCTACTCTCACGCTATACACTGCAATTCTGCCTGTTCACATTGACTGTTACACAAACTCTCCACAAGCATATAGCCCTAGTTTCAGTAGGCAGGTTGACTATAAACTAAAGGTTTCAGTAAAGGCAGGTTGACTATAAACTAAAGGTAGCACTAGTGAAGAAGAGATGGCAGTCAGGTATAACTACTACAAATGAGCCTCCAAAATGGGGAGTGAAGGGATCACATGAATAATAATATATTTTTTAGAATTCACTTTGATTGCTTGTGAAGAGATTGATTCAAATATTAGGACTGGGAACGTCTCTTCATGTAATTCTAATAGAGTTTATGGCTCTGCTCAACTCTAAAAGGATGCAATAAAGAACTAAGTTCTTAGTAAGGGATAACAGGTTTGAGTTTTCAGGATGAAGTTTCTACATAATACCTGGTAATTATCAGCCAAACAAATAATTTATTATCATAGCTAGTGACATGTTCAATTTTAAATAGACGTCACAATGTTATATATATTCGCCTAACCTTATATTTACTAACAGAGAGAATTCTCTGATCTTGTGTGGAAAGTCGAAGTCGTACTTCTTTTGAAGTTGGAGTAAGGCAAGTCCTACACTTTGATTACAGACAACCTCGTTTGAAATACAGTTAAAAAAGGAATTAGCCATTGGAAAAAGGAAGTTGATAAAGAATGGCCAGTCTCCAGTATGGCAAGTAAACATTAATCTGTCCAACCCCATCGGAACAGGTATCAAAACAAAGTGAAGAATGCCTATCCTTGTGCAGCTGGACGCCCTTTAATGTTCATGCACTTACCTGTAATTAGCTCTTTTCACATCTGGACATTTTAATCTGCCCTAGTTACTGACTTAAAACATATTTTATGTTCTTTTGATATTAGAACTGGAAAAAAAATGGCCTTGTGATGTGGTTACTTTTAAAGCAAGGAAGAATTTGATACTGAACAAGCTGTTGAAAAGCTGAAGCAAGAGTTGGCATAAGTGGGGCAGGTGTAGTCTTCTAATGTGGACTTAGGCAACAAGATGCGACTGTGTATATATAAATATTTCTACCCGCTGCGTAAAGTAGAGTTCAAAATCCATGATCTGGTAAGGGTAACTGTGTGAGACTTACCACCAAGAACTCCTCTCTGTCCACCATCTCATTGCCATCTGTGTCAAACATGTTGAATGCAATCTTGAATCCGGCATGAGGTTCTGGAAGGTGTTTGAAAGAGGATTGTGAAAAAGTAATGCAAGATACATATTTCCACCTATTGCATATGCAGATCAAAAATTAAGGCTCAGTCACATGAGAGTTTTGTGTTGCGCATGTGTTTTGCGTTTGCGATTCGCATCTATTAGAACCAATGCTTTTCAATGGCAGCGGTCAAATGTCCGATTTTTACTTGCGCAAAAAAATTTGCACCAGTAAAAAATAGGACAGTGAATTTCAAAACACAACTAACTGCAGCATCAGGATTCTTTGGATGTGAAACCCCTAGATGCTGTCACATCCAGGGGTTTCACCTTGTGGTCAGTGGGGCTGGTGGCAGCAGTGGTGGCCCCATTGACAACAGACAGAGAAGATCGCAGCCTCATTGAAAGCAATGGGCTGTCGGCTACCCCTGCAGTGATTTTCGGGGAAGGGCTTTAAATAGCCCTTTCCTAAAAAATCATCCCTAGCATGTGTAAAAAAATATACACTCACCTCTCCGCCACTTCCGGGGCTCAGGCGCGTCTAGCCACTTGGTCCCCCTGAACTGCACTGAAGTTCTTTCAGCAGGCCGGGATTTAAAATCCCCGCCTGCTGAAAGGGCTGTATCTGATTGGCTGAGTGCTCAGCCAATCACAAACAGCGCTCAGCCATTCATTTAATTTAGCCAATTAATTGCACTGTAATCAGAATCCCTGTTTAGAGCTGGCATCTGACTATTATGGTTATTATTCAGAGGTATACTAGAGATTAGCTGCTGTAAAGAAAAAAACAACAACTTTTTTTGAAGGGTGAATATGGCGCAACCTTCAGACAAAGATGACTGTCAGGTATGTGTTTGCCAAAAGAAATATTAGTTTATTGTTCTGAAGCAGCTTGTAAACGCATTTCGAGGTATATACACCCCTTTCTCAGTACTTACTGGGGATATACCTTCCTGACGGTGTATCTTAGAAAAAGTTCTTTCAGTGCTGAAATAAACTAATATTTCTTTTGGCAAAAGCATGCCTGACCGTCATCTTTCTCTAAAGATTGCACCATATTCACCCCTCCAAAAAATGTTATTTATTTTTTCTTTGTCTGTGATTCCATAAATTTACCATATGGGTAGAACGTTTCGTAGGGGAGCTCCATCTTCCTAAGAAAATAAAAAAGTTGTCTCCATCCTATCCCTGCTATCAAGCTCCAGGTTCCTCATTTCAGACTTTCCACATCTGGGCTGCTCCACTTCATCTTTTTGCTTCTATTTCTATATTGTTTCTAGATATGGGTAATACTTGACAAGAGGCAGTGGACAACAAATTAGAGGGCAGTGAGACCCCTAGTTCTCAGCACTTAAAGAGTGATTTTTCAGCCCAAAAACGTAATATTGGATAGAGTAATTTACAATTTTGCTAATTACCACACTGGCCGTCACATCATTTCAAGTTGTTTGAAAAGTTTTTGACTATTTAGCAAAATAATACATAAATAGTCAGATTTGGCAGTTTGCCCTCCTTTCAGTAGGATTTCAAAGTAAACTTTATTTCAATACAGAATACATATATACTTTCTCTTAAAAAATAACTTTTTACTATAAAACCAGGACTTAATTTCATGGCCAATCTTCCCATATACCTCTGGCTATCTGGTTGGCAAAATAACTGCTCATCAAGTATCTATCTTATGGTCCTTTTACACGGGACGAGCGGTCAGGCAAACGATGCCGGACAGTTCATCCCCATGATGCTTGCTCCTGTGCTGTTCCACACAAGCGTGTATCGTTGGCACAGCTCACAGCGCAGCCGGAATGGAGGCGGAGCGGGCCGGGGAGCGTTCTCCCCCCACCCACCTCCATTCATTGTAAGCAGACAGTCGGGCAGCAATGTGCTATCAGCTTCACTAATGCGGGTGAGTAGTTCTGTTAGTTTCTGTTTGGGGGTTCTGTCACAGCGCTGTTTTCTGTACCTGTGACATAGCTACCGGAAGGAATCCTACAGTGCAGTGAAGAACACTGTGGGAACGCTCCCTAACTAATCAATTAGGAGTACTTATTAGTTAACTTATGAAGAAGTTGAGATAACACCAAGTGGTTATGATCATTTCTATTCCCAGGAGTGCTGTATGTTTTGTATTACAGTTAGGCTAGAACATAAAATGGCATGGCTGAGGTCTGGAGTCTTATCTAAGATTGGTCAAGCCACTGTACAAGAATTGCAATGGTTTCCCTAAATATTATATTAGAGCTGGTGCTCCCATATGGAGGAAGTAATATTCCAGCTGCTGGGAAGAAATCCTAAATAAGAGGAACTGTGCCTGTGTTTTGGAATGAAGATTTTACGGGCAAAGAAAAAAATTACCGTATATACCGGCGTATAAGACGACTTTTGAACCCCGAAAAATCGGGTCTGAAGTCGGGGGTCGTCTTATGCGCCGGTAATACAAAAAAAAAAAAGTGTAAAAAAAAAAAATTCATTACTCACCTCCCCCGGCGTTCTGTCGCGCTCCGGCAGGATGTCGCTCGCTCCTCGTCCCCGGCGCAGCATTGCTTTCTGAATGCGGGGCTTGAAATCCCCGCTTCCAGAAAGCTAGTACACACGCCGGCAGCCATGACAGCATTGAATGGCTGTGATTGGCTGAAGGCGCACGTGTTAGCAATCACACCCATTCAATGATGTCATTGAATAGTGTGATTGGCTGAAGCCACGTGTGTTTTAGCCAATCACAGCCATTCAGTGATGTCATTGAATAGTGTGATTGGCTGAAGCCACGTGTGTTTTAGCCAATCACAGCCATTCAATGATGTCATGGCTGCCGGCGTGTGTATTAGCTTTCTGGAAGCGGGGATTTCAAGCCCCGCATTCAGAAAGCAATGCTGCGCCGGGGACGAGGAGCGAGCGACATCCTGCCGGAGCGCGACAGGACGCCGGGGGAGGTGAGTAATGAATTTTTTTTTTTCTCCACTGTATATCGGCGTATAAGGTGACAGTTGGGGGGTCGTCTTATACGCCCCGTCGCCTTATACGCCGGTATATACGGTAGGAAAGTTGATTTTTCAGATTCTCTGATGGTTTTAGGAAAAGTGAAGACAGCTTAATTGTGGCTGAAAGTCAATTTTCTCCTTTTACTCATCTCTTACAATCGGGAGAAACAACCTTCCTGTAAGGATACATACATTCAGTTGTAGGGTGAAAGTGCGAGAACATTCTCTTGTAATCTGATACTCCTTGAAATAATTCTAGGGGTTTTCAAAATTTGATTCACTATCTTAAGGGAATCTTCCAGGAATGAAGTATTGATGCCCTATCCTGTGTGGCCTGTGAGGGTCTGCCACCCAGGGCCTCTGCCAATTGGCGTAAACTAATGGCTCCATACATACTGCACTGGCTCTGGACGGTACTACAGACACCGCTCTCATTCGACAACACATTGGTGCCATACAGCCCAGCTGATTGGTGCTGGTCCTGGGCAGCAGACCTCTTCCATTCAAAACTGATGACCTATTCTGAGGACAGTAACTGCAAGGAGAGCAAAAGACAGCGCTCCTATAGTGAAGAGATCAAAATAAAATAAGAGAAGAATTAGTCAGGTGGCATGCCTCGTATTGGTGGCAAACATACCGAAGAGTATGTAACAGCTGCAGTCCTCCTCCTAGCGGATCGCTGGATACAAGTTAGTGCGCAGAAATGAAGGGGGTACCAAAGGAAGAAGATCAGCATTGCTGTACAGGTCAATGCAATGAAAATTCTACCCAGTTTTATCTTGATTAGTTTTAGGCCGGACTCGTACGACCATATTGGAATTACATATTACGCAGGCTCTGTACACCCATGACATACCCAGGAGGTCGCAGGCAATCAATCACATTGCCTTACGCAGTTCCACTCACATAAGCGTGTTGGAATTGAGGAATCTGCGAGCGCAAAATAGAACGCAACATGTTTTATTTTGTCGCTTATATAGGTGAGATAGAGCCCATTGTTTTCCATTATTGCGTATATACACGCGTCCATAAGCAACTACATTGTGTATGGGCTGCAGGTATACGCATCATCACTAAGCGCCGGTGTGGGAAATATAAACAAAAATACAACAGGCGCGCTGCATATGACCACGTGCAGTACAATTGCGCCGACATAAGCGGCTGTTCGCTTGGTCACGGCCAGGTTCACAGCTGTAAAACGCTGCGGAAGCCTCACTGCATTTTATGCTTACGGCCGTATCAGCCTGGTCTTAAGTACATATTTTTTCTGCCTATTGTCAATAAATTATTGTTTTTTTATGTCCTATTTTTAACGAACTAGTTTATGTGGGTGAGTGATTTCTGGAAATTCTATTATTATTTTCATCTTTTGTGAATTGTTCTATTTTGTGTTTGCTTTTATCTGCTTGTTACTATTCTTTTTATGTATCCTAGGTAGTATACACAAACATTTAATTCACAGCTCATTTAATTGGTGTTATTTATTATTGTAACATGAGTTTTCTTTAGGAGTATTATCTGTATTAGCCGGGACCTAGTAATTGGTGGAGATCATCACATGCCATGTTTTTCCCGCTTTTAACACACATTTAAATTCCCCTTTTTCTTCATCTTCTGTAAGTGGCCTAGTGGAGGGGTCAACCCAGCTCTGTCATACATAGCCCAATAAAGAGTTGTACAATATACTCCAGCCTCTACTGTTCTGTATAGCAGCACCGATCTTCTCTCTTTGGTCTCGCCTTCATATCCCGAGGACAGGTCATCAATGATTCAGTCTTAGAAAACTAGTTAGGTTGGTAGAGGATTTCTCAGAAACCTCTTTGCAAAAACGATTATTTAAGCTTAGTGGGTTTTTTAGTTGATGAAGCAGTTGCAATAAATTGTAGCTTACTACATAGATATTCTTTAGTTTTATACAGACATTTCTTTCATTTTTTGAAAGCTAAAATTGACCATTTCATTTCTCTACTTACTAAGACTATTTCATGACACCAAGGAGTTATGTTCCTTTCCTTTCTTCTCACTGCCCAGTTGTGATTTGCTATCCCTGTTTAATGGGTACGGATGCACTGACTACCTTTACTTCAGGGTAACATAAAACACATTGATATGCATATGTCATTAATTCAGAAGGATTGCTGATCCAGGCAGTTATTCTGATTGCCAGATTTGGAGTCGGGAAGTATATATCCACAAAATTAAGAAAATTGGCTTCAATCTCATGGGGGGTGGGGGGGGGGGGATTGCCTTCCTTTGTTTGGGTCAACATTGTAGGATAATAGGCTGAACTGGATGGACGCATGTTTTTTATTTCAGCCTTACATACTATATTACTATGTCATAGTGTTCTCAGAGTGACACACTTACTTGTCAATATGCAGAGCAGGAAGAGATATTCTGTGTAGGAAATCATGCCTAAAGAGGAAACAGAATATACTGTGAAAACCACGTTATTTTAAAGACAAGCACATTTTTTGCATTGCTGGTTTTTGGTTAGCTAAATTCTAATGCTTAAAGAAATGTAAATGTATAATACATAATAATTAAATATATAGAATGCATCTATTCTGCTTTTTTATGACACACAGCCACCAGTACAATAGACACAGTACACAACCATATGATACAGATTGGAATATCCAATAATGAAGAGGAGCAGCATGGGCTTACACTGGTAATACCATGAAGAACTAGAGTCATGAGTTTGATCTGTAGGGGCACCACAGGTCTTGAATGATACATAGTAAAGCTTGCGGCACATCAGGATGCAGCTTGTCATGTCACAGCTGCCACAGAGACTTTTCATAAAGACCAAGCCCCAGCATGGTTTTCAGTAGAGTTGAGCGAACATACTCTGCCGAGCTTGATGCTCGTTCGAGCATTAGCGTACTCTATGGTGCTTGTTACTCGAACGAGCATCAAGCCGTGTTCGACCCCGCCTCAGTTTTGGCTCCTCCCCGCTGTGACGTGTCTGTTTTGGCCCCTCCCCGCCGCAGTGCGTGTCATTGGCAAATTTTTTGGCTGGCTGGCGACAGAGAGAGAGAGAAGGAAAAAAAAAAGCTTGGGACCCGTTGTCCCACCTACAAAAATGCTCGAGTCTCCCATTGGAGTCAATGGGGTTCGCTACTCAAGTAGAGCTCTCGAATTTTATGAAAAGCTCGACTTGAATAACGCATTTGGGTGCTCGCTCAGTTTTCAGCTTTCTTGATTTCCAATGATACTACAACAAGGTGTGCATCAGACATGACTACTGTAAAAAAACAAGATTTTAATTTCTAAAGTGCATTAAAATAAATGTAACATTATCCACAAACATATCAAACATATTAGAAATATATATATGTCGTCTGAGTTTCAGATTGGAGGATATATGACCCTCCTATCAAAAACAAATGGAGAATAATCAAAAAACATAAGGAAAGGCCTGGTTTTGGTAGCCCAAGGCATCTGCCCTCTTGGCTCTTCCGTAAACTGGCCTGCTGGACTTGCTCTCGGAATGCTTTGTTCTTTAGCGTCATTTGCACAATGTTTCAGGTTCTCATAGAGGATCATGTTGTCAGTCAATAATGCTACAACTGCCACACTAAGCCCACTGATCCTACGAAGGCTTTACGCCTTAAATGGAAGGATTGTTTTCTAACAAACACAAACATACCACCTACTATCTGTAGCCTTATGTTTGCTATCACCTTGCAGTAACAGGGCATTAGCCACATAACTGACCTGAATGGGAAAAAAAACCTGCGAGGCAGAATGTCCCTTGGATATCAGATACAGGAGTGTTCTGATAAAGTGGTGTGAACTTTAAAATATGTTAAACCCATTTGTTTTATAGCTGAATCCATTTGTTTGATGCCACTCTTTTTGTTGTGAAACAAAGACTAGCTGAGCAACTGTCAGGCGGCATGTCAGCAGAAGTGAAGACCGCTATCTAAGAGGTCTTGAAAGCATTCCCTCCTTTTGTTTGTGGCCTCCAGAAAAAGATAGTTCTGCTTGAATGACCTGAGTGTTACGGGAGAAAGACCCTGGAATGGTTATGGCTCAGTAGGCAAGTCCTCAACAAGGATGGGACTGAGGTCACCAGAGAGGGAATCTCAAATAATGTAAAGTACAACAAAGCATGATTATGTAAGAAATAAGTATTTCATTTGCTAAAAAAATGAAAGATAGGTTCCATGACGAATATTGGGGGCAGCATGATGGCTTAGTGATTAACACTACTTTCTTGAAGCACTAGGATTCCGGATTTCTAACCATCCAAGACACCATCAGTATGGAAGTTGTAGGTTCTTCTTATCATGCTACAAAAACATACTGAAAATCTACAAATTTGATCTCTATGAAAGGAAGAAAGAGGGAAAAGAGGGAGGCACTTCCTGGTGAAATAATGATAGGATGATAAGATGAACATGAGGTATAATCTGATGCACTATCCTTATGGGCATGTGTATCAGGCTCAACCCCCTTAAAAGCCAGGGGGCAAAAGAAGAAAAATGGCCAGCTGCCGCTCTACCTGGAGGACCTTCTATTCCATATAGGAAACGGGATAATACTCGGTAAATAGTAGCTGTGCAATCTCCATCAAACCTGGCAGGGCTCCAGACTAAAGAAAATTATGTAGGGGCCATTGGCTCCTCAGCAGAAAAACTTAGGAGTCAAATAAAGTTTTTAGTAGCCAAATAAATAAAGAATAATTGCAGAATAATTTTAGTCTAGTAGTGTAGTTCTAAGAAAAAGTAAGTGAATCCTTCGGAATTACCTAGATTTCTGGCTTGATTATTTAGAAAATATCCAATTACTATCCAAATCCCAATTGTAAACAAACACAAACTTACTACAACAATGTAAGCAGGCGGTGGAGTTCTGTATGGTGCGGCATTGAGAGATGGAAGGGAGGCAGCATTTAAAAAAAAAACTTTAAAATAACTTTTTACTGTACTGTAGCCAAAAGAATAATATTTACGCTCCATAGGAGGGCACTTATACTTGAATGTTGCTTATGATACTCGTGGCATAAACTCTTAGAGACAGTATTTCATTCCTTATCACCCATTATATACGTACTCATTTCACGCAATTTTACATTGGCATTTATATTTCCTGTTCATCTCTTTCAACTGACAGCAGCAAGGCACATGATTTACAGGCCCTCCTTCATCATGCCTAACACCGGATATTACATGTTTTGACTGACCCATTACGCTCCGTAGGAGCTCTATCCTTTATTTACTAGACGCCTGCCATCGTAGATGTCACCAGAATCAGGATCTCTTGAGTGATCCATTACATTAAGCTGCATCATATGTAGTAACAGCCTCTCCCGTTATGTTTTCATCAGAATATGGGCACTTAATTTCCAGAGGTCCGCAGCATGTACTATCATGGTGACCTCATGCACCGTAAGTGCTAGCATCTACACTTAAAACAACCTGTTTCGCTCTCATTTTTTTGTGATTTAGGATCTCTGCAGACTCAAGGACTCACTACATACATATATTTATGAATACAGCGCACTGCTACACCTACTGCAGCTACCTTCTTAACCGATGTCTTTCTGCCCCTTCCCACATCATATTATCACATGCATATCACGGTGCAACAATAGAACAATATGCACAAATTAACTCTTACACAGCCTACATTAATCTGTATGCATGACCTTTCTTAAAACCAAATTATAGCGCAATAACTTTACTTTGCACACCTCATTTCAGCATCTCTTTGGAGAGTTACTCTCTCAGTCCTTCTCACCTACACCCTGGCCAGGGATTTATGCCTAATGTCCCCGGGGGAAGTTTTTACATTCACTACCATCGGTGTTCTCTTTGCTGATTATCAGCACCTCACACTATGGTTGTACTTTGACCCCGATGCCTCAGTGTCTGGCAATGGCAGGGAGGGAGACTTCCTATCCTCTCACCAGTTGTGTAGTCCTTCGCTCCAGTGATACAGCTAATCTTCCATTCAGCAGTCTCTTCAGCCCAGTCTCACTCCTGGTAGCTCCTTAGCATGGGAACCCTGCCTGCATCCCTATTTCTACAGATCTCTTTGTACTGCCTCCTCCTCGCACAGACCCTGAATTCTAAACTACATTACACTTTCGAAATGGCTGCTGGCCATTCCCTACTATATCATCTGGGGCTACACAGCTAACGAGAGCTCTTTTTAGATAATTCTCCATAAAGTCCAATTGCTCTATTCACTTGTATTACTAATATCCCTTGGTGGTGCTGGAGCTCCTGCTTGTGGCCAAAGCGGATATTGCAATCTGCATTATTGTAACTCAGTCCTAGATGCCACAGAATGGCTGATAGAGACAGTGGATGGGACCTTGCTTTGGAATGTTAGTTCAGTTACCCATGTCTGCCGCCCTCTTGCTATTCCGGGCAGACATGGGTGTGGCTCTGCTCCTCCTGTATGAATGGACTCTTGGCTTCTACCTTCTATCAGCACTGCAGGAGTTAACCTTCCTCAGTGCTCACAGCCCAGCTGCAGCTTAATAGGCAATTACCCTCCTATTTAAGTGAGCTGGGGACCCTCCCTCTTTGCCTGAGTGTTGCTGTGTGTTTGACTTAGACACCCAGCATACATAGGTCGCCTGTCTCTGACTTTATTGTCTCTTTTATCCTGTACTTGTATCTGTAAATCATTTGTTTGCTGCCTTCCTGTTTATGCGTTTGTCTCTGTCATCCAGCATAACTTTCCTATCTCTGACTTCACTGTCCGCTCTTTATCCTGTATGTTTGCTGCCTTCCTTATTTTACATCTTATCCTGTTTATGTGTTTTGTCTCTGTTACCAAGCATAGCTTTTCCATCTCTGACTTTGCTGTCTGCTGTTTGTCCTGTACTCTTGTCAGTATTTGTTTGATCACTGCTTTCCTGACTCTTGTATCTAATCCTGTTTGCAGTCCGGCCTGTTTCAAGGTGCCTTGACCGGTGCTTCTGCCTCTTGGGGGTCAGCTGCCAACAACACCAGGACTATTCCAAGAGGTAGCGGCCTCCCCTGTTTCCCACAGCGAAGGCCGGATCCCTGTACAGGGGTTAAGGGGGAAATACTGGGGAACTAGCAGGATAACGCCCTTAGGTTTAGCCCAAAGTCAAACCGGTTGGTTAGCACAGTGCGTCCACACTCGCTGTCCATAACACGGAGCACAGTACCGGGCAACTGAGCCACTGTAATCTGTAAGAGGGAAGCATGGCACAGCTCATCCCTCTTACACTAACAACACACAAACAGTTATACTTTTCATGTCTTTTATTGAGTGCACTTTGTAAATGTCTAGAGTGCAGGAAAAAAAGTAAGTGAATCTCTGTGTTAATCACTTAATCAAGAGCTAATTGGCAAAGGGTGTTTCAAGTAAGGAGATGAGATTGGAAGTGCGAGTTTCATAGGTGCATTGCCCATTAAAAAAAGCAGACAAAATCTGGTTACTGAAAAAAATCTGTTTTTCTCAAAAAGATTGGTAAGTGTGAAGCATGCATTGATGCAAACAACTTCCAGAAGACCTCAGAAGATGCATTATAGAGAAGCATGAAGCTGGAAAAGTAAACAAAAACATTGCTAAAGACTTTGGTGTACAATAATCCTAAATTGGGGTACTTTTAAACGAGTTGATTTATCATTTGAACAAGCAAATGACGTCAGAGTTAGCTCGTTTGCACTTGTGCAGCATGCTTTGACAGGCAGATATATTCTTGGTTTGTTAAAATGAAAAATCATTCAGAATCGTATTGTCTTTCACATTCGCTGTATAAGTGAATGAGAATAACTGAACTAGCGCTGTTTAAACCAAACAATAAGTGATAGAGCCTACAATGATTTTTATCACTTTCACTCGTTTGAACAATTTTTCTTGAACGATAATCATTCTAAAAACACGCTTAGAAAAATTACCTATAAATGGAGAAAATTCAGGACTGTTGTTACTTTCCCTAAAAGTGAGTGTCCTGTTAGGATCACTCCAAGGGCACTCCACCCAACACTAAATTAGTAATTTAATAGATAACACAGATCCAAGACTGGCATGCTTGACATCAGAGTGTCACATCTGTCTCCTTAGCCTTGTGGTCTACAGGTGCTCTGGAACTTTCCTGCTCAGGTGTGGGGGATTGTGCTGGCTGTGTGTGGGTGTGTGTCTCCAGTCAGCCAATCACTCTAGGTCAGTACACATATAAGCTGTCTTCCCAGGTGTTGTGTGGTCAGCTTTCTCTGCTCTCATTTCTCTCTCTGTGTTGTGTGAGCAGGTTCCATGTGTGGTGGCTGCAAGAAAGGTTTGTGTCTTGTGGTTTTGTCTGGTTATGTCACTGGATTCCTGGTTAGTGAAGTGGCCCGCAGGCTACCATATTTTGGCCAAAATGTCAACAAATACCTGGCATTTATAGCATTAACATGTGCTACTAGTGTTTGTGTATTGGCTGCTGTATGGTGTGATTTTGGTTCCGTGTGTCATCTTATCCAGTCCAGTTGTCCCTGTTGGTGGTGGCATCTGTATGCGTGGGTGGCCTGGATGCGTGGGTTCCTAGGGGCAGCAAGGGCCCAGATCTGAAGACTGCTGGGCCGCCCTTTATTGGGCCGAGGTCCCAGCTCAGGTAGGTCCTTGGTCATCTTCCTTTGTAGAAGATAGGGAGAGGAGTTAATCGGTGGTTGTTTCACCTGGTGTTCCCTATTTGTAATAATTTTCCTGTGGGCCCAGTGCTCACTTGCCCACACAAATGTAACACGCAGTCTTTATGTTTTTCCTAAAAAGAACAACTAGTTCATGTTACTATCAGAAGTGCTTGTTTCTGCACACACAAAGACTATACAGCATGTTGGGAAATCTCTTCATGACAGAGGTGATCTTTCTTTTTTCATATAACAGATTAAGAAAGTAATAGTAGTATGTATATCGCTTGGACAAGAACTGTCATATGCTATATGTCCAAGAACTGACAAATGTTTGACAGTAAGAAAGCTGATCTGGTTGTTTCCTATGCTTCAAAATCAGTAACAAAAAAATAATACACACAGTGCTAAGTGGTGTATATACATGTTACATTATAATATATTTCAAGATGTGAATATCTCTTTAAGCCATGTCTGTGTGATATATTGGTTACATTTCTGCTTTTTTAGCGTTAGCAATTGTTGACGAGGTCAATGCTTTTGAAAGGCGTCAGAAATTATGTCAATAGAAATCCATAGGATATAAGTTTATAAGTCAAATGAGAAGGAATCTGTCGCTTTTCATGTCAGTCTGGAGATTGTGACACAGATATTGAAGATGTCTACTGACATTTATAATTCAAAACTGAACACAACACGATCTATAAGAAATGACCACCCACGTTGTTACCTCCCTCTTTGTTCCTTTCAAACACACAAAGTTCATTGTTCCTTCAGACACTATTGTTTAATATCTTTCACCCGCCATATTCTAGTATGAACAGACCAAAAGCAAAGGCTACTGTCTGCAATATTTACAATACTGCTACAATGATCCCTCATCCTTATGTGTGTAATCATCAAGAAAGGAGACCATGAAAACAAATGATACTGAGAACTTAGGACCTGACAGTAGGACACTATACCTGATCTAAAGGATTCCATATAGCCATGTAATAACTTGACTGTATCATTTATAAAACTGGTTGCAGATGTCTCCTGAAATGGATCAACCCAATATGTGGACTTACTGTATGTCCAATCTTAGCTAATAAAGAACAATCATTGTATAATAAAACGTTCTAATATAGGGTCATTTGTTTTGCAGTCCCTTAAATGGGTATTCCAGGACTTTACAAATTTCTAACCTGTCTCAGTGAAACATTCAACAAGGCCTTAAATGAGTGCTTGTGCTTCAATCAGGGTGTCACATAACCCCAGCTGTCTGAATGTCGTGACTTTCTCAGTTGTAATGACCATGGTCAGTCTCCCAGCTTCCGGTCCTGACTGTCCTGTCTCAGCCATATGAATATTTATGAGCTGGACGGGCACTCAGGAACAGATCCCCCAGAGTTATGGGCAGGCACAGCTCTAACCTCAGAAGAGGATACTGCATGCTCACTAACACAGCCCAGCCCCGCAGCCTTCTCCCTCTAGCTGTTACCGCTCTGATGGCTGTCATATGTTGGGTAGCAGAATGTTATATATTCGTGGATAGGAGCTCACGTTTTATTCATGGACAAAATGTATAACAATTGGTAAATGAGCAATAAAGGTAACATTTCTGGATGGTGTGTATGTAGAGTATACATCTTATTCCACAGCATTGGAGTGGCTGGGCAGTGCAGTGGCCAAGAATGCTACCTTTCACATAGGAGACTGTGGTTTAAATCTTGGCTGAAACCTGCCGAAGTGATATTGTGTGCATGTAGTTATTTGGTCCAAAAACAGTCGTTTTTTTATCAGAAGGTTAAGTGGGGGAGATGTATTTCAGTTTGTCTCTGAAAATAAAGATGCACTGACAGATAAAATTAGTTACAGGAGGAGATAAAACTGTCAATAACACTGCAACTGTTATAAATATGAAGCTGCAGTGGAGTTGAGCTACATTTCTCAGTATTATGATCCGCTGCACACCAGGACTGTTCTCTTGTATGACAGTAGATTACAGATGGTGACAGTATTACAGGCTCAACCTTTTATTCAGCTTTGTGAAACATTGAGAGCAGCTAACTGATTATGACTGGTTTAGTGGGTGGGATTTAGTATTCATGAGCTGTGTGTGGGAGGAGGATAAAGAGTGAACAGGCAGTGATGCAGGCAAGGGGAATATGGGAGATGTAGTAGGGAAGAACAGGAAGATTGTGAACAGGAAGTACTGATGTAAACAACAAAGCACAGCGGATTCTGCTGAATGAAGAGGGAATGTAATGGATGGATTTACTTTAGCACTGTCAGATGATTTATGACCATTTGGAATTTGACTCTGGACTGATAAAATGCCCCAAAAATTGCACCAATATTGCAGAGTGCGCCAAATTTGTCACAACAGAGCTAAGCATGCTCACTCAGAACTTTCTGGTGAAATGATGCCATGATATAAAAAGGGAGAATTTCTTTCTGCATGTGAGTACGGCAGGTGCTGGACAGAGAAGACAGAGAAGACAAAGTTGAGGAAAAGGTGCACCGGGATGGCAGAGGAACGGAGCCTGACCCAGAAAGGGTCTGAGAGAACTGCTTTGCCTACTGCCTGGAGCCACAGAAAGAGAGTAACTATGCTATGGCACCAATCTGGTGGGGGGCAGCTGGACTGCAACAAGGACCAAACAGAGCGGTGGCAGATTCATGCTCCTGAATCCAGACAATCCTGGGTCAGTAGTGTCTATGACTACTATGCAACAAACCATAAATGATGCTGGCCTCATAATGGGCACTAGTTATGCACTTCTGGAAGGGATGCTTAGCCCGCAGGACTGCTGTAGGGAATAGAGTTTACCCTAATGACACTGAATTGCTGGCAACTTGTGGCGCTCGAGCCTTGTTCATTGTCTGAGTTACTTAAAGAGATATAGCTAGCAGATATGGGAATCAGACTTTCTAATAAGACTGTTTTGAAATGGTGACCACCAAAAGGAAGCTGTACATTATTCTCTGTATTTTGCTTTAGATGGTATCTTTAATAGTCGAGTGGTCTTAATATTATTCACCTGGTACAACTGGTACTACAGACTGCTCACAAATTATTGTTATTCCAATGCTTTAGGTAGCAATAGACAGTGCCTATGTCTTCGCAGGTGAAAGCTCAACTGTATACTCAATATTGTGGCATAATTGTTCAATTCTATTTTTGTGTTTCAAATAAATATTGTAAATTTTGGTTACTCCATCTGCTGCATTATATCCTGAAATCTGCGTCAATGTACCTTCACTCACAACAATAACATGGTCTGCCATTAGAGATGAGCGAGCGTACTCGGTTCGGGTGTTTTTGCACTCGAGCACCGCTTTTTCCGAGTAACTGATTACTCAGACGAAAAGATTCGGGGGTGCCGCGGGTGAGCGGGGGGTTGCATAGGGGAGAGGGGGGAGGAAAGAGAACCCCAATGCTACCCCCCCGCTCCACCACGCCACCCCCGGCGCCCCCCGAATCTTTTCGTCCGAGTAGTCAGTTACTCTGAAAAAGCAGTGCTCGAGTGCAAAAACACCCGAACCGAGTACGCTCGCTCATCTCTATCTGCCATCAGTGGTGTGGCCGAGTCAAAACCCTGACTTGAGTTGCTGTGACAAGACCTTAAACAAGCAGCTAAAAAAACCTTTCAATATAGCTGAATTAAAACAATTCTGCAAAGAAGAGTGTTCCAAAATTCCTCAACTGTGATGTGAAAGACTCTTAAGTTGTTGAAAGTGATTGCAGTTATTACTGCCAAGGATGGCAAATCAGCTAATACGTTTAAGGGGGAAATTACTTTTTCACATAGGTGATATAGGATTAGAATACATCTTTGTTCTCAATAAATGAAACTATCAGTTAAAAACTTGTGTTGTCTTCATACCATATTAAAATTAATTGGATGATCTGAAACATTTTAGTGACAAATAAGCAAAGATAGAAGAAATTGGGTGAGGGACAAATACTTTTAATAGCACTGCAATCTAAATTAGGGACCAAGTAAATGTCAATTTGGCAGGACTGGCTGGCCATCTAATGTTGGGGTGACTGAGCCAAGCCCAACCATACACATGCCGAGAATGCATGTGTATGGAAGGGGTCGGAAGGAAAGGCTGTTGGGCAGGGGCGTAACTATAGGGGGTGCAGGGGATGCGGTTGCACCACCGGGCCCAGGAGCCTTAGGGGGCCCAAAAGGCCGCTCTTCTCCATATTGGGAGCCCAGTACTATGAAAAAAGCATTATAGTTTGGGCCCTGTTACAGATTTTGCACAGAAGCTTCAAGTTACGCCTCTGCTGTCGGGTGATTATGCATATGGCTAACCAAGGAAAATTGTAACTTCAAGATTTCACTTTCTCAAGATATAGTAGACTACAACATATGAGGTTGGGCACAAAAAATGGCTGGACAAAATCTCTACAAGCTGCTCATAATAAACGGTCCATTAAGTTCACACATATATTTAGTATGTCAGTACATACATAAAATAGTCTAAATTAGCAAATTTCGCAACCCCCAATACTCATCAAAATATTCTAAAACTTCTGATAATACTACTGTGTTCTCATTTATGGTAATGGAACTACTTCTCAGTGTGTGGGCCATTCTTCGTAAAGGATGAGGAAGCGCAAAGACCTTTTTTTTCAAAAATCAAAGGCACGACACCACCAAGAAGTGTGCTAAGCCTGAAGATCCCCAGCAGACCATACCACGGCTAGTATTTCGACAATGCGTGAGTTTTCCTAGTCAAGTGACTGACAAGAGCATTTATGTATTAAAATGTTGTGAAAACATCCATCCAGTTTGCTTATCGCAAAGTGTGATTAGTATCTCTAAGTATGACACAAAGCTTGCACTTACTTTTAATATAATTGTATTGCTTTCTTTAGTGGTTGAAGGCCATGCGCTGAATTGGAAAGCTTCACGCTTTGATGAGTGTGGTTAAGGCTTAAAAATCCAGAGGAAGAAAATGTTTTAAGGAGAAAAAAAAAGTTTTGTTTCAAGAAATGAAACACAATGCCTCTCTTTGACTTAAATCTGTCCGTGATAATCAGGGGAATCACATACAACTGTCTATCTGTGTCCAAGAGGCTAAGGAGAATGTCAACATTTTTTCATACCTTTCTAAAGGCGCTTTGTTTTGGGGGAGCCTCCTCTGCTATTCTGTGGAGACTTGCTCTGGTTTGAAACTCAACACCAGGATTAACAGGTTTCATCCCAGCATAGGTATTTGGCCAGAGTACAGAAAGCTCCCTACCGCCTAAATACGCACAGTACATGGGTTTTGCATCTTCAAAGATCTGAAATGAGAGGAATCTGGATACACCAAATAAAGTAAAGTGTGTTAATCACCTGTGCTGCGTAGCAAGCAAATTCCTTTGTTTGAAGTTGGTCCACATACAGCTCCGATGTAAGAAATACATCAAACTGGGATATAATAATATAATAGTTAATAAAGTAAAAAATTACTTTGCCCTTTGTTATCCCAGACCCTGTTTTCAAGGGTCTTCAGGTTTAGAATATCCATTTTCAAATGCTCTAAAGCCTTGTTCATATTTGTGCTAAGGGGTTCAGTTTTCTTGCTCGTTCTTGGAGCAAGAAAACGGCACCCAGTGGCTGAAAAGATCCATCTTATGATGGAACTGAACAGTGATGAATGGATCCCGTTGACTATAATGGGTTCCGTTGAACCTCCGATGGTGATGTGAAAAGACTCTAACTCTGTTCGAGTTCCTCCTCTATTACCTACAGTGTATAGGGGCTACAATTAGGTTATGCCACTCTAAAAGAACCAAGATTACAAGGACAGTCCACTGACTTTAAAGCGAGTCCCTGATTCTGGACAAACAAAGATGGCCGCACCATGTCTTTGACTACCTGAGGCATACCGTGCATTAGTATATATCGGTAGTCTAAGATACTACATGCTGCTCTGAAATGCCAGTGCTGCTCATGTGGGCAGCATTGGCCAATAAAAGCAGCACATAGTGTCTTAGACTAATGATGCATGTTAATTCACAGTCTGCATTAGGTAGTCGGAGAAGCTGTGTGGCCATTTTTGTTTGTCCAGAACCAGAGGTTCGCTTTAATGAGAAGTGTGTAATGCTTTATTCCACCTGTGGTGGCATTGCAGGGAAATTGCCCACTCGCCACCAGATCCTAGCACAGATTACAGCTGATCAGTGGGAGTACAAACAGGGCAACCTGTGACCAGCTCATCACCAGTTGACCTTTCTAATAAAAGGGATTGCTAGAAGTTGGAAACCATTTTAAGGGTAGATCCATACCAAATATGTGTCCTATTAGAAATAATAAGAACATTGTGGCAATGTCTCCCAGACAGAATGTGTGCTACACTTCCAATTCCGAAATTTGTATTTTACAGGCAGAACACAAGATAGTGGATAGGCTCAATGAAAAGTCTATAAACACGTTTCTTCACCTAATCTTTTAAATACAAGCCAAGAGTGAGGAGCGCATGCAGGAGTCTACTTACCTATATGTCATTATCACTATATATTGACTGCGTGAGATTTCCTTTACAAGTGCAGAGACAATGCACACATGAATAGCTCTGTCTCTCCTGACAACACATGGCACACCATAGAAATATTTTAAGTAAGGGTGAATGCATACAGGTGGATTTGAATTGTGGAATCCGGAGCGGGCGACTGCCTCTGGATTCTGTGGCAGATACTGCCCATAGGATGCAATGCAAAAGTGATTCTTTATGCACACGAGCAGAAACCAATTGCGGTTTCTGCTCGTGGAGGAAAAATCGCAGCATGCTCCATTTTCCTACGGATTCCGTACAGACAGCTTCCGTTGAAGTCAATGGCAGCGGTCTGACCGACAGCCTGTTCGCAATTGACGGGATGCAGATTCTGTGAGAAAAGCAGGAGTTTGAAAAAAATATCTGTACTGTGCATGTCCAACAGCGAGTTGTGCGGACCATCCGCAGTACAGAAAGAAGAAAAAGAGACCAGGTACGAGCAGACGCCGCTGCTGGCAGATCCAGATTTCGCTGTGGGATTCTGCATGTGGAATCCGACCCGTCTGTGTTCATGCGGCCTTACTAACACTTCGAATAGTCAACAGAGACGCTACCAAATTATTCAAGCACTTACTGCTAAAAAATTTTAGCCTGTGAAGTTGTCCATGCATGTATTTACAACCGGGTATAAGAGTAAGGGCTCATGCACACTGGCGTTTTATTCTCTCTTGCGCTGCGAGAGCAAATGTAAACATTCGCCTCGCAGCGCAAGAAAGAAGCTGGGATGACGCTGTGATATCGCCAGTGTCGTCAGTGGGGCCAGTGGCATCGCTAGCCCCATTGAAAACATAGGGAGAATATCATGGACTTCTGCCGCAGCTGTCACAGCTGTGGCAGGAGTTTCCTTCATCCCCGCCTCCTGAGAGGCCTGTGCTGATTGGCTGAGCGCTCAGCCAATTACAGCTAATGCTTAGCTATTCAATGAATAAATCCCCGCCTTCTGAAAGTGCTGAACAGCAGTGAAGCGGAGCCAGCCGGAGGACGCGCCTGAGCAGCGGAGAGGTGAGTATTGTTTTTCTTTTTTTAACCAGTTAATGATGACTTTCAGGGAAGGGCTTATATTTCAAGCCCTTCCCCAAAAATCATGCTGCGGGGGTTGCCACAAACCACTGCTTTCAATAGGACTAGCAGCAGCGCCGATCCCATTGAAAGGAATGGGATAGCTTGGTGAAAACATAGGGAGAATATCACGAACTTCTGTCGCAGCTGTGACAGCTGTGGCAGAATTCCGTGATACTCTCCCTATGTTTTCAATGGGGCAAGCACTGCTGCCGCTGGCCCCATTGAAAACACTGGCGATATCCCGGTGTCATCCTGGCGTCTTTCCTGCGCTGCGAGGCGAGTGTTTACACTTGCTCTCACAGCGCAAGAGAGAATAAAACACCAGTGGGCGTGAGCCCTAAAATTTATTTTATCTACCTTCGTATTTTTAAGGTTTTACTATCATTTATGTCATATAATGAAAGTTTTGCTCCAATTGGAAGGACTTTCACGACATTATACTGTACTTTGTTTTAAATCCATCATCTATTGCACCTCCCAGATGGAAGTGATATGGATGTGGTACATGGTCCAGCTCAGACAATAAAAGCATTGTCTAGCTTGTTTGCTTTAAATGAAAGAAGTCTGTTCCACAAGGGGTGTTATGCAGCATAAAGGCATTGTCACGTGAAGATAACTTCCATCCATATGCCCTTCTATACGAGCAGCTCCATTTTTGGTGAACTCAAACCGTCCTTTTATATTATGGTGCTTGGTCATACATCTCAATGTCCATCATGTAAGGCTGAGCTCACACAGCTATAAGCGGAATCCCCTTGCGGATTCCACCTATGAGCCCAGCCATAGCTACACGTACTAACGCAGGTAGTCATGCGCAGTACACCTTTTTAGTTTATATTTTTCGCCCCGCCGCTCAGCGATGACATGGATACCCACAGCTGTCCATGGATCCGAGTTGGTTTTTTTTGCTGGATCAATAAGAGATCTGGAAAATCTGGAGGCCAATACATCACCTTTAACTATTTTTCATATCTCACAAACCATTCATGAACAGTGTCTACAGCACGGCAGGGCGTATTATCTTGCTGAAAGAGGCCGCTTCCAATAGGGAATATCATTGCCATGAAAAGAGGTACTTAGTCTGCAACAATATTTAGGTAGGTGGTATGAGTCAAAGTAATATCCACAAAAATGTTAGGACTCAAGGTTTCCCACCAGAACATTGGCCAAAGCATTACACTGAGCCCACTGTCTCCTTCCCATAGTGCAACTGGTGCCATCTGATCCTCTAGTAAGCCATGCATCTAGTCATCCACAACATGTAAAAGACACTGTGATTCATCAGACCGGTCACCTTCTAGTATTGCTCCATGATTCAATTCTGAGTTGCTTAGTTCCTTACAGCTGCCCATTTTTCTTGCTTACAACACTTTGACTTCAAGAACTGACTGTTCTTTTGCTGCCCAATACATAGCACCCTAGCTGATGGGTGTAAATACATCATGTTATTTTTTTATTCTGTCTTTATACATGGATTTTCGTTACATTAATATTCTGTCCTGAAATTTCCTTTAAGGCCTCATGTCCATGGCACTCACAGATTCTGAGTGTGGAATCCCACACAGAATCCGTGCGTGCCTGCAGCCACGGAACATTTTCTCACCTCTCTGGATCCAGCGCTGGTCTCCTCTGTCACAGTCGGATCTTCTTTCTTCAACACGGCGGATGTGTCTGGGCGCATGCGCAGTCCTTTTTTTAAAAAAGATCTCCTGCTTACCTGCGGGATCAGCGGCACGTCTGCACGTGTGCCACAGATCAGATGGTTTCCATTGACTTAAATGGAAGCCATCAGTGTGGGATCCGCAAAAAAATGGAGCATGCTGCGATTTTCTCCCACGTGCGTGATCCGCATGCCGGGAAAAAATTGATATCCACATACTTTAAATTATTTTGCAGACGCTAATGCATCGCTATGGGTGGCTTGATTTGCGGTCTCGCAATTCAAATCCGCCCGTGGACATTGGGCCTAAATTTTACACAAACATATTACATACAAAATATTAGTGTTGATGAAATAATACAAAATAAAACACTTCCAAATAGTCTTACGCAGCATCAAAATGTACCACCAAAAGAAAAGTAACGTTAACAAGTTCAGATCCGAAGTATGTAAGGAGTTTTATAGCTAGATCAATAGAAACACCCTAAAATAACAAAAGAAGCAATAACATATTTTTGGCATTAAAATAAAAAAGTATCTCCTCAGGTGTTTGACTGGATGTCAATGTGAGGGTCTTACCAAAGAGCGAGTCAGTGACAGATTAGAAACAGCAGTGATTGTTAGCACATCTGAAGATCATGATGATCAGATGGCTGTCAAGAGACCATTCATGTCAGAGCTGCCATATTTTTGGGTGTGTAGAGGGATAAAATGACATAATACTGTATCCTATAATAACAGGTATTCTACTCATTCCTCTCATGTAGATAATTCACTGTTATGAAAACAAAACGGCACTTTAAACGCCCGGGCCGACAAAAGCTACTTCAAAGGAGAGCCAAGGTTTATGCTCTTATCTCTACCACGCTCTTGGTACAGCTGTTATTAAGGCATGAGACACACAAAATGTGTGAGGAAAGATCCGCATGTTCCTCTAAAATCGGCTTGATGAAATTGGTGAAGGCCGGGGCTGAAGAGCAACGACAACACAACTTCAAATCGTTCCATGTGGGAATGACATAGTTAGAATCTCTAAGAGAGTTGTAGGGTTATTATTGATCTTCATTCTTTGCAAACAATTGAAGTTGTGTTGTTTGCATGAGTTTAGAGAGATTCTTGGGCAACGTCATGCTGTCGTGTAGCCCCATGTTCAAAGGAATTAGAAGAAGCAGTGGTAAATAACCTTAACCCTTTGCAATCCAATTTTGGATTCAGGGTTTCCTAGGGGCCTTTCTCTTTTTGCCATTTTACAATGGCGCCATCTGCTGGCTAGAGCCAGTTCTGCGGTATGGGACATGCTGGAGAGGCTCCCGACAACAGAGCAACCAGTAATATACAGTAAGAATACCCTGCCGGACGTTTTACGACATCGGAGCTGTATAGCCTTCAATCAGAATGTCTTCAGACGTAAGACAGTGGACTGGAAAGGGTTAATTATAGGGGTCACTGCGATGAGAAGATGAGGCAGGTGACCCCAGTACTAACACGGATATTAAACGTGACTGTATGCCACATTTTTTATAATTTACACCTTTTTAAATTTAGGGGCTGGTGGACCATTATTGGCCAACTATTGAAGGCCCATTCCCAGGTTAGATCATCAATAGTAGATTGCTGTGGATCGAGCACTCGGTACCCCTACTGATGAGCTGTTTGACAGGCCAGTGCATTTATTCATCCAGCTTATGTGTGCCGGAAGTACACAACTCAGTTCTATATACAGTGGCCTGGCTTAGTTTAGCAGGCAAGGTAATATATATAAGCAGACCATGCTGCTGCTATGGGGCCCATGGAGAAGAGGGGTCCAGTGAGGTTTGGTCCCAACCACTTTTCCACTAGGTAGCTAGAATCAGTGCAGGGCTTCCCCATCCAAAGGAACTGAGCTGCTCAAAAATTAGGTCGATGAGAATTGTCTTAAGGGTCATGGAAAGGAAGAATAAACACCAGACCCTTCTTTCCTTCAGCACCTTAAAAGAGGTTCATTTTGATTTTTGTTATGGAGTCCCTCCTTTTCTGTGTATGCCTCGGATTGCAGGCACTATTCCCAATCACTTCAATGGGACTTTTCTCTGCAGTACCAAGTTGGGCCAGTGCAGAGAGAACAGAGCTATTTGCTTCCGGCAGAAATCATGCAAGAGCACAATGGCCCCACAAAAATCTGATAAACGGGGATCCCAGGCAGTTGGACTCCGTAGATCTTGTATCGCTGGCCAATCCTAAAAACAGCTCATCAGCAGTTAAAAGCTGGACTTAAACTACAAATGTGTACTCACAACAGAAACATGATAAAAAAGGGTGCCCCCTATAAAAGAAATCAGAATGGGTACCCCAATCTAGAGCTGATTCAGACCTCAACTTCTCCAGATCCCAATATAGTACTCGTTCATCTTTCCTTGTATTGGAGAAGGATGGTGAAACCTTCAAGCGGCCTCTGATTCTCTGGTTTATAATAGTTGCAATGCTGGTGGAGTAAGGGAGTATTGCATTGCCGATGGTAAATGGAGTACATATAATCAGAACAACCTTCCCCTCTGTAATGTAAGTTTTTTGCATATGGTTACACAGATTTTACACAATAATTTGGCATTATGCCTAGCAACAGGTGCAGCAAAAAGCTGAGGAGAAAACTTAGGTGGCCTTACTTTTGTGGTGGTCACCAACCAGTCTGTAGAGTTTCGTATAACAAAGGACATTTGACTTTATCTACTTCTAATCACTCTAAAAAATGAAAAATTCATTCTTTACAATACTCCCAAAGCAAACAATAAATGTGTCTGGGGAAATCTAACAAAAGAAATAGAATGTGAATCAGTGAATTTCAATATAAGAGTATTAAAAATAGAACAGAATGTGAGAACGGAGCCAAAATAATGATTTTTCTAAGCATATTGTAACCTGGGAATCCCCCAAATCCGTGCAATACAAATATAGTAACATTCATGTCAATTTACCTTTATCTCCAAGAGTTCTAAAAATCCTGGACGAGCCCTTCCATACCGGAGGTGTATCTATTAGCAGCTGATTCACGTCCTGGAATACAGAATTATTATATACTACACATTGTTGAAGACACATGCATTAAAATATCTGGAGAAACAGACACCCTAATACACTGTTTTACAAGATTTTGCCTTTTCAGAATAATCTGTCATATGTGTACATGAGGAATAACACTAATTATGACTTCCATCTCGCATTTTTTAGCAGTTTTCTCCTCTACAGTTTCCAACTCTAATTCTTAATTTTGCCTGAGCTGGTGAGTGTAGACTAGCAGTTGTGATGTCTCTCATACACTGCACACATAAAAGACAGGAGATTCTGCTCCCTATCTCTATTCCGCATATACGGACAAAAACACTATAGAGAACTACTGAGCAGTGTAGATGTGATTCCAGTAGCTGTGAGACCGTAAAACAGCCACTATTAGTTGCATAAGTACGGCTGTGAGTCTTTCTACTTTGCTCTCACTCAGCTACTCCTCCTTCCTCTCTCCATAGACTTTTATGGGCAGCATGTAATCTGATCTGTCAGTGAGCTAAAAGTCTGATTAGAAAAAGTGGCTTAGAGGCTCGGCTAGGGGATATCAAGGCTAATAGCCCTGACGCCGCCAGGGAGCTGGCGAAACACGTTAGGGGGTTAACAGTAGTGTTTTTAGCACAGTTTGTTTGGCTGAAGTTTGCTCTTTGCCATGTGTGCTTGTTTAATAATTCCCTTTTATATTAAGGAGGGAGTTTGAGTCTTCCACTTGTTAAGGCAGTTTTTTACCTGCATTTGCATGTATCACTTGATGAGTTTTTCCTTTTTTCTTATATATGACCTTTCATCCTAAATTGTGATCATATCTTTCAAGCATTTTCCTATACTGAGGACGTTTGAGTCTTCCACTCATGTCCCTTTGCAAATAGGGCAAATTTGGACTCTCATAGGGTGATAAACCTAATGAGTGCTTAACTGTCTCAGGCAGCCGGCAATCTGAATTTTTTAACCTTTAGCAAGTGAACTTAAATCTACATGTAATAAAAGTTATAATTTAGGGAGCTTGGCATAGGTGTTATGTAATTGGTATTTGCTTTCACTTTGAGCTAATAATCTGTCTTGTCTACCGAGTCAGATTTTAATAATTTTTCAGGGCGAGCGAACAGTTTGGAGGGGAAGAGGGGAAGGAGAGCGGTCTGATAAGTAGCATTTTTCTCTGATAAGATATATTAGAAAGTTTCTTCCATTTCACTGTACTTGATTTATGCAAAGCTTGTTGAAAGCGCAGCACCTATTTAAATCAGATTTGTAGTTCTAGTCATAAAAATTACTTTTAAGTCAGTGCCCTTAGGCAGTGCTTATTTATTATTTACTACTGACTGTTTCTGGTTCGGCTCCATAGGCACAGCTATGCAATGCCTGCTTACTTGAATATGAAATCCACTTCTGCATCTTACAGAGCAGCTTCTCTATCTCCCCCATGCTTTACATTACAGCTCTGCCTGTTCAGATGGCTGCTATGCATTAACACAAGCCCATCCCAAACACACCAGGAAGTCACAGCATGGAACTGTCATTATTTTTTTTTAACATCAAGCAAAAATAGAATAGTTATAAACTACCAGCAATGGAACCACTAGTGAGTAATAGAATATCCTGTAGGTGCTACACAGTACATATACGGAGGCAGGTGAGCCTTAGTAAGAGGAAAACCACTTTCAAGATGACATCCTCTGTAATTTCCAAGATTTATGCTGCTTGGTGAAACGAGGACTTCCTTGTGGATGTTGCTGTCACCTATAATTTCCAGTCACCATCTTGCCCAAGTCTGGTTTGTTCTCATTGACTGGAATTGTGAGTTATAGTATTTCAGGTTCTCAATTGCAGTAACTCCATTAGTTAACATATTTGTAACACAGGTTGATTAGCTTCTTATGTGGTATTGTTGGTTTTCATAATCACAAGATGTAATGCCGATTATATTATCATTTGCAAGCCTGCTTGGATCAATGACTTATGGGAAAAGCCTTAAAGCTGGCCATACGTCTCACATGTATTTTGACCACACGGTTCGATTCTGGGGGAGATAAGGATCAGGCTTTTGGATTTCAACTACTAATCCTTTTGTTCTCAGGGAGATAAGCTGCTGCCAGAGGTGTCCAGTAGTGGACTTTCCTTTTCTCTATTTAGAACACGTAAGCGCTCGGCCACACCAAGAGTATAAATGTATTGGTGGATCAGGAGCGATAGGCATTGGTTGATGGAGTGTTCGGCTGAGAGAATTATTAAAAATCTCATTCACCCTGTTTTTCACCCTTTTACTTAAAAGGACATGCATATAAGTCCTCCGGGAGTGGGGTTTGATGGAGTGAGATTGGAAACAGATCACACTCTATGCATGGTGGGTGCTGGCTGTTTTACGACAGCTGACACATGCCCACAACAACCGTGATCAACACTCATGCTGATCATGGCTGTTAGCCCTTTAAATGCTGCTGTCAATTTTGAAAGCAGCATTTAAATGGTCCCACATGGTTCACTTGCTATGAGATCGATAGGTGCCATTTGGTTATCATAGCAGCTCAGGGCAATTATAAATTTTTGTTACAGTGTGCACGCTGTAGAAATAAGACCCCCCTAAGGATGGCAGAATTCCACTAAGAAATTGTAAAACGTTTTTCAGTATATTATACGGTACATTTAAATAGTACCACTGAAAAACAGAACTCATCCCGCGCAAAACGAGCCCTCAGACAAGATAGTTACGTCAATGGAGAAATAAAATAAATTATCATTTTTTTGAAAGTGGGGAGGAGAAACTAAAAATCAAAAAATCAAAAATAAAAAAGCTCTGTCTCTAAGGGGATAATGATACCTTT
Source organism: Eleutherodactylus coqui (assembly GCF_035609145.1). Taxonomy (NCBI): domain Eukaryota; kingdom Metazoa; phylum Chordata; class Amphibia; order Anura; family Eleutherodactylidae; genus Eleutherodactylus; species Eleutherodactylus coqui. The sequence goes on along the minus strand of NC_089843.1, from coordinate 93,855,423 downwards.
GTCAAGAAAGTGCAACCAATGATGACAAGCAAATGTTGTCTCCATTTCAGTTTTCTCTGGGGCAGTCACTCATCTTTCCAAGATACCAGAGTGGTCACCGGCAATGTTACTTATCTGTATAGCATTATTAGCTTCCGTCCTTCTACGAGGCTTCGCAGTGACATGTATGCAGCTGTGATGGGCCCTGTGGGAACTGATTCTCAAAGTTTTCCCATAGACATATATAAATAACAGCTAGATAGAATTTTTTTTTAAGGGGAAATACAAGCAGTATCCTAGCTGGTTCCAGACTTTTGACTCGCCTGCAGTATAATTCTGGTCCTGTATACTACAGAATAGATTTGCTATTGACTGCAAATATAAAAAATGAGTACAGTGTGCAAAAAAAATAAGAATAACTTCTTCTGTACATGTCTTTCTTCTCTGCTCCTCCGAGAACACCCTTCTTATTGATTTACAGAACTGAAGACAGATGCGCTACAGATAGAAGCCTCACATCCCATCATCACCTCTTTCCAATTTGTCAGTCTATTCGCCTAACAAATGGAAGGCAGTGATTTCCACTTTGACATTCATAGACGTTTTCGTATTATCAGATACATATTTATTATTCATTACTACCAATGCTCTGCACAAAAAATGAAAATGCCCCGTGCTGAATTATTCACCAATTCCTCTTCTGCTGTTTGAAGAAATTAAATCAGGATTATAAAGTCTTATTTCTAACATTTCATATCAGAAATATGCCACTTCCATTAACATGTGCTAAGCCTCCATGAAAAAAATCGGAAAATGAAGGATAACTCTAATGCTGCTATGATTTCGCAGCAAAGCCTGTATCAATATGTTCTGCAAATATCCATTAGCGAAAACAAAAACAGCCAGAAAACCAGAAAGCTGGGTGCATCCTAAAGGGTTATATATACCGTATATTGTCTGCACCCTTGTGCACACACCATAGCGAAGTGCACGCAGCCTGGATGACCGTCCGCACCGTAGACCCGTATGCCCCTGTATGGCAATGTATTGTTTAGATATTCTATCCTACAAGTACCATCAATGTTTTTTTTTCTATCTGACTCCATAGAAGGAAAATCATTATACAGAGGTGCAAAAACTTCTATGGGTGATCTATTATGGTTCCCTACAATTCCGAAGTGGTTCAGAGCTGTAATGCAGCTGTATGCATGAGGCTTTATTTGGTTAATTTGAGGTGTTTATGTTGCTGTTGCATTCTGTAGGTGGAGCCCGGGTGCCGCCATAGTGTCAGCCCCGGCCCATGTGACCTCGTCTTTGGCGCATGCGTCCTGTTAATCACCGCTGGGCACCAATGATTGTTTTCTTCCTATCACTACAGAAGGTCCCTAACGTGTCACCTTTCAGAAATCCCTCAGTGGCCTCAGTGTATAATGTGCCCTTCTCCACAATCCTCCTACAACTTCTTCTGTGGTGTATGGACTGATTGGCCGACAGAAAGGCGTTTTCCCTAGCCAGCCAATCAGCCATAATAGAAGTGATTTTATTCTGGGCCCGCCTCTACATGGGCGCTAGTTATTGTCTTGCCTGAAGTGTTTGCTGAGGCAGATGACTCCTATTAGCTAAGTACTTATGGTTATTTGTTCTGTGTAAAGCTTATTAACGTCTACCAAATACTGTGTTGCATGCATTACTCCTTCTATCTGCTTTAAACATCTTTACTATCCTTCATCTAGGGACAAACTAGGTTCCTTAGGTCCTGATGTGGGGTCGCCCCTGTCAGGGCAATCGCCTTGCTTTTAGGCTGGTCAGCCACACCACAGTTGGTTAGGAAGAGCATTCTCAAACCCATATTTTTGTTACGTTACTTGCACTATTTTACCTTTTCTGCATTTGGTGATATTTGTCTATATTGGTCCATTGATTAAGTCTTGGTCTGACGTGTTAAGGACACTAAATTTGCTTCTCGCACAAGTGTAACCGTTTCATAATAAATTATCTCATTTTGGTATGTGGCTCCTGTGTTATTCCTTACTGTTTGGTAGCCCAACGCTAGCCAACCATACAGCTAGCCATACACATAAGACTGCTCATTAATAGATATTTACATAATGTGTAAGAGTACCTTAAAGGGGTAATACCACCAGAGAAACTTATCCCCTATTTACTGGTGAGGATAGCTGTGCACTTGAACGCGGCTACCTCCCATTACAGTGAGTGAAGCGGAGATACACTTGTACATTCTCCGCTGCCCACACTATGGGATGCGCCGGGGCTGCATGCCAGCAGTCAGAACCCCAACCTGTGGCTAGGGGATAACCAGAAGTGGTGGGATAACCCCTTTAAGTGTGGATATCAGAATGTCATGGTGTGCTGGCCAAGACACATAAGCAGATGCAGGCTGACTTCACAACAACAGCCTGACCCATGTAACAGTGGCGCCTGCGCCCTGTCATTTGTCGTTGGGTGCCCGATGGCTTCCTTAGCTGGTCAATCATTCTTTATTGTGGTAAATTTCGGTGCCTCCTGTCAGAGGGCACCGGTTATTCTTCTGTTGGTGGAGGTCTGGCCCCATCCACATCTCCCTGGTGTCACCCTTCATTCAGATAAGTCCCTGGTGTTCTAACTTGTATTATGGCATTCCATCTGCTTCCTATAACTGTTGTTACTGTTGCTATTTAACATCTGTGATTCTCTTTTTTATCTAGAGACAGTTTTGGAAGCCAGCAGGTTGCAGACGTGGGACTGTCCTCATCAAGGCGATCGCCGCGCTTTAGGTAGGGTTTCCCGTACACATACAACTAGGGTGAGTTTTCCCTTTCCCCCTTTGTTTAGTTCTGTTATTGGTCGTTTTGCTTTCCGAGGTTTTACTAGAGTGTATATAAGTCCTTTTTGAACAGCCATGACATCTCATCTGGACGAGGTGTTTCATGTGTCTAGCTTGGATGTAACACAGAATTTCATCTATCTGTTCATCTGTTTATGTGTCTCTATATATCAATATCAATAGAAAAATAGACAGACAGACAGCATAATGCTAGTAAATAGCCATGACAGATCATCTGTAAAGTGCACAGGTGGCATATATTAGAGCACTGGAACTTACTTTTATACAAATAACATACAGACAGACAAAAAGGTGACATACAAACAAACAGATATGAGATAGACAGACAGATACATAGACAGACAAATACACAGACAAACACACATAGACAGACAGACACATAGACAGGGAGACACAGATAGATAGACAGACAGACACATAGACAGACAGACAGACAGACAGAACTTACTTGTCTTGACAGTGATTTCCATCTTTTAGAGTCTAAAAAAATAAATAAAGCAACATTTTAAGAAAACTAAAAAACATACTAAAAGTACAGCCAAACCTCTAGTTTTGTTGGTAATCCGTCTGACAGCAATCGGCCAAACTTGAAGCCAATAAAACCCGAGGTAATTATTTCCATAGGAATCAGTGTAAATCCAATTAATTTGTTCTAGACATTCCAAAAAACACACCAAACCACATTTAATAGAGAATAAATATGGTTTTTAATACCAAAAAAGCAGCCTAATGTAGAGCTGTGTGTTAACTATAGTGTTACATAGGACTGCAGGTCACATCTACTGCATTATTTGTCCTAAGAGTTATCACAGTGTGTTGTCTGTGGTATTACATAGGACTGCAGGTGGCATCATTATCTGTCATAAGAGTTATCACTGTGTTATCTGTGGTGTTACATAGGACTGCAAGCGGCATCAATGCTCACCTTTCAGGTGTCGTCGGGGTCCCCACCGCTGCTTTCGGAGCTTCTGGACGGCTGCCGAGCGCTTGTCAAGCTGGCAAAGCATCTGTTTGATAGTGACGGGGATTGAATTCTCCGCCTCCCAGTAAGAGATTCACTGATTGGCTGAATCAGCTGAGTGATGGCCCTCTCAGCCAATCACAGCCAGACAGCGAAACTAGAGGCAAAATTCTGGCTTGAAAAATAAGCAAAACTGGAAACCGGCGAAACTAGAAGACAACGAAACTAGAGGTTTGACTGTCTAACACTTGACTGTACATGTTAGGGCTAGTTCCCATCTGTGCTTGCAGCAGTTATAACTTTCTAACGCACTGCTCTGTTATAGGAGCCAGATCCAACATATGCCGGACAGCGCTGGATGGACCCCATTAAATCTAACGGGGTCTGCCAGGTTTCCAACATTTTACCAGAAAAAATAATGCTGCATGCTGTGCTATTTTTTTCCATTGATTTAAAGGGGTTGTCTCGCGGCAGCAAGTGGGGTTATACACTTCTGTATGGCCATATTAATGCACTTTGTAATATACATTGTGCATTAAATATGAGCCATACAGAAGTTATTCACTTACCTGCTCCGTTGCTGGCGTCCCCATCTCCATGGCTCCGTCTAATTCTGATGTCTTCTTGCGTTTTTAGACGTGCTTACGCAGTCCGTGCTTCTGCCTGGTGAATGGGGCCGCTCGTGCTGGAGAGCTGGTCACAGCGTCGTCATCGTAGCTCCGCCCTGTCACGTGTGCCGATTCCAGCCAATCAGGATGCTGGAATCGGCAATGGACCGCACAGAGCCCATGGTGCACCATGGGAGAAGACCCGCGGTGCACCATGGGAGAAAACCGCAGTGCATCCCTGGGAAAGGACCGGCGGCCATCTTAGGGAGAAGATTTTTAAAACTTCATATTTCGTCAGATCGGTGAGTAGCAAGCGGTTTAAAAACCGCTTTAAATTGCTATTTTAACCCCTTTAACCCCTTCTCACTGCAGTCTTTTTTGCTGCTTTTTTTCTTCATTTTAATTTATTCCATCTCAGGTTTCAAAAAATCATAACTTTATTCTTGCAGGATGAAATAGGATGTATGTGTGTATGTGCCACCATAAATCATGAACGCCTAGAGCAATTTCAAGCAAACTTGGTACATATATAACTCATCCCATAGGGACAAACTTGGGGGTGACAAGACAGCCCCACTACCCCTGGGGGGAGGGGGGGAATGCCGAAATTGCACTTGAGCAGATGGCTTTTATTTCACAGTCTTATCTAACATAGATGACTTCCTCCTCATTATACACCAATCTATTACACAGACGACCTCCTCCTTCTCAAATACTAATATATTACACAGATCTCCTGCTCCTCAGATAATAATATCTTACACAGACAACCTCCTCCTCTGCTCCAACTACCACACAGCTTCCCACCAGCACTGAGCCACTATGTACCACACAGAAATGAGCCCAGCACCCACTCTTATAAAAACTGTCCAAAAGGAAATCTGTGTTGCCCATAGCAACTAATCACAGCTTTCATTTTACCTCAGCAGTATAACAAGTGAAAGCTGAGCTGTGATTGGACGACCTCCTCCTCATATACTAATATATTACACAGATGACCTCTTCCTCCTCATATACCAATATATTACACAGATTACCTCCTCATATTCTAATATATTACAGATGACCTCCTCCTCCTCATATATTAAATCAGTGCACACAAATATACACACACATATTTAAATTCTTTTCATGTCCAAAAATAAAATATACGGACAACCAGCTAGTTTAATATAAAAAATCCTGCAGGCTTTTTCTTGCCCCACACTTTGACCCCTTTGCGTTACCTTTGGTGGATGATTTTGGTGTCACTAGATTTGTAACATCCTCACCACTGCCATAACATCATACAATGTGAGTTTGACGCATTGAGTGACTGTCAGGCAAGGTCAAAGTTCCTATATTAAGTCTAGCGGCGCTGTTGTGCTTTTTTTCCTGAGATGAAATGACCAAAAAAAGCACGATTCTGGTGTTTTTTTTTCCTGACAGTGTTTAGGATTAATAAAGTGATATTGTAATAAACTGGACTTTTACGGATGCAGTGATTACTATTTTTATTTATTTTTTCTTATTTTTTGAATGTGGCAACTGGCAAAGGTTTTCTTTCAACTTTTAAATTTTTTTAAATAGTTAGAAAATCTTTATTTTGCATTCGGTCCATGTGAAGACATATATTGGGACTGTGTGCTGTCTATGGAATACACGGCAGCACATGGATGGAAAATATGCCCGTGTGAATGGGCCCTTACTATATGAAAGATGTTCTCTGGTCGGTGGGTTTATTGTTTGTATAGAGTTGACATCCGTGAACCTTCCCACCTCAATTCTTTACAATTGATGCTGGATTTCTAATGTATTGGATGGCTGACAAGTAATACTTACTCCGGGGTTCATCTGTAGTGACAGATTCTAAGAAATCCCTCGGCGTCATGTAGAGCTGACCTTCAAATTCCAAAGATGCAAATACACGAAACCTCTGCTCGCGGGAGCTGGCAAACATGTCCAGATCCTCAAATTCTGTGTTTTCCGCTGAGCTCTGTAGGGAGAGAAAGTGATTTCAATAAAACTGCTACATGTATACACATGATGGCACACGCAACACTTGTGCGATAATTAGCAACTTTTTGTCTGCTGTCAATGAATGAAATATGTTGACATTCAGAGACTAAAAATGTGCTGCTTACATAGTGGTAGGAATCATTACAGTAAGGCCTTGTGTCCACGGGCGATATAAAATTGCGTTATTCGCAGCGTTAGTCCGCACCGGGGAAACGCAATTAATGCTTTCCATAGGATAACTATGGAAAACGTTGCCCGATGTACACGAGTGGAAAATCACAGCGATTTTCCGCTCACGTATAAAAATCGCAGCATACCATCATCGCGGTGACTTTAGTGTTCTCCCGTGGTGGAAAATCCGTTGCAGGAAAACGCTTCGCTCGTGGACAGCCAGCCTTAGTGCTCCTGCCCACAGACGGAAATTTGCTGTGGAATCTGCTGCGGGCGTCCGCACTGCGAATCCGCAGCAAATAGCCCCCTTAGCATGCTATAGGAAATTGATTCTTCCTAACACTTGCAGTAACCAAATGCGGTTTCCACAAGCGGAGGAAAAATCGCGGCATGCTCCATTTTTTGCAGATTCCGCGTGGCCGGCCTCCATTGACTTGCTGCTGGGAATTATCTTGCATGCGGAATCTGGCTCTGCCATGTGCAGGGGGCATCTGTCAGTTCTTTTTCAATTAGCTTTGCACGGGGTGTTGTCAAAAAGAGGTATCCAGCGTGTATCTCCATACTGGTGTCCTATAGTGAAATAACAATAGTGTACTTGAATAGGAAGGCACGGATGTGCTACACAATGGTATGGGGTCATTGGCCCCTGGGGGACCCAAAATATGGATTCCAATTTTGTGCTATGGCCCTTGTAAGAGATAAAGATGAAAACCCAATTGCAAAGTTAAAGAATAGCATGTGAGAAGCAGAAATCCACTTTCTGCATCTCTATGAGTCCCGTGGGACCGCTGATATGACTGAAGTAAGGAAGGTGTACTCAAAGTGACCTGCAAGGGGGCAGATCACCCAGGAAGTCATCCACCATTGCCTGCAGGAGATTCAGGTACTGATTCGCATTGAGAGTCCCTGTAATGAGTACAGATCCAATGAGACGATTGCGCCAAATTCCATCTCCCACATTTGATGCTGAAATTGGCATTGTCTTCTGATTGGGTCATGCTCTTACTAGTAATTTACATTGCATCTGCATTGAATTGGGGTTTCGCCATTTATGAATACACTCCTGCAATAATAATGTCAGCTGTGGACTGCACTGTCGAATGGTTCCACGCTTCTCAAATGTTAATCGGCTTTCCTTTTTATCTCTATGAGGGGCCACAGCACTAAATTGAAAGCCATGTTCTGGGGCCCCAAGAATCCTTTGCGCCATACCATCGTGTAGCGCATTTATGCTTTCCTATTAAAGTACACTATTGTTATTTCAATATAGGACACCAGTATTGAGATATAGCGCTGGATCAATACTTACGACTACCCAATGTATTAGGATCACACGCAGCGGACGTTTTCCACACTAATATGCCCAGATAACTTTGTTTTAGTGTTGATTTCACTCATTGCAGCCAAACGAATGAAATCCACAGTGGGAATCTGTCGCTTTGTGCAACAGATAGAGTATACTGTTTTTGGTAAAACCCCATTCACTTACATTGTACTGTACATCGTTGCAGAATTTTTGGCGCACATTCCGCAGCAATTCCGCAGTGTGTGAACTCACCGCTAGAAAGTTAAATATTTTTTAATTATGCAATAATTAAGTTTTAATTAAATGAAGCCGGAAACTATTTAAGGAGTATCCTTCCTTCTGAGGAGACCACGTATCAGAGCAGAGCAGTCCAGACTGAGCAGCTGTCATCCCGACTTCAGGCACCTCACAAATATATCACTTAGTTTGTTTTGCGACCTAATTGATGCTGAAGGCATAGAATGAAAGGCAGCAATTAAAGGAGCTTTGAACTACCGTCCATGCTTCTTTGTAAGCCAAGCGCAAAGTTTGTTGCTAGAGAGGAACCCAGACACATTCAGCAATGGGAACAGGCTACAGGATGTGTGCGGTCAGCGTCCAGCGGCAGATGACTATCTCACTACAGCCCCAATTCACGCACTCCCTAGAGTAATGGCAGCTGGACAATCAGGTTAAGCCCTCTTTTATACGACCGTATGCGTTTTTCGTTCGCCCATACGTGCCAGAAAATCGCATGAATGAAAAATGCTGTTTGCACGGACAGCAGCTGCGTATCGGCAAAAAATATGCTGCAGTATGGAAATCCCTCGATCAGCAGAAATCCTTGGAAGGACTGCTAATGCTTAACCCTTTCCAATCCACTGTCTGACGTCTCAAGACATTCTGATTGAAGGCTGCATAGCTTCTGACGTCGGAAGACGTCCATCAGGGTATTCTTACTGTATATTACTGGCCGCTCTGTTGTCGGGGGCCTCTCCAGCATGTCACATACTGCAGTACTGGCTCTAGCCAGCAGATGGCGCCATTGTATAATGGCAGAAAAAGAAGGCCCCCTAGGAAACCCTGAATACAAAATTGGATTGCAAAGGGTTAAATAGAGGTAGCTGGCTTCCTTTCCCAGCATTGGACGCTGGTAAACTCCCTCCCTTTCTTTTCCGCTTCTATAGAAATCTATGGGAGCTTTCTACTTATCTCGGCAAAAGATAGGGTAAAACCTATCTTTTGACCCGCCGTATAAAATTGGCGATGTGCTATTTTTCCCAGTGCACATTTTTTACGTGCCCAAAAATCGTTCATGTGATTGAATACATCGGAATCCACTGCTTCACATGGTCACAATTTTTGGGTGATTTTTTTTTATGCTGCTGAATAGCAGCATATCTATGGTCGTGTGAATAAGTCCAAATACAGGGCGATTTGGTACAGCTTTTAATGCAGTTTTCAGTCAAAGCCAAAAGTGGATCCTAAAGTAAGAAAAGTACATATTTCCTTTCCTTATTGTCTCTTCCCTTGTTTTCGGCAGCAAAGACTGAAAAAGAAACAAAATCTGCACTGTGGAAATCTAGGTACAAATAGTTGACTTAAAGGGCTACTCTGGTGATTTTTTTAAAATTCATTATGTAGCTATCCCCAGTATATATAAGTGAACCAGTGTTACTGCGGTTCGTTATTCCTTTCTGTCTGAAACTTTAGTCTTTAGTCATGTGATCTCAGTTTTGCTCAGATCTACTTGGGTTTATGTGTGAAGCGTCTACTCAATTTCTACTCTTCTCCCCGCACTAGACTCGCTCCGCTCCAATCCATACTAAATGCAGCAGCTAGACTCATTTTTCTATCCAGTCGTTATTCAGACGCCTCTGCATTATGCCAGTCGCTGCATTGGCTGCCCATCCACTGCAGAACTAAATTTAAACTCCTCTACCTCACTCACAAAGCTCTGCATGGCGCTGCGCCACCATACATCGCCTCCCTACTGTCAGTACACCACCCAGCCCGCTCACTCCGATCGGCTAACACACTCAGACTAAACACCCCTGTAATACGAACCTCTCATGCTCGCCTACAGGACTTCACCAGAGCAGCACCCATCCTCTGGAACGCTCTACCCCAAGGCATCTGGACAATTCCCGATGCACGAAATTTCAGACGTGCCTTAAAAACCCACCTCTTCAGGGAAGCATACCAAATCTCCTGACCTAGTCCCTCGCCCCTCCCTATGGCGCCCCACCCCGTTTGCCTTCTGATAAATGATCTGTACATAAAATTTCCTATTGCCTGTGTTCCCCAACCCCTGCACCTCCTGTACCACCCTCAACCCATTTGTGTCTAACCCAATGTACCTCACATTGTAATTGTTGTATTGTTTTGCATTTATCCATGCCTGAAAGCGCTGCGGAATAAGTTGGCGCTATACAAATAAAGATTATTATTATTATTATTATTATTATTTCTCCATCTGTGTGATGCTGTTGCATGAATCCTACCACAAAATCTGCCAAGAGAGGGAAATGGGTATTTCTATCACAGTTGCTGATGTTAGTCACACAGCACCTGTCATACACTTATAATAGAGGAGATCACAGTACATACTCCTGACTGTTTACGTATGGTTTGTAGTTTATTTAGTGGATTACAGAAAGTAATGATAATTAAACTGTTCCCCCAGCAGGCGGAAATGGCACAGCCTCTAGCTAATGCTATGCTGGTGAATCATGGGATTGATTTTAAAGTGAAGGTAAAAAATCTCATGCTCAAGCTGGGGCCTGAATAATATCAGACAGGGAGATGAACTGCACAGACGTGACTGCAATACATAGAGAACTCTAAAATGTGACAGGCAATCAGGTGGGGGGGGGGCAGGAATGAAAATGTGTTTTTGCTGAAATGGCCCTTTAATTGTCACAATTAAAAAAAATAATAATAAAACTTAATGTACAAAAAGTCTGTTATCAGATAAAAAATACGAAGTCCTGAAAAACCTCTTTACTAAAAATAAAGTTCCATTTAGGATGGTTTCATAAAATGGCCTTACAGCCTAAGGAACCTACAAACGCTTGTAAAAAAATTATATATATATATATATATATAGTTATATATACAGTATATATATGTGTGTGTGTATATATATATATTAGAGATGAGCGAACGTGCTTGGCCACGCCCCTTTTTCGCCCGAATACCGCGGTTTTCGAGTACTTCACTACTCGGGTGAAAAGTACTCGGGGTCGCCGGGGGGCGGGGGTCGCCGTGGCGGCGTGGGGGGTAGCAGCGGGGAGCCCTCTCTCTCTCCCTCTCCCCCCCACTCCCCGCTGCAACCCCCCGCGCCGCCGCGGCGACCCCCGAATTTTTTCGCCCGATTACGGAAGTACTCGAAAATCGCGGTTTTCGGGCGAAAAAGGGGCGTGGCCGAGCACGTTCGCTCATCTCTAATATATATATATACATATATATATATATATATATATATATTGCATGAAATTCATTGTTTTGTATAAGCCAATACTATGTGTGAGGGAAGCCTTAATCTACAAAACAGAATATGGTGGCTGTGATGTGTAGAGTATGCACTAGCAAAGTGAGCTGATTGTGATCACTCTTCTATTCTTTTGTGCTCATTCTTCTTCCCTTCCTCTTTACAGAATTCTAGACCTGTCATTTTTTTTCTAGTCCAGAAAAACCCCTTTAACCCATTCATTCTAAGAACTATGTGGCACTAGATTTCCACTTGATTTCCTGTGTTGAGACACATTACTGAGCTGAAGAAGCTACCTGATTTGGTCGAACTGTTAGGCCTTAGTCAGACGGGCGATTTTTCGCGCGATTTGCGGATCGCATGACGGATGCGCATCCGCAAATCGCGTGACCGGTGCGCGCAAGTCGCCCGCAAATCGCCCGAAAATCTGCTCCTAGCCGCGTTTCATTAGAAACGGGCCGGAGCTGTTCAGCGCATTGCATTCAATGGAGACGGCAATACAGCCGTCTCCATTGAAAGCAATGCGCTGCGGGCGAGCCCGGGATGAATTGTCGGTAAGGGCTTAAATATATAAGCCCTTACCTGCAATTCATCCTAAAATGTGTAAAAATAAAAAAAAATTGTATACTCACCTTCTCCCGGCAGCCGGAGCTCCGCGTGGCCGTCCTGCAGTGGGTGTGAAGGGGGTGTGAGTCAGACCTGCCCCCTGATTGGCGCAGCGCTGAGCCAATCAGAGGCATGCCTCACTCACACCCATTCATAAATTCATGAATGGATGTGAGTCAGACCTGCCCCTGATTGGCTCAGCGCTGAGAGGCAGCAGTCACTCACCCATTCATGAATTCATGAATGGGTGTGTGAGTGTTTTCAGCCTCTGATTGGTCAGGGCTGTGACCAATCAGAGGCAGATCATTCAGCAGGTGGGGATTTTAAAGCCCAGCCGGCTGAATAGTGCCAAGAAGCAGTTCAGGAGAACTGACAGCGGCCGCGGCTGGACTCCGGCTGCAGCGGAAAGGTGAGTATACAATTTTTTTTTATTTTAACACATTTTAGGATGAATTGCCGGGAAGGGCTTATATATTTAACCCCTTCCCGACAATTCACCCCGCGCACGCCGGCAGCCCATTGCTTTCAATGGAGCGGCTGTATTGCCGCTCCATTGAATTCAATGGGCAAACATCGTTCTTCTCTGCCACAGCTGTTACAGCTGTGGCAGAGAAGAATGATTTGTCTTCTATATGTTCTCAATGGGGTCGGCGCTGCTGCCGCCGGCCCCATTGAGCGCATATACAGAAGAGAACAGGAATCGCAGATCGCAGATAGGTGCGATCTGCGATTTTTTGTTCTATAATTTATCGGACGAGCGCATGAAAAGCGCTCATGTGTCCGATACCATTGCAAAGCAATGGTTTTAAAAAATTGCCGGACGCATGCGCATGCGCAAATCGCGGCTAAAAACGCCCGTCTGACTAAGGCCTTAGATGCCCATGTTTATGGCATATACTATGAATATGCTGTAAATGTTTACACCGTGAGGTTCGGCATCTAAAGAGTACATAGATGAAATATTATTAACAGGGATGAGCGAGCGTACTTGGAAAAGCACTACTCGCTCGAGTAATTTGCTTTATCCGAGTATCGCTGTGCTCGTCCCTGAAGATTCGAGTGCCGGCACGGAGCGGGGAGCTGCAGGGCAGAGCGGGGAGGAACGGAGGGGAGATCTTTCTCTCCCTCTCTCCTGCCCGCTCTCCCCTGCTCCCCGCTGCGACTCACCTGTCAGCCGCAGCGGCACCCGAATCTTCAGGGACGAGCACAGCGATACTCGGATAAAGCAAATTACTCGAGCGAGTAGTGCTTTTCCGAGTACGCTCGCTCATCTCTAATTATTAAGTAAAAGTCAAGGAATGTGCTCAATATTAAGTGTTGTAGGACTGATTACAATAAAAGCTGTTTGTATGGAAGTGATGTGCGGTTACTGCTTTAAAAGGATTTTCTGATTGCTATAAAACATTTGCGGCAGTGACAGGAAAGTTTTACTAATTAAAACTCCCCAATAATCACCTCTTAATCACCCGCCGCTGCAGCTCTGAACTCACTCCCAGTCTTGGTTTGCAATGACGGCAACTGTAATTTGTTGGTATACACCAACGACCACTACAGCCAATATCCTCATAGCAGCCGACCCCAACAGAACATCATCGGTAATGTCCTGTAAGCAGGAGTAGCTGCTCTTAGCACGTGTGACCTGTCTACAGGATGTCATTGGTCCAGGAGCCGGAGGTAATATCACAGGTCACATGATGCACCACTGGAATGAGGAGAGGAGCTCTGTCCTGCAGGTAAGTATATGGGAAGTATGAATATATGGCAATGGTGAAAAGGCCAGCGGGAGGAAGGCTCTTGATACAAAAATATATATATCAGAAAACCCTGTTATATTGGCCACAAATTGCTGAGCCCAATCCAACGTACACCCCAATCATATCTGTGTCCATTATAAACAGAAACCATGATGCACAGCGAACAGCGGCAATACCTGATGCTAATTTATAATACAGTCTGCTGGGTTCTGCGAAGGTGTCCATTGTTTTGATGCAAAAAAAAACACAGCATGCAGATGGGAACATAGCCTAAAGGTCCATTTACACGCAAAGATGATCGCTCAAAATTTGTCAGAAAAAAAGTTTTGAGCGATCATTTTGCATTAGCTACTAATGGGCTAATCAGCTTCAACTGGCTTCACTTGCATGTATTTAGAGAGCAGCGTGTGGTCTGTTCTCTAAATACATCACTTTTGTTCTGCCACGGGCAGCAGGCTGCATACAATGCTATCAGCACTGCCTGCGAAGAACACAGCATGCCGTCCCGCGTATTAGAGGCAACGGATTTCATGCTGACCTGAACTCAGCGCTGGATGAAGAGTGCAGTTAAGTGCACGATTCGTCATTTGGACGAATTTTGATCTATAACCGTTGCGTGTAAATCAGCCTTTATGTTTTGATATTTTTCAGCATAGGGACACAGGTGATAAAAGAAGTTCATCCTTTAGGACGTCTGCAACAATTCAAAAGGAAAGTAATTAAAAATGTAGTAAATATCCTTTACGGCGTTGCAGCATATGGCTGATGAAAAGCTACCTAGATCCTCTAAATTGCCGGTTATTTCTCTTCGTCAGATCAAACACAACAAACTATTTTGCACCTTTCTCAATTGTGTTTCTGAAAGTAGTTTGTGGTGTTAGATACGGGGGATTCTAAGCAAACATAATGAGGCAGATCAATCTACCTGACGCTAGGTGCTCGCTGGTTATGTTACTTCATTATCCTATAGGTAAGAAGAGAAAAGGTTCACCGCCAAGGCATTGTCTCACATTACGTCAGGTCAGTAATTCAAAAGTTTCACTCAGCGGGCAAAATATTTGGTTTTCCCATACAGACAAGATTAAATGCCAGATAAGGGATTCACTGGCTGACAGAGGATACCGATGCCTACAAGCTGATAATATACTAAACAGGTAAAGTGAAACAATTATATCAGCTATCTAGGCCCTACACAATGCCCCGTCTTTCATCGTCCCCGAGATACCTGCAAGTGATCATCTTAGGATGGGAAGGTGGGAAAGGTTTGAGGTCAGAGTCTATATGATGGAACTGTATTACCATTAATTGCTTGGCTGGTAATTAATTATCCTCACTATGTGATCCTTACCTGTCACTGGACCCGATGTAGAAGAATGCTCCAAATCAAGCAGCAAAACGTCTTATAGAACCTATGCTGTAATGTTTATATAGGGTATAGTCATGTAATGTGGGAATCAGAGCACCACACTCTATATAGATGGCTCAGTAAATGCATTTCTACGGTGACTGCAATTTGGTTGGGTCGAACCATGTAGGGCAGTGGTGGCGAACGTATGGCACGCGTGCCAGAGGCGGCACTCATAGCCTTCCCTGCTGGCACACAGCATATGAATTTAATTTTGCTTTTCATTTTACCTGGCCTGGAGAGTTCTTTTCCAGTGGGGCTTACATATAATGGGGGATGCTGCTGTGGGATGTC
Organism: Eleutherodactylus coqui; assembly: GCF_035609145.1. Classification (NCBI taxonomy): domain Eukaryota; kingdom Metazoa; phylum Chordata; class Amphibia; order Anura; family Eleutherodactylidae; genus Eleutherodactylus; species Eleutherodactylus coqui. The sequence goes on along the minus strand of NC_089843.1, from coordinate 93,840,024 downwards.
ACTATTCTACTGGGGGCCGCTGTGGGATGTCACTATTCTACTGGGGGCTACTGTGGAGTGTTACTATTCTACTAGGGGCCACCGTGGGGTGTCACTATTCTACTGGGGACCGCCGTGGGGTATCACTATTCTACTTGGGACCGCCGTGGGGTGTCACTATTCTACTGCGGGCCGCTGTAGGGAGGGGGGTCACTATTACCGCTGGGGGGGTGTGGGGGGGGGGTCACTATTACCGCTGGGGTATGTTTACAGGTGGTGAAAATAAGCAGGGCTGTTTCAAAATAGACAGGGTGCAGATTTTGAAAGCTTTTTGGATGCAGAAATGCTGCAGAATTTTCCCCAGAAATGTCCGCTGAGGACATTCTGCAGCATTCCAGCTCCAAAAAGCAGTCAGAATCTGCACCCTGTCTATTTTGAAGCAGCCCGGTCCTTTTTAGAAAGACGTGAGTAAAATCATACGTCGTGATAAGCCCCGCCCCCTGATGTGTTGGCACTCTGCGATAAATAAGTGGGTTTTGGGTTGCAGTTTGGGCACTCGGTCCCTAAAAGGTTCGCCATCACTGATGTAGGGTATTGCAGCTGTACTATGGACTGTAATATACCCCCCTTTTGTGGCCACTAAAGCAACACTCCGATCCTGGAGAAACAAAGATGGCGGCACCATTTCTCTGACGACTTGGTATACACTGTGCATTAGTATACATCATTAGTCTAAGACACTACATCTACTTTGATTGGCCAGTAGTGCCCATGTAAGTAGCAGGGGCCAGTCAGAGCAGCATGTAGTGTCTTAGACAACCAATGTATACTAATACACAGTGTGCATCAGGTAGTCAGAGAAGACCTCTGATTGGCTGGGCTGTAGCGGTCTGGTGGTAGCCATTCATAATCAGAGATTGCGTGCGGTAGCGCTGGATTGCTGGGAAACAAAAGGGTGAGTATGGCTGCTTTTATTGTTTAAACACATTTGGAGCCATTTTAAAGAAATCGCCTGCACCCGGACAACCCCTTTAACTATTCTGTTACCGTTTAGCATGCTATAGACACCAGTCCCATTTTTCCAATTTGTGTGCGGTCCTTGAGGCGTCTACTATCAGTCAAAAAAGACAAACTTGAAGACTGTACGATCTGCAGTAATAGTCTGCATGATTTTGGATTAGGCAGATTACTTGTCTACCCCCCCCCCCCCTCCCTTCACCACGTAGGATGTAAATGGAGTGCTATTAAGCTGTTGTTCCCCTGTAGCGGAGATGCCGTCATAAACCCTGGTTTGGAAGTGCAGAGAAGGGTCAGAATAGCCACTACATGTATCTGGGTGATTAGGTTACTCTTGCCTTTCTATAACCCTGGGAGGATAAGGTGGTGTGCTTGCAGAGGACACTGGGTACAAGCATTCAGGACCAGCAGATGCCGGATCACGTGGGGAAAACACACAAAGAGGATCGGGATGATAGACAGAGCAAATGCCTGTATATTATTTCCTTTATATTACAAAGTTGCGCTACTGTAAGCACCTGCACGGGCCGGCGAGCTCCTCGTTACTGACTGTTCTATGTAATTATCAGTTTTATTTAGTTGTACTGCTATACTATGACCCCTTTAAGGGGTCTACCATTTTGGTTGAGGTGCAGTCGGTGGTGACATGTGCTGCAGAGGAGATGTGGCCATTATTAAAGGGGGAGTCCTTCAAGCAGAGAGCAATGGTGATGCAGTTGAATCGTATGTGAGAGCACACTATAAGAATAGGCTGCTGTCCGTAATGCAGAAAATTAAGAATTGGTTGATTGAATTGTGGCACAAACTGTTAAGGCAGCAGAAGGCAGTCCTAAGCTCTCGCTCATGACCTGAAGGTTGCAAATTCAATCCCTGCTTGGTTCAGGTAGCTGGCTCAAGGCTGACTCAGCCTTCCATCCTTCCGAGGTCGGTAAAATAAGTACCCAGCTTGGTGGGGGTAACAAATAAATTACTGCGGAGTAAGTTGGCCCTATACAAATAAGATTTATTTATTTTATGTATAAGGTTGAGACTTTGTTCCACCACATTGCCTAATACTCAGAAACCCTTGTGATCAGCATTTCTTCACAAGGTATGTGGCTCCCACACTCATAGACAGCATTGAGTCTAACCTGCCCACCCAAAGAACCCAGTCGGGTTGTTTCATGACAGTAAAACTCCTTTAGGGTGACTACCCACTACAGTTTTTTTTCACTGCGAAATTCGCAGCGTTTTTTTTTCTGCAGGGGTCTATGAGACTTGTAATGTTAAAATCGCGCAAAATCGCAATTTACCGCGAAATCGATGTCTCAACCTATGTGACCGCTACGGTGGTCATGTGTCTAGAAGCTAGGAGATGTAGAGATCAGCGGGGAGCAGGCAAGCCTTTCCAAGGAAGCAGAGAAGGTGAATACATGTTTATATTATTACACGGTTTATTTTTAAATATCCCTAACTGCAGATTTTATCCAAAATCCGCATGTAATCCACAGCACCACTTGCAGATACTTACTCCCCATTGAACTCAATGAGGAGAATCCACAAGAAATCCGCAGCATAAATTGACATAGAGATTTAAAATCCGCACCACGGGTCAAGTAATAATGCAGCTGTTTTAAGCAGCATGTGGATGCGATTTCCGTAAATCCCATCCACTTTGATGCTACTGTGAATTTTCCATCCATGAGAATCCAAAGCAGTTCCAACAAGTGTGAAGAAACCCTAATGGTATATTAACATGTTGCACGTTTGTTGCAGATATTTCTGTGACTTAAAGGAGATGTCCCGCGCCGAAACGGGTTTTTTTTTTTTTAAACCCCCCCCCCCGTTCGGCGCGAGACAACCCCGATGCAGGGGTTAAAAAAACCACCCGCACAGCGCTTACCTGAATCCCGGCGGTCCGGCGTCTTCATACTCACCTGCTGAAGATGGCCGCCGGGATCCTCTGTCTTCATGGACCGCAGGGCTTCTGTGCGGTCCATTGCCGATTCCAGCCTCCTGATTGGCTGGAATCGGCACGTGACGGGGCGGAGCTACACGGAGCTACACGGAGCCCCATAGAGAAGAGGAGAAGACCCGGACTGCGCAAGCGCGGCTAATTTGGCCATCGGAGGGCGAAAATTAGTCGGCACCATGGAGACGAGGACGCCAGCAACGGAGCAGGTAAGTATAAAACTTTTTATAACTTCTGTATGGCTCATAATTAATGCACAATGTACATTACAAAGTGCATTATTATGGCCATACAGAAGTGTATAGACCCACTTGCTGCCTCGGGACATCTCCTTTAACCCATTCCAATCCAATTTGTATCCTGGTTTTCCTAGAGAGCTTACTCTTTTTCTGCTGTTATACAACGGCGCTATATGCTGGCTAAAGCCAGTACTGCATGAGCTGACACGTTGGATAGGCTCCGACGGCAGAGAGGTTGACAATATACAGTAAGAGAACCCCGACGGATGTCTTCCAACATCGGAGCTGTACAGCCTTAAATCATAATGTCTTCAGAGGTCAGACCGTGGATTGGAAAGGGTTAAAATTAATTCTGTACTTGGCTTGTTTTAGCACCGAGTACGTGAATGTCTCCAAGCCCCATTCAGATAAATAGGATAGTCAAGAGAAACGTCTGCAGCAAATCAGCCATGTTGAGATATCCCCTTAGACCACCTTCATATAGCAGTAGTCTGCAAGTAATTCAGCATCAGTATTTGTAAGCCAAAGTCAGTGTAGTCTCAGTCATCACTCGGAAATACATTAAGACAGTGGCACATGCAGTTGTAGGATTAGTACGTAGAATCGCTTCCTACTTTGCACTAAATTACTCATCTAGCATTAGTGTAAAGTTACTGTCAGGTATTCCCATCACACTTGAACACTGGCTGCTTTCTTCTGTTGCTAAAGCCAAGGTCACCCATGCGTTAGGGCACAGATTGCTTTCCCAAGCCCCTTGCATTGGAGATGTGGGGTAGATCAGTAACTCCTGTAATGGCAAGATACTGGCTCACTTATATTAAACATTTCAGCCATGTCTCTATATACTATTCTCTTCCATGTGTCACATTATTATTAGATAGAAACTGTAATATCTTGCAAACTCTTGATGGGCATCTTATACTTTCTGCAATGCTGCTTATTCCCCTTTGACTTTAAGAGAAAAAAAAGGCAAACTTCTTAGACTTTGTTAGGAAAATTATAGTCTCCTTACAAAAGTTAACCTGTTGACCGTCTATAACTTCTTTACATGACTGTGCATCACTATGAGTACATTGCCTTTGCATGCTGTAGAAGCTCTTTGGCTAATAACAAAATATTGGGAAGTATTAGCTTATACTGAAATTCCCGAATATTCAAGACAAGGTTCCTCTCTATAACTACATGAGTACAAGCATATTGTTATCTCCAGCTGTAGCAGTCACTATAGGGACAAGTGACTGAAAGGACCCATTCACATACGGGAGGTGATGTTCTGCTGTCTACATCTACTCTGCAGGTAAAGGTGTGCTTACAAATTCAAGTTACACCACTGAAAAAAGGAGGATTACTAAAGGAGGATCACTAAAGGAGGATCACTAAAGGAAGATCACTAAAGGAGGATCACTAAAGTCGGCTTCAAAATAATTTATCAGTAATTGGAGCCCAGAAATAATTCAGTTCCAACACATTTCGAGATCCTTGCGAATGCGGTCGGTCGCCTCCACTGTACTGTTTGTCAGTTCCTTGCTGGAATCAGTTTCCGCTTATCTATGTTAATAGCTGTTATTTAGCAATCAGTGCTCAGCTGATCAGGAAGGTGTGCTGATACAAATGATGTGTTTGTATGCATCCTCAGTAGATTATCACCACAACTGTGTACGTAAACATGAATTCTGTCCCAGATCACAAGAGCGCATTCCATTTACAGGTTATCTCTGTGCATCAATGCAGCCAATGCCTGATTAGCGAATGACTGTGAAAGGCACTAATACAATAAAGTACAATTTACATGCTACTGTTTTGGAATTAGGACTCCCACAGATATAGGATCTTATCTCGACAAGTCAACACACTGGACAGATCGCCATAATATGCTGCTGAAAGCTCTGCACTCTGTTCAGGGAGTTCTATGGCTTATGGGGAAGGTTAATAATATATGATGAAAGTTCTGCAACTTTCTGCTACGCTTTAATGAATAATGTTCTTTCTTGCTAACTGTTTTTAAGCTCTCTCTTTGAACACTCATACCTCTCCCTGCTAATTCCCAGCTGCTCGTTGATGCACTGCTTACAGGCTGCAGCAGCCTCTGTCCAGGATGCCACAGGCTGCTGCCACCAATGACAGAAGACCCAGAGCTGCCGATGGAGGACTTGTGGGGAGAGGTACGCATGAGCTGGTTTTAACTTTTTCACACAAGGGACCTGATTTCAAAGAAAATATCTCGGAAACCCCCTCTAGGCCACTTTCACATGGCCGTAGGCGGTTTTACGTGCGCCTGCCGGATGTTTGTGAGCCTGTTCAAACGGCACGGGCCCTGGCGCATACACGGCGAGGCCGCAATGCCGTTGCCTCCCCTTCCCAACTATCGGCCGGCTCACCTCCTCTCTCCTTCCCTCCGGTTGTTTGCAATGGGAGTGGGCGGGACAGAGGAAGAGCTTAGCACCAGCCCCCTCCCCTTGTCCACAGCCAGGAATGGGAGGGGGCAGAGCGATGCCCCTTCTATTGCAAACAGCCGGAGGGGAGGAGAGAGGAAGAGACAAGAAGGAGAGAGTATAGCAATCACGCTGCTAAACTCTCTCCCACCTCCCTTCTCCGGTCGCTGTCATTGGCTCCCTTAGGACCCCATGCAGCGGCCGACGTATTCCGACCAAAAAGATAGTTCCAGGACTATCGTGGCATGCTCTGTTGCTGCGTGAATTCCACGCGGATGGCCTTCAATGAAGTCAATGGATGAGTGTATTCCGTTGTTCATACGCAATAAACATAGCGAAGGAGCGGCGGAATCACTCAGAACTAGGTATGAGAGTACAGAGACAACGAGAGAGATCTCACCTGGGGGATGTTCTACTAGTTTCTGGTCTTGTTTCCCTATCTGCGATCTTTTTTCTGCTCAGATGATATTTTGTCCATACAGGTACATCTGCACGGAAAAAACATTCGCATCCGCAATCTTCCCCAAACAATCGCAATTACTTTCCGTAATATTTCGCAGGTCTTCCACTGCGGAAATCCGCTTGTGGAATCTGACCCATTCGTGTGAGCCTGGCCTTATAGTCCTTTTTCATGAAGCGAGAATTCGTTTGCATGAGCAGTGTTGAGAGTATGATAAGAGTTCGCTCTTTCACTCGGTGTTGTGAGTATGATGAGAGTTCGCTCTTTCACTCGGTGTTGTGAGTATGATGAGAGTTCGCTCTTTCACTCGGTGTTGTGAGTATGATGAGAGTTCGCTCTTTCACTCGGTGTTGTGAGTATGATGAGAGTTCGCTCTTTCACTCGGTGTTGTGAGTATGATGAGAGTTCGCTCTCTCACTTATACAGCCAGTTTATGCGGGCAGATAAATCATTTAAACTTCTTTCATATGATCGTTCAGTCGTTCACATGTACCAGTGTATGTGAATGACTGAATGCTCGCTGTTTACATGCAATGAGTTGCGAATGAGATGATTTTTATGCCTGCATAAGATAAACAAAGATTAAGAAACAAACAAACTATTGTTCGTCGGTGCATCGTTGGCTGTATTTACACAAATTCGCACGACCAAACCTTTTTGAAATAGTTTTGGGTTTAAAAAACTTTAACTCTCACTTCTCCTTTATGTTTTAATGATCTTATGCATTGTGACACTTCTGAATGTGTATTCTGGGGAGTCTTCTCACTGGTTTGTCAGACCCTCCTGTTTTGGATCATTTGGAAATAAAAGTCATTGCCACAATGACTTGCAGGGTGGACTTTACAAAGCGCTTGGGGCTATAAGCACTCAGGGTTTCTCACCTAACCTGCGCTTAGGACATCCCAGCTGTCTGCTTTTCATGGAGGTCAATATACAAGGGGGTAACCAAGTCGCTTACTGTAAGTGCATCACAAAGAAGAAGAAACATTCTGGAACTGCACAAAACAAATTAATGCTAATGCCAGGCTGCAGTTGAAAGCATCTTCCTTGTGGGATAATCAAATTAGGCTCTTCTCGAATATTCAGCAACTGAGATTAAACATCTACATTAAGAATGAATGGGAGACTGGATAAAAGGTCAGTTAGAGGCGGTCACTGCAGACCCAAGAAAAGTTTAAAAGTTTTATATATTTTGGGATAAGATTTTAGGATTTCTTTTATTGCTTAAGATAATGAACTGAATCCTACAGCTTCAGAACAGATCAAGGTTGTAGCCCCAATGTATAATATGTACCAAAGCCCTCCATCATTTATAACAATGCCTATGGGCCCTTATAGTCCCCAGGTGTAACTACACATTCTGCATCCCATATAGCTATGCCACCAACAGTGTAAGTAGTGGAAACACTTTCTCCCCCCTCAAAAATTGAAATTAGCAATAAGGAAATAAACTGAATGGCCACTTTATTTGAGACACTGACCTTTTCACAATTGGAGTATTCCTGTATGGTAATTATACATGTGAACTCGGAGCACAGCTTAAAGCTATGTGAGTAGCTCTCCACTGAGCCAGTTTCAGGGTGAATCCACAATAGAATGGGAAAATCTAGTGATCGGAGTGACATCCAACAAGGCCTGGTTATTGGTGCTAGGCTGGGTGAGGGAGGGAGGGGGTAAGATTTCAAAAACTGTCAACCTTGTTGGGTTTTCCCGTACAATGGTGACCAGAGTATATGAAGAATGGTGTGATCGAGGAAAAACATGCAGTGAAAGAGCAATCTGTGGATGCTAACAATTCATCAATGAAAGGGGTCAGAGGAGAATGTCAAGAATTGTTCGGACAAATAGGCTGTGGGTGCTCAGTCAAGAAAATTGCAGCAGAACACAACGCTGGGGCGCCAACTAACACAAGTCATTGTTCCTTAGCCCAGATGTGCTATAACAACAGGCGATAAGTTCCAGTGCTATTGCTGCCTAATAAAAATCAGAGAGGCAAGACTCCAGTGAGCAAAATTTGGCGTAAGGACCATCAATCGATGACCCTTTCCTGTCAGTTGTTCGGGGCATGTCAGTAACTCCATCTAATTTGCGGCAACTACAAGAAGCTTCCTGTCCACATGGGCCGGTGTTCTTACAGAACAATTTCAACACCAAGTGAAGTCTACACAGATTTGCTGTTGTTCTCAAGGCCAAAAGAGGTCCAACTTGCTATTAGAGGTGTCGCTACAGTGGTCATTCACTGTAGGTTTATAATACTTTAAAATTGTGAAAACACAAAAGAGCATAAAATATCAGTTAGGGCTTTTTCACGCGAGCGTGTGCTGGTGCATACATAGGTGCGCACAAACACGGGTGAATGCAGGTCCATGCAGCATTGCTTTCAATGGGGCAGCAGCTGAAAATTCCCCGTAAATCATTCCTAGTTGAAGTAAAGAAATTTAAAAAATCTATACTTACCTCTCCGTCACTGCCGGGGCTAAGGCGCGTCTAGCCACTTGGGTCCCATAATGAAGTACTTTCAGCAGGCAGGGATTTAAAATCCTCACCTGCTGAAAGGGCTGCGTCTGATTGGATGAGCGCTCAGCCAATCACAGGCAACGCTCAGCCATTCATTGGCCGGGCTGACAAGACCGTATCTTAAAACGTTGTGTAAAAAACGCAGTGTTTTACTTGCATAGGGAATTGCGTATCCCTGCGTATTGTTGTGTTTTTGCTCGCATGTGTACAGTATATTTTATGCATGCTGTCCTGCACTGGTTTCTTTTTTTTTAACTTTCTTCACATGTCTCTTCGCAACACGTGTAACAAACACCAGACAAACGCAATGTAATTGCGTATGCACTGCATTCCGAACGCACTCATAAAAAATAAATAGGGCTGTATGCTTGTACTACGCGGCAAAATAGAACATGCTGCATTCTTTTTTTACGTGTGTAATATACACAAGAAACATGCGCAAGTGTGAGGGGATCAATGAAAATCATTGTGCTTTCACTGACGCCATTCACTGCGTATTATGTGCGTGTAATACGCAATACAGATATGTTCGTGTGAGCGCAACCTTAATATTTCCCATACACAAAGCAGAAACAACTGTGTCTACTGTCCAGTTATTAGAAAGAATAGCGCCATGGGAGAGCGGCGGGGGGTAATCATGCTGTTGATATTGGCGATATACAGATTCGTTACCGTGAAAGAAAGGAGCGACTGTCGCCACTTTGCTGGCGGCAAACAAGGCAGCAATTTGGCTATCTTCATTACCAGATTACACGCGCCAGGTCTGCTGGAAGCGTGGAGGGATTGGGTGCAGTAGTCTAATTGTAGGTGTCAACCGACTGTCCATGTGCCATCTATAGAACCCACAAGTAGCCCAACCAATACAGAATATAGTGGGATTATCCCAACACCAGGCTCACTTGTAGCTAATGTGACATTATCCGGACACAGATCAATGAGTGAGAAGAACAGGAGCGGAGGTGAGAAGTGAGACCCGCATACATATACCTACCGTAGTAGGTAGGATAGGTGTCCGACCTGACGGTCCAGCTGGGACAAGAATGCTTCTGTCACACATATAATGCTATAATGCGAGCCAGCTACTTCTGGGGTCCAACTAGATGGATGTGTATCACTAATTGGTACCTGATTTACAGGACACAAGATGCATTGATTAAATTTCCATAAGTAATGAAGTTACTACCAGAAGACACTGATCCCCAGACACTTCCACTGAATTGTGGCAGAACACTTGGAGATTAACCCCAACCAGCAGGGCTGCTCATTAAGCGCCTTCTACACCTAACGATGTATCGTTCGCACCAGCGAGTGAGATCAGAGTTCGCACGTTCAGCCTGCTTATTCAGGCAGATTAATCGTTCACTCCCTAAATCTTCCAGTCGTTCACATTCGCTGTACCAGTCAACAAGAACAATCGGTATTTAAAGCAAAGCGAATGAGTCAATGATGATCTTCATGCTTGCATAAATTGAACGATACTGGAAAAATTATTGTTTGCTGTGTTTATACTGAACGATAACATTGTGCAACAAATTGTTTACACAACTTCTTAGTGACGAAGCCTGTTTGCACCTTAGCGATGGAGCTAAATTTTGGAAATCTGACATGTATCAATTTAACATAGAATAACTCCGTAAAGGTTTTGCATATCCAAGTGATTCTGACATTGTTTTTTTGCCACATATTGAACTTCATTTATTCAACTTCATATTGCAATATCTCAAATATGTGCAAGCATACTATACAAATTTTTGCTAAGATATATATTTCCATCTGTCTACTTTATTCTGGATGCACATTTGAAAAACTTTTGTTTTTTTTAACCATTTAGGAGACGTACAAATTTAACATTGATATCAAGATTTTGAGTAACACTTTGCAAAGGCTCATAGGTGTCAGAATGATAGATACCCCTACAAATGACCGCATATTAAAAACTACACCCCTTAATGTTTTCACTGAGGAGGATCGTGAGTATTTTTACCCCACAGTTCTTTTTTTCAGGAATTAATGCAATTAATAAAATTTCATTTTTTGAAAATACGTCATTTTAAAGGCAGTTTTTTTCTATAGTGCACATGAAAATGAGGATTTACACCCTAAAATGGATACCCCTGTTTGTCCCGTGTTTAGAAACATACCCATTATGGCCCTAATATTATGTTTGTATGCACAACGGGGCCCAAAATGAAAGGAGCAGCCGGTGGCTTTCAGAACATAAATTTAGCTTGAAGGCATTTTAGGCCCCATAGGACACTTGTAGAGCCATGCTGCGTTCTGTTTTTTTGCGAGTGGATTACGTAATTCCAACCCACTAATGTGAGGGGAATTGTGTAATCCAGTACTTATCGCGTCTTATCGCGGATCAGACGCATGCGGAATCCGTAATTCCTATCTGGTCGCGTGAGACCGGCCTAAGGTAGATCGCTACCTTTTTATCACAAGGATAAACATGGCCACCGGTCACTGCTCCAGGCTCTCAGTGACCTTTGGCAGCCGGAAGGAAGGAGATTTTAAATTTCACGGGCCCTCCCCAGCTCCTGCGAATGTGTCTGGCCTCCGGTAAAAAGTTTTATCCTCTCTCATCGATCACATTGGTGAGGGGAGATGAAACTTAAACTTTTTTTCTTTACTTTTAGGTGATCGCCATTATCCATTGGATAATGGCGATCACGTGACAAGGAACAGCTCACCGCAGCCCCCCGTGACATCTTCAGGGTCTTGGCTACCTTTGGTAGCTAAGAGCATGGCGATTTTAAATTTCCTGGGCAATCCTTGACTTTTGCGCATGTTACCGCCATGTTGTTGACGGGCACGTACGCAGAAGTCGGGGTAAGGTCCGCGGATAAAGATCCCATTGTGGGACAAATCCGGAGACCTTAGTTATGTAATTTAATCTCCCCTCACGGATATGATCTGTAAGGGGAGATGAAACTTAAACTTTTTAAACTTTTTGTTTTAACTTTGTTTTAACTTTACATGATCACCGTTATCCGATAGATAATCGCTCGCACTCGCAACCATTCGCAATTTGTTTCTGTGATCACTCCTAGGACTTCCGCTGTGGAAATCCGCAAATGGAATCCGACCTATTCATGTGAGCCCAGCCTTATATTTTATGTTAGAGGAGTTAGGCCGTCAACAGCTGATTGGTGGGGGTCCACCAACCAGGAACACCACTGATCAGCTGATCTCAAGGCCATACAGAGCTGATTTGCTGTCAGAAAGCCACAGCTCTGTACATTCTGTAGTGGCCTGGGATGGTATTACAGGAACAGTTCCTATTCACTTAATGCAATGTCATTTCACAGCCTGACGATATGCGCTGTGATCTGATGCATTCCAATGCATCAGAGCACATTGGTGTATTTGTGAGACGTAAAAACGCCTGGCTGGCCAATATAGCTCCAGGTGTTTTTACATCGAGCCCAAAACATAGTTCTGGAAAACATAGTTCCGGCCTCACCAGGCCGTATGAACGAGCGCACAAACGTTTGATTTGTGCGCCCGTTCACCCGTTTTTTTGCCCCCAATGTAGCGTATATTGGCCGGCTGTAAAAACGGCCGGCCAATATTCGCTCGTGTGAAAGAAGTCTTAGGCCTTATGTCTACGGGGAAAATCAGATCCGCAGCGGATTTGTAACGCGGATTTGGGCTGCTGATGCACTGTAATTGTCTTTTATTTTTCATGCAGGAGATCAATTGAGCTATGTGCTCTATGAGCTCCCGCACGCGTGATCCACACTAAAATAGAGCATGTCCATTTTTTCATGCTCCAGAAATTTTTTAATTCACTTTTAAATACCATCCGCAGGTATTTATCTACCTGCGGGTGGTCAGTGCATTCCTATGGGGTGCGGATCCGCTTGCAGGTGATCCGCTGCGGATTTTAATTCTTCTGTTCCCCGTGAACATGAGGCCTTAGGGTGACTTTATGCAGGACTATTTTCTGAATACTGGCTTGAAATAGTGGCTACAGCATATGAACGACTGTTTGTATGCTTTTACACAGAGCGATCATAGAACGGTAGAGTTGGAAGGGACGTCTTTGGTCATCGCGTCCAACCCCCTGCTCAGTGCAGGATTTACTAAATCATCCCAGACAGATATCTGTCCAGCCTTTGTTTGAACACTTCCACTGAAGGAGAACTCATTACCTCCCATGGTAACCTGTTCCACTCATTGATCACCCTCACTGTCAGAAAGTTTTTTTCTAATATCTAATTTGTGTCTCCTCCCTTTCAGTCTCATCCCATTGCTTCTAGTCTTTCCTTGTACAAATGAGAATAGGGCTGATCCCTCTGCACTGTGACAGCCCTTCTGATATTTGTAGACAGCTATTAAGGCTCCTCTCAGACTCCTTTTTTGCAAGCTAAACATTCCCAGATCCTTTAACTGTTCTTCATAGGACATAATTTGCAGACCGCTCACCATCTTGGTAACTCTTCTCTGAACTTGCTCCAGTTTGTCTATGTCTTTTTTAAAGTTGGGTGCCCAGAGCTGGACACAGTATTCCATATGAGGTCTGACCAAGGAAGAGTAGAGGGAGATAATGACCTTACATGATCTAGACTCTATGCTTCTCTTAATACACTCTATTTCTACTTGATAAATACCATTCTGTTAGTCGCTGCCCACTGTTCAAGCTTTTCTAGATCTTTTTGAATACCCTCTCTCTCTTTTCCCTAGTGTTAGCTATCCCTCCTAGCTTTGGGTCGTTGGCAAATTTGATCGGTTTCTCATCAATTCCCTCCTCCAGATCATTTATAAAAATGTTGAATAACACTGGGCCTAGGACAGAGCCTTGTGGTACCCCACTTGATACATTCTTCCACTTGGATGTGCAGCCATTTATGACCACTCTTTGAGTACGATCACTCAGCCAGTTGTGAATCCACCTAACAGTTGCCTTGTCAATCCCATATTTGGTCATTTTTTCAATAAGTATGGTATGAGAAAGTTGACAAATGCTTTACTAAGGTCAAGATAAACTATATTCACCGCATTTTCCTGATCAATTCAATTAGCGATTCTGTCATAGAAGGAAATTAGATTCGTCTGACTTGACTTGTTTGTTACAAACCAATGCTGGCTCTGGTTAATTACTCCATTTTCATCCAAGTACTTGCATACATGCTGTTTAATAATTTGTTCAAAGATCTTTCCCGGTATAGAAGTCAGGCTCACAGGCCTGTAGTTTCCTGTATCCACCTTCCTCCCTTTTTTGACGTTAGTGACAACATTTGCTCTTTTCCAATCTTGTGGGACTTCTCCTGTTCTCTAGGAATTTTCAAAGATTATGGCGAGATCGTTGTTCACTTGTTCAGTTACACACTTGCCGTATAAATTGTTGGAAGCATTTGCACAGGCCGAACTTTCCTTCCTCAACAAGTTAAGGAGCATGCGGTTATTTAGCGGGCATGTATCTGAACGCACGCAAATACGTGAAAGCCATCTTCGAGTGAACACTGACTGGACCGAAACCATCCAGAGACCGTAGCAGCGAGTGTTCTATTGAAGACCAACAGGCACTATTCAGTAGAGGCATTTATGGTTTTTCGCAAAAAACCAATGATTAAGTGAAAGTGCAAAATGTTCAAAAATAAAAGCAAGAGCCAATCAGTGTTACGTGGAAGGAGCACGCGGAACAAGCGAATACCTCCCTGCAAAGTCGTTGGCTAGTGGTTGAAAGCCAATGATTACCTGTTTACATTAGACAATAATTAATCAACCAATGACTATTTTTAGGTGAACTAAAACAAAGCGATTAGCAATTAACGAGAGAATTCTCACTCATCTCCCAGTCGGTGGTTGTGATTACCCAGAACTGTTGCTTACATTAGCTGTAGCGAGCACTATTTGGAGGAGTCCAATAAAAACATCGCAGTATGCCGTGTCAGCTGTGTACGAAATCTAACAGAATAAACCTCTGTGAGCCAGAATACAGCGGCGCATACAATTGTTAACTACGCTAATGATATACATAAAGTTACTAATAAGTCACTATTGAATAAACTTGGCAGAAGTGTAAACTTCAGCTGCCCATGTCGGAAATATAAGAATTATTTATAGTGTGCCACATGATCTTACCAGGGATTCTACTTTGAGTTCCCTTTCAGGTGCAAAATTTCCTGCGGACTATCTTGTTACACAGACTCTGGTAACGCGGCTCCGTGACCTCCGGGTACGGCAAATCTTAAAGTCAACTAATAAATAATAAGGTCTGTTTGTAAAGCAACAGGACTATCCCAGATGTCATTGTACTGCTGGAACTGAACGCTTCCTGTACATTACAGATAAAGCTGGCGGACCTGATTGTGTAACCTTCCTGCAGTAACAGAGGCTACATGATGACTGCCAGCCGAGAGGGCAGCTGCTACCCGCCTCCCATATCACAGTGTCAGCAGCAGGCATGGCCAAGAACACATACACTGCAAGGATGGGGACTGTCATCCAGTTGTTAGGATGATGTAATGAACTGTGGTTTTTATGGGAATACAAAAGATTTCTCTACGATATCAGTCTCCGGTTGGGTAAAAAAAAGCAAGCAAAAAACAAAGTCAGCACTCCCGACAAAAAAAATGAAAGCGCACGTAAGCCATGGCTGCGACAATTACAGTAACAACTCGTGCTTCAGCACTCATGCACATTTAAGGGTGGTTTCACATCTGCAGCAGGGATTCTGCCTTCCTGATTCATTCGGGGAGCAGGAAAGGGGAATCTCCACTGCCAAACAGTTCTGTCTCTGGCCATATTCCGCCGCGATATCCTATTATCGTGGCCGCAATGTTTTGACGTGGCTAAAGAGCGGCATCGGAATTCATGCATTGGAATCCAATGCTTCAGATGGTCGCAAGTTTTAGCAGAATAGCCGCGATAAAACGCTTGTGTGAATTTAGCCTAAGGGCTCTTTCACACGAGCGTATATTGGCCGGCCGTTTTCACGGCCGGCCAATATATGATACGACCTGATGCATTGAATTCCAATGCATCAGATCAAATGGCCGTATTACCACGGTGTAAAAGCGCCCGGCCGTGACAATATAGCACCGGGCGCTTTCATGTCGGACTGAAAAGATAGTCCTTGAACTGTCTTTCCGGCCAGAATACGTCGGCCGCGGCATGGGCTCCTATGGGAAACAATGACAGCAGCCGGAGAAGACAGGTGGGAGGTAGTTTAGAAGCAGGACTCCTAAACTCCCTCTCTCTTCTCTCCTCCTTTCTGGCTGTTTGCAATAGGAGCTAAGCTCCGCCCCTCCAATTGCTGTCTGTGGACAGGGGGCGGGTGCTTAGCTCCGCCTCCACCCCACCCACTCCCATTGCAAACCACCGGGGGAAAGAAGAGAGGAGGTGAGCCGGCGAGGGGAGGGGAGGCAACGGCATTGCGGCCTCGGCGTATATATATAGGGAGTCGTGCCGTCTGAACGGGCGCACGTAAAAACACCTACGGCCATGTAAAAGAGGATGTGATCCTGATAGTCAGAATATTTTTTTGTAGAATAATTAATAGGGTGCTGCCAGTCCAACTACCATCACTATAGTTAACAGGGCACAGAAATGCTTAATTATGAAAAGGAGAAAATGATGGTCCGTTGGCGCAATTCTTGTAATGTAAAGTGCATAAAAGCAAAGCAATTAACCCAATTTCTTCTTTATTAATTAATTGATAGTCAACACAAATAACACGTTTCAGAGATGCAGCCCCTTCTTCAGAAATGGCCAGAAAGAATACAGGGATGTTACTGGATATTCTTGCCCTGTACTGCCGGGAAAGAAGAAATGGCGGGCCATTTCTGAAGAAGGGGCTGCATTATTTGTGCTGGCTATCAGTTAATTAATAAAGGAGAAATAAGGTTAATTCCTTCGGTTTCATGCGCTTAACATTACAAGGGTTGTGCCCATGGTCCATCATTTTTTCCTTTTTACAATTAAAAATCATTGTTGGCTCGTTCACTGGTGTTGCACGAGTCAACGATGAATCTGCCTGTCTGAATAGGTGGCGCGACTGCAAATGAGCAGGTGATGACGTCACCAGCTTGTCCGCTTGTGCAAACACAAATTGTGCAGTAGAAAAGGAGCAATAGGCATATGGTAGGCCTCCCTAAAAAGATGTGTTTTTAGGGCACTCTTAATGCTGTGGGTGTTGGGAATTAATCTGATTGTCTGTCTGGGGAAGTGCGTTCCAGAGAACTGGCGCAGCTAAGGAAAAATCTTGGAGACGGAATTGGGAGGTTTGGATTAGAGAGGAGGAATTGAACCACAAAGTCTCTCTAACTGCTGTGGGATCACTGCTATGGCTGAAGTAAGGAAAGTGTAGTAGAAGTGGCCTTCTTTTGCTACAATACACGCATGGAGCCATTCGACACTGCAGTCCGTGGCTAACACTATTATTGCGGGACCGTGTTAGTGAATGGCGAAGCGCAGATTCAGTGCTGATGCAATGCAAATTACTAGAAAGAGCAATGCAAATGTCAGCATTAATGTGAGGGTTGAAATTTGGTGCGATCGTCTCATTGGACTGTGTTCATTCCAGGGACTCTCAACGCGAATCGGTACCTGATTCTCCTGCAGATGACAGTGGATGACATCTTGCATGATCTGCCCACCTCCACCTGCAGTACACTTCCCTTGTACTTTGCAAATGGGTTTTACTCTCTATCTCTTACAGGCGCCACAACACAAAATTGAAATCCATGTTCCAGGGCCCCCAGGAGTCAGTGCCCCATACCTTCGTATAACACATCTATGCTTTACAACTTGAGTACACTACTGTTATTTCACTATAGGACACCAGTACTGAGATATAGTGCCAGATCCGTCTTTTTGACTACACCCGGTCTGAGGGTTGTGCCTCTTGATTTCAATGAAACAGTAATGCATGTCCGTCATGTAGTCCTATTGAAGTCAATGGCAAATTCTCAGACTCAGAAAATAAAGAGGTTAATATTGAGGGTCCTGGCTCACAGGCCGCTACTGACAACAGCCATGGGCCTTGCTAGGTCAGAACCAGAAGACCCTCGAATGGTGCCAAGTGACAAAATTACATCCCTGGCATATATCCTATACAAGAGTTCTTGTAGCTGTGCACATGATGGTTGACGCGTACACAGTGCCAGGGGCCACATGTGGTCCGCAGTCACTGGATGAAGATTATATGGAGATAATAATGCAGAATTTATATAATACAGTGTCTTTCTTTTGAAAAGTTGATCCACTACATAGAAAACTGTTCTTCAAGAAGACAATACGAGGAGACGCGTTGGCACATCTAGAGCCAACATTACACAATGTCCCACTGTTCAGTATCACAACAGGATGTTGAGCCACTGCTCCAAACTGTATATTGCAGTCTAACCACATATGACAGATTGGGGTATACAGAGTTACAGGGAGTCTGCCAGCTCCTATGGGCACCATAAACTAATTTTATGGGCTCATAGGGACTGAAGTGATGAATTCGAGGATGTGACACTCATATTTACCTTCCAGATTTTGAAAATTTCACCCACAAGCTGCGGAAATAATCCGCACAAAACCTGTGCAGAAATTGACACGCAGTATGCAATTCAATATCGTGGCATGTCAATTTTATCGCCATTCCTGCTGAGAGGAAACATGCGACATCACGGGGGCTGCGCCAGCGCTGAGCCTTGCAGACCCTGACTGCCTACCTGTGTGATCATCACCCCCCATGGTACTTCCACTGTTGCAGAACGTCAGTACAAAGGTATAGTAATACAAAGCATCAGTCATAGTGGGTTTCCTATCTCAAACACAGTAGGTCTTTGCAGGGAGAGGGGCAGCGGGTAGGGGAGAAACCACCATCCACTACAAGGGCACCTCAGGGGGCATCACACAGACAAGAGAAAGTGTCCACAGGGTTAGCCTGTACTGACCTGTCTAGTGAAAATATCTATCACATAAAAAATAATAAAACAATAAAAAATATACATAATTGTTATCTCCATAACCCTAATGATCCATCCTATAACATCAACGTGTTAGGACTTGGTCACACAAGCGTTACACCACCGATAGAGACTTCAATGGGGTTTTTTTTTAATGGAAAAGTTTCCGTTTGTTTCCGTTCCGCTTGAATTCCGTCTTTTAAACAAAATAATTAATGCAGTCTGCCGCACTATTTATTCTGTTGAAAAAATGTGAACTAAACTGAACAGAAGCATATGGAAACCGTTTTTTGTAAACTCACGGCAATTCCGCTTAATTTGGTTTCTCTGCTCCAAAAATGGAATTTTTAACGGGGGGTGAAATGCTGAAGAGCCCACAAGAGGCAGCATTGGTAAGGCTCTAATCACATCTGCATCAGAAGCATCCGGCACAGATCTATCCAGAAATCCCAATGTCAGAGGGCAGGATGGAAGCCAAACAAGCCTTGTCAATGGGGTCCGCCTGGTGACGGTCGGTTCTGTTACAGGATGGACCCATTCACTGCAGAGATGACATTTTCCTGCTCCCAGGATGAAGCCGGAAAGTGGAAACTCTGAACACAGATGGCGGACAACAAAACAGTTGGAGCTGATCATGCTTGCTGGATGGTTAGATGATCCTTTCTACTGGTGGTCTGTCGAGGGCATCCTGAGCCTGATCACCTTGTGTGCCCTCATGCATCCACTGGTCCCAACACCTCCCAACAGTCTGGTCAGAACGATCCGATGGGGGACAATTTGTCCATACGACCATCCAGCTTCTTGCACTCCAATAATACGCCCCCTCTCAAACTCTGGTAACGGGGTGAAATCTCATCTATTGCATCGTAGAGGTGTTAAGTGGTTCATGAACTCTACACAAGTAGAGAAGGGAGTCAGCTACACACAAGGAGCCTCTGAGAGCCTTTTATAGGCCATGGAGGGAACCACTTTTAAAGTCTCAGGTGACAAGTCCGTTCATCTAATCACACCACAACTCTAATAATTTGCATATCTGCCTGAGATGTTACTGCATTACGAGTTTTGTAGCAAAAAGACCATTTTTTATAGGTGCTTGATTTTTTTGGATAAAGAGTGTATATTAATAATATAGGACCCATATCTATATCAATCTGTATGTATTAGCTGATGGGAGTCTCCAGAAAGGGCTCCTGTAAATTACAGGCTGTAACCCTTATTCTGCTGGAAATGTGTCCTGCTCCTCACACTAAGGTGAAGTGCTGAGGACAATTAGGAGTTTAAGGGTTAATCAATGTAAACCTTCCACTGAGCCCTGGAACAGGTATAGCACATATAGAAGAAGGGGGCACATTGCATATTGAGTCCACTGAGGGATTTCCAACAGATGACCACTAAGGCCAGGCTCACACGGGCAGATTTGTATTAAGGATTGCGCGACCGCTGTCTGCGCGGACGATCCGCCATAAAATGCGGGCATTGAAAGGCATGCATTTTCGATGTATCGTTTAGACTCGTGGATACGAATTGCATATTTTGCAAGCAGACGAAAAATCGCAACATGCTCTATTTTGCCACAGAACTGATGTTTAAGGAGGCCGTCCGACCAGCAGAGTGCAAAAACGGTGGGCTCCAGTGCCACAATAAATATATTGATTACAGGCATTACAGTGAATAGTAAATGGGTATAGTAAATGGGCTCCTGTGGTATACATGGGGTTAAATTTTGTTGTCCCATGCCTCACGACTCTTCCCTCGCTCCCACTGTTTTACACTTGCTTTACACATGCTATCACTTCTCCTCCTTCACCCCCATCCTTAGCTAGCCAAATTGGTATGGTCCTCTGGCTGGCCAATAGTAATGGTATAGAGGGGTCTGTAATGCCTGTGGCCCTTCACAATTTTGTTATATGCTCAGACTGGTGCCATGTTTCCCCTTGTCCTCCGTAATCTTGGGTCCTGGAGAAGTGACCCCATGCTGTCCAGTGGAAGCATGTCAGAGGAGCTGCTGGCTGCTATGCACACTTGAGCTACAGTGGAAGAAGAGGGCTAGCTGAGCTGCTTTCTCCTCCTATGCTGAGTGCTCTAGTGGATGTAGGTGGTTGGCGGTCTGCTTGGTGCACCTGCCCACCGCAGTGGCTCAGTCCGTACCAGACAGTGACTAAAGCAAGATCTTCTCCCAGCTGCCGGGCATCCTCTGCTACTGTAACCTCAGTCAGGTTTCAGACTGTGGCACCCATGGCTCCTACCTCTTTTTTGGCCCTACTACCAGTGCCATTATCTGCTAAGTACAGGGCTGGTGTAGTTATAGGAGAAGCTATGGATGCTCAGGTGAGCAGTCCTGGCTCCCAAGAGGAGCCTCCGCCCAATTCAGCTATGTATCAAACTGTAATGGTGGATCCTCTTGTAGTTCCCACTTCTAAGGCCACCTCTGCTAGTACTCGGAGCCAAGTAGCTTGTAGTGTGCTGGTGCCTTCGGCCTTAGGCCCTGCCCCTACCTTTACCCCCTTACCCACGTGATGTTTGTGAGAGCGCACGCTTCCCTCCCTCTGTGTTGCCCCATTTGAAGTGGTACAGCAGGCACCACTCATCTGGTTGGTGCGAAAAGTGTACAAGTCATTCATCATAGTCCACTTCCTCATCTTCTGGTGCCCCATAGCATCATAGCAAGAGGCCGGAGCCTAGCGTCACTTCCAGGGTCGGGAGCCTAGTGTCTTCCCATGCACAAGGTGGTGGTGTGATCCAGTTGCTCTAACTCCAATGCCTGTGGTTTCTGGTCAGCGTTCCTTTTCAAGGAAAAGGTGTGCAGGGAATGCTGTGGGTTTGGTCCGGCTCTTAGGGCACTTTTGCAGCAGTTTTTCACCCCTTCTTCAGCGTCCCCATCTGTGCAGGGTAGTGGGAAGCCTACACCAGTTTCAGTAGGGATACATAAGGATACCATGCTTTGTGGGGTTAGCCTCGTGGGTTCTCATCTAGATGACAATACATGGCAAAACATTTGGTACAACTAGTATACCAATATTTGGTGCCTAATCTTTATGGATCAACGCATGGTTAATAAGGAGCACAAACTGGCTCACCATCCCTACGATAGGAAACCCAAGGTGGCTAAAACCATGAATAATTGGTTACAAACCTATGCTGTTTTTAGGGGTGTCATGAGCCATGTGCCAGCTGATCTATAGGTTTTGCTTAGTTTGCAAGTTGACTTTGAACTTTGTGTGCAGGGTGATGCCCATGGGCAGGGTTTTTTCTCGTCGCGTTTGACAAGGGGTGTGAAATGCCCTGAACATCGGATCAGGATCTCTTTGCCTGTTGTGTTTGGATTTGGAGTGTGGAAGGATTTCCTTTCATTGTAAAATTGGCCACACGTATTGCCAGGACACTGAGGTGCTAACCAGGAACTGGCATGGTCTACTGACTCTACTGGCTCGGTTAGATATGGGGCCATACTGGGAAACAGTTGGTGTGCTGGAGCTTGGCCTGTAGGTGTGGCAGCATGTTTGGGTAAAAATTTGACCCCCTTGGAGTTTTTTCCAATTGTTCTGGAATTAGAAATTTGGGGTTCTGACCTTACCAATAAGAGTCTGTTTTTGGGTGGACAACTTGAGTGTCGTCCACTGCATTAACGGGTTGTCATCATCTTATCTCCCAGTTCTCAGCCTGTTATGCCATCTACTAATTGGAACGCCCCTGTACTGGTTCTCTGGTGGAATTTCTGCACTCGGCCCAGGTGTATTATAGGGTTTTTTTATCCTCTTTGGTATCATATGACTTGGAGGGTCTGTAATAAACAGTGACCGGCTGTGGAAGACCCACATGAACCTACAAATGACATACAACGTGCTGCCTTCTTCCTGTCACTGCAGAAGGCCCCGTGTATAATGTGCCCCCTCCTGCTATATGTACTACTAGGACTTCCTCCGCTTGGAATTTGCATTTTTTTAAATCAAATCTGTGTTTTGCTGTATATTGAAACATTAAAAAAATGAAATAGTGAAAGGAATGTAACTGCAATGTCAGCACAAGTCTGTACTCTACGTTTTTGGTGTTGTTGCTAGGATACGTATGTGATTGGTTGCTATGGGCAACACAGATTTTCTTTAAAATCTCAATCCAAGCTAATGTGTCTTTTGTTCAAGTTGTAAGGCAAAATCTGTCTGTATCGTAGTGCCCAGCTTTCATTTCTTATACTGCTGAGGTAAAATGAAAGCTGTGCTGTGATTGGTTGCTATTCCTAACACTGCTGAGGTAAAATGAAAGCTGCGCTGTGATTGGTTGCTATTCCTTACACTGCTGAGGTAAAATGAAAGCTGCGCTGTGATTGGTTGCTATGGGCAACACACATTTTCTTTACACTCTCAATCCAAGTTAATGTATTTTTAGTTCAGGTTTCACTTCCGGGCAACGCCAGGTATCCCAGCTAGCTTAATAATCACATATGTGTGGCAACGAAGTCTGCCCTCACGTGTCTGCTCATTTGGGGAGGCCTAGCTTATGATGTTCATCCCCTACCGCTCCGCCACACTTAATAATCCCATACGTGCGGCAATAATGTCTGCCCTCACATGTCTGCCCGTTTGTGTAGGCATAGCTTATGATGTGCACCATCTTCCCCTCCGCCTCTCTGCATGGTGCAGAGCCACAACAATAAATCTGTCTTGTCCCGCTGCCTAGTAAACCCTATACATTTTCGAGATAAAACATAGCCTATGTCCTTCCTCAGGATGCAAGCTATCTCCCTGCCAAATTTCATCAAAATCGCCTCAGCGGTTCAGCCGTGAAAAGGTAACAGACAGACAGAGTTACTTTCACATTTATAATATTAGTATGGATACCTGCTCCAGGTATATAATATACTCCTCCGCTCCCGCTATATGTGCTATACCTGCTCCAGCGCTCAGTGTATGATATACTCCCCCGCTCCCACTATATGTGCTATACCTGCTCCAGCGCTCAGTGTATGATATACTCCCCCTCCCCTGCTCCATGTGCTAGACCTCCTCCAGGGCTCAGTGTATAATATACTCCCTCGCTCCCACTATATGTGCTATACCTGCTCCAGGGCTCAGTGTATAATATACTCCCCCGCTTCATGTGCTAGACCTCCTCCAGGGCTCAGTGTATAATATACTCTCCCGTTCCCGCTATATGTGCTAAACTTGCTCCAGGGCTCAGTGTATAATATACTCCCTAGCTCCCGCTATATGTGCTATACCTGCTCCAGGGCTCAGTGTATAATATACTCCCCCGCTCCCGCTATATGTGCTATACTTGCTCCAGGGCTCGCTCAGTGTATAATATACTCCCCAGCTCCCGCTATATGTGCTATACCTGCTCAAGGGCCAGTGTATAATATACTTCCCCGCTTTCGCTAAATGTGCTATACCTGCTCCAGGGCTCAGCATATAATATACTCCCCCGCTCCCGCTATATGTGCTATACTTGCTCCAGGGTTTAGCATATAATATACTCCCCCGCTCCATGTGCTATACCAGCTCCAGGGCCCAGTGTATAATATACTCCCCCGCTCCTGCTATATCTGCTATACTTTTCCAGGGCTCAGTGTATAATATACTCCCCTGCTATAGGTGCTACATCTGCTCCAAGGCCTAGTGTATAATATACTCCCCCACTCCCCCTTTATGTGCTATACCTGCTCCAGGGCTCAGTGTAGAATACATACTCCTCCGCTCCCATTATATGTGCTATACCTGCTCCAGGGTTTAGCGTATAATATACTCCCCCGCTCCATGTGCTATACCAGCTCCAGGGCTCAGCGTATAATATACTCCTGCTATATGTGCTATACCTGCTCCAGGGCTCAGTGTATAATATGCTCACTCCTACTATATGTGCTATACCTGCTCCAGGGCCCAGAGAATAAAATACTCCTGCGCTATATGTGCTATGCCTGCTCCAGGTTAAGTTAAGGTGACCAGGCGTCCCGATTTAGGCCGGACAGTCCCGCTTTGGGACTCCCTCCTGCTTTCCCCAGGGTCCCAAGCGGGACAGCCATTTGTCCTGCTTTCGGGACGCGAGGTCACCATTAAAGTGATTACCAGCCAGGGTGCCACAGCTCCCCGGCTGGTAATCACTCTGCAGCGCACTGACAGCAGTGTGTGCAACTGACATCTTCCTCCTCTCCTTTCTGGTTCCAAAGGAGGAGAGGAGAAAGGAGGAGGCACTGCTGCGGGAGCACGCACTTCCACCCTCAGCAGCACTGAGAAGAGGAGCAGCGGCGCTCTGAAGACCAGGAGGACGTAAGTATATGGGTTTCAGGGGGGCGCTATTACTACTGGGGCTACTGTGGGGATCACTGTTACTACTAGGGTCGATATATTAGGTCGACACTATTAGCAATAGTGACGACCAAATTAGTGTTGGCACTATTAGCAATAGTGTCCCCTATATCAGCCCCAGTAGTAGGGGTCACTATTACTGCTGGAATTAATATAGGCTCACTATTACTACTAAGGCCACTGTGGTGGTCACTATTACTACTGGGGCTAATATAGGGATCACTGTTACTACTGGGGCTGATATAGGGGACACTATTACTACTGAGGGCACTGTTAGGGGTCAATATTACTATTTGGGTCACTGTGGAGAACACTATTGATACCGAGGCCACTCTGGGGGTCACTATTAGTAATGAGGCCACTGTGGGGGCCACTATTACTACTGGGGCTAATATAGGAATCACTGTTACTACTGGGGCTGATATAGGGGACACTATCACTACTGAGGGCACTGTTGGGGGGTCAATATTACTACTTGGGTCACTGTGGGGAACACTATTGCTACTGAGGCCACTCTGGGGGTCACTATTGGTAATGAGGCCACTGTTGGGGCCACTATTACTACTGAGGCTAATATAGTGGTCACTATTACTGCTAGAACTAATATAGGCTCACTATTACTACTGGGGCCACTGTGGGGGTCACTATTACTACTGGGGCTAATATAGGGATCACTGTTACTACTGAGGCTGATATAGGGGACACTATTACTACTGAGGGCACTGTTGTGGGTCAATATTACTACTTGGGTTACTGTGGAGAACACTATTGCTACTGAGGCCACTCTGGGGGTCACTATTAGTAATGAGGCCACTGTGGAGGTCACTATTACTACTAGGGGTTAATATAGGGTCACTATTACTGCTGGAACTAATATAGGCTCACTATTACTACTAAGGCCACTGTCGGGGTCACTATTACTACTGGGGCTAATATAGGGATCACTGTTACTACTGGGGCTGATATAGGGGACACTATTACTACTGAGGGCACTGTTGGGGGTTAATATTACTACTTGGGTCACTGTGGGGAACACTATTGCTACTGAGGCCACTGTGGGGGCCACTATTACTACTGGGGCTAATATAGGGATCACTGTTACTACTGGGGCTGATATAGGGGACACTATTACTACTGAGGGCACTGTTGGGGGTCAATATTACTACTTGGGTCACTGTGGGGAACACTATTGCTACTGAGGCCACTGTGGGGGTTACTATTAGTAATGAGACCACTGTGGGGGCCACTATTACTACTGGGGCTAATATAGGGATCACTGTTACTACTGGGGCTGATATAGGGGACACTATTACTACTGAGGGCACTGTTGGGGGTCAATATTACTACTTGGGTCACTGTGGGGAACACTATTGCTACTGAGGCCACACTGGGGGTCACTATTACTACTGGGGCTACTATAGGGGTCAATATTACTACTGAGGCCACTGTGGGGGTTACTATTACTACTGGGCCACTGTGGGGAACACTACTCCTACTGAGGCAACTGTCGGGGTCACTATTACTACTGAGGCCACTGTGGGGAACACTATTACTACTGGGGCTGATATAGGGGGCACTATTACTACTGAGGCCAATTTAGGAAACACTATTACTACTGAGGCCACTGTGGGGGTCACTATTACAACTGGGGCTAATATAGAGGTTCACTATTACTACTGAGGTAACTGTAGGGGTCACTATTAGGGGACACTATTAGCAGTCACTGTAGGGGACACTAATACTACTGAGGTCACTGTAGGGATTACTATTAGGGGACACTATTAGCAGTCACTGTAGGGGACACTATTACTACTGAGGTCACTGTGAAGATTACTATTAGGGGACACTATTAGCGGTCACTGTAGGGGACTCTATTACTACTGAGGTCACTGTGGGGGATTTGTATTGCGGATTTCGTCTGCGGGAAATCCACAATACACATCCACCAGTGTGAGCCTATTACTACTAGGATCAATATAGGGGACACTATTACTGCTGAAGCCACTGTGGGGGGTCACTTTTACTATTAGGGCCATTATAAGGGACACTATTGCTACTGAGGTCAGTATTACTACTGGGGCCACTGTGGGGGTCACTATTACTATGGGGCTAATATATGGATCACTATTACTACTGGGGCCACTAATATACAGGGTCACTATTACTACTGAGGTCACTATTGAGGTCACTGTTACTTCTGGGGTCGATATAGGAGACACTATTACTTCTGGGGATACTGTGAGGTTCACTATTACTACTGGGCTGATATAGGGGTAACTATTACTACTGAAGCCACTCTGCACATGGCTGACTAAGGGTATGTTTACACGTGGCGGAAATGCCGTGGAAAATTCCGCAGCATTTCCGCATCCAAAAAAAGTCAATTAGTGCGTTTTCTGACTGGAAATCAGCGGCATATCCACAGCTGATTTCACACTATGCGGCGCTCCCCTCACCTCCTTAGTAGGCTTCCCACGGTCAGCGCTCCGCGGCTTCCTGTTCCCAGCGGCCTGGCCGTGTGCAGTGCCACTGGTCAGGTGAGGCCACTGGGAACCGGAAACTGGGGAGCGCTGCTTGCGGGAAGCCTACAGAGGATTTTGACTATTTTTTGGATGCAGAAATCCTGCGGAATTTGCTCCCTGTCTTTTTTGAAACAGCCCTGTACTTTTTAGAAGGACGGAGGTAAAGTCATATGTCGTGATAAGCCCCGCCCACTGACCACACCCCTTTGCCCCACTTTGACCTGGGAAAATCTGGTCACCATAGCTCAGTGGAAGGTTTACATTGATTAACCCTTACCATCCTCAGTGCTTTCCCTGTGAGGAGCAGCAGTGGGAGGGTTACAGCAGGCACCTCTCTGCTGCCCCTCATCCCTCCCCAGGAGGAGCCGTCAGTAGCAGTGGGAGGGTTACAGCAGGCACCTCTCTGCTGCCCCCATCCTTCCCCAGGAGGAGCTGTCAGTATAAAGCAGTGGGAGGATTACAGCAGGCACCTCTCTGCTGCCCCCATCCCTCCCCAGGAGGAGCCGTCAGTAGCAGTGGGAGGGTTACAGCAGGCACCTCTCTGCTGCCCCTCATCCCTCCCCAGGAGGAGCCGTCAGTATAAAGCAGTGTCGGGGAGGCAGGTGATTAGCAGATGGCGCCTCCCCGTCATGTACAGCCCGCAGCCCTCCTCTTACCGTCTCCTTGGCAGCGAGGACAGGCAGCAGGATGCCGGCTCCTCGCCGACCTGGTCCATCTCCCCCGGACTTCAGCCCTATGTCGCGATAGAGTCGCTCTCCCCAGTTCTGAACGCGGCCATCACAATATACGGCATAACAAGCCACGGCCAGCCCTGTTCCCGACAGCAGCAGCAGTAGGGGGGAGCGGGCGGAGGAGGTCGGGCTCTGCAGGGAGATCAGCCGTGTGTGTGCTGGGGGGCATAGCTGGTGGTGCTGCTGGGCACGGAGGGCACCGAGGAGCCTGCGAATAGCAGCCATCTGCGGGAGTGACAGCGGGGGAGGGGGGAGAGGAGGAAACATCGCGAGAGGAGCTGTCACTGTGTGATGCTGAACGTATCCCTCATACTATATATAGTTCTACAGCACCTCTATATTATACTGTGTGTATCCCTACAATACTGTATATAGTTATATATCCTCTAGATGTATTATACTGTTAGCCCTCCACCACTACATACAGTTATATCATCTAGATATACTGTTATCCCTCTGCTACTACATACAGTTATATAGTTATACATCATCTGTATGTATACATATATAACCCTACAATACTGTATATAGTTATATATCATCTCTATATACTATACCGCCCATATCCCTCCAATACTGTTTGTGTGTAATATATATATATATATATATATATATATATATATATATATATATATATATACACACACACACACACATATATATATATATATATATATGCCTCATCTATCATACGCAGATATATGGTTATACATCATCTGTATATTTGGCTGTCTATAACTATATAACGTATAGGAGGGAAGTGGATGTTAATATACACACACATATATATATATATATATATATATATTCCAATTTTTTCCTCCTGAAATAGGTAAAATGGTGTGTGTATATATATATATATATATATATATATATATATATATATATCCCTCCAATGCTATATAAAGTTATACATCAAGTGTATATAATACGTAACATAGAAAAAGACTTGTGTCCATTCAGTTCAGCCTATTTTCCAAAAACCCTAATGACGAAGACAATTTTTCTCATTTTAGGGGAAAAAATGTATATGTGTGTGTGTATTACTATCCACATCCCTCCTATATGATATACAGTTATTGATAATAGTATATATGTATATTATACTATCCACATCCCTCCTATATGATATACAGTTATTGATAATAATATATATGTATATTATACTATCCACATCCCTCCTATATGATATACAGTTATTGATAATAGTATATATGTATATCATACTATCCAAATCCCTGCAATACTATATACATACAGTGGTTGTTCACATTGTCTGTGTATATGTGTACATATTCTACATAGGGCAGCAATACGGTACTGCACATGACAGCGTATCTCACACATGCTGCCCTGCGCAATTTTCCTTTTCTTTTAAAAGAAAAAAATTCCAGCACTGTCGCTTTGCTACATACACCCATGTAGTTGCGTATCGGTGTTGATGAATATGCACCCATATAGAGCAATGGGCTTTGCGCGTAATACATGGAAAAGTAGAACATGCTGCTCTCTTTTGCACTCGCATATTACGCAATTACTACAAGCAAATGTGAGCAGAACTGCGTAAGGCAATGTATTTGATGGCCTGCCAATTACCATGTATGACACGCATGTACACCACATGGGTAATACGCAGTAATCTTACACTTGAACCCAGTCTACCTATCAGTCTCCAAATACAGTATATACCCCTGCACTCTATATATAACTGTCCACATCCTCCAAATACGGTATATACCCCTGCACTCTGCATACAACTGTCCACATCCTCCAAATACGATATATACCCCTGCACTCTGTATATAACTGTCCACATCCTCCAAATACGGTATATACCCCTGCACTCTATATATAACTGTCCACATCCTCCAAATACGGTATATACCCCTGCACTCTGTATACAACTGTCCACATCCTCCAAATACGGTATATTCCCCTGCACTCTATATATAACTGTCCACATCCTCCAAATACGGTATATACCCCTGCACTCTGTATACAACTGTCCACATCCTCCAAATACGGTATATACCCCTGCACTCTATATATAACTGTCCACATCTTCCAAATACGATATATACCCCTGCATTTTGTATATAACTGTCTACATCCTCCAAATACGGTATATACCCCTACACTCTGTATACAACTGTCCACATCCTCCAAATACGGTATATACCCCTGCACTCTGTATATAACTGCCCACATATATATAAAGCTGAAAGCCTACACTGACTCGCCACTAATTCTCAAACTTCTCGGTGTCGTACAAACATGAAATTTAGCACGGCCATTCTTTAGGTCCGAAATAGGAAAAGTACAGGGGTCACAACTCAAAAATTCAATGCTAATTGCAAAATCAAGTGCACCCCTATGTAATCTACCAAATCTAATTCTCTAACTTCCAGGGGTCATATAAACATGAAATTTGGCATGGCCATTCTTTAGGTCCTAAGTAGGAAAAGTAAAGGGGTACAAGTCGATTATTCAATGCTAATTGCAAAAGTAAGTGCACACCTATGTAATGTACCTAATCTAATACTCTAACTTCCCGATGTCCTACAAACATAAAATGTGGCACGACCATTCTTTAGGTCCTAAATAGATTAAGCAAAGGTGTCCCAACTCGAAAATTCAATGCTAATTGCAAAAGTAAGTGCACCCCTATGTAATGTACTCAATCTAATTCTCTAACTTCCCGATGTCGTACAAACATGAAATTTGGCAGGAGCATTCTTTAAGTACTAAACAGGAAAAATAAAGGGGTTGCAACTCGATTATTCAATGCTAATTATAATAGTATTGGCACCCCCATATAATGTACATAATCTAGTTCTTTAACTTCCCGATGTCGTACAAACTTGACATTTGGCTTGACCATGCTGTGGTCCTAAATAGGAAAAGTAAAGGGATCACAACTCGATTATTCAATGCTAATTGCAAAAATAAGTGCACCCCTATGTAATCTACCTAATCTAATTCTCTCACTTCCTGATGTCATACAAACATGAATTTTGGAAGGAGCATTCTTTAGGTGCTAAATAGGAAAAGTAAAGCAGCCTCAACCTGATTATTCAATTCTAAGTACAAAAGTAAGTGACCCCCTATGTCATGTAAGTTCCTGGTGTCGTACAAGCGTAAAATTTGGCAAGAGCATTCTTTAGGTCCTAAATAGGAAAAGTAAAGGGGTCGCAACTTAAAGGAGATGTCTCGAGGAAGCAGTGATTTTTTTTTTTTTGCCCAGTCCCCCTAATTAAACATACATTACTAATTACCCCTGTAAATGACTTTCCTAGCTGGTTTGTACTTACCGTTCCAGCATTTCAGCAACTTATAAAAGTTTCCCCAAGATGGCCGCCGGCTCTTTCCCCGTCGCTCGCTGCAGCCCGACGTGCGCGCTCCCGAGACGCTGCCAGCTGTGTCTCCATGGCAACCGGACGCCCCGCAGCCGCCGACCAGACGCCCCGCAGCCGCCGACCAGACGCCCCGCAGCCGCCGACCAGTCACCCACCGCCAGGCAGCAGGTAACCGGCGCTAGCCCCCGGTTCCCCAGCGCTACGCTCCCGGCTCCCCAGCGCTAGACCCTCAGCCCAGGTGAAGGCCCCGGAGCCCAGCGCTAGGTTCCGGAGCCCAGCGCTAGGTTCCGGAGCCCAGGTGAAGGCCCCGGAGCCCAGCGCTGGGCTCCGGGGCCTTCACCTGTCAGTGAACATCACCCCCGACCCATCACTTACCCCCCTGGCCCAGCGCTAGTTCCCCCGGCCTAGCGACAGCCCCCCCCCGGCCTAGCGACAGCCCCCCCATCGCAGCGACAGCCCCCCCCGGCCTAGCGACAGCCCCCCCATCGCAGCGACAGCCCCCCCATCGCAGCGGCAGCGACAGCCCCCCCCCCCCATCGCAGCGGCAGCGACAGCCCCCCCCCCCCATCGCAGTGACAGCGACGACAGCCCCCCCCCCCGGCGCAGCGGCAGCCCCCCCCGGCCAATCACTTACCTGGACGGCAGGACAGCTGGACGGCAGGACAGCTGGGCGGCTTCTCCGGACAGCTGGGCGGCTCTGCACCTTCCTCTAACAGAGGAAGGTACAGAATGGCCGCTCCAGCGCGCTCCCGAGCAGTGACAGCTCATCTGCGCATGCGCAGAAGAGCTGTAGCGGGGAGCACACTGAAGCGGCTCGTGCTGAAAGGAGAAGACCGGACTGCGCAAGCGCGTCTAAAAAAGCAAGCTGCCAGCGAATTTAGACGGAACCATGGAGACGAGGACGCTAGCAACGGAGCAGGTAAGTGAATAACTTCTGTATGGCTCATATTTAATGCACGATGTATATTACAAAGTGCATTAATATGGCCATACGGAAGTGTATACCCCCACTTGGTTTCGCGAGACCACCCCTTTAAGTATTTAATTCTAAGTGCAAAAGTAAGTGACCCCCTATATAATGTAACTTATATCACACATCTGAACCTTACTAACATGAAATGTGCCACGTCCATTCTTTACATCCTAAAAAAGTAAAGGGGTCGCAACTTCAATAATCAATTCTAAGCATGAAAAATCCGCGATACATTTCTCGGAAACCTTAAATTAACCCATTCCTGCTATAGGATGTACAGTTACATCCTGCGGGGTCAGGGTATGTATGAAGAGAGATTGCACGACTATCTCCCATCATTCATCGCGGATGCAGGCTATTTATTACAACCTACACCTGGTGGCAACAGGTCCAATCGTCCGCGCGGCCGATTGGGGCTGTTAACCCTTTAAATACTGCAGTCAATACTGACAGCAGCCTTTAAATCCCCCGAACGATGTTCGGGGTCCTGCCTGTACGGCTCTCCTGCGATGAGATCGCTGGGAGGCGTGTGGGTTTCATGGCAGCCGGGGGCCTTCTGAGAGGCCCCAGGGCTGTCTCAGCAGACTGCCTCTCAAGCCGTCCCCGTGGGGTGGCTTGTTAGACTGCCTGTCAGTTTGCAGTATGATGTAAGGCTATGGCTTTACATCATACAGCTGGAGCGATAAACAAGATCAAAAAAGTTTTACTAATTGTTGGGGGAAAAAAAGTTATAAAAGTTCAAGAAAAAAAAACCCTTTTGACATATTTACAATAAAATAATATAAATAAAACAAAAATACTTATTTGGTATGGCTGCGTCTGTAAAAGTCCAATCTGTCAAAGTAATGCACTATTTACCCCGCATGGTGAATATCGTCAGAAGAAAACATTAAGAATGCCAGAGATGTTCTTTTTTGGTGACTCTGTCTCTAAGAAAAACTGCAATAAAAAGAGATCGAAAGCTCGTATGAAAAAACGACCTGCAAAAAATGAGCCCTTGCACAACTATGTCAACGGAGAAATACAATAGTTATTGCGCCAGAAGATGGCGGCAGAAAATAATAAAAAAAAATAAATGTCTTTGAAAAAAATACAAGTAGTACAGCAAAAATAAAAGTATAAGTTTGGTATGGTAGTAATCGTACCGACCCATAGAATAAAGTTATCGTGTAATTTTTGTTGCAGTTTGTGCGCCGTAGAAACAAGACGCAACGAAAGATGGAGGAAGTTTTTTTTTTTTTTCATTTTACTCCACTTAGATATGCTTGAGAAAGGCCGATATAACGGCCGAAACGCGTCGCAATAAAAAGGAATTACTATATATACCTTCTGAATTCTGCCTGCTACCTTGGATTCAGGGGTGCTTAACCACTAGCACCCCTGCGAAGTAAGTAAACATCCACATCATATACACCTCGTTTGCACTACCTTGCATCATCTGCCATTTTCCAAAGCACCGGAGCGCTGGTTAATTTTCTGTTTTTCACATTGATCTATCCCTATCCCGTGGTGGTTTTTTCATCGCCGGGAGCAACCAAGACGCTCTCCTCAGGATGTCTCATGAGACCGGTGTGAGGAATTTCTTTCTGGATTGACACGCCATCTTGGATATTGACGCACGGGCACCCCACAGACGGGCCCGGCGTCACGGGTTGAGTTACCTTCTGCACATGATTGCCCCATATTTATTTACGTATATTCTCTGTATTTTTTGACAACCACGTCTTATCCATTTCTTGGAGCGCTATCCATCTTTATCTTCTTTTTAAAAAAATACAAGTAGTACAGCAAAAATAAAAGTATGAGTTTGGTATCGTAGTAATCGTACCGACCCATAGAATAAAGTTATCGTGTAATTTTTGTTGCAGTTTGTGCGCCGTAGAAACAAGACGCAACGAAAGATGGAGGAAGTTTGGGTTTTTTTTCATTTTACTCCACTTAGATTTTTTTTAAGTTGTTCAGCACATTAAATGGTACATTAAATAATACCATTGAAAAATACAACTCATCCCCCCCAAAACAATCCCTCACACAGCTACATTGATGGATAAATAAAGGAGTTACGATTTTTTTAAATGGAGGAGGAAAAAACGAAAGCACCAAAAAAACAGCTGCATCATGTTTTAGGGGGTTAAAGCTTAGGGAAATGATTTGTACACTGAGGATAATCTACCTTAGTATACAAAGGTCGCCTGGCAAAAATGAGCTCTTACACAGCTCCATCGACAGAAAAATAAAGGTATGGCAAAAGAAAGCAATTCTGTTTTTTTTTTTTAAAGGTATTTTATTTTTTTAAGTATTACCATATAGAAACCTACCATATAGCACCCAAGTTTAGACAATAGAAAATAGCATAGAAATATTTTATAGTAATTAAAACTTGTCTGGTGGTCTATAGAAGTGGAGGGTTTAGTTTGACGTGGATGTGGATAGCCGCAGTGGCCCCAGTAGTAATTGTGCCCCCTCTCAGTGCCCCAGTAGTATTAGTAGCCCCAGTGGTAATAGAGCTCCCCACAGTAGTAATAGTGGCCCTTAGTGGTAACGGTGCCCTCTGTAATAGAGCCCCTAGTGCATCTGGTGGGGCAGCAACCCCACCAGGAGGTATTTTACCTTCCCTATATAGCTTCCAGTGTGGGCGCAACTGAGTATCACAGGCTCTGACTTCTGAAACTTCCTCCCAGTGTCTGCGTTACTAAACTTTATGTACACACACTGCAGACGCCTGGAGGAAGTGTTAGAGGTCAGTGCCTGTACAGCGTCCCGTAGGGTGACCCCAGACACAAGGTACACATTGAGGAGCTGGGAGGGTAGAGTGGTTAATTGTCATGGTGGCACTTACCAGGCTTTCTCCCGGAGGAACACACGTAGCCTCGGCCAGAACAGCACAGGGCCTCTTACAGACACCCCTAGGGTAGGGATGCCTAATAAACTGTAGAACAGGGATAGCAGATGTCACGGGTGACGCCACCGTTCCGTTATCCACCAGTATGACCCTCAACGGTAAATAAATGGAGCCGCAGACAGAAGTAATGTACCTCAGGTCCCTGGGAATGGTCAGGGCCTGGCAAAAACTTTACTGGAACAACTTCTTGTATACAAGGCACAAATGACAATGATTTGCAGTGTAGATATTAGACAGACTTGAGAGTACCTCCACCCGGTGATCCCAGACTTCAGGACGGCTGGATGTGACAAATAAATGGCTGTACCTCTACGCGGTGATCCCAGACTTTAGGACGGCTGCATAGGAAAGGATGAATAAAGAGTACCTCTGCACTAGGCCTCAGAAGTAACACCTGCTTCTTGCTCGCGCTCTCTCTCTCTTCATTTGGAGCTCACTCCTCTCTCATCTCTGGAACATACACTCTCAGGGGACCTCTCTTCTTCCTCTATTCTTCACCACATGGGGGTTAAAGGTACCCTTATGTGGCTGGCACTCTCTCTCAAGAACCCAGAATAATCTCTGGAGAATGGACTGCTTTGCCACTCTCACACACTCCTACTTATATTCTCATACCACGTGACAAGACAAATTGATACATTTAAAGGCAATCTCCAGACTTCTGCAGACACTTAGGCCTCATGTCCACGGGGAAAATCAGGCCCGCTACGGATTCTCCATGGAGAATCCGCAGCGGGTCCCTCCTGCCCCGCGGACATAAGGGCTGAAAATAAGAATAAATTTACCTGCAGGGACCGTGCAGGTCTTCTCTTCTTCGTGACCAGATCTTTCTTCGGCCCAGCTGCGTGCTTCGCAGCTGCGCCTGGCAAATCCGCCGGGCCGAAGTAAGAAGATCCTGCCGCAAAGGAAGGAAGATCTGCATCGCCCGGAGCAGGTGAGTTTAATTCAGGCGCGGGTCTCCTGCGGATCCGGACGGCTTCTATAGGCTTCACTAGAAGCCTGCGGGAGCTGTCCCCGTGGGAGACCCGCACCTAAATGGAGCATGTCCATTTTTTTTCATGCTCCAGGATTTTTTAAATTCACTTTTATTGACCATCCGCGGGTATTTATCTACCCGCTGGTGGTCAATGCATCCCTATGGGGTGCGGATCCGCGTGCAGGTGATCCGCTGCGGATTTAAAATCTTCTTTTCCCCATGGACATGACACAAGACATTGCATATATGACATTTATGGAGGGGGCCAGGATAGATGTACTGGGCCACTACACTTGTAATATTCAGCGGCGCCTGGACTGAAGCTATGCAAGGAAGGCAATGTTTTCCTGGTGAGGTAGCTAGTTTCATTGATCATTTTGTGCTGTAAGGCCTCATGTCCACGGGCCAGTCAGATTCCACAAGCGGGAGCCTGCAGCGGAACCAGACCCTGCCCGTGGCCGTTGACTGTACAGCTCCCTTTCGGCAGCTTGAACTGTTGCGTGGATTCCGCAATTCAAATTCACCCGTGGACATTGGGCCTAACTGATCATTATGGAAGCAGTTGGGGGGCTGGTGCTGCCTCACTCTTTTGACATCAGACCAAAAGACGCATACACTTTTTTCCCTTGCTACAAAAGTGTGTCTTTTAGTTAGAAAAATACGGTATATAAATGTGTTATTGCTGTGATTTTACTGAACCACACAATAAAGACTTGTAATTTTCACTGCACCATGAATGCTGTAAAAATGGTGCAACAGCAAATTTTTTCCATTTCACCTCATTTTAAAAATGTATTCTTCCAGTACATTATATGATACATTAAATGGTACCATTGAAAAATGCAACTTGTCCCCCCCCAAAAAGCCAAATGTAGATATGTCGCCTAAAAATAAATAAAGTTAGGATTTTTTTTAAAGTGTGACTAGCAGAACTGCAGAATGGAATGCGGATACAAGAGCATCAATGACCCTTAGTCATGAAAGGGTCAACAATCTGCAATTACCTGGATTCCTATATTGATAACTACTGAAATGCACATAGGCATTTTTCTTTTCTGTACTGCGGATAGTCCGCAAGGCTCGCTGTCAGACATGCGCAGTACAGATTTTTTTTTTTAAACTCCTGCTTTTCCTGCGGAATCCGCAGCTGCAGATGGGCCATGGGTCGGACAGCTTACATTGACTTCAATGTAAGCCGTTCATGTGGAATCTGCAGGAAATTGGAGCATGCTGAATGTACATGGCCAGATTTGCATTGCAGAATCTGGAGTGGGTGTCAGCCTCTGGATTTCGCAAGCAAATACCTGCCATAAGCAAGTAATGTAAAAGCACGTTTTCATGCCCACGAGCGCAAATCAATGGCGATTTTCCACTCGTAGGTAGAAAATCACAGCATGCTCTATTTTAAACCAAAGTCTGTGTGGGTTGCTTCCATTGAAATCAATGGAAGCCGTCCTACCTGCAGCCCTTCGACAATCATCATTGCGGAAAGGCTATGGGATGTGCGTCATTGCCTAGCGGCAGCGCGGCGTTATCTGTACTGCGCATTTGCAGCACAAATAATAAGAATCCGGACAGGAACGCAGGGGTCACCGGCATTCGGCCTAAGTCACATAGACAAACGCAGTCTAATTAAGCTAATAAAAGAAATAGTTGTACCAATCATCTCTGAGCATATTAAGCAAATATCCACAGTGCTGGGAGAGGAAGTAAGGGTGCTTTTACACAGACAAGCTGTCAGGCATCCCAGCGATAGTCGTTCTTGTGCTTTTATACAGAAACGGGCATCGCTGACTGAATGGAGGGGGTGCGGGCCGGGGATCATTCTGGCTCACCCACCTCCATCCACGGTAAGTAGGCAGTCATTCATAAGTAAACGACGGCCTGTTTACATGGAACGATACGTCGTTCAGTCGGTGCATGCAGAAACTGAACGACAAACAAGGTGTAAAAGGACCTTTAGAGCTCCTTCACACAGGCGCAGCATTTTTGCACAGGAACCAGTACAACGTATTTCTGCTATGTACGAGGCTTTTTTGCACAAAAATTGGCGCATTTTACTGTTCTTTTTTCTCATGCAGGGCACGTTCATTTGGTATGGAAGTTGTGTCAAGTTGTGTCCGGAATTGCGCTTCTTTGTCTGCATTGCATGTGCATTCCCGCACCTCCTATAGAACCTCTGATACGCAAATGTGTACAAAAATAGAGCAGGACCTATTTTTTTGTGTTCACAAGACATGCGCATGCGAAAAATAATGTAATGTCAATGAACCCATTCCAATCAATGGATCTATGCGTATAGCATTACTCTGTAAGTGATGGTACAGTTGCGCCATTTAGTGACCGCCATGTGGTTGCCTTGTTCTCAGAGTTCCCACTGAGGTTTTTTTTGTATTTAACATGGTGTATAATGCCGCATTTACATGGCACGACTGTCGTCTAAACAAGCACATGAGCGAGTGATGTCACCGCTAGATGTTTGCGCTTGTGCAGAATGTTTACAGTCAGATCATCGCTCACTTCTCACTCAGTGCTTCACATTTCTATGTAAATAGACGCAGCGAGAAGTCAGGGAATCAGCAATGATTTTTATGCAGGCTAAAACTGAGCACAAACAAAAATCAAAGCAATAGTGCCCAAGGGCTCCGCGTTTAGATGTACCAATTATCACGCATTCATTTTGTACGATTACATAATATGTGTAAATGGGTTGTAGCACACTGCTGGATAACACTTTTATTTAACTAGTGCACTGATTGTTCACACCTAGTTACATAATTGTTTGTATCTGCCCATACTCTACAATACTTAGTTCGCACCACAATTCACACCATGTTGTGTGCTTATATTTAGCCTGAATCATGTACACAATCCAGCTAGTTGTTTTCTATCTGCATTTGGATAAAGTATTCTTATTCTAAGCAGCCTGCCACACCCTATTCTGAACATTTCTGGGTGTTCACATGAAACAAAACCCAAAATACTGGCCAAGCCCCTGAGTGTAAACACATTGTATGTTAAACTGTTAGCTTACTAGAGAAAAATACCAGCTGATCCACACCGGCGACTTTTAGATCCGAGCTCTGCTCCAGTTTGTAAATGAGTAAACTCGGACAGAAGTCGAATCTATTAAAATCAATGGGGCTATTCAAACGAGCAATTTTTTTAACGTATTTTTGGTCTGTGTAAATAACATATAGCAGCATAACCTATTTTGGTCCGTTTTCAAGTGCCAGAATTGCCCATTTAAGTCAATGGGTGCATAAAAATGTAATCCATCACCCCTAAGGGTTAGGGCTTCAACAAATGAATGTACGTTCAAATATGCTCACCGTGAGCATCCGTGAGGCAAGAAATTACAAAACACTAGATACTTATGTAAAGGGATAAGTTCTGGGAGGCAGCTGTAGAGAAGACCAAGCGGATTGTGTTCATAAAGAGGCTCACACATAGAACATTTGTATTTAGGGTGGTTTCACATCTGCGTTGGAACCTCCGGTTAGAGGCTCCGTTGTAGATCTGGCACAGTGTATCGGAAGAAAAAGCGCTTCATGCGGCGCCTTTTTGTTCAGCAAAATTCCAGGCAGCTGAGCGGAAAACAAACGATCCCATTATCATTAATCAGGTCCATTCGGTGCTGTTCGGTCCCCTCATAAGATGGATCCGTTCGCTCAAGGAGTTTCCCCTTTCTTACTTCCCGAATGGAGCAGGAAAGCTGAACCCCCGTTGCAGATGTGAAACCACCCTAGGCTCCCACAAACTTGCATTTTTTTTATCACTGCGTTTTTTAAACGCGATTGTCAATGGGACTTTCTAATGTTAACAACGCATAACACAAAAATCGCAAAGCACAAACTTGCGATGCATTTTTAACATTAGAAAGTCCCATTGACAACTGCGTTAAAAAAATGCAACGATATCGCAGAAGGGACTCGAGAATCCGCATCACCACCCAGCGTGAGTATAGGGTCTCTAGGGGGCACTGGATCTGATTCCGCTGCGATATTTCGCAGGCGGAATCTGAGCCGGCTGAGGGCGTAAGCCCTTAACCCCTTTAGTGGCACGCCCAGAAAATCTTCTAAAAATCAGTGATGAAATGTACTGAAGACTACCTAGCCTGCCACTGAAGGGATTAATGTACAGCTATGTATTAACTTTTGAAATGTTGTATAGTGCCTAGAATGCCCCTTTGAGGTTATTTTTGTGAAAACTTGAAATTTTGAACTATTTTATAATCATTGTGTAATAAAGTTCTGTTACAGAGTTATTTGGGTTGTCATTCATTTGCTTGAGTTATAGAGTACATAGTCATCAGCACTCATGTACTATGTATGTCTGATACATAATCTTGCACCTGGCAAGAAAAATGAAAGACATAATGTAATTATTTTGTACTGGAATATGATATCTTGTAGCAAATTGAACAAAAAAGTGACTTGGAAAGGGTTGATCTGATTGTCTTACAAAATGCTTCATACAATAGTGTTCATTCCAGCCGCTTTCTAAATTCTAAATCAATGTCATATGAGTTAAATACTACTAAGTGGATCAGTCTACATCACTCCCTGATTTTCAAAGCCACATGCTTGATCCATCTTGGTTGCACCTTCAATCTAGTGACAACATTTTATACTATTAGCTGTGCCCAATTCCTCCAAAGATAGGCAACCTACAGAATGGGTCTCATGCTATAGTCAAAACCTTCTCCAGGGCTTTAAAGAAGGTGGATCAACACTAGGAAAAGTGTTCAACGGACAAGTGAGTGTCCTTTGTCTTCAATAAACTACTAACTTAAAAAGCCTGGCTCTTGTCAGCTGTCAATCTTGAGCCAGGTCATGGACTACAACATTTCTGTGCTACCAGCTTGAATTGTTAGAACTGGCATAGCTGTGTTACTTTTATTGATTCTGTCGGTATACCAAACCAAAAGAACCAGCACTTGTAGAGTATGCTGAAAAAAAGTTTGGGAATGAAGGATTTGCATCCACAGAGAACTTTGAAGAGCTATGGCTATACCCAGTCCAGGGAACCACTGACCCCCTGATAAATACATTGGGACCAGATTGTAACACAGTTCATACCAACATCTGCTCTGTTATTTAAACCATATTGATGCCAATTCATGGAATCCTTTAATGCTTCAGTGGGTTTACATCCTAAACATATGGATTTTTTTGGGTTATATTAATCACTTAGTTCAAGCCTCATAAACATGTCAACTGATGGTACTGCACCTGCAATGGCCCAGCATAAATGACCACTCAGCAGTGTTACTGCCAAACAGAAGCTTTCAGGACCTCACTGGCTTTATCTTTTCATGTGTCTTTGACTCCGTATAATGGAAACCTGATGTGTTCTCACTAAGGTGCTGAATTTATACCAAATCAGTCTGTAAGGTCTTGTTTTATCTGTATTAGTAATCTGATTACTCTTCTGTAATCAGCATTTTTCTAATTTTAGGTTGACATGTTGAAGCTTGCTAACACATTCCGAATTCTGCATAAAGTCAGGACCACAGGTTACAGTATTTTTAAGTGACAATGGTCATTGAAGAACAAATGTAATATAGTAACTTGAGGGAAGATTTGAAGCTCTTGTCATTATTGAGTGATGACACTGAATGATGTCTACAAGATATTTTAAAAATCACTAAGAATTTACAATGACTGATTACTGCTTCAGGAACACCTACTCAACAACGAGCTAGTCCACCTTTTTGGGTGATCATGACTTTCAGATATCAGGGAACATATTCCACAAGGTGGCAAATATGCTCTATACTTAACTCGGCCCATGCCTTCTGCAGCAGTTCCAGCAGTTTGTGGATAAGCGGGAATAGATCTCACAGCCTTTTCTAACATAGCCCAATGCTGTTCAGTGGGGTTACAGTCTGGTAAGTTTGAGGATCAGGGCAATGTAGAAAATTAATTGTTGTGTTCCTCCAACCACTTCATAGTGATTTGAGCTCAATAACATGAAACGTTGTCCTGTTGAAAAATGTACACTGTAGACATATCCTGATGATATGGATACAAATAGTCAGCTAACAAGTCCCTGTAATGTTCACCATTCAGGTATTGTGGTGTGATGACAAATGATCCTAAACCATGCTAGAAAATGCTCCTCAGACCATGACACCACCATCACCAGCCTGTTGAACTCCAACAATGCATTAATGGGATATGACTTCATGCTGTTTGCACTAGATGCAGACCTGGCCATCCATATGACTCAGGAGAAAACTGGACTTATCACTCTTGCCAAGCTTCTGCCATGTTTCAAGGTCTATTGATGTCTTTCTTGGGTCTATGCGAGACTTTGTTGGCGATAATGGAAGGTCATCAGGGGCACTCTTGTTGGTCTTCAGCTATTGAACCCCAGTTGACACAAGACACACTGCATGGTCATTGTGGAGATTTGTCTAATTTCCTCAATGTGGTACTGCTGGGTCAGTTGGTGCACTGTAGCATGTCATTGCTAAGATAATAATAATAATAAACTTTATTTGTATAGCGCCAACATATTCTGCAGCGCTAAGATACCAGATGTGCCACCAGACATACGCCTATAGGGTCAACCACATATGGCCTGTCGCTGTGTGATCTTCTGTCAGACATCTGTCCATGGTTCAACCAGTCTTGGTACACTCTTAATACCATGGTTCGGGAATTACCCAACTAATGTGAATGTTTCAGAAATACTGGCACCACACCTCCAAGCACCAATAATCTGTTTACAGCCCAAGTCACTCAAGTCACCATGTTAACCCATAACAAATTTAGGCTGGGGCTTCACAATGAAACCTGTGAGCCATGATAAAATCACAGAATTACTGCAGTGAGACCTCAATATTTCCCTATAGAAAAAGTTGCAAGGGACCTCACAAAATATGCAGCAAAGTTATAATTAACAGTCATCACCCACTCATGTCACACTTATTTTGAAGGACCAAATTCAACAAACTCTCAGGTGTTATTCAGTATCTCAAAAAAAATCTGAGAATCATGTGATATACCTGGTGGACATCATAACGGTATTCAGTATCCTCTTACACACGTTTTTAACTTATAGCACACCGATAAATTTACTACAGTATGTACTCTACATTTGCAGTCATCTCCATAGCTCCAATGAACAAATCCCTACTCTTAAAGCTTAAACAGACAAACGTGTTTGCGCAGGTTTTTGCGCAAGTGAAACTCATGTCATGCTCATAAAACGTGACAAATAGAACCCATTGATTCCAACGGGTTCGTTCTCGTGAGTGTGTCTCTCACACACAATTCTTGCCCTATTTTTCTGCATTTTACTAAGTCACTAGGGTCTGAATAGGCATTGCCTTCTGTTGTGGGTTGGCCAATGTAGCTCTGATCTCACAATACAACTTGTGCCCTCCAAATTTCACTGCAAATCAAAGTAAATGTCACACCGTCATAGAGCACAATGACTTCCATTGGACTGACAATACTTTGCTGTATGGTGTGATGTCCCACAAAAGTTTGTTACTTTCATGAAACCTGACCTAAAGATGCAGAGCTCACAAGGTATACACAGTTTATGGTGCTATAAGGTCACAGAATAGGATCTGAAAGTGCATTTCTAGTAATCTGGGCGTAAAACATCCTGGATAAGTGTCATAGGGTCTTCAATAAAATGGATGTTTTAATCCCTTCATTCAACTTCAAATGCACTAGGCTGCCCATTAGCTGCACACTCCAAGGGCTTCTGTAAAAGAAGGAGTCTAAATTCCCTGCTTTACTTAATGATGTTGTTACTGAAATACATTTTCCATCATGCCTAGTTGCCAGGTAGTTCACTAAGGAGCTACCAATGTTAAGATGACAGCTAACATTTCTCTATGCCTGAGGCTTTCACTTCATGCTAGTCCTAGTTACACAACCAGTGGCGTAACTAGAGCCTTAGGGCTTCAGAGT
Organism: Eleutherodactylus coqui; assembly: GCF_035609145.1. Lineage (NCBI taxonomy): Eukaryota > Metazoa > Chordata > Amphibia > Anura > Eleutherodactylidae > Eleutherodactylus > Eleutherodactylus coqui. Next base: position 93,795,828 of record NC_089843.1, on the reverse strand, counting down.
AAAATTTAGAACATCTTTTCCCAGTATATCCTAAAATATTATGTGCGCCTTTTTACTTCCCCTATTCTATTACTGTGTAATAAACGCTTCTTTAAGGTGCCGCCTTGCATAGCTCATGGTAGCTACTCCTCAGGTGCCCCGCAGTATACCATTAGCCAGCACCCAACAGGCATACTTTATTACAGTACTCAGGTGTCTGCAGGCACAACATACAGCCAACTAGTCACTAGTGGGTCCAGCCAGGATACATCATACAAAACAGTCCTTTCACTCACAAATGTGCCCTTTAAGCTCCAGCACCTCACTACAGTAGTGCTTGAAAGTCTATGAATCCTTCAGAATTTTCTGTATTTGTGTTTATATTTGGCCTACAATTACATCATTGTTTATTTTTGACATTTAAAGGAACTGCCTATTACAGACAAATATTTCAAATTGTGGCTCATCAGCCCAGGGCACCGACTGCCATGTTTCTGCACCCCAGTTCCTATGTTTTCTTGCATAGTTAGGTCATGCGGCCTTGTTTCTACATTAAAGGTAAAGCAATTTTGGCCACAGTTCTTCCATGAAGACCGCTTCTGTCCAAATATCTCCGAATAGTAGATTGGTCTACCTGGATATCACTGCTTTTTGCCAGTTTTAAGCTGATGGCATTGCTGGACTTCTTCTGATTTTAAAGGGCAGTAAGCACGATGTGTCTTTTATCAACTGCACTATGTTTCCTTGGTCAACCACTACATCCATGGTCTTCAAGCTCTCTCTCTGTGCTTCTTCAAAAGAGCGTGAACAGCAGATTTTAATATATGCAGAATTCAAACCCTATAGGAATTATATCGTGACACAGAAATGTCTGTGTGGACTAATGCAGTCTTGTGTGAAAGGTCCCATCTAGGTTTGATTGATGTTGCTTAGCAGAGGACATTGGATGATGCAGGAGGCAATACATATGGATGGGGTTTTAAAAAGCCCATCTGCATTTGGTGGAAAAAAACTTGTTTGCCATGGATTTACAGCATAATACACAGTGGAAGTTGTCAACCACATCTGGACCCAGCCTAGAGGAATAAAAACCGGTTGTACTATGTTGCATAATTAAAGTTTTTTTTCCCACTTTTTACTGTTGAAGACCTATCTCAGGATAGGTTATCAATAGCAGATCGGCTAGGCATCCGCTGCTCAGGATCCCTGATGATCAGTTGATCCTCTAGCCCACTATCATTATATCGGTGGCCAGGGCTGAAAGTGTAAGTAAAATCAATGGCAGTGAAGCCACCTATTATATTTCTAACCATAACCATCGTCTGGCTCCAATGCCCTGACAGCCTTTTATGGAGGATCATCTGATCGGCAGGGATCCTAAGGATTGATCATCAATAATTAAAATTGATAAAGCCCCCTTCATTGCAAAGATAATGCCAGAAAATAGTGCATCTTTGATGAACCTTCAGAAGCAATTTCTCGGTAAGTGGCCCGAGTTACGGTGTTTATTGTCTTACAATATACATCTTTAAAAACTCCTCCCTCCTTGCCTTTAGGTGTAGGGGCTTTCAATGGCCATGAGTAATTCAGTAGCTTATTGAAGTGGTGTTAAGACTTATCTTTTTTTTTATTTGGCGCAATATCAATAAAAATTCCCTGGTGTGAGTTATAAACTGCTACCAATCTAGCCCTTTCTATTCACTTGTATACAAAAGCACTCAAGGAACTTTGATCTGAGTGTCTTTGAATTAACAGAGCAATTAAGCAGATTTTGTTCAAAGCACAAACTCATTGGTTGGTGTTTTACACTGATGTGATAATGTTTACACAGATGTGCTTTGAAATCACAACTATAGTGCATTGCAGATCCATCCACATGACTGAATCCTGTCATTTGCAAGGTAAATAGTGTAGCATATACCTGCTACAGCTATTTCATTGACGACCCAAAACTTTGTTTTTCGAGCGGAGGTTTTTACAACTTTGTAGCTGACTAACCTACTCTCAGCCAGGGAATTGCCGCTTTAAAAGGAGATAGTTTATAGTTCAGGTGCACTATTGAGTATTGAAAGGATGGGAAGGTGTAACGTTACCTGCACTTAAACATCTGCCAATGAATTACTCCCAACATTTCATACTGCACTGAAATGAAAGTCTATTTGATCTCTCTGATCTAACATTACACAGACTGGTTCTGGGTGGCTCTGTGGATAGATATTCCAGCTTAAAAGCAACTATCTAGACTGTAGCAAGAACTGTGACAGTAACAAGGGGGTGTCCTTTACGTCTGGAAGAAAGAAGGTTTCTACACCAACATACAAGGGAGTTCTTTTAAGCACAGACTATGGAACTCTCTGCATCGGGACGGGGTGATGGTGAACTCACTAAAAGAGTTCAAGAGGAGCCTGGATGCTTTTCTTGAGTGTTACAATACTACATATTATAGCCACTGATTACTTCAGAAGGGTTGTTGAGCCACGGATTACTCTGATTACCAGATTGGAGTCAGGAAGGAATTTTTCCCTCTAAATTGAGGAAAATTAGCTTCTACCTCACTAGGGGTTTTTGCCTTCTTCTGGATCAACATTGGGTGGTAATAAGCTTAACTAGATGGACATATGTCTTTTTTTTCAGCCTTACACACTATGTTACTATGTTAGATTGGCATGCTGGAATGTATAGTTCAACATGCATTACCATATTGATATGGAGCTATTATAAAAATATTGCTTTTTGGTATAATATAAAAAAAATGTAATATCGACTGGCACTGTTATCTTGTGTTGCTCTCAATTGTGTTCTATCAACATACTAAACCACTCAGCAATCGTGTTTACTAGAACTCCAGTGAAGAACTACAGCACAGCATATACACAAATAAGAAAGTGCAACATTAAACCATTACAATAATCAGAGAGTTCACACACTGCAGAATGGTTCTGGAATTTCAGCTGCAGAATGCAAGCTGAAGTTCTGCTACAATGTATACTGCAATGCAAGTAAATGGGGTTAAGAAACAGCAATAAAAAGGAATTAAGCATTTCCATTTTTTCCCCATTGATTACAACGGGTTTTCACAAAACTGGAAATGTTCCTATTTGATTCCGTTCAGTTATATTTTTAAAATGGAACAACTAGCGCAGCAGTCTAAAGATGTCACTAAAGCAGACTGGAATCAAATGGAAATCCATTGAAATTAATGGGGAAAAACAAAAAATGTTTATTATCTTTTTATTTCTATTTCTCTGCTCCAAAAACAGAACAAAGATCAGAAATCACTAACACTAGTGTGGACAAGCCCTTAGGCATAAAACAACATAATCAATAATACATATTAGGGGATAAGACAGCACTGAAATTTGTAGTGGCTACACTACTGATACATTTCTAACACGTTTGTAGCTTTTTCCAGATTTGATCAGCACCTTCTACATAGGCATGAGTTTCCATTTAAAGAATCAGGAAAATGAAAAGTCTGCAATTAAAATATTTACTATACTTTCTTATATTTTTGTGCAACATTATATAAATGCAATAGACAATCTAGTGAAAATATGCTCTAATGACAGTTTAAAGAGTAACAGCAGTTTTTACAAACTTTTGACATGTTGCTTTGACTTGTCAAAAGTTTCTAAAAGTGCAGCTACTCTTTAAACTTTGTAGAATTAACCCTTCCCTCTCACAGATTGTAGAATTCTGTTAGGTAAGCATTGCTCTGTCCTGTAGCTTGCACGGTGTGTATAGGTGGATGCTGTACTATGAGTGGCTGCTCTCTTTGTATTAGTGTGTAGTCTGGGAAGGTCTGAGCTGCAGAGCCCGCCCCCTCCTCTACCTTTCCTTGCACCTGTCCAGGCTGTACATTAGGAGGACCTCCTGCATCCAGATCACTGCTCTTCCCAGCTGCTTCTCCTCCAGGATCGCTTTGAGGACCTCAGCTCCTGATTTCTTCTGCACTGCCTCCATCCCAGAGGTGTTCAGTCATCACCATCTCCCTGTTTCAAGTCTTAACATGTCCTTTGGGTTCAGGCTGGGCAGTTTGCAGGGAGAAGTGGATTATGGTGATCATGGCTGTGATTAACATTTCAAGTGAATGGGCCTGCACTTGGAAGGAGAGACTTTGCATATTGTAAACAGAGGTGTGAAAAAGAAGCCTTGAGACTCAGCTTCATTACCATATGTCAACTGGGTCAATATACAAAGTGACTGCACATAAAGGTCTCACTGGCATCGTACTCTCCGGAGAGGAGCCCCCGGTGCCAGCACAGCTTCTGCAGGCAGTCCCTGGAGTAATCCCACATGGCTCCACTGCCCGAGGTGGGGAACTACCTGGCCGGGCTGGACACCCTGGGACAGGTTGGTTCTCATTTCTTGCTGCCTCCACCTGCCAGGGATAGCCCCTTGTTGTATAGTGACCCCATGGGACAACCTGAGCGCCTCTCCCGCAGCGCCCCATCAGACCTGGCGCATCTGCAGGGCATCCTGCGCCGCCGACAGCTCTACTGCAGGACTGGCTTCCACCTGCAGATCCTGCCAGATGGCAACGTGCAGGGCACCAGGCAAGACCACAGCCGCTTCGGTAGGTACCGACAGTCAAGTATTCCTAATGACCCATTAATGCAATGGAACGATGTAAATGTTACCTCAATGTAATCTAATGCTAGTGTATGTTATATACCTATGTGGGCATACTTGACATTTGCACCACCCATCTGCCTACCTGCAGTGTGTAATACAATTGATGGCCGCACACCTACCTGTATGCCACTCTGTTAGGATTGCACACCTACCTGTATGCCACACTGTCAGGACTGCATACCTACTTGTATGCCACACTGTCAGGACTGCATACCTACCTGTATACCACACTGTCAGGATTGCACACCTACCTGTATGCCACACTGTCAGGATTGCACACCTACCTGTATGCCACACTGTCAGGATTGCACACCTACCTGTATACCGCATTGTCAGGGTTGCACACCCACATGTATGCCACACTGTCAGGATTGCACACCTACCTGTATGCCACACTGTCAGGATTGCTCACCTACCTGTATACCACACTGCCAGGACTGCACACCTACTTGTACACCACACTTTCTGGACTGCACACCTACTTGTATGCCACACTGTCAGGATTGCACACCTACCTGTATGGCACACTGTCAGGACTGCACACCTACCTGTATGCCACACTGTCAGGATTTCTCACCCACCTGTATGCCACACTGTCAGGATTTCTCACCTACCTGTATGTCACAATGTCAGGACTGCACACCTACCTGTATGCCACACTGTCAGGATTGCTCACCTACCTGTATGCCACACCTTCAGGACTGCACACCTACCTGTATGCTACACTGTCAGGATTGCTCACCTACCTGTATACCACACTGTCAGGATTGCAAACTTACTTGCATGCCACACAGTCAGGATCGCTCACCTACCTATATGCTACACTGTCAGTATCGCTCACTTACCTGTATGCCACACTGTCAGGATCGCTCACCTACCCGCATGTCGCACTGTCAGGATAGCTCACCTACCCATATGCCACACCTTTAGGATTGCACACCTACCTGTACGCAGTATACTACATTGTGAACTATATATTGTGTGATATACAACCTAATGTAATATGTAATTCTGAATACAGGCTTCATATATAGTGCCTGGTCATTATCAAGGCCACATTGCAGCTTTTACTCTTCTTTACATCGCAGCATAGGGTCATCTTTTTTGTAGCTTGGCTATAGATACAATTATATTACACATGTAAATGTGACATGAACCATATAATGATGTAAATTATATCCTATACATTTCCATCACATCCAGTATGTTCTATGTGCCAGACAATTGAATTACTTTTCACTCAGCTTCTTGCTAAATACAAAGCATCATTATATTCCCCAACCAATAATTATGCATAAAAGCTAAGGATTTTGATCGTTCTGGTATGAGAGATGCAATGACTATTATTGGTCGTACCCTATAGAAAACCTTTACGTCTGTAGCCGTGGGCAATTTTCTGGTAGACCAGCAACCTGCCTCCGTACAGAGGACAGGCGAGGATGTAAATGCTTATCTGACAGGAAGCGTGAATAATGATCAGGGTATTTATTCAATGTTCTTTTTATCTGAACAAACCAACTATTGTTGATAGGCGCTTTCCCCCCCTTTTATTGATTTAGTTGCTGTATAACTGATTAAAATGTTTTCTGTCACTTTCCCATAGCCAAGACAATAAATATCACTTATTCTTAACTCTTTTGATGCCTGACATCAAATAGAAGCCCTTGTCGGCTGAACAGTTAATTAATCTTCTTGCCTATAAAAATCCTGAAGGTGAAGTTCATTTATAAATGAATGGTGGTGCCAGGTTGTCATTTGCGGCAGGTTGTGCTATAAGAAGCAAGAAAAGTGTTGTACGGTCTGTGAACAGGGATATTCTATTTTGCTAATAACCAGGAGTAGATAGAGATCAAACAAGTGCTGTTCTTTTCTTCGTTCTGCTTTATGCTGCCCCTATTCTCATCTGAACCTCCTCTGATGTGGTCACTCACCTGGTTGACTCACCTGCTTGTTGTTCAAGGCCTGCTCTGAAAAAGATAGCATAAAAAAGGAGAAATACCACCATCACCTCCACTAGAAAATAGGCCATATTCTATGAACTTGATGAAAAAAAAGTTATTGAAATAAAAGTAGTGTATGTGAATAGAAAGGCATACATGATCGTATGACGCATGGGCCCCTGGGGCCCAAAATATGGATTTCAGTTATGTCTGGTGGCCCCTGTAGGAGATAAAGATTAAAACCCAATTGCAGATTTGAAGAGTAGCACGTGAGAAGCAGAAATCCGCTTTCCATGTCTCAATAAGTCCCATTTCTGCTATGACTGAAGTAAGGAAAGCGTACTTGAAGCGGCCTTCTTCTGCTACGATACATGCAAAGAGGCGTTCAACACTTCAGTACAGGTTGGACGCTATAATTGTGGGACTGTGTTAGTGAACGGCAAAGCGCCAATTTAGTGCAGATGCAATGCAGATTACTAGTGAGTGCTCGACCCAATCAGAAGACAGTGCAAATGTCAGTGTTAATGTGTGGGATGGAATTTGGCACCTTGTTGGACCTGTGTTCATTTCAGAGACTCTCAACGTGGATCGGTACCTGAATCACCTGAAGATGACAATGGATGGCTTCCTGGGTGACCTGCCCCTATTGTAGCAGAAGGAGGCCACTTCGAGTATGCTTTCCTTACTTCAGTCATAGCAGCGGTCCCAGGGGATTAAAGAGATGTGTAATGTGGACTTCTGCTACTCACATGCTACTCTTCAACTTTGCTGCTGGGTTTTACTCTCTATCTCTTGCAGAGGCCACAACACAAAATTAAAATGTATGTTTTGGGGCCACAGAGGCCCGAGCGCCATACCATCATGTAGCATATCCATACCTTCCTGTTCCAGTACGCTATTGTTATTTCAATATAGGACACCAGTAATGACATATAGCCCTGGATCAGTCCTTATGACTACACCCTGTATAGAGTACTTTGAAATTTTGAGATGAAATCTCAGGGATTTTTTAAAATTATTTTTCACACTGGTGCAAATATATCATACATATCGTATTAGCAAATAACCACCTTTCCTGTAAAAGTATGTAACATTTAAAAACATATAAAAATGGCAACATGATAGACCCGTCTGAGTTGCTTTACATCTACAAGAAACTTTCATAGTATATGCTATATTCTGTAAGTGTTGACTGACAGTTCCAAAATATTGTAAACAGTCCAACACCAAAAATGTGAATAATGCTCCATTTTTTGGAACTACTTTATTGCTATATACACCCCAACTGATTATTTAAATCATTGATTTCTTTTTTTTCAGGTATTCTTGAGTTCATCAGTGTGGCCATTGGTCTAGTCAGCATAAGAGGTGTGGATAGCGGTTTATACCTTGGGATGAATGATAAAGGAGAACTGTTTGGATCGGTAAGATTGATTCATTTGATACACGATATGTAGGATTATAGTTTATGCATTCAATTTTTATCATTTTTGCCTTTCTGTATGGTTGAATGTTATATTTATTAGCTTTACTTGTTGTATCAATACCCCTTCATGTACCTTATGGGGGAATATATATTTCCCGATGCCGACCTGCCTCCTGGTTCAGCTTCTGATCCGCTTCTTCCTTGGGCCCTTCTTCATACATCCAGCATGTCTGCAGTGCTCCTGTCACTCATGGAAGTGCACTGAGTATCAGTAGTCAGACACTGCGTGCTGCTTTCTGATTGGCCAGTGTTGCTCACATGAGCAACACTGACCAATACACCACTAGTGGTCAATGTGCATTGAGTAGTCCATGAATTGCCATGGCCATCTTGGGAGTATGAAGAGAGCCTCAAGAACAAGCAGATCAGTGGCCGAGTCAGGAAAGGAAGAGAACCAAGTAATTTAACTCCCCTTCTTTGGTCCCTGGTCAAATTTTGCCCCAGGATTGGATTGGATATGTGGATCGGGAAGGGCATCGTTTCTCCTTAGGAAAAACATCTAGAAGATGTGGGGAGGCTTTGTACCACATCTATAGGCTTCTCACTAGCCAAGCCAGATACCTACTGCACACTGATGAGGGGCAATCACCCCAAAGCAGCCTGTTTGTACATAGTTATCTTTTCCCTTTAAAGAAGATTCTGGCTTTGGCTCATAATTCCCAGCCACTGTTACAAGGCTTAATAAAAAGTCTGACATTGTCTTGCAGGAATGCTGCCTTCCAATAGGTGGCGATGTAGATGCATTGTTTCATCCTCCCATGTATGCATTCAGAAAAGTACTACTATAATATACTGATATATTCTTTTTCACCTTTTTTATAACAGGAAAAGTTGACTTCCGAGTGCGTCTTCAGAGAACAGTTTGAAGAAAACTGGTATAACACTTATTCATCAAACTTATACAAACATGGGGACTCTGGGAGGCGATACTTTGTAGCACTTAATAAAGATGGTACTCCAAGAGATGGAGCCAAGGCTAAGAGGCATCAAAGATTTACACATTTTCTGCCCAGACCTGTGGATCCAGAAAAAGTGCCTGAACTTTATAAGGGAGTAATGGGATATAGTTGAGGATGTAGACCAAGTCTGGCTGCTTGCTATAACTAAACAGCTTTTTCTTGAGGAAAAGTGAAGACAAAGTTCTGTGAAAGGACTACATCTCTCATGCCTTCGGAGACTATGACCAAAAAATGCTGATAATCATAGTAAGGACCACCTAGACTGTGCAAGTGGTTAATGCTACTGTGGATAAAGCAGAGAGCCAAGATTCAAATGCTGCTTACCTGTGGAATTGCATAGCTATGTAAAAAGGGAATTGGACCATCCTATTGGAGCTGATGACACCTCCTGTTTCAGGAGAACTTATCGAATATAGGATATGCCAATATTCCCACGCACATCAGATTGTAAATGTCAACTGAAATGGAACTGCAGTCCATTACTTTCCTACAGATATCTCTCTCTATCTTGACCAAGAGGCAGTTTTCAACCTGTGGACTTAATATGCGTATATCTAAAATATATATTTATTTTTTTATACTTATTTATTTAAAAATTCTATTTTTTACCAATGTGTTCATAGACTGGTACTATAGTTCTTGGAAATGGGCTACAGTCATATTTTATCAGCTTATTAGAACATTGCAAATTTGTGACTACTCCGTGAAAGTCATTCTCGAAAACGTGACAATTTTTCATGACAATGAAATAGTTTATGTTATTATCATACTGACAACAAGGGGAGGTATTGGATGCCTGCAATATATATGAATGCCTTAAAATTGTAACAACCTCAATGTCCATTTTCAAAGGTATTAAATACACACTGAGATGAAAGAGTTGGTATTGTTTTGTTTTTGGCATTTATTTTAGCCTTTTTATCTGCACCTGTTGACATTAAACATATCCTAAATGACTTTTAATGCAGCTGGAAAGCTTGCTACCTACTTCCCATTCATTGTGGTTTGTCATTCCGGCCAATGTTAAAGAACATTATTTTTTAATATCTCTCGGAAGATAAGGCTGTGACTTGGCAGCACACTCGCTAGATTGTCATGTGATTTGTTTTGGCAACTGTATCAAGTGAAAGGAATGCAACAAGTTTCCTTTTAAGTAATGCACAGAGATATGAAAGCTGCCATAATGGCCCCATACACTCCAGAGTATTGTAAATTCTTATTCCAGTTGTGGGAATGGATATACATGAAAAAATATGCTGTAATTGTCAGCAGCACACAAATGCAGGCATAAACTGATTATCCACTTTTTTAATGTATCATTGAATCTGGTGTAGCTAGCTCTTGTATAGAGTTATTGCTTGCACCTCCCACTACCAATACCAAGGGCTCTGGGCACAGGGATTGAAGACTGACAGGGATGGAAACTATGTGAGACTGACACGAAAGAGGTTTGTATCTAACATATTCTACATTATGATGCCATCTAGGTTCCATCCTGGTTTCCATCCCATGCAGTTTTCTGTTAGGAAGATAGAAGCCAGTACAGAACTGGTGCTGGATTGAGTAAGTATAGTGTGAAACCAGCATAGCCTCATAGACCTCTGCTGCTAAGTTATCAAACACGGCTAAAACCTTGTTTCCATAACTATTTGGAAACCGTGCACCCCCGACTTGAACTCATTCTGTTGAGAAACTAAGGGGATGTTATAATTTCAGTATTACCGAGATGCAGTGCAGCCAACTGCTCACAAATGGCATTTTGGCACCTCAAGTCCAATTATGACCATCAAGGCCCAGTGTTCAGGGCACAAGCAGACCATGAATAGGGGAATGATTGGCCCTCAACTTTTCCCCTTCTTCCTGTTGCTGGTTACTGAATTCCTACATATGGGTAGACATGTTAGCAAGTACTATTGGTAACCATTTGGGGACCTTCAGCTTTCTGCAGTCAGATGTGAGAAATTCATAGCAGTGGGGTTCTGAAAGATGAAATCAAATTTGTTTTAAGGGGAACAATGCTATGACTAGTGAACAGCAGGTAAATTATTCGCAAATCTCTAAATGCGGATACCATTAGATTTTAAAGCAGAAAATAATAAAGCTGGTAAACCCTTTTTACGCTAAATGTACATCTATTTTTTATTTTACAAAGAATCAATGTCAGTTGTCACGCTCTTAGATATATTACTTCACTATAAAATATATTCTCCTACCAAAAGTAATTGGACACCTGGGCAAGAATCAAAAGCAGTCTTTATTTACATATGTTAATACTTAGAGGGGCCTCCTTTGGCCCTAATGACATTGGATTCTCGGGTTACTTTCTACTAACACCTGATACCCTTCAGCTGGTATTTCCCTCTATTCATCCTGCAAATGTCTGGCAAGTTTTCTCAAAGAAAATGGGTGCTGTTCAACCTCAGAATTTTTCGGCTCAACACACAGGTGCCATATTTTCTAAAGTAAAAATTCTAAGTGGAGTAAAAAGGAAATAAACACAATTGTGTCATTTTTTTGGGGGATGGAGATTACAGAGTACACACTGTGGCAAAAATAACATGACAACTTTATTCTGTGGGTCTGTACAGTTACAATGATGCCAAATTTGCATCATTTAAAAAAATATCTTAAAAAAAAATTCTGTCGCAATCTTCTGACCACCGTGGACTGCACATGTCACTGCAGGGTTAACAAAATGCATGTCTTTTAATTAATAAAGCACACTTATTATGTGAACATGCAATTTCCAAACAACATACCTTTTTCCAATACTTCATAAGTAGTTTTGGTACTGTATCTTTGTAGTAAGCTTGGTTCTGGTACAAAATCTAAGCAGTAAACACAATTCTGGTATCTTATCTGTATAGCATGCTCGGTTCTGATATCGATGTTGTAAACTGAGTTCTGTTACCATATGTATGGAGTAAGCTTGGTGATGGCACTGTATCTATGTAGTAAGCTTGGTTCTGTTATCACATTTATGTAATAAGCTTGGTTCTGGTACCATATCTATGTAGTACGTTCAGTTTTGGTACTTTATCTGTGTACTAAGCCTATTTCTGGTACCATATCTATTTAATAAGCATCAGATCCTTTTATATATTCAGACAGGTGGAGGTCCACATTCTTATACAGCCACTGGCACATGCAATGTGCCAATAAGGGTTTGTTCACATCTGCAACAAGGCTTCATTAGGGCTTTCTGTCTCTCTGTTCCATTTCTGAAGCAGAGAAATGGAATTAAAATAGAATAAAATGCTTCCTTCTTGCCACATTGTTATCAATAGATTTTCGAAAAAAATAGAAAGCAAACAGAAAGCTTTCAGTTTGCTTCTGTTACGTTTGGTTTCTGTTTTTAACAGAACAGATAACGCTGCAGACTGCTCTATTTGTTCCTGTAAAAAATAGAAACACTAAGGCTAGTTTCACACTGGCCATCGCGATATCGACACGTGAAGATCGCGGCGAAATCGCAACTTTTTCCTGGGCTTTTTGAGCGTCAGCTGCTTTTTCTCGCAAAAACATCGCTGCTGCATGCGATTTTCTCGTGCAAAAGACAATAGGACTTCCTAATGTTAAAAATGCATAGCATTGCACAAAAATAGTACGTTTGGGCTTTGCGACGCGATAAAAAGGCTCCATAGGGAAACATGGGAGATTAAAACAACGCAGAAAGATAGGGCATGCCTCTTTTTTTTTCTCTTGCAACATTGCATTAGTGAAAACATCGCAAATGTGAAGGAAACCATTGAAAATCATTAGTTTCACAATTCTGCGTTTTCACTCACTCTCACATTGCACAAAAATCGTGCAATTTTATCGCCAGTGTGAAGGCACCCTGACAGAACTGAAGCAAACTGAAAGCTTTCTGTTTGCTTTCCATTTTTTGCATCAGGGACCATGAGCCTTTAGCTGTGCCCCTAGGGCACTGTAACTGTTTGGGGGACTCATGGGGGAAGTGCAGCGCTGTAATTGTGGAGTTGGCAGAAGGGTGCGGGGCACAATGTAACTGGGAGGTAAATGGAGGAGCACACTATAACTGTGGGAGACAACAGAAGGGTGCACAATTTGTGTGTAGGTAGCACTGAGAAGAGTTGGTAATGGCAGGATAGGGAATGTGTGCAGAGCTAAGTGCTGTCTGGAAGATGTTATAATGGTCAGATAGAAGTAAACCAAAAAATAACTTCATCTGTGATCACTAGAGGTAAATGCACTGTAATCACTCCCACTATGTAGCAGTGGTATCTGACCATGGTATGGTGACCATAATATTTTAGAGATTCACTAGAGCTAAGTCGCTGTATCTAAGCCCATCATTTTAGAAACGTTTTCTATCAATGTCCTGTATGCTTTATTTTTTCTTCTCTTTTGGTGGAAAGTGAGGCATGTGTTTCGGAACTTGTGCCCTTAATCTTTTAAAACTATAGCAATGTCCCTTTGCTGTTAGTGCTGTATCACTGGGCCACTTAAGAGACCCAGATATGCAGCAGAATGTTTTGGGTGGATCACAGCCAGCAGCCCTGAAGAGCAGTAGGGAGCTTCTTGCACCGGGGCCCATAGGCCCATTAGCTATGTCCCTGGTTCTGTCAACATTAAAATAAAAATGCTGCGGTGTTGGAATGTGATGACACACCAACTCTTTTTGTTGCAAAAAAGTTAATATTTTGCAAAAGTAATAAAAACCAATAAAAAAATTTGGTGCTGAGCTGATCACAATTATCCAAAGAATAAAGTTAAAATAATATTCATACCACATGGCAAATGCTGTAATATTAAATCCCTAAAAACAATTGTGAAATTACTTTTTGGGATTTAATTAATAAAAGTTATTTAATGCATCATATGCATGCAAAAATGGTTTACATAAAAACTAGAAGTTGTCTCACAAAATACAAGGTGTCATACAGCTACATTGACAGAAAAATTAAACAGATCTGACTGCTGGAACACAAAATGGAAAATAATTCACTGGTCCTTAATGCTAAGACCACTAAGGCCGCCTGCACACGGGCGGAAATCCCGAGGGATTTCCGCCGCTGAAAGCCTGCATAGGAGTGCATTACAATACGCACTCCTATGCAGACGGCCGCGGTTTGGCCGTGCGAAATCCCGCGCGGCAAACAAACCGCGGCATGTCCTATTTTTGTGCGGGGCTCGCAGAGCCTCGCACAGAAACGTCACTCACCCGGCCGCTGACTCCGGTCTGCGCATGCGCCGGCTGCCCGGCAGCCGGCACATGAAAGAGCCGGGGCCGCCGGGCGCGGGTGAGTACGCGCTCGTCTCTGCAGGCGCTCGGGTCGGGTCCCGCGGCGAGAATTCTTGCTGCTGGATCCGACTCGCTCGTCTGCAGGCGGCCTAAGGGGTTAAAAATAGACTTAAAGCAACTGAGTTTTGCACAAAAATAATTATATAAGACAAATTTAAAATCTGCAATTAAAAAGGGACATTTTAGAGAGATTTTTCAATTTTAATGTGATTGTTAGCGGTTTAAAGACCACATTGATTTGGCAACATAATTCAGATATATGTGGGAGTGAATGCAGTAGACACAAAATAAATCATTGGCTTTTTTGATTAAATAACAAAATATTTGCTCCAGTGTGTCTAAAATGAAAAATGAAGCAATTGTCTAAACGGTGTTAACTAAAAATTTCCCTTTGTTTTGATTCTACAGCTCCTATGCAGGTCTATGTGTCTCCATCTTAGCAGACTACAAATAAACCTTGTATAGTCCGATACTGCATTTACTACTTCTTGCTAACTTTGTTTTAGGCCTCATGTCCACAGGTAAAATGGATTTAAAAAATCTGTGCGGGTCTCCCGCGTGTGCAATCCGCGCCCATAGGGATTCATTGGGCACCCCTGGTCATTTTCCCCCGGTGTGCTGGTTGCACACGTGGGAAAACACCCGCAGCATGCTCCATTTTCTGCAGTTTTCCAGCACGGACGGCTTCAATTGAAGCCAACTGAAGCCGTCCGATCTGCAACACAGCTGCGGATGACACTGTGGCTGTGCTGCGGATCCGCGAGAAAGCAGGAGTTTAAAAAAACAAAAGCATGGCGTATGCGTGCCAAGTGCATCCACCGTGTAGAAGAAAGAAGATCCGCTGCGATGGAGGAGAGCCGCACAACGTCCAGACAGGTGAGTAAAATGTCATTTTTGGCCTTATGGCTGCGTGGACATTAGGCCTTAGGGTGACTTCACACGAGCATGTTTTTGTGCGTACATAGATGCGCACCTGTGTACGCGCAAAAACACGCGTGTATGAAGGTCCGTGCATTGCCTTCAGTGGAGCCGCGGCTGCTGCCTGCGGCTCCATTGAAGGCATTGGTCTGCAGGCACCCCTGAATTGTTTTTCAGGGAAGGGCTTTACATAATAAGCCCTTCCCTGAAAAACAAGAAAAAATGGTGATAAAAATAATTAAAAAAAATACTCACCTTTCTTCAGCTGCTGGTAGTAGGCGGGGATTTAAAACAACAGACACGCCGATTTAATACACCGCAGATACCAGCACCGAGGTAGGACCCGCTATTCTTGGTGTAGGTAGCATGTGAGCGCTCCCAGGCTCTGACTTGGTCCCAGCTTCCACCAAGTTCACCCAATGTGCCATCAGGGAGATATAGTGGCCCTGCCCCCCCAGTACTTGTCCACGTGTCCGTCGTTAAGTGGACCTTCTCAGTAACTGCGTTGTTTGAGGGCACGGGTAATGTTGCAGGAGACGTGTTGGTGTAGGGCGGGGACGGCATACCGGGAAAAATAGTGGCGACTGGGGACCGAGTAGCGTGGGACCGCTGTCGCCATCATGTTTTTGAAAGCTTCCGTTTCCACAAGCCTGTATGGCAGCATCTCCAGGCTGATTAATTTGGCAATGTGCACGTTTAAAGCGTGTGCATGCCGGTGGGTGGCGGCATATTTGCGCTTTCGCTCCAATGCTTGTGTTAGCGACAGCTGAACGCTGCACTGGGAGACATTGCTGGATGGGGTGGAGGACTGTGTCTCATCATCCTGACCCACAAAAAGCTCTTGAGACAGTTGCTGGAAGTCCCCAGCATCATCATCCGGACTTCGGGAACTTTACAAAGGTTGGGCATTGGTCACGACAAACTCCTCAGGTAAGAGAGGAACCGTTTTTTCCCACTCTGGGCAGGCACCTGAGAACAGTTCCTGGGAGTCCGCCTGCTCAGAATCTGTCATTTTCTGGAGTGACGAGGCTGGGAGGAAGGGGGAGCAGCCAGAGGATTCAGAGGTGCAGTCCCTAGGCCGGGAGTAGTGGACTGCATAGAAGACTGAGGGTTTGCTACATTGCTGGATGCGTTTTCTGCCATCCACGACAGGACCTGCTCGCACTGCTCTTCTTGTAATAAAGGTCTACCACGCGGACCTGCAAATTGTGATAGGAAGCTGGGGAGTGTAGGGACTGGGCGCTCTCCTAATCCCTCAGCAGTCAGCTGGGATGCACCCCACCCAGGACTTCGGCCTGCGCCCACACCCTCACATGGACGCCCGCGGCCGCATCCATGTCCTCGACCCTTACCCCTACTCCTCATCATGTCTGATTAAGGATATTGCAGGGCCAAAATAAATTACCCCACCGTATAGCACTGAGAACTGTGGCTAATTTGCCGCACACAGCGATGTGTAGATACCGGAGGCTCTATGTTGTAACCGGAAAAAATTAAACCGCTTTCTTGCGCTGATACGGAGGGGTCATTTACCGCTCACAGAGACTATATAATAGAGAGGCTGTATGGAGTGGGAGAAAAATAGAAAGCCAGTGGATAGTGCTGGTAACTGCTGCAACTTTACCGCACCCAAGGAAAGGGTATTGTGCGACGCTCTGCACAGGGGCAGAAAGCTATACAGCCAGTGAACAGTTATAATAACTGCGACAACTTCACCGTACCCAAGGAAACGGTATTGTGTGAATGTGCAACGGTCTGCACAGGGGCAGAAAACTATACAGCCAGTGGACAGTGCTAATAACTGCGGCAACTTCACCACACCCAAGGAAAGGGTATTGTGCGACGGTCTGCACAGGGGCAGAAAGCTATACAGCCAGTGGATTGTGCTGATAACTGCGGCAACTTCACCCAACACATAGAATGGTATCTGTGAAAGGCTGTTCTGCACTGGCCCAGGAAATATTTGCGTACTATTTATCGATGAGAGTAAGCTGCTATAGCTGTAATGCTCTGCAGAGGGATAGATGTTTAAAAAAAAACTGGTGCACTACTGCTCCCAGCCAGCCACAACAGGTCAGATGTAGCCCTTAGAAGGACCTTTGGGGTTCTTGAAGACAGGATCCTACTCAAACACTTTCCCTATATAAGCAGCTATTTCCCTCAACTCTGCCTAATGCACTGCAGACTGAGAATGCTATAGCTGTAATGCTCTGCAGAGGGATAGATGTTTTTTTTTTTTTAAATTGGTGCACTACTGCTCCCAGCTAGCCACAACAGTAATGCACACGATGAGGAGTAGCCCTAAGAAGGACCGTTGGGGTTCTTGAAGACAGGATCCTACACTAACACTTTCCCTATAGCAGCAGCAGCACTTTTCCTAACCTCTGCCAGCCTGTGTCTGAGGCGAGCCGCGGGCGGGACCACTTTAAGTACTCGGTGGTCACCTGATCTCACCAGCCACTCACTACTGTGGTGGGGGGAAGGAAGGGCTGGCACGTCACAGGAGGAATAGGTAATGCCTTCCCTGCATGTTTATTGGCTAGAAAATGGCGCTAAACATGCAGGGAAGGAAATGCAATTGACTCGAGTACCGCGTGGTGTTCGTCTCGAGTAACGAGCATCTCGAACACCCTAATACTCGAACGAGCATCAAGCTCGGACGAGTGTGCTCGCTCATCTCTAATCAAGACGTTTTGCAGTTTTTTAATTTGTCATTAAAAATTGATTGCAAATGTATATATACTTTTAAAATGTACAATGTATAAATAATATTTTTGAAAAAGTGTCAGTCACTGAATAACAGCAATTAGGGTGTAGATAAGACTTATAAGACTTATTGATTGGTAACACTAAATGTTCTGTTGTACTACGCTCCTGCCACTAGAGGCACTAATCCTTGCTTGTTTTAATTAAAAATATTTAGGGTCCTTCTCCCATTTGAAGCAAATGAGAAGCTGGAACAATGCCTCTACAGCACCACCTATTAAACAGCAGCATTCCTTTAGGTTAATGTCTCACTTTTTAACAGGCCTTGCTATAATGACTAGGAATATAAGCCAAAGTCAGAGTCTTCTCTAGAACGAAAAGATAACCACATACAGACAGACTGTTTCAAGGTTTTTGTCCCTCATCACTCTGCAGTAGGTTGCTGACTGACTGGGTGGAGCAGGAGGTGTAAAGTTTCTCCACTGAAAGAGCACTTCATAGATGTAAGGAGTCTTATAAGGCCATGCAGGTACCCCTGAGAAATGTATGCAAATGGAAAGATGGAACAATGCGGCTACAGTGCCACATATTAAAAGGCAGCATTCCTACAAGTAGAGGTATTGTTCCATCTTCCCATTTGCATAAATGTCTTAGAGGAGCATGCATGGCCTTATGAGTTGCCTCACACCTAATAAGTGTTCTCCCAAAGACAAAACATTTACCCTTCTGACTGATTAGTGGCAAAATTGGTTCATGTAAGGATGGGGCTCATTTCACCAAAATCATCGTGAATTGGAACAGCCAATTCTGACTTACATAAAAGTGAATGAGTGTAAATCGGGTTCACTAATTTGCCCTCCAAAAGCTCCCAAATTTTATTGGAATACAGCCATACATCTGGGGAACATTATGCTTCTCTCAAAATTGGTACAAATAGTGTACAGTAGTGTGTGGGTCAATTGAAGTACAGGGGTGTCACTAAAAACAAATAAAAGGTGTGCTGCTTGTTTAATAAGCAATGTCATAAAATTCACAGGTATTTAAAAGCAAGACAGCTCTCTTGGGGCTCTTTCACACCAGCGTATATTGGCCACCGTTTTCATGGTTGGCCGATATACGCTGTGATCTGATGCTTTGGATTCCAATGCATAAGATCACATGACTGTATTTCTGCAACGTTAAAGTGCCTGGCTGGCCAATATAGCGCTGGGTGTTTTATGTCGGGCCCAAAGTATAGTCCTGGAACTATCTTTTGGCCTGGAATATGTCGGCCACTATATGGGCTCCTATGAGAGCCAGTGACAACGGCCAGAGAAGGTAGGTCGGAGGGAGTTTAGCAGATTGATAAACTCCCTCCCTCTTCTCTCCTCCCCTCCAATGGGAGGGGCAGGATGTGGTGAAGCTAAGTGCTGCCCAGTCCCGCCTCTCCTTTGCTGGCTGTGGACAAGAGGCAGGATGGGGGTGGAGCTAAGCTCACGCCCCTCCCCGCCCCTTGTTCGCAGCCAGCACTGGGAGGAGGCGAGATGGGGTGGCACTTAGCTCTGCCCCATTCTATTGGAATCAGCCGGAGGGGAGGTGAGAAGGAGTGAGCCGGGGCCCATGCCATCTGAACGGGCGTACATACGTTAGATCTCTGCTCCCGTTCACAAATTTTTATGCCCCAGATGGTAGCGTATATCGTCCGGCCGTGAAAACAGCGCCCGATATATGCTCATGGGAATGAAGCCTTAGGGTGACTACCCACTACAGTTCTTTTTCACTGTGAAATTCGCAGCGTTTTTTTCTCCAGGGGTCTATAGGACTTGTTAATGTTAAAATCGCGAACGCGCAAAATAACAAATTACCTCGAAATCGCAATTTTGCGCAATCGCGATTTTAACATTAACAAGTCCCAATAGACCCCTGGAGAAAAAAACACTGCAAATTTTGCAGTGAAAAAGAACTGTAGTGGGTTATCACCCTTAGGGATAAAAAGCAAGGATAAAGATGTATGGATAAGAATAGTCCATCGCTAGAACATCCCAGGAGGAGAGCGCATTGTAAATGGACCAAGGCTTCTGCAAGACTCGGTCATAAAAGCATATAAAACAGAAACAAATAAAATACAGCACTCAAAGTGTTAAAATTCAGTGCTAAAATCCATTTGGCAAACTTTGAGGTACTCCCTTAGAGGGGGTTGAGTTCTGGTAATCATCCCATCGCTCACTCTGGTGTCCAGGAATGCCAAACAAATAGAGTTGTTCTGTGTCGACACAAGGCTAAGTCCAATAATGTATAAACTTAAAAAGATTTATTGGCGTAGCAAATCTAATACAAGACAGGTACAGAGATGGTGCTACATGTTGCGGAGAGTAACTCTCCTTTCTCAAGCACAGGATTATTATAAGTAAGATTTCAGACCAGATAATTATAGTAATACATTCTTGATTTGGCAGTAACATGGCGGCAGGTTGAACGTAGTTATGTTTATACGTGGACATACGTGTTTGCGAACAATCATAGTGCCTGTTATGGGCATGCCGTCCAACGAAAAGGCACCAAATCCAAGCATGCATTCTAGCAACCAGAAATAGCATGATGCTCTTAGTAATGCACAACCCCTCGTATGCGGCTCAGCGCCGGATTATCGTATGACATGAGTACCAAAAAGCGGAAATGGAATAATTCACGTAATATCATTAGACATTTGGAGAAATATAATAAATGAAAGCATGTTGTATAAAATATAGATCAATGAGACTCAAATGACCATGCACGCTCCTTTGGGTTTATTCCATCTCCCTTATTTGCATATTACCCAGAGGAGCGTGCATGGCCATTTGAGTCTCCTCACTCACCATCTAGGTGCTCTCCCTAAGGAGAAAAGATAGCTTTTCTGATGCCCCATCCCATGCCTCTCACTAGCAAAGCCGGACTCCTACTGTACACTGATGAAGGGCAAATACCCTGAAACAGCTGTCTGTACATGGAGTCTGGCTTTGCTTTTAATTCCCAGTCATTGTTACAAGGTTTGTTTAAAGAGTCTGACTTTGGGTTGAAGAAATGCTGCCTTCTAATAAGTGGCACTGTGGAGGTTTCATTTCATCTCCCTTGTTTGCATATTACCCAGAGGAGCATGCATGGCCATTTGAGTCTCCTCACTCACAGTCTAGGTCAGTGTTTCCCAACCGTGGTGCCGTGAGAGGCTGTCAGGGGTGCCGCGGCTGTGCGGCTAGTATTCTTGTATTCTTTGTTTTATGTCGCCACCGGAATATGCGGGTGGCGACATAATGCACGCCGGTTATAATGCAAGCAAGCATAGTTTGGAAAAGTTAACGGCCCAAGCTCCTGATTGGCTGGGGGCGTGTTTCATACAGAGAGCCGAAGGCAACATAGCAGAGCGCGCGAGAATGGCCGGAACGCTGCCCACACAGCATCTGCTCACTGGGTAGCCAGTGAGAGGAGAAACTGCAGGGCACCGGCGCCAGTGCTGGAGCACCGAGGGGACCACGGTGAATAACAGCTCTGGTGCCGACTGTCGCAGCGCGTACGGGAGCAGGCAGAGGGCCGGAGGTCAGCGGTGGACCAATGACAGGGGCAGGCAGAGAGCCGGGGGTGACTGACAGGTGTCGGGCTGCATTGCTTTTTGCATGCCCTGGACTCCAGGGCCGCATAAAAAGTGAGGGGGAGTAATGGCCGCATGTAAAGTGGTGTGGTGTGGTGGGGGTGGGGGTGCATTTTAACTCTTTCCACAAAACTTCTGCCCTATTCAGCAATTCCAACAACCTGATTGGTTGTTTGGTGAATCAGCCAACCCAAACAACCAATCAGGTTGCTGGAATTGCTGAATAGGGCAGAAGTCTTGTGGAAAGAGTTAATATGCGTTAATATGGCCGCATGTAAAATGGTGGGGAGGCATATTAGCCTTTTACTCCCCACCTCTACACAAGCCAACCTAAACAACCAATCACAGTGAATCAGCCAAATCAAATAACCAATCACTGTGAATGTGTAAATCCAAACAACAAATCAGGTCGCGAATGCTGTGGAGTTGGGGAGTAAAAGGCTAATATGCGTGGGGGAGGGAATGGCTGCATGTAAAATGGTGGAGGGAGGGAATAGCTAAAAATGAACATTAAAATGTTGTAAATGACTATATTTTGTATATCATGTAAACATTTTGGGTAGAGGTGTCCCTGTGAAAAAAATCCAACGTAAAAATTGACATTCAATGCGGAATATATAATATGTCATAATAAGCCACACCCTAACCACGCCCACGGCCACACCCGGACCACACCCACTTTTCATAGGGGTGCCACGCCATAAAAATTTTTTCCCAGGGGTGCCGCAAGCCTGAAAAGGTTGGGAACCACTGGTCTAGGTGCTCTCCCTAAGGAGAAAATATAGCATTTCTGACCACCAGAAATCTAATTATAACACTCCTAACTAGATCAAGAGGAATTTTTTGATTATAGGGACAAGAAGAGGCTACAATGTTTTTCAGGGTTATATTTGTTTTGAAAGATAAATGTTGGTTGTTCAGAAATCTCATTAATAAGAAAACGTTCACCCCTCAAGGTTTCCCAATGTCTTGCAATAGTGGATTTTAGTTGTGAAGGTTGTGAGTTAAAACAGCTTACAAATAAAGCCTTAGGGTTTCTTTCTTCTTGTGTGATGGTAGATCTCTGCAGGCATGTGTTCCATCCTTGAGTTAAAACTCTAGTATAAGAAGATGCAACTAATTCTTAGGGATAACCCCTAAAAATAAAAAAACCCACTGTTTTAAAGTTTCTGATTGTTGAATAAAAACCTCATCAGAGGTATAGTTCCTCCTGATTCTTCTCAAGTGTCCATATGGGATGTTAACTTTCCATGTCTTGGCATGGCAACTTGAGAAGTCAAGATAGCAGCTTGAATCAACAGCTTTGAAGTGCATTTTCATGTGGATGGTATTGTATACAATATATAATTCTAGGTCTAAGAGGACAATCCTTGTTGGGTCATTTTTGCCTGTAAATTCCAACACCCTCTGGTTCTTGTTAAGAACGTCAAATGGTTTTGAGTCAGCCCCAGTGCCATCACAGATAATTAAAATATCATTAATGAATCTCTTGTAAAAAAATAATGTGTGGGTCCCTGATTTGTTCCCCAAATGCTGTCATGTATAAATTTGCATAACTTGGGGCAAATTTCACCCCCATAGCAGTACTTTTTGTATGCAGATAAAATTGAGCATTAAAAAAAAATGTTCTGTAATATAACATCAATTGCTTCTAAAATAAACAATCCTTGGTGGTGTGGCATAGGAGGAAGTTGGTCTAAAAAATGTTTAAGTGCTTGGACACCCATGGAATGGGGGATATTAGTGTATAGCGATTTGACATATAACGATGCCCAGACAAAACTCCTTCCACACAACACCCTCAATTAGAGACAGGAGATGTCTAGTATATTTAACCCCATAAGGACCAAGCTGTTTTGTACCTTAAGGACCAGACACTTTTTAGGGATTTTACCCATGTGGTGGTTTTACTGCCCTATTTTTCTTCCCTTAAGCTACCAAAATTTATTTTTGTTGCATTTTTTCCCCATGAGATATAGGGCTTTTTTAAAATATGATTTTCACTGACTTTTTCCCCGTTTTTTTAGTTTTATTGGGGGTAAAAAGCTAAAGAAATTTTTTTAAATTAGTAGATTTACGCTAAAATAAAGTATGGGAACAGGTTTCTCATTTTGTCTCAGATGTTTTGATATATAATATGTGTAGTTTTGGATTACAGGGCGCATATAGCAACGTTTTTGGTTGGCGTAGGCTCTCGGTTATTTTCTTTCTTATGTATATATTGTTGTTTTATTCTGTAATTTTGTTTTACTTGTGTATGTAATTATGTTTTTTATTATCTATGTCCCCCATGACGTCATACAAGACCTCTGGGGGACATTCACATGTTTTATTTTTTTTTTTTATTTGACACTTTTCCTCTGTAGCTGGGGCATCCATAGGAGCCCCAATTACAGGGAAAAACACCCCCTGCAGTAACATTAGTCACTGGCATAGCTGGTCAGGGTCTGCCCAGGCCCTGTAGCTCTGCTGTAGCAGGGAATCCCGGCAGTCACATGACCCCCAGGCTTTCGTAGTGGAAGTTACACTTCCACTTTCACTTTCTAGTACGCAGCGCTCATTGAGCGCTGTGTACTTGGGGAAGGAGAAGGCAGAAAGGGTTAATAACCCCTCCTGCCTTCTCCTCCAGATTATCAGCTGTCACTAACAGCTGACAACCCATCCTGCTTCATTACAGAAGCAGGAGGTTTTAATCCCTGCCATAATTTTGCATACGGCTGGGCTTAAAGCCTGAGTCCAGGCGCCTTATATTTCCAGTGCCTGGTCCTAAATGGGTTAAGATATGCCGGCAGATATGTGACAAATCTTTGCAGATGATGGTCCAAGTACTCAGGCAGCCCACTTGTTATAGAGCCCACCACAGAGATGATGGGTTGTCCTGGTGGGTTAGAGACATTTTTATGTATTTTGCACAGGAAATAGAAATAAGGAAACTCTGGGTTAGTGATGCAAATGAGTTTAATAACAGTGATTTTATAACATTTTACTACTTTATACTTTAACCCACTCCGTTTTTATCCTTCCAGTCACCATTTCTACGTTTTTCTTGCTTTTTTGTTTAATTTTATTTTACAGCACCTTGCAAATATTTCCCAGTACTACTTTCTACACTCCCCTGGAACATTATTTACATTTTTAGTCATTTTAATTTTGTATATTTCTAAATGTATGGTGACATTTTATTCATACTCTCATATATTCCTCCCTTACCACTTCCTCGTCATACTATATCATCAATCATCTCAGGTGTTCTCACCAATTTTATTACAGATTTTTTATATAAATTTTATATTTTATTGTATATTTGATTTATATCCACATAGCTTTTATTATTGTGTTATTTCTCTACTGTTCCTTCTATATTGAGTTTTTACATATTTTCTTGTTTTTTTCTTGGTTTTACTAATGATATTCTATTCTTTACATACCTTTTTGTATATGTTCTTTCTTTTTAGGTACACTGATCTATATTTTATACAACATGTTTTTATACATTATATTTCTCCAAATATCTAATGATTTCATGTGAGTTATTCCACTTCCAGTTTTTTGCACGCCATACTCCATAATCCTATGCTGAACTGCACGCCGGGGGGACATGCACTACTAATGGCGTCATGCTGTTTCCGGTTGCTGGAGTTAGCCTTGTGTCAATCCAGAACACCTCTATTTGTTTGGCATGCCTGGACACCAGGGCCGGGGAGAAGGGGATGGGGATGTTCTCTTTGATCATTTCTAGAACCCACCCCCCTCTAAGTTAGTACCTCAAAATTAACCAAATAGATTTTAGCATTGAATTTTAACACTTTCAGCACTAGATTTTATTTGTTCCTGTTTTATATGAATTTTACCAGGATAAATTCCAACAGGTGGATGTGACACTCAAACATGGGCCTGTTCCAAGCAACAGCCATAGAGCTACTAAACATTATGCTACCTCAGACAGCAGGTGTGCAACTTGTTTTAAAATCAATGTCATTAATTTTGCAAAGGACAAATTCTATGAGGTGAACAGAACAGCCAAGCACGGGCCTTCTCCAAGGAAAAGCTGTAGACTTACAGATGTTTTTGTGCTTTAGAAACTGTTTATTTTGGGAGAATAAGAAGGAGGAGAAAACATGGCGGAAGCAGGTTATGGAGTGCAATAGCAGTTCCACCACCACCCCCAGAACCAGCACTTTGAGAGCACATGAGCCACAAAACTACAATGCATTGCGGATGCATCGCTGTAGCCATAGGGATGCATCTCAGCAGCCTCAGACATTGCTCAGTTGCCAGTGGAATTCACAGTTTATGATTTTGCTTTAAACTTTTCTTCTTTCTTGGATTCTACTTCTGGAACCTTGAAATCCTGGGCTATTAAGCATTTCAATGTAAAGGTCGTAGGTTATTAAGAAATGTGGATCACAAGAACTAACATTGCCTAGAGGAATTTTTAGTATGGTCTGCTTTGGAGTGTGATAAATTAAGTGAAGGCAACAAAGTAGAATTGATCAATTGTGCCATCATGAAACATTTTCATTTGTAAGGTCAATGATACGTTGACTTTGGACAGAATGAAACTTTACTTTGTGTTTTGTGAAAGATGGGATGTCTCATTCTAGTGTTAACAACCATATGCGTTAACATTACAGTCACTTAATCATACCCCACCAACAATGCAGATACCATTTCACAGCTCATTCAGTGTACTACTAAAGGGTACTCCCAGGTCAGTGGATGCAGGAGGGGGCAATTCACATGCTAGACAAGGTCCATAAATAATGTATGAGATCTAGCACTTTAAGGAGTTTTGTACATTATCTCTGGATTGAAAGAGGCTTGACAGTGATACGTGAATTACATGAAAGGAGACAAGAATCACCCTGGAATACACATTTATTCTCTACTTTATGGAAAGGCAACATAGAAGGGCTGATGCTATTATATTATTATATTATGCATTTATTAAAAAAGAATTCACAATATCATTAAATATAGTATGTATATTCCGCACCTATAAAGTAATTATCAGTGACAGTGTCTCTGAAAAGTATTCACCACCTGTTGTTTATATAATAACAGTGAAAAGTGTGGCCTGAATTACTGAAAAAAGTTTGGTACCGTGTTAGCGAGTATGTGATTTTTCCAGCCAAGTAATTTTGTTGTCATGATACCTTTTAAGACTGAAGAAGAACCCTGCGTTGGTTCGGAAGCTCACATTAATATCATGTATTTTTGTTAGCCATTAAAAGGTATCATATCAACAAGACTACTTGGCTTCTCTGACTGAATTATTATTACACAGCACAAGAGGCGCTGGTAAGTACAATGCCCACTGGAGTAAAATGCGGCAAATTTATCAAGAGACACATGCCTCTAAATAAAGTTGATGGATCTCTGGCGGTCTGTTTACCAGAAAGACAAATTTATGCTAAAATTTATGTTAATTTCTGGTGTAAATTATATTACATTTATTCAGCTGTGGTGACTCCTCACCTTTTCTCTAACAACTGCTTTATAGAAAAGTGGTGAGGACAAAGGAAAAGGGCCAAATACAGCTTGTACAAAAATATGGCACTTTATACCATATTCCAGCCATACGGCCCTTCACAAAATTCTAAACTCTTAAATATCAAGATGAACAGAAATTTCTATAAATGAATTTACTGTAAGACAATTTGCATAATGACAGTTCTCTCCTATATTCATCAAACTGTGACTATAAACTTAAAGGGTTTTTTGGAATTTAGAGTGAGAAGTGCCTTATTCGAGTACCTGCTTGCTCGTCTCTAAAGATTCGGCTGCTGGCGCGGGTGACAGGTGAGCTGCGGCGGTGAGCAGGGGTGAGCGGGGGGGCCCCCTGGCGCCTCCCGAATCTTTTCCCCCTGGTAGTCAGTTACTTGAAAAAAGTGGTGCTCGATTGCGAAATCGCCCTAAATGAGTACATTTGCTCATCTCTAATAGATTTACATTAGATCCTTATTATTGTCCGCAAGACAGTGGCCAATATGGAGCTAAAATACAGTCATCTGAAAGCAGCCTTACACAGTAAATTGAGGCCTTATCTCAGCAATAGCCATATACTAGACCAAGGATCCGGAGTGTATAAAAGCTTTAGCTGTGGCCTATCTGAAAAAAAAAAGTAATTCACTGATCAATGTTCCCCGTGAGAGAAACATTTGTCAAGTAGATAAATACGGATTCTATACTGCAAACGTAGCCATTAATTTGTGTTTGACCCCAGGGCGTAGAGTATTTTGATCATGGCTGATTTATAGCTATGGTTTGTATATGCAGGAAGCAGCAGTTGTTACAGAAAGTTGTATTTTTCATGGGGCTCAGTGCAAAAGAAAGCTCATTGTCGAAATGAACCTTGTTTCCTCAAATTACGATGTCGTTTTGATCATAACTCCAAAAAGTGCCAGGGATAATTAAATGTAGCATTTATCGGAGTAGACAGTACTTAGTCAGCTTCCTCTCAACACCTTACCTTTTCAAAAGACTTCTGCACGGCTCTATATAAACCGCCCTAATGAGTCATTCATACGTTTCAGTGCTCG
The DNA here is from genome assembly GCF_035609145.1 of Eleutherodactylus coqui. Classification (NCBI taxonomy): domain Eukaryota; kingdom Metazoa; phylum Chordata; class Amphibia; order Anura; family Eleutherodactylidae; genus Eleutherodactylus; species Eleutherodactylus coqui. Next base: position 93,767,793 of record NC_089843.1, on the reverse strand, counting down.
GATGGAGAGTCCTGACAGTCAGCTGTCCCGCTTTACAAGCTGATTATTGATGACTATGCTATTATTTTCGCAGTTTGTTATTCACCTAATTAAATGTGTGTGATATCGGAAACATTAAGACTTCAAAAGGAAGCACTTTCTTAACATTGAGTTTATCCTACCTTTGAACTTGGTAAAATAGTTTTGATACAGATTGGACCAACTAGTAGAAGAAAAGAACCTGTAAAGAATGCTAACAGCACAGGGATCAAGATTTGAGTATGTAATTACTTTTTAGTGTTTTAAACTCTATATAATCTAGCTTTAAGTGTTTAAGGGCTTTAAGGTTGAATTCCATCTGTCCCATAAAGTTATGTATTGCTGCAGAAATGAGCTCCTTTGATCTGCTGAAAGATAAATACGTTCATCTGGCACAATGCTTGTAGAATGTTGTGTCTAAATAAGTGAACAGCCACATACATCATTTGTAAGGTTTTAGCAAACGTCTTCTCTTTATTTGTTTTGTTAGATGTTACACAATTTTTGGTCACTGAGATATTAGAAGTTTTTGGAGGTATTTTGGGGTCATAGATTCTGAAAATGACGTGAGTTTTTCTCCATCAGGTCTGCTTATCAAGATATGACATATGTTTATATACATCTATATATGTACACATATTGTACTATACATATAATGACTGCAAATCAAAAGCTGAAGGTACGAAGATAAATCCCAAGAAGCCTAGAACAAAAAAAAATACGTTTGTTCATTGAGATGAGGAAGACCCTACATTTTAATGATTTCCCGAGATGAGATATTCCTGGACATCCCCGCTGGATGCTTCAGCAAGAGTCCGCCATCATATGGGAGTTCCCAAGGAAATGCTTTACAACCATATAAAACAACGACCACGCACGTGCCTGAAAGTTGTCCACTGAATCTTGGAAATGCTGGTTTTTCATGCGTTGTCAGATTTGTGGTCCATCGAATTTACCTGCTTTTAGCTTCTCCACACTCATTGCAGGAAATTTTCTACATTTGTAGTCAAAACACCTTCCATTACTGTTCAATGACTTTACAAATTGTTTCATCAAACCAAATTTGATGTGCAGCGGTGGCAATATGTACCATATGTACTAATAGTAAGCAAATGCTGGCGGGAAAATAAAATAAATATAACAAAAAAAAGCTAATAATATCAGGAATATCTCAAAAACTACAGCTCATACAATGAAATGAATATACCCAGAATAAAGTCTAAAACTCCAGGCACCAAGTACAACTTTTTATTACCTGGTATTATACTTGTAGAAAGCCCATTCCAGGATAGCAACTGCAATATATATGAATATTTCACCCTGAATTCATGAATGGGTGAGTGCTGCCTCTGATTGGCTGAGCGCAGGGACCAATCAGAGGCAGCTCTCAGCTACCTCTGATTGGTCACAGTGCTCAGCCAATCAGAGGCAGCGAATTCAGCAGGCGGGAATTTTAAATCCCTGCCTGCTGAATACTACTGAGAGCAGTGCAGGGAGAAGAGCTGGCTGGACGCGGCTGAGCGCCGGCAGCTGAAGAAAGGTGAGTATTCTGTTTTTAAAATTTTATTCACCATTTCTTCTTGTTTTTTAGAGAAGGGCTTATATTTAAAGCCCTTCCCTGAAAAACAATTTCAGGATGCCGGCAGCTGGATCCCCTACCGCAGCTGTCATCTGTGACAGCTGTGGTAGGGAATTCTTTATTCCCCTCAAGGATGAAGAATTCCTTTGCTTCATCTGTCACAAATGTGGCAGGTGCAGCAGGGAATTCTTTTTCCTCGTGAGGATGAAGGAAACATCTGTTCTTCATCCCAGCGGGGACATGGCAGCGGCGGACAGGTAAATTTAATTTAATTTTTTTTACACTCAAATTTTTGTTTTTCAGGGAAGGGCTTATGTTTAAAGCCCTTCCCTGAAAAACAATTACCGGGTGCCGGCAGCAGGATCCTCTACCGCAGCTGACGTGTGACAGCTGCGGTAGGGAATTGAGGAATTCCTCTACTGCATCTGTCACAGATGTGGCAGATGTAGCAGCAGGGAATTCTTTTTACTAGCGGGGATGAAGGAAACATCTGCCGCGGCTCCACTGAAAACAATGCAGAGCATGGGTCACCTTGAAAAATGCTCGAGTCTCCCATTGACTTCAATGGGGTTCATTACTCGAAACGAGCTCTCAAGCACTACAAAAAGCTCGGCTCGAGTAACGAGCACCCAAACATTTTGGTGCTCGCTCATCTCTAGTTATACCCCTTGGAAAAACAAATTCTTTTTAAAAGAAGTGTTTTTTAATATGTAAAATAGTAAAGATTAAAAAACTCTATACATTTAGTATTGCTTTAATTGTATCGAATCACAGAACAAATTTAACATGTCATTTTTACTGCATGGAGAACATTTTAAAAACAAATCCCAAAAAACACCGTTCACTGCACAAATATATTGCGCAGTGGTGAGCGTTTTTGCACTTACACTAGTTTGTGGCAGCCCTTAGAGGACACTATCATATTATAGCTAACATACACTTCTATGGGGCCCTACTATGCCTACATCACAACAGGCGCTGCCATGTGCATAGTACCTCGCACAGCATGATCTCAATTACCTTTTTGGTGCAGATACTGTACCTCTGTTTAAATTTACTTCACGTCTTAACTGATTTCTAAATATTAGGATTCAGAATATTTGCTAGGCTTCTGTTACCCATGGGGGGGAAAAGGGTCCATTTGGGGCGGATTTGCAGTGGAATTTCTGGGCGAACCCTCTCTATGGAAATTCCATGGCATTTGCAGAAGCAGCAAAGCGGATGAGATTTTGAAAATCTGTGGAAATAATCTGCACCGAACCTGTGCAGAAATTGAAATGTGGTGCGGTATTCAATTCTGCGGCAGTCTATTTTATCGCTGTTTCCACTGCGGAATTCACTTTTTCTCAACGAGGATGTGAATTCTGCACAGATATATGCGATAATATTAGCATCAAATGGCGCAGGTCTTGAGGCAGGCCTACCGCTGCTGATCTGCTGCTGAATACCGGTTGTGGATATTCCGCTGCAAATCAGCCATGTGGACCCAACCTAAGATTGTCAGTCCACGTAAAAAGGCCATAAATATTAACCCCATGCATGCTTTGTTCCCACTGTTGCTTATTCTACATTGCAGATGCTTGTTCTGTTCCATCCTGTCATAATGTTGATTCCCAAACAATTGGCAATACGCTGCAGGCGTTGCTTTTTAAAGGAAGATTTGGTATGCAAAAACCACTGAATTATGTAAGAAACGCAGTAAATCGGGCAGCCGCAGAGTATTAACACAATATCATTGATGTGGGTTTTGTGGGCAATGACTGCAGTGTTAGTCTCTGAAAGGCAATTAATCCTTCTGATTGTTGGAGAAATCAGATGTTAGAAACAGATGAGAACTCTATGATGATTTCAGCTGGGGGAGCGTTGGATCGCTGACTTGTAAGCACAAGGCTTACCTTCCTGTTTGGATAGTCGGGGGTTTCCTAAATTGTAAATAAAACTTTGCAGCCATTCACTTCACTGCCTGATCTAAGCTAAGAAAACAAAACACAAAAAGAAATGCGCTGGGATAGTATGTAAAATATCTAAAAACATCTCAAATGCTTTATACATTTTATGTATTTCTGTTTATATAAAGTAAAAAAAAAATCACATGTTTTGATTTCTATTCGGAACATTCATAGTGATACAAACTCCAACAAATGACATCAGCTCTGGAACAAGAAGCGGTGATGGTTGGTTTGCGGATTAACTATGAGAAGACACAGGTTATGTAAATTGTACAGATAGACCACGTTTTACTGGGAATAGCAGCCTATATCTTGCAGATGAATTTAGAGAACAATGGGGAATATATCAATATATAACAATATATATCAAAACATGACGTCAATATATAACAATATCTGCCCAGCATACTTATCTTCAGTTTGCTTGCAAATCAAAAAAGTCAAAACTCAGATTACTTAAAGCAATTGTTATTTAGGCATGTGTCGCATGAGCGTATATGTATTTGCGTGTACATTTGTGTTGCGGTTTTGCGCATCGGACGTTGCATATTGCTGTCAGCCATTAAAAAGTCAGTTAGTTTAATGAGTCCAAGACGTGTTCTTTTCATGTGCAAATGCACAGAAAAATAATGCATGGTACGCTTTTTGGTGTAGCCAAAATGTTCTCGCAAAATACGTGCTTGTGAACGAACCCATTGAAATCAATGGGTTCCATTTCCTGCATATCACATGCACAGCATTTTTTTTTTGTGCAAATAGGCACACAAATACGTCTATCTGAAACAGGCCTTATGCAGTTCACTGATCTGCAAGACCTACACTGACACATGGGAATCAGGACAAAAAGCAAATGGGCACATGTGCTAATACACTCGCTGCTAGGGAGCGTATTAGTGCATGAACCGGGTCTTTTTTTTTTTTGGACTATTCAAATTCCGTGGTAGTGTGGCAAAGTTTGAAACAAAAATAGCGAGAAGATAGGTCCTGCCCTATCCTTCTCACAAGTAGTATTAATGTACACGAATCCTGAATCATATTGTTGCGCTATCAGGCCATGATTTTCAGTTAAAGGGGTTGTCCCGCGGCAGCAAGTGGGTCTATACACTTCTGTATGGCCATATTAATGCACTTTGTAATGTACATCGTGCATTAATTATGAGCCATACAGAAGTTATAAAAAGTTTTATACTTACCTGCTCCGTTGCTAGCGTCCTCTTTCCCATGGAGCCGACTAATTTTCGCCCTCCGATGGCCAAATTAGCCGCGCTTGCGCAGTCCGGGTCTTCTGCAGTCTTCTATGGGGCCGCTCGTGTAGAATGCCGGCTCCGTGTAGCTCCGCCCCGTCACGTGCCGATTCCAGCCAATCAGGAGGCTGGAATCGGCAATGGACCGCACAGAAGCCCTGCGGTCCACGGAGACAGAGGATCCCGGCGGCCATCTTCAGCAGGTAAGTATGAAGACGCCGGACCGCCGGGATTCAGGTAAGCGCTGTGCGGGTTGTTTTTTTAACCCCTGCATCGGGGTTGTCTCGCGCCGAACGGGGGGGGGGGTTAAAAAAAAAAAAAAAACCCGTTTCAGCGCGGGACAACCCCTTTAAAGAGTTGTCAATCTTTATCACAGGAAGCATTTAAGCATGAGGTCTATCCATATATGTGAATCACAGACCTGCTGCAATGCATCTGTAGGCTAAACAGACTAAATTGCTCTGTCTTCCAGACACAAATACTAAAGACACAGCACTAAAGATCGTGTGAACTAGACTGACCACAGCAGGTTTATGATCAGTGATACAGCTCCACATAGATCTGCCATATGATGGTACATAGAGCGCCCATGGTCTATTTTTTATATACAGTAGATATAAATGGTAACAAAATGCAACAGAAAATGCATTCTGTTTTTGAATTTACGCTTTATCTCTAGACAGCAAAAAAAATGGACAGTTCAAGTGAATGCTTGATGTGAACTAAGGGGTTAAAAGAAGTTGGGGGCCCCAAGATAAACTTTTGCACCCAGGCACATGAGCCTTTAGCTATGCCTCTAACTGGGCCTAAATGTAGTTCTAAAAATATCATTGGTAACTTTGCAAACCTTGGAGAAATGTCATTTTAGTAAACTCTGTTGTGGCATTCTGAGCAAATCTTGTGCTGAACCTGGGGACATACATTGCAAAAATCAAAATACTGGATCACCACTGGCTTTGGGTCATACATTCTATACTTTCCATCTTTTGCAGGTGATATAGAATTTGAATGGCTGACTAAGACTTCTCTGGTTTCCTAATGGTGCAGGCCTGATGAAGTTGGCATACCCAGCCTTGTTTCACAGTGACAATGAAGAAAGGGGATCTTGAGCTTGGGTCCAAATGCCCAATATCAGACAAATGTCAACTACAAGTGCTTGACCATACGGCATGTGCGCCCTTAATCTGTGCTGGTTTGCTCCAGAACTCCAAAAGTTGTATATTTAATTGGTAACACTTGCCTTCTAAATACTTTTTTAGGCCACTTTCAGACAAGCATATCTTAGCTTCATATTTGGGCCATGTTTTGCGGACCATAATATGGACCTACTGTAAATCTATGTATCTATTCACGTATTTTTCACGGCTGTTTTTTAACCTATTTTTTGTGGTTTTGTCTTCATATTGTTAATATTATTACTTGGGCAAATATGGATTAGTTTTTGCCCAGTAGATAATGAAATATAGGGAGGCAAATACTGATCAAATACTGATGACATACATTTGTGATGTCATCTGTAACAGGTTTGTAATACAGATCCATATTATGAACGTGCTACAATATGTTTGCCTGACACTGGTCTTAGGCAGCTTTCTGATTAGTATATTTCAAATCTGTATTTAATTCTTGTTTTGCGGCCTGTAGCATAGAACTAATGAGAAAGTATAGGGCTAGTCACATGTGCTTTACTTCATGACCATGCTCAAAATATGCAGCTACTTTGATCCAATTCCCAAAGAAATATGCCTATTAAAGTCTTATGAAAGAGATTCAAATATGGAATGCATCTATATTGCATCGTTATTTCATCTGTATTTACATTCGTTGGTGTTAATTTCTATAGGGCTGAATTTCCCTAAATCCCATTCAATCCTAAGGAACTCATGGTAGTTATGGAAATAGGATAAAACAGGCAGTTCGGATGTTCCTATAATCCAGTTCAACATTGGCAGTGGCGAATGAGCTGGTATGCTAAACTGTGTTTGGTTGGGATGGGAATAACACTTTAACGAATGGTGGTTAAGGAAGCACTTGAGTTTAGTGATCCGCTTTGCACAGCGTAAGTGTAAGGTTACAAGGGCTGAAGTGTCCTGCGCACTAAGATGACTGTCAGTTCACACTCCTTTGACCTTTAACTTTTGTGGAATTCTTTTTGGAGACAGTTAAAAGTCTGATTTACTTTTGCATACTTTACATTTGTGCTATTCAAATGCTTGGAAAAATCTCCTGCAAACTGAGGGATTTATAAGAGTCAGATGTGACAGACACTCACAGATCAAAGAATGACAGCATAGTAATTTAGAAATTAGAGAAGCTTAGCAGAAAAGCCATGGCATAGTGATTCAGTCAAATGCTCCTCGAGTACCTGGCAGCTTCATCCTAGGCTGATTTTGTGTTTATGTTGTTAAGGTGAGCATGTTAGCGAAGTTATTAACCTTTAAACTAAAACTTCACATATTTTTAAAGAATTGTGTTACACTTAAAGCAGCTTGCAAGGTGGTCTGGAAAACAATGTTATGTTCCATCTGATTTTACATGAAGAATTCTAACATACAAGACAAGATTATGGGGAGCAGAACTTGGTATCACTGACCACAGAGCATCTTCCTTTAATTGTGTTTGTGTCTATAAAATATTTAGATCTTCCATATTATTATTTTTTTTAATCTTCCCTCATTTAACGAATATTGTTGAAGAATAAAAACAGTAGGGATCAGTATCAGTACACCATCTGTGTGGTCCGACAATCTCTCCATCAGTGCAACATGAGTTCTGTTGAAGAATATGGGCCAAATTGAAACAATTCCGGGTTGGTGAAAAAGCTTATGAAATGATTTGCAAGGAATGTAACAATGAAGCCATGCCTACGTTTGCTAAAGGCCCTTTAACACGCAACGATTATCACTAGAGATGAGCACGCATACTCGGTAAGGCTATATACTCGAGAGGGCGTCGCCTATTTTGAGTACCTGCTGGCTCATCCCTAAAGATTTAGGGCAGGCCGCAGGGGTGAGTGGGGGGTTGCAGAGGGGATCTGGAGGGAGAGAGAGTGGGATCTCTCTCACTCTCCTCCCCGCTCCCCCTCGCTGCCACGTGCCGCCCCCGACCCCCACGGCTCCCTGGAATCTTCAGAGGTAAGCCAGCAGTTACTTGAAAAATCTCGAGTATATCGCCTTACCAAGTATGCTCGCTCATCTCTAATTATTACACAAAATTTGTCCAAATGGCTGAAAATGAGCTATAATCGTTTCATGTAAACTTGGGCATTGTGCAGTTTTCGTTTGACCGATGGATTTCAGTTCACTTAAAATCCATCGTTCATCTGCTGACTGACTGAGCAAATACATTCCATTTGAATGTATTTCGCTCATCCTTCAATAGACTACAGGATGGTCTCCAGGCGGCATGTATACACTAGCCACAAGGAGAACAATGGAATATTCTGGCAGCTGTTTTCACAGCCTGGCGTGTGTTTAAACACACACACTGGTACTGCAAAAAACAGCTAGAGGTCCTTTTACATGCAAATGAAGATAATAAAGTGTTAATGGCAATTAATGTTCACTAACAATTTATGCAAATAGATTGCTAAATCTGACAATCTTTCAGTTCTTTGAAAGATTATCTTCATGTGTAAAATGACCTTAAGGGCTCAAGCAGAAGTCCTGGTCGGATCGCACTGTGAGAATTCTCGCAGCGGATGCGACTTGTGCTCTAGCGGCGTCTCCTCCTCCGCTCTGCTATGTGCCGGCTCCACCCAGCTGCACATGCGCAGAGCAGAGCCTGCGCGTCAACGGTGATTGTACATGCTGCGATTGGTTTACCGCGTGAGTTTTCACGCGGTCAAATCGCGGACATCTGCATAGGATTGCATAAACTAATGCAATCCTATGGCAGCGTGCACAGGCGGAAATTTTGCAGGAAATCCCTCTGCGGAATTGCCGCCCGTGTGCATTCACACTAAGTCATTCACATGTTGGAAAAAGTGGAGCTGGACTTCATAAATATATTCAGCCTAAATGTTGTATTTCAAAATTGATTTATGCTAGAAAAGGGACATTTGTTTGTTAGAAAACCATTAGGAAATGTTTTCTTACTGTTTCTGGGTTTTTTTTCAACCAATGCACAGTGCCCAACGATCGCTGTGTATACAATAGAGGAGGCAGCAGTGCTTTTGTGCTGCTGTCTTTTTTGGACAATTAATCTACATAAATGTAATATCCATAAAACGAGAAACCAATTGCAATATTGACCCAGTTGGTCCACTTCCTGGTGGAATAGAAAAAAAGTTGAGTCAGTTTGCAAATACATGGATGGTACTATCTATCCTATATTGATACTGACTTGATGCCTGAATTATAGCTTAGTGTTGCACTCAATATTTTTCATGCTTCTCACAATTCTAATACTGTAGCTAAATCTCTAAAGTGCTTTAGTATCCACAAGATTCCTCATTCTGGTATTTATGGTATTGCGGTTATTGTGTGTGCTGATATTTTGCAAATAGTAATTGATTGCAATAAATTATATTTTACTGTTGTTTGATGTTTTGCACTCTATTTTTGTTTAGAATTCAAATAAGCAGCAAAGCAACACTAAAGTATAAAAATATTGGTGCAAGTCTCCTACATAAGGCCCGTAACAGATTTTGCCTGTGACCCCATCCGGTCACCCTGCGTACCTGGTTCATCTGTATTGCGGATGACTGCAATGGCTCCCCGCAGTCATGCGCAGTACAGGCTTTTTCATTGTTTGTATTACCCGTGCCATCGGTAAGAGATGGCTATGGATACCCGTAGTCCATACACAATGTTAATTGTATATGGGCTGTGGGTGGGATGCCTCCATTGACTTCAATGGAGGCTGTCCACGTGGCAAAATAGAACATGCTGCAATTTTTCTTTTGATTGCAGAATATGCAATTCATTTCCACGGGTGTGACGGAAAAATTGAATCTTTCAGTGCCAGCAAATTCTGTGATTAGAATCCGTTCATGTGAGAATCCCCTGTAGGTCAGATCACATAGTCCAAAAAGTAGTTGAGGTAAGGAGTAGAGATGAGCGAGCATACTCGCTAAGGACAATTGCTCGAGCGAGCATTGCCCTTAGCGAGTACCTGCCCGCTCGAGACAAAAGGTTCGGGTGCTGGCACAGGGGAGCGGTGAGTAGCGGCAGTCAGCAAGGGGGAGAGAGGGAGAGAGAGATCTCCCTTCCGTTCCTCCCCGCTCTCCCCCGTAGCTACCTGCCCGTGACTGGCACCCGAACCTTTTGTCTCAAGTGGACAGGTACTCGCTAAGGGCAATGCTCGCTCGAGCAATTGCCCTTAGCGAGTATGCTCGCTCATTGCTAGTCAGGAGAGGAAAAGCCAGGAGAGCTGTGTTGAACAAGTATTGGTCAAACCAAGAGTCAGGTACACACCTTTACATACCAAACTGGGCTAATCACCATTCAGTAGTGGAAGGCTATATATAAATATAAATAGCAAAAGAAGAATCTAGATTGGCCCGGGGATGTAAAGTTGGGTGTGCTCTTTGCCCCTATGAATAGCAGTGTGAGGAGTTGTAGCTGGCAGGAGGATGCGGCGTCTGTGGCATCTGACTGAGGACGAAAACTGCTGAATGAAACAGGTAGGAGGAGCCAGTGGGAATGTGCGCTGAGCGTGACAAAAGGATGAAAGTTTTTTTTGTCCACAAATATACTATTAGGAACATATGAAGCAGTGCTGCCCTGGTATTTCTCAAAAAAAATTCTAGCGCCTCTGGACAAGGAACGTTTCAGAGATCTCTCATTCAATTATAATTGCCATAATAATTATTTGGCATAAATACGTTCAGTAATTCTGACTTTCAACTTACATAATTGCGTTTTGCAAGCCCTATAACCCAAGATATATACAAGATATGTAAAGTTGCAATGAATATATGTTGGCAGCGTATGTAATGAGAGGAGCACAGAGTATAATCAGTAGCGAATTTGCAGCTGATTTCAAGTCAAAATTAACAACAATGGGGCAAATTTTGATTGAATTTTTGATGAGGAAACGCTGTGGATACAGTTACGCTACTCTATTAGATATTAGTTTACATAGGGCTCATGCAGACGGCCTGGTCGGCTCTAGCTGTGGGAATTCCTGCAGCAGGATGCGAACCGTGCCCCTGCAGTGACCCCCGTGGCTCACCTTCAACGGCGTCTCCTCCGCTCTGCTATGTGCCGGTAGCCGCCCAGAGCGCGTCAGAAGTGACGCTTTTTGCCATCCCGTGTGGAATAGATTTTTTACAAATCTCGTCCAGATGGACGAGATGGCAAATCCGCCCTGTGTGAACCTAGCCTCAAGGTGGCCATGCACATTAGATGTACATCAGTCAAACCTGCCTGTTCCAGCAGGTCTGGCTTATTAACTAATGCGTATTGGTTACTCCTGACTCTGCCTTGCAGGTACCTGTAATTGGGTAGTTGGATTTTAACAGCCCCATTTTTTTTCTTCAGCAGACAGGCACTGTCATTGGCTTTTTCCTCCCTCTACAATAAAGCGGCATAGGCTGAGATATCTGTCAACTGAATAAGTGTTTGGCAGACATCTATTGTGTATGGGCAGCCTAAGAAATCTCAGCTGCAAGAGTCACAGCATTTCTATGAGACTAAGACAACCATGATCCTATTCATACCAAAGTTAGTCCTCAAAGCTGTCAGATTTCTATGAAATAGGCTCTAGTGTATGTCTGCTACAGGGAAAATGGATTGTTAGCTTCATTGGTAAAGCTCCATTTACACAGGACGAATGTCAGGCAAACGATGCCCAACACTCGTCCCTGTGTCTCTGCTCTCCCATGCTTCTGCACGGGAGCTAGCAGAGCTGACTGGGTCATGGAGCAGCCAGCAGGGGGGCTGGGCAGTACAGGAGATTTCTCCCCTCTTCCTCCCCCATCCCTCTCCATTGAGATACACAGCGGCCGTTCAGTACTGAACAGCTGCTGTATAAACTGCACGATGAGCGATGAGTTTATTGCTGATCTTTTATGCTGCATAGTGGTAAACAGTCGCTGCATTATTTCAATGGAGAGGGGCGGGGGAGCGAGAGGAGAGAAATCTCCTGCACTGCCCCGCCCCCCTGCTGCCTGCTCTGTGAGCAAGGCAGCTCTGCTAGCTCCCATGCAGGAGCTAGGGAGCGAGGAAACACAGGGACGTGTGTTGGGCATCATTTGTCCGACATTCGTCCCGTGTAAATGGAGCTTAAAATTTCACACGGGCTCGTCAACATGAGATGTCCTCGTGGATGTGAGTTTTTCTTGTGTTAAAATCACTCAGCCTTTTAGCCATGGTGAAGGATCGCGGAGTGTTCCACATTGTTTTCAATAGGCAAACCTTGCATCGCACTCGCATGCACCTCACATGCCGTGCAAGGCTGTGCCGGCCCCCTTTGAAGACAAGGGCGATGTAATGTAATGAGAGACATTCCAACGGAAAACGCCCAAAGATAGGCCATGCTGCGTTTTTTTCCTGCTCCACAATGCAGGAAAATAATTTCTGCGGCAATTTCTGTACGGTGCTGTGGAAAATGTTGTTGCTGATGAAAAAGCAATAGAAAAGAAATATGGTTAAATCTAAACACTGATGTTCAAACTAGACCCAGATCCATCCAAAAACACCAGTTTAGTAATAGGTCCGGTCCAGATTTTGCAAAATCAGAATGGTTTTGAGGAAACTCCAAGCACTATAAGCTGACAGCAGATGGTTTAATTACTGAATTCAATGACCGCTTTGTAAATCAGTTTTCAGATAACTTCCACTAGTGGTTGCTGTAATTCAGAAAGCTGTATGGGCCGGCTCAGATGAGCGTATGCTTAAAACGCTGCTTGTATAATGCAGCATTTTACAGCTGTGTGTGCCGGCGGTGTGCAGGCACATTGCTGCGTAGGGCAGCAGTTTTGCGCTGAGCATGACAGCGTATCTCATGCATTCTGTCATGTGCACTCTGACTTGTTTCTTTTTTGTAAATTTCCAGCTGTGTCGCTTCACGACGTTGCATATAAACGCTGCACATATGTAATGTAACATATGCGTATGTACAGCATTTATTACGTACCCATAGAGAACAATAGGGCTCTATTGCCAGTAATACACGGTAGAATAGAACATGCTATGTTCTTTTTATGCGCCTATTTTTACGCAATAAAAAAACACTAGTGTGGGTGGGTCAATGAAAATCAATGTACTTTAGTATGGCTGCCTGCATGTTGAGGTGGTGCACATGTTTGCCCTCCTGTGTCGGTAAGTATATGGCCATTTTTAGTGATTGTTTTTATATTTCCCTTTCTATGATACATTTATATTAGTGTAGGGACTCACAAAATGTGAGGAGCCTTGACGATTGGCTTGTGAGCTCAAGTATTTTGGCCAAAATCCAACTAATACCTTGCATTTAGGGCTCAGTCAGACGGGCGTTTTTTCGCGCGATTTGCGAATGCGTCCGGCGATTTTATAAAACCATTGCTTTGCAACGGTATCGGACACATGAGCGCTTTTTATGCGCTCGTCCGATAAATTATAGAACAGAAATCGCAGATCGCACCTATCTGCGATCTGCGATTCCTGTTCTCTTCTCTATATGCGCTCAATAGGGCTGGCGGCAGCAGCACCCACCCCATTGAGAACATATAGAAGACAAATCATTCTTCTCTGCCACAGCTGTAACAGCTGTGGCAGAGAAGAACAATGTTTGCCCATTGAATTCAATGGAGCCGGCAATATAGCCGGCTCCATTGAAAGCAATGGGCTGCCGGCGATCGCGGGATGAATTGTCAGGAAGGGCTTAAATATATAAGCCCTTCCCTGCAATTCATCCAGAAATGTGTAAAAAAAAAAAAAAAATATATATACTCACCTGGTCTCGGCAGATGGAGTTCAGCGCGGCCGGCCGGCAATTCTCCTGAACTGCTCTCTCTAGTATTCAGCAGCCGGGGATTTAAAATCCCCGCCTGCTGAATGAGCTGCCTCTGATTGGTCACAGCCTGACCAATCAGAGGCAGCTCTCACTCACACCCATTCATGAATTCATGAATGACAGCTGAGAGCTGCCCCTGATTGGCTCAGCGCTGAGCCAATCAGAGGCAGCACTCACTCATCCATTCATGAATTCAATGTGCTGGACAGCTCCGGCCCGTTTCTATTGAAACGCGGCTAGGAGCAGTATTTTCGGGTGATTTTTCGGCTCCGGTCACGCGATTTGCAGATGCGCATCCGTCATGCGATCCGCAAATCGCGGGAAAAAAACGCCCGTGTGACTAAGGCCTTATTATGTATTATTCACATGCAGTGCGGCTTTAAACGCTGGGGTGCCCAGGGTGACAGTGCCAATGTGGTTCACTTTTTGAGGTGCAGGGCAACCCGCCGAACTATTATGGCGTCATTAATAGGTTACTTGTTTGCATGGTGCATTACATGTATCAGGATGGTCTGACACTTTGTATCTACTCTGTGTAGGAGTATACACCAAGCAGCCACCCCCTCTATATAGGAGGTTGTGTGAGTGGCTGTCTGATCGGTGTCCTCCACAGGTGTAACTGGCTCCCTCATTTGGCAGTATGGCTGCCTGCACGCTGAGGTGGTGCACATGTTTGCCCTCCTGTGTCAGTAAGTATATGGCCATTTTCAGTGATTGCTTGTTTTTATATTTCCCTTTCTGTGATACTTTCTTTGATTCCATTCACTGTGCGCATAATATGAGATTAAATTGCGTTTGTGTGAGCCTGCCCTAAGGCTGGGTATGGTGCAAACGTCACTGCTTTGCATATATGATCGCCCTATAACTTTTTTGTACATTGATATTTGATGTCATATTATCACAATCATAAATAATCATTAGTTATTTCAAATGTTTATATATGTTTTGTGCCAACACAGTTCTTTCTTTAATAATAAATCTTTTAATAATAAAGGGGTTGTTCAAGGTATTTATTTTTGTATATTAATGCTACCCAATAGCATAATAAGACATCCCATACTCATCTCACCTGGTTCCCTGCAGCCCCTGTACTGGTAGCTCTGATCTTCCCTGTGATGCTGTGTCTACAGGCTGTGCACAGGACATCACAGGCTGCTGCAGCCAATCACGGATTAGTGTTTGAGAACTAAGGGTTTGTGATTGGCTGCAGCAGTCTGGGATGTCCCCTTCACAGACTGCTTGTGCTACCTGTAAACAGACCCGGTAAGCTCTTCGAGCAGGACCCTCACCACTATTGTTCAATTTTTAAGTTAATTTAATACTGTATGTAATGTCTGAATATATCTCTTTACATACCCTCGATTTGTAAAGTTCTGCAGAATATGTTGGCACCATGTAAATAAAGATGAATAATAATTAGATGATATCTTAGAAGAGGGGATTAACTAAGGGCTCAAGGGCCCAGGTGCAAAAGTTCAGCTGGTCAACCCCCTTCCATCTGTGCCCATACCCAGGGGGCATAACTTGAAGATTCGGGGCCCCAATGCAAAATTTGTAGCAGGTCCCCCAACAATGATGCTTTATTCATACTACTAAGCTCCCTTTATGGAAAAGATAGGTCTTATGGGCCCCCTAAGGGTCTTGGGCCCATAAGCAGTGTTTCCCAACTCCGGTCCTCATGGCACCCCAACAGGTCATGTTTTCAGGGTTTCCTCAGTATTGCACAGCTGATGTAATTCTTCTGAATGCCTCAGACATTGGCACAGATGTTCTTACTATAGGATATCCTGAAAACATGACCTGTTGGGGTGCCTTGAGGACTGGAGTTGGGAAACACTGCCCTACAGTAATGCCCCTGTGACTTAGAACAATCATTATGTTATAAACACTACTTTGCTCTTTTGTCAGGCTTCTAGATCCCTTGGTACTGAAAATCAGATGTGTGATTAGAGCCTGGGGGCTCTATCCACAACTAGAAAGGTCCTTGATTCACCGTGTGTCACATGGTCATAATACGTGCCGAAATCACAGTCATGTGAGTCCATAGTGATCTTAAGGAGTCTGGCATATCTCCAGAAAAAAATGTATAAGGCCAAGAAATGGTTATGTAGGACAATTAATAACAAGGTTCCAGTATGCAGTTACTCATATCAAGGTGGTTACTGAGGGTACAGAATATCGTATAGTTTTGAGGGTCCAGAATAGGGACTTTTAGTGCCTGCTTGAACCAGACACTAGGATGTTCTTCAAATCCACTTAGACTTGGTAAGAATGTTCAAAATATAGAGTTCCATTGTACCTCCAATAGGTTTTATATGTAGAGATTGTTAACTTTTGAATGGATCATTAATTATATTTTAACAATCAACACTATTTTATGCAATATTGTGTGACAAGACTATGCCTCTACTTGGACTGGTTTGGAACAGTAGATGTAGTAGATTGCTTGGATCACTCTGCAACAACCAAAAGATCTGCAGCATTTACCAAAATTGCATATACAACTATTCCTGCATTCTGGAAGACAAGCTCATTGTTAAAAATACATTCAAAAGACCAGGAAATGGCAACTATTGCTTCAAAACCTCCCAGCATGTCTCATCTTGATTTCTTTCTTACACAGAAGACTTAAGTGCCTATAACTGCTTCATGCTCAGTGGCAAAGCTCTCATTCATGTCACTGGTTTTGTGTGTGGGCTATTTTTCCCTTTAGAAAGATTTTACTGACATTGCATTAGTAGCTATGCTGAAAACTGATTTCATGTCATATGAAGGATACATTGCTTCATGAAATATTTACCACTTTTCATGATTATTTCATAAAACAATGATTGTCAAGTTCAGTTTGAAGTCCTCGTTTTGAATGATTGTCAATTCAGTTTGAAATTGAAGTACAACCCCAATTTCAAAAAAGTTTGGATGCTGTATAAAATAAAATTAAATATAAAGAAAAAAAATAATGCAATGATTTTGATATAGTAGATAATATTTTACTCACAATAGACCATAGCACACACATCAGAAGTTGAAAGGGAGACATTTTTAAATTTCAGTTTTAAAAAATTAACTAATTTAGAAATCGATGGCAACAACACATCTCAAAAAATGTTGGGACGGGTCTATGTGTTCCATTGTGTAGCTTCCAATCTTTTTACAACAGTCTGTAAATGTCTAGGAAGTGAGCAGACCCATTGCTGGAGTTTTGGCAGAGAGGAATGTTGTCCCATTCTAGTCTCATGTAGGATTCTAGCTGCTCAACAGTTCTGGGTCGTCTTTGCAGGATTTTTCCTTTGATAATGCAAAAAATGTTTTCTATTGGTGAAAGGTGTGGACAGCAGGTAGATCAGTTCTGCACCCGGACTCTTCTGCAAAGCCATGTGTGATGGATGCTGTATGTGGTTTAGCATTGTCTTGCTGAAATATGCATGGCCTTCTCTAAAAGAGACATTGTCTAGATGGCAGTATATGTTGTTCTATAACCTCTATATACTGCTCTGTATTGATAGTGCTTTTCAAAGAGGCCCATGCCATAAACACTAATGCAACCCCATACTACCAGAGAGGCAGGCTTTTGCTGATGATAACTCTTCCCTCTGTAGGATGTGGCATCAATGATTTTCAAAAAGAATTTAAAATTTTGATTAATCTAACCACAGAACAGTTTGCCATTTTTGCCTTAGTCCATTTTAAATTAGCTTTGGCCTAAAGAAGATTGTGTTGGTATATGGGCCCTTTTTTGCATGATACAGCTTTAACTTGCATTTGTGGATTGCACGTCAAACTGTGTTCACAGACAATGATTCCTGAGCTCATGCAGTGATTTGCATTACACAATCATGCCTGCTTTTAATGCTTTTAATCCAATACTACCTAAGGACCTGTAGATCTCGAGCATCCAATATTGACCGTCAGTCTTGTCCCTTGTGATTCTCTGAATCTTTTGATGATATTATGTACTGTAGATGCTGCGGTATTCAAAATCTTCACAATTTTACGTTGAGGAACATTTTTCTATAATTGCGCCACAATTTTTAAATTCAATGAATGGCTGAGGGCTGCCTCTGATTGGCTGAGCGATGTGACCAATCTCAGGCAGCGCTCAGCTGTCATTCAAATCTCCGGGCAGCAGAAAGTGCTTCAGAGCAGTGCTGGGAAGCCAGTGAGAGAGGTGATGTATATATATTTTTTAATCTTTACAGCAGGTAGGGATGTTTTTCAGGGAAGGGCTTATATTTCAAGCCCTTCCCTGAATATCACTGTGGGGGTTGCCTGCATCCCATTGCTTTCAACGGGGTGGTTTCAGCGCCAGTCCCATTGAAAGCAATGGGCACGGAGCTATGGTCAGGTGCATTTTGCACACCCGCGCAGTGCATATTTTTTTGGGCACATAGGTGTGGAAAAAAACCCCAAAACACTCATCTGACTGAGCCCTTATTTCTTTTGGTCTGTCTAGCAATATCATGTGAGTGTTCAAATGCCCAAATTTTTAATCTTCTAGATGATTAACCTCTATATGACAGTTGACATGTCTCACGTGATATTGTAGATCACATATTTCGTATTACAATTAGTGTAATTTTTAACAGAAAAAAAATGTTACCAGACAAGTTTGTAAAGGTACGGGCAAGGCTTGCATAGCTACATGTTCTACAAGTTTGTGCCCCATACCTATAGAAACCAGTATGTTGTAACCATGTACCTTGTTGATGTTTTTTAGAACAATATTAAGTTCACTTCCAAAAGAAAAAAAGACATTGCAGTTCTTACTAAAAATCTTTAAAACACCCTTCTTTATTCCATCAGTTTCAAATCACGACCTGGTGGATATAATCATGGGACATGGGCAGCAGCTATTTTACGTTAGCACTTCTTGTTAACCATAAGAATTTTTGGGTGACTACTGCAATGTATTTTCTTATCTTGGAAACTGACTTTAATACTTGGGTTACTTGTAGCCGAGCACCTTCGTTTACCTTCTGGGATCGTTGGAACAGTGCTTGAGTGCACTGATATAGTTCTGTTTCCTATTTTGACTCGTAGTAAGCTCCCAAAATTACCACCTACAGTTAAATCTAAAAATGATACTTGATGGTTTGGATATCTACACCAGCTTTCTTGTCTCATGAGAATGGTGGCATAAGAGAGAGCCATGGAAAATGACATGGGGTGTTGGTAGCAGAATGTCAAGAGTTAGTGAATAGCAAGTGGTGTGAGATTGGAACGATATATTTTGACAATAGGATGAGTGGAAAAAGGAGGCAGGAAACATTTGAGAGAATCAGGAAGAGTCTAATGAAGAGAAGAGTAGCAGGAGGTGATTGAAAAGAGAAAGTTCATGAGGGTGTATTAATCTATTAACCCTGAGCAATATAAGATCATCTCAATAACTATAACAGGCTGGGTATGGTCTGAATATAAAAGTACAGCATTGCACCTAAATGTAAAAAGATAATACAAACCTCTACAGAGTAATTGACATTCATTACCAGTTTTAGCCCCAGCTACATACCGCTAAACGTTTAGAGCAGATCTCTAAAAAATTGGATTTGCAATTAACCTTTAATTATATTACCTATGGGGAAAATAATTACAATTGACCACCATGGCATTGATGATTTTCCCACGCTCTACCCCGCTTACAGCAGGATTGGTGTATTTTGGTAGTGCGTGTTGTTATGCTTACAATAAACATCATAAAAAGCATAATACAGCATGTTTCACTCAATGCATACCCATTTTTCCAGCTTGTAATTTGTGCAGAACTGTACTTATTTTCATAAGTCTAGTCTTTATTGATGATTCTTGTCCTGTTTCCTAACACAAGTGTGGTGATCATCAGGGGGAAGCACCTGCTGGCGTGCAGTTTGCATTTCCAGAAAAGGTAGGGCTCATTTATCAAAACTGTCTTAACTGTAAAACTTTTCTTGTTGCCCATAGCAACAAACAACACTACATCCCATAAAAGATGGTATGCAGTGCACATTGTTCTCCTGCTGCATCATCAGCCCTATCTTCTTCAATTATACCATCAACACGGAACGCTATTTGACAAGATACACAGAATTTGCGAACCAGCTGGATGATAAAGAGCTGCAGAATGGTTATTTCCATCAAGATGGGGCAACTTGTCACACATTCAACCACAGCATAGCAAAAATGTGTTCTTTCATGGATAGGATCATCTTGAAGCGTCTGTGGCCACCAAGATCACATCAGCTTACACCGGCAGACTTTTCCTGTGGGGTCATTTAGAGAGTAAATTGTTTGCAAGATAAACCCCTCACTCTTGCTGCATTGAAGAATAATATTAGATGTGAAATTACCTCAATCAATGTGGGCATGTTGGAGCAAACTTTTGACACAAATTTACGGTTTGCCAAGTTTTTTCCATTTTCTAATGACTGACTTTTACAGACCATGGATGATCATTAACAGCCTGAACACTTATAAAAAAAATCTTAGTTTCAATTAACAGAAATGTGCCCCATTATCTGGAGCACCTATAATCCTTACTTCTGACATGTCAACATTTTCCTTGGTCTTTAGTGGTAAATGATGAGATCATAGCATTTACTTTGCTGTCATCAATGTGTGTTGGGCAATACAATGGCAAGATATTTCCAACTGCATCTTTAGATGGGCTAAAAAAATCATACTTCTCATTATGTCATAGGGAAGTCTTTACATTTATGGTCTGCAGAAACTGTAATACAAGGGATATTCTGCAATTTGGAAATTTTCTTCAATGTATTTCTTCCCTAGAGATTTCAAGTATCTTATTCTTGGGTTCTATGGAGTCTCGTTGTTCTTTATGGTGTTTGTGTGTTATTGAATATTGGCTCATTAGCAGTTGTATCCTCCAGATATACAGGTTACTTTTATACTACAATCAGTTGAAACCAATGGACCCCAATTATGTTGCTGGGTTCTGCCACCTACGACACAAGAGTGTAGTTTTGTTTTCCCCTACTAACCTTTAGAACAATTTCTCACTTTGTGGCTTGATAACATTGCAGTTCCTCTGGTAGTGGGAGCCCTGCACAGGGTCTGCAAAATAAATGGAGCAAAACAGTATTGAGCCTCCTCTCTCTGAGATTCACTCAAGCTACATTTTCTATCTCTATTGAATGTATATCCTTGCTTGAAACTGTTTCGCTGCACACAGAGGTAGAGTTATAGCTTAGCTTTTCTTTTTAAACTGAGGGAAATATTATTTTTTCTTCTTTACTTTTGAATCTAAATCCCTTGGCCAAGTCAGAGTGGCTTGTTGCCATCTCCTCTCCCAGTACCCAGCACTTGGGTCACATGCCCTGCCACCCTCCTCCCCAGCTATATTCCTGCACAGATATTTTCCATTTCATTACATAGATTCCAAAATTAAAGGGTTATTACAGCTTTTATAAGTGATGACCTATCTTCTGGATAGTTGCTTAGGATTCCTGCCAATCAGGTGGTCGTCCAGCCCGCTGTTGGTGCAGTGGGCTAGATGTCGTCATTAGGAGAGGAAGTGTAATAGGTAGGCTTCACTTCCATTAAAATCAATGGGTGTGCTGTCTCCTATTACACTTCTGGCTACTCATTGTGGTCAGAGTTGGACCTTTGATGACGATGTCTGGCCAACTGCACTGTCAGTTGGCCAGACAATCAGCTGATCGATGGGATCCAGTGTGGCAGTTCCCTGCCAATCAATTAAGTGAGACTTCACATCCAGAGAATAGGTCATCACTTATAAAAGCCTGGGATACCCCTTTTAATGACTGCACCAATGATGATTTAAATGTGTGATAGACATGACCAATTATAAAGAGTTCTGCATACATTCATGACTAAAAGAGTCATATTCGTTGTTATATAATCAACAACTCTAGGTTGTGTAACACATGAAAATGGAAAGTTTACCTGAAAGTAATCTAGAACATACATTGTACACTTTTTTCTTCCCAGACATAGATTGTATTCCATTATATGTTTTGTTCTGGGCACCTGAATGCTGAACAATGTGCCACTTATCAGTGTAACAAAAGATTCCTTCATTGCAAAAATGACAGCTGCAAATTCACAGCCTATAACCATGAGAAGCAGGAAATAGGCTATTTAAGTTGGCATTAAAATCAAGTCTTCTTTAATTCAAAATTTAGGTCACTAAATCTGAGATTACTTGGAATATTTTTTCACAAAAATAAGAGTAAATCTGAAATACATTTTCAAAATGTGAAAAACTAAGATTTTTAATATTAAAACAAGTAAATGTATCGAACTGTTCAAGTATTTGATTTAAAATGACATTGACAGCTGTTTTTCATGATTTGAAATATTTGTGTAATGGGCCTATTAGATATCATTTTAGCTTAAAAAAATCTAAAAAGTTTTTTTTTTTCAAAGATAGCTCTAAAATAGAAAAAAATGTACATGGTTTATGTATTTTGTTAAATGCAACATGATCAGGAATATTTAGTTACTACAGAATAAAACAAAAGATTAACATGATACCTACTACATATCTTAGTATTTGTATACCTATGAGGAGTATTGGACTAATACAGTATTTGTAAAATTAATAAAACTGGGGGAGTTCTCTGCTATTTCTTATGAACATGTCATTGAAGAGACCAAACCTTCTTCTTTAAGAAGCACTGCAGTTTTTTCTTTACTTGAGAAGTTCCTCAGAATATCACTGACCTCTGCTGTTAAGAATATAATTCTGTAGCTCATCACTTCCAGGCTGTGCATTCTGCACTTCTGGCCTTCAGGGTAAATGACCAGCACTCTGACTCTGCTCTGTGCCCTGCAGTTAATGGGTCAGCTTTATGTCAACTACCACAAAGAAAATCTTACTCTTCTTTCCCAAAGCAGCTAATCACAAAACAACTCTCATTTTGCAGAGAAGAATTTAAAATGAAAGCTGTTCTGTGATTGGTTGTTATGGACAAGAAGAAAATGTTTTTCTCTATGACAACTGACATTTAGCTGACCCATTAACCGCAGGGCACAGGATTCTGGTCATTTAGGCTGGAAGTGCAGAATACACATTTTGGAGTGAATGAGCTACAGAACTGGATTCTTCACAGCACAGGTCACTGATACCATAGAATCATAGAATAGTAGAGTTGGAAGGGATCGCCAAGGTCATCTGGTCCAACCCCCTGCTCAGTGCAGGATTCACTAAGTCATCCCAGACAGATACCGTGTTTCCCCAAAAATAAGGCACCCCCTGAAATTTTCAGAAGTCCCAAATATAAGGCACCCCCGATAGTAAGGCATAGTAAAGTGTGCAGGCAAGTCAAGAGGCCTGTCCCCTGCTGCCATCCCTGTTGTCTCCTACCTCCAGATGTATAGGTAGATCTGCAGACAGTCTGCTGTTATCCTGTCCCTGCTGTGCTATACGAGTATGCTGTTGTCAGCTCCCCTTGCTGGCTGGAAAAGTCCATACTGTACGTTCTGTTCCTGCTGTACATGTCTGCTGTGATGCAATACCATCCCCGCTTACAAGTGGTACAGGAACTTCTGTCTGCAGACAGGTATGTTACTTTACAGGCCTTATTTTTTGGCAGTTTGGCCACAGCGATAAACAGCGAGATTTCCGCCGAGAAAGCGCTGCTTCAAAACCCACGGCACTCAGACGCTTGTTTTGAAGCGACCTGGCTGCACGCTTTTCCGTTTCTGTGGCCGGTGAATCCGCACCACAACACCGGCTTCTCCCAGCTTTGCCATGACAGATTTGCTGTCCCATGGGGACGAGATTTCTGAGAAATTTTGTCCACAAAGCTGGCCAATTGAGGGATTAGCGGCCACAGACGGATTTGCCGCGGTGAAATAAGACACCCCTGAAAATAAGACGTAGCGCATATTTGGGAGCAAAAATTAATATAAGACGCGTCTTATTTTCGGGGAAACAGGGTATTTGTCCAGCCTTTGTTTGAAGACTTCCATTGAAGGAGAACTCACCACCTCCCATGGTAACCTGTTCCACTCATTGATCACCCTCACTGTCAGAATGTTTTTTCTACTATCTAATCTGTGTCTCCTCCCTTTCAGTTTCATCTTATTGCTTCTAGTCTTTCCTTGTGCAAATGAGAATAGAATGAAACTATTTTAATAGATTTCTTAAAAAACTGGAGTGCTTCTTTGAGTATAATCAATCAATCTTATAGCAATGGTGGATGCTTACATGGCTGTTATGGCTGACTCATTCTTCCTGCTCTATTACTGCTTTCACTGTAGTTACTGCTTTTTTCCTACAGTATGTGGGCTCTGTTCTGGGTCTATGGCTGAGCATCTTTGATTATTTAAACCTGTCTCTGATACCTGATCCTTGCCTGAGCAACAAAGTTCCAGTTTGAGTATAAAAGTGGGATTTTGCCTTCTATGTTTAGATTGATTCAGAGTGTTTTTAACTTTGCCTCCTGATTGTTTTCTGCCTTGCATCTTAATTTTCATATTACATAAACTGTATCAGTCCTGCCCTCTGATATGTGAGACCACCCTAATACACTCTATGTAAGACACACAGTATTTTGTACCCTTGCATGCTGTCAGCTCTTTCTGTCTGTGATTACTCTGGGGATGTAACCTAGGGATTCTTTGTGCACTGTTTATACCCTTTTGAGTGGTGTTTTATACCTAAAATCTGATACTTTCACAGCGGGTTTCCTCCTTGTCCGAGGGTCTGTGACATCTATCTATCTACTGTAACTTTCTCATCTCTCTCTTTTTCTCTCTCCATTTCTACCTATATATGTAATAATTGATCCAGTTGCATGCTTAAATTATGTTTATTACACAGGAAATCAGCCACTGGAACCGTGCCATCTATTGAAGCTTTCAGTGAATGGTCTAATCACCAAATGTTATTATTCAGGGATTAAGAAGCTTATGTGATTTTTTTTCTACAAATGGTTTTGAAAAAAACAGAAAGTCAATGGTGACTTGGAGAAAGATGCTGTCATTGTATTACAGGTCATCCTATACTTTCAGGAAATAGAACAATTTGCTTTACATAGGTTTTGCAGTCTTTATTCTTTCAATAATGGACTTTCATGGAATATTTAAATCTTACGGTCATTTTGATACTTGATACTAGAATTTTGCTAGATATTGTTATTTTGTTTCCATTCCGCTTCAACCTCCGTCTGGGAACCTTACTTATGCATATTACAAAGTTTGTGGACAGAGTTTAAACAATAACAGTTCTCATTGTCAACTTTAGAATTTGGGTGAAGTTACTCTTTAAGACTTAGTTAAAACAATGATTATATGTGTTTTGTAATGGTATTTTGATGGAAATTGACAGTACTAAAATTGTGTATCATTTTGTTAAAAAGTAGCTTTTAAAGGAGTCAGGGTTGGTGTCAGGAGGGGCCAAATTGGGCAGTTGCCTAGAACCCCCCATTCCTCTCTTCAGTGCCGTTACTTCTCTTCAGCTGCGGTGATGCTCTTCCTTGATAGAGACTGATTGGGCAGAGGCAGCATTGCAGCTGAAGAGTAAGCACAGTGACAGCGGAGCCCAGACGCGGATCGTCAGGGAGGAGGACAATGACTTACAAGTAACAAAGCTGGGCCTTTCTTCAGGTCCATGTCAAGAGTTCTTCATTTGGCTCCAGCTCCAGCCCATACATGTATCAGGTCATAGAAAGACATGCAGGGTGGATGACTTAGGAAGCCCAAGAAGGAGGCTCGCAGAGGACATTGTTAAAGCTTTGCCACACCAACCAGGATGTGGACGGTGAACAGCTGCCTGCAGCCAGCCGGGTCGTCATCATCATGTAGCAGACGCGAGCTGGGCTAGCAGTTTTGTTTTTTAGAATTATATTGCTCTTCCTTAAGGATCATGGTCTAAGGACTGGGGTATGCAGCCCCTAAGCTATGTCAACATGGGGTTGAATTTGCTGCTGAGTGTCTCGACTAGACATTTCCCAGCAGATCTGCAGCACAAAATCTGCACCATTTGATGCAGATTTTGTCACAGTTTTTGCCACGGATTTAGTGTGGATTTCACTCCCTTATTTGAAGAGGTGGAATCCACACCGCAAATCCAAGATAGCTAATTGATGGACTGCATATTTAAATTGCATGCTAATTTCCTCACAGATTTTAGGTGGATTTTTTCCACAGCGTATAAATGAGATTTTGAAAATCTCATTCACCTTGCTGTCACTGTAAATGCTGTGGGATTTTCTATATGGAAAATCCATGGCAAATTTGTTAGGTCAGTTACAAAATTAGTTTTGTGAACAGGGCCAAATAAAATTTAAATTCAGAACTAAGGGCAAAGACACATGGGCGCATGAATATGTAGGGGGAGACAAGGGTGTTATGCCATTTTTCGTCAGCTCTGAGTGGGATGGGCAAACAGATGACTGGTTCATCCATCATGACAATGCACCTGCCCACACAGCAGTGAGTGTCTTTAAGAATGGCTTTGAAAAGACTATTTTATGGTGAAAATATTGTATCCTGAAATGACTGTAACACACACACACACATATATATATTTTTTAAATTTTTTTTAAACATTCAATTTTTATTAGATTTTCAACAAAGTAAGTAACAAGTTAGTATTAATAAGCCAGAAAGAACATTGGTACAATTCTAGGCAACAGTATGAGCTTGAACCATTATATAGCGAGCAAAATTGGTAATCTGGAAGTTAGATATAATATTATATATATAATATCAGTCAAATTTTCGACACACTTTTTCATTCTATTTTTTGCAATATATTGTAGATTCATATTAAGGAGATGAAAATTATGAACAAACGCATAAGGAATTAAGTACTAAACAAACCAAAATATGTTTTATATTTTGAATTATTTCTAGTAGCCCCCTTTTGCTTTGATGACAGCTTTACACACTTTTCTCAATCAGCTTTATAAGGTAATTACCTGGAATTGTTTTCAATTAACAGGTTTGACTTTTCAATAGTTATTTTGTGGAATTTCCTGCCTTCCTAATGTGTTTGGGATCATCAGTTGTATTTTGCAGAGGTAGGGTTGGTACTAGAGATGAGCGAGCACCAAAATGCTCGGGTGCTTGTTACTCTAGACGAATTTTTCGCGATGCTCGAGGGTTCGTTTCGAGTAACGAACCCCATTGAAGTCAATGGGCGACCCGAGCATTTTTGTATATCGCCGATGCTCGCTAAGGTTTTCATTTGTGAAAATCTGGGCAATTCTACAAAGTGATGGGAACGACACAGCAACGGATAGGGCAGGCGAGGGGCTACATGTTGGGCTGCATCTCAAGTTCCCAGGTCCCACTATTAAGCCACAATAGTGGCAAGAGTGGGCCCCCCCCCTCCCAACAACTTTTACTTCTGAAAAGCCCTCATTAGCAATGGATACCTTAGCTAAGCACCACACTACCTCCAACAAAGCACAATCACTGCCTGCATGACACTCCGCTGCCACTTCTCCTGGGTTACATGCTGCCAATTCCCCCCCCCCCCCCCCCACGACCCAGTGTCCACAGCGCACACCAAACTGTCCCTGCGCAGCCTTCAGCTGCCCTCATGCCACGCCACACTCATGTCTATTTATAAGTGCGTCTGCCAGAGGAACCGCAGGCACACACTGCAGAGGGTTGGCACGGCTAGGCAGCGACCCTCTTTAAAAGGGGCGGGGCGATAGCCCACAATGCTGTACAGAAGCAATGAGAAATCCAATCCTGTGCCACCTCCATCTGGAGCTGCACACGTGGGCATAGCAATGGGGAACCTATGTGCCACACACTATTCATTCTGTCAAGGTGTCTGCACGCCCCAGTCAGACCGCGTTTTTTTATAAATAGTCACAGGCAGGTACAACTCCGCAATGGGAATTCCGTGTGCACCCACAGCATGGGTGGCTCCCTGGAACCCACCGGCGGTACATAAAAATATCCCATTGCATTGCCCAACACAGCTGAGGTAGTAATGTCGTGCTTAATGCAGGTGGGCTTCGGCCCACACTGCATGCCCCAGTCAGACTGGGGTTCTTTAGTAGTGGAAGCAGAGGCATTTACAACTCCCTGTGGACCGACAGCATGGGTGGGTGCCAGGAAGCCACCGGCGGTACATAAAAATATCCCATTGCATTGCCCAACACAGCTGAGGTAGTAATGTCGTGCTTAATGCAGGTGGGCTTCGGCCCACACTGCATGCCCCAGTCAGACTGGGGTTCTTTAGAAGTGGAAACAGATGCATTTACAACTCCCTGTGGACCGACAGCATGGGTGGGTGCCAGGAAGCCACCGGCGGTACATAAAAATATCCCATTGCATTGCCCAACACAGCTGAGGTAGTAATGTCGTGCTTAATGCAGGTGGGCTTCGGCCCACACTGCATGCCCCAGTCAGACTGGAGTTCTTTAGAAGTGGAAACAGATGCATTTACAACTCCCTGTGGACCGACAGCATGGCTGGGTGCCAGGAAGCCACCGGCGGTACATAAAAATATCCCATTGCATTGCCCAACATAGCTGAGGTAGTAATGTCGTGCTTAATGCAGGTGGGCTTCGGCCCACACTGCATGCCCCAGTCAGACTGGGGTTCTTTAGACGTGGAAACAGATGCATTTACAACTCCCTGTGGACCGACAGCATGGGTGGGTGCCAGGAAGCCACCGGCGGTACATAAAAATATCCCATTGCATTGCCCAACACAGCTGAGGTAGTAATGTCGTGCTTAATGCAGGTGGGCTTCGGCCCACACTGCATGCCCCAGTCAGACTGGGGTTCTTTAGAAGTGGAAACAGATGCATTTACAACTCCCTGTGGACCGACAGCATGGGTGGGTGCCAGGAAGCCACCGGCGGTACATAAAAATATCCTATTGCATTGCCCAACACAGCTGAGGTAGTAATGTCGTGCTTAATGCAGGTGGGCTTCGGCCCACACTGCATGCCCCAGCCAGACTGGGGTTCTTTAGAAGTGGACACAGATGCATTTACAACTCCCTGTGGACCGACAGCATGGGTGGCTCCCTGGAACCCACCGGCGGTACATAAAAAAAATCCCATTGCATTGCCCAACACAGCTGAGGTAGTAATGTCGTGCTTAATGCAGGTGGGCTTCGGCCCACACTGCATGCCCCAGTCAGACTGGAGTTCTTTAGAAGTGGAAACAGATGCATTTACAACTCCCTGTGGACCGACAGCATGGCTGGGTGCCAGGAAGCCACCGGCGGTACATAAAAATATCCCATTGTATTGCCCAACATAGCTGAGGTAGTAATGTCGTGCTTAATGCAGGTGGGCTTCGGCCCACACTGCATGCCCCAGTCAGACTGGGGTTCTTTAGAAGTGGAAACAGATGCATTTACAACTCCCTGTGGACCGACAGCATGGGTGGGTGCCAGGAAGCCACCGGCGGTACATAAAAATATCCCATTGCATTGCCCAACACAGCTGAGGTAGTAATGTCGTGCTTAATGCAGGTGGGCTTCGGCCCACACTGCATGCCCCAGTCAGACTGGGGTTCTTTAGAAGTGGACACAGATGCATTTACAACTCCCTGTGGACCGACAGCATGGGTGGCTCCCTGGAACCCACCGGTGGTACATAAAAATATCCCATTGCATTGCCCAACACAGCTGAGGTAGTAATGTCGTGCTTAATGCAGGTGGGCTTCGGCCCACACTGCATGCCCCAGTCAGACTGGGGTTCTTTAGAAGTGGACACAGATGCATTTACAACTCCCTGTGGACCGACAGCATGGGTGGCTCCCTGGAACCCACCGGCGGTACATAAAAATATCCCATTGCATTGCCCAACACAGCTGAGGTAGTAATGTCGTGCTTAATGCAGGTGGGCTTCGGCCCACACTGCATGCCCCAGTCTGACTGGGGTTCTTTAGAAGTGGAAACAGATGCATTTACAACTCCCTGTGGACCGACAGCATGGGTGGGTGCCAGGAAGCCACCGGCGGTACATAAAAATATCCCATTGCATTGCCCAACACAGCTGAGGTAGTAATGTCGTGCTTAATGCAGGTGGGCTTCGGCCCACACTGCATGCCCCAGTCAGACTGGGGTTCTTTAGAAGTGGAAACAGATGCATTTACAACTCCCTGTGGACCGACAGCATGGGTGGGTGCCAGGAAGCCACCGGCGGTACATAAAAATATCCCATTGCATTGCCCAACACAGCGGATGTAACGTCAGCTGTAATGCAGGTGGGCTAAAAATTCATTTGATTACACTGTAGGCGAGGGCCCACAAAAATTGCTGTATCAACAGTACTAATGTACATCAGAAAAATTGGCCATGGCCAACCAAGAGGGCAGGTGAAACCCATTAATCGCTTTGGTTAATGTGGCTTAATTGGTAACTAGGCCAGGAGGCAGCCCAGTTGAAATAAAAATTGTTGGAGGTGAAAGTTTCAACGCTTTAATGAGCATTGAAACGTATAAAAATTGTTTAGAAAAATTATATGACTGAGCCTTGTGGGCCTAAGAAAAATTGCCCGTTCGGCCTGATTATGTGAGGTTTCAGGAGGAGGAGCAGGAGGAGGAGGAGGAGGAATATTATACACAGATTGATGAAGCAAAAAGGTCCCCCGTTTTTGATGGTGATAAAGAACGATGCTTCCATCCGCGGGTGCAGCCTATGTATTGCTTAGGTATCGCTGCTGTCCGCTGGTGGAGAAGAGAAGTCTGGGGAAATCCAAGCTTTGTTCATCTTGATGAGTGTTAGCCTGTCGGCACTGTCGGTTGACAGGCGGGTACGCTTATCTGTGATGATTCCCCCAGCCGCACTAAACACCCTCTCTGACAAGACGCTAGCCGCAGGACAAGCAAGCACCTCCAGGGCATACAGCACGAGTTCAGGCCACGTGTCCAGCTTCGACACCCAGTAGTTGTAGGGGGCAGAGGCATCACGGAGGACGGTCATGTGATCGGCTACGTACTCCCTCACCATCCTTTTACAGTGCTCCCGCCGACTCAGCCGTGACTGGGGAGCAGTGACACAGTCTTGCTGGGGAGCCATAAAGGTGTCAAGGGCCTTAAAGAGTGTTGGCCTGCCTGTGCTGTACATCCTGCCTGATCTCCGCGCCTCCCCTGCTACCTGGCCCTCGGAACTGCGCCTTCGGCCACTAGCGCTGTCGTATGGGAATTTTACCATCAGTTTGACCGCCAGGGTCCTGTGGTATAGCAACACTCTCGAACCCCTTTCCTCTTCGGGTATGAGAGTGGAAAGGTTCTCCTTATACCGTGGGTCGAGCAGTGTGTACACCCAGTAATCCGTAGTGGCCAGAATGCGTGTAACGCGAGGGTCACGAGAAAGGCATCCTAACATGAAGTCAGCCATGTGTGCCAGGGTACCTGTACGCAACACATGGCTGTCCTCACTAGGAAGATCACTTTCAGGATCCTCCTCCTCCTCCTCCTCCTCAGGCCATACACGCTGAAAGGATGACAGGCCACCAGCATGTCTACCCTCACCAGTGGGCCAAGCTGTGTCTTCCCCTCCCTCCTCATCTTCCTCCTCCTCCTCCTCCTCACCGCGCTGAGATATAGACAGGAGGGTGCTCTGACTATCCAGCGACATACTGTCTTCCCCCGGCTCTGTTTCCGAGTGCAAAGCGTCTGCCTTTATGCTTTGCAGGGAACTTCTCAAGAGGCATAGCAGAGGAATGGTGACGCTAATGATTGCAGCTTCGCCACTCACCACCTGGGTAGACTCCTCAAAGTTTCCAAGGACCTGGCAGGTGTCTGCCAACCAGGCCCACTCTTCTGTAAATAATTGAGGAGGCTGACTCCCACTGCGCCGCCCATGTTGGAGTTGGTATTCCACTATAGCTCTACGCTGCTCATAGAGCCTGGCCAACATGTGGAGCGTAGAGTTCCACCGTGTGGGCACGTCGCACAGCAGTCGGTGCACTGGCAGATTAAAGCGATGTTGCAGGGTGCGCAGGGTGGCAGCGTCCGTGTGGGACTTGCGGAAATGTGCGCAGAGCCGGCGCACCTTTCCGAGCAGGTCTGACAAGCGTTGGTAGCTTTTCAGAAAGCGCTGAACCACCAAATTAAAGACGTGGGCCAGGCATGGCACGTGCGTGAGGCTGCCGAGCTGCAGAGCCGCCACCAGGTTACGGCCGTTGTCACACACGACCATGCCCGGTTGGAGGCTCAGCGGCGCAAGCCAGCGGTCGGTCTGCTCTGTCAGACCCTGCAGCAGTTCGTGGGCCGTGTGCCTCTTATCTCCTAAGCTGAGTAGTTTCAGCACGGCCTGCTGACGCTTGCCCACCGCTGTGCTGCCACGCCGCGCGACACCGACTGCTGGCGACGTGCTGCTGCTGCTGACACATCTTGATTGCGAGACAGAGGTTGCGGAGGAGGAGGAGGGTGGTTTAGTGGAGGAAGCATACACCGCCGCAGATACCAGCACCGAGCTGGGGCCCGCAATTCTGGGGGTGGGTAGGACGTGAGCGGTCCCAGGCTCTGACTCGGTCCCAGCCTCCACTAAATTCACCCAATGTGCCGTCAGGGAGATATAGTGGCCCTGCCCGCCTGTGCTTGTCCACGTGTCCGTTGTTAAGTGGACCTTGGCAGTAACCGCGTTGGTGAGGGCGCGTACAATGTTGCGGGAGACGTGGTTGTGCAGGGCTGGTACGGCACATCGGGAAAAGTAGTGGCGACTGGGAACTGAGTAGCGCGGGGCCGCCGCCGCCATCATACTTTTGAAAGACTCCGTTTCCACAACCCTAAACGGCACCATCTCCAGGCTGATAAATTTTGCTATATGCACGTTTAACGCTTGAGCGTGCGGGTGCGTGGCGGCGTACTTGCGCTTGCGCTCCAACACTTGCGCTAGCGACGGCTGGACAGTGCGCTGAGAGACATTGGTGGATGGGGCTGAGGACAGCGGAGGTGAGGGTGTGGGTGCAGGCCAGGAGACGGTAGTGCCTGTGTCCTCAGAGCGGGGTTGGATCTCAGTGGCAGGTTGGGGCACAGGGGGAGAGGCAGCGGTGCAAACCGGAGGCGGTGAACGGCCTTCGTCCCACCTTGTGGGGTGCTTGGCCATCATATGTCTGCGCATGCTGGTGGTGGTGAGGCTGGTGGTGGTGGCTCCCCGGCTGATCTTGGCGCAACAAAGGTTGCACACCACTGTTCGTCGGTCGTCTGCACTCTCAGTGAAAAACTGCCAGACCTTTGAGCACCTCGGCCTCTGCAGGGTGGCATGGCGTGAGGGGGCGCTTTGGGAAACAGTTGGTGGATTATTCGGTCTGGCCCTGCCTCTACCCCTGGCCACCGCACTGCCTCTTGCAACCTGCCCTGCTGCTGCCCTTGCCTCCCCCTCTGAAGACCTGTCCTCAGTAGGCGTAGCAAACCAGGTGGGGTCAGTCACCTCATCGTCCTGCTGCTCTTCCTCAGAATCCTCGGTGCGCTCCTCCCTCGGACTTAATGCCCTTACTACTACCTCACTGATAGACAACTGTGTCTCATCGTCATCGGCCTCCTCACCCACTGAAAGGTCTTGAGACAGTTGCCGGAAGTCCCCAGCCTCATCCCCCGGACCCCGGGAACTTTGCAATGGTTGGGCATCAGTCACGATAAACTCCTCTGGTGGGAGAGGAACCACTGCTGCCCAATCTGAGCAGGGGCCCGAGAACAGTTCCTGGGAGTCTGCCTGCTCCTCAGAATGTCTCATTTTCATGGAGTGAGGAGGCTGGGAGGAAGGAGGAGCAGCAGTCAGAGGATTCTGAGTTGCAGCAGTGGACGGCGCAGAACTCTGGGTGGACGATAGGTTGCTGGAAGCACTTTCTGCCATCCACGACAGGACCTGCTCACACTGCTCATTTTCTAATAAGGGTCTACCGCGTGGACCCATTAAATG
This sequence comes from Eleutherodactylus coqui, assembly GCF_035609145.1. NCBI lineage: Eukaryota > Metazoa > Chordata > Amphibia > Anura > Eleutherodactylidae > Eleutherodactylus > Eleutherodactylus coqui. The sequence goes on along the minus strand of NC_089843.1, from coordinate 93,734,254 downwards.
TGCTATGAATGTGGGGACGCCAGAAACGTGCCTCTCTCCTAATCCCACAGCAGTCGGCTGCGCTACACCAGGATCAGGAGCTCGGCCTGTGCCCACACCCGGACTAGGGCCTCCGCGTCCTCGGCCGCGCCCACGTCCTCTAGGCCTACCCCTACCCCTCAGCATGCTGTATTACCAGGAATGCAGAAACACAACACTGTAATTAAATGTGCCGCTTATTGGCCTGTGGTTTGAGGCTGAGTTCGCTTAGGGAACGCCAGGAAATAATTTTGCGCAAGCCTGCTGTAACACTTAGCTGGCTGCGTATTTATTTGGAGAAATTTTACCCCCAGCACACACGGACCCACAACACTGAGCAGAGTGACAGGCAGGCCAAATAGATTTTTTTCTAATCTTTTTTTGCACAAGGACCACTGCGTATATTCAATCTATATATGTCTTCTGGCCCTGCTTACGCAATTCTGTCCCTGATGTGTGTGTGACGGAACTGCAGTGTTGCACTGTTATTAACTGCAACAGAGCGGTGATTTCAGAGGCAGGAAATAATTTTGCGCAAGCCTGCTGTAACACTTAGCTGGCTGCGTATTTATTTGGAGAAATTTTACCCCCAACACACACGGACCCACAACACTAAGCAGAGTGACAGGCAGGCCAAATAGATTTTTTTCTAATCTTTTTTGCACAAGGACCACTGCGTATATTCAATCTATAAGATGTCTTCTGGCCCTGCCTACACAATTCTGTCCCTGTAGTATTACTGCAGGGCGCAATGCTCTGCACGGCCGATATAGCAAAAAAAAAAAAAAGTGCAACACTGCTAAAAGCAGCCTCCACACTACTGCACACGGTTAGATGTGGCCCTAAAAAGCACCGTTGGGGTTCTTGAAGCCTACACTAACTCCTAGCACTCTCCCTGCCTAACCACCACTTCTGTCCCTGTAGTATTACTGCAGGGCGCAATGCTCTGCACGGCCGATATAGCAAAAAAAAAAAAAAATGTGCAACACTGCAAAAAGCAGCCTCCACACTACTGCACACTGTTAGATGTGGCCCTAAGAAGGACCGTTGGGGTTCTTGAAGCCTACACTAACTCCTAACGCTCTCCCTACAGCAGCTCCAACACTATAGCACTGTCCCTCAGCTATCTCACAACGCATCTGAGGCGAGCCGCGGGAGGGGCCGATTTTTATACTCGGGTGACACCTGATCTCCCCAGCCACTCACAGCAGGGGGGTGGTATAGGGCTTGAACGACGCAGGGGGAAGTTGTAATGCCTTCCCTGTCTTTCAATTGGCCAGAAAAGCGCGCTAACGTCTCTGAGAGGAAACTGAAAGTAACTCGAACATCGCGTGGTACTCGTTACGAGTAACGAGCATCTCGAACACGCTAATACTCGAACGAGTATCAAGCTCGGACGAGTACGTTCGCTCATCTCTAGTTGGTACTTAATTCCAGACAGTGTTTCAATGTTCAGACATGCCCAACCCTTGGATACTCTGTAGCCCAGTCCTCTCCATGCCTCTACACTCTCTAAGACTGCTTTCAATTGCTTGATGTATACAGTGTTTAGCCTTATTTAACTACTGTACTAATCCACATTATGGCAATTAGCATTCAACTAAGTAAAGTAAAACGACAGTCCATCATTACTTTAAAGGGGTTGTCCCGCGGCAGCAAGTGGGGTTATACACTTCTGTATGGCCATATTAATGCACTTTGTAATGTACATCGTGCATTAATTATGAGCCATACAGAAGTTATTCACTTACCTGCTCCGTTGCTAGCGTCCCCGTCGCCATGGTGCCGTCTAATTTCGATGTCTTCTGGCGTTTTTAGACGCGCTTGCGCAGTCCGGTCTTCTGGCTGGTGAATGGGGCCGCTCGTGCCGGAGAGCTGGTCACCGCGTCGTCATCGTAGCTCTGCCCCGTCACGTGTGCCCATTCCAGCCAATCAGGAGGCTGGAATCGGCAATGGAACGCAAGGAAGGAGAAGAAAATCCATAGTGCACCATGGGAGAAGACCCGCGGTGCACCGTGGGAGAAGACCAGCGGCACCATCTTTAACCCCTTCATGACATGGCCTATTTTGGCGTTGAGGACCAAGCGATTTTTTGGTATTTTTCCATCTCCATTTTTCAAAAGCCATAACTTTTTTATTTTTCCGTGGACGCGGCCGTATAAGGGCTTGTTTTTTGTGTGGCGAACTGTAGTTTTTATCGATGCCAATTTTGGGTACATAGACTATATTGTAAAATTTTTTTTTTTTTTTTAATGATAGCAGAGAGAGAAAACGCATCAATTCTGCCATAGATTTTTTTATTTTTTTTTTACACCGTTAATCATGCAGCATAAATGAGACTTTCCATTTTTTCTGCAGACCGGTACGGTTACAACGATACCAAAATTCTAACATTTTTTTTAGGTTTTCCCACTTTTCTGCAATAAAAACCCTTTTTTTTGGAAATCTTTTTTCTATTCTAAATTGCTGCATTCAAAGTCACGTAACTTTTTTATTTTTTGATGTACAGAGCTCTATGAGGGCTTATTTTTTGCGAGACGAGCTGTAGATTTTATTGGTACCATTTTGGCGTACATACGACTTTTTTGATCACTTTTATTGCGTTTTTAGTGAGACAAAATGCTAAAAATGAGCATTTTGCTTCAGTTTTTTAGCATTTTTTTTTGCGTTTTTTTCGGTGCACAGTCAAAAGCATGTGCAACTTATTGTACGCATCGTTACGGACGCGACAATACCAAATATGTGGGGTTTTATTTTTTTTTTACCTTTTTTTATGCTAATCTGAGAAAAAGCATAAAAAATGTTTTTTTTACTCTTTTTTTTTACATTTTTTTAATTCATTTTTTAAATCTTTCTTTTTTTTATACTGTTTGTGTCCCTCTGAGGGACTTTAACCACTGCCCTGATGATCGCTGTCATAAGGCATGGCAGAGCTACTGCTCTCCCATGCCTTATCGCTCATACAGCGATCTCAGGCATAGGCAATACAGGACGCCAGTGTCTGGCGTCCTGTTGCCATGGTGACAGGCCGGGCTCTCGCGATGACATCGCGAGAGCCGGCCGGAGACACAGAGGGAGCCGCGCTCCCGCTGTGAACTCTTCCCCTGCCGCGATCTACTTAGATCGCGGCAGGGAAGGGGTTAAAAGTGGCGGGCGCATCTCCGATGTCCCCCCGCTGCTGCAGCGAGACGCCGGCTGTGACTGACAGCCGGCTCCCGCTGCGGGATAGCGCTGGATCACATATGATCCAGCGCTATCTCCAGGACGTAAGTTTACGCCCTGTTGCGGGAAGTACCACGCTCCCAGGACGTAAACTTACGCCCTGCAGCGGGAATGGGTTAAAAGAAGAAAAGAAGAAGCTGCAGAACGCTAATGCAGGTAAGCGCAATGCCATTTTTAAAAACTAACCTATGCTTTCTTTTTAACAGGGCAGAATGCGGGGGTAAGTGAAAAAAAATAAATTTCGCTTTCGCCGCGGGACAACCCCTTTAAGACATGTAGGTCAGTCAATCCAGAAAATTTCAAGAACTTTGAAGGCATCCTCAAGTGCAGTCATGAAAACCATCAAACGCTATGATAAAACTGGCTCTCAAGAGGACTTCCCCAGGAATGGAAGACAAATATTGACTGCTGCTGCAGAAAATAAGTTCACTAGAGTTACCATCCTGAGAAACCACAAATTAATAGCACCTCGGATTAGAGACCACATAAATTCTTTACAGATATCAAGTAACAGACGCATCTCACCTGAGAATCAGGCCTTTGTGGTCAAATTACTGCAAAGAAGCCACTACTGAGGAACATCAATAAGTAGAGAATTGTTTGGGCCAAGAAACCCATAGAATGAACATTAGACCAATGGAAATCTACGTCAGGTGGCCAACGAACCCTACGCAAGTGGAAAAAGAGTTCGACTACACACAGCCTCTGAGATGTAACTGCATGCCTAGTTTTGCAGCAAAATGACAACTTCTTTTAGGTACTTAATTTTCTCTTTTTTAAGAGTGTATAACTTATTGTTTAGGTTTTAATTTCCTGCTTATTCAGGTTCCTCTTACATGAGAAACTCTTTAAATAATATAGATACACACTGATTATAAATTTGCATTTTTTGGGGTTTACCAACTGTTTCATAATAGCAATTGTTACAGTTACCTACATTTTTAGCTTTAGAATAATCAGAATGCCTAACAGAAACTGGGTTCCAACATGCCCTTTACCTCTAATGTACAGAGGGTTACTAAGGAGGAAAATCTGGCAGGCTACACAAATCTATTGAAGGATACAGCATGATATTCGTTGTCTGCAATTGATCCTGACTGAGAATATGTCTTAGAGAAATAGCACAAAATATAAAGTATTATGGAGGCTATGGACAGTCTCTCTTAGAAAGAAGGAACTAAAATATGCGGCTATACAGACTGCAATAAATGTGTTGAAATGTTTTGTTTCTTACTTCTAGCTCAATAGATCAAAAAGAACCATGGAGTATTTTTGAGAAACACACTCTTTTTGCTTTAGTTAGCTTTACTTCGACATATTGACAAGTGAATCTGACAGTTCTCCAACTGTAATAGAAATGTAAAGTGCGTAAACTGATCTGGACACCTGTTCCCAAAATAAAGGCCCCTTTAGATGAGCTGATGATTGGCAAAAATGTTAAGAAGAACATTCGTTTGCCTGGTTATTGTACCATGTGAAGGTGCATCCAATCAGCTGATAAACAAGCAAACACTCATCAGCTGATTGGATCTTTTATATGGCTGAAAAAATGATCATTGTTGGCAGCATATCTTTCTGCTTTAGTTGGGGATGTGCTGCTGAGAGCGATGAAACTGTGTTGCGGAAGTATGATCATTTATCTCCCATACATTAGAATCATAGAATGGTAGAATTGGAAGGGACCTCCATGGTCATCTGCTCCAACCCCCTCTCAATGCAGGATTCACTAAGTCATGCCAGACAGATGTCTGTCCAGCCTTTGTTTGAACACTTCCATTGAAGGAGAACTCACTACCTCCCGTCATAACCTGTTCCACTCATTGATCACCCTTCACATTCTGAATTGGCCTGTATGGAGCCAGGTAAATGAGTGCTGCTCTTGTTGATCGGTGCTCCTCATTCTTTGTACAATAACGCTAAATCATCTAATCTGCATCATGTTACCCTCGCTAAGCTGGTCAGTGTATTTAACTGTACAATTTAATATAGCCCAAAAGAAAAAACATCGTGTTTAAGTGATACTGTTAGTGCTCCTTAACAGAGTTGTTCACTTTAGAAGTTATTAGAGGGGAGAACCTTTATTCAGTACCCTCATGTCTTAGACAGAGTGGATAGCAGTTACATAGCGAGTGTCTTGCTATGAAGGACCTGTCTTGTGGAGCATTATACATACATCTTATAGATTTGCATAGACACTGTGCAATGCTTACTTTCTCCTCTCGAGGTGCTGTAGGGTTTCCCCACAGATTCACAGATCACTGAGTGTACCAGCATGGGGACACTTTGTGATATTGATACTGTCAAGATAATCTTCTAGCAAGAAGGGATTATGCAAAGTGGAGAACCATTTTAAAGCAGATTTTTCAGCATCTATTTGTATAATTTTAGCATAGAACTCAAAATTACTCCTATTTCTATATTAAATCAGAAATAAGTATAATGACATGACACTATAAATTTATATCTGTTTGGCTTCTGCTGTTGAATTATATTCTAAAGAGCTTTTTCTTCAGTAAAATTAGAGTTGAGCATTCCCTAATCAGAGCGCTTTTCATCACTCACCTATCAGGGTTATAATCGAGAAGGGTACACAGAGCTCTCATTCAGACCGCAGTACACTAACCAATCTTAACAATTCCCCATCACTGTGGAGGAATTAATAAATTGACAGATTAAAGCTGAATATGTTCCTATTGATTAAAATTTAGAGGAAAGCACCTGAGGGGGAATAGAATCAACCATCTGTCAAGAGCAAGAAGTATTTTCAATTAGTTTGGTAGCGGTAAAACAGGTGGCTAAATAACAGGCTGTTAATGCTGTATGATGAGAGTAGATACACATTCCACATACAGTGTATTTTTACATAAGTGTAATAATGCTGAAAATGTTGGATTCAGTTTACTCTAGGATATCCTATTCATTGGGAGAATTTTCGAGTCTTCTAATGTCATCACACTACAGCCTTACGGATTTAATGTGTCAAACTCCAGATAGGAATTACTAGCATTACTGGATTCACCAAGATAGTAGAAATTAAACTATCTTAACCAATTTGAACTGGCTAAGGAGTCTAAGGAACTGTTCTTTCCTTCGTCCTTAACCCAAATCATGGATCTAAGGACCTTCCACAGACAATAGCACCCAGGGAAGTTGGCAGTAAGTCACTGATGCACTGCCAAGGATCACAGGCATGAGTATAGCAATAAATGCAAATGCTAAGGGAAGGATAGACAAGCTATCAGGAAAATAATCAAGGATAGGCAGAAGTGCCAGGGATAATATGAGACATTGAAGAATGAGCCAAGGGCATTATTAGGGAATGAGATGAGATGAAGAAACTAGGTATAAATCCAAAAGGTGAGATCAAGCAAAACAATAGAAATGTCAGCTTACCATCAGAAAAATAAGAAGCATGGGAACACAGCCAGCCAATGCCAAACCTCAGGTGAAAATGTGAGATACGTGAAACAGGAGGTCCTCCAGTGTCAGCAGGAATTAAAATCCCAAACTTTAAACTCTTGGAGCAAGCCATTGGAAAACCTGGAATTGACCAAATCCACAAACATAAACATAGATATTTCTATAATGGTTATAAATATTGCAAAAAGAGAATTATTGAAATGAAACTGAGGTTAAATAAGCACAAAAATAATTGAAAAACCCATAATGGATCAAATCAAATATCTCTATAACCATTATGAATATCACAAAAAGAAAATTATAAAAATGAAACTGAAGGCCCTTGATCCATTCCGGGTTTTCTGATCACTTGTTCCAAGGGTATAAATAGTTGCATATTTTCATGCTAAGTTATGCTATGATTCAGAACTGCAATGGCTTGAAACATGTAAGAGAACTATTTTATTCTGGATGAACATCCTATTTCTTATCCTATTTCTAGTTTGGGATTTTAATTCCTGGAGGACTTCCTGTTTCACTTATCTCACATAAATCCAAAATGGCAAAGCAGGAATGAGATAAGGATGTAGCAAAGTTCATAACCAGGATCAGAAGATAAATATAAAAGGAGAATCCAAGCATAAACATTAAACACTAACCTGAGGTTCTGGCAAAATCTGGATGATCATATCACTTAAATATGACACCTGTAGTGACATTACTAGGTTAAAGGATGCAGCCAAGCACAGTGATCTGAAGAATGCCAGCAGGCAAAACAAGTAGGTGGGTGATACCTAACCTTCCTACCCTTTGGGGTAGTCACACGGGGAGGGGTCACAAACTGAGGGCAAAATAGTATAGAATGTCATCTACAGTGGATAATTAGGGCATAGCAGGACACTATAGCAAATATAGACTGAAAATAATCAGGGACAACACATATTTAACAGTTAACCCTTTCCAATCCACTGTCTGACCTCTGAAGACATTATGATTTAAGGCTGTACAGCTCCGATGTTGGAAGACGTCCGTTGGGGTTCTCTTACTGTATATTGCCAGCCTCTCTGCTGTCGGAGCCTATCCAATGTGTCACCTCATGCAGTACTGGCTTTAGCATATAGCACAGTTGTATAACAGCAGAAAAAGAGTGAACTCCCTAGGAAAACCAGGATACAAATTGGATTGGAAAGGGTTAAAGAGTATATGCGGAGCAGGCCTTTCATTAATGTTACATGAGAAAAGATCAGCAGGGCTGTCCAAGTTGGTAGGTCCATGGGTATTGGATGCAAGATTACTAGAAGAGGCTCACTTGGTTTATACATATAAAATTGCTTTGAATTATTTTTTTATTAAAGTCTTGTGTAGTAATAAAATCCCTTAAAGGGGTTGTCCCGCGCCGAAACATTTTATTTTTTTTTTTCAATAGCCCCCCCGTTCGGCGCGAGACAAACCCGATGCAGGGGCTTTAAAAAAAACCGCACAGTACTTACCCGAATCCCCGCGCTCCGGTGACTTCTTACTTACCTTGTGAAGATGGCCGCCGGGATCTTCACCCTCGGTGGACCGCAGGGCTTCTGTGCGGTCCATTGCCGATTCCAGCCTCCTGATTGGCTGGAATCGGCACACGTGACGGGGCGGAGCTACGAGGGCAGATCTCCAGCACGAGCAGCCCCATTGAAAACGGAGAAGACCGGACTGCGCAAGCGCGTCTAATCGGGCGATTAGACGCTGAAAATTAGACGGCACCATGGAAACGAGGACGCCAGCAACGGAACAGGTAAGTGAATAACTTCTGTTTGGCTCATATTTAATGCACGATGTATATTACAAAGTGCATTAATATGGCCATACAGAAGTGTATACCCCCACTTGCTTTCGCGGGACAACCCCTTTAAATACAATGCTGGTCGAACCTTCACTCAATCAGTGGTTTTCATATTTGCATCTGGTAACAACTGATTCCCAGGAGTCTGAAGAAAGACCCTTTTGCACAAAAGCAGAAGCTTATCTTCTCTTGTTATCAAGAACAAAATTATTAGTATGCTCAAGGGGAACAGGGGAAAGTGCATCAATAATAATAGACATTTGAAAATGCATGTATCACTTATCTTGAATACTTTAAAGGATATTGTTACATTTCTTCTTTTTACACATTTCCACTTTGAAATGTGAGAAAGATTTTGTAAGGATTAGATATTCTTAGTTTTATACCTGCAAATGTGATTCATGGTGATTTTCTTGTTTAACAATTCTTAATCCTATAATAAGTTAGATTTGGAGATACACTAAATCCCACTGCGCCAGCACTTTAAGGTCTGAATTTTCAATCCATGCCTGTAAGTTAAAAGAACTGTAGACTGTAAATTCTTTAAGACAACAAGACAATGGAGTCAATTGGTCTACAGTATGTGTCAAACGCAAAGTCCACTTTTCTCCTCCTTCCCCCTGTCCTCTGCTCACATAGACTTCAATGAGCATGTCCTGTTCTGCCATCTTGCAATGGGTAGTAACAGAGATAACATAGCTTGACAGTAGGCACTAGACAGCAAGTTAGGGGGAAGGGAGACCCCAAGTGGTCAGCAGTTTAGAGTGATATTTCAGCACAAAAATGTCATTTTAGCTAAAGTAAATTGTACTTTTACTAATTATCACATTGGCTATCCTATACACACGTGCTTAGTGATCCATTAAATCTATAGCATATGAAATTACACACATGATTTTCAATATGGATTTCATCCCTTCAAATGAGGGGTGAAATCTGCACCAAGTTCTGCATGACACAGAAAAGCACCAAAATCTGCACTTAATTTCGTGCAGCAGAAATTATATGTGTGAATTGACTCTAAAGACATGTATCTTTAGGGTGCATCCACACATTAATATACTACACCCACCATGTCCAGTAAACGCCAGTTCTGGTTAACCCTGCGGTGACTGTATTATTTTCGGGGCTATCTTTGAGTGGGGTCCAAATCAAACATTCTGGACTAAAACTAGTCAGAATTGACCCTCTTCCAAACTAATATGTCCTATCTAGAGATGAGTGAACGTACTTGGTTCGGGTGTTTTTGGACTCGAGCACCGCTTTTTCCGGGTAACTGACTACTCGGACGAAAAGATTCGGGGGGCGGGGGGCGGTGTGGTGGAGCGGGGGGTAGCAGTGGGGAACAGGGGGGAGCTCTCTCTCCCCCTCCCACTCCCCTCTGCAACCCCCCCACGCCCCCCGAATCTTTTCGTCCGAGTAGTCAGTTACTCGGAAAAAGCGGTGCTCGAGTCCAAAAACACCCGAACCGAGTACGTTCGCTCATCTCTAGTCCTATCCCTTGTAGCAAGATAATCTATGTTATTAACTTCACCTGCCAGTAGTTTATGTTATGGCCGATCAGTGTATACTCTGCTGCAATAAAATCTCCAATGTGTGGTTGTTATGGTAGATTTGCAGTGTCTTGCACATCATACAGCACACAGATGGGGTCTCCGTGTGCTGTGTGATGCAAGTTGCGCTTAAGATGCCCGGATGAGACTCACTGTCAACCATATAAATATGGCCTACAGGAAAGTAAAGAGTCTCTACCTACTCTTCCTATATTAAAATAAATGTAGAAGGAGACTTAAACAGCTTGCAGTCCTCATTTTTTATTTCTAGGTTAGAAATTTAAATGTAGACAGTAAGGTGCATACCCTAAGGGGTCCTTCACGTGAGTGTATTTGTGTACTTTTTTTTTTTTGTACATGCAACTTTTTTCGGCCCTGATGTGGGCAGATGAAAATTGCAATGTTCATGTGAAAGAGGCCTAAAGATGAGCCTAGAAGTAATTTCAACAGATATTTAAAAAAAATATATATTATTATCATTATTATTCAAATTGTGCCACAATACATGATCAATCACTCAATGAATGAATGTATCAATCAATCAAGCAGTCATTTTTCCCATAGTCTTCAACAAACATGTCTTCAATGAAGGAGTGTTAACATATATCCTCTGCCCCTCTATTGGTCTGAATTTATCCCTAGGTCATGGGGTTGCCATCTTTCCCACCCAAAAATACCAGCCAAGGTTAAAAAGGGGTGAGAATTTAGGGCTTCAGCTTAACATGTAGTGTGATTTGACTTTATATCAGCACACAATCCTCCTGCACAACTATCCTAAATATTGTACATATGTAATTTAGATCAGAGGTGTAACCTGAAGCTCCCGGGCCCCAATGCAAAACCTGTAACAGGGCCCCCAACTATAATGCTTTATTCATAGTATTGGGCTCCTTATATGGAGAAGAGAGGCCTCATGGGCCCCCTAAGGCTTCTGGGCCCGGGTGCAACCGCATCCCCTGCATCCTCTATAGTTATGCCCCTGATTTAGATCTCAACAGATAAACTATACAACATCTGCTTTATATACGTTATAGAGTTTTTACTGGTAATAGCCTCCTGGTAAAAATACTGGTAATTTACCGGCCTGGTAGCAAGCCTACTAGACTGGAGTGTCCATAATGGCATGATATTACACCAGCCTACACTGGCTCCTACAGGCCTTCTGTGTGAACCACTGAATGACACGGTCATTAGGGCCAAAATATCACTGGAGCCAGTCAATATTGAGGTGGGGGTCGAAGGCAGAGTTTTAACAATGAGTATATTAGGAAGCCATATATTTTAATTTTCTGCAAGTTCCCTGGATTGAGATGAAACACACAAAGTCTAGTACAAGTTGTTAAGTCTGGTAAATGAAGCACAATGTGACATTAGAAGTACACATAAAACCTAAATGTTCTTTGTCTCCATAACTTGTCTATATAGTTGATTTAGTTTAATAAAGCCATTTCCAATGTTCGGCTTCCCCCCGTCAGAGCAAAGGATGAGGCCTGCCCCCTTTCACAATCTCTAAGACAAATTAGGAATGTAGAAAGCTTTCTCTCATGACAAAACAATGATTATCGCAGGTAACAAGACCTCACATTAATCAGTGTTTTTCAAAGGAAAGGCCTCGGCCTGTATCCTTTGTCTGCCTTACTGGTAGGTAGTTTTTACAGGCTCTTTCAATGTGACAGACTTCTTTCTCTTTGCATTGCATTCTCTCAGAAAATGTTTCCCTTTCAGAAGGCCTTTTTGAATTGATCAAAACCTTCTAGAAAGTGACTGTAGAAATCTGAACTTATAATGATACTCTTTTATTTTTCCTAACAATGAACAATAGACCCCTCAATACTAATGGCAACAGCACATAGCAGGTACAAAGTGAAGGAATCAAGACAGAGTGGGGACCAATGAGAGGAGAAAAAGAAATCCATTATCTCGAGACATGCTGTATCATGTCATCAACAAAATCCTGTTTTCTGCAGCCAAATTTTTGCTGTCTTTTGATGAAAATATTGAAGTGCTCTGGAAATGCATGACTAGATGAGCTCAGTTAGCAGTGGAATGACATTCTGTCTGCTATTAGAGAAGACCAGAGATGATGACTATGCATGTACTTTTCTGTGTCTTTAAAGGTAAAAAAAAACCAAGTTTTTGATTCCTTTGTGGAAACTTGAAATAAATAATGATTTTATAGGTTTAAAACATGAACAACTGTGGACTGTGCCACTTACCAGACCCCCATTTCTATAAGAAAACCCGTCTTATGTGCAAGCAATGTATGATAAAACCATACAATATTTCATATCTAAAGTGAACCTCTAGTTTCTGGATCCCATTTTTGGCTGTCCGAGATGGCCTTTGCAATTTTCTATCTAATGAATGCATGCTGTGCACTACTTTTTGATTGTCTTAAACAAGTTATGGACTTTGTTCACATTGGCTGCATTTATTGAAACTATTTGGATAAAGCATTTAAATATATGAAGATTAGATGCTTGTTGCACTTTATAACTTTAAGGGTTGAGAAGTGGGTTTTACGAACATGAGCGTATATTCAGTTCATGCGCCATCCTTGTATTTTATGAATGGCACACAGACGCTTTATAGTTAATGAGGCTATACACACAGGTGATGGTACATGTGAAAAAAAATCACAGCATTCTGGTCCGTATCACATGCAATGTCCAGTGCCCGCCAGTCTCGTACAGCATACAGACATGTGTCTGTGTGCTGTGCAATACGACTTGCGTCCGAGAATGTCAAGTGCAACTCGGATACGTCCATGTGTCTGAGACCGTAAACCATAACAGTGGTCCTATCATTATCAGGATCACCCCTTAAATCTTTAATCACCTTCTACTTTAAGGTGAATCACCACTTCTCAACACTAAGTTGTTTTTAAGTCCAAAATTTTGTACTGATTAATATTTTTAGAGTGGATGAAATGTTGTTTTTTGAATACAGAGTCGTAAAACACTATACATGCTTAGGTTTAAAACACAACATTCTGATTACCTACAGCTGCCACTAGAGGGAGTATGGAAGCTTACTGCATGCTGTGTCATATGATGCTCAATGTTACTTTAATAGAGACATTTATCCAGTAGCACATTGAACCACCTTTGGCCTTTGGAACTGCAGCAATTGATCATGGTTTAGATTCTAAAAGGTGTTGAAATCATTTTACAGGAATATTGACCTATGTGCACAGCATAACTTTTTGCAGTTGTTGCAAGTTAGATGGAGGTACTGGCATGCTCTAAACAGGTAATAGGAAGAGATCATTGCTGGACAAGCAGTAGATATGGATAAATTTTTACTACATCAGATGGCCAAGATCTCAAAAAAGCACAACATAGTGATCATGGGAGATTTTAACTATCCAGACATTTGTTGAGAATCTCTCTTTGGCAAAATTAATGGGTCCAACAAATTTTTATCTGCTCTTGCTGAAGACTTTATCTTCCAAATGGTAGAAGAGAAAACAAGGGGATCTGCTATCTTGGACCCAATTCTTACCAACAGGGAGGAAGTGCAAGTGTCAGAAAATCTAAAGCTAATAATGAATTGAGGATTGCAACAGAGGCCAAAAGCAGTAAAAAAAAGAATTTTGGAGGTACGTTAAGAGCAAAAGAAAAGTAAAAAATGCTATAGGATATTTACAGGATGAAAGTGGTATATTGGTTAAAATGGTGTTAAGGAGGCCAAACCTTCCTATTCTTTATCTGTTTTCTCTCAGAAAGTAAATGTAACATGAATTGATCTTCCCTGCGATATTGAAGGAATAAAAGAATGCAGGCTATCTATAAGCAGAGAAATGGTTTGGGAACACTTAGCTAACCTAAATGAGTTCAGGTCTCCAGGTTTAGATGAATTACATCCTAAGATTCTAAAGGAAGCAGTAGAGGTAATTGCTGACCTGCTCGCCGGAATCTTTAAAAATTCCTGAAGAACAGAAGTCCTAGAAAATTGGAGAAGGGTAAATGTTATCCCTATCTTCAAAAAAGGGAAGAAGGTGGATCCAGGAAACTACAGACCTGTGAGCCTGACCTCTATACCGCGAAAGATCTTTGAATAAATTATTAAACAGCATGTATGCAAGTACTTGGATAAAAATGGAGTAATTAACCAGAGCCAGCATGGGTTTGTAACAAAGAAGTCATGCCAGACAAATATAGTATATCTTGACTTTAGTAAAGCATTTGACAAAGTGTCTCATACCATCCTTATTGAAAAAATGACCAAATATGGGATTGGCAAGGCAACTGTTAGGTGGATTCACAACTGGCTGAGTGATCGTACTCAAAGAGCGGTCATAAATGGCTGCACATCCAAGTGGAAGAATGCGTCAAGTTGGGTACCACAAGGCTCTGTCTTGGGCCCAGTGTTGTTGAATATTTTGACAAATGATCTGGAGGAGGGAAATGAGGGAAAACTGATCAAATTTGCCGATGACACAAAGCTAGGAGGGATAGCTAACACTAGGGAAGAGAGAGAGAGTATTCAAAAACATCTAGATAAGCTTGTCCAGTGGGCAGCGACTAACAGAATGGTATTTAACAAGGAGAAATGCAAAGTCTTACATCTGGGCAAGAAAAATGAAAAAGGCACATGTGAAAAAGACTTGGGTATACTAATAGATCACAGACTGAGCATGAGTTTACAGTGGGATGTATTAAGAGAAGCATAGAGTCTAGATCACATGAGGTAATTATTCCACTCTACTCTTCCTTAGTCTACTCTTCCTGTGTCCAGTTCTGGGCATCACAATTTAAAAAAGACGTAGACAAATTGGAGCAAGTTCTTTATGTAAAGATTTGGCTTTGAAATTACCTAGTGTGTTGCTAATATTAGAGACAACCTCCTCTAGATTAGGGGTCGTAGAGGATTTCCGGTGGTGGGTTAGGGCCATTTTTTCTATTATTAGAATCCTGCATATCAAGGATCTCAAGTAAGAAAGAAATAATGTTCTTTCCTATAAAAATAGAGCAAGTCGAGGGGGTTGATTTAGGCAGAAGTGTAAAAATATCTGATATATCAGGCAAAAGATAGAGTCAGTCGTAGAACGGTTTAATATGTAGGTATTGCCTGAGGGTATGGTATAGATTTGAAGAGTCTGGATATATTATATGTAGGCAGTCGGGAGTGAGATACCATCATAGTAAAGTTTTCATTGCTGACTCGTAGTGAAAGCTGCATCTGAGGGAATTATTAATAGTGCTTGAGACCACTGCACAACACTGAAGAAATGATTTAGATCTCTTTCCCATGGTCAAAATGGTAGAATTTTTGAATATGCTTATAGTATTTAGCCATATACTAACTACAATGTACACTTTATATAATCTGTGGATCCTGTAGTGTGTAATGCTAATGCATTAACATTGGTTTATATGAAAGGGGTAATCAATAGAGATGAGCGAGCGTACTCGGAAAAGCACTACTCGCTCGAGTAATTTGCTTTATCCGAGTATCGCTGTGCTCGGGTCTGAAGATTCGGGTGCCGGCACGGAGCGGGGAGCTGCAGGGGAGAGCGGGGAGAAACGGAGGTAAGATCTTTCTCTCCCTCTCTCCCGCCCGCTCTCCCCTGCTCCCTGCTGCGACTCACCTGTCAGCCGCAGCGGCACCCGAATCTTCAGACCCGAGCACAGAGATACTCGGATAAAGCAAATTACTCGAGCGAGTAGTGCTTTTCCGAGTACGCTCGCTCATCTCTAGTAATCAACCTACTATAGTTCTATTAGCCCTTACTGAGGTGTAGAATAGTTCACACAACTTGTTAGAAGTGCAGACTTATGTGTTTTGATCAGTGATAGCATATAGCTAGGTATTCAGCTTTTTCATTAATGTAGAGGCTTTTTATCCCGAAGAGAGGTGTCTACAGAGCTAGGAAACCATCCGTTAAGGTTCACCTAGATGCGGCGGATGGGCTCATATATGTTGATCAAAATGTATTCTCAGAACCTTGCATTTTAATCCAGTTAGTATAAGCAACAGTTGTGTGGTTTTATGCAGATATTAAATATGTATTGAATGTTGAAGCATGTGTTTGTTACTGTAGTTCACACAAGTAGACAGTGGTTCTTCAAGTTAAAATGGCCCCAGGGTACATATTTTAAAAGTACAATGGTCTTTCTAAGGCCATTGTAACTTGAAACCAGATTCAACATACAATGTCACAGACAGTCCAGATCAGCGGCACAAGCACTTGAAAATTCAGCCAATCAGCATGGATGTTACATTGATAAAACATCTATAATACTGATTGACTTTCTACACCACAGTGCAGTATGTTCGTGACGCCACAAAGTGCTATGGTGAGCGTTTTTTTTATTGTGGGCGATTATGATTTGTTTTCTCTTTTTGTTTTAGTTAAGACGCCAGTGCCCTTGGACACAATTTGTAGTCGTAAGTGGCGAGGTGCTGAATAATACACAGTGTCAGATATTTTGCTTAAAGGGGTTGTCCCGCGAAACAAAGTGGGGGTATACACTTCTGAATGGCCATATTAATGCACTTTGTAATGTACATTGTGCATTAATTATGAGCCATACAGAAGTTATTCACTTACCTGTTCCGTTGCTAGCGTCCTCGTCTCCATGGTGCCGTCTAATTTTCAGCGTCTAATCGCCGGATTAGACGCGCTTGCGCAGTCCGGTCTTCTTCTTTTCTGAATGGGGCTGCTCGTGCCGGAGAGCGGCTCCTCGTAGCTCCGCCCCGTCACGTGCCGATTCCAGCCAATCAGGAGGCTGGAATCGGCAATGGACCGCACAGAAGCCCTGCGGTCCACCGAGGGTGAAGATCCCGGCGGCCATCTTCAGCAGGTAAGTAAGAAGTCACCGGAGCGCGGGGATTCAGGTAAGCACTATCCGGTTTTCTTTTTTAACCCCTGCATCGGGTTTGTCTCGCGCCGAACAGGGGGGGCTATTGAAAAAAAACAAAAAACGTTTTGGCGCGGGACAACCCCTTTAACTTGCTGTAAACATGGTATTATTAAATAAAGCAGGGAGATGACACAATTTTCCTTATGGCTGGGTTCACACAGGGCGGATTTGCCGCAGAAATTCTGTCCGGAATTTCACCACGGCAAGTCTGCCTGCAGCCACTAATCCCGGAATTAGCCTGCCATGTGGATGAGATTTCTCAGAAATCTCGTCCACACGGGATGGCGAATCCATTGCGGCAAAGCCAGTAGAAGCCGGCGTTGCGGCGCGGTTTCGCCGCCCGCAGCATGTCCAATTTTTTGTTACTCTGCTGTGGCCGCACTCTCCTCTAAGGGAGTGCATGCCGCAATGGAAAAGCGTGCAGCCAGGCCGCTTCAAAACCCGCGGTTCTGCTCTCTCTGTCCCTGCTGCTCTCTCCTGCCGGGCGCTTCTCTTCTTGTCACTACTCTTTCTGGCGCTCCTCCCCTTGGCACTGCCCTTTTCTCACTACTCCACCTCCTGCGACTGTTGTATAGCTATTTATCGCCTCTGTCACTTGCCCAGTTTGTCTTTAGCCAATCACAACCTATCTGGTTGCTAGGCTACCTGCCTCATCTGAGTCTCTAAGCATTTTTTCTAACCTGTGCAGCTGAATGAAACGATTAACGGGTTGCTAGGATACCTGCATTTGCTGTGCAAAATGACTCAGATTAAACCCCCAAGGGCCGGTTATTATATTACTGGTCCCCACAGCTAAACAGCGCTATGTAGTCCCTTTTTTCAGGCCACCACAAATACTACAAGTCCTCTATTGCCCTCTACCTTTGTCAGAATGAGCATCTCTATTGGACACCAGTTGAGGGCGGCTCAGTGTTATTTTTTTTGTACACTGTGTGTTCTGTACATACCCCAAATAAGCTCTTGTCCTCTACATATAAAGTGATTTACAGCTTCCAGCAGCACTTTCTGACCTTTTATATCACAGGTGTCAAACACAAGGCCCGCGGGCCGAATCCGGCCCGCCGCCTCATTTTCTGTGGCCCGCAGGCTATGCAGTAAGTTTCCTCACTCCTCCGTGCTGCTGTCAGTAGGCAGTCTGCTCTCGGCTTGTTCTGTCTACTGCAGACAGTAATAGGGGAGTGCCGATAGCAGACTGACAACGGCCGCAGAGGAGGGCCACTGTGGGGTTTACTTTTACTTTACTGTCTTACAATTAGAATCGGCCCTTTGAAGGCAACCATAAGGCTGATGTGGCCCTCGGTGAAAATGAGTTTGACACCCCTGTTTTATATGTTTGGACTTGCTTTATCTGAACTAGTTATCTACTTAATTTTCTTTAATCTTTCTTTTGTGTTACTTTTGGTTCACATTTTAAGGACTTCGGAACCAATTACCAATTTTCCCATAGAGTTATAGTTTCAACATACAATATTAACTGGTTGTGGAATGACCATTCTGGGTTGAAAATATTGTATGATGAAGGACCACTGCTTATAATTTGTAATTAGAGATGAGTGAGCGTACTCGCTAAGGCAAACTACTCGAGCGAGTAGTGCCTTATGCGAGTATCTGCCTGCTCGTCTCAAAAGATTTGGGAGCCAGCGGGGGGCGGGGGAGAGCGAGGAGGAACGGGGAGGAGATCTCTCTCTCACTCTCTCCCCCCCGCTCCCCCTGCTCACTCCCGCAACTCACCGCTCTCCCCCGCCGGCACCCGAATCTTTTGAGACGAGCAGGCAGGTACTTGCATAAGGCACTACTCACTCGAGTAGTGTGCCTTAGCAAGTACGCTCGCTCATCTCTATTTGTAATACTTTTTCATGACTTTAGGCTCACATTTGGTTCAGTTGGAAGCCTCCATTGCAAATTCCATCATGTTCATCAGAAAATTAATGCTACAGGTAGTGCTATATTTCCCATCAAAGCAATGGACAGCAGTGTCTGAACCCAACAGACCCCATTATAAGTCAGTGGGGTTCACAGGCAGCCATGGTATATGCTAATCAGTGGATCTGCTAGAGCTTCCATATTGGCTTCTGTTTATAATGGAATCCACAACACAATTGTAAGCATATCCGAAAAATTAACAAATAAGAGCAAGACCAATGCATGTTTAGATTTAGAACAAAATTATTATGTAATAGGTTGGGTGGAGGATTTTCCCTGTGAAATAATGTAGACTTTTTGTAGTTGAGCAAAAGTTATTTTCCCAAATGGTGGCGCAACCAAATCTGAGTTGCACTTATACTAGGGCTGGGGACTATAAAATATTTCAACAGGTCCACCACAGTCAGCTAGCTCTAGAAGTGACAGTCAGCTTTCACCCATTCTATAGTGCTACTGGGGATTTCTGGGTGGCAATTCCCTGCTACAATCTGCACTGCCTTAGAGTTTCACAAGGCATTGCACAAATTACTGTGTGGATCTGTACTGCGCCTCTCTGAGTCTTCATGGCAGCTACACAATTACCTTACCCAAATTACCTTCTGACCCACAGCTGTGAATGTGTGGCACGCTCATCATACCATACTTCAGTAGACAATACACAAAAATTCAGATCTAAGTCCTTGCTAGAGACCTGGTATCCTTTCTTGAAGGACCATTCAGTTCCATTTGTGCTGCAGGAATAACAGTAGTAACTTCACATACGTTAAAGGCCCTTTTACACAGAACAATTATAATTCAAAAAAACGTTAAAGCAAGCAAAAATGAATGTTAATTGTCCAGTGTAAGCCTAGCTAAGAATCGAATGACCAATGATAAATTGTTCACTTTTCATTCATTGCTCATTTTATGCAGGCATAACAATGATTAGTGAACGTTGGCTCCTTCACTAATCATTCAGTTTAAATACCGATCATTCAGTCGTTCTCATTCACTTATACAATGAATATGAATGACTGAACGATTTTTCATTTGAACGAGCCAACGATGTATCTTCCTGTCTAAACAGGCTGCATGAGCGAATGATAAATCGTTTAGTGTAAATGGACCCTTACTTGTAGTCTAAAGTGCAACACTTGAACTTTACTTGTACACAGAAGGTGGGATCACTGGCTAAGGGCTTCTTCAGATGGTGTGTTTCGCAACATGGTCACTCGTGCACAATTTGTCTGCGTGTCATTATAGTGTCTAGAAGCAAAAGCATATTATATATTAACCTGAACAATTGAAAACTCAAAATGGTCTGACAAGTGTCTGGATTCCTGAATTGATCTAAAAGGGGCATGCAATGGGTAAAGGGAGAACATGGAAAGCTCTTTAGTATACATATACACTCAATGACAAAAGAAAAATACTGCACCCAGTCAGAAATGTTGTATTGCTGCAAAACTCTGCATGTAGCTATGTGTCAGGCAAACATGTAAATGAATACGGTTGTGGTGTGATTAGAAACTGGGTTTTGCCAACAGAGGCCATAAAAAAGTGTTGACCCCTGTTGCCCTATAAAAAAATTCTCAGAGGGTACTTTTGTGTAGTGGTCCTCTTGTTAAGAGATCGCTAACTGCTAGACATGCCTCTATGTTGGACTCAAAGACATTTTACCCAGTTAATAGACTTTAAGAGGGGGCATATCATTGGAATGGTGGTTTTGACGCATTGTCTGCCATCTAGGCCATTCTGACCAGGCCGTTAGGGGAGGGCACGCACACATGGCAAACAGGCTCCGCACAGCTTAGACAGATCACCAGTACTGAGGATAGTTTGTTCTGCTGACAAGCACAATCAAATCCAACAGTGTTGTTGTCCACCAACCAGACATGGCTGGCACCTTCATTACAGCCCCCTGTCTTTGCTCGGACCATTTTCAGGTACTTAGCAGAAGGAAATTTGGTGTCATGGCACCCATTATATGTTTAGCCATTAACACCTCAACGCCGTCGCCTTCATTTGCAGTAGTGTTGTGAACAAGGAACCTGGACTGCTATGGGCTGGAACTGTAGAGTCTTTAGTGGCGATTCTGTTTTGGCGCTGATGATAGACATGTTTAAGTATTGAGGCCTCATGGTGAGTGTTGCAATAAGGGCCAGCCTTAGGTTAGATGGCGCCCTGTGCAAAATGTTTTTTGGTGCCTCCTCCACCGGTCATAGTAAGAAAAACTAGGTAAAACAGTTTAGGACGTCACCTCAGGCAACAGAGGTGAGTTGGAACTATTCCAGATGAGTGCAGAATACCACAGGGACTGGCTGGCAAATTTTAGCATGGGGGCAAGTACAAAACACTGGCCCATGAATAACAGCCCATCCTTAAGGCATGTTTAAATGTGGTGAATTTACTATGGATTTTCTGAAGTGGAAAAAATCCACACCAAAATTTGCTCTATTTTGTGTGGACTTTGACATGTATTTCAGTGTGAACCTAAAACAGATTTCACCCCTTCAGCCGAAGGGGTGAAATCAGCTGCAAATCCAAACCAAAATCAATGTGTGCGGCTATTGACCACTGCCGGCGGGCATGGTTTGGCCATGGGTAGCCAGCCCCAATATGTCCTTCCATCCTTAATAGAGATGAGCGAACCCACTTGGCCACGCCCCTTTTTCACCCGAGCGATGCGATTTTCGAGTATTTCCGTACTCGGGCGAAAAGATTCGGGGGGCGCCGTGGGTGAGTGGGGGGTTGCAGCGGGGAGTGGGGGGGAGAGGGCTCCCCCTTGTTCCCCGCTGCTACCCCCCGCTCCGCCACGCCTTCCCCCGCCCCCCCTGAATCTTTTCACCCGAGTACGGAAGTACTCGAAAATCGTGGTGCTCGATCGAGTAATTACTCGAAACGAGTAGGTTCGCTCATCTCTAATCCTTAACACATTTAAAAATACGGCACCAGGACTAACTTCAGTACAAGAACCAAGTTCAATATGTAGATACAATACTAGAACCAAGCTTAGTACAGAAATATAGCACCAGAACCAAGCTCATAACATGAATACAGCATTAGATCCCCTCCACAAATCCTATATATTCCAGAGTAGTTTTTCTACTTTATTATACCTCAAAATAATAGTTACTTACATATATAATGTACTAAAATACTGGTTCTACACAGTGATAGTGATTACAGTTCAGGTACCTCCAGTGATCACAGGTTATGTTGTCTCTTTTTGGAGTCACCCATATTCTGTTTTCTACTTCCGGGACCCAGGTTACAAGTGTGATGTCTTTCAGACACGACTCCTCTCTGCAGACTCTCCCCATCTCTTTGCTGCAACCCCAATTTAACTTTTCAGTGTCCCCCATAATAATAATGTGATCACTGTAGTCCTACTTAATGCTAGTGTATGCCCCCACTTAGTGATAAGACCCCCTGTGTTCCCCAATTAAGAATAAGACTTATGTGGCTTCAAATAAAGGCGTTGTCTCTTGACGGACTTTTATTACCCATCTATAGTATAGGTGATAATAGTCTGATTTGTGAGGGTCTCACCATTGAGACTGCCACTAATCTTGAGACTGAGGGTCCCTTGTCTGCCACTTCTTGTCACAACAGGATTGCTGAACTGACCTGGAGGGATGTCACATTTTTAAAGGAGCCATGGTCGCATATGGACAGTACCGCTCCATTCATTTCAGTGAAACTGACAGAAATGGCCGACCATCAGCCCCACTGAAAAAAGGAATGGAATGGCTGAGCACATGCATATCCATGGCTCCATTCAATGTGATGTCACTTGGGGTCATTTCAGCAATCCTGCAGTATCGAGAAGAGGGTGACAAGGGACCCCCGTTCTCAGGATCAGTAGGGGTCTTAGTGTATAGGTGATTAAAAATTTGTTGTGAAGCAGCCTTTTTAATAGTAAGACCCCCTCTGGCCCCTCTTCTCAGTAGAAGCCCCTGAGTGCCCTTACTTACTAATAGGACCAGAGCCAGGCTGGGATTAAAAAGCAGCCCTGGCACACAAGCGCCACCAGCCCACTAACAGTATTGCCAGCCTCATATTGCAGAATAATTGCAGCATGCAGTGCACACTGCAGCAAATTGTGCTTGAGGGTAGTCTCAGACAAGTGTATTGCCTGTAATATGGATGGGTGTCCCAGCTTGCCTAAAAATCATAGTATCATGGTTTACTGTAGGACCCAAATACGAGCCCAGGAGCGAGGATGTTGTTATTTTCTGCCATGCGTTGGTTTAATCCAATAGATCGAGGTTTCTCAAACCTTTCGGTGTAGGTCTCACCAGTCAATCCTTAGTGATGATAGGACCTCATCAGCACACAAATACTACGACAGAGTGTCAAATACCATCATGTAGCACCCATATTACCCCCAGGAGAGCCAAAGAAATGCCACCATGCCGCGTGCAGACTACTAGCCTCTAGCTATTTTGAATATTCCAGTGCAGCAGAAAATATCACTCCAGCAGTGCAAATATCACTCCAGGGATATGTGCCAGCAATCCTGCAGCCACATGAGTTGCCTCTCATGGCATTTTTCAGCGGAATAATTCTCTGCCGCACACATTAATGGTCTCCTATGAATGCTTCTGCCAGACTGACACAATTTCTTGGCCTGCCTGGTTGGCAGATTTATCACTGATCGAGCATTTATGGGACCCACTGGCACACCAGCTTCAGCAGCCTATGAGTGTGCAAGATGTAGAGGGCCAACTGCAACATCTGTGGGCACTTGTGCCGCAGGATAACATACAGAGCCAGTAGGTATTCTTGTATCTTGTTGCCACCAGAACTATGGGTGGTGACAAGATTCAAGATATTTGAGAGGCCAGCCACACCCACCTCTCAGGTCCTGGAAGTCACTAAAAAGTTACAGCGGCGTAACTGGTGCTCCAGCGGCTCACCCCTTGGCACAGCGCCTTCTTCTGGGCAACGATGGTGGAACAGCAGCTTCCCCAGTGGCCTCCATGCACTGGGCAACAGTGGAGGAAGAGCGGCTTCTCTGGCAGCCTCCCTGCACTGGGCTGTGACGCAGGACACTGTGGGATCGGCGGCAGGGCGCCTTCCCTGAGCACCTCTCTACGCTGGCCAGTAGCCGGGAACACTGAGGGAGTGGGGAAGAGGCGGCAGCAGCGGCGGCACAGCGCTGCTATTGCACTGAGTGATGGAGGGAGGGGGACAGGGAGGCTGCATGGGAATGGGGACACAGCTATCTAAGTGTAGGACAGGAAGGCTGCAGGGGAGCGTGCACGCTGCTAGGACCTTCAATGCTTGACCCAATCGGGAGCTAGGGGTGTGGGAGGGGCGTTCCTCCTGTCAAACCCCTAGCTTCCGTTGTCGTCAAGATACAATAAATACCGAGCTGGTATGCCTCCATGCCCAAATGTATTTCTCCATGCATCCAGGTTAAAGGTGCCCCAACCGGTGTACTAGAGCCTCCTCTGAATTGTACAGTTATCCCCAATAAACTTATCCTTTCACTCTAATATTGTAATCACTTCCATATATCATCATTACCTTCACATATGTAAAGTTTCATTTGATTCCAACAACTCCTTTTTGGTGCAGTATTTTTTGTTGTTGAGTGTATGAGTAAATCACACATATGCAGATATCAAGTAACAATTACCTAACTAAATAAAGGTCTGTTTTGTGTAAGTCAGGGAAGAATTGGAAAACTGAATAGAAATTGTGCTTCCACAGTGCGGTCTTCTACTCCCCCTAGTGGCCTATTAGTAAAGAGTCATCAGAAATAATGTTAAAAAGTAAACCTTGGTTACGTAGAAGAGTGAAGCCAACGTAAGCCAAAATTGTTTTGGGGTTATTTGGTAATTACTGTTATTAATGCTAATTGAAATTAATAACATCAAAATGAAAGTAATAATCCTCAGGATCCCACCTTTCATACAGAATATGTGCACCTCAACTTTTAATTAAGTTATTATAACCTTTATTGTTATTGTGCACACAGGACATTTCATCATTAGGCCGCTAAACAGGGGAGTACCTAAGATTTTGTAAAGGTGGGGGTTTATAGCCATAACTATTGACACACTTGTATAGTACACTTATGCGTACATACAGATCTAAAAACTGTGACACACATACACACAAAAAAATCAAACTCGGAGATCAGTTTTAAAGTCTGGTTAACCCTTGAAATATAAATATTTTACCATGTGAAATTACTATTCCCATTATTAACAAAGCAACTGCTGGGAGTTTTTGTTTCACAAACAGGAATGGTACCACCCATCACCACACCATCATATGAGTAAATACACTACTGATGAGATGTAGCCATAAGCAATATAAAATGACATTCAGTGACTCACAGGTGATGACTACTCTTATGGGAGTCATTCTCTTTCTGTCTTTTCTCCATTTGGCCCAGACTCCAATGATGGCTACTCCCATTCATGAATTTGCTGCCCAGATGTCTTTGTCTTTTTACTTTTGCACATCCCCACCTTCTGTAATAAGACAAGCTCCTAATATTGCCACACACTATGCCCCTTAAAATAATACTGCCACATACTTTGCCCCCTGAATGTAATAGAGCCATTTATTGTGCACCCTGAATATGTGTGTAAGTATGTGTACAGATGTGTCCTTTCTCACCTCTCCACCTATTTTGAGGTATCCAGAAAAAATGGCACAATAACCAGCTTTGAACAAAAATCTTGCTTTACTGACAGCGCCTGACAGAGTAACGCAGATTATTTTCAAGACTTGTTATCTTCCGCCATTTATCTGGGAATGTCTTGAAACAAGCAAAAAGGTAAGGAAGGACACATCTGTACATGTGGTAGTGCAACTGCTGACGTGGCACATTAGTATCATTGCAGTGTCATACTTCAGGCAGCCATGGTGTGTGTAGTAGAGAAACACATTTCTCTGAGAATTGAGTTGAGTCTAAACCTTGGAATATTGCCTGGTTGTTGGAGTTGGGGGAGAGAAGAGGGATTCTACTTCATCCATTTCACTCATCTTTCAAGTTAATTAAGCGCTGTATGTGTCACCTAAGAGAGTTCCTTTCTCCCATTTGTATTCTGTGATGTACATGTATCTCACAGAGGTGTGGGGTGGGGTCTATAATAAACCTATACTTCAGCACCCAACAATATAACCCCACGGTGAAAGAGTTAAGAAAGTTTATTATTTAGGATTAGTACAAAGTAATTTAAATTGAGAAATAAGAAATAAAAGGACAAGAAATAAAAGTACATGGTCATGGAGATTCTTGCTAGGAGGTAGCAACAGAACCTTCCACTACCATATTTCCCTGAAAATAAGGTACTGTCTTATATTAAATTTTGCCCCAAAAGAGCCATAGTGTCTTATTTTCGGGGTGGGGGGAGGCTGGGGGGAGTGTTGGGGCGTATACTCACCTTGCAGCCGACGTCCGTGTCCCCTGTGATGATCTCCCAGGCTCTGCGGCAGGCTGTTGTGTAATCCTACCCGCTGTCATAGGTTTCTCTCTCTGGTAAACGGGGCTTTGAATTCTCCCAGCTTCAGCAAGTGAACACTGTGATTGGATCGAGCACCAGCCAATCACAGCCGACGCACGACGAACCAATCACAGCCATTTAGTAATGTCATTCACTGAATGGCTGTGAACGATTGAGCGCTGGCTCTGATTGGCTGGCGCTCGATGCAATCACAGCACTCACTTACTGAAGCCGGAGGAATTCAAAGCCCCATTTACCAGAGAGAGAAACCTCTGACAGCGGGGAGGATTACACAGCAGCCTGCTGCAGCGCCTGGGAGATCATTGCAGGGGACACAGACGCCGGCTGCAAGGTGAGTATTGTGGGGCTTTTTTTCACCTAGTGTAGCTAGGGCTTATTTTTTGGGGAGGGCTTATATTTCAAGACCCTCCCAGAAATCAGGGTAGGGCTTATTATCGGGGTGGGTCTTATTGCCAGGGAAACACAGTAAACCATGGTGACTGCTTAAAAGAAGGAAATTATGGCTAACTGCCAGCAAAAACCACCTCACATATTGTTTGACCTATTTCTGATACAGTATTTAATATAGTTAATATAAGGAATACATTTTTAGTCACATTTCATTATTTTGGTTAGAGTGGTTTCAAACTAGACACAAAATCTTGAATTTCTTTCCAAAGAGATGCAAATAAGGAAGATGGAACAATACTTCTGCAGCGCCACCTATTGGATGGCAGCATTCTTGCAAATCAATGTCCAACACTTTATACAGGTCTTTGCAACAATGATTGGAAATTGAAAATCAAGCCAGAATCCATACACAGACAGCTGTTTTGAGGTATTTGCCCCTTATCAGTGTGCAGTGGGATTCTGGCTTGGCTAGTGAAAGGCCTATGATGTGGCTCTGGAGGGGTATCATCACTCCTTAAGGAGAGCAATTAACGGCCCTCCTAGGATGTGATCGCAGGGCATTGATGGTTGTTATTACCCTCACAGCCTTGAGTATTGTGAAGGCTCCGCAATCTATCATGTATTTAAATCTATTAAGCCCTGCCTGTGCTATCAAGATATTACTCATCACTAGGAAGGTGTAAAAGAGACCAGTGTTGTCATCTTGCTTTTTGCCTTTTTTATATTGTCCTGATTAATCCTCTTACTTAATAAAGAGGGGGAAATGTGATGGGATGCTCTTTGTTATATCTGACATAGAGTGTGATAAGCTCACAAAAGCAGAGAGTCATCAGTGAGCAAGGACTCCCTTAATAACGTGAGCGCCCTGCAGTTAGGCAGGTACAGTACTGAGTCATTGTAGTGATGGTATATATATATATATATATATATATATATTTTGTGGTCACATTCAGTTTTTTATGGAAGTATCACTATTTACAAGTATCACTAAGGCGCTTTTACACGGAGCGATGATCGCTCAAAAATTGCTAAAAAGCAATTGCTTGAGTGATAATCGTTGCTTCAAACGGGCAGCCATCGTGCACTTTTCATGCACTGCTAGCTGATCGTTAAATTCAAGCCGGCCTAAAAATCATTGTGCAGTCTTATCAAGACCGCACACTAAGTTCTCTGCGGGTAGTGCTGATCACATTGTTTCAGCTATTTAACCCGTCGGAGAACAAAGGAGCTGAAAGCAGATAAGAGACCTCCTGCTATTAACTGCATTCAGCTAAAGGCTTCATTTGCATGCTAATAAGCTATTAAGTAGCTGAGTAGCTACTTAATAGTTTATGCAAAATGATCGCTCAAAGCTGTCACTCAAATTGTCATTTGAGCGATCTTTGAGCGATCATCGCTTCGTGTAAATGGGCCTTTATTAAGTACAATCCACCCACTGGGGCTGCCTTTTTTTAACCTTTCCTGTTAATGTTTTGCCATAATTGAATATATTATTGCATTAATTATCTACTGTTTCGCCTGTCTTTAATATAATTTAATGAAGTGTATTTTTATGAGAGGTAATTTTTGGGCAGTGATTGGGGCCCTATGGCTTCTACATACAATCCTATCTGAAGGTTATTAGTAAGACTTTTCTAGCCTTTAAAAACATGTTTTTCTTTTTACTCCACTTACTGCACCTTACTCTGATCGGCTGATGGCCTTTCATTGACCCATTAAATATAAGCTTTTTACCTAAAATGTTCAGAAATGGAAAGGAAGCACCATTGAGCAATTTCCTGCTTAACTAGCATCAGGACAGTTTTTGTAAACTAATGATCCGTCCTGAATTTAGAAAGAACGCCAAAATGTCCCCTGTATGTCACAATACAACATTCTAGTATCACAAGAAGCAACACAACCAATATAAAGATTACATATAAGCACACATTTCTGTCATTTATAAATGTGCAGATTATGCATCCTTGCGCCTTTCTAATGTATAAGCATGGTCTTCCTACATTTTTATGTGCCTGCGGCTTTGGAGCTATCAGTTTCTAGTTTTATATAATATGCAGAAAAATTGTCGTCTTTAATGTTTCTAACTCATTTCCTAATATGTTGCAGGGGCGTAACTATAGAGGATGCAGGGGATGCGGTTGAACCCGGGCCCAGGAGCCTTAGGGGGCCCATAAGGCCTCTCTTCTCCATATAGGGAGCCCAGTACTATGAATAAAGTATTATAGTTGGGGGCCCTGTTACAATTTTTGCATCGGGGCCCGGGAGTTTCAAGTTACGCCTCTGATATGTTGCATATACTTACTTGGGACAGGCACCAGAGGTCACACCTTCAATGCCAGCTGCCTGAACATGGATCTTCCAAACTTAAAAGGACATTTATTTTCTTTGAAGGGGTATTCTCTTAATGCCAAGTAGCTGTCAAATGAATGATAATAAAATGTTAGTAAAGTTTGCACTGTGGTTCTGCTTTGGATTTTGTGTCTTTAAACCATCACCTTCTCCCGACACTTCAGAAGGGTTTATTCCCAGATTGCCTCTGCTACCGGTCGGGCTTGCTAAGTAGGAACAACCAGGGACAGTTTTTTTTTCCTTCAGCTCTCAGGACCGGTCTGCTGACCAATAGCAGGGCAGATCTTAACAGGGAAACAGGAGGAAAGAACAGACTAGAGAACTGTGTGAAATATAGTTTCAAGCTACATATCTGCATGAATGCGGCGGCCATCTTGAAAAATAGGGGTGCACTTAAACATCAGAAACTAAGGGTAGGATAAGAAGGTAATGGCTGCTTGATTTATACTCATAACCAGCTGTGAAAAAGCATGGTGCAAATACCTTTTATATCTGCAATTTTTGAAAATTCACTTCACAACTGGAATGCCCCTTTAACTTGAGATGGAGCTATACAGACATCAGCCACTTTTCGTATTAACACAAAATAAAAATGTACCTGTCCGGCTTCAGCTTTACATAAAGCAGCCCTAACTGCCGACTGGTGGGCTACCTCCTCCCAGCCTACTCATATAAGTGATGTAAGTCCAGTTATAAATTCTGTACTCCCACCAGTATTCACAATATAACAGCTCCCACGGTTTTGGGTGTCTATATCTCTAGACGAGAGAGACTGCACGAGTCCTCTCATTTTAACACACATCCACTGGAGCTGGCCATTAATTAACTCGCCGATGAGCCTGCTCCCCGCTGCTTTACAGGTTGACAGGAGTTTGGGACAAATATACCTCTCATCCACTACAACTCCTGTCATCTTGTCACCTACCTAATGTAAATAATTCATATGGACATGGTGTTGAGTCAATGGCCATTCACAACTGAATGTGCCTGCCCTTGTCAGATTGCAGATGTTACACAACTTGAAGTCTAGTAGGTACCAGCATGGAAGACTGGCTGGGAATCCTAGTTCGCAGTTAGGTGCATATATATTACCTATAATATTCTTCCAGGTCATGTGACTAGTGTTACATTCTAACTTTAATTCTATTTCAACACAGCAAAAGACCAGCTCACTTCTCTCTTAGGATGTGCTGTGCAGGCATATTTGACAAACACCCTCAGCATTGCAGGAAAAAGAAGGAGACAGCATTCTTTTAGAGGGAAAAGTCAAATTCAAGTTTAATTTGGCAACTTCATAAAATCAATACCAGAAGAGAAAGCAACTTACATGTTTCAGGTGTCTGTTGCACCCCTATCCATAGTATGTTGGTCATAGGCATACAGGTGGTATATATAGATAGAACAATCATGTGTCACATGACTCAACACCATTAGCAATTGAACAAATATTCAACATTATGAACACAATTAGGAAGGAAAACTCCTTATATATAGATAACATCCATTAGTAATAGAGGATTAGATTATAACAGCGATTTAACTCATTAGGTATACATATGTCAAAACGAAAAATCCAGTAACTTTCCCCACTGAGGATTTTGCAGGAATAATCGCCACCCTCTTCATGAGACATTAACTGTTCATATACCCTGAAATTTTAGAAGGGTAGTATAGTATCCCCATTGTGGATATTCTAGAAATTTTGTGAGACAGCCAAACTATTGGAATTCTGAGTTTTACATATTTCAGAAGGTGCTGCCGCACTCTCACTGCCAGAAAATCCATTGATAGAGAAGTTTTAGGCTGGGTTCACACAGGGCGGATTCCCATCGGAAATCTCGCGGTTTGGCTGCAGAAAAAAACGCAAGATTTCCGCCGGGAGAACCGTCGCGGTCTAAGCCGCCGCGGCTTTGAAGCAGCCCGGCCGCTTGTTTTTCCGTTGCTGCCGGCGCTCCCATAGAGGAGAGCGCGGCCGCGACAAAAATAAACAAAAAAGAAAAGGTAAATAGACATGTTGCTTCTCTTGAAACCGCGGCTGCGGCGGCCGCAGCCACGGTTTCAGCCGGATTTACCGCAGCGGATTAGCCGTCCCGTGTGGACGAGATTTTTGAGAAATCTCGTCCACATGGCTGGCTAATCCTGAGATTAGCGGGCGGATGTGCAGCGGCAAAACCGCCCTGTGTGAACCCAGCCTAAGAGGGGACTAGACGTCTTTTTAGAGCGCTATGATATTACAGAATATAGACATTAAATAACCAGTAGGGTTGTTCATCCGGGTCTTAGAAATAGGTAGGAACTTTCAAATGTTGATCCAGGGATTATTCTGACTGCCATTATGGAGTTGGGAAGGAATTTTTTCCCCCCAAAATGGGCTAAATTGGCTTCTGCCTCATTTGTGTTTTTTGCCTTCCTCTGGATCAACAAGGGGAGGCTGGAAACAAGCTGAACTAGATGGAAATTGTCTTCTTTCAGCCTAACATATTGCTAGTTGCAGGCATAAGACGTTTCTAAATAGATTACATGGGTTGTATTACAGTTTCTATGTTATTGCATATCATAACTACATATTTAATAACCTAGAAAAAGTTTCTGGATACTTCAAACTTGGATTGGAGTTTTCACTTTGAGAGGATGCTGGTGTCCTATTTTGTCATTTTTTTAGGTGTTAGCACTTATGTACAATACCTACTTTCTAAATAGTACTCCTATGCCATAGATCTGGATTATGCATTCGCTTTATATACGTGCCAGTTCTGAAATGTTCAGTATTGATTTGAGCGCATTATATTTTAATATTGATATTGTGACAGGATTGTATATACATGGGCAACTCTGTTCATGCATTCTGTGTGGACTCATCTTGTTACACCCCTTCTTTTGATTGTTGTGCAGTGCCCATCACAATAATTATAATTAAAAATGGTAACTGACTATAATTTGGGGATTGCATCATTTAGAGGTATACTAGACCTGAGCCTTTGCTCTCTCCAATATAATTTTATAATTTTTTTTGTTGGGGTGGGGAAGGGCAACTCAGAGTTTTCCCTATGGGGTGCCATGAGTTCTATGTATACCCGTCTGCAAATTATTAGTAGAGCTTTTCCAACTTTGAAAAACGTGTTTTTCTTTTTCCTTTACTTACTGTATTCTTCTGTAATCAGGCACTGACCTTCCACCGACCCATTAAATATATGCATTATACTTAAAATGTTCAGAGATTGAAAGGAAGAACCATTGAGCAATTTCCTGCTGAACAATATCAGGACAGTTTTTGTGAGATGTCAGAAAAGCAGAAATTTCAGAACATCTTCTTCTGAACTAATGAACTGTCCTAAATTCAGAAAGGACAAAAAAATGTCCGCTGCACATCACAAAACAATATTATAGAATTACAAGTGCCACAATCAATCCGAAGATTACATGCGACCACACATTTCTGGGTCATTTATAAATGTGCAGGTTGCCTGCTCTTGCACCTTTCTACTGAATTAGCATGGTTTTCCTACATTTTTACTCTAGACATGCTTCCTTACTTGTAGATTATTTTTTCGTATTTACTTTGCTTCAACATTTTACTTGCAGTCATTTTCCTCTGGATGGCAAAAGAGCTACAGAATTGTGTCTGGTCCTGTGAGTACAAAATGCATTTCACAAGTTCTTTTTTTCATGAATGGCTAAACTTCAGCCCTGCTGGCATGAAGCATGCTTAAGGCTGTAGTTAGATTATGGATATTTTATAAGCTTTGACAAAGCAGTATTCACAAGAGGAAGACAGACATCTGTGAAGCCGGGAACAATATTTCAGGTTCTTTATACTTTTTGTTACTCAAACATGAATGCATTTAAATTGTGCTCTCGATGAAGAAAATAGTCCGGCTTAGAAGGCGAAATTCAAGGCTATACAACGTACTAATCTGGAAACAGATTCATATTCTATGACAGTAGTAAGAAATTATCATAAGGCGTTCTTGGAATCTGAAAAAAAAAACCCTGAAACGTTAAAGGGTGCACAAGGACGTGCTCGTGACACTCAGGTTATCTACAAAAATGTCATGAAATGGATTAGGTGTTGATAGGTGAAGCAGAACCTCAACCTCTGTAATCTAAATGGTAATTTATAAATGTATGATATAATTAACTTTTCATTTTTGCTGAAGCTTGACATGTAAATGGTGGGTACATTTCAAGAAAATTTTTATGTCACTAATAGTATTTATTGTAGGGTAGGAAATAAATGACCAAGTGCTCTTGACTCTTGAGACACTAGACAAGGGTAATAATGTAAGTGATTAAAAAGAGGATCTGTAACAAAAACTTTCAACGTTTGTACATTTCTATGCAATTAGGCACATGTTATTGTCAATGTATCACGTTTTTTTAATTGATCAAACATAGCAATGAAATGGTCTTCATGATGGAATTTGCTGTGATTCTTCAACCTTGAAAATTGATACTACAGAGGCATAAAATGAAACTCCTGGGCCCTTAAACTTAATCTGTAATAGGGCCCCCAACTATCACATTACATTTATAGAACTAGTACCTTCATATAGGGTGGAGGGAATTTCGGGGGCCCACTGTGATTCCAGGACCCAAGTGTGACAGCAAGCTTTACAAGTTGATTCTATAATTTAGTTTTGCCCTTGATTCTACGATCTCTTGACTAACCGCCTTGGGGATCCACAGTGTTGAACTCATTTATTTGCATGATGTTAAGATGCCCTTGTTTTTGCTTTCTTTTACTTAGATGTTTCAATGAATCTGGTTGAAAGAAACCAGGTGGCAGTCTTGAGGCTTCTCTGGGTCTCCAGGTAGGTGCCGACTTGGTGGGCAACAAGCAGATATGGATTCGGGACAGGTTGCGCAAGACCAAGCTCCATGAAGGAACTCATGGTCCCCTTATCCTCCTGTGTACGCATAGGGGACATTATGATTTCATGACCCAGTTTCGGCCATATCGGTTTGGGAGAGGGTTGGGTCTTATAGTAGGCCTTGTTAGTGGAGACTGCTCAGAAGCTTCATGGGTGACGCACGTAGGTCTCTGGAGAGGTCATTGCTGCACTCAACAGTAACGTTACTGTAACTGTAACAAATAGTTTCAACCTGGCTTCCGGTGACCAGAATAACTCAGTCTCTTGAGCACAATAACTGGCACAGTCCTGAAAGATCCACCTCAGTGGAGGTATATCAGAACGTTAATAACCAGTTACAGGTATTAACTTCAAAGGAGAAAAGCCAATATCGGAAAGGAGCTAGCAGAAGAGCAGTTGACTCTGAGTCCACTATCCAGTTCCCTGTCTCCTGTTCACCAGGGCAGAGACTGCTTGTAGGGCAAGTACTGTAATGTCTGAAGGCTAAATCAGGAGAGACTCCTCTTTTTCTGCCTCAGTCCACAATATAGCTATGCCACACATCACCACCGCTTAGAGTAACGATTCTCTGCTTCCGTTTCCTCTTAAAGCAACAGTTTTATAAGAACAAACATCAAACCATGAAACAATGACCACTAATATAACGTACCTGTCTTACATGGTCACCTATTTCTAAGAAAAGCTAAACTTCATTGTTGGGGTTGCAATGGTGCAAGGTGGAGGAGTGGTATATCGCAACTGCCATAAAGCAAAGCTTCTACATAAGGATCTTTTCATATTCCTTTACAAAGACTGAACCTTTTCTTTTGTTTCTTTCTCACTGCTAATAGTTTGCTTCTTACCTACTGCTGCATGTTATTTTCTTGCATCCCCTGCACCCTTAACACATATAATTGAAAAGCCTAACAGACATACTGTACAGTACATATAGTTTTGCAGGAATTTTTACCTAAGGCTTTCTAAAAGTAGAACAGGGAAAGACCAGCTATGCCATTATTATACAGTTTGAATTCAGTGTCTAACCTCTTCGGAGAGCTCGTGTTAATAATGAATATGTTGTTATTTTTACACTGGTATATAAATCTGCAGCTTTTATCAAGATTAAAAAAAGATGCTGCTCTATTAAAATGTAGCTTTTCCATTAAATCTCTAAATAGTGTTTGGCTCATGCATATCAAGGCTTTCCAACATAATTATTTAATTGATATGGCTTGCCTTTGACTATTTTTAGTATTTTAGATGATAACACTGTAAAGTGTGGCCATCATATACATCAGAAAGAAGGAAAACAAAATGCTACAATTGTTACAGCCACCAGGTCCTAACTTGGGTGATTTGGGGTCAATTCACATGCTATTTCTGCGACTGTTCCTTTCATCTGGATAGGATATGCACAAGCCGCCGAAACATCATCATTCCGATGCATAGAACTATTCAGCCAAAGACATTTCTCTTACAAGTCTGCCTTATGTGAACATTCCATTAACCGTCCCATACACATTAGTACTTTGTTGGCACTGACGAATCCTCAGCATCCCTGTGCCTTACTCTTCATTTCTTATGTGTGAATTCAGATCCGTAAGAGCAAAAAAAAAAAAAAAACAGGAAACAATAATTAGAATGCACTCACATTCACATATGCCTTCAGCTTACTATAGTGGGTCTTAATGGTTGATATTGCAGAATAGTCTGGTATAAAGAAGCTATATGCCACATTACATTATAGAGGCTCAGCTAAGGATGGGTTGGATGACGAAGTTGTCAGTGGCATCCATCAGAAATGTACATTTATACATTATCACAACTTTTAATTCTGAATATACTGTATATGTATATATAAACTGTAGATGAGTAGTATTAAAGCTAAAGGCATATATCACTTATTATGGTAATCATTTATTTTTGGGTCTCTGCTTTGTCTGTAAAAATGATTTGTGTGACCAAGATAAATTTATCAGGGAAGCAAGGAATTATATTGAAGAAGAATGGGTACTTGTGGGTTAACTGTCTCCACTTTTTTAGTTAATTTCATAAATGTTTCATCAATATATGGAAAAAAAAAACGCTATTTATTTTTTTAACTCATTTTATTTCTCCAAAACATAAATATATATAACATTACTCAGTCTGCAATAGCCTGCAAGATAGCGTTGATTGGCATATATTAAAAAAAGTGGTGACAGATAACCCACAAGTACCGAAGAATGCATAAAGTTGTAGCTAGTCTTTCCTTCATCTCTGCCCCAGGCATGTATTTAACCCTTAATAACCAGCAATTGTTTTATTTTTTTCTGTTCCTATCTTTCAATTCTCATGGTCCAAGAGCTATAGATTCTTCATTTTTACATCAACAGAGCTGTATGAGAGCTTGAGTTTGGCGCGACAAGTTGTATTTTTTTTTAATTAGCATCATTTAATGTAACACATAATGTATTGAAAAATGTTTCAGAAATTTTTAAATCTAAAAATTAAACAGCGCTGCAAGTACTATTTATTTTTTATTGTTTTAATAATTTTTAATGTAAAAAAATGGAAAAATGTTTTTTGAACTTTTAGGTTTTTATTTTGGGAAATTTTAATTTTTAAATTAAACTTTATTTTTAGTTCCAATAGGGGACTTAAATTTGTGATGATCGGATTGCTTGTACAGTATAATGAAATACTTAACTATACTCCACAATATACTGCAATTCTTCAGTATACCAATATATTGTGATTTTCAAGACAACCTATTAAGCCATGCTACAGGCAGAGCTTAATAGGCTGAAATGTATGGCATACCTGGGAGCCTTAACAAGCTCCCAGAGTGCCATAGCTACATCACTTGGGAGCCAATTGTGCACCACAGAGGGCCTCCCTGCCTTGGCAAGCTGCTTAGGCATCACCAGCATTTAAGAAGTTAAACGGCCACGATCCTCCCTGACTACACCTCTTGCTGTCAGCTGTAAGAACCAGTTGATAGGCATTGGGTATGGAGCATGTTCGGCTCCTGAGCCCACTCAATACCTCCCACCAATGACCATGGTGGATATATCTGTCATGAGTTGTTAAGAGGATAATTTAAATAATCTGCCCTAGACAAAATGGCTTGTTGGTTCTCCCCTACCTTCCCTAGAGATGTCTTCTGCATCACTGCTACACCCCTAGTTTACATGAACAATATGCTTTGTTTTCTAATATTTTGGTAATCAAATCACACAGGACAAAATCCGTACACTGCATTTTTGCTTGTGCTTAGAGTAACATATTAACATAGTAAATTAGACTGAAAAAAGACAATTCCCCCAATTTTGATCCAGAGGAAGGCAAAAAAACAGAATGAGGTACAAGCCAATTTTCTTCATTTAAGGGAAAAAATTCTGTCCTGACTCTAATCTGGCAAACAGTATAATTCCTGGATCACGAGCCTCCCTAAGGTAATTAGTGACTATAACATGTAATATTGTATCGCTCAAGAAAGGTGTCCAGGCCCCTCTTAAACTCTTTATCAAATTCGCCATCACCACATCCTCAAGCAGAGAGTTTCATAATTTCACTGCTCTTACAGGAAAGAACCCCCTTCTATGTTGGTGTAGAAACCTTCTTTCCTCTAGACGTAGAGGATGCCTCCTTGTTGCAATTACAGTCTTGGTATACATAGATGATGGGAGAGATCTCTGTATTGTCCCCTGATATACTTATGTTTGATATGTTTTTATTGAAATTTTAACATATTTATACATATAGACAAAGAAAAAAACAAACTACAGCAGATTGCGCAGGACTGCAATATTGGCTCAAAAAATTTTGGAAAGGCAAATATCTTAATAATCAGAGCAGCTGGAGCCTCTGCTAAAAAATGTTGCCGCGACATTCTTAACGACTGTATGTATAGAATGCTATAAAATGACACCAGTGCCTCTGAATTAGCACTTCCTCCTACTTTCAATTGATTCTACAATTACAAATAACTGAGGTCATAAAACATAAACTAAGCCTTCTACGGAAACTAGGAAAGGTAAAGAACACAGAGACACACATATGATGCAGAGGAAAAGAAAGAAGGGGGGGGGGGGTGCCCGAGGTTGCACGGGCAGACAGGAACACTCTGTGGAGAGGTAGCGAATATCTTTGTCACAGCCCATCTGTCGCTGCTCGGTACCCCACCTCACTCCGACCACAACACCACCCCAGTCCCGCACCTCCCGGGCGTCCACCCCCCTACCATACCACGGCATTCTGGAACTTGGGAAAGTCGCGAAACGTGTTCCACAGAACCGAGGCACGCCTGCTCAAGCATAGCCCTTCGACGCCCAACTCCTCCATATACATTAGCTGATTCAACACATGTACACACTCCAGGATTGAGGGAGCAATTGTGGGGAAGTGTCGCAGAGGACCTTTTTTGATAGCAGCATACGTTCCTGGGATGACAGACAGCAATTCCAACTGTGGGGTGGCCTCCACCGTCTCATGCAACACCCCCTGATATATTTATGCATAGTTATTAGGTTGCCCCTCAGCAGTCTTTTTTCTAAACTAAATAATCCCAATTTTGATAATCTCTCTGGGTATTGTAGTCCGCCCATTCCATTTACTACTTTAATAGCCAGCCTTTGAACCTGCTCAGGTTTTGATATGTTCTTCTTAAGTACCGGTGCCCCAATGGCCGCCCCCAGGGTGCCACAAGAGAGAATTCCAGATGACTATATGGTTTATTGAACTACAGTTGCACTTGTCTCTTATAATTAATCCTCTTGCCTTGGCCCTGCGTGGCTCGATACAAACAGATGTTTTCATTCTCTTTATCCGTGTTTATGTTATGTATGTGATTAATATGTAAAATCTTAATAAAAACATATTAAACATAAGTACCGGTGCCCCGAACTGTGCTTAATATTCCATGTCTGGTCTAACCAGAGACTTGTAAAGAGGAAGAACAATGTTTTCGTCATGTGCCCCTAGACCTCTTTTGATGCACTCCATTATCCTGTCTGCCTTGGCAGCAGCTGCCTGACACTAGTTGCTCCAGTTAAGTTTAAAATCCCCAAGTCCTTTTCCATGTTGGTTTTGACCAATGGTTTCCCATTTAGTGTGTAATAGTGACATGTATTTCCCCTGCCTATGTGCAAAACCTTACATTTATCATTGTTGAGCCTCATTTGTCACTATTTTGCCCAAGCCCCCAATTATCCAGTTCCATTTGAAACTCTGTCCTCTTGTATTCTTGTAACTTTGTATTCTGTCCTCTCTTGTGTTAATTACTTAACATAGTTTTGTATCATCTGCAAATGTTATGTTACTGTGAAATCCTTCTACCAGGTCATTAATACATTTATTAACTTTTTTTCCCCATTTTCGTTTTTTCCTTCCACCTTTAAAAAAATCGTAACTCCTTTATTTATCCATTAACGTAGCTGTATGAGGGCTTTATTTTTTGCAGGACGAGTTGTGTTTTTCAATGGTATTATTTAATATACCATATAATGTACTTTTAAAAATTCTAACAGGAGTAAAATTAAAAAAAACCCAACATTCCAAGATCTTTTGGTGCATCTTGTTTCTACGACGCACAAGCTGCAACAAAAATGACATGATAACTTTATTCTATAGGTCAGTACGATTACTACCATACCAAACGTATATAGCTTTTTTTTTTGCTGTACTACTTTTATTTTTTTTCAAAGACATTTGCAGGATGTAAATGTACGCCCTGCAGCTGGAAGGGGTTAATAAGAATAGTGCCAAATACTGACCGTTGTGACAGTGACCCAATCAGAGTACGTATCATTTATAGCCACCCTCTGCTTTCTATCACTAAGCCAGTTATTTACCCACTTACACACATTCTCACCCAGACCAAGCATTCTCATTTTTTATATCAACCCTTTATGTGGCACAGTATCAACGCTTTGAAAAAGTCCAGATACACAGGATCCAGTGACTCTTCCCGCTCCAGTCTAGAGCTTACAACCTCATAGAAGCTGATCAGATTGTTTTGACAGGAGTTATCCCTCATAAACCCATGCTGATATGGAGTTATACAGCTATTTTCCTTGAGGTGCTCCAGGATAGCATCTCTTAGAAACCCTTCAAACATTTTACCCACAATAGAAGTAAGACTTACTGGCCTGTAGTTTCTAAGGTTCACTGTTTGACCCGTTTTTGAATATTGGCACCACATTGGCCATGTACCAATCGAGTAGAACAGATGCCATCACTATAGAGTCCTTAAATATAAGAAACAACGGTCTGTCTATGACATTACTTAGACATACCCTTAGAACTCGGGGGTGTATGCCACCGGGACCTGGCGATTTGTCTATTTTAATCTTTTTAAAGCAGCTCTTCACTTCTTCCTGGGTTAAACGGGTGACATGTAGTGATGAGTTTACTTTATCACTCTGCATCTCATCTGATATTTCATTTTTCTCTATGAATACACTGGGGAAAAAAACTATTTAATACAATTTTTCCTACATTATTTATTAAAGGGCCAACACTTTCAGTATTAATCTTTATTAGTTATGTAATTGAAAAACAGTTTAGTGTTAGTTTTACTCTATTTGGCAATGGGTTTCTCTGTTTCCATTTTTGCGGCTTTTTATTATTTTTTCCTTACAGGTTATTAGCACTTCTTTGCTGCCTTCTTGTTTTAGTAGTTTAAACACTTTCTTTATTCAGCCACACTGGTTTTCTCCTATTTCTAAATGTTTATTATTGACTATCATATTGTAACCAATGAATCTACACAGGGCTAGCACAACTAAAGTTCCTCCACCCTATCTTGTGGTTTCATTATGAGACTAAAGTTTCTCAGGCAACACAGTTTCAATAGTCTATATATAAAGTGAACTTTCAGAGGAGAAAATAGAACTAAATATCTAAAATGATCGAACATATGAGACTGGTGTATGTTAAAAACTTTATGGGGAAATGAGCAAAGTCACAAAAATGTAGGATCTAGGACATTCGAATATTGTGCTCATCCAAGATGACTGCTATATATTTTTTTAATTCAAATGTTTAAAGAAAACCCTATCCACAAAAAAAATAAAATGTCCTTTTTTTCTCTTTAAACAAAGCATCACTCACAGCTTAATTTAAAAGTCAACACATTAAAATTTATTGGTAATTGCTGTCTTTAACAACTAGGGGCCTAAGGCAATTTCCTCAATTGCTTTGACCTTAAGTCTTGAATCAAGAATCAGTAAATCTTGTCGCAGGGTATTGGCATTATTAAACCACTGATACACCAAATCCTTTCATACTACTTGTGTTGAGGTGCACAGAAAAGTTTATATATTGAGGAGTGTTAATGTACATTTAATAGAATGTGCATTGAATGGTGAGTATAATTTATATGCTCAATACAAATACAGAAATAATGGGATAATGGTGGAACAGGTTATTCTCTCTACCACGCATGCCAGAAATCAACGGAAAGTTGCTCAAATGGAGACCTTCTTGGTTTCCATTTCAATGATGAAATATATGACTCTGTGTTGGATTTACATCTGAATCCCATTTTTAGGGATTCAGGTATAACCCTGGGACAGAACCCCAAGGTCATAGGGAAAAGCAAAATGTGAATGGTCCCTGATACATGTTGTATGTTAGATATGTGAGTCTTGGATGCTGCTGCCTTCACTAGCTCTCTTGTATCAGTACAGCTTCATTGCTATACTAATTTCTCTTTCAACAGCCCATGAAGGATCTCCTCTATTCTGTATATTTATAAGCTGACATGATGCTGAGGAGCGTACAAGATCCATTTCTGATGCTTCCTGTGTGATTTCTCTTGCCTTTCTGCGCAGATTCTGCTGTGAACTATTCTTTCTTCTTCTGCAAACCATTGGTCCTCTAAGGGCTTGAACAGACGGGCATGTTTTTGTCCCGTTTTGTGCAAAATGGGAGGAAATCAAAACATTGATGTCAATTATTTCATTTTCACTATTGGGATTCTTGCTCCTTAAAACTACGTGTGAGTTTTTCTAAAAAGATAGAGTACAACCTATCTTCCCGCTTTTTGTTTCAAACTTGCGCACACTAGCACAGAGTTTGAATAGTCCTAAAAACCACAAACCCTGGTTCATGCGCTAATATACGCTTCATAGCGGCAAGCATATTAGCGCATGTGCCCAGATGTTTAAGCCCTCATACAGCTTCTCCCCCCTTCCCTTCTGATATTATATATAAGGGTCCATTTAGACAGGCGTATTTTTGGTCTATGTGCTGGACCCATAATACCTTATTAGACTATCACATGGCCCTTTTTTTCAATCTGCACGTCTTATTTTCATCTGTTTTCTCAGAAGAGAGTAGGACATGCAGTGAATAGGGCTCCGTCAAGTAAGACATATATAGAGATGAGCGAGCATACTCGTCCGAGCTTGATGCTCGTTCGAGTATTAGGGTGCTCGAGATGCTCGTTACTCGAGACGAGCACCACGCGGTGCTCGTCTCGATTAAACGAGCACTGACCATTGAATTCAATGGAGCCGGCAATACAGCCCGCTCCATTGAAAGCAATGGGCTGCCGGCTAGCGCGGGATGAATTTTCGGGAAGGGCTTAAAAATATAAGCCCTTACCTGAAATTCATCCAGAAATGTGTAAAAAGTAAAAAAAAATATATACTCACCTTGTCCCGGCAGAACGATGTTAGCCCATTGAAATCAATGGAGCCAGCAATACAGCCGGCTCAATTGAAAGCAATGGGCTGCCGGCGAGCGCGGGATGAATTTTCGGGAAGGGCTTAAAAATATAAGCCCTTACCTGAAAATCATCCTAAAATGTGTAAAAAGTAAAAAAAAATATATACTCACCTTGTCCCGGCAGAACGATGTTAGCCCATTGAAATCAATGGAGCCAGCAATACAGCCGGCTCAATTGAAAGCAATGGGCTGCCGGCGAGCGCGGGATGAATTTTCGGGAAGGGCTTAAAAATATAAGCCCTTACCTGAAAATCATCCTAAAATGTGTAAAAAGTAAAAAAAAAAATATACTCACCTTGTCCCGGCAGAACGATGTTAGCCCATCGAATTCAATGGAGCCGGCAATACAGCCGGCTCCATTGAAAGCAATGGGCTGCCGGCGATCGCACAATGAATTTTCGGGAAGGGCTTAAATATATAAGCCATTCCCTGCTATTCATCCAGAAATGTGTAAAAATAAAAAAAATATATATACTCACCTGGTCCCGGCAGACGGAGTTCAGCTGCGGCCAGCTGGCAGTTCTCCTGAACTGCTCTCTGTGGTATTCAGCAGTCGGGGATTTAAAATCCCCGCCTGCTGAATGAGCTGCCTCTGATTGGTCACAGCCTGACCAATCAGAGGCAGCTCTCACTCACACCCATTCATGAATTCATGAAGGGGTGAGTGAGTGCTGCCTCTGATTGGCTCAGCGCAGCTCTCAGCTGAATGACAGCTGAGCTGAGCCAATCTACCAAAAGTATTTGGACACCCCTATCAGTAGAATGGATTGTGTCTTATTAGGACGTCATGTGTCGTAGACCATTCTACATAAGAGGCAGACTCTTGGAGGTGTCAGCCATAGTTTGTGATGGGAACTGCAAGCTACTGGATATATGGGTTATGCTGCTGCACACAAGTCGTCCATAACGAAGCACAATGCATCGGCCCCTCTAAAATAATGTAAAAAGTGTTGTCATTGGACAATTGAATAAGTGAAGAACCTTCTATGGAGTGACAAATAACATTATTTCATCTTCAAATCAAATGGATGGGTGTGGAGGATGCCTGCTGAATGCATTTTGTCAGAGGTTTCGCTATGGTCAGGGGATATTTTATGTGGCAAGGTCAAGGTCCATTGGTTGCAGTAGTGCAAGGGGGATGCTCCGCACTCTCTCTTACACAGATGTAGCATGCAGCCGCGGTGTCAGCATGAGTTCAAAGCCCCACCACCTCCGGTCCGATATCCATCTAAGCAGGGGGATTGGGGAGACAGAGGAGACCAACGCTTGCTGGTCTGAAGGGCACAGCAGCGCTGTGCAACAGGCTCCCCTTTGCCAGCGACAGACAAAGATGAGGAATGGAAGGAGAGCAGGAGAGGCCGGATGCTTTTGACACCATATTGTAGCTCTTTGAGTTGCGCCATTTTGTTGCACCCTCTTGGAGGCTGAAGATAGAAGGCTCTAAGCCCCTACTGAGCTAGTGGCAATGCAGCTAGCTCATCATCGCTATAAATACAGGCCCCCCCCCCCCCCCAGTTAGGGAAATGAGGCGGAGGTGAGCTC
The DNA here is from genome assembly GCF_035609145.1 of Eleutherodactylus coqui. Classification (NCBI taxonomy): domain Eukaryota; kingdom Metazoa; phylum Chordata; class Amphibia; order Anura; family Eleutherodactylidae; genus Eleutherodactylus; species Eleutherodactylus coqui. The sequence continues at coordinate 93,690,130 of NC_089843.1, read as the reverse complement.
ACACACCTTCCAAGCATTAGAGCATGGGAGAAAGTTTGGTGCCCTACAAGGGCATATAAAAAGGCAGGAGCTGTATCACCCAGACCCTGAGACACAGACACACCGCAATGGAGGCAGACTAGCAGTTCCCAGCACCGCACAGCAGAAGCATGGAATCTGAAGCTGCAGCAGCAGGGGCCTGTATATTGTGGCGGTAGCCATTCCAGAGGCAGGAGAGCAGTGCTGTCCTCATGCTGTTAGGGGAGCAGCATTGGAGAGACCATCAGAAGCGCCCTGATGGCTAAAAATGGAAGACGGACCGCATTCCTCAGGTAATGCGCCCCACAACGTGCAGTAGGAGAATGTATCTCTCTCTCTGCATTGCTGGACATCACAGTCCAGCGCAAGCGGACTATGACATCTGGATTAAGGTGACATAAAATCCCTTGCCAGCATGGTGTACATGGACTCATTGAACTGTAATATTATTAGCACTGTAAAGTTTAACAATGGCGCCATAGTTCATAGTCAAGCAAGGCCTTGCAAGGGGTCAACGAGTCAATGGATTTATGTGTGATATAGTTAGGGAATTTTTTTGTGCATAGGTGCAGTGTACACGAAGTAATATAAATGACGGATATGTAATATGCAGTGAAGCATGTGATTACGAGAGAGTAAATGGTGAGCAGCATGTGATATGTAATTCTGATATAACGCGGGGGTTAACTCGTTATTATAATGCAAGATAACCTTTGGATTTATGTGATGCCAAAGACGTATTTACATGTTCTGTGAGTAGAGACACTGCTCTTAAGGGGCATTTGAGGTTAGGGCTTACGGCCACAATGATGATTATGTGTGTAGAAGCTGCGCCGCAGATAAGAGACAGAGGTCATGTGCCTTACTGAACAGAACAAGATGTATATGTCGGTGAGAGACGCCAAGGGATGAGATGTACTATGCCCGATGCTGATCTGGACTGCTTTTCGAAAGAGTTTATGCTTCCAGTTATTATGTAACATTAAAAGTACCTGAACCCCCTTACATTTATGCTGGTAATGTTAAGTAAAGTTATTTATTCTATTTTTTTTCAATGTGCCGCCTCTGCCTGTCATCACCGTACCATCCTAAACCATGAATACAGAAGTGGACCTTGACATTCTAGACAATTATGGCAAAACTCTGACAATGGTCAGCAAGACTTCCAACGTGCCTTGTATGGTTGTCCACTCATTTGTAGCACGGTAACCTTGATGAATGAACAATGAATATGAGAGGGTTTGACCATTAAATTACATTGCGGCTGTATGAATGACAGCATTTACTGATGTTAAAGGGAGCTGATTAGCACATATGTACGTACCAACTGACCTACACCTACTGACTCATACATAGACACAGTTGCAGAACATCATCTGGTGAGGTCCTTAATCGCCTCTTTGAACTTTACAGAATGGCAATATCAGTCATTATGTTTAATCAGCCATTCATGTATTAACATCTGCCTTTTCAGCTGCTGATCTGGACTGCAGGAAATTCTGTTTATTGGTTTCATATGTTTCTCTCTATATAAATGTAACACAATACACATGAGGACTGATTACTAATAGTTTTCTAATAGCAAAAGCCAGATAAAGTACCTTTTCCTTTGGTTCCTAAGGCCTGTGTCACATGAGCGTATGCATATTTGTGTGCACATTTGCACCATATTTTTACACATTGGGTGTTGCGTATTTGTGTGAAACAGCTTTTTTTACTGTACTTTTTGCGTGCGCTAGTCATGCGAAATTGCGTGTGCAAAGGAACACGCACCGATGCTCTTAGCCATTGAAATGAGCAGTTAGGTTAATGAGTTCAAGATGTGTTCTTTTCCTGTGCAAATGACCAGGAAAATAGAGCATGTGGCATTTTTTTTGCATGACCAAAACGTACACGCAAAATACACGCTTGTAAATGAATCCATTGAAATTCATTGGTTCTGTTTTCTGCGTATTGCGCACGTAAAATTTCTATGTGTACGTAAATACGTCTGTGTGACTCAGGCCTAAAACTTTCACATGCATGCTTCAACACACATGGCGTAAATATGCGCGCAAATGCATGCGTAAATGCGTTTACAGCTGTGTGACACCAGCCTAACACATGATAGAGTTCAAAGTAAGTATGTATTATCTGTCAGGCCTTAAATAGAATACAGTTGTGGATTGTACTTTTTTTCTGTTTATCCTGCAGGAAGGATTGCTGCCCACCCATCCACCATCCCTTATTGCTTTGCGCAATTTTTTTCCTCGCATTGTTTTATGTCCATCTTCAAATATGAATAAAGAAGAGTAAAATTGGAGTTTGATGTTTGCTTTGTTGCCTTTATTGTGTTTCGTGTATTGTTAAGTTACAGCCTGCATTTTGTCTGAACTATTAAAATACCACATTATCTATACTGCACAGAAACAAATACACAATGCAAGAAGTCCATTTCTTCAGCACCCATTCGTCCCCAAAAGGGAATAAAAAGTGTTCAAAATCCGCATGTACAGAAAAGAGGTACCAATAAAAGCTAAAGCTTGCTCCGCAAAAAATGAGACCTCACACAGCCCTACCTGCGGTAAAATAAAAATAACAAAAAAACACTCTAAAAACCACATCAGGAAAACAGTGCGAGTTTTTGCCATGGCTTTGTGTCAAAACCATGGCAACACACAAATGGTTTTGCCAATTCAGTTTTTACCACATCAAAACCCCAGCTCCATCCTCTCACCTCAGTCCCCGAGAAATAGGGTCCCGGGTGTTCACTGCCCCCTAAAAGAATGGCTCAGTGCCTGTACTGGATAAGCCCCTTAAGGCCCATTTACACGGCCCGATGATCGCTCGAAGATCGCTCAAACGACAGTTTGAGTGACAGCTTTGAGCGATCATTTTGCATAAACTATTAAGTAGCTACACAGCTACTTAATAGCTATTTAGTGTGCAAATGAAGCCTTAGCTGAAGGCAGGTAATAGCCCGAGGGCTCTTATCTGCTTTCAGTTCCTTTGTTCTCCAGTGGGAAACAATGCTATCAGCACTCCCCGTGGAGAACTGCTGATAAGGCTGAAGGACAATTTTTAGGTTGGCCTGAATTTAACGATCAGCTAGCAGTGCATGAAATGTGCACGATGGGCGCACATTTAGATGCAATGATTATCGCTAAAACAATCGCCTTTTAGCGATTTTTTAGCAATCATCGCTCCGTGTAAATGGGCCTTTACACAGTACCATCAGATCTGTAATAATTGTGTCAATTTGTAGCTTGAGTTCTCCCTACTGCGCAACAACAGCTCCTCACATGCCTGTTCTATATGCAAAGAGCAAAGCAGTAGATAGGAAGAAACAATGGGCAGTGAATGTGGCAAGTAGGGACAGGAGATGAGGTTGGTGGCATGCCACCCAGCCCACCACTGCATGACTGAGACACTTCAGCAGGGTTTAGTGCTCACTCCTTCCAAAAAAAGCATACTGTCATCAGCAATTATCCATAAAATAAGGCAATATAAGAAAGGATCAGTGATATACAGCAGTGTAATGTACTTTACACCATTGATCTGATGACTTATCCTTGTACATTCAAGTTATAAATTAATTCCATTGGAAAGAAAATGACAGGGAGCCATGAGAATAATCAGAATTGTCAAGAAGATCCTCTACACATCAGTAAAGTTTAGATATTAAAGTTGCAGAAGGTCTTATAACCTGTGTTCTTCCACAGAGCAAAGAAAAGTACTCAACAAGATTTTAATGGAGCAATTTACCTCTAATCAAAAAATAAGAATTGAGTATGCTATTTGCATTCTAATAGAAAATGCCATCAGAAACTTGCTGTGGTGTTCGAAGTAATTGATTAGTGGCATCGGTGAAATGAATAGAACCCCAACCACTTTAAGCTATGCAAGAAAGCTGATTAGATTTTACTTTCCTTCACATTTTCACTATCAATGTACTCCCTCCTACTGATTCTTAGATCATTATCAACAGAAGGGATATACAATGAACATTTATGTATGTGACCACATGCACACATAGATAAAGTGCTTGCTTGCCTACTAGAGCAAATAAGAAATATAGAACAATACCCCTGCAGCGCCACATATTGGAAGGCAACATTCCTGCAAGCCAATGTTAGGCTCGTTATACAAGCCTTATAACAATGACTGGGAATTGAAAATCAAGCCAGAATCCATACACAGACAGCTGTTTCAGTGTTTTTGCCCCTCATCAATGTGCAGTAGGTTTCTGGCTTGGCCACTGAGAGGCCTATGATGTGGGTCAGGTAGGGTATCATCTCTCCTTAAGGAGAGCACCTAGAGAGACTTATAAGACCATCAGTGCTCCTCTGGGAAATATGCAAATAAGAAAGATGGAACAATACCTCTGCAGCACCACCTATTGGAAGGCACCATTCCTGCAAGTCAATGATAGACTCTTTATATAAGCTTTATAACAATCACTGGGGATTGAAATCCAAGCCACAATCCATACACAGACAGCTGTTTGCCCGTACAATGATGAAGGGAAAAAACCCCAAAACAACTGTCTGTGTGGTATTCTCACTTGGTTTTCAATTTCCAGTCATTGTTACAAGGTTTGTATAAAGAGTCTAACATTGGCTTGCAGGAATGCTATCTTCCAATAGGTGGTGCTGCAGAGGTATTGTTCCATCTTCCTTATTTGCACATTTCCCAAAGGAGCATGGATGGGCTTATAAGGCTCCTCACTCACCTACTAGGTGTCTCCTTAGGGCTCAGTCACACGGGCGTCGATCCGCCCGTGTTTCTGGACAGTACAGACGGCCCTACCGTGTGCGGACGAATCTCCTTATGACCGGTTCCATTGCCAACCATATGTTCTTTTTTCCGGATGGTGCGGAGAGTTGTCCGCACCTGCAGTGCGGCCGTCTTATTGTCCAGAAACACGGGCAGATCGGCGCCCATGTGACTGAGCCCTTAAGGAGAAATTATACCCTTCCCGATCTACTGGAGTCTAATGGATGCTATATGTTGCTAAACATTAAATTAGTTTATTTAATACAGGTAGAAATGGTAGAAATGGAAAAGAGCGCAATATAATAAAATTTTTAAAAGTACAATGACCCTAAAACGTTGACATTTCTAGTTTATAAGGATAAAAGATATGCCTGGGCTGCGGCTTGAACTCTGGGATTGGTATTCAGTTTGGTTACACATTAATGTAATGACGCCAGATGGATGCTAAACTGCAGAACTCTGTTTCACCTTTAGTAGTTGCCTTTCTTGGGGACTAACAGTGTCTGCAAGTACTCTCAGGACTCATAGTAGCGCTAAATAGAGAAATACAGATATGAGGCAGGAATCAACACAGTAACAACCCATTGATATTAGGGACTCATCATTAGATGACAGCGTCAGAGGGTGATGATGAGGATAATGAAACTGGCAATGTAGACTGGAGTAGATGGTATAGAGCTGAGATAACAACCAGAAAAAATGCTGTCTCTAGGGGCTCCTGCAGCCAAGCTGAGGCGTACACGCGCCTGCGTTAGTATGACATAATAGCTGTGTGAAGAAAGCGCTACCGCGGTATATCGGGCATGTATTCGCACATTTTACTGTACTTTTTTGCGCTGCCAGGACACACCCGTGCCGTGATTGAACTGGCTGTGCAGCCTAATTAGTTCCTGGTGTTATCGATTAACACTGTGAAATTGCGTAATTCAGTGTGTGATTTCGTGCAGATGGAATGCGCATTTGGGCACCACCTATGGTGCCTTTAGTGCGCAAATATAGAGCATGTTGCATATATTTCTGCATGTGCAAAAATTGAGCACAAAAACACAGTGTAAACAAAACCATTGAAATCAATGGGTTCTAATCTCTGCATTTTGCGTTAGCGGTTTTGAGTGTGCAAAAACTTGCGCAAAATCGCCCATCAGCAGAAGCCTTAAGGATACTTTTACATAGGTCGATAGTCACCTTAATAATTACCCCAATTAGTGATTATGGGTGACTGTTAGCCCATGATAACATGATATCCGACAGAGTACTGAGAAGTTACTCAGTAGTCCCTAGTTAGTGGCCTTTTGCTCAGTATAAACAAGCAGTTGTTCATCTTTGAATGACTGCTTGTTTTCAGTGAATGGAGGCGGGCAGCTGGAAGAGATCTCCAGCGTGCTCTGTCTCCATTCACTGAATGACTTGCTTCTCTGTGAAAGCAGAGGGGCGAAAGTTGTAGAGTTTAAAACCACCCTAAGCTAGCTCTCTCTATGGTCTTTCCTAATCTTTCCCCAATGGTATCACTCAACACCAGACACAACTGTCTCTTATGTAGTCCTCAGTTGTCCCTCCTGATAAGCCTGACTTAAGGTGCTTTTGGACAGGATGACCTATCGGGTGTAAGATGCCCAATAGGTTGTCCCAGCGGTAATTATCCCTGTGCTTTTACACAGGAACGATTATTTCTAGCGAATTGAAGCGGAGTGGGCTGGCGATCGTTCCATCCTGCCCACCACCATTCATAGTAAGTATGCTCTCATTCATAAGTGTATGACTGCCTGTCTACACATGCCAATTCATTGTTCGGTTTTCTGCATGCAGAAATTAAATGATGATCGAGAAGTGAAGGACTTGTTGTTTGTTTTCTGCATGCGGAAACTGAACGACGAATGAGAAATGAAGGATTTGCCATTAACTGATTGCGGGAATCCGAACGACTATCAGCCTGTGTAAAAGCATCTTTAACTACTATTCCTGATAGCCTAAGGACAATAGGGCCCAGATAAGATGTTAAACTAATAATTCAGGATATGATTCAAAGCAGACAGACACAAACCAGGAAACACAGACAGAATAGAAAACCAAGGAGTAATATGCATGGGCTAGACAGACTAGACAAGACTGGACATAAAACAAGGTACTAGAAACTTACAAGGAATGCTGGACAAACACAATTGTCACAGCTATCAACCGCACAGACTGCTGTAGCCAAACATTATTTAAAGAGGGGCTAGCCAATAGTCACTCCTCCCTAACAAGGAAGGCTAAACAAAGTGATCACCTGACCCAGCACAATGGTTCAACTGTAAGAAAAGTTGCCTTGCAACTCAGAGCAACAATTCCAAAACTTTTAACTATGGAGATGTCTTAAAAAGTTTTTCTGTTTTGTGGAACCTCTACAGCTAGCCCCTTCTACTGATGAAGATCTACTTTCCAATATAGCAGATATTTAGTGCTGTGATTTTGACGTGTATTCAATAAGTTACATGCAGATTTTGGTATCTATTAGGTATAGATTTCACCCCTTGCAGATGAAAGTATGAAATCAGCAATTAAAATCTTCAGTCAAATCAGATATAAAAATCTGCCAGATGCCCTAAAATCCACATTTAAAAAAAAAATACATATGGAAATGGAGTTTTGTAAAGCTCCTGCACAGCAGCAAATTTACCAACTCTGAATGTATTTATATCAAGCACTACTGTGCAGAATGCCCTACTGCATTCTTAGGTGGTGATGAAGACTAGAGATGAGCGAGCATACTCGGCCACGCCCCTTTTTCGCCCGAGTACCGCGATTTTCGAGTACTTCTGTACTCGGGTGAAAAGATTCGGGGGGCGCCGTGGGTGAGTGGGGGGTTGCAGCGGGGAGTGGAGGGGAGAGGGAGAGAGAGACGGCTCCCCCCTATTCCCCGCCGCTGCTACCCCCCTGCGCCGCCACACCTCCCCCCGCCCCCCCGAATCTTTTCACCCGAGTACTGAAGTACTCGAAAATCGCGGTGCTCGATCGAGTAATTACTCGAAACGAGTACGTTCGCTCATCTCTAATGAAGACCTATGCCTGGGGATTTATGGAGCCATACCACACTTTGTTTGGTTTTTATAAGCTTTCATCTCCTGAAGAATCCTCAGAGGATTCTGCTATATTTCCAGATGAAACATGTAGGCAAGAATATCACACATCAAGGTTGTAGAAGGGCATGGTTCCAGTATAGGGTCATTCCTATCAGAGCTCAGATTTTGGTATTTTAAGGTCCAGAATGGAGATACTTATTCTTCTGGTAGACTAAAAGCATGAACTAAGAATATACAGCTCCATCTAAAACCCATATCAGCTCATTTATAGGCCACCTATTATCACAGCTGTGATACGCATGTGGTCTTCAACTGCAATATAACAGGGCTATGTAACTCCCTATTTTTTTAATTTCTTGTACTTTTGTGATGTTTTTTTTGCATTCGTATCTAAATGTTACATTATTGTTTATTTATGCACTTACATGCATTGTTAAGCCTTTTTGGTATTTGTATTTGTTTGATGTGGTGTCATTTTCTATATTGTATGATATTTGCAACAGGGCTTTACCACCCACATTCATTTTTTCATTTATTTGTATGTATTTTTCAATGATTTATGTAGTTTCTTTCTTGACCCCATTTCTTCTGTTCATGTTATCACAGGTGTTTATTGCACTGGTACTAGAGATGAGCGAGCGTACTCGGCCACGCCCCTTTTTCGCCCGAGAGCAGCGATTTTCGAGTACTTCCGTACTCGGGCAAAAAGATTCGAGGGTCGCCGTGGGTGAGTGGGGGGGGTTGCAGCGGGGAGTGGGGGGGGAGAGGGAGAGAGAGAGGGCTCCCCCTTGTTCCCCGCTGCTACCCCCCGCTCCGCCACGCCTCCCCCAGCTCCCCGGCGCCCCCCGAATCTTTTCACCCGAGTACGGAAGTACTCGAAAATCGCGGTGCTCAATCAAGTAATTACTCGAAACGAGTATATTCGCTCATCTCTAACTGGTACCAATTCAATTTTATAATGAATCCCTAGTGTGCATGTAATTTTAATTGTTTTTAATAATAACCTGCAGATTATTGAATAAAGTCTTTGACGCCATTTCTAATTGTGGATGTGCATATATAACGTGTTCTGTAATTTTGGTATACGGATTTAACACACCTCTGTCTTTATTAGTAGTAGTGGCCATTTATTATATTTATCAATTACTTTAATTGGTTATGATTAGCTGGTTTTCATAAAGTAAGTTAAAGGGTTTAGTCACACGGGCGCATTGGCGCCCGCGTTACTGCATGAAAAAGACGGACGCACTTCAGGACGAACGTCTCTCCGCAGCGCTGGAAGAAAGAACACATGACCGGCAATGGAGCCGGTCACATATTCTTTCTTCTGGCGCTGCGGAGATTCGTCCGCATCTGCAGTGCGGCCGTCTTTTAGTGCAGGAACAGGGGTGCCGATGCGCCCGTGTGACTAAGCCCAAATGCTGTTTTAATAACTGTTCCTAGGATTAGTATTATATACTATTCATTAATATAATCAGATTCCTCACTTTTTTAAAATTATTTATGGGAGCTTAGGCTTGGGTCCCACGAACATATTTCCGCAGCATTTTGAGCATGCAAAATTTGTGCACAATACGCAGTGATTAGAATAAATTGATTTCAGTAGGTTCATTCACATACTGTAAGTGCATTTTGTGCGCACATTTTATTCACGCAAACAAATAAGGAGCGTGGTTGTGCCTTTATTTGCTCAGTAAAACACGCACATGTGCACGCACGAACACAATACGCATTGTACCGGCCCTAGTCATACTTTTTTTTTCTTAAAGACAGTTCTTATTAATCCTAGTCAAAGTTTTATTTATGGGTGGGGTCATCGCTCGGCTTATGTTAGATGGGACCCCACGTAAAACTTTTTTTTGGTACCCCTCCATCATAACAGAAAACAATATATATTGTACTAGTACGCAATCTGTCTGGATTTTGCTTGTGCAGAATGGAGCAAGATAGCGACATACCAACACCAGAACAGCTCAGTGATTAAATCCGATAAGCTCATTACAAATGTGACACCAGAATAAAGCTCACAACTTAAAAACAGCAGAAGAACTAAACCAGACTCAGTACATAAATACAGCCCTAGGACCAAGGCCATAACATAAACACAGTAGTAGAACTCAGCGACCGTGTTGCAGGAACACTGATGAGCTGGCAGCAGTGCCTGAGAACATCAGAAAGGTGGAGCCATAAAGAGGATATTTCATGTAGCTCCACAAGACACTGCTGCATGGAGGAAGAAGGTCACATGGCTGGGCAAATCGAAGGAGGGCAATCACCCTCAGTTTTCATCCGCCTGTGCCACCCTGTAAACTAGTTGTGCATAGCTAAGGCTGACCATGGGTGAGGTATTAGGATCTGTCCAATATATGGCTATTTTGGAGTGAGTTGCAATCAGAATGGATAATTGTTGCTATATATTCATATGGAAATACATTGAGACTCAAAAAAGTACACACTGTGATTGTGTTAAGGAGATTGTAAGTTTATAAATCACAGATAATAAGTCTTCAATATTCACCAAACGTGCTACATATCAGCATCATTATTGTGACATCTCTAATAAGAAGGATTTGACCCTTGATACTGCAATGGGTAACAAGCGGGAAGAGGCCTGCACTCTCTGAGCAGTTTCTAAAATGTGGCTGAGGAGCCAAGTCACAATGGCAATGAGTACAGCACGGTCTTTGTAATCTTGTGCACCATTGAAGGTATACAACAGGATCTGGACGACTAATGGAATTAGGTGATCGTGATGCCAGTGCCTGGATTAAGAGCGCTTGGTAATAAAATAAGACTAACACACATATGTAGATAAATGACAGGGACACCATTTACTTTCTGGCTTGTGGTTGCCTGCGTTATTCTTATGCACCAGAAATTGCATATACAACTTGCATATATACTGTTTAACACTTTATATACGAAAAACAAACATTGAGGAGACAGCACCTGAGCTAAGTAAGAGCTCTATAGAAAGAACTAACAAGAAAATACACTTTATAAACCCCACTAACAATTTTGCCATTCCTGAAACACTGTGCTCAAGTGTTCTTTAGTACTCACAAACTTCTATGAAGTTTCTTTACTTGTCTGAAGATTTGTGGCTGCATTGCTGTCCAGTAGAAAGCTGGGCTGGCTTGAACGGACATCAGGTTTGGGAAAACAAAGAGTTTCTTAGCCTCTGTCTGGGTGATTTATGGGCTGCTGCACACAGGATTGCTTTAAAGTTACATAATGAGTCTCTAATTACAGCAGGTTAGAGGAAGAGAAGAAACTGAGTCTTTACATGGCTGTTAGTTTCCTCCGGTTCTATCTTGGGTCCTCTCTCACCCCTTGGCATGAATGGCTTACTGCCTCACTCCATACTCGCTCCATACTGCCCTTCACTTCCATCTTCTAACACTGTTTTATCATAAACAACTTTGCAATAGAAAATGAGCTGGAAGAAGCCCCCTCCTTTTTTTCCTTACTCCCTCACTCAGGGGAGCTGTCACTAACTGATTTACGATGGTGCCTAAACCTTAACTCTTTAGTTTCCTGACTCCCTCTTCTTATTAAATTAAGTCCAGAAGTCAAGCCGAACTACACTTTGTTAAATGAACTGGTAGTTAGAACAGTTGCTTTTAACTTGCAGATAAAGTACTTTTATCCTGTAGTGCCAGTGCAGATCACTACAATACATCTTTGCTAATCTGTAGAGTTTAAAGTACCACTTATAGATAGGTTACCCACAAACCCATGCTGGCTCTGGTTAATTACTCTATTTTTATCCAAGTACTTGCATACATGCTGTTAAATTATTTTTCAAAGATCTTTCCCGGTATAGAAGTCAGGCTCACAGGCCTGTAGTTTTCTGGATCCACCTTCTTCCCTATTTTGAAGATAGTGACAACATTTGCCCTTTTCCAGTCTTCTGGGACGTCTCCTGTTCTCCAGGAATTTTCAAAGATTATGGTGAGTGGTTCAGCAATTACCTCTGCTGCTTCCTTTAGTATCCTAAGATGTAATTCATCTGGACCTTCAGACTTGAATTCATTTAGGTTAGTTAAGTGTTCCCTCACCATCTCTCTACTTACAGATAGCCTGCATTCTTTTATTCCCCAATAGCACAGGGGAGATCAGTTGATGTTACATCTACTTTCTGAGAGAAAACAGATGCAAAACAGGAATTTAAAAGTTCCGCCTTCTCAACATCATTCTTAACCAATTCACCATTTTCATCTTGTAAGCATCCAATAGCAGTAGTTATTCAATGCAGTCCACTGATCGAAGGGCCAGGTCACATGCCCCTCCATCAGCATCATGTTATGGGTGGAGGTGCTGTGCTGACAGTGAGTTAGACATCAAGGATTGGGTGAGGCTCTACAAGTGTGAATATAGACACTGTGCTGGTAAAAACACATTTATTCCACTTATGAATATAATGTTGTTGTTGCATGAAAAGAAAAAAGCGGACAACACTTTATAAGACTTGTTACTGGATTAACACTTTCATAAATCTATGTAGACTTTTGTTGTGAGTGGGATATTTTAAATACTGTAGATTAGTAACATATAAAAACCTGAGGAAGGAGCAACTTTTTTGCAAACATTTATATATTGTTGCCCAGGGTTTCGATATATCATTGAGACATAAATAATGGAGATTTTGAAAGATGTACAGTAGACTCTATGGTGTTGTATGATTGGCAGGTATTATACGTCTTCTTTAGATATTTTTCATTTAAAAAACATTATTATAGGTAAATAGAAAGAAATGCAGGTTTGCTAGTTATCACACTGGCTATCATTTAAAGGGGTTGTCTCGCGAAAGCAAGTGGGGTTAAGCACTTCTGTATGGCCATATTAATGCACTTTGTAATATATATCATGCATTAAATATGAGCCATACAGAAGTTATTCACTTACCTTCCCTGCGCTGGCGTCCCCATCTCCATGGCTCCGCCTAACTTCAGCGTCTAATCGCCCTATTAGACGCACTTGCGCAGAAGGGTCTTCTGCCTTCGGCTCGGTCTGGCATGAGCGTCGTTCTGGCTCCGCCCCTTCTACGCATCATCGCGTAGCTCCGCCCCATCACGTGTGCCGATTCCAGCCAATCAGGAGGCTGGAATCGGCACACGTGACGGGGCGGAGCTACGCGATGACGCGTAGAAGGGGGCAGAGCCAGAACGCCGCTGCTGCCGGACAGACCCGAAGGCTGAAGACCCTTCTGCGCAAGCGCGTCTAATCGGGCGATTAGACGCTGAAGTTAGACGGAGCCATGGAGACGGGGACGCCAGCGCAGGGAATGTAAGTGAATAACTTCTGTATGGCTCATATTTAATGCACGATGTATATTACAAAGTGCATTAATATGGCCATACAGAAGTGCTTAACCCCACTTGCTTTCGCGAGACAATCCCTTTAAGCATAAGTAGTAATTATCATAGTACTTTATTGCAGCCTAGAAGGTCCACGGCATGTCAATCTTACGGCCTCATGTGGTGACAGAGTGCGTCTCCACTTTAGGAGTCCCGCGTTACTATAGACTTAATTCATTGCAAGTGCAAAACATCATTTACATTATAGCATTACTGTCTCACGTACATCATAATCTGCGTGTTGCACTGCTATCCCGAAATGCTCTGTCCCCCATCACAGTATATCACATATCTACACATGGCATCGCTTCACTTACTCAGTTACACATGCCATCACATCATCATGTGTATCCTAATGCACATCACATAACCTAGTAACTATAAACATCAAACTCCCTCATAATAAAGCATCACAATTACCAACTAATTACAGTCACTTAGGGGAGGTACTCCAACAATCCATACTTGTCTGTCATAGTTCCTTAATATACACACACTAAACAATTGTTGAAGCAGTCTCACATGTCCTAAATCTTGGTTGCATCTCCTGGGTCCATGCCGCTATTGGCGTCATCTTCAGGGACTGAGTCCCCTGCAGGTATGGAGACTTCTTCTCCTTCCATGTTGCATGATGTTGTTTTCGACCCTCAGGTCGTTAAGCCCTTTCGTCATTCAGTCATCATGGCTCTTCTCTGGCGCTGTTCTCAGACCACTGCACCTTCCAGGACTTTTCCCAATTCTGCAGTCTCTACCACTTTCTCCCAGGGCTGCATCTCCTCTGTGGCTTTCCCAGTGTGCTACTGAGCAGCACACACCACTGCTATCCTCTGACTTACAGCATCACTGACTTCTGTCTTATAGCTGCTGCATCACTCTGCAGTGATGCAGCTGTAGTTCCTTTTATATGCAGCCAAGATGGCCACTGGCCATGTCATTGGTGGGTGCGATAAAGCTCTATTCATTACTGCCTATCAGAGGGGCTGTTCTTCTGCGTCCCTATATGGCGGAAACCCCTCTTACACACAATACCACTTTTGAGTGCTGCTAACTGGCCCGCTCCCCGCTGCTGTTCTCTTATCTTGTAGAGCAGTGGTTCCCAAACTTTTTCAGCAATGGAGCCCTTTTTGGTGGGGTCGGGGAAGGGTGTGGGGGGTGTAGCTTATCATAACTTATTATTTCTACCTCCGTAGTTATAAAAAGGACAGGGCCTTTTAAAAAAAAAAAACAGGAAGTAAAGCTAGAGCAGTCAGTGGATGGGCTATTGATATATATTATATTTAAAATTAACATGCTCTGGAATTATATCCAGCACCACATGTCAATATCCGCACAGGTTTTGTGCAGATTTTCTCCACAGTGTGTGGATGAGATTTTCAAAATGTTATCCACTTTGCTGCTACATCTTCTGTAAATTCTGCAGCAAATCTGCCCCGTGTATTAATAGTGACCCCCTATATTGGTGGCTCCAGTAGTAATAGTGACACCTATAATGGCCCCAGTGCTAATAACATCCCCTATACTGGCCCCAGTAGTAATAGCATCCCTTATATTGGCCCCAGTAGTAATAGCATCTCCTATACTGGCCCCAGTAGTAATAGCGTCCCTTATATTGGCCCCAGTAGTAATTGCATCCTCTATATTGGCCCCAGTAGTAATAGCGTCCCTTATATTGGCCACAGTAGTAATAGCGTCCCCAATAGCAGCTCCAGTAGTAATAGTGACCTCTATGGTAGCCTCAGTAGTAATAGCGTCCCTTATATTGGCCCCAGTAGTAATAGCGTCCCTTATATTGGCCACAGTAGTAATAGCGTCCCCAATAGCAGCTCCAGTAGTAATAGTGACCTCTATGGCAGCCTCAGTAGTAATAGTGTCCCCCACAGTGGCCTCAGTAGTAATAGTGACCCTAATAGTAGCTCTAGTAGTAATAGTGACCCCTATTGTGGTCTCAGTAGTTATAGCATCCAATAGCAGCTCGAGTAGTAATAGTATCCCCCACAGTGGCCTCAGTAGTAATAGTGTTTCCCCATAGTGGCCCCAGTAGTAATAGTGACCCCCCAGTGGCCTCAGTAGTAATAGTGATCCCCACAGTGGCCTCAGTAGTAATAGTGTTCCCCACAGTGGCCTCAGTAGTAATAATAACCCAACAGTAGCCCAGGTAATATTAACCCCCTCAGTAATATTAACCCCCCAATAGCCACAGTAATAATATAAACCTCCTTTGTAATATTAACCCCACAGTAATTATATTAATCCCCTCAGTAATATTAACCCCCACAACAATATTAACCCCACAGCAATAATATTAACCCATTCCCGCTGCAGGGCGTAAGTTTAAGTCCTGGCAGCAGGGTACTTCCCTCCACAGAACGTAAACTTACATCCTGGAGAAAGCGCGGGATCACATATGATCCCGCACTATCCCGCAGCGGGAGCCAGCTGTCAGCCCCCTGCTGTTAACGCCTTCCCTGCCGCGATCTAAGTAGATCGCGGCAGGGAAAGAGTTCACAGAGGAAACGGACTCCCTCTGTGTCTCCGGGCGGCTCTCGCGATGTTATCGTGATGTTATCGCGCTGTTATCGCGAGAGCCCGGCCTGTCGTCCTGTATTACCTATGCCTATGATCGTTGTATAAGCGATAAGGCATGGCAGAGCAGTAGCTCTGCCATGCCTTATGACAGCGATCATCAGGGCAGTGGTCAAAGTCCCCCAGGGGGACACAAACAGTGTAAAAAAAACACAAAGATTTAAAAAATTAATTTAAAAAAAGAGTAAAAAAAAAAACCATTTTTTAATGCTTTTTCTCAGATTAGCATAAAAAAGGTAAAAAAAAATAAAACCCCACATACTTGATATTGTCGCATCCGTAACGATGCGTACAATAAGATGCACATGCTTTTGACTGTGCACGGAAAAAAACGCAAAGAACCCCCTAAAAAACTGAGGCAAAATGCTAATTTTTAGCATTTTTGCCTCACTAAAAATGCAATAAAAGTGATCAAAAAAGCCGTATGTACCCCGAAATGGTACCAGTAAAAACTACAGCTCATCTCGCAAAAAATAAGCCCTCACAGAGCTCCGTACATCAAAAAAAACAAAGATTTCCAAAAAAAGGGTTTTTATTGCAGAAAAGTGGAAAAAAATAAAAAAATGTAAGAATTTTGGTATCATTGTAACCGTACTGACCCGCAGAAAAAATGAAATGTCTCATTTATGCTGCACGATTAACGCTGTAAAAAAAAAAAAATCTATGGCAGAATTGATGCGTTTTCTCTCCCTGCTATCATAAAAAAAATAAAAGTTTTACAATATAGTTAATGTACCCAAAAATGACGCAGATAAAAACTACAGTTCGCCACGCAAAAAACAAGCCCTTATACGGCCGTGTTGACGGAAAAATAAAAAAGTTATGGCTTTTGATAAACGGAGAAGAAAATCCGCCTAAAATTGTTGCGTCCTTAAGCCCAAAATAGGCCATGTCATGAAGGGGTTAACCCCCACAGTAATAATAACCTCCACAGTAATAATATTAACCCCCATAGTAATATTAACCAACATAGTAATATTACCCCCCTCAGTAGCCCCAGTAATAATAGCCCCCCCAACCCATATACTTACCGCCTCCTTGCAGTCAGCGCCGCTCCTCCTCTGTGGTGCTGATCCTTGGTGTACACTGACAGCAGAGTGTGAGCCAGAACATTTCATCCCTTGTCCTCTGCTGTGGAACCAAGGAGGTGAGGACTCAGGGGGAGAGGATCCAGGGTGCACCCTGACGTCATAGTGTGCACCGGGATCAGCATTGCTGCATGATTACCAGCAGGGGGCTGCAGCTCCCCACTGGTAATCACTACAGTGGTGAGCAGCCGTCGGCACGTGTGCCATAGGTTTGCCACCACAGACCCTCGGTCGGAGCCCCTGATCGTCACCCGCAGAGCCCTAGGGGCTCCGTGGAGCACAGTTTGGGAACCGCTATTGTAGAGGAATGTGGCTTGAACTGGCGCTTCCTTCCCCCTTTGTACTGGTGGTGACACTCCTGCTGCTGACCAGGCTACAACCTCTCCGCTCTCCCTCCTAGCCTAATCCAAATCCAGAGAGGGCGGGGCTTCACTGTGTTGGACTCCTTCCCTCAGCAGGAGTTCCTACATGGGGGAGGAGCCTCTTGAGGCCCTCTGTGTACAGAACAACAGAGAGCAGAGTCGTTAACCTGCAAGAGACCAAAGCAACCACCTTACAGGTGCACCATATAATTGCACTACAAATATTACAAGGGCTTGTAAAATATCACTTTCTATTCATAATTCTCTGTTAATTCTTTTAAAACATTTTTTGGGGAAAAAAACAGGTGATAAATAATTCAATTGCTATATAATATCGATAATACAGCAATTTATAGCAGCAATCATGGTACAGGTATATCACCACCATCATTATTGGTACGCTTTATTGAAACAGGCATTGAAATTAATAACAATCCTTATTTTGCTGTGGAAATCCCAACACTATGAAGACTAATAGGAGTCTTTGACATAAAGGTTTTTGCCTTGCTTCATAGATGAGTGACAGTATATTTAATATTAGAGTGGGATTTATAGCCCCAGAGTTCACCCATGAGCCTTGAACACTTCTGCAATATATTTACTGTATGAAAGAACTTGATGTACAACCTCCCTTTGATAAAAGGAAAGTGGTAGAAGCCATGTCAAAAGGAAATAGTTACATGAATCCCTTTTTACAGAAGAAGCTAATTTATCACAATTATTACACTAAATGTCCACTGACTGATACCAGAATGTACACAATGTAGGGTAATCCAATGTCGGCAAGTTGGTTTTTTACATGTTCCTCCAAACTACTGTACTTCAGATACTTTATTAAAGATATTTTTCTTATTTTAAAGGGGTTATGCTAACTTGCAGAGCCCCTTTAAGACTGCAGGGACCTGGGTGATCATCCCTCTCTGAGAACTTCACCAACCAGCAGATTTTGACCAGGGAAAGCGATGGCAGCAATACATTTCCCATGCAGTAGTTGCTGCAAGGGAAATGTAGGACTACAGAATGACCAGCCACATGAATGGCTGTCCTATAATTACTAGTACGGCCATAGGGGTGTCCCGACAGGGAATCCTGCTCTATAATGTTCATATGCCATAACAGGAACATCTTGCAACAACCTTGTTAACTGCATTTCTTTAGTCAGTATAAGCACAGATATAGAAGAGCTGATTTGATCATTGCACTTTTTCTGCAAAGCTCCAAATCCTCGGCTTCCAACAACACAAACAGATTTAAAGGATGAAAAAGGTATATTTTATGAAACAAACACATTTTTCTATTATTTTATTTATTTTATTGTATTATTTAAAATCTAGACCACTCTGATTTATGATTAATAGAAAAAGGAAGGAATGTCAAGTCCATATCAATCAAAAAAATAAAATAAAGTCATTATATATAAAAGTGAAAATGTGTTTCTATATGTGTTTCTTTGTTCTTCGTAGGCTCCTACACGCCTTGATGGATCCTAAGCAAAGCTGGTACTCTTGCAGATTCTCTTAGCTGTTAGCGGAAGCATCAGCATACAGCCTTTTTGGGAACATGTAAACTGTTTACGTGAGAAGTACAGCATCCTTCTTATGCATCACATATCTGTATAAAAACATGGAGGATATAGAGAGAAGAAAACTGACTTTCTAACAACAGAGAAGCTGTAACTATACCGGAAGAGATATATATATATATATATATATATATATATATATATATATATATATATATTAACAAGCATTAGCAGTTAACACAGCACCATCTATTGTCAGTTTAACATTATTCTTTCAGCATAAGTCTGTAGCTGTTGCCAATACTCCAACAGGTATACATATTCTTCATGATCCAACTTAAAATACTGGAGGAGTTCAAGCAACCAATCACAGCACAGCTTTCATTTTACTAGATCAGCTTAAGGGATGACGATTGGTTGCTATGTGCAACAAAATGAGTGAGGAAGAGCCAGGATATCAAGGGTTGCAGAGACCTCAAAACAAAATGAGGTATTAATTTAAAAAGAGATGGGGGCGACCTCTTTTCATACAGCACGGTCATCAGCTGTTTATTATAGCTGACACTCACGGGCAATAGCTGCAATCAGCCACGTGGCTGATAGTCACTATTAACACTATACATGCCGCTGTCAATTCTGAAATTGGCATTTAAATCCCCCAAACGATGTTCAGGGGTCCTGCATGGCCCCCCTGCGATGAGATCGCAGGGAGCCGTGCGGATGTCATGGCAGCCAGGGGCCTTCTAAAAGGCCCCAGGGCTGTCTTAGCAAACTGCCTATCAAACCATCCCTGTAGGGTGACTTGACAGACTGCTTGCTTGATCGCAGTATGATGTAATTCTATAACAGCATACAGCATTACATCATACTGCAGGAGCGATTAAAACATCGTTAGTTGTGGTCCCCTAGGAGGACTAAAAAAAGAAAGTAAAAATGGGATCAATAAAGTTTTACTGATTGTAAAAAAAAACAATAAAGTTTAAACCACCCCCCTTTTGCCATATCGATAATAAAATAATCTAAATCATAAAACAAAAATATACGTTTGGTATCGCCATGTCAAAGCCTGATCTATCAAAGTAATGCAGTTTTTACCCCGCACGGTGAACGTTGTCAGAAAACAAAAAAAAAAAGAATGTCAGAAATGCATTTTTTCGGTCACCCTGTCTCCCAGAAAAAATGCTATAAAAAGCTATCAAAGTCATATGTATCCCAAAATGGTACCAGCTTAAAATACAGGACGTCTAACAAAAAAATGAGCCCTTGCACAACTATGTAGATGGAAAAATAAAAAAGTTATTGCGGGCAGAATATGGTGGCAGGAAATAATTTTAAAAAAATTAAATGTCTTTGAAAAAAAATAAAAGTACAGCAACAAAAAAAACTATACAAGTTTGGTATGGTAGTAATTATACTGACCCCTAGAATAAAGTTATTATGTCATTTTTATTGCAGTTTATGTGCCATAAAAACAAGACGCACTGAAAGATGGAGGAATGTCATTTTTTTTTTCATTTTACTCCACTTAGAATTTTTTTTACGTTTTTCAGTACATTATATGGTACATTAAATCAGGGGTCCCCAACTCCAGTCCTCAGGGATCACAACAGGTCATGTTTTCAGGATATCCTATAGTAAGAACACCGATGGCAATGTCTGAGGCACTGATGATAATTACATCACCTGTGCAACAATAAGGAAATCCTGAAAACATGACCTGTTGGCGGTCCCTGAGGACTGGAGTTGGGGAACTCTACATTAAATGGCACCATTGAAAAATACAACACGTCCCGCAAAAAACAAGGCCAAATGCAGCGACGTCGATGAATAAATAAAGGAGTTATGATTTTTTAAAAGTGGGAGGAAAAACCGAACATGAAAAAAAAAGAGCCGCGTTGCTCAGGGATTAATTTATTTATTAATAAATGTATACTCACAGTTCATAGATTATTGAATATACTGTAACAATAGACTCTACTATTTGGGCTATGGTATGAACCATTATTTTATTATCATCCCAATATTTCTAAAATGAAAAGATTGACTAAATATATACTGTATTTGCATATATATTATCCACACATCTACTGTATATATTCTTAGATCTGTATAGTAAGCCATACTTTGTGGACTTCAGTATATTTTGAGCATATTCGGCAGCATGGTATAGAAAGCAGAGAAGTCGAATGAAAACACAGTGGCAGGTGAAATGATAAAAGACTGACTGTGCGCAGCTGAAGATGGGGTTACTGTTCTCCATATAACAAATTGCTTCTGTCTAAGCTCAGGGGAACTAGCCACTAGAACACTTGATAAAGAATTCTACAATGATGTCTGTATAATGAAGTGTAATACAAGAGAGTGTTATCTCTGGACTTTGAGCACAAACCCTGTTATACATTGATGTTTAAATTCATGTCACGTTCCAATCAGTCTTACACATTTTACACTATTTTTGTACATTAAAATTCTCCTGATTAATAATCACATAGGCAAAATGTATTACAGTAATGTCACACACTCAATGGACGCTCGCATTGCATGCTGTTATCTTTTCTACAGATACTGTAGCTTGCAGAACTCTACTGAAGATGATATTACTGGCTGGGAATTCAGATCTGTGACTTTTAATAACGGGATCTTTTTTTACATATATGCAAAAGTTTAAATTGGAAAAGCTAACTTTTATTGACATTAACAAAATAAAAATAGGAAAAATCCACAGAGGGGCGTAGTAGTGGCACACAGTCTGCAGTGCCTGAAAGGGTTTAACAACCCCTCTTCCACATCAGAAGATAATATTTGGCTGTATGCAAACATCTTATTTGGTACTGAGAAAAATCGGACCGAAAATGCACAAAAATAGGATACATTCATTGAAATGGGTTCATTCACCAATAGTCAGAGTTTGAAAAATCACTGAGTGTCCTATTCTTGTCCGATTCTCAGATGAAATTAAGACACGTAATTTGTGGTGCCCCATGGACAGGGTGTCCATGTGCTGTCTGATTCAAGTTGCATTCAAGAGTCTTTGACGCAACTCTCTATCGCCCAAGTGTATCCAAGGTTATAAATGTAACATGGCAGGTCAGACTCCTATAACAGATTTTGTATTGAAGCGATGTAACGGGGGTGAAACGCCCACCAATCCTATGTTCTATTTTGTTATGATTGTAATAGTTTGCGTGGACTGTGTCCTTAAGAAAAGGAGCAATTCCTTGGAACTAGAAGCAGAAATAGCAAGGTGCCATGTTGAAGTTTTTGAGAGGAGGTTGTTTCATGAGCAGCATTACTGAAGGCTCTACTGTTTGGATACATTGTGGTTTGGATTGCAGTGGAGAGACTGTGAAGTGTCTGGATCTCTTGTCCTGTGGGGTGCCGATACTTTGGACTGTGAGGCAAAACAAGGTTATGAAAATGGGTGTAGCTCCTAATTTTTCCTTAATTTTCCAGCCATAACTTCCGTACCTCTGGGCACCTGGGTTCTTTTTCCCAACATTTGTAAAAAAAAAAGTGGCAGAAGGTTAGGAAGGGCACGGAATAACTAAGGCACACTCTCAGGTCAGATATATCCCGTGTCCATCCCAGTTGGTCAGGTCCCTGCTGCTCTAAAAACAGGAAGTTGCTGCAGGGGTCATGTGCATTTTATCAGCATGTAATCACTCAGCCAATTACAGGCTTCAGCGGTGACTTTGCCATGAACAGCATGTGACTGTTCAGACCACCAGAAGTTTAAGCAGTGAATCCCACACTAGAGTTGTGTGTTATGGGCAGCTTCTATATTTCTGATAATACTGTAGCTTAAATTCACTGGTGTATATTGCATATGACCATAGGTCATGTTTATACCAGTGAAATATGAAATCCTGGAGCTTGTTAAGTTAAAACTGAGAAAATCATGGAATCCAACTGTTACTACATTAGGTAATAAAAACATATTTTTATTGTTCCTGGGAATTTAACACTAGGTTTGTGTTGTCGAGGTGTATGTAACTGGTTATGTACATTTATTGAGTGATAACTGGTTTTATAGCAATTATGCTGGTATTTTAGCTGGCTTTATATCCTCTGCAGCATATCACTGCGCATATCACACCCAATCTTAGAAGATTGAAAACAAAAATGTGTCATTGGGTACAACTCCTGCATTTGTTTCTGTAAGTCTGGAGCTGCCTGGAAATCTCTAGTATACTTTCTGTTGTTTGTAGGAGACAATCAGACAGACAACTAATTAGCATTTATTTTTTGAATCCACAGACATATAATCTCCAGCCACTCATTTTATAGATCTCTATGTTTACAAAACCCAAGATATGGAGAAGAACTGAAAACTGCAAACAAAATTAAAATATGGATTAACATTTTAGAGTAGTCAGAGAGACCCCTGCAAAATAGTTAGGACCTAAATTCCTCAGGTAAGCTGCTAATTTTGTCTTTGGTTTGTGCAATGGAAAATAGTTGAATAAATGATAAACCAATGAATAAGCATATTTGAGGTAAGGATACTGGTCAAGTAGAAGTCATTCGGATGTGCTGGGATCCAGTATGTGACGTCATTGGAACCTACTTTTAATAATTATAAACTGTCAGGTAAACAATTGTTTGAATGATTGAATGACAGAATCACATGTAAGTATCACATAGCTGGGAAATACTGTAGGCCACAATTACGCTTGACATGTGTGAGAGCTACTGAATGAGGTGACTGAACTGGATAAGCTGCAACTCATGGAAGTTTAGAAGTAAAGGACCTTATTTTGCTGTGTGAAAGACTAACAATAAAAATAGACACAATGACAACTGAACAGTAGATGGATTTCTGTACTTATTGTGTTGTATGAAATAATATTTGCTTTATAGATATTTGTCTGACAATAACAAAAGGACTGTATATTTTTTATGCTGAAAGTTGTGCTGAATTTATGAATTTTGGCAGATTTTTATAAATACCGGCAAAAAGAAGAAATCCTAGAAGCTGTGCCAATGAAAAAGAGTTTTATAGGGTGTGTGGCTTGGTGAGGCACTGAGACAGCAGCTGCAGCTTAAGGCTCCACTGGGCTAAGGCACTTTAACCCTTTCCAATCCACTGTCTGATGTCTGAAGACATTATGATTTAAGGCTATACAGCTCCGATGTTGGAAGACGGCCGTCAGGGTTCTCTTACTGTATACTGACAGCCTCTCTGCTGTTCGAGTCTATCCAACTTGTCACCTTATGCAGTACTGGCTTTAGCCAGCAGATAGCGCCATTGTATAACAACAGAAAGAGTAAGTCCCGGAGGAAAATCAGGATACAAACTGGATTGGAAAGGTTTAAGCTACCTACAGCTGTTCACAGAGGAGAGAGAAAGCACCCACAGCTGCAGGAACTTCCCAGGGTTGCAGGGATGTCAAGGAGACGGGCTAATAAATCTGTCCCCACGGGGCTGCTGCAGAGACGGTCGCGGGGGATTCCTTTCCCCCGGCTCCCTGGAGAGAACTCAAAGCGGCCAAGCAGCACACATGCCTGACAGAGGAAGAGATGAGAGGAACACCGGCAAAGATACCAGCACTGACAACACATCTCAGCAATAGATGGAGGAGGCCGGCAATGTAAGGTTGGTGCAGGAGGGGGACATGATTACAACTCCCAGGTCTCCCAAAATGGCGCTGGCCACGCTGCTGCATGGCTGCGCATCCCCTACCTGTAGTCCTGCAAAACAGAAGCAGAGAATGTATCCCAAAAAGGACACTGAGACTGCTATTATACCGACATCTGAAGGGGCTAGAGAGAGAGATAGACAATCTCTCTGCCCCTAATAAACTTTTCACAGAAGTCTATATTAAAGAGATAATTCTGGCCCTGAGAGACACCATCCAATCTAACTTCAAAGCCCTTTCTTTAGAGGCCAATGCCTCAGTTCTAGAAGTTAAAAGTAGAATGGATAAAGCAGGAAAAAAATGGAGGAGGTGGTTAAGTCACACAATACATTGATCGATGCTCACTATGATCTTGAGGACGTAGTCTCCAAAATGCAAAGCAAATTAACTGATCTTGAAGATAGAAATAGGCGCAATAATGTTAGGATCCGCGGGGTCCCTGAAAAGTTCCCAAACACAGACAGTCTCAGTTATGTAATGCGCCTTATGAAAAAACTTCTGCCTAATATACCCGAACAGGATCTAATGATAGACAGAGCGCACAGACTACCACGCTCGAAGTTCCTTAAAGCAGACAGTCCTAGAGAAATTATTGTTCGTATTCACTACTATCATACCAAAGAAGCTTTAATCAATGTGGCTAGAAGATCTCCAACACTGCCGAACCCATTTGATAATGTTCGACTTTTCACAGACTTATCCAAAGCAACTATGGAGGCGAGGAGAGGCTTCACAAATGTGACCTTAGCTTTGAGAAAGGCAAGCATACCATATAGATGGGGATTCCCCACCAAAATTATTGTTACCAAGGACAATGAAACGCATGTTGTTTAGAGTCCGGAGGCAGCAGAAAATGCCCAGAAACTATGGGGAATACCCCTACAAGATCATGCACCTGCTTACACAGTTGCAGGTCCCAAGAGGCGACAGCAAAACGAGCACCGGAAAGCCTTTACACTGGAGTGAAGTACTCTTGTAAGGTTTTGCTTTTCTCTTTCCTCTCTCCTCTCTGATTCTTTACAGGAACATTACGGTTAGAGTGCCGGCCCATTTAAGTTGGACATTTCCCCCCAAATGACCATACAAGCTTGGCCTTGCTATGTCGTTGTGATGTTTCTTTATGTATTCCTTTTTTGTAAGCTATTTGCTATTTACGGCTTACTTACGCTCTGGATCAGTTGTCCACCAGAGCTATGCATTTGGTTGTTCAGTCACCTGTGCTCCCAAGACCATCGTACACCACCGATGCTATGGCTTTGAAGATTCTATTGCTAAATGCCAACGGCCTGAACTCTCCATACAAAAGGCATTCTATACAGAAAGAAGCGCTTACTCACAACACGAATATTGTATGTATCCAAGAGACTCATTTGTTAGAAACTGATTGCAAGTGTATAGCACATAACAAATACCACCAAATTGTCTTTGCATGTGCCCCAAAAAATGGGCTGGGGTTCTTATAGCTTTTAAAGAAAATGTTACTTTAACTATTGAGAAACAGATTTGTGATATTAAGGGCCGTTATATAATTATGGTGGGGTCTCTGAACAATACTTTAATCACAATAGCTAACGTATATGTACTGAATTCAAAACAAATACGTTTTCTAAATAAGCTTAAAAAGAAAATCAATCAAGTGACTGACAAAGGGCCTGATGTTTACGTGTGTTGATTTTAATCTGGTCCCTGATAGGAGAGCCGATTCTACTGCTCAGAGTTCTAAAAGAGGTGGTACGCTGGGAAAAGGGCTGCAAAGTTCTGCTTTGTATGACACTTTTCGTTGCATTAATGCATCGGCAAGAGAATTTTCTTTTTACTTACCTAGACACAAAACATTTTCATGTATTGATCTATGTTTGATGAATAAAAGTCTCCTTACGTTGATTTCTAAGTCAGAAATAGGTACCGCCATGTGGTCCGATAATGCCCCGACAATAACACACTTGACATTAGAAAGAGGTTGCCAAACAAATAGATTATGCAGAAATAATACTTATGTAATGGGCTTGCCTACACAAAGAGAGGAATATTTTAAATTTAATGCTACCCCAGGAATAGATCCGATGATTTTGTGGAACGCTCGTATATAAGGGGCATACGCATAAAAAAAGGAGCTAAATCTAAAAAAGAAAAAATTGAAAAAAACAGATGTCCTTCTTGCTCAAATATCTCTTAAAGAAAAGGAGTTTCAACGGGTTCCCTTTTCAAAAACACATGACGAATTACGCAAACTAAGGTTATCCCTTCGTGGGGTGCTGTTGGAAAATTTTGATAAAGAAGTCAACGCAAACCGGGCAAATATATATTCATCCATAAATAAACCCTCAAAATGGATGGCCAATTTATTAAAAAGTAAAACAATTAAAGCCAATATACCTTATTTATAGAATTCTAAACAAAAGGAGTACAAACTTACTAACTCAAAACATATTGTAGAAGCATTTTACAGTAAGCTATACAACTTAAAAGATTATGCCCAAACAACCCAACCTAATAGCAGTGTCATAAAGGATTTCCTACAGAAGGCAAATATGTCTTCGATTAACGCCTCTCAGGCAGCCTTTTTAACCCCTTGAGTGGCACGCCCAAAAATTTTCCGGGACGAGGTCCACTGCTCATAGTGACATAGCCCGGAAGATTTCCGGGCTATGTATCACTATGGGAGCTGCAGAGCACAATGCCACAAGCTGTGACAGTGTGCTCTGCCTGCACAGACCCACAGAGAACAAAGCAAGGGCTTTGAAAAACCAGCAGAAGATATTGCCGATATGCCGGAAATCTCCTGCTTTGTTTACAGGTTGCCATAGAGACCGGCTTGTCAGAAGCAAGCGGATGGTCTCTGTGGCAGGGAGAGCTTGGTGCTTGGCTGTCAGAGGACAGCTAGGTACCAGCTCTTACAGCAGAGATCAGAGAAAACCTCCGATCTCTGCTGTGTTAACCCTTTACATGATGCAGTCTATATGACTGCAGCATGTAAAGGGCTGTCACTGCAGCATGTAAAGGGCTGTCACCATCGGACCCCCAGAATGTGATCAGGGGTCCTGATGGGTCCCTGTGGAAGTCCCCTAAAGGGACAAAAAATAAATAAATAAAAAAAAAAAAGTAAAAAAATTATTTAAAAAAAATGTATAAAAACACTTGTCTCCCTTTACTTTGTAAAAAAATCAAAAATACAATCACACATGTGGTATCCATGCATCGTAATGACCCAGAGAAGGAAGTTAATACATTATTTAACCCCTTAATGACATGGCCCCTTTTTTTCTTTTTTCCCCATTTCTTTTTTTCCTCCCCCCTGTTTAAAAAATCACAACTTGTCCCGCAAAAAACAAGCCCTTATATGGCCATGTCAATGGAAAAATGAAAAAGTTATGGCTCTTGAGACGCAACTGCAAAATTAGTTGAAATTCAATGATTAGACCATTTTAAAAAACCTGCCCTGGTGGGCACGACAGGGTGGTAGGAAACCTGCCACTCAAGGGGTTAAACCAGCCCATTACCATTCCCGAGGTAACATAGTATGTAAGGCCAAATGAAGAAAATGTCCATCCAGTTCAGCCTATTTAACCTCCTTGTTGATCCAGAGGAAGGCAAAAACCCCAAGAGGCAGAAGCCAATTAGCCCTTTCGGGGGAAAACTTCTTTCCTGACTCCCTAATGGCAGTCAGACTAATCCCTGGATGAACCTCTAATAGTCCCTACCTGTCAGTATACCCTGATCAACAAACCGCTGGTCACCTAAAATTTATATCCTGTAATATCCTTCTGCTCTAGAAAGACGTCTAGTCCCCTCTTAAACTCCTCTATGGATTTTGCCATCACCACATCCTCAGGCAGGGAGTTCCACAGTCTCACTGCTCTTACAGTAAAGAACCCTTTTCTGTGTTGGCGATGAAACCTGCTTTCTTCTAGACGTAGCAGATGCCCTCTTGTTACCGTCACAGTCCTGGGTATAAACAGATCATAAGAGAGATCCTTGTATTGTCCCCTCATGTATTTATACATAGTTATTTGGTTACCCCTTAAATGTCTTTTTTCCAGGGTAAATAATCCCAATTTGGATAGCCTCTCTGGGTATTCAAGTCTCTTCATTCCATGTATTAGTTTAGTTGCCCTTCTTTGAACCCCCCTCAAGCCCTGCAACATCTTTCCTCAGCACTGGTGACCAGAACTATACGTAGTATTCCATGTGGGGGCTAACAAGTCCCATATACCTCTTTTAATGCACCCCAAGACTTTATTAGCTTTTGCAGCAGCTGACTGGCATTGGTCACTCCAGTTTAATTTACAATCCACTAGTACCCCCAGGTCTTTTTCCATATCACTTTTCCCTAGCAGTACCCCATTTAGTGTATATTGGTGTCATCTGTTTCTCCTGCCCATGTGCATAACCTTACATTTATCAACATTGAACTTCATTTGCCATTTTTCTGCCCAAGCCCCTAGCTTATCTAGGTCCATTTGTAGCCGTACATTGTCCTCCGTTGCATTGATTATCTTGTATAATTTTTTGTCATCTGCAAATATTGATATTTTACTGTGCAATTCCTCTATCAGGTCGTTGATAAATATATTAAACAGAATGGAGCCCAATACTGAACCCTGTGGCACCCCGCTAGCGACTGTGACCCAATCAGAGTATGAACCGTTTATTACTAGAGATGAGCGAGCACCAAAATGCTCGGGTGCTCGTTACTCGGGACGAATTTATCGCGATGCTCGAGGGTTCGTTTCGAGTAACGAACCCCATTGAAGTCAATGGGCGACCGGAGCATTTTTGTATTTCGCCGATGCTCGCTAAGGTTTTCATGTGTGAAAATCTAGGCAATTCAAGAAAGTGATGGGCACGACACAGAAACGGATAGGGCAGGCGAGGGGCTACATGTTGGGCTGCATCTCAAGTTCACAGGTCCCACTATTAAGCCACAATACCGGCAAGAGTGGGGCCCCCCCCTCCCAACAACTTTTACTTCTGAAAAGCCCTCATTAGCATGGCATACCTTAGCTAAGCACCACACTACCTCCAACAAAGCACAATCACTGCCTGCATGACACTCCGCTGCCACTTCTCCTGGGTTACATGCTGCCCAACCCCCCTCCCCCCTGCACGACACAGTGTCCACAGCGCACACCAAACTGTCCCTGTGCAGCCTTCAGCTGCCCTCATGCCACACCACCCTCATGTCTATTTATAAGTGCGTCTGCCATGAGGAGGAACTGCAGGCACACACTGCAGAGGGTTGGCACGGCTAGGCAGCTACCCTCTTTAAAAGTGGTGGGGCGATAGCCCACAATGCTGTACAGAAGCAATGAGAAATCCAATCCTGTGCCACCTCCATCAGGAGCGGCACACGTGGGCATAGCAATGGGGAACCTATGTGCCACACACTATTCATTCTGTCAAGGTGTCTGCATGCCCCAGTCAGACTGGTAATATGTACCTTAACAGTAACCGCGTTGGTGGTAATGTGGTGGTGACTGCGGACCTAGTAGCACGGTTGTATTTTGTTGGTTTTCGGAATGTGGCCAGGATTAAGTGGGCCGTGGCGGGGGGATGGTGGGGGGGCTCTCTTGTTGTGTCGGTAAAGGTGAAATTCTTGGACTGCCACCAGACGAACCAATGCAAAGGCATTTGCCAAGAATGTTTTCATTGTTGGAGGAGGAGGGGGATGTTTTTGAGGCACTACGTGTCCTCTCCACGTGTCCGTGGTTATATGCACCTTAACAGTAACCGCGTTGGTGGTAATGTGGTGGTGACTGCGGACCTAGTAGCATGGTTGTATTTTGTTGGTTTTCGGAATGTGGCCAGGATTAAGTGGGCCGTGGCGGGGGGATGGTGGGGGGGCTCTCTTGTTGTGTCGGTAAAGGTGAAATTCTTGGACTGCCACCAGACGAACCAATGCAAAGGCATTTGCCAAAAATGTTTTCATTGTTGGAGGAGGAGGGGGATGTTTTTGAGGCACTACGTGTCCTCTCCACGTGTCCGTGGTTATATGCACCTTAACAGTAACCGCTTGGTGGGAAATGGCCTCGCCGCCATCATGTCTTTGGGAAGCCTCTGTTTCCACACCCCAGAGACATACCATTAGCAGCGGTATAGGCAGAGCCCAGAATTCGTAACATTTCAGCCGTAGCATTAGGACAGGCCCCACTAACATATCACTAGCAGCATTATAGGGGGAGCACAGTATTAGTTCCATTTCAGTAATAGTAGCACTCAAGACAGGCCCCAGTAACAATTCCGAAGCAGCAGTATAGGAGGAGCATAGTCTAAGTTCCATTTAAGTAATAGTAGCAGCCTACACAGGCCCCAGGAACAATTCCGAAGCAGCAGTATAGTGGGAGCGCAGTCTTAGTTCCATTTCAGTAGCTGCAGTATAGCCAAGGCCCAAGTTACATTTATGTAGCTAAAGTGTAGGCCAACCCCACACACCTTTCTGTACCATGAGTGCAGGCGAAGAACATAGAAATTGCTATGATTACACTGTAGGTGAGGGTCCAAAAAAATTGGTGTACCAACAGTACTAATGTACCTCAGTAAAAATTGGCCATGCCCAACCAAGATGGCAGGTGAAACCCATTAATCGCTTTGGTTAATGTGGCTTAAGTGGTAACTAGGCCTGGAGGCAGCCCAGTTTAACGAAAAATTGGTTCAAGTTAAAGTTCCAACGCTTTTAAGAGCATTGAAACGTATAAAAAATTTTTAGAAAAATTATATGAGTGAGCCTTGTGGCCCTAAGAAAAATTGCCCGTTCAGCGTGATTACGTGAGGTTTCAGGAGGAGGAGCAGGAGGAGGAGGAGGAATATTATACACAGATTGATGAAGCAGAAATGTCCCCGTTTTGGATGGTGAGAGAGAACTATGCTTCCATCCGCGGGTGCAGCCTACGTATTGCTTAGGTATCGCTGCTGTCCGCTGGTGGAGAAGAGAAGTCTGGGGAAATCCAGGCTTTGTTCATCTTGATGAGTGTTAGCCTGTCGGCACTGTCGGTTGACAGGCGGGTACGCTTATCTGTGATGATTCCCCCAGCCGCACTAAACACCCTCTCCGACAAGACGCTAGCCGCAGGACAAGCAAGCACCTCCAGGGCATACAGCGCTAATTCAGGCCACGTGTCCAGCTTCGACACCCAGTAGTTGTAGGTGGCAGAGGCGTCACGGAGGACGGTTGTGCGATCGGCTACGTACTCCCTCACCATCCTTTTACAGTGCTCCCGCCGACTCAGCCTTGACTGTGGAGCGGTGACACAGTCTTGCTGGGGAGCCATAAAGCTGTCCAGGGCCTTAAAGACTGTTGCACTGCCTGTGCTGTACATGCTGCTCGATCTCCACACCTCCCCTGCTACCTGGCCCTCGGAACTGCGCCTTCTGCCACTAGCGCTGTCGGATGGGAATTTTACCATCAGCTTGTCCGCCAGGGTCCTGTGGTATAGCAACACTCTCGAACCCCTTTCCTCTTCGGGAATGAGAGTGGGAAGGTTATCCTTATAGCGTGGGTCGAGCAGTGTGTACACCCAGTAATCCATAGTGGCCAGAATGCGTGTAACGCGAGGGTCACGAGAAAGGCATCCTAACATGAAGTCAGCCATGTGTGCCAGGGTACCTGTACGCAACACATGGCTGTCCGCACTAGGAAGATCACTTTTAGGATCCTCCTCCTCGTCCTCGTCCTCCTCAGGCCATACACGCTGAAATGATGACAGGCAAGCAGCATGGGTACCGTCAGCAGTGGGCCAAGCTGTCTCTTCCCCCTCCTCCTCATCCTCCTCATGCTCCTCCTCCTGAACGCGCTGAGATATAGACAGGAGGGTGATCTGACTATCCAGCGACATACTGTCTTCCCCCGGCTCTGTTTCCGAGCGCAAAGCGGCTGCCTTTATGCTTTGCAGGGAACTTCTCAAGATGCATAGCAGAGGAATGGTGACGCTAATGATTGCAGCATCGCCGCTCACCACCTGGGTAGACTGCTCAAAGTTTCGAAGGACCTGGCAGATGTCTGCCAACCAGGCCCACTCTTCTGAAAAGAATTGAGGAGGCTGACTCCCACTGCGCCGCCCATGTTGGAGTTGGTATTCCACTATAGCTCTACGCTGCTCATAGAGCCTGGCCAACATGTGGAGCGTAGAGTTCCACCATGTGGGCACGTCGCACAGCAGTCGGTGCACTGGCAGATGAAACCGATGTTGCAGGGTGCGCAGGGTGGCAGCGTCCGTGTGGGACTTGCGGAAATGTGCGCCGAGCCGGCGCACCTTTACGAGCAGGTCTGACAAGCGTGGGTAGCTTTTCAGAAAGCGCTGAACCACCAAATTAAAGACGTGGGCCAGGCATGGCACGTGCGTGAGGCTGCCGAGCTGCAGAGCCGCCACCAGGTTACGGCCGTTGTCACACACGACCATGCCCGGTTGGAGGCTCAGCGGCGCAAGCCAACGGTCGGTCTGCTCTGTCAGACCCTGCAGCAGTTCGTGGGCCGTGTGCCTCCTATCTCCTAAGCTTAGTAGTTTCAGCACGGCCTGCTGACGCTTGCCCACCGCTGTGCTGCCACGCCGCGCGACACCGACTGCTGGCGACGTCCTGCTGCTGCTGACACATCTAGATTGCGAGACAGAGGTTGAGGAGGAGGAGGAGGAGGAGGGTGCTTTAGTGGAGGAAGCATACACCGCCGAACATACCACCACCGAGCTGGGGCCCGCAATTCTGAAGGTGGGTAGGACGTGAGCGGTCCCAGGCTCTGACTCTGTCCCAGCCTCCACTAAATTCACCCAATGTGCCGTCAGGGAGATGTAGTGGCCCTGCCCGCCTGTGCTTGTCCACGTGTCCGTAGTTAAGTGGACCTTGCCACTAACCGCATTGGTGAGGGCGCGTACAATGTTGCGGGAGACGTGGTCGTGCAGGGCTGGGACGGCACATCGGGAAAAGTAGTGGCGACTGGGAACTGAGTAGCGCGGGGCCGCCACCACCATCATACTTTTGAAGGACTCCGTTTCCACAACCCTATACGGCAGCATCTCAAGGCTGATAAATTTGGCTATGTGGACGGTTAACGATTGAGCGTGCGGGTGCGTGGTGGCGTACTTGCACTTGCGCTCCAACACTTGCGCTAGCGACGGCTGGACTGTGCGGTGCGAGACATTGGTGGATGGGGCCGAGGACAGCGGAGGTGAGGGTGTGGGTGCAGGCCAGGAGACGGTAGTGCCTGTGTCCTGAGAGGGGGGTTGGATCTCAGTGGCAGGTTGGGGCACAGGGGGAGAGGCAGCGGTGCAAACCGGAGGCGGTGAAAGGCCTTCGTCCCACCTTGTGGGGTGCTTGGCCATCATATGTCTGCGCATGCTGGTGGTGGTGAGGCTGTTGGTGGTGGCTCCCCGGCTGATCTTGGCGCGACAAAGGTTGCACACCACTGTTCGTCGGTCGTCAGGCGTCTCTGTGAAAAACTGCCAGACCTTAGAGCACCTCGGCCTCTGCAGGGTGGCATGGCGCGAGGGTGCGCTTTGGGAAACAGTTGGTGGATTATTCGGTCTGGCCCTGCCTCCACCCCTGGCCACCGCACTGCCTCTTGCAACCTGCCTTGCTGCTGCCCTTGCCTGCCCCTCTGAAGACCTGTCCTGAGTAGACTTTGCACACCAGGTGGGGTCAGTCACCTCATCGTCCTGCTGCTCTTCCTCCGAATCCTCTGTGCGCTCCTCCCTCGGACTTACTGCCCTTACTACTACCTCACTGCAAGACAACTGTGTCTCATCGTCATCGTCCTCCTCACCCACTGAAAGGTCTTGAGACAGTTGCCGGAAGTCCCCAGCCTCATCCCCCGGACCCCGGGAACTTTCCAATGGTTGTGCATCAGTGACGATAAACTCCTCTGGTGGGAGAGGAACCACTGCTGCCCAATCTGAGCAGGGGCCCGAGAACAGTTCCTGGGAGTCTTCGCGCTCCTGAGCATGTGTCATTGTAGTGGAGTGAGGAGGCTGGGAGGAAGGAGGAGCAGCAGACAGAGGATTCAGATTTGCAGCACTGGACGGCGCAGAACTCTGGGTGGATGATAGCTTGCTCGAAGCACTTTCTGCCATCCACGACAGGACCTGCTCACACTGCTCATTTTCTAATAAAGGTCTCCCGCGTGGACCCATTAATTGGGCGATGAATGTGGGGACGCCAGAAACGTGCCTCTCTCCTAATCGCGCAGCAGTCGGCTGCGACACACCTGGATCAGGAGCTCGGCCTGTGCCCACACTCTCACTTGGGCCTACGCGTCGTCGGCCACGTCCACGTCCTCTAGGCCTACCCCTACCCCTCAGCATGCTGTATTACCAGTGATTTCCAAGCCAGGAAAGAAATTGGCGCAAGCCTGCAGCCAAAATAGAATTTTTTCCCTTGTTTTTCAAAGGAGAAGCCACACTGCGTGTATTCAATGAATACTACTAAGTTTAATAACTGTGTTGTGGCCCTGCAAATGTGTCAGAGAACTGCAGTGATGCAAAGTTATTCGCTACAGCAGATCAGGGATTTCCCATGCAGGAAAAAAATTGGCGCAAGCCTGCAGCCAAAATAGAATTTTTTCCCTTGTTTTTCAAAGGACAAGCCACACTGCGTGTATTCAATGAATACTACTAAGTTTAATAACTGTGTTGTGGCCCTGCAAATGTGTCAGAGAACTGCAGTGATGCAAAGTTATTCGCTACAGCAGATCAGGGATTTCCCATGCAGGAAAAAAATTGGCGCAAGCCTGCAGCCAAAATAGAATTTTTTCCCTTGTTTTTCAAAGGACAAGCCACACTGCGTGTATTCAATGAATACTACTAAGTTTAATAACTGTGTTGTGGCCCTGCAAATGTGTCACAGAACTGCAATGATGCAAAGTTATTCGCTACAGCAGATCAGGGATTTCCCATGCAGGAAAAAAATTGGCGCAAGCCTGCAGTAAAACGTAGCTGGCTGCGTCTGATTTTTTTTAACGTTCTGCACGCAGCACACACGTACCCAGAGCCCTGAGGACTGTCAGAGGCAGGCGAAATAGAATTTTTTCCCTTGTTTTTCAAAGGAAAAGCCACACTGCGTCTGTTCAATGAATAATGTATGTCTTCTGGCCCCGCCTACACAATTCTATCCCTGTAGTATTAATGCCGGGTGCAATGGTCTGCACAGCCGGTTTTGAGAAAAAAAAAAAAAAATGCAACACTGCTAACAGCAGCCTGGACAGTACTGCACACGGATAGATGTTGCCCTAGAAAGGACCGTTGGGGTTCTTGAAGCCTACACTCACTGCTAACACTCTCCCTGCCTAACCACCACTTCTGTCCCTATTGCAGGGCGCAATGCTCTGCAGATCCAATTTTGAAAAAAATAAATAAAAATATAGTGCTAACACAGTACTGCACACTATTAGATGTGGCCCTGAGAAGGACCGTTGGGGTTCTTGAAGCCTACACTAACTCCTAACGCTCTCCCTACAGCAGCTCCAGCACGATAGCACTTTCCCTCAACTAACTCACAAGGCATCTGAGCCGAGCCGCGGGAGGGGCCGATTTTTATACTCGGGTGACATCAGATCTCCCCAGCCACTCACAGCAGGGGGGTGGTATAGGGCTTGAACGTCACAGGGGGAAGTTGTAATGCCTTCCCTGTCTTTCAATTGGCCAGAAAAGCGCGCTAACGTCTCAGAGAGGAAACTGAAAGTAACCAGAACATCGCGTGGTACTCGTTACGAGTACCGAGCATCCCGAACACGCTAATATTCGCCCGAGTATCAAGCTCGGACGAGTACGTTCGCTCATCTCTATTTATTACCACCCTCTGCTTTCTATCTCTGAGCCAATTCTTTACCCAGATACACACGTTTTCACCGAATCCAAGCTGTCTCACTTTATATATCAACCTATTATGCAGCATGGTGTCAAATGCTTTAGAGAAGTCCAGATATACGAGATCAATAGCCTCTCCCAGGTCCAGCCTAGAACTTACTTCATCATAGAAGCTGATCAGATTGGTCTGACATGATCGACCCTTCATGAACCCATGCTAGTGAGGAGTTATTCTGTTGTTCACCTTGAGGTATTCTTCGATGGCATCTCTCAGAAACCCCTCGAATATTTTTCCAGTTACTGAAGTGAGACTTACCAGCCTGTAGTTACCAGGCTCTCTTTTGCACCCCTTTTTGTACATTGGAAATACATTGGCAATGCGCCAATCCAGTGGTACAACCCTGGTCTTGATAGTATCCATAAATATTAGAAATAGCGGCCTAGCTATCACATCACTGAGTTCCCTTAGAACCCTTGGGTGTATTCCATCTGGGCCTGGCGATTTATCGATTTTAATCTTCTTTAATTGGTTTCGCACTTTCTCCTGCGTATGTAATATGTATGGTATGTAATATTTTGTGAGGGGTTCATTTTATTCCCCTGCATCTCATGTGGCATTTCCTTTTAGTTCGTGAATACACTTGAAAAGAAACACTTGAAAAATAGTTTAGGGTTGTTTTTGCTCTCTTGGGCGATCAGTCTTTCTGTCTCCTCCTTAGCAATTTTGATCTTACCTTTGCATATTTTGTTTTTTTCCCTGTATGATTTTAGCGCTTCTTGGCTGACTTCTTGCTTTAGTAGTTTAAACTCTTTCTTTTTCTCGTTTATTGGCCCCCTTACCATCTACCGTTTACCCCCTTATTTCTCTTTTTGCCCTCCCCCCTGTCCTTAGTTTAAACACTTCTCCAGCCTTCTAGCCATCTTCTCCCCCAGCACAGCTGAACCCCTCCCATTAAGATGCAGCCTGTCCCTACGGTAGAGCCTGTAGCTGACAGCAAAGTCAGCCCAATTCTCCAGGAACCCAAATCCCTCCTTCTTACACCAACTCCGGAGCCACTTGTTTACCTCCCTAAGATCCTGCTGCCTTTCTAGTGTGGCTTTAGGTGCAGGCAGTTGTTACCATGAGGCCGGTCAGGGACCCTGGGTGGCAGTGGCGCGGTTCGCCATGGCGTCCTGGGATGACGTTGTGCTCTCGTTCGGGTCAGGGAGCGGCGGCGCCGTGCTCCGGTGTGTGGGCACAGCATGTGGGCGCGCGCGCTCTATCTTTGTGAGTTATAGTGGCTGACTGGGAGCTCCTGAATATAGTCTGGCAGCTGCTGATAGCAGTTGCCAGTTATTGGTTCCGTCTTCTGTGTGTTTGACCTCGGTCCTGCTCCAGTGGAAGTTACCCTGTCCCGATCCAGCTCTGCCTGTATTCTGTGGTTTTCTTTCCTGTTGGTTATTCCATCTGCCTAGCCTGTCAGTACTAGGGAGTAGTCACCTGCATAGAAACGGTGGTTCCTTCCTGTTCTGCCACTAAGCAGCGTAGGGTCAGAGTTGGCGGCCTGGACGTGTCCACCTTCTGGGCTATCTCCAGGAAGGGACATTGGCGTGGGTGAGAGTCAGGGAGCCCTGCGCCGTGCGTACCTATGCACCCCACTAGTACTGTATCATAATAAGTGGCCCAAAAAATATTTTCCTGCGTTTTTTTGGTAGAATTTACTGTGCGAATGGAGTCCTACAATGTGATTACCGGTCAGATTCGTGACTTGGCCAGGTTGGTTCAGGACATGTCGGGGCGTCTCAGCCATCATGAGCAGCGGTTGGTTGTGCCCGAACCCAAATGCCCCTTACCCGAGGTGTTTTTGGTGGACCGGAAAAAATTTGTTGTCTTCCAGGAGGCTTGTAAGTTGTTTTTATGCTTGCGGCCTCTTTCCTCTGGGTCTGAGTCCCAACGGGTGGGGATTGTTATGTCATTGCTCAGAGAAGGGCCTCAGTCATGGGCCTATTCTTTACCGTCTGATTTTGCTTGTCTGCAGTCAGTAGATTCTTTTTTTCTTGAGCTCGGGAATATTTTTGATGAACCCGATCATGCGGGTTATGCAGTCAGTAAGTTGTTGGCTCTACGTCAGGGACGCCAGTCGGCAGAAGAATATTGCTCTAGTTTCAGGCAGTATTCTGGCGAATCTGCATGGAACGACTGTGCGCTCAAAGATTTATTTTTGGTGGACCTGTCTGATGCAGTAAAAGATCTATTGCTGTCCCATCTGTTACCATCTACCTTGAATCAGGCTATGGAATTGGCAGTCAGAGCTGATTGTAGACTCAGGTCTAGAAGGGTAGCTAAGCTAGAGGCCCATCAAGAACGTGGTGTCATGTCTCTACAGCCTGTACCCCATTGTCAACCCTGGGAGATGATGGTATCGAAGTGGACTGATTGAGTCCTGGAGAGCGGAGGCGCTTCCGGGTTTTTAACCAACTCTGCTTTTACTGGGGCAAGGCTGGTCATCACATTGCATCCTGCCAGGAAAGGCATCTACGGAAGAAGCAGGAAAATTTCAGCTCCTAGGTGACTGTCGGGAGGGTCATGTAGGAGGTCAGGTACTCCCTAAATTACTGGTGTCTTGTAGTGTGTCTTACAAGGCTTTTCACGGGGTGGGGCAGGCATTTATAGATTCTGGGTTGGCCACAAACCTTATCCATTTGCAGTTTGTAAGACCACTGTTGTCAAGTTTTACCGATCCACTTTACTAGTATCGATGCAACTCCTCTGTCCTCTGGGGTAGTGCGCTGGAGGACACCAGAACTTCGGTTCATGGTGGGCGCATTACATTTGGAAGTTATTTTATTTCTGGTCATGGAGAAGATGTCTGTGGATATCGTTCTGGGATTGCCGTGGCTAAGGACGCACAATCCTCAGTTCAATTGGACTACGTTGGAGCTAGTTCGGTGGGGAGGGTTCTGTCAGGATCATCTAACGCCTGTTACATTGTGCTCCACCAATACTATTAGTATTCCAGACTATTTATGGGATTTTCAAGATGTGTTCTCTAAGAAGCTTTCTGAGGTATTGCCCCCACACTGCAAATGGGATTGTAGGATTGATCTTGTCCCGGGTAGCCCCATCCCTAAGGGGGCTATATTTAATCTCTCGGGTCAGGAGCATGAGGCTCTTTAATCTTATATTTCAGAGGCTCAAGCCAAGGAGCATATCAGACCATCAAAATCACCAGCTGTAGCAGGCCTATTTTTTGTTGAAAAGAAAAATGGGTCTTTGCGGCCTTGTGTTGACTACGGGCTTTAAACAAGATCACCATAAAGAATCAGTGCCTGCTCCCTCTGATCCCTGATCTATTGAATCAGGTGGTGGGAGCACGCTGGTTCCCTAAGCTTGACCTTGGGGGCTTATAATCTCATACGTATTAAGTCTGGTGACGAGTGGAAAACCGCGTTCAACACCCCGTTGCGGCACTTCAATTGTCTGGTGATGCCCTTTAGGTTATACAACGCCCCTGCGGTTTTTCAAGGGTTTATGAACGCGGTCTTCCACGATTACCTAGGTGTTTTTATGGTTGTCTATTTGGACGACATTTTGGTGTACTCGTCGGATTGGGACACGCATGTCAGACATATCCATTTGGTGTTAGAGTGGCTACGAAAGTACCAATTGTATGTTAAATTGGAGAAGTGCTCATTCGGGGTCCAATGCATGTCTTTCCTGGGTATATCATTACTCCAACTGATGTGTGTATGGAGTCAGACAAGGTTGCTGCAATCACTCAATGGGTTAAACCAGATAATTTGAAGGCTCTTTAGCGCTTTCTTGAGTTTGCCAACTTTTATGGAAAATTTATCAGAAAATTTTCAGTGATTGCAAAACCGCTGACTGATCTCACTAAAAAATGAGCGGACATGACGTTGTGGTCTCCGGAAGCTTCAGAGGCGTTTGAGCAACTTAAGAGGGCTTTTTCCACCGCGCCAGTGCTTGATCAGCTGGACCCTCTGAAGTCCTTTTTCGTGGAGGTAGACTCTTCTGAAGTTGGGGTCGGTGTAGTCCTCTCCCAGGAAGTGGAAGGCCGCTCAGGGTTTGGTCCGTGTGCCTTCTTTTCCCGTAAATTCAGTAGCACCGAGCGCAACTACGATGTTGGGAACAGTGAATTGTTGGCAATAAAATGGGCATTTGAGGAATGGCATCATCTTCTGGAGGGGGCACAACACCAGGTGGCAGTCTTCACCGATCACCAGAACTTAGTGTATCTTGAGAATGCTGTGCGGCAAGCCAGGTGGGCGCTTTTCTTCTCGAGATTCAATTTTACAGTCACCTGCCGGGAGATAAAAATGTGAAAGCTGCCATCCTCTCCCGCAGTTTCGGGACTCTGAAGGTTGGAGACTCTTCTCATGAAGGCATCCTCCCTCCCGGTGTTGTGGTGGCAGCCCTGACACAGAACCTTCCGGCTCAGCTTCAGAAATATCATCTAGAAGCTCTGGAGGGGGTTCCGTCAGGGAAGTTATTTGTACCGATGCCTCTGCAGTTGTTGGTTCTGGAGGAGTCTCCTTCCTCTGTTTTTGCAGGGCATCCGGGGTCCAGGGGACTCTTGAGCTATGTTCCCGATTCTACTGGTGTCCCAGCATGGCACGGGAGGTCCGGTAGTTCGTAAATCGGTGTTCAGCTTGTGCACGTGGCAAGAGTTGTCGTAAGAGCCTTGAGGGACCGCTAACACCATTTCCAGTACCTGGTAGGCCATGGTCGCACGTGTCCATGGATTTTGTCACTGACCTGCCTCTGTCATAAGCTTGTTCTACCATTTTGGTAGTTGTTGACGGGTTCTCGAAAATGGCCCATTTTGTTGCTCTGAAAAATTTACCGTCTGTCGCTAAATTAGTGAGGATTTTCATTAAACAGATTATAAGGTCGCATGGAATACCGGTCAATATAGTTTCCAATCAGGGGGTGCAATTCGTGGCCCCATTTTGGAGGGCCTTCTGTAAAAACTTGGGAACATCTCTGTCTTTCTCATCAGCATTTCATCCGCAGACTTATGGGCAAATGGAACGTAAAAATCAAGACCTAGTGCAATACTTGCGTCTTTTTGTGGGCAAGAGGATCAGTCGGTGGGTAGAGATTTTACCCTTGGCTGAATTTGCCATAAACAATCATATAAGTTCGGCGATGGGGGTGTCACCTTTCTTTTGTGGGTTCTGTCGGCATCCCCTGTTCCTGACTTCCATTCCAGTACCTACAGTTTGTCCCGAGGTTGATGTTGTTACTAATGAGTTGCGGGAGGTCTGGAATGGTGTACACAAGAACCTGGAGGAAGCAAGTGGTCGTATGCAACTACGTAGTTGTAAAAGATCCACTGTTTCGGAGCCGTTTGAGGTTGGTTAGAAGGACTATCTGTCCGCGAAGAATTTAAAATTGAAGCTCCCTTCTGTAAAGCTTGCGTCGCGTTTTATCGTTCCCTTTGCCATAACGCGAGTCATTAATCCTCTTGCCTATAAG
Organism: Eleutherodactylus coqui; assembly: GCF_035609145.1. Lineage (NCBI taxonomy): Eukaryota > Metazoa > Chordata > Amphibia > Anura > Eleutherodactylidae > Eleutherodactylus > Eleutherodactylus coqui. The sequence continues at coordinate 93,648,476 of NC_089843.1, read as the reverse complement.
TTGGATTTACCAGGTTCTTGGAATGTACATAGTGTGTTTCATAAATCCCTTTTGAAGTTGTTTATCCCTCCAGTCCTGCCACTAGGCAGCGTAGGGTCAGAGTTGGCGGCCTGGACGTGTCCACCTTCTGGGCTATCTCCAGGAAGGGACATTGACGTGGGTGAGAGTCAGAGAGCCCCGCGCCGTGCGTACCTATGCACCCACTAGTACTGTATCAGCAGTATTTCGGAGAAAACTACCCTGTAGGTCCTCACCCTAAGCTTGGCCCCTAATTCCCTGAAATCATTTTTGAGGGCCCTCCATTGACCTCTAATTTGTTCAATGGTGCCAATGTGCACTATGACCACTGGATCCTCACCAGCCCCTCCCAGATGGCCGAAACAGTCATGTCTTTAAAAAAGTGGGAAGCCTCAGGACCAGACGGATATTCTCCAGAATATTATCAAACATTCTGGGCACTCCTGTCCCCATATATAGTAAATACATTTAACAACGCTATGCAAAGGGGTCACTTCAAGGATGAAATGTTACAGGCTACAATAGTGGTTCTTCCCAAGCCTGGCAAAGAATCGAATGATCCAGCTAATTCCAGACCGATTTCATTATTAAATGCAGACGTGAAAATTTCTGCAAAAACTTTGGCTAATAGATTATTAAATATTCTTTCAGATTTGATTCATACGGACCAGATTGGATTCGTTAAAGAAGGCAGGCCTCGGATGGCACGAGAAAAATTTTAAATTTGATGCATTCATTAGAGATTTCCCAGACGTTGGCAATTCTGTTGGCTTTGGACGCAGAAAAAGCCTTTGATAGAGTCCATTGCAGATACGCATTTGAAACTTTGAATAGATTTGGGTTGGGAGAGTATGTGATCCGTGCGATCTGGGCCCTGTACTCGTCTCCCACCACTAGGGTATTGTTAGATGGAACCTTGTCGGACCCTCTAGCAATAACAAACGGTACAAGACTGGGCTGTTCGCTTTCCCTGATTTTATATAAACACATGGTGGAACCATTAGCAGAACTAATGCGTATATCTCCTGAAATGAAAGGTATCTCACTGAACTCGAGACAATACAAAGTAGGATTTTTTGCAGACGATATAATTTTGACTATATCACGTCCTTTAGAATCCTTGAGAGCTGTTTATAAAATTTTTGAACAATTTAGTAAGGTCTCCATTTACAAATTAAATGTGGATAAATCGCTTATCTTAGGTATACATATATCTAGCCTCTTAAAGCAAGCAATTCAATCTGAATTCCCTTTTGGTTGGAGAAAAAAATGCTTCTATATCTGGGAATAGAGCTAGCAGCCAATCTCAAAGATACCAAAAACGCTAATTTCCCTGCACTGCTTAAATCCAACCAAGGGAGAATCGACTATTTATCTAAATTTAGTCTGTCATGGTACATTAGAATTATGTCATATAAGATGAAAATTCTTCCCAAGATATTGTATTATTTCAGAGCTCTTTCAATTCAGATCTCTAACTGTTCTTTACATAGCCTCCAGAAACAGTTAAACAATTTTATATGGAATGGGAAAAATTAATGTTTGGGTCTGCCAATTCTAGCATTGCATCACAGATATGGGGGAGCGATGTCCCTAATTTGAAAATGCAGTATAGGGCAACTATTTTGAATCAAATCAAGAGGTGCGCAAATAGTGAGAATACCTTGGGTTGGATAGGTATAGAAAAAGGCTATATAAAAGGATTCTCAGGCCAGGCTCTACTGTACGCAGCATCAGTAGCATATTTCCCTGAACTGACGTAACTGATTTTATCAGAGTAAGGTATGTCCCCCCTAATGGTAGCTTCAATAGAAGCCTGGAAAACCCTCTCACAGAAACTGTCAATTTTCGATAGTTTAAGAAGACCATCTATGCCCCTTGAGATTCAAATTTTTTTTTTTTACCAGATTTGGACTTAAAGGAATGGAAAGTGAGGGGTGTGAAATTATTGAATGGTGTAATATCTATAAATACTATGGGAACATTTTCAGATCTCTGCTCCAAATACAACTTACCAATGAAAGAAATTTATACCTATTACAGAATAAGGTATTTTTGCAAAAATCACCTATTCATAAAAATTCTTCTTCCTAGCACAATTATCCACAAAATAGAGTCAAAAGAGAATGTAGATAAATCAGAAACCAGGGTATTCTATGATATAATGACAGATAATAAAAATTTGCAGAAAAAAGCACATATATTAAGTTGGGAGAGGGAATTGGGAGAAACAATATCTGTTGAAGCTTGGGAAAAGGCATATAGAATATCTCTAAAATCTACCAAAGGTTTCGGGATACTGGAAACCCTAAAACAAGTATTCAAGACGGTCTAAGAGCATGGTGGTAGTACTTGTAGAATATATGTAGTTCACTGGTTGTCTTGTAACACTGCTACCTTGTAACTGTAACCACTGAGCCACCATGCTTCTTCCTTCTCTGGAGAAGGAAAATAAGGAGAAGAACTTAGGACTCCAGCATTGAAAGTTAACAGTGCTCACTACTAAACTACCATGCTACGTTTTCCCTCTCTAAAGGGGGAGAACAACAATAAGAAGAAACATAAAGAGAGCATACAAACTCCATGCAAATGTTGTTCTTCAGCAGATTTGAACCTAGGACCTCAGTACTGCAAGGCAACAGTACTAACTACTGAGCTAGATCCATTGAAGAACCTCTACCACAGCCACCATCACTTTCATTTTAGAGCTCTCAGACAGTGTTGAATGCTTGTTTTAGGGGCTTTTATGAACTCCCAGTTCAGCACAAATAAACCTCCTGAGGTTCAGGTTCTTTTTTTAACTGAATTTTTAGCAAAGTTCAACCCAAACTTGGCTTCTATGGATTTGGTTTGCTCATCTCTATTCCTAAACATGAAAGAGCCAAATCCCCTTACAACCACTCTGCAGAGACCTCTGTGAATAGACTGTAGCACTGCTATGTAGGAAAAAACTGTGAGTCCTATTCCAGTCTTTACAGTGAAACAGATTCCTTTCTATATTGCCATTAGCCACTCCAATGGAGATACATAGAAACAAAAAGAACACATGGTCCATGTAGTCTGCCTTTATATTATCTCCTTTATTTTTTTCCAACCATATTTGCTGGAAGTTTGTTCAAAGCAACTACCAATCTTTCAATAAAATTATATTTCCTGACATTGCTTTAGATTTTTCCCCCAACTAAATTCAGATTCGGCCCCTTTATTCTAGTGTTTAGATTCATAATAAAGAAAACTGTATATATAGTATATATGTACTGTACATGTAATATATGTACAGTACCTGTTACTGAGTTCGTAATAAATAATTATATAAGCTCTGTAGATGGTACAGTACATCCTTATGCTGCAGTAGTGGGCACAGCTCAGTCCTGGAGTCGACCCCCATGTAATGTATATTGATGACCTAGTCTAAGCATAGACCTTCAACTAAAAACCCAAATAATGCCATAAAAGTTTTACTTTATGCCATATTTGATAAAGAATGAACATAATCTGATAGTAATTAACAAAACTAAATGTAAGAAATCAGATCAAATTTTTAGTTCCCAAGAGCATCTACTGTCATTGAGAGTCAACATTGTCAGACTTGACATCGTATGACAATTGAAAATTTGCAAATGTCAGGCAAACTCTAAGGACAAAAACATCAATGAGAACTTAAATCAAGAAAGCTTATATGACATTGTCAAGTAGATTGGTTGCCAATATTCATCACTTCACATTTGTGTGGATTAAAATAGGACCTATCACTTCTTTTGGTGTGCCAACTCTGTACCAGATCATAGGAAAAATATGCACTTCTACAGATGCAAAGCAAAGAGGATTGATAATTTCCACCTCCCATTGTCACATTATTGTCACTTTTCATTTTTCAGTTGTCACTTTTCTTTTGATTGTCATCATGAGCATTGGCATAATCTGCAAAATTCTGATATTTTTGTAGTTTCTTGCTGAAAAGAAGACAGCAACTTTGAGTAGAAAATGCTTTCAAGTAGTTTGGAAATTTTACACTTCTATATCTTGAAATTCAAACTAATGTGGAAGAAAAAGTTGGATATGCATAAAGAATGTTTTTCCACAGTTTTCATATAGTAGCATACTATATAGATGGTACTATGTGACATATATTGAGCCTACCTTATATACAGTCATAGTAGCATTTAAATATAAGATATTTAATTATTGTAATTTAAAAGTCCTGGCTTGTAATGAAGAAAAAGAATATAATTTAGATTTCAATTTTAGATGTTGGGAATAGTCCAGCTGTGATAAGACAGAAGGTCATTCTTGTTAACCCTCTTATGGCTATGTTTTATGAGCATTCAAATGCTGATAGTTTTGTTAGCCTGAATATATGCAAGTTATTCAATTAGTGTTGATTGTAAATGTAATTGCTGGTATGGATGAGAACCTGCACAGTGATTTTTGCTGTGGGTAGGCTGCAGGAAAATGCCTAATGGGACCTCTTAGCCCATTGAAATGTGTTGGGTTTCTTACAATGATGTAATCTTAATGAGCTTGTACTGTAATTATCAGAGTCCAACAGAGTTAAAGGGGGTTATCTCACCACAGACATCCACTGTGATTAGACTCCATATTTGAAAATACCAATGTTCTTAAATGGTACTTTGTGTAAAGTTGGCAGCAGTGACGTTTCGTATTGCTCTTTACTGCTGCAGCCAATCAGTGGCTACAGAGGTCAGGTACCGTACTCTTATCATCATGGCTCCCATCGCTGAGCAGTGATGCCAGGAGTATGGTATGTAACTGCTGCAATGTCTTGTTTTTTTTAAGTCTGATGACCTTTTTAATCACTTAAATAGTCGATGCACTATGAGACAACTTGTATTAGTATGATGAGCAATATGATAACTAGCAAAAGTAAAAATTTGCCTAAAATCATGTTTTTGTGCTGAAAAATCTCTCTAAAGTGCAGGCCACTTTCATTTAATTTGCTGTCCACATTTGTTGCTAAGTGACATTCATCCCTATTAACAGAGATACCAAGATGGAACCCAGGAAGTGAAAGTGGGTGATGAATCATGCTGCTCATAGAAATGTAGGAAGAGCAGATGGGAAGGGGGGAGAAGGAGGGAGCAATACTCACACAGATATGCTACTAGAAAAAAATAAAAATTACAGATACAGCCTTCAAACAAGAAATTGGTGATAAGTGCAGGATATAAGTCATACAGTTGCTAGAAATGGTGCTTATTCAGAAAATATATTTAAAATGTGCTTGCACTCTTAGATAAAAGTATTTAAATGTACATAATTTATCTACCAATGCAAAGTCAGTAATGCAATCATTGTTTCATAGTGACATAGTATATAATGCTGACAAAATACATATGTCCATATAGTTCAACCTATTATCCTACAGTGTTGATCCAGAGGAAGGCAAAAAAATACCATGAGGTAGTGACCAATTGTTCTCATTTTAGGGAAAAAATCCATTCCCACTCTGGCAATCCCCAATCTGGCAATCAGAATAATCCCTGGATCATCCAACTTCTGAAGTAACCTAGTGATTATACATATTATATTGATACACCTCAAAAAGGCATCCAGACTCTTTTAGTGAGTTCATCATCACCACATTCTCCTGTAGAAAGTTCCATAGTTTCACTGCTCTTTCAGTAAAGAACCCCCTACTATGTTGCTGTAGAAATGTTCTTTCCTCTAGATGTAGATGATAACTCATTGTTACAGTCACAGTCCTTGGTATAAATAGATGATGGGATAGATCTTTGTATTGATCACTGCACTGACATATTTAGGTCATCCCTCAGTCAACTTTTTTCTAAACTAAATAAACCCAGTTTTGATACCGTCTCAGGGTATTGTAGTCCGCCCATCCCATTTTTTAATTTAGTTGCCCGCCTTTGAACCCAATTAAGCTCCGATATGTCTTTTTTGAGTAGTGTTGCAATATTCTATGTGTGGTCTGACCAGAGACTTGTAAAGAGGGAGAACAATGTTCTCGCCATGTGTCCCTAGACCTCTTTTGATGCACCCCATGATCCTGTTTGCCTTGGTAGAAGCTGCTTGACACTGGTTTTTCCAGTTAAGTTTATAGTCAACTAAGATCCATTTGCAACCGTATACTGTCTCCTAGTGTCAAATACTTTACATAGTTTTGTATCATCTGAAAATATTAATCTCTTACTGCGCAATCCCACTGTGAGACTGTTAATATATTAAAAAGAATAGGGCCCAATACTGACCCCTGTGGTACCCTACTAGTAATGGTGTCCCAATCAGAGTATGTACCATTAATAACCACCCTCTGCTTCCTATCAGTGAGCCAGTTACTTACCCACTTACACACATTCTCACCCAGACCAAGCATTCTTATTTTATATACCAACCTTTTATGTGGCACAGTATCAAATGCTTTGGAAAAATTGAGATATTTTAGATCCAATGACTCTCCCCTCTCAAGTCTAGAGCTTATCTCTTTACAGATTGGTTTGACAGGAGCGACCTCTGATAAAATCATCCTAATATGGAGTTATATGGATATTTTCATTGAAGTACTCCAGGATAGCATCTCTTAGAAAGCTTTCAAATATTTTGCCCACAATTAAAGTTAGACTTACTGGTGTATAGTTTCTGGGTTCAATTTTTGACTTCTTTTTGAATATTAGGACTACATTTATTATACTAGGGTATTTCCATCAGCTGTACAGATGTAAGGTAGAGATGCATGTGCAGATCACATCATCTTGTCCTCAGTGTGTATAATGGTCCTCCTTTCTTTCTGCTTCTAAAACACTGATAGATAGTGGTGATGCATGAACTAAACCAGTAGAACCCTATTTCAGGTCATACTTTGCTAAAAGTTCAGTTTGGCACAAACCCAAACCAAGCTTTTAGCAAAGTATTACCCAAAACAGGGTCCCACTGGCTCAGTTCGCTCAACACTTGTGCTGAACACTGGTGCATAACACTGTCTAAGAGCCATAAAAAGCCCTGTATAATATGCTCAGAGTGTTATACAGAGCTTTTATGGATCGAGACAGTGTTATACACCAGTTGTAGCAGTTTTGATGAACTTCTGGTTTGGTTTGAACTACTCAGAACTCAGAATGAATTAAACTTTTTGCAAAAGTTCGGCAAACTAGTCAAACTGAACTTCTCAAAAGTTCGCTCATCACTAATATATAGGACCAGCTGCAATGAGAGAAGGTTCACACCTTTTGTCCTCCTCTAGTGTAATAACATAAGTCTGAGACTGCCACCATGCACTCCACATATTTTCTTTTTACATTTTATAGGCAACTCACATCATCTTCAGGATCATGTATGTATCTATTACAAGAACATATCTTTCTTTGCTAGAGAATTGTCCATACTTTAGTAACTTTATTATAGTATGCCAAACTTTCCATTCTATGTTACCCTATATGGCAGTTCCTATGAGAGGAAGTTGTTCATGCTATACTATAGAAAAGAATGGGCTATGCTATAGAAAAAAATACTGTTCCCCTGCTATATTATAGATGATCTTCAAAAGCTGTGAGCTGCCTTTAGGAAACATCTATCATATTGACAAATGAAAAGTACTGCAGGACAGCAGTCTGGCTGCATTGTGTAGGAATGCAGCAGTTTTTTGACCGATGTAAAGGCTCATTTAGACGGGATGAGTGTCTGGCAAACGATGCCTGACACTCGTCCCCGCATGTACTCGCTCCCCTGCTGTTGCAAGGGAACTAGTATTGCTGGCTCGCTCATAGAGCGGCAAGCAGGGGGGCAGAGTGGTTGCAGGAGATTCCTCTCCCCTTGCTCTCCCCTGCCCCGCTCTATTGACTTAACATAGTGGCTGTTCAGTACTGAACGGCTGCTGCTTACACTGAACGATCAGCATTCACCTCATCGTCCATTGTTTATGCTGCATAAACAATGGACAATGAGCTGAACGCTGATCGTTCAGTGTAAAAAGTATGTTAAGTCAATGGAGAGGGGCAGGGGAGAGCAAGGAGAGAAATCTCCTCCAGCCTCCCCGCTGTGAGCCAGCGATGTGCGGGGACGAGTGTCGGGCATCATTTGCCCAATATTCATTCCATCTTAATAGGCCTTAATCCGACTGCTTTTCTCTGCCTGGTCACAGAAGTTGAATGCTCACTCACCACTAAGGCCTCGTTCACATGAGCATGCATTTGCGCGTGCATATGTGTGCACAAATCCGCCATCCACAGATGTGCCAAAACACGCGTAGACGAAGCTCCGTGCCCACTGAAAGCAATTCGCTGCTGCCAACAGCTGCAGTGATTTTCAAATAAGGGCTTTAAATATAAGCCCTTCCCTGAAAATCATCCCTAGCATGTGTAAAAAAAAACAACATATATATACTCACCACTGCACCGCTGTGGGGCTCAGGCTCGTCTAGCTGCTTGGTCCCTCTGCACTGCTCTGAACCTCTTTTAGCAGGTGGGCATTAAAAGTCCCCGCCTGCTGAAAGGGCTGTGTCTGATTGGCTGAGCGCTCAGCCAATCACAGGCAGCGCTCAGCCATTCATTGAATGACAGCTGAGGGCTACCTGTGATTGGTCACAGCGCTCAGCCAATCACAGGCAGCACTCAGCTGTCACTCAATGTGATCGGCTGAGCGCTCAGCCAGTCAGACACAGCCCTTTCAGTAGGTGAGGATTTTAAATCCCCGCCTGCTAAAAGAGCTCAAGAGCAGTACAGAGGGACCAAGTGGCTAGACGCCCCTGAGCCCGACAGCGGTGGAGAGGTGAGTATATGTATTTTTTTACACAAACTAGGGATGATTTTCAGGGAATGGCTTATATTTAAAGCCCTTCCCTGAAAATCACTGCGGTGTTGTCGGCAGCAGCGGCGGCCCAATTGAAAGCAATGGGAGAACATTGCAATTCTCTGCAACAGCTGTCACAGCTGTGGCAGGGAATTCTTTACTCCCTGCGGGGATTGCCATCATTACTCAACCCTGTGACAGTGCTGTCACAGTGTTCAGTGATAAGGGCACTCCCCGCCGGGAATATTGATGTACAACATGGACCAATGCGGTTCACGCATGTCCTATCTTTTGCAGGTGCGCGCATTTGCACGCCTGTAAAACACGGACATGTGAACACATCATAGGAAACCAATAGTTCTAAATAGACGTGTGGTTTGTGCGCACAATTGTATGCACATAAACACACTCGTCTGAATGAGCCCTAAGGCTACCTGCACTAGAATGAGCGTGATATCGGACCGACAAACTTGCCCTCATTCAAAAACGTATGACATCCCATCTGTAAAATTGCGATCCTTAGACACATGTATTCACATGTGTCAGAGGATTGCTAGCGTTTTCGATTGTTTTCAATGGAAAACATCACATCACATTCGCATGCACATCGCACGGCAAACTATTTTTTTTTAAAGTCCAATTGAAAACAATAGAAGAGGCGTTCCGAGGGAAAGCCAAAAAATAGGATATGCAGTGAGTTTTATCCTCGCAGCATTGCTGTGAACTAAAAAAATCATTCATGTGAATAACTCCATTCAAGAGAATGTTTTTTTAAATACATGCAAGTTTTGCGCATCACGCAATGCTCAAAAGTTGTGTGATATTCGTGATCATGTGCACGTAGCTTAAGAAGTACAAAGGAGCCATATCAAGGAAGGATAGAGGAGCAAAGAAGTCAGAGTGAGTAATTCTTTGAGGAAAACTCTTGCAAGTGTTGTACTTTGCATCAGCTCAATTGATATCCCGATGATCACCACCTCTCTGCTTAGAGTTCAATATAATGTGTTGGCCAGTGCAATGTGGTGGGCAGCGTGCTACAGGAGCAATATGCCAACTCGCCAACAAAATGATTGCACACAGATAGTATTGACTCCTTGATTTCTCCTATGTTGGGAGTCATTCTGCAGCCACTCTTATATTCGCAGAGTACTAAACAATGAAAGCTGGAACTTCTTGATAAAGAAGCTAATAAAAAAGGAACATGGTAATTGCGCAGAAAATTTAAACATGAATATGTGGATTCTTACAATAAATAGGAACTAGTTGTATTTTGTATACTTGCTTTTAAATTGCTGAGCTATGGGGGAAGGGCTGGAGTATAATTTTAACCTCTTTAATAGAAAGCCCCTATAGTAAGCATCCATATGGGCATGATTTAAAAGTGATAGGGCTCCCACCCACTACCGTTTTTTTCTCCACTGCGCTGCGAGAGTAAGTGAAAACTCTTGCAGAGCAGTGCGAGAAATCGCAGTGATATCGCTGCGACAGTCTTTTCAATGGGGCTATTCATTCATGAATAGCTAAGATATTGCTATTCATGAATGAATAGCTAAGAGCTATCTGCCATTGGCTGAGTGCTCAGCCAATAGCTAAGCAGTAGCTGCTATTGGCTGAGCCCTCAGCCAATCTGCACAGCCCTTTCAGGAGGCGGGAATTTTTAAATCCCCGTCTAAAGAAAGAGCTCAGTAGCAGTGCCGGGGAGCCAGCCGGAGGACGTGGCTGACAGCAGGAGAGGTGAGTAACTTTTTAATTATTTTTTTAACCACTTTTTTATGATTATCAGGGAAGGGCTTATATTTCAAGCCCTTCTCCGATAATCATTCTGCAAGGCTTGTCAGAAATCACTGCTTTCAATGGGATTGGCAGCAGCAATGGGATAGCAATGCCGCTGACTTCTGCCACAGCTGTCACAGCTGTCACAGCTGTGGCAGAAGTCAGCGGCATTCTCCATATCTTTTCAATGGAGCTAGCGCTGCTGCCGCTGGCCCCATTGAAAAGACTGGCGATGTCGCAGCGATATCCCAGTGATTTTGGGATATTTGCCTGCGTTTTTCTCGCACTGCGATGCGAGACTTTAACTTTAGAATCGCATCGCAGTGGAGAAAAAAAACGCCAGTGGGTGGGAGCCCATAGGCATATAAAAGCTAATATCCTGCAATTGTTTACTGTTCAGTAAGGGCTCGGTCACACAGGCATTTAGTCGCACGATTTTTTGTGCACATAACTGATGCGTTCAAAAAATTGCGTGACCGAAGCGGGCGGCATGCGAAAAAAAATCGCTGCTAGCAGCGTTTATCTGCAGAGAAGGGCTCGGTCACACAGGCGTTTTGATGCTCAAAAAGAGCACTGCCCGCTATCCTCTGCCACAGCTGTGCCACAGCTGTCACAGAGGAGCGCAATGTTCTCCCATTGAATTCAATGGAGCTGGCAATATAGCCAGCTCCATTGAAAGCAATAGGCTGCCGGCAAGCGCTGTAGTAGTTTTTTGGGGAAGGGCTTCAAATATAAGCCCTTCCCTGAAAACCATCCTAAAAAAGTGTAAAAAAAAAAAAATCTATACTCACCTCTCTGCAGCTGCCGGGGCTCAGCGTGTCCAGCCGGCTCTTCTCCTGAACTGCTCTCAGTAGTATTCAGCAGGCGGGGATTTTAAATCCCCGCCTGCTGAATGGGCTGCCTCTGATTGGCTGAGCACTGTAACCAATCAGAGGCAGCTCTCAGCTGTTGAATGACAGCTGAGAGCTGCCTGTGATTGGTCACTGCGCTCAGCCAATCAGAGGCAGCACTCACCCATTCATGAATTCACAGCTGTGGTAGAGGATCATGATCTTCAGTATATATTCTCAATGGGGTCGGCGCTGCTGCCGCCGGTCCCGTTGAGCGGACATACACAGAACACCGATTTGCTGCAGAATGCAGTTACATGCGTTCTGCGAATCGTTGTGTTCTATAATTTTCGCCGCATGCATTTGTGCGCATGAAAAATTCACACATGTGACCGCTCCCATTGCAAAGCATTGGGTCTATATAGATGCGGATCGCAAAAGCAGCTGTCAGACGCGTGTACAAACGCCCGTGTGATGGAGCTAAAGCGCCATGTAACCAACCCTGCAAAAGTTCTGTGTTGATATATGTAACATGTTCAATGGATTTTTTGTTGTTAAAGGGGTTGTCTCACGCCGAAACGTTTTTTTTTTTATTCAATAGGCCCCCCGTTCGGCGCGAGACAAACCCAAGGGATGGGTTAAAAAAAAAAAAGTTTATTACTTACCCGAATCCCCGCGCTGCGGCAACTTCTTTCTTCCTTTACCAAGATGGCCGCTGGGATCTTCACTCACGATGCACCGCGGGTCTTCTCCCATGGTGCACCGTGGGCTCTGTGCGGTCCATTGCCGATTCCAGCCTCCTGATTGGCTGGAATCGGCACACGTGACGGGGCGGAGCTACGAGGACCAGCTCTCCGGCACGAGCGGCCCCATTCACCAGGGAGAAGACCGGACTGCGCAAGCGCGTCTAAAAACGCCAGAAGACAGCGAATTTAGATGGATCCATGGCGACGGGGACGCTAGCAACGGAGCAGGTAAGTGAATAACTTCTGTATGGCTCATAATTAATGCACGATGTATATTACAAAGTGCATTAATATGGTCATACAGAAGTGCTGAACCCCACTTGATTTCACGAGACAACCCCTTTAAGTTTATGTTTAAGTACAACTCATTTTGCCACTGAATAAACACATTATTGTTTACATATATTATTTTGACAACTCATCGTCAATTATAAAAAACAAATATGTGCACAAAATGGTAATCATATTCTAAAAGGTACTGTACCTGCAGCTTACAATGTTTTTGCACTCAAATGTTACCTGGATACATCGCACTCCAGGGGTATATAAAGGATTTTCTGAAAGGGAGAGATGGGAGGGCGGGGATTTGAATACTAACCTAACCTAGCCTACGAGACACAAGGCCAAAGATGTATGTTACCCTTCACACACAGAAAAAGAGATATATATGGGAGGCAATATATTGATAAGACATATTTTATAACACTGTTGGCTGAGATACAGTGGCATAGCTTTTGCATGCCTCTAAATAATGCAGTTACCATACAATAAATATTAGTTTTACAGAGTGATAGTGATTACCGTGCAGTGACCTCGAATGATCACAGTGACATCCTCTCTAGTTGGTGACCTTTTCTTAGTTTTTTTTTCCCTATCTGAGCTCATACCGCCATAACAACTTTTTCTGGTCAAAAAGCTCATCTCTGCACACTTTCCCCATCTTGATGCTACACAGCAGTAGTACCCCCTCTTTGTGCTCCATACAGCAATTGTGCAGTGCCCTGATACAGTAATAATTCCCCCATAGAGCCCATCAAAAAAAATAAAGCCTCCTTTGAGTTTCACAGTAATAGTCCCCTCTTTTGTGCCACCCACAGGTAATAATTCACCTTTGTGCCCCTCACAAGTTAATAATGTCCAACTTTGTGTCCCTGAAAAGTAATATACTGCCATATACCTAAAAATTAATGAGACCACCTGTACGCCTACAAGTATTAGTACCTCCTCTGTGGTCCTATAAATTAATAATGCTACTGGGCCCCTTGAAGTTCACAGCCCCCACTGCCAGTCAAAATTCGAGCCAGCAGAGGACAACTGCTGTCTTACACAATGCAGCCGCATGAATAGCCCGATTCCTACCCAATCTCCTGCTCTACAGGGCATACTATACTTTGAGACCAGAAGATGGGGCAAGAAGTTGAACTATACACATTGCTACACTGTGTCAAGCAGCAAAAGAAGGCCGCCTGCAGACGGCCGGGTCGGATCCGGCTGCGAGAATTCTTACAGCGGGACCCTACCTGAGCGCATGCAGAGAGCATGCCGCGGTTTGTTTTCTGCACGGGATTTCGCGCAGATAAACCGTGGCCATCTGCATAGGATTGCATATTGTAATGCAATCCTATGCAGGTGTGTACGGGCGGAAATTCTGCGGGGAATCCCGCCGTGGAATTTCCGCCCCTCTGCAGGCAGCCTACGTCACACATTAAAAAAATCACCCAGGTCTTTTTTGCAGTGCCCCTTGTTTGTAATCCCCACTTATAAGCACCGCCAGGAGCTCTTTCCCAGCACTTTATCAATTAACCATTTTAGCTGGACCACAAGTCAGACTCGCTCTGCAAGTCTATGTTACATAGAAAGTCCAACTTCCAGTACACTCAGTAGACACTCTTGGGTTAAAAGTCTTTACATCGGCCACGTAAGCTGTAGGCAGCCCAGACCAAAATATTTGATTCTTCAATATACCCCCAGGTAAGAGCTCCTGACAGTGCTTATTGGCTGGGATTACAAAGGAGGAGCACTAGAAAAAAAACTGGATGCCAAAAAGAAAACTCCAGCAAAGGCGAGGGGCGATGTTACTTGTAACCGCCCCCTTGTGTATGCCCCTCCTGCAATCTCCTTATCTATATCATGTTTTCTATTAGATATAGGAAATATAATGAATATAATTTACAGTACATTCACAAAATATTTAGCATCATAAACCTGCAAAACTTTGGCTATTATCCACAATCGTTATGGTCTTGCAATATTTCAAGCGGTGATTTTTTTTAATGTCTTGCATTTATATATTCATTTCCCGACAGACATAAGAATGCCTTAGTTCATGCTTGGCTTGGCCTGTTTAATTTGTACTCTCCTTAATGTAATCTTGTTGCAGAAAGCCATTTAGATCATGAACTGTCTATCTGATCTACTCTCAGGCAGTCATACTATTATACAAAGATATGTTTAATATTGATATTGTTGTTCTCTCTAGACATTTCCATTGTTAGATTTTGTTTACTTTTTGATTACCTTCGTTACCTCCAGTGCACCGAGGGAGGAAGCGAGAGCTGCGCCACTGATTCAACACTATGAGTGAGCTGCATATGTTAATACTAATACCACCTGGAGAAGAAAACTTGGCTCCAAATTATTTTGCTTACTTATTGCTTTATAATAACCAACAGCTACTGACCATTAAATATACTGTTCAACTGCAGCCTTTTAATGTAAAGATGCACAGTATTAGAACTGAATGCAGGGCTGGGGCTACATATAAATAATCCAAAAATATCTAGCGGGGAAAGTCATATTAATTCAGCGTAGAATCAGAATATTTCTTTCAGCTCTAACATTTTGTTTGCAAGCTGATTGCTCTAGCAATCAAATTCACATCGGTAGTCATGGCCACAAGATGACACCATGATTTTAGTCTACCTCTTCCCCATTAGGCATTGCCTTAGTCTTAGGTCCATTTCACATGAGCAGTGCTCGGTTGTTTCCATTGCACCCTATAGATGTTGAATTGAGGGAAGTGCACATGCATGACCACTGCTCCATTCAAGCTCAGGACTTCCACTCTAGTGATCTGGGGCCCTCAGCAATTTGGTGTTCATCTATCCCTTGGGTAGGTGACAAAGCACTATGTGGGGATAACCCCTTTAAGTACATCAACTGCAAGAACTGATGGTTCACATGTTGCCAAATATATCCCAACCTTTGATAGGTGCTATTGTTACAAGATATCAATTAGAGGTTTTAATACTTTGGCTGTTCACTTTAGGCCCCCTGCAGATGGGCGGAAATTCCGCGGCGGGATTCCCGGCAGAATTTCCGCCACTGGATGCCTGCATAGGATTGCATTACAATACGCAACCCTATGCAGACGGCCGCGGTTTGTCTGCGCGAAATCACGCACAGCAAACAAACCGCGGCATGCTCGAAATTCTGTGCGGGGCTCGTAGAGCCCCGCCCAGAAACGTCTGTCACCGGCCGCCGACTCCGCTCTGTGCATGTGCCGGCTGCCTGGCACATGAAAGGAGTTGGAGCTGCGGGAGCGGGTGAGTCCGGGGTGCTCTCTGCAGGCGTTCGGGTCGGTTCCCGCTGCGAGAATTCTCGCAGCCGGATCCGACCCGGCCGTTTGCAGGCGGCCTTATGCATCATGCATACAGTTTATATTAAGACATGATTTGCAATTAAGTATTACATGTATTATGTTGTGCTTCGGTTTGTGTAACATATGGAAAGAAACCTTGTGATCCAACTTCTTTTACACATAATGAGTGTAGGGCAAACGATGCATTTCGTCCCCGTGTGTACTTGCTCCCATGCTGTTACACAGGAGCAAGTATCACTGTATCGCTCATAGAGCAGCCAGCAGAGAGGCAGGTCGGCTGGAGGAGAGATCTGTGAGCAGCAGGGAAAGGGGAGACGGCATGGTGACCTCGGCGCATATGTGCCAGGGCCCATGCCGTGTGAACGGGTGCACAAACGTTAGATTCTACGCTCCAGATGATCACGGCCGGCCGATATACACCCGTGGGAAAGAGCCCTTCAAGTAATATGCTGTATATGCTGTATTTTAGAGCAGTTTGTGTGTATATTTTGAGTATAAAATGGAGTTAGGTCCAATGTCCACTTGCATGCATGGATTCCACTACTGAATCCTGCAGCGGAATCCAGCCGTGCCTGCAGACATGGACAAGAGAATACATTTTCTTACCTGTCCAGATTCAGAGTGGGTCTCCTCCGTGCCGGCCGGATCTTCTTTCTTCAGCATGGCGGATACGTCAGGGCGCATGCGCAGTGCAATTATTTTTTTTTAATCTCCTGCTTTCTCGCAGATCTGCAGCATGTCCACAGTGAGCCGTCCTGTGGGATCCGCAGAAAAACATAGCATGCTGCGATTTCTTCCCGAGCGTGCTATCCACATGGTGGGAAAAGAATTCACATCCGCATGCTCTAAATTATTTTGCGGATGCTGATGCATCCCTACGGGCGCCTAGAGCTGCGGATCTATAATTCTATAATTAAAATCCGCCCGTGGACATTGGGCCTTGAAGTATAACTGTATTTTCAATAAACATTTGACATGTCATAGGGACATGCTAAAAGTTTTTATCAGAGTGGGACTAGCTGCTGAGACCACCACCAATTGCTAGAACGAATCAGCAAAAGCTTTTGTTCAATCGCTATTTCGGTTTGCTAACTGAAGATGGACTCAATAGGGAGTTTATGAGTCCGTATTCAGCTAGTAGGCAGGAAAGGGAGAAACACTAGTGTGTTTGTCAGAGGTATATGAAAGGCCAGGTGAAAATGCTGACATTGAAACATGTAGCCAATAAATCTTGGGTTTCCAGTCCTCAGCATACCTAGTTTTCCCCTATTCCTGCCTACTGTTGCTCTGACTATGGAGTTGTCCATTCCATTGGGAAAGCTGCTGCTTCACTTTGACAGGCCTTACAGCGAGTTGTGCTGCTGCACAACCTCTCCAGGTACCCATATTCTAATTGTCTCTGATCATTCCTCTATATTACACCTGCTGCAGTAAGGAGCACGTTTTTTTTCTTTTCTTTTTAACAGTATTCAGCTTCTGAGCAGAGACAGCGATCAGAAAAGAACTTCTGCTGCTTCATTTTAGGGATTGCTGGGGATCAGGGCACCTGGAACTCCACCAATCAAAACTTTTAAGATGTCTCTATAGCATGTCAAAAGTTTATTGAGAGTACAGTTACTCTGTAATAATTTTATTCCCAAATTCATGCTTTATGTTCTCCTTAGCTGGGCGTTAGAACAATTTGTGTATATTTTATTTTTCCACAACCCCTTAGGAAAATTAAAGCAGAATTCAATATAAAAAAAGCGCCTGCTTTTTTGGTAATTACAAGTTATGCTTTTCTAGCTATTGATTGGAATTTTATTTCTTCTAATGCGTAAATTTACAGTTCACATTTCAATGGTGCAAATTTATATTTGTATTAAATTCCTGTATTTTTTTTATAATTATAAATTTAATTTCAAATAATATATCACATAAAGCTGATAGGCAATGGATTTTTTAAAATTACTGCATCTGCTCACGGAAACATTTTAGCATGTAATTACATTTTTCCATTTTGAAGATGTCTCTTTGGCAATATTATGGCTTTTTAAAGATTCTTAATTACCATATGACTTTGCAAAATAAACAAGTTTTTAAGAAGAATATGTGCAGAATATAGTTCCCATGCTGGGAAATGTACCTTCATTTTTGAAGGCTTTTAGCCATCATGAAAATACTCAATTAAGCAACATAAGCAACAGCAGGAATAGCAACATGATATTATTATAGGAATTAAGAGTTTTATGTGATATGCATACCTGTTGTATATTCTGATTACAGATCTAGTTTCTGGTGACCAACATATGTTTTCAAAAATCATATATAGACAAAAATGATCATACAAATCGATATGTTAGAAAGACAGACAGACATGAGATAGACAGACAGATATAGCAAACATTAGCTTGGCATTCATAACGAAGGACAGACCATTGAAATGAATGGTATATAATGCGTTAAATGTCACATAAACAGATACGTAGACAGAGATAAAGGAAAAAGTAAAAGGAACCTTCTGGAATCACCTGGATTTTTGCATCGATCACCAATAGAGATGAGCGAGCATACTCGCTAAGGGCAAATACTCAAGCGAGTATTGTCCTTAGCGAGTACCTGCCCGCTCATGAGAAAAGATTCGGGTGCCGGCCGGGAGCGGCAGGGGTGAGCGGGGGTGACGGGGCTCTTTCTCTCTCTCCCCCCCCCCCACTCCCTCCTGCTCACTCCCGCAGCAAACCGCTCATCCCCACCAGCACCTGAATCTTTTCTCACGAGCACACAGGTACTCACTAAGGACAATACTCGCTCGAGTATTTGCCCTTAGCGAGTATGCTCGCTCATCTCTAATCACCAATAAAATGTGGTCTGATTGTTATCCAAGTCACAATTATAGCCCTAATTACACACAAACCATTGTGCTGTGCATGTCTTTTATTGAGATCAATAAACATGCATACTGTAGGGAGAAAAAGTAAGTGAACCCTTGAATTTCATAGCCTGTAGATCTGAATTTAGCAGAAATCACCTCCACCAAATGTTGCCAGTAGCTGCAAATAAGATTTGTACATTGCTGGGTAGGAATTTCTGACTATTTTTCCTGCAAATGTGTTTCAGGCCAACATTATTTCTGGCATGCCTAGCATTTGCAGCTCACTTCAGGTCATGCCACAGCATATTGATAGGCTTAAGGTCAGAACTATGATTTGGCCATTCTGAAACACAAGTTTTCTTTTTCAACACTTCTTTAGTTGAAAGTTGTAGTCTAGTCTATAGTTGTATTGTTCATGTCTTTTATTGAGAAAACTGAGTAAACATTCACAGAGCAGGAAGAACAGAAAAGGGAACCTGCATGTTAAAGATTTTTCCAAGAGCTATTTGCAAAAGATATTCCAATTAGGAGATGACATTAGAAGTTGGAGTTTCACATGTGCTTTTCCCATTAAATAAAGGCACATAAAACCTGGATATTGACAAGGTTATACTACTGTTGAAAATAAGGAACAGTACTTTTTTTTAAAAAAAAGGACTTTGATTAGAACTGAGATTGCCACCCTGAGGCCTAGAGTCACGCTCTAGTATTATGCTGTGTACTTAGTATGTGAGGTGATTGTTACATGGTTACAGCTGAAGGAAGTCGGGATTCAATGAATGGTAGTGATAAAGTGGCATCAAGGACCTACAGAGGCACAGGGCAACTCCTGTGCAAAGTCACTGTTGCTGGTACAATTCTGCAAGTGATACATACAGTAGGAGGGGCAGGCTGAGGCAAAGAGTGGCCTCTCATAAACCCATAACAGGACAACAGGACTAGCATATAACTGACAGTCACTTTTGGAATCCCAACTTGATGGAACCTCTCATGAAGATAAAGATCCACAGTCTCAGTTAGAGCCCACCATTCAATAAAACAAATCACTTAACTGATATTCCAGTAATGTTGCTTTCTGTATGATCCATTGTAATATGACCTGTCTACTATAATGATTTGTCTAAGAGAATGGAAACATGGAAAAAAGTCAAACAGCGGGAGGCAAATATATGAATTACTTTTATACTAAGTACTATTTAAAGGGGTTGTCTTGCGCCGAAACGGGTTTTTTTCCCCATAGGCCCCCTGTTCGTCGCAGGACAACCCCAAAGCATGTGTTAAAAAAAAAAAATTTTATTACTTACCCGAATCTCCGCTCTGCGACGTCTTCCTTCTTCCTTCTTCTTCCTTCACCAAGATGGCCGCCGGGATCTTCACTCACGATGCACCGCGGGTCTTCTCCCATGGTGCACCGTGGGCTCTGTGCGGTCCATTGCCGATTACAGCCTCCTGATTGGCTGGAATCGGCACACGTGACGGGGCGGAGCTACGAGGACCAGCTCTCCGGCACGAGCGGCTCCATTCACCAGGAAGAAGACCGCACAGCGCAAGCGCGTCTAAAAAAGCAAGAAGACATCAGAATTAGACGGATCCATGGCGACGGGGACGCTAGCAACGGAGCAGGTAAGTGAATAACTTCTGTATGGCTCATATTTAATGCACGATGTACATTACAAAGTGCATTAATATGGCCATACAGAAGTGTATAACCCCACTTCCTGCCGCGAGACAACCCCCTTTAAGCATTGCACAAAACAATCACTATATAAGAAGTTACAGTATGGATATATATTGTACAGGTATGCTATCACTTTTACCATGGCAACCACTATGGTATTATTGATCTTATAGCAACTATCATGGTGTCATTGTTGCCAAGGTGACCATTAGAATGCCATTGTTAGCATGTAGATATTCAGATGTCAGAAATGTTTAGAAATGTAACCTACCCCTTTTCCTTCTTCCATTTCCCCTCCTTTCTCCTGGTTGACCTTGATGGACTTATATGTGTTGGTTCAACCTTACTATGTAGCTATGGTTTTGTAGCAGAAACTAGTTCAATGCTTCCATGAGTCACAGTTTAAGAAACAGGAATCAACATCTATCATTTAGACTTTATGCTATTATATTGGAGTTTTGGGCTCCTTCAAGCACTACAGCTGGGTGTAACTACTATGTCTGCATCCCTTTGGTTAAAGCTCTGTCTGCACACCATATATGTTTTCCGAAGAAAGGGGCAGTGAAAGGCCAAATGCACACAGCCAGGTCAGGTTCTGCACATGGGATCTCGCAGCGGAATATGACCCTGTGCCCAGCCGGTGACCCCTGCGGACCTGTCCGGAGTCGACTTTTCTGTGCTGCAGATGTCCAGCCAGTGCACATGTGCAGTACAGAAAATGCTCCGTTGTTGCTAGGTAGTGACGTGGAATCCGCAACCTTTCTGCAATGTTTTTGCGTAAGGGCCGCGGATCAAACGACTTCCATTGACTTCAATGGAAGCCATCTGCGCGCAATGTTTGCTGGAATAGGATATGCTGCAATTTTTCCCGCGCGAGCGGAAAATATCAATTGATTTCCGCTCGTGGACATGGAAAAGCGATTTTCTGTAGCATGTCTATGGGCAGTGTTTGCTGCAGCATCCGGTGGTGGACTCCTGCTCCAGATTCCGCAATGCAAATACGCCTGTGTGCATTGGGCCTAAGGTTGTGTCTGAGATGAACAAGTTGTAACCTGTATTGTACCCCTTTGCAAATATGAACTGAATTATGTTTATAGAGAGGACTTAAACGGGGTTGTCTGATATATTAAACATTGTGTTATGGTATACTACCCTTGATACGCCAGCTTGGGTGCCCTAGATCTCACCCACAACCCCTGTCCCTGCCTGCTTGCCTCCACTCCTGGCTAACCCCAGGCGGGCAACTGGGGACAAAAGGTTTCAATAATGACATAAAAAAACCCTATGAACCCTCCATATAGCTGTCAAATCAAGTTAATAAGCAAGCGGATTTACTACACGCGTGATGACAAAGGGACCCACGTAACGCGGCGCTAGTTTCAAAGACGGAACCTTCAATTAGAGATTTCTACAAGACAAATATACCTTCTGTCCCATCCTGTAAAGTTCAGATACTGACAGACTCCTTCCACTACGCAACTGCATACGAGCCCCCGTTACTTCTTCCATACCCCCTGCAGCGCATCCGTGGCGACATCAGCTGCAGGACAGGCAGACGAAGTAGAAATAGCTGTAAGGAAGCGACGATGCTGACCATATACGCACAGGAATGGAGATATCCCAGTGGAAGAACAAGTACGGTTGTTTAGCGCAAACTCTGCCAACGGCAGGAATTCTGCCCACTGATGAGCCTTTTTGCTAGCAAACAACCGTAAATATTGCACTAAATCCTGGTTCTTCCGCTTAGTCTAACCATTAGTTTGCGGGTGGAATGCTGACGAGAAGGGAAGCGACGTTCCCAGGTTTCTACAGAAGGCTTGCCAAAATTGCACAACAAACTAAACACCGCGATCAGATACAATGTTCTTGGGAACCCCATGTAGACGAATGATTTCTTGTACAAAAATCTTGGAAAATTCTATCACAGAAGGTAGCTTCTTTAATGCCACGAAATGTGCCATCTTTGAGAAATGGTCTATAACAACTAGCATAGTGGTGAACTTCTGAGACTCAGGTAGATCGGTGATAAAATCTACCGATAAATGCGGCCACGGATGAAAAAGCACCGGTAACGGTCGCAGAGGCCGTTACGGATGCCACCGCCGACGTTTACTGCGTGCACAGACAGAGCATCCCTTAACAAAGTCACGGATCTCCCGAGACATGCCTGGCCACCAGTAGTGTCTAGTACAAAGATCCAGAGTCCCTTGAACCCCCAGATGGCCTGCGAGAACAGATGAGTGAAACTCTTCAATGACTCTGAGACTCAAGGTCTCTGGCTCAAACCATCTGCCCTCCGGCACCCCCATGGGAGCGTCCTGCTGACAATTTTGTAGATGAGGAACAAGATCAGTTTCTACAGCTGCCACCACCACCCCAGGTGCCAAGATATTCTCAGGAGCCTCTGTCTCCCTATCTGGCGAACCGAAACTCCGGGAGAGGGCATCTGCCTTCACGTTCTTCTCACCTGGAATATATGTAACAACAAGGTTAAACCTGGCGAAAAATAACGCCCACCTGGCCTGACGAGCTATGAGTCTCTTAGCATTGGCGAGATATACCAAGTTTTTATGATCAGTATACATGGTAATGGGATGCCTTGCTCCCTCAAGATGGTGACGCGACTCTTCTAGAGACCACTTAATTGGCAATAACTCACGATTACCCACGTCGTAGTTACGTTCCGCCGAACTGAACTTCCACGAAAAGAACGCACATGGACTATACCTAGGTCTCACGCTGACTTCCCGAGACAATACAGCCCCCACCCCCACCTCAAACGCATCGACCTTAATGAAGAACGATAACCGCGTGTCCGGCTGTACCAGCACCGGGCAGCAGTAAACACCCTTTTGAGATGACTAAAAGCCTCTATGGCCTCTGGCGACCATCTTACCAAATCGGCGCCCTTCTTGGTAAGATCGGTCAGAGGTTGAGCAATAACAGAATAATCCTTAATGAATTTACGGTAGAAATTTGCAAAACCTAAAAACCGCTGGAGAACTTTCAGATTATCTGGTCTGACCCATTGGGAGATTGCTGCCACTGTATCAGACTCCATTTGAATCTCCGTGGGTGAAATCACATAACCAAGAAAAGACACTTGTTTAGTACCAAAAATGCATTTCTTCAATTTGACAAAAAGTTGGTACTCATGCAAATGGGTCAGAACCAGCCTCAGGTGCTGCACATGTGAATCCCAGTCTGGGAAGTACACCAGAATGTCATCGAGATATATGACCAAAAATACCCCCAGGAAATCGTGGAAGACCGCATTCATAAATCCCTGGAACACAGCGGGGGCATGACTAGAAATTCAAAATGTCCGAATGAGGTGTTGAACGCAGTCTTCCACTCATCTCCCTTTCGAATGTGAATTAAATTATAAGCCCCCCCTTAAGTCCAATTTGGAAAACCAGTGGGCCCCTGCCACCTGATTCAATAAATCAGGAATCAGGGGCAAGGAGCACTGGTTCTTCACTGTAATTTTATTCAAAGCCTGATAATCCACACAAGGCCTCAATGTCCCATCCTTCTTCTCTACAAGGAAGAGACCTGCCCTGGCAGGGGAACTGGATGGCCTGATAGATTGTTTGGCCAGAGACTCCGAAATATAGGACTTAAGGGCTTTGTGCTCCCACCCAGACAAATTGCAAATGGCTCCCTTAGGGATGGGACTGTCGGGGATCAAATCAATACCACAGTCCCACTCCCTATGGGGAGGCAAAGTCCCGGACAGTTTCTTGGAAAAGACATCATGAAAATCAGACAAATACTCAGGAATAAGTATGGTATCTGCTGAAAACATGGATATAGTAGCTAAGTGACTATGACAGGACAACCCCCAATGTGTCAATCAAATTGGGGATTGTGCAGTTGCAACCAGAGCATACCAAGCACTACATCAACAGACATCCTTTCCATTACCAATAACGACATATTCTCTAAATGGAGAACACCCACAGTGAACTGTAACATGGGAGTCCTTCATTGTACAACCCCTGCAGACAGAGGGGTAGAATCAATACTAGTGAAGTGTATGGGAATCTTTAACACCGAGAATTCAGTCATCAGATGTCTGCCAAAACTTAAACTAATCAAATTGGCGGCAGCCCCGAATCAATAAAAGCTTGAGGGGACCGAGTTGAATTCCGGAAGCCAATCTGACAAGGCACCAACAACTTAGGGAGTACCTGTGATCCTAGGCGATCCTCCCAAAAATCGCCTAGGAACTGAAGTTTTCCGCCGGTTTAGACTGATGTTGTAGACTAGAGATGAGCGAGCACCAAAATGCTCGGGTGCTCGTTACTCGGGACGAAATTTTCGCGATGCTCGAGGGTTCGTTTCGAGTAACGAACCCCATTGAACTCAATGTGCGACCCGAGCATTTTTGTATATCGCCGATGCTCGCTAAGGTTTTCATTTATGAAAATCTGGGCAATTCAAGAAAGTGATGGGAACGACACAGCAACGGATAGGGCAGGTGAGGGGCTACATGTTGGGCTGCATCTCAAGTTCCCAGGGCCCACTATCAAGCCACAATAGCGGCAAGAGTGGGCCCCCCCCTCCCAACAATTTTTACTTCTGAAAAGCCCTCATTAGCAATGCATACCTTAGCTAAGCACCACACTACCTCCAACAAAGCACAATCACTGCCTGCATGACACTCCGCTGCCACTTCTGCTGGGTTACATGCTGCCCAACCCCCCCCCCGCACGACCCAGTGTCCACAGCGCATACCAAAGTATCCCTGCGCAGCCTTCAGCTGCCCTCATGCCACACCACCCTCATGTCTATTTATAAGTGCGTCTGCCATGAGGAGGAACCGCAGGCAGCGACCCTCTTTAAAAGGGGCGGGGCGATAGCCCACAATGCTGTACAGAAGCAATGAGAAATATAATCCTGTGCCACCGCCATCAGGAGCTGCACACGTGGGCATAGCAATGGGGAACCTATGTGCCACACACTATTCATTCTGTCAAGGTGTCTGCATGCCCCAGTCAGACCGCGGTTTTTTATAAATAGTCACAGGCAGGTACAACTCCGCAATGGGAATTCCGTGTGCACCCACAGCATGGGTGGCTCCCTGGAACCCACCAGCGGTACATAAATGTATCCCATTGCAGTGCCCTGGACAGCAGAGCTAACGTCAGATTAAATGCAGGTGGGCTTCGGCCCACACTGCATGCCCCAACCTGACCGGGGTTTTTAATTCATAGACACAGGCAGGTACAACTCCTTATTGTGAAGTCCCTGTGGACCGACAGCATGGGTGGGTGCCAGGAAGCCACCGGTGGTACATAAATATATCCCATTGCATTGCCCATCACAGCTGAGGTAATGTCATGTTTAATGCAGGTGGGCTTCGGCCCACACTGCATGCCCCAGTCAGACTGGGGTTCTTTAGAAGTGGACACATGCAGTTACAACTCCGTGTGGACCGACAGCATGGGTGGCTCCCTGGAACCTACCGACGGTACATAAATATATCCCATTGCAGTGCCCAGCACAGCTGAGGTACTGTCATGTTTAATGCAGGTGGGCTTCGGCCCACACTGCATGCCCCAGTCAGACTGGGGTTCTTTAGAAGAGGACACATGCAGTTACAACTCCGTGTGGACCGACAGCATGGGTGGCTCCCTGGAACCCACCGGCGGTACATAAACATATCCCATTGCATTGCCCATCACAGCTGATGTAACGTCAGCTTTAATGCAGGTGGGCAAAAAATTAATTGGATTACACTGTAGGCGAGGGCCCCAAAAAATTGGTGTACCAACAGTACTAATGTATGTCAGAAAAATTGCCCATGCCCAACCAAGACGGCAGGTGAAACCCATTAATCGCATTGGTTAATGTGGCTTAATTTGTAACTAGGCCTGGAGGCAGCCCAGTTAAAATAAAAATTGGTTCAGGTGCAAGTTTCAACGCTTTAATGAGCATTGAAACGTATAAAAATTGTTTACAAAAATTATATGACTGAGCCTTGTGGGCCTAAGAAAAATTGCCCGTTCGGCGTGATTACGTCAGGTTTCAGGAGGAGGAGCAGGAGGAGGAGGATGAATATTATACACAGATTGATGAAGCTAAAAGGTTTTTGATGGTGATAGAGAACAATGCTTCCATCCGCGGGTGCAGCCTACGTATTGTTTAGGTATCGCTGCTGTCCGCTGGTGGAGAAGAGAAGTCTGGTAAAATCCAGGCTTTGTTCATCTTGATGAGTGTAAGCCTGCCGGCACTGTCGGTTGACAGGCGGGTACGCTTATCTATGATGATTCCCCCAGCCGCACTAAACACCCTCTCTGACAAGACGCTAGCCGCAGGACAAGCAAGCATCTCCAGGGCATACAGCGCGAGTTCAGGCCACGTGTCCAGCTTCGACACCCAGTAGTTGTAGGGGGCAGAGGCGTCACGGAGGACGGTCGTGCGATCGGCTACGTACTCCCTCACCATCCTTTTACAGTGCTCCCGCCGACTCACCCTTGACTGGTCAGCGGTGACACAGTCTTGCTGGGGAGCCAGAAAGCTGTCAAAGTCCTTAGAGAGTGTTCCCCTGCCTGTGCTGTACATGCTGCCTGATCTCCGAGCCTCCCCTGCTACCTGGCCCTCGGAACTGCGCCTTCGGCCACTAGCGCTGTCGGATGGGAATTTTACCATCAGTTTGTCCACCAGGGTCCTGTGGTATAGCATCACTCTCGAACCCCTTTCCTCTTCGGGTATGAGAGTGGAAAGGTTCTCCTTATACCGTGGGTCGAGCAGTGTGTACACCCAGTAATCCATAGTGGCCAGAATGCGTGTAACGCGAGGGTCACGAGAAAGGCATCCTAACATGAAGTGAGCCATGTGTGCCAGGGTACCTGTACGCAACACATGGCTGTCCTCACTAGGAAGATCACTTTCAGGATCCTCCTCCTCCTCCTCCTCCTCCTCAGGCCATACACGCTGAAAGGATGACAGGCAAGCAGCATGGGTACCCTCAGCAGTGGGCCAAGCTGTCTCTTCCCCCTCCTCCTCATCCTCCTCATGCTCCTCTTCCTCCTCCTCAACGTGCTGAGATATAGACAGGAGGGTGCTCTGACTATCCAGCGACATACTGTCTTCCCCTGCCTCTGTTTCCGAGCGCAAAGCGTCTGCCTTTATGCTTTGCAGGGAACTTCTCAAGAGGCATAGCAGAGGAATGGTGACGCTAATGATTGCAGCATCGCCGCTCACCATCTGGGTAGACTCCTCAAAGTTTCCAAGGACCTGGCAGATGTCTGCCAACCAGGCCCACTCTTCTGTAAATAATTGAGGAGGCTGACTCCCACTGCACCGCCCTTGTTGGAGTTGGTATTCCACCATAGCTCTATGCTGCTCATAGAGCCTGGCCAACATGTGGAGCGTAGAGTTCCACCGTGTGGGCACGTTGCACAGCAGTCGGTGCACTGGCAGATGAAACCGATGTTGCAGGGTGCGCAGGGTGGCAGTGTCCGTGTGGGACTTGCGGAAATGTGCGCAGAGCCGGCGCACCTTTCCGAGCAGGTCTGACAAGCGTGGGTAGCTTTTCAGAAAGCGCTGAACCACCAAATTAAAGACGTGGGCCAGGCATGGCACGTGCGTGAGGCTGCCGAGCTGCAGAGCCGCCACCAGGTTACGGCCGTTGTCACACACGTCCATGCCCGGTTGGAGGCTCAGCAGCGCAAGCCAGTGGTCGGTCTGCTCTGTCAGACCCTGCAGCAGTTCGTGGGCCATGTGCCTCTTCTCTCCTAAGCTGAGTAGTTTCAGCACGGCCTGCTGACGCTTGCCCACCGCTGTGCTGCCGTGCCGCGCGACACCGACTGCTGGCGACGTGCTGCTGCTGACACATCTTGATTGCAAGACAGAGGTTGCGTAGGAGGAGGAGGAGGGTGGTTTAGTGGAGGAAGCATACACCGCCGCAGATACCACCACCGAGCTGGGGCCCGCAATTCTGGGGATGGGTAGGACGTGAGCGGTCCCAGGCTCTGACTCGGTCCCAGCCTCCACTAAATTCACCCAATGTGCCGTCAGAGAGATATAGTGGCCCTGCCTGCCGGTGCTTGTCCACGTGTCCGTTGTTAAGTGGACCTTGGCAGTAACCGCGTTGGTGAGGGCGCGTACACTGTTGCGGGAGACGTGGTCGTGCAGGGCTGGGACGGCACATCAGGAAAAGTAGTGGCGACTGGGAACTGAGTAGCGCGGGGCCGCCGCCGCCATCATACCTTTGAAAGCCTCCGTTTCCACAACCCTATACGGCAGCATCTCCAGGCTGATAAATTTGGCTATGTGCACGTTTAACGCTTGAGCGTGCGGGTGCGTGGCGGCGTACTTGTGCTTGCGCTTCAACACTTGCGCTAGCGACGGCTGGACGGTGCGCTGAGAGACATTGGTGGATGGGGCCGAGGACAGCGGAGGTGAGGGTGTGAGTGCAGGCCAGGAGACGGTAGTGCCTCTGTCCTGAGAGGGGGGTTGGATCTCAGTGGCAGGTTGGGGGAGAGGCAGCGGTGCAAACCGGAGGCGGTGAACGGCCTTCGTCCCACCTTGTGGGGTGCTTGGCCATCATATGTC
Organism: Eleutherodactylus coqui; assembly: GCF_035609145.1. Lineage (NCBI taxonomy): Eukaryota > Metazoa > Chordata > Amphibia > Anura > Eleutherodactylidae > Eleutherodactylus > Eleutherodactylus coqui. Next base: position 93,619,651 of record NC_089843.1, on the reverse strand, counting down.
TGCGCATGCTGGTGGTGGTAAGGCTGGTGGTGGTGGCTCCCCGGCTGATCTTGGCGCGACAAAGGTTGCACACCACTGTTCGTCGGTCGTCTGCACTCTCAGTGAAAAACTGCCAGACCTTTGAGCATCTCGGCCTCTGCAGGGTGGCATGGCGCGAGGGGGCGCTTTGGGAAACAGTTGGTGGCTTATTCGGTCTGGCCCTGCCTCTACCCCTGGCCACCGCACTGCCTCTTCCAACCTGCCCTGCTGCTGCACTTGCCTCCCCCTCTGAAGACCTGTCCTCAGTAGGCGTAGCAAACCAGGTGGGGTCAGTCACCTCATTGTCCTGCTGCTCTTCCTCCGAATGCTCTGTGCGCTCCTCCCTCGGACTTACTCCAATTACTACTACCTGAGTGATAGACAACTGTGTCTCATCGTCATCGTCCTCCTCACCCACTGAAAGCTCTTGAGACAGTTGCCGGAAATCCCCAGCCTCATCCCCCGGACCCCGGGAACTTTCCAAAGGTTGGGCATCGGTCACGACAAACTCCTCCAGTGGGAGAGGATTCGGAACCATTGCTGCCCATTCTGGGCAGGGGCCCGAGAACAGTTCCTGGGAGTCTGCCTGCTCCTCAGAATGTGTCATTGTAATGGAGTGAGGAGGCTGGGAGGAAGGAGGAGCAGCAGCTAGAGGATTCAGAGTTGCAGCAGTGGACGGCGCAGAATTCTGGGTGGTCGATAGATTGCTGGATGCACTTTCTGCCATCCACGACAGGACCTGCTCACACTGCTCATTTTCTAATAAAGGTCTACCACGTGAGCCATTAATTGTGAGATGAATGTTGGGACGCCAGAAACGTGCCTCTCTCCTAATCCCGCAGCAGTCGGCTGCGATACACCTGGATCAGGAGCTCGGCCTGTGCCCACACCCTGACTTGGGCCTCCGCGTCCTCGCCCGCGTCCACGTCCTCTAGGCCTACCCCTACCCCTCAGCATGCTGTATTACCAGTAGAGCAGAAACAGAACGCTGTAATTAAATGTGCCGCTTATTGGCCTGTGGTTGGAGGCTGACTTCGCTTACGGAACGCACAGCAGAGGCAGGAAAGAATTTTGCGCAAGCCTGCTGTAACACTTAGCTGGCTGCGTATGAATTAGGACAACTACCCCCAGCAGAGACGCAGTACAGCCAGGACGGTCACAGGCAGCCCAAATAGATTTTTTTCCCAAATGTTTTTGGAAAAGCCCACTGCCTATATAGACTGGATATGTCTTTCACTGTCCCTGCCTCACCACCACTACTGGCCGTGGACTATGTAAAATTACTGCAGGACGCAATGCTCTGGACGCAATGCTCTGCACGGCCGATATACAAAAAAAATAAATAAATGTGCAACACTGCAAAAAGCAGCCTCAACAGTACTGCACACGGTCAGATGTGGCCCTAAGAAGGACCGTTGGGGTTCTTGAAGCCTAAAATCACTCCTAATGCTCTCCCTATAGCAGCTCCGGCATCAGCAGCACTTTCCCTGATCTCTGTCAGAATGCATCTGTGGCGAGCCGCGGGAGGGGCCGATTTATATACTCGGGTGACACCTGATCTCGCCAGCCACTCACTGCAGGGGGTTGGTATAGGGCTTGAACGTCACAGGGGGAAGTTGTAATGCCTTCCCTGTCTTTCTATTGGCCAGAAAAGCGCGCTAACGTCTCAGAGATGAAAGTGAAAGTAACTCGAACATCGCGTGGTGCTCGCCTCTAGTAACGAGCATCTCGAACACGCTAATACTCGAACGAGTATCACGCTCGGACGAGTACGTTCGCTCATCTCTATTGTAGATGCTTCTGAGGACAGGTCGCTACACGATGCCTGGCTTTCCCACAATAGAGGCAGAGGCGATGAGTCGCTGTTCCTCGGGACTTAGGTGATCCACTTCCATAGGCTTGGCATCTAAAGTTGGCATGGGAGGAGAGGGAGCGGGTCTGCCGTATTCCCTAGCCCTATGGGCCTGACGTTTCTCTTGTCAGCCTCCTGTCAGCATTGACCGCCAATTCCATAGCCTCATTGTGTGTCACGGGAGTGGGATGAGAAATGAGTAGATCTTTGACTGCGGCAGAAAAATCCAACAAAAACACATCTTTATGGACGCTGTCGTTCTAAGAGGTTTCACCTGCATACAGTCTAAATTTAGAGCAATAGTCCTCTACCCACTGCTGCCCCTGACATAGAGACATGAGATGGGATACCGCCAACCCCGCACTGTCTGGCTCATCAAAAATACCTCCAAGTTCCCGAAAAAACAAATTTAACTGACTGCAGGCAAGCTGAACTCTCGGGCAAGGAGTAGGCCCATGTCTGGGGGGGACCCCGAAGTAAGGACATAATCAATCCAACTTTCTGGGATTCTGAACCGGAGGAGCGAGGCCGCATCCGAAAATACAATCTACATGTGTGCTGAAAAACAAAAAACTTGCTTCTCTCCCGTAAAAATACCTCAGGAAGCAGACACTTGGGCTCAGGAATAGAAGAGGCGGTAGAAACATGCACTAACTCCCACTGCTTCTGGGCCACTATACAATCAGTCAGGTCTTGGATCACGACCACTAAATTCTGCAACTGACTTGTGAGGGTACTCATGGTCTCCATAGGAGAGAAATTTTACGGGCCAGTTATTATGTAACTGTATACTACCCTTAATACACCAGCCCGGGTGCCCTAGATCTCACACACAACCCCTGTCCCTGCCTGCTTGCCTCCACTCCTGGCTAACCCCAGGCGGGCAACTGGGCGGCAGTTCCTACTCTCACTAGGGACCGAAAAGGGACGTTGGCATACCTGGATGGAAAGGGTACAATACCGACAGAAAAGGCAGATGTAATAAACCAACTCGAACAATACTAAGGAGAACTGAGGCAGATGGAAAAACCTGGCGGACAATAGCAAAGTATAGCAGACAAGATGACAGAGCAGGAGACCAACAGAGGCAGACTAGCTAGCACACTTGTTCACCCTAAGGTCAGACGCTGACCGAAACGCGTTTCAAGTTTTTATTATGCTGTGATACTGATTATTAATAAAGGCTAAAGATTTTTTCCATACCTATGAAGGCGGACTTTCTTTTTACTAAAATGCCCATTGTATATCGTGAAGGACTACACGAACTGCCTAGGATGTATACATAGCTGAGCCACAAGGATCAAGTGTATGCAGGAAAGAGGGTGAGTATTTGTTTATTCTTGTTATAGTAACTGGCAGTGATTGTTAGTTTCTGCCCAACCTTTAAACAAAAGCCCAGGGGCGAAGAGAGGGAGACAGCCAACTCCCAACAGAAGACAATAAAAGGGACCTCGTGCATGGCAGCTGCACTCACAGGTGCCCGTACGCACAGCGCCACGCGCCACCAGCACCACGCCGCCCACACCAGCCAGGCTCCCGTGCCCCCGGCAGTAGGACAACAAGCCGGGGGGACACACCCCGACCGCGGCACCCCGCACACCGCCGCCCCGGGAGGACCAGCAACCGCCACATGGTAACACATTGGTGGCAGTGGGGGAAAAATGATATAAAAAGTTTAAAAAAAAGAAAAAAATCTACTCACCTCATGCAATGCCCGCTGCTCCCCTGGTACCTGTAGCAAATTACAGCCCAGACCATTACACTCTATGGGGAGACTGAAGTCAGTTACATAACAAGACCACTCACTTGAGGCCGCACTTATGCAACAAATAGCAGAAATACAATTATAAACAGGAGTACTGAAAGAGTATAACCATCCTATGGAGCCTCATTGTTTATCGCGTCTCACGAACTAGCAATTTTCGTGAGATGCAATACATATCCTTAGCCCTAAAATAAGCCCTAGCTGTATTCCCATAAAAAAAGGAATACTTACCTAGCAGGCATCATTAGGGTCCTCTTGCTGCTCTCTGGAGCTCCGCTGGGCATCCTGCAGTCCTCATTCGCTCACAGAAGTTCACTTCCTGGTTGCAGGATTCAAAAATCCTGCCTCCAGGAAGCGATAGCTCTGATTGGTTAATCCAGTGCTTCTCAGCCAATCAATGCAGTGCACGATGAAGCAATGCGAGGACTGTGATTGGTTTATCCAGCTCTGCATTGATTGGCTAAGCAGAGTTTGAAGAACCAATCACGTTGTTGAGGCGGGATTTATTGGTTGACCAATCAACGCTGCAGCTCAGCCAATTCATAAATCCCGCGTCCACAACCCAATTTTCCACAGGAAAATGCATCACCGTCATTACAAAATCGCGGGGACAAAGCTGTAATATTGCTGCGATTTTATAGTGGCGAGATCGCTGTGGCCCGTGTGAAAAAGGCCTAATGGATGCACACTGTGCTTCAGTAAACATGTACTGCATGCTGCTTTCTGATTAGCTATGGCTGCTGATGTGAGCCAATTGGAGCAATGTGTAGTGTCTTAGAATTACAAGGCACTAGCAATGTACATCAGGTATTCTAAGAAGCAATGCAGCCATCTTGGATCAACAAATCAGAGCCACAGGAACTGGCAGGTAGGTGGCTGTACTAGAGTAAAGGAGCGCACCAGGTAATATAACCTCCCCCACAGTCCTGGGGCCAGAGAGTCACTTTAATAGTCATGATAACAGTAATTATGTTCTATTTAACACATCATAATGACTACTATAGAAATGATGAAACCACCATAGCGATGACAGCACCATAAAAAGTTGCCATGGCAGCAACAATATAATGGTTGTAAACTCCATGCAAAGCTTTCAAAAAGAAGCGGCACTGAGATGCAGATACATTAAAATGTATTTTTTAATGCTTCAGCAAAAGTATACAAACAGCAATAATGATAGGTTTAAAACATGTAAGCTGATTTTCATCTCAACTGGTCTTTAGTTATAATGTAATGGTTGCCATGACAACAGTAACATAGTATCTATTACAATATATTGGTTGCCTTAGTAACAGTGGCTTAGACAACAATAACTCAGTAAAGGTCTCCCCGGCATTGGTGACACATTGAAGAGAATTTATTATTTAAAATATCTGTTGAAATGTGTTCTTTTTGTTCCGTTTTTACTTTCTGATACTAAACTTTGCAATCTGTTTTCTTTGCATGATTATGGGTGCAGCCATCTTTCCTTAGCTGCTGCAAGGGCAGCTAGATTAGATTGACAAGAGGTATCTGAGCAGTCAGAAAATAACCTTTTGTGGGAGAATGTACTAGTAATTGTTTGTGACATATGAAGTGGTCACTGAGGAGGGAGAGGGGGAGTCTGGAGGAACCAAGCTGTCAATGGTGGATCACCTGTTGTCAATGGTAGATCTTTTTGTTGTCTGCCTGTGAAAATCCCACTGTCAGCGCAGGCCAGAAGTTAGGTGACTGCTGCAGCCAATCAGTGGCCATAGCGTCCTGTTCCAAACTCTTGGCATCATGGTACTCAGGATGTGAGCGCTTATGCCAGGAGAATGAGAGCGACACTGCAAACTTTAATTGGCTGCAGCGGTCACCTAGCTTCCGGCCTGCGCTGACCGGATCTTCACCAGAGCCACTCTGCTGTATTCTTAGGAGGAAAGAGAGGTAATTGCTGATTCTTTTGTTATTTTTTGTCACATGCCTAGCCATTTAACAACATTTTTTTATACTTTGACAACCCCTTTGTATCATCAGAAATGTATCATCAAAAAATTACCCGTTTACATTTTTTATCTTTTCAGATAACTTTTCAGAATGAGCTGCCATCCATTGGTATATGAGGAATAATTTTTTTTCTGGCCATCATATGACTTATAGCCATCATTGTTCTTCATTTTCCCTGTTAATGTTGTATATTTGTTTCTCCATCATCTCAGAACTGGTGGGAGGAGCTGTTGCTGTGCGTTATAGACTGTATACAGAGAACCACAGAGATCTTGCTTTTTAAATGCCCATTACACACAGACATAACCTCATCATGTAGGAGTGTACAGAAAGATTTGTCAGTGTACATGTGTATAAACAACAGAAGAGCTCGCCATTAGCTCTACTTGCAGCTCTCTGTGTGTGAGTGTTTGTTCCTCCATTCCTCTCACACCTTTATGCTCTCTGCATACAGTTTTGTGAGCATTGATGACTCATTCCCTTCTCTGCTGCCATAGTATTTCCTTGTCAATGAAGAGCTAGCAGACAGTGGACAAGCTAAGGGGAAGGCAAGCAACACTTCAGATGGATTTTTCAGCACAAAAACACAATTTTAGGTAAATAAAGAACATGGTAGTTTTTTTTCCAATTTTTCTAATTTTCCATGTCACAATATGTAATAAAAAAAACTGAAATCTTGGTGCCATGTTCTTTGCTTTATTTTCTTATCTTTCTCCTATATCCATAAGCATAATCTCTAGCCACCCAATTTCAGTTTATGAAAATCCAGGATGGAAGACAGTTTATGTTTTTTCTTTAAGCTAATATTCCACGAAAGAGTGTGGTACTTCCTCTGTTTTAATTTGTAGGCCGAATGCATATGGCATGGCCGGATTCCGACTGCAAGATCTCACAGCGGAATCAGACCCTGAGCCCGGCATTGACCTCCACGTACCTGTGTTGTCTTCTTCTCTCTGCTCTGCAGATGTGCCAGCTGGCGCCCCACCGCACATACGCAGTGCAGAGAGTCGCGCCTGCGATGACGTGGATCCGTCGCGACTCGCCATGTGACGGACGTCTTCCATTGACTGCAATGGAAGCTGTCCATGCGAGGTTCCCACTAGAATAGGACATGTTGCGATTTTCTCCCTGCGAGTGGAAAATCACAGTTGATTTCCGTCCATGGGCTCGAAAAAGTGTTTTGCTTAACATGTCCTACGGGCAGTATTTGCTGCAAACACTCGCTTGGGATCCCGCAGTGCAAATATGCCCGTGTGAATTAGGTTTAAAGCACTGCTGTGCTTTCTTTTCTTTTTTTTATCATATTATTAGCTCTTTGTGCATTTTGAAGAACTCAATAAAAATTAGAGTTCTGAAAAAATTACAATAAAAGATAACACCTATTATAAAGCAGCAGGAAAAAAAATCTAGGATTCCACATTGACAATACGTGAAGAGTAATAGGTGGTAGACATAGCTCATCTCCTCCAGCTTCTCCTCCTCACTACATGGTGACCTCTGTACAATTTAACTCACCATGCACCCAACACTCTCCCATAGATGTCAATGAATCATCTCCAGATATCAGTTTCTTATGTCCGTGTGGCTGCTATAAAGGAAATCTCTGAATTGCTGTACAGAGAGCAAAAACAGCAACTGAGGCTACATGGCTAGCCCAATGAAGTACAGGGGAAAAAATACAAATCAGAAGATAAAAACAGATGGAAAAAATGTTTCAGCATCTGTCTTTAAAGACGTTGTCCCACTTCTAACTGTTTTGCTGCAAGAGGTCCCATTCACTTCAATAAGATTCAGCCTGCAGTACCAACGCTGGCCACTGCGCAACGTACAGAGCTGTTCGCTTCCTTCAGCAAAACTTTTAGCAGTGAAACAACCCCTTTAATTAATAAAAAAAAAATCTAGGTGATGCATTCTCATTAAAGGCCCATTTACACTAGCAGATAATTGCTCAAATATTGCTCAACTACAAACAATGCTATCAGCAGTCCCCCTGTGGAGAACAACTGATAAAACTGATTGCTAAAATCAAGCTCACTGAATTTTAATGATCAGCGAAAAAAGAGCGTGAAATGTGGGTGCCCCGCGCCCATTTACACGCACCGATTATCGCTAAAACAATCGCCGATGAGCGAAGTTTTAGCGATAATCGTCCAGTGTAAATTGGCCTTAACTCTTTAAGTACCAGCTCTTTAGGATCAGATACATTATAGTTTATATAGCATCATTTGTATGGCTATTGCAATGGTGACAATAGGCTATTTGCAATACAAACTAATGGAAACATTTGATTGTTGGTTTATAAGTTTACATGTTCAGAAATCAGAAAAATAGTGGATCATATGCTCCTCTCACATGTAGGTTAATTCAAGGGGTTATCCCACAACTTAAGGGTGCATTCAGACGACCGTATATCGGATGGGTTTTCACACTGGCCGATATACGGCATCTCTCTCTGCAGGGGGAGGAGGCTGGAAGAGTCGGGAGCAGTGCTCTGAGCTCCCGCCCCCTCTCTGCCCCCTTTCCACCCCCTCTCCACCCCTCTGCACTATTTTCAATGAGGAGAGGCGGGACGGGGTGGAGCTAATTCCCAGAACTTAGCATGAAAACCCAGCCGATATACGGTCGTCTGAATGCACCCTAAAATTGCTTTACAAGCATACTCTCCTACCTGGTTGTTGCTGACAAGAAGCTGTGACTGCTACAGCTAACCATAGCAGTGACCTTCTATAGCCAGTGATTGGCTGCAGCAGTCTTATGTCTATTCCACAGCTACCAGGACAGACAGAGTAGCTGTTAGGCTTGCTTCACACAGGCGACACAGCATCGCAGCGAAAAAATTGCAGTGATATCGCATCACTGCACCGTGTGATATCGCTACATCTTCTCGCGGCAATACCACAATTTTGTAGCGCTACAAATATATATAAGCCCTACCCCGAAAATAAGCTGTAGCTGAAGAAAAAAACCCAAAAAGTATACATCACCTCTCCTGCACTGTCTGGAGCACCGCTGCAGCTTCTCCTCGGGTCCCAGCACTGATCATCTTCTTCATCTTCTGCCGGGGACTGAAAAATCCGCTTAGCTAATCACAGCCAGTGCAAGATGAATGGCTTTAATTGGTTCAATTACAGCCAGCGCTTCCAGAAGGTGGGAAGTTTTCAATTCCCGGCCAGAAGATGAGGAGGAGAAACAGTGTCGGGACCTGAGGAGAAGCTACGGCTGTGGCGGAGAGTGCTTCTAAGGTGATACATGCGATTTGTAGCATTGTAGCAACGCAACAAAATTGCCCGACTTTGTCGCCCGTGCGAAGGAGGTATTAAGCAATTTTAGGTGGCAGCAGAACTCCTTTAAATTTCTAAATACAAATACAGCGTTTCATTTGGGCTTATGATAAATAATAAGACTTACATGTATTCAGAGTCCCATAAATTTCATCCATCCCTACTGAAGTGTGCAATTTTCAAAACATTTTTCGCTTGCAAGATTCCTTGGCTTTTAGGTAAATATTAAATGTATAACCCATAGAGGCAGTTACTGAAGTGAAATGTTGAATGAACATACATAACTGTCATGCTTCAGGGAGATAACAAGTTCCTGAAATTCCAAACAGTATATGGAGGCTGAATGAGATCTCTGTTGTTGATATCTGATAAGATGGTCATTGTCTTTGAAATCTGCCACATATTTAGAAATGCAGAGTCTGATCTGGTAGCTGAGAAAAAAGTTAAATCAAAAGAAAAAGAATGAAAAAAAAAAAAACTCCTCTTATTGAGAAGAACATCTATTGACCTACAACCCAGGAAAACTGATTAACTACAGTTTTGCAACTATTTTTATTGCTTAAGTGCACTAAAAAGAAAAAAATAATGCAAATTTACGTATGATCATGAATAAAAATGTGAATTGAATGATAAAACGCTAATTAAGCTCCAGACTTGATCGCGCCTTTTCTTCATTCAGGCGATTTAACGGCGCTTGCAGGCGACTTTAGAAACGCATATGCTCGTGTGAAGGAGCCCTAAGTCTGAACCTGCAGTCTTTTATTGAATTTTGGTAAATTAACAAGAAGTAGAGGACAGATTGAAAGGTGCATGACTATAAGATCTGACTACATAGAGTTTGTAGTCTGTAACCATGGAGACAAAGGTCTGAATCAGGGCTGTAGACACAAAATGTAGACACTTTTAATCACTTTGAGTACCAAAATTGCTTCCTTTATATATCACATGCATTGGATCAATATAAAATAAAATTTGCTGATGGTAAAGCAGTCACTTGGTTATTGATCATGCTGATAAAATGGCGATCATTGAATTGATCTGATACTGAGCCTCGTGTGGTGCAGAGTGTAAGCTCTCGCCTACGACCTGAAGGCTGCAAGTTCGATCCCCGCCTGATTCAGGTAGCCGGCTCAAGGTTGACTCAGCCTTCCATGCTTCCGAGGTCGGTAAAATGAGAACCCAGCTTGGTGGGGGGTAATAAGTAATTATTACCTGAAAGCGCTGCGGAATAAGTTGGCACTATACAAATACCAAGATTTATTTATTTGATCATGGATCAATGGCGATTTGGAATGTATTCCTATTGAATAACTGCAATAGGGAGTACATTTTTGTAATTACATGTACCATCTTATATAACTTTATAAAAGCTTGTCTGACTTTGAGCTTTGGATCTTGAGCTAATATCGTAGATGCTCACAATATTTAGCTCCCAACTTATGTTAATTGATACTGTAGCCTGTACATTATAATGAAATGTAAATAAAGGCTGAGCGATAGTATCTGAATGCCTTCATCGGAATGTATTTAGCCATCTTTGATGCAAATTAAGCATATAGACAAAAACTACATTAAATGAAAATGTCTCCTAAGGATTGATTGTTCATTTATTATGCTAATTATGCATTTTACTCATATAAAATTCCCCAAGGAAAAGAGCAAAAAAAAAGTATAGAAAATGTAAAATAATTGACTTTGTAGTATTTTTTGAGCATACACTGTTTGTTAAAAGGTTCATCTCGCTGTGATTGATAATGCAATTAGCTTGTGATATCTTAGCTGCAAACAATTCTCAGGCAAATTCTATCGTGCTTCCAGATGTCTACCTGCTATTAATAGTTAACAAACACAAAAGAAACAAAACAAAGCAGATGGAATCCCACTGCCTAGGTTAACTGTGGGTATAAAGCCCAGAAGGATTATTTGTTGTGTGTTTTTTGCATTGATTATATGACGTTATCAAAGTTTATTTCGAAAGGAATAGTTTATTCCTGCAAAGTTTTATTATTGAAAGTTTACTCCTAGACTGCAAATGAACACAATATACATAGTTAATAGCATTTTGGCTAAATGTGCATGCTACAGATTTATGTTGATTGTGCATCTTTATTTTCAATGCAAGTACAGCAAATAAAATTTATTGCATGCATGAAATGCTCATAAAATCCATCAAACAAGTAACAATGTATCCAAAACAGTACAAAAGAAAATTTAATTAGTTGCTCATAGTAGCCAATTACATTACTGTCTTTTTAAAGGGTTTCTGAAAAATGTGCAACTGCTCCACTTTGCTCATGAACATGTACTGATTTTTCAGTGAAAACTACTATTGATGACCTATTCTCAGGATAGGTCATCAATAGTTAATCTTCTGGAGTCCATCGCTCGGGACCCCGACCAATTAGCTGAGTGGGCAAATGTTGTCAGCGACGCAAAAGCACAGAATATAAGAACTGAAGCAGCAGAAGTCTCCACGCCAACCTCTGTGTAGTGACCGGCGCTTGCAAATGCAGGCACAGCATGCGTTGATTTCAATGAGAGCCGTGCCTGCAGTTACCAGGACAAGCACCAGCCACTGCACAGAGGTCGGTGGGCAGACTTCCGCTGCTTCAGTGTATTTGCGGTGCTGACAACATGTGCCCGCTGAGCTGATCAGTCGGGGTCTCAAGCAACGGATCCTGGCCAATCAACTAAGGATAGGTCATCAATAGTATTTTTTATGGAAACCCCTTTAATCTGGGTTTAAGTGCCCTAACTTAAAGGGCACTTCAGTAGAAATACATTTTCTATTACCGCACCCCTCATCTGATTTTCACACTCTGGACGTCTCCTATGTATATTCTGCTCACATCACTGCAGTGCAAAATCCCATCTGATAGTTATCAGACACCATCGTGACTTTTAGATTTATCCATGCTTTCTTTTCCAATATGCTGTGCTAGCAATCGCATGCTGCATCAGCACAGCATCACATGACCAGCTAGAACCAGTATCATCTCTGCCTGCTGGGAGGACACTAATTCACTGTGTTACAAAAAAAATGTTTTTATACTTTCTGGACCAAATTTTTTTGCTTCTTACCAAGTTTTGGGTGCTGATTCCAAATTTATACTCAGATTTTGACTGTCAGGAAAGATTTACAGACAATAACCTTGGCAGTAGAATAAAAAAGTGCTAATATAATTGCATTTAAATGTTTTAGAAACTTACTTATAAACAGTAAATCCTGAATAGGGTAACATAACATAGCATGACATAAGATCACCAGGTGGCAGATGTATAGTACCAAAGAGTTCTCAGAAGTGGCATGAATACATGGGAAGTTAAACACAATGTATGCATAAGTCACTTATTTCTTTTATGTACACCAGTGTTCTCCCTTGGAATATTTCAGCAGTAATCAGCCAGCATCGAAGGCATCCACTTTCATTCATACCGTTTTTCAGTTGCATATATGTTCTGGTAAATTTTTTCACCATGCTTATCAGATACGTCACTGCATCTCTCTTGGAACTAGTCAAGGTGCAAGTGCATGAAATGTACCTCGAGGGATATGTTGCATCCCAAATCTCTATGATTTCAACATGTTGGTCACAATTTGTTCAAAGTTGAATGCCATCCAGGCAGACTTTTCTTTACTTGATAAGCATTCATTGAATCTATGGTCACATTTCAATTCTCTAATCTGTCGACCCACAAAAACACCCTCTTTTATCTTTGCTTCTGAAAGATGGGTGAATTTAGTTTTGAGATACGCAAATTCTCTGCCATTTTTATCTATTACCTTCACAAAGTGTTTTATAAGGCCTAATTTAATAAGCAATAGAGGAAGCAGGATGTCTTCAGAGGATACAAGACTTTCAGAACTGTGAGTGTATTCAATCCCATCGCTTTGCGATACACAGAACAAAAGGAATTGCATACCTGCTGAGCTAATCATCTGTCACATCCCATGTTTGGTATCTACTTGTAGGCAAATTTATGATCTGAAATATGGCATCTATAAATTCCCACCTGGAGCACCTCCTGGGGAAATATGGCCAAAATATTAAATTGAATATCCTTCCAGAAGATCTGCGCATATACTTAGCCAGCCCTTCAAGTGATGTCATGGGAGGTCAGTGGAGGTATAACCCAAGGAGATTAAAACTAAAGGGGATCTACTCCCCATAGTCAGAACCAGGAGTTGCATCTAATGCAGGACTGTCCATCTTTCCACAGGATCCTCGTCTCCAGGACTATTTGAAACAACTTCATAGACTGATATTTTCTATTATTTTATTCCTTTTTATTTTCTCACTGTTTTATGTGTATTTGAATGCTCCTTACTCTTTTGTAAAGATCTCCTTTTGTATATTTTCAACTAAGTATTCCTAAGCCTTTTAGACTAAAGCTTAAAACATTATTAGTCGTCCTTGGGCTCTAAAAAGAAATCCATAATGCTGAATTGTATTGTGTGTCGACTGGTAGAAACTGAGGAGGCTCATATCCACGCACTGAGCATAATCGAGGTGGCTGACCTGCCAGTCAGAAATGGTCAGTAGTGGCAGCAATCCAGGTGCAGGATTCAGGGAGCTGGGAAAAAGTCGACCCAGTGGTCTGCGCCTGGGTGGCGTACATCACAGGTTGGTGACCGTTGGACTCGTGTAGCCCCTTAAATATGGCTATAGATACCTCAAATGACATTGACGTACCTGCACGTTTTCAACAGTTCATTAATTTCATATAACAAGTGGCACAACAGAAACGTGGGGCCCAAGCATTGTCTTGATTTCTGCTTTTATATCCACAGTAATGCTTGTAGGTCTTCTATATTACAGACGACATCTTCTTATCTCTCTCCAATGTTAACCCACCACTTATATAGTAAAAACTGTCTAGTTTGTTTTGGCATGTGCTAGGTATCATATTGTTTCACTAGGAAAATATGGGGCCTCATTTATCAAAACTGTCTAGCGGTAAAATTATCTTTGTTGCCCATAGCAACTGATCAAAGCACAGCTTTCATTTTACCTCAGCAGTTTCAGAAATGAAAGCTGAGTTATGATTGGTTGCTATGAGCAACAAAGACAATTTTACTGCTAGACAGTTTTCATAAATGAGGTCCATGGTTTTAATAGTCAACACAGCAACAAAATAGTACAATATTGAATATCCTACTTTCTTATATCTATAACTTCGTTATCTTGTCCAACATAAAGTTTTGGTAGTGGTATTTGGATTCAGCACCCTGAATATAAGTAAAAACATTGATTTTTACAAAGGAAAATAAACCCGTGTTGGAGTAATAACTTAAGTGATACTCAATTGGTATTCTAGCTTTGTCAAACAGGTATGCCTAATTATTATTTTGACCTGTGGGGTTTATTAGGCTTTACTCCTCTATTTAGGGCTCAGTCACATGGGCGCTTCGGCGCCCGTGTTACTGCAGGTAGCAGACGGCCGTACCTCAAGACGGATGTCTCTCTGCAGCGCTGGGAGAAAGAACATGTTCTTTTATCAGTGCTGCAGAGAGACGTCCATCTTCAGGTATGGCCGTCTTCTTTCTGCAGTAACGACTCAGTCGCACAAGCTCATCGGCGGCGGTGTACGGGTGCCGATGCGCCTGTGTGACTGAGCCCTTAAGCTGAGCTGTGGCACTTCTCCTTTGCCTCAGAATTGGTGTGAGGCTTATGCTGTCTGAGCTCTAGATCTGTCTGAACATTTGTTTTCTGTCAGTTCCCATTCCTGTTTATGGTTTGCCCTTGCTCTGTCCTGCATCTGTGTGCTCCTCTGTCTGCTGCCAGTCCCTGCATTTGCTACCCCATTAGGGATAGTCAGACCTGAGGTTCCAGCGCAGGGCTGCCCTTATCAGAGCGATCACCTTGCTTATAGGTAAGGGTCTGCCATTCCCTCTGCAGCCAAGGGTCAGTCTCCCTTTTCCCTGCAACAGTCGCTTTATCCGAGGAGTCAGCTGCCAACCACTCCATACTTAAATTACTCTCACACCCTTGTAACATGGTGTTAGCATTACCTTCTATATTCACCTAAATAAGCTAAAGATCATAAGTATGCAATCAGGAGGATGAACTGTCATCTCCTTTATTATAACCAGTGTTGGTCTGAGGTGTCCCAGACCCACCAGTAAAATTCATTCTGGGGACCCACTGTACAGCTACATGTAAATATTACCTAATCCCCATTTGCAAATTCCTGGCCACTACATTCTGCATACACATCAATAGCAAGGTGGCTGGTTTTTGTGTGCGGCTCTTTCTCTGCTGAAGTATACGGAGAATGTGGCAGGGAGGGAATTTGGTGAACCTCTATTCACCCCGTAGATGAGAATTCCAGAAGTAGCATTTATGGCATATCTTGTAAAAGGTGAGCTCACAGGTAATGGCTGAAAAGTGCAGCAAAATGTAGTTTTATAGCAAAACAGGAGCTTTCAAACTGACTTTAAATGTCTGTGCGGATTTGCAGGTGAATAGCAATTTTACCTGCAAAACCACAATCAATTTAAAAACTCTACCGATATGAGGTAGAACTAAATATCAGAGTGGCTTGTATTTGACCTCCCCCTTAATGTTCCTTGCATAAAACGGTTTCTGTCCTGGGGGTCCTCTCAGTAGCCTGCTGCCTAGCTCTAGCCTTGAACTAGTGGCCCTCTGAGCCTTTAATACATGCTCAGGCAGCAGCAAGAAGCTGCAAGATATTTGCAAAGATGTCAGGAAGACAGGACCCTAGAGGGATGATACTGGCTATGATGTACTGCCCATGCAATATAATCAGACCGGAATTCTGGTGACTGAAAAGGTGATTTTTGAAAGCACAAAACCAAGTTAATCCGAGGCCACCACAATGAGATCACATGACCCACCTGAGCAGAACTTTAGAAATTTTCAGAGAAAGGAAAACTAAGCCATGTAATACTAGCTGACATATATTTACTGGGAGATTAGTTACATATTGACCAGAAAAAAACAAATTCACCAGAGTGGCCCTTAAAAAAAAGGATGGGCATTCGTTGTATCATTTTCTAAAATCAAATAGTAGCATTGAACTTCTGTCGGTATTTAGACATCCATATTACAGCCAAAGTACTTACTATAAACCTCACTCAGTTCTACTGAACTGAACCTGGGCCACCATAGAAACATATAGTAACCTACATTTGAAGGTCTGGGTATTTTGGCCATAATGCAGATATTAAAAGGTGGCCACCTAATGGGCATTGAAAACTTCTGAAAACATTTACTTTGTAACAAAATATATTTTTGGTATACTTCAACCTGAGATGAAATAGAAATCAGATTTGTGAAGGAAGAGGGTAAACATCTGGAAAGCCTGCTGAGCATAAAAACAGGGTAGCGCAATAGAGAGGCGACATTTCATGTACAAGCATCCAAGAGCACCGCTGTTTAAAAATCAATTTGAATATATTGTATGCGATATCAATTTGAAATCAAATTTTATTTAGAAAATCTAATGTGAAATTTGAATAAACTTCGAATAGAGATGCAGGTAAAAGATGTAGGCATTACCATCAAATACTGTTAAAAATCAGGAAACAGAAAATGAGCTTATTGTAAGACAGCAGCAATAACCACTCAACCATTATATGATATAAATGTTCCATGCAGTCAGTTTCACATTCATTCTTCCAGGTTAGCAGGATGGAAATATCTTTTATGGCTTTTTTTTTCTAAATTAAAATTACATTCACATTTTTGGCCATGTAAATGAGTCAAGCTTATTATGCCTTATGCATTGCGATTCACCTCATCACAATTCAGCTCGGTCTTCACCTGTATGGCTGGAAGCCACTTGTCTGCTTAGACAATGGTAGCTTAGGCCAGTATGAGAGTCTTTATGATGTTTATATAAATTGTATGGCATTCTGCTACCGCTCTATTGTAAGGACCCTTCCCTGAAGAGTTAAACTATTGCAATAAAAAAAATTGCACTGCAAGCTCCAAAATGTGTGCCAAATTTTGTCATAGTAGGGCAGAGCATGAGCAGAAGATGGTTATTGATTAGCTGAAGTACTTCTATTAAAGAGAAGATTTCTGCTGTGCCAGTAGGAGAGTGCAAGGCAATAGGCAATGAACTGAATGTGCTACTGGAGCACTAGCGTTACTAGAGGGGATGCGGTTGCACCCAAGCCAAGAAGCCTTAGGGGGCCCATAAGACCACTTTTCTCCATATAGGGAGCCTAGTACTATGAATAAAGCATTATAGTTGGGGCTCTGTTACAGAATTTGCATTGGGGCCCAGGAGTTTCAAGTTATGCCTCTGTGTTAAGGGGTTAAGAGAAATTGGGGGGGCCCCAAGATAAACTTTTGTACCCTGGTCCATGAGCCTTTAGCTACGCCCCTGTACTGGAGTGTGGTTGGAAAAGATGCAACAGTCTGCAGAGATAGGGAGAGCCTCGCAAGAGACAAGCTGAGTACCGGTCTGGAAGGAGGACCGGCAGAACAGATTCCAACATGACCGGAGGAGTATCCTGTGGCTTTGAGCAAGAGAGAGCTGAACAGCAATGACAAGGACACAGAGAGATGAGATTGAAGAGTTCGTTGGCAGCGACTTATAAGTGAGGCCAGTTTCAGAAAAAAATGACAGGTGTATACACCGAGTAGAGAGGTAAAGCCAGTTTGTTAGCAGGCCTGCTACAGTAGATAGGGCTAAGATTAAAGACAGTGGACTTTGTGTAATGTTCAGGTGCTCAAACCTGGTTCATTGATTGTGTTATTTCAAGAGATAATGGATAAGTGATAAAAGTAACTTTTGGTACAACGCCATTAAGCAGTTGATGCCGACCAAATATCACAAGAACTTAGTACTAACCTTTTGTAAGGATATCATGGCTATGTCAAAATTTAATTTCGTTGTCTTTCTGCTTTGTGCTCTAAAAGACATTGACAGCTTTTATATGTGAATACAATAATTTAATTAATGTTAAGGATTTAAAAAATTGTTTTTACCACATGAGCTTATTCTCGATAATCCATCCTTATATGTGAAGAATATTGCATGCACTATGATAAGGAAAATGCCAGTAAGAAATATGTTAGTTTTCAAGCCTCTGTTTCTTTAAAGAGTTGAAATGGTTGGGAACATGATTGTGAGTTTAACTATCTGATACAGTAAAAATGCTGTGAATTCAGAAACCAAATGCAAAGAAACGATATCTGACTAGAGTTATCATCCATTGATTGAAGAAGAGGTGTTATTAGCTGAAGGAGGCATGGCTGACAAGTCAGAAGAGAAAGAATAATGTACTTATGAGGAAAAGAAGACACTTGTCAAAAAAGATGTATTGGACACAGTTGATTTCTTGAGCAACACTGATTACGAAATAGTTGGTTGAAATCTGAAGAAGCTGTGACATACTTTTTATCTTGAAGAATAAAGCAAACACGTCTGGAGGGAATACGTACATGGTATCTAGGGTATAAGTTTGCTTTATTCTCTAACAATCTACAGACTTGTCTAAGGAATAGTAGTTTTTGAAGAGAAAAAATATATATATATTTTTAACATGATGTAGTGGTTTTAGTGTATCAGTACAAGCTTTCTGTGCTCATGTGTTGGTTTGTGAAAAGACCACCGATACATAATCCAGGGAGAGAGCAGAAGAAACCCAGATGGTAGCATTCATTATTCTTAAGCTATTAATTTTGGTATTAAGTTGCGTTCACGTCCCGCTCTGCCATCCTGTTGAGCGTCCATTTTTCTGCTGTTTGCACCAGTGGGTGCAAATTTGGAATTGTTTCATGCATCCATATGCTAGTGTTGCAGTGCACCAGCCACAATCAGAAAGTGGAGTTGCAGTGACGTCACAACATCAATCCTGGCCCACATGATTGCGCCTTTGGCGCTGGGCACCAACGAGTGCCTTTTTTGTGTCACTGTAGAAGTTTCCTTAGTAGTCATCTGTCGGGAATCCCTCAATGTTTTAAGTCCCTGTCTCCTCTTCTTGTTCAGTACTGAATGGCCGCTATTGCAGCATATGCAGCATAAACGATGGACGATCAGCTGATCGCTCCTTGTTCAGTTTAAATAGCGGCCGTTCAGTACTGAACGGCTGCTCTGTTATATCAATGGAGAGGGGCGGGGGATCGCGAGGAGAGAAATCTCCTGTAGTCTCTCTGCTGAGAGTCAACGATACTAGCTCTAGTACAGGTGCACGGGAGCTAGTATGTGCGGGGACGAGTGTCGGGCATCGTTTGGCCGACAGTCGTCCAGTCTAAAAGAGCCTTTAGTTTGAGGTTTTGGTGACATCTGTGGAGGGCATAGTAGTTGCAACCTACACGAATGTATTGGCTCTGGTAATTTGTGCCTGTTTTGGAAGATAGGGAATGTATCTAATAATTACACTCTAATTGAAAATTATTACGTGTGTTACACTAACATTTCTGTGGACTCAACCCCTAAACATTAATAACAATGAAATAATTTATCAACTTTGGAAAACCTTTTTCTTAACACCGATCAGTTTCTGAGTTGATGGTCATTGCTGTATTTCATTTTTTTACAGGGCTTGTTGATACTGCAGTTAATTTTTCTTTGACTGAATTGCGAGTTTTCAGCAGGAATGTTATGTGTTCCAAAATCTATCAAATGTATCATCTTTATTCAGCAGGTTGTGACAATTTTATGAGGTCTGAGTACTTTTCCAAGTCACTGTATTTTTAGCATAAAATATTAGCTCCATACTTCTTGAAAGTACTAAATGCATCCAGAATAAAACCTTTGCAGTTTTCATAGGATGTCATTAGAAATGATTCTGGGTTTATTGTTCTTTTATACTTCTGTGAAACCTCATAATGCATTTCACTATTAGTATCGTTCACAGTGCCTGACATTATGGCCAAATAAAGGGAGGTGTAGAGGAGAATAAAAAATAAACCCAGGAAAGAAGCAGTGGACCATATAAACTTTCATGCCTCATGCAATGAATGATAAATTGAATTTTTTATGCATTCTGTGAAATTTTTCCTATTGTAATAAATTGAACTTGGACCAAGAATGCCTTACAGGTTTTTATTTCCTGATGTGGTTCTCTAGGGACTGAGTTAATGAACACTGATACTGTAAAGAACCAATATATTTTTTCTCATTATAAAAAAACTCAGAAGTTGACTACATATTAAATTTATACAAAAGGCAAATATGCAACTTTTTGTTATCAGAAACTAAACATACAAAACATTTTATACAGATACTATTGTTAATATAAAGGTTGCATTTACCCTTCAAATCAAGAATAGAGATGAGCGAGCCTACTTGGTAAGGCTGTTACTTGAGCAAGCATCGCTCTTCTCGAGTAACTGCTTAGTGATCCGAACAGGCTTGAGTGGGCTGCGGGGTGGAGCAGGGGGAAGAGAGAGAGATCTCGATGCTCGCTCGAGTAACTGCCTTACCGAGTAGGCTCGCTCATCTTTAATCAAGAACTTCCACATATAATCTAAGTAAAGATTAAAATAAAGTATGGGAATGGGTTCCTCATTTTGTTTTGGACATTTTGATATATATATGTATAATATATATGTTTTGATGTATATGTATAATATGTATGGTTTTGGAATATATGGTGCATACAGCATCGGTTTTGGTTGGCGTCGGCTTTGGGTTATTTTCTTTCTTATGTATATATTTTTATTTTATTCTGTATTTTTTTTACTTATTTATGTAATTATTTTTTTACTATCAAAGGCCTTCATGACGTCATATAAGACCTCTTGGGACATTTTTTTTTAAATTTAACACTTTTTTACTGTAGCTTGGCTATCCATAAAGCCCCAGTTACAGGGGAAAATATCCCCCTCTAGTGACAATAGTCAGTGGCAGAGCTGATCAGAGTCTGCTAGGACCCTGTAGCTCTGCTCTGTCAGGGGGGACCTGGCAGTCATGTGATTGTTGGGTCGCATAGTGGAAGAAACACTTCCACTTTTACTCTTTAGTACATTGCGCTCATTGAGTGCTGTGTACTCGGGAAAGGAGAAGGCAGAGGTGGTTAAAAACTGCTTCTCCCTCCTCCTCCGGGTATCAGCTGTGTCTTACAGCTGACAACCTGTCCTGCTTCTGATTAATTGCAGAAGCAGAGGCTTTAATCCCATGCTGTATTTTCACTATTGGGCAGGATTAAAGCCCAGGATCAAGCACCGTAAATTTACTGTGCTTGGTCCTTAATAGGTTAAAAGAGTAGACAGCTCACAAGTTGGTAACTCTGTTTGCTCCTATGATTTGAAAGAAGCTGTCAGTAAAACTACTGGTTATGTGTTTTGCTTGGAAGCTGCGCATTAGCCTCAGCTCTGACAGCTGATTTAAGTCTAGTAAACCACCTGACAGGCCTAGGATTTTTACTTTGCACTGCTGGTTTACTTTTTCCTGCTTCAAAAGCAAATAAAACTGGTTGAGGCCAGGTGCACCACAATCGTCTGTAGTGTTCCTCTGTTCTGGAAGTGCCAAAAGTGCCTGTCTAACCCAGGAGACAGCAATCCCGTAAGCTACTCTATAACTATATATCATTTTTCAAATAAATAAGACTTGCTGTGCTGGTTGGTCTCCCCTTGTACTGAAATTGCAGTGATCATAAATGGTGCTATTGTGCTGTTATATGACTGGTGCTATAATCTTGCTGTGCAGGTATATTACTGTTGGTTAGTCACTGTGATGACGCCGCTACTGGTCATGACTAGTTTATCTGCGGGACCATCAACTAGTTGATCATCGCTCAGGATTCCTGCCAATCAGCTGTTCATGGAGTTCACTGTCATTGTGGACAGAGCTGGCAAGAGAGAATTCTGTCCGTAGTATAGTGGCCCTGGTTGGTATTGCAGGCATAGCTCTTACTGAATGACATTTTACCAGGGAAATTAAGTAAATGCTATCTTACCAGTACAAATCAACGATATGCATTCTTGGCGCTGTCCACCCTGTATGTACTGCATTAATAGATGGGCATTATTGATTGGGAATTTTATTGGTAAAATCTCCCCTTCTTGTTTTACTTGCATACAAAAAAATACTCAGCTATAATTAGTTTCCACTTACTGAGTTAGGTAGTAATTTATGGAATATTTTTAAGTTGAATGTAACACAATTAACTTTATGGGAAGTCAATGGACTGCCTTAACTACATTTTACTTCCACTTCAATATATCATTAAGTTTCTGCTCTGTCCGAATGTATGTCTATGAACACCCTCATTATCGTTTGCACAAAGCACTATGAAAAACATAGCCTTTGTATTAAAAATGTTAAGGAATTAAATATGCTAGCTAGGAATGCATTGTAGAGGGAACTAATCCATGTAGGTCAAGCACATCTAATAAACTGGTAAATCTGTAGGAATTTATGAGGACTTGGAGAAACAGAAGAGAAAAGAAAACTTCATTCTTGTAAATTCTTTAGTGTTTGAAAAGAATGTGATAACTTCAATAATTAGATCCATGTAAAATGTGAACCTCCATAATATATATATACTGTGAAATCTATGCAGTGATTCAAACTCCCTCTATGATTATTATAATGTTGACTGGTCTGCATAATTCACTACTTCTTGTTCACCATTTAAAGTGAAGCTATTTGTTAGAAATGCTACAGTGGTTACCAGCTGGAGACTAATAAAATTGATTTATGGCAAGGCTGGAATTACCTGCAATTGAATTTCCTACATATTCTCATTTTCTGTGTCATTTCTGGTTTGATTATAATTAGATTATATAGATCATTAAAGTATTCCTAAGCAGCTCAAAGTAGTAAAAGTAATTGCAAATAATGGTGTAAAAAAGTAAATTAGATTCTCATCCATGAAACTGCTTGTGGCAAGCACGGTATATATTGAGTATTTCTAAAAAGGGCCTAATTCTTATATATGACTAATAATTAGAGATGAGCGAACGTACTCGTCCGAGCTTGATACTCGTTCGAGTATTAGCGTGTTCGAGATGCTCGTTACTCGTGACGAGTACCACGCGATGTTCGAGTTACTTTCACTTTCATCTCTGAGACGTTAGCGTGCTTTTCTGGCCAATAGAAAGACAGGGAAGGCATTACAACTTCCCCCTGCGACGTTCAAGCCCTATACCACCCCCCTGCAGTGAGTGGCTGGCGAGATCAGGTGTCACCCGAGTATATAAATCGGCCCCTTCCGCGGCTCGCTACAGATGCATTCTGACAGAGATCAGGGAAAGTGCTGCTGATGCCGGAGCTGCTATAGGGAGAACGTTAGGAGTGATTTTAGGCTTCAAGAACCCCAACGGTTCTTCTTAGGGCCACATCTGACCGTGTGCAGTACTGTTGAGGCTGCTTTTAGCAGTATTGCACAATTTTTTTTTTGTATATCGGGCGTGCAGAGCATTGCGTCCTCAGTCTGCAGTCATTGTACAGAGCATAGGGCCAGTATTGGTGAGGCAGGGAAAGAGATATACAGGCTATATAGGCAGTGGGCTTTTTCAAAAAAATTGGGTAAAAATACTATATTTGGGCTGCCTGTGACCGTCTTCAGTTTACTGCGTGTCTGCTGCGGGTAGTAGTCCTAATTAATACGCAGCTAAGCGTTACAGCAGGCTTGCGCAAAATTGTTTCCTGGCTCTGCTGTCTCCGTTACATCACCGCCGTCATCCCGCCAGAGGGAAACAGTATACATAATATTATACGCTGCCTACAGTATCTGTCTGCTGGGGGTAGTAGTCCAAATTAATACGCAGCTAAGCGTTTCAGCAGGCTTGCACAAAATTGTTTCCTGGCTCTGCTGTCTCTGTTACATCACCGCCGTCATCCTGCCAGAGGGAAACAGTATACATAATATTATATGCTGCCTACAGTATCTGTCTGCTGGGTGTAGTAGTCCAAATTAATACGCAGCTAAGCATTTCAGCAGGCTTGCGCAAAATTGTTTCCTGGCTCTGCTGTCTCCGTTACATCACCGCCGTCATCCTGCCAGAGGGAAACAGTATACATAATATTATACGCTGCCTACAGTATCTGTCTGCTGGGGGTAGTAGTCCTAATTAATACGCAGCTAAGCGTTACAGCAGGCTTGCGCAAAATTGTTTCCTGGATCTGCTGTCTCCGTTACATCACCGCTGTCATCCTGCCAGAGGGAAACAGTATACATAATATTATACGCTGCCTACAGTATCTGTCTGCTGGGGGTAGTAGTCCAAATTAATACGCAGCTAAGCGTTTCAGCAGGCTTGCACAAAATTGTTTCCCGGCTCTGCTGTCTCCGTTACATCACCGCCGTCATCCCGCCAGAGGGAAACAGTATACATAATATTATACGCTGCCTACAGTATCTATCTGCTGGGGGTAGTAGTCCTAATTAATACGCAGCTAAGCGTTACAGCAAGCTTGCACAAAATTGTTTCCTGGCTCTGCTGTCTCCGTTACATCACCGCTGTCATCCCGCCAGAGGGAAACAGTATACATAATATTATACGCTGCCTACAGTATCTGTCTGCTGGAGGTAGTAGTCCTAATTAATACGCAGCTAAGCGTTTCAGCAGGCTTGCGCAAAATTGTTTCCTGGCTCTGCTGTCTCCGTTACATCACCGCCGTCATCCTGCCAGAGGGAAACAGTATACATAATATTATACGCTGCCTACAGTATCTGTCTGCTGGGGGTAGTAGTCCTAATTAATACGCAGCTAAGCGTTACAGCAGGCTTGCGCAAAATTGTTTCCTGGATCTGCTGTCTCCGTTACATCACCGCTGTCATCCTGCCAGAGGGAAACAGTATACATAATATTATACGCTGCCTACAGTATCTGTCTGCTGGGGGTAGTAGTCCAAATTAATACGCAGCTAAGCGTTTCAGCAGGCTTGCACAAAATTGTTTCCCGGCTCTGCTGTCTCCGTTACATCACCGCCGTCATCCCGCCAGAGGGAAACAGTATACATAATATTATACGCTGCCTACAGTATCTATCTGCTGGGGGTAGTAGTCCTAATTAATACGCAGCTAAGCGTTACAGCAAGCTTGCACAAAATTGTTTCCTGGCTCTGCTGTCTCCGTTACATCACCGCTGTCATCCCGCCAGAGGGAAACAGTATACATAATATTATACGCTGCCTACAGTATCTGTCTGCTGGAGGTAGTAGTCCTAATTAATACGCAGCTAAGCGTTTCAGCAGGCTTGCGCAAAATTGTTTCCTGGCTCTGCTGTCTCCGTTACATCACCGCCATCATCCTGCCAGAGGGAAACAGTATACATAATATTATATGCTGCCTACAGTATCTGTCTGCTGTATCAGCTCAGCATTTTAAAAAAATAGAAGCAAAATACTTAAGGCCTACTACTGGCCTTTGGCCACTTGACTGCTTCTGCGCTGTGAATTCCACTAGCTCAGTCATACGCACCTATGTCTCACTACAGGTGTGCGCAAAATTGTTTCCTGGCTCTGCTGTGCGTTCCGTAAGGGAAGTCAGCCTCCAACCACAGGCCAATAAGCGGCACATTTAATTACAGCGTTCTGCTTCTGCACTACTGGTAATACAGCATGCTGAGGGGTAGGGGTAGGCCTAGAGGACGTGAACGTGGGCGAGGACGCGGAGGCCCAAGTCAGGGTGTGGGCACAGGCCGAGCTCCTGATCCAGGTGTATCGCAGCCGACTGCTGCGGGATTAGGAGAGAGGCACGTTTCTGGCGTCCCCACATTCATCTCACAATTAATGGGTCCACGCGGTAGACCTTTATTAGAAAATGAGCAGTGTGAGCAGGTCCTGTCGTGGATGGCAGAAAGTGCATCCAGCAATCTATCGACCACCCAGAATTCTGCGCCGTCCACTGCTGCAACTCTGAATCCTCTGGCTGCTGCTCCTCCTTCCTCCCAGCCTCCTCACTCCATTACAATGACACATTCTGAGGAGCAGGCAGACTCCCAGGAACTGTTCTCGGGCCCCTGCCCAGAATGGGCAGCAATGGTTCCGAATCCTCTCCCACTGGAGGAGTTTGTCGTGACCGATGCCCAACCTTTGGAAAGTTCCCGGGGTCCGGGGGATAAGGCTGGCGACTTCCGGCAACTGTCTCAAGAGCTTTCAGTGGGTGAGGAGGACGATGACGATGAGACACAGTTGTCTATCACTCAGGTAGTAGTAATTGGAGTAAGTCCGAGGGAGGAGCGCACAGAGGATTCGCAGGAAGAGCAGCAGGACGATGAGGTGACTGACCCCACCTGGTTTGCTACGCCTACTGAGGACAGGTCTTCAGAGGGGGAGGCAAGTGCAGCAGCAGGGCAGGTTGGAAGAGGCAGTGCGGTGGCCAGGGGTAGAGGCAGGGCCAGACCGAATAATCCACCAACTGTTTCCCAAAGCGCCCCCTCGCGCCATGCCACCCTGCAGAGGCCGAGGTGCTCAAAGGTCTGGCAGTTTTTAACTGAGAGTGCAGACGACCGACGAACAGTGGTGTGCAACCTTTGTCGCGCCAAGATCAGCCGGGGAGCCACCACCACCAGCCTCACCACCACCAGCATGCGCAGACATAAGATGGCCATCCGGTTTGCACCGCTGCCTCTCCCCCTGTGCCCCTACTTGCCACTGAGATCCAACCCCCCTCTCAGGACACAGGCACTACCGTCTCCTGGCCTGCACCCACACCCTCAACTCCGCTGACCTCGGCCCCATCCACCAATGTCTCTCAGCGCACCGTCCAGCCGTCGCTAGCGCAAGTGTTGGAGCGCAAGCGCAAGTACGCTGCCACGCACCCGCACGCTCAAGCGTTAAACGTGCACATAGCCAAATTTATCAGCCTGGAGATGCTACCGTATAGGGTTGTGGAAACGGAGGCTTTCAAAGGTATGATGGCGGCGGCGGCCCCGCGCTACTCAGTTCCCAGTCGCCACTACTTTTCCCGATGTGCCGTCCCAGCCCTGCACGACCACGTCTCCCGCAACATTGTACGCGCCCTCACCAACGCGGTTACTGCCAAGGTCCACTTAACAACGGACACGTGGACAAGCACAGGCGGGCAGGGCCACTATATCTCCCTGACGGCACATTGGGTGAATTTAGTGGAGGCTGGGACAGAGTCAGAGCCTGGGACCGCTCACGTCCTACCCACCCCCAGAATTGCGGGCCCCAGCTCGGTGGTGGTATCTGCGGCGGTGTATGCTTCCTCCACTAAACCACCCTCCTCCTCCTCCTCCTACGCAACCTCTGTCTCGCAATCAAGATGTTTCAGCAGCAGCACGTCGCCAGCAGTCGGTGTCGCGCGGCACGGCAGCACAGCGGTGGGCAAGCGTCAGCAGGCCGTGCTGAAACTACTCAGCTTAGGAGAGAAGAGGCACATGGCCCACGAACTGCTGCAGGGTCTGACAGAGCAGACCGACCGCTGGCTTGCGCCGCTGAGCCTCCAACCGGGCATGGTCGTGTGTGACAACGGCCGTAACCTGGTGGCGGCTCTGCAGCTCGGCAGCCTCACGCACGTGCCATGCCTGGCCCACGTCTTTAATTTGGTGGTTCAGCGCTTTCTGAAAAGCTACCCATGCTTGTCAGACCTGCTCGGAAAGGTGCGCCGGCTCTGCGCACATTTCCGCAAGTCCCACACGGACGCTGCCACCCTGCGCACCCTGCAACATCGGTTTAATCTGCCAGTGCACCGACTGCTGTGCGACGTGCCCACACGGTGGAACTCTACGCTCCACATGTTGGCCAGGCTCTATGAGCAGCGTAGAGCTATAGTGGAATACCAACTCCAACATGGGCGGCGCAGTGGGAGTCAGCCTTCTCAATTCTTTACAGAAGAGTGGGCCTGGTTAGCAGACATCTGCCAGGTCCTTGGAAACTTTGAGGAGTCTACCCAGATGGTGAGTGACGATGCTGCAATCATTAGCGTCACCATTCCTCTGCTATGCCTCTTGAGAAGTTCCCTGCAAAGCATAAAGGCAGACGCTTTGCGCTCGGAAACAGAGGCGGGGGAAGACAGTATGTCGCTGGATAGTCAGAGCACCCTCCTGTCTATATCTCAGCGCGTTGAGGAGGAGGAGGAGGAGCATGAGGAGGATGAGGAGGAGGGGGAAGAGACAGCTTGGCCCACTGCTGAGGGTACCCATGCTGCTTGCCTGTCATCCTTTCAGCGTGTATGGCCTGAGGAGGAGGAGGATCCTGAAAGTGATCTTCCTAGTGAGGACAGCCATGTGTTGCGTACAGGTACCCTGGCACAGATGGCTGACTTCATGTTAGGATGCCTTTCTCGTGACCCTCGCGTTACACGCATTCTGGCCACTATGGATTACTGGGTGTACACACTGCTCGACACACTCTCATACCCAAAGAGGAAAGGTGTTCGAGAGTGATGCTATACCACAGGACCCTGGCGGACAAACTGATGGTAAAATTCCCATCCGACAGCGCTAGTGGCCGAAGGCGCAGTTCCGAGGGCCAGGTAGCAGGGGAGGCGCGGAGATCAGGCAGCATGTACAGCGCAGGCAGGGGAACACTCTCTAAGGCCTTTGACAGCTTTCTGGCTCCCCAGCAAGACTGTGTCACCGCTCCCCAGTCAAGGCTGAGTCGGCGGGTGCACTGTAAAAGGATAGTGAGGGAGTACGTAGCCGATCGCACGACCGTCCTCCGTGACGCCTCTGCCCCCTACAACTACTGGGCGTCGAAGCTGGACAAGTGGCCTGAACTCGCGCTGTATGCCCTGGAGGTGCTTGCTTGTCCTGTGGCTAGCGTCTTGTCAGAGAGGGTGTTTAGTGTGGCTGGGGGAATCATCACAGATAAGCGTACCCGCCTGTCAACCGACAGTGCCGACAGGCTTACACTCATCAAGATGAACAAAGCCTGGATTTCCCCAGACTTCTCTTCTCCACCAGCGGACAGCAGCGAAACCTAAACAATACGTAGGCTGCACCCGCGGATGGAAGCATTGTTCTCTATCACCATCAAAAACGTGGACCTTTTAGCTTCATCAATCTGTGTATAATATTCATCCTCCTCCTCCTGCTCCTCCTCCTGAAACCTCATGTAATCACGCCGAACGGGCAATTTTTCTTAGGCCAACAAGGCTCAGTCATATAATTTTTGTAAACAATTTTTCTACGTTTCAATGCTCATTAAAGCGTTGAAACTTGCACCTGAACCAATTTTTATTTTAACTGGGCCACCTCCAGGCCTAGTTACAAATTAAGCCACATTAACCAAAGCGATTAATGGGTTTCACCTGCCCTCTTGGTTGGGCATGGGCAATTTTTCTGACGTACATTAGTACTGTTGGTACACCAATTTTTTGGGGCCCTCGCCTACAGTGTAATCCAATAAATTTTTTGCCCACCTGCATTACAGCTAACGTTACATGAGCTGTGCTGGGCACTGCAATGGGATATATTTATGTACCGCCGGTGGCTTCCTGGCACCCACCCATGCTGTCGGTCCACACGAAGTTGTAACTGCATGTGTCCACTTCTAAAGAACCCCAGTCTGACTGGGGCATGCAGTGTGGGCCGAAGCCCACCTGCATTAAACATGACATTACCTCAGCTGTGATGGGCAATGCAATTGGATATATTTATGTACCGCCGGTGGGTTCCAGGGAGCCACCCATGCTGTCGGTCCACACGGAGTTGTAACTGCATGTGTCAACTTCTAAAGAACCCCAGTCTGACTGGGGCATGCAGTGTGGGCCAAAGCCCACCTGCATTAAACATGACATTACCTCAGCAGTGCT
Source organism: Eleutherodactylus coqui (assembly GCF_035609145.1). NCBI lineage: Eukaryota > Metazoa > Chordata > Amphibia > Anura > Eleutherodactylidae > Eleutherodactylus > Eleutherodactylus coqui. The sequence continues at coordinate 93,590,114 of NC_089843.1, read as the reverse complement.
GGGCAATGCAATGGGATTTATTTATGTACTGCCTGTGGCTTCCTGGGACCCTCCCATGCTGTCGGTCCACACGGACTTCACAATAGGTAGTTCTACCTGCCTGTGTCTACTTATAAAGAACCCCAGTCTGACTGGGGCATGCAGTGTGGGCCGAAGCCCACCTGCATTAAACATGACATTACCTCAGCTGTGATGGGCAATGCAATGGGATATATTTATGTACCGCCGGTGGCTTCCTGGCACCCACCCATGCTGTCGGTCCACAGGGACTTCACAATAGGGAGTTGTACCTGCCTGTGTCTATGAATTAAAAACCCCGGTCAGGTTGGGGCATGCAGTGTGGGCATTTATGATACATTTATGTACAGCCGGTGGGTTCCAGGGAGCCACCCATGCTGTGGGTGCACACGGAATTCCTATTGCGGAGTTGTACCTGCCTGTGACTATTTATAAAAAAACGTGGTCTGACTGGGCATGCAGACACCTTGACAGAATGAATTGTGTGTGGCACATAGGTTCCCCATTGCTATGCCCACGTGTGCAGCTCCTGATGGCGGTGGCACAGGATTATATTTCTCATTGCTTCTGTACAGCATTGTGGGCTATCGCCCCGCCCCTTTTAAAGAGGGTCGCTGCCTAGCCGTGCCAACCCTCAGCAGTGTGTGCCTGCAGTTCCTCCTCATGGCAGACGCACTTATAAATAGACATGAGGGTGGTGTGGCATGAGGGCAGCTGAAGGCTGCGCAGGGACACTTTGATGTGCGCTGTGGACACTGGGTCTTGCGGGGGGGGGGGGGGGTTGGGCAGCATGTAACCCAGGAGAAGTGGCAGCGGAGTGTCATGCAGGCAGTGATTGTGCTTTGTTGGAGGTAGTGTGGTGCTTAGCTAAGGTATGCATTGCTAATGAGGGCTTTTCAGAAGTAAAAATTGTTGGGAGGGGGGGGGGGCACTCTTGCCGCTATTGTGGCTTAATAGTGGGACCTGGGAACTTGAGATGCAGCCCAACATGTAGCCCCTCGCCTGCTCTATCCGTTGCTGTGTCGTTCCCATCACTTTCTTGAATTGCCCAGATTTTCACAAATGGAAACCTTAGCGAGCATCGGCGATATACAAAAATGCTCGGGTCGCCCATTGACTTCAATGGGGTTCGTTACTCGAAACGAACCCTCGAGCATCGCGAAAATTTCGTCCCGAGTAACGAGCACCCGAGCATTTTGTTGCTCGCTCATCTCTACTAATAATGTGTTAAAGAGGTAAGTAATATTATTCAAGTTCGTGTTTTTGGGTTGCAGCTAACACTGTACATTTCTTGTAGGTTCTGTTTGTTGTGTTAGAATGAATCCATCATTTACATGTATAGATGTCTAGTGTAAGCACGACAAGATAGAAAAATGGGGGCTAAATTAATCAGATGTTGTACATGTATATGTCCTATAGAGGAAATATACAGGTATCTTTAATATTTAGTATATAGCAGCATTTACAACACAAGGACAGGCGCATGGAATGGATTAGTACACAAGTTTGCAAGGTTTGCCACCTCATTTACCCACCTTTTAATCAACCAGCTTCCAATCTAGTCAGCTTGTGTTTTGCCATTGTTACTCATCACTTCACAAGAGAATGCACCTATCCTTGATTATCTACAAGTAGATACTTGCACTGGTTTTACAAACAATTATTAGAGACATCTATAGTGGATATAAAACGTATACATACCCCTGTTACAAACATGAATCATTTCAGATTTCAAAGTATAATTAAAACAAAGGTTTGGTACCATGTTAGCCAGTAGAGCAAAATGTGATGTTCCCAGCAAGAGAAACCAAGTAATCTTGTAGATATGATACCTTTTAATGGCTAACAAAAATACATGATGTAATAGCGAGCTTGCGAACCTCTTGGGCTCTTCGTCAGGCTAAAAATGGAATAGATCTGAAGAGGCATGAATATTTATACACACTTAGAACATACATACTTATGACAAGGCACAGATATGGATATGACTAGTTGGCACTTAAAAGTAATTCTGCAACGGAAAACAGAAGCCCTCAGACATCTAAGCTGATGGATAAATAAAAGATCTATGATTTTTTAAAAGGGGGGAGGAAAAAACGAAAATAGGAAAAAAGGCCATGTCCTTTAGAAGTTAAAGAAAAACAATTGAATCTGCAACTTAGAAAATGTCAGGAAAATCCTATTGAAAGGGCTGAATTTTATAATGGCAGCCATGTACTGACTACTATTAAACTCCTTAGTGATGAAGCTTGTTTGCGCCTTAGTGATGGAGTCAAATTTTGACATGTCACGTTAACATAGAATAACTCCGTTAATGTTTTGCATATCCAACTAATTCTGACATTGTTTTTTCACTGCATGTTGTGCTTCATTTAGGTGATAAAAATAGACCCAAATTTTTGATAAGATATATATTTCCATCTGCTTACTTTATTCTGGAGGCACATTTGAAAAACTTTAGTTTTTTTATCATTTAGGAGATGTACAAAATTTAACATTAATTATCAACATTTTGAGGAACACTGTTTTCCCTACACCAAGCCAAGATTGCAAAGGCTCATAGGTGTCAGAATGATAGATACTCTCACAAGTGACCCCATTTAAAAAACTACACCCCTTAGTATATTCACTGAGCAGTGTCATGAGTATTCTGACCCCACAGTTTTTTTCAGGAGTTAATGCAATTTAGAGGAGAAAAAATAAAATTTCATATTTTGGCAAATATGTCATTTTAAAAACATATTTTTTTCTATAGTGCATATGAAAATGAGGATTTACACCCCAAAATGGATACCACTGTTTGTCCTGCATTGAGAAACATACCGATTGTGGCCCCAATCTTCTGTCTGTATGCACAACGGGGCCCAAAATAAAAGAAGCAGACGGTAGCTTTCAAAACAGGAATTTAGCTTGAAGGCGTTTTAGGTCCCATAGCACACTTGTAGAGCCCTTGAGCGGCCAAAACAATGGAATGACCCCATTTTCAAAACTAGACCTCTTAATGAATTCATCTAGGGGTGTACTGCATATTTTGACCCCACAGTTTTGAATGAATTTAAGAAAGGCGGAAGGAAAAAAATTACAATTTTAATTTTTTGTCATTTGTGTCATAAAAAAAACCTTTTTTTGCACAGCACACAAATGAATAAAGAATTACACCCCAAAATGTATACCTCTGTCTGTCCTGTGTTCAAAAGCATACCCATTGTGGCCCTTATCTTATATCCGTTTGCACAACGAGGCCCAAACCGAAAGGAGCAACTTTTGGCTTTCATAACAGAAATTTAGCTTGAAGGCTTTTTAGGCCCCATAACACACTTGCAGAGCCCTTGAGCGGCCAAAACCATAGAGAACCCCCACACATGACCCCATTTTGAAAACTAGGCCCCTTAACAAATTCATCAAGGGGTGTACTGCGTATTTTGACCCCACAGTTATTGAATGAATCTAAGCAAATGAGAAAGAAAAAATAACGATTTTCATTTTTTGGCAATTGTGTCATTTTAAAAACATTTTCTTTTGTATAGCACACATATGAATGAAGACTTGCACCCCAATATGGATACCCCTGTTTTTCCCGAGTTCAGAAAAATATGAACTGTGGCCCTAATCTTATGTCCATAAGCACAATGGGGCAGAAACTGAAAGGAGCATTAAACTTCAACTTTTTTAAACTTTTACATGATCGCCATTATCCATTGCATAATGAGGATCACATGACCAGAGACCACTCACGGTGGCCCTCGGTCACTGCTTCAGGCTCTTGGCTTCCTTTAGTAGCCAGGAACAAGGAGATTTAAATTTACCCTAGCAACCCGTGGCTTTTGTGCATGTGTCCACCATGTTGGCGATGGGCACGTGCGCAGAAGCCAGGGTAAGGTCCATGGATAAATCTGGGGTCCTTAGGTACATAATTTCATCTCCCCTCATGGATATAATCCGTGTAGGGAGATGAAACTTAAAATTTTGCTTTTCACAATTTTTTTTACTTTACATGATCACTATTATCCATTGGATGTGACCGGGAACCACATACAGCGGTCCCCTATGATATGTTTCTGCTCTCAGCTACACATGCTAGCCGGGAGCACAGAGATTTTGAATCTTCCAAGCCACAAGCCCTTCTGTGCATGTGCCCGATGTTTATGTCTGACGTCATGCAACATTCGGATTGAAGCTTGTACAGCTGCAATGTCAGAGTACGTCTATTCTTACTATCTATTGCCAGCTACTCCGCTGTCGGAGCCTCTCTGATGCACACACACTGGCTTTCGCTAGCAGATGGCACTGTTGTATAACAGCAAAAAGAGAGAGCCTTTTAGGAAACCCTGAATACAAAATTGGACTGAAATGGGTTAAAGGTGTCTCTAATAACATCACTCTGACCTCTGATGAGACTTTGGCTATATCCAAATTGTAGCTTGCTTTTGCGGTTCAGAACGCACTGGACTGAGTAGCGGTGAGATGCCTTGGATGTATTCTAGATGTTATCTCCATATACAGTTTGAAGGTATTTACATGGACAGAGTGCAATAGCCTTGTGAATAAATTAGCATCTAACATCACAGAAGATGAAAGTAAACTGCATAATCTAATAAATTCTGTTCAGAATTCAGTAAAAACAGAAAGAGGCCAAAGAAAAATGTTAACATTTCAAGTTGAAGATAATTGCCTCCATGTCCGAACTTTGTCATAAAGGCTATGTCTGCACTGAATGCAATCAACTACAAGTACACAGCAACTAATCACAGATGAGTAAATGAAAAAATACTCCAGTACAGCTTCACCCATGAAAATCTGTTTTGGAGATTGGTTGCACATTTCTATGTTGTAATAATTAACCTATCCTGGTATTAAATAGTGGAGCCACAGTGCTAGCATTACAGAGGGGAACCTTCTGCTAAAAAAATATGGAAAAGCATCTTTTACTCATGATTGATAACCTATCCTAAGGATAGGTCATCAATAGTTGATCGTGGGGGGTCTGCCACTCTGGATTCTGCGTCGGTGGTCAGAGCCAAAAGTGTAAGAAAAATCCTTTGCTTCCAATGTAATCAATGGGAGCTATGTTGTCCATTGTGCTTTCAGCTCCTTATTGCTCCGCCTAAGGATAGGTCATCATAGTATATGCTCTGAAAACCCCTTTAAAGCTCGTGGTTCTAATATTCATGACATGGGATCTTGATAGGCACTATATTGACCCTTGACACTGACAAGCATGGTACTTGTGTTCTGTACATTTTTTTCTTTATAACAGAGATCAAGAATAGAAACGGTCACAGTTTGTCAGCTTATATGAAATATTGCTACCATTTGCTTAGTGGCAGAAACTTTGTGTGTAGAAAAAGATGGGAACAGCTTAAATAGTTTTCTAATGCGTCTGCATATCAAATGGGTCATAGCATAAGAAATGGAACATTTTTCATTTTTTCTATGTTAATGATGCATGTTTCAATAGACCTGAATTCCCTCATCTGTTGACAAGCAGCTAGATGTTATTATATTGACATTTTTAACCCCTTAAAGGGGTTGTCTAGGCTTAATAAACATGGTTGCTTTCTCCTAAACATGGCGTCACCCTTGTCAGTGGGATGTAGCTCAGCTTACATTTACTTTAATCTCTTTCACCGTGGCACAAAAATCCTAATTATCCAAGAAACGTTTCACCGAATAGGATTAAAAATTAACTTTTATTAAATATATACTAAAAATGACCATCTAGTCAAAGACACACTACAAATAAATAAGGTTATAAAGTAAAGCGTTCCAAAAAGCCACATAGGAACCCTTATATATAATGCTCTTTATCTTCTTCCAAAATACGCGTAGTTTGTATAAGTCTCACGGCAAGGTTGGTGAGCTCATTTAGAAGCAGTGCATATGTTTTCTCCAATATATCTATGTGTTTTTTGATATAGTTGATTTGGAGAATTTTTTAAAGAATTTATACCATTATATCACGGGTTCCCATTAATATAATTCATCAATGTGTGCATCCAAAATAATTGGTAGCACTTCACTGAAACGCTATCATATACTGTATGGTGTCTCGTTTAGAGAGAGTGTTTAGAGGTATTGATTATACTCAGGACGCTAAATAGATCTACTTTCCCAAATGGGGAGCGTCACATGGGAACCCGTGATATAATGGTATAAATTCTTTAAAAAATTCTCCAAATCAACTATATCAAAAAACACATAGATATATTGGAGAAAACATATGCACTGCTTCTAAATGAGCTCACCAACCTTGCCGTGAGACTTATACAAACTACGCGTATTTTGGAAGAAGATAAAGAGCATTATATATAAGGGTTCCTATGTGGCTTTTTGGAACGCTTTACTTTATAACCTTATTTATTTGTAGTGTGTCTTTGACTAGATGGTCATTTTTAGTATATATTTAATAAAAGTTAATTTTTAATCCTATTCGGTGAAACATTTTTTGGATAATTAGGATTTTTGTGCCACGGTGAAAGAGATATTAATATGGCAGGATTTTTGACAGAAAGCATTGATACTGCTTCTTGGCTGAATGAAGCGAAATCAGTTTTTTCAAATCAAGACATAGAAAAATCGATGCAATCAACATCTATTAACCATGCCTTTAAAAATCTTACTAAAATTTACAAAGAGTTTGTCAGGTCGTGGTGGGAGGTTCAGGGCCTGGGCAAGTACTTGGAGAACAAGATAGTCCCAAGAGGCCTCCGTGTACATATTCTGCCACCACAAAAGATGCGAACACCAACATTTATGTCAAAATGGGAGAAGGAGGCCACGGAGAGCTCCTTGAGATTGATGACTCTCCTATTGGAAGAAGAAAAAACAAATTTGGAGAGGAATACTAAAGATCTTGAACAAACAATCCAAGACATCAAACGATTTTCAGAGGATTCTGAATACGAAAAGAAAGAGAAAACATTAAAATCAACAATTGATAAATATACCATCTATTTAAAAGAACGAAAACATTTTTTGTATACACGTGATGCAAAAGATTTTTCGGAGAATAGTGCTTATGATGTTCGATCAGTTACAGAATCAGAAAGAAGCTCTTCAGATGGAGAACTCTCGGGTACAGACAATTCTGGAAAATATACCCGTAGAGGAGATAAGGGTAGAGGCAGGGGCAATGGAAAAAATAAATCAAGCGGTCGAGGAAGGTATAATCGTCAGGATGGAGGTTCACCCGCCCCTTTTTTAGGCGCCCCCATTACAAACTATATGCTGAGGGCAAGAAGATAAATAACAACGATGTCTCAGCGCATGAGACGACCACTACCCACTCGGATGAACTCCAAGTTATCAATCTTTCAGGTAGAAGTCTCAAAACAACGGAGATGAATTTACTAAAAAAAGGACTTTCCTTTATACCAACGAATAAATACGAGAGCTTCCAGTGGACTAAAGACATTGCTTTATTTCTCCGAAAACTCAAATGGAAAAAATTTTTTATGATTCAAGACCGGAAAAAATGTAATGAAATGGGGATTGACCTAAAGAACATTAGTTTCCTCAATGATCTAGAGGATCTATCCTTAGAAGGCCAAAAAGACCCTGGGGATGGACCATTCACGACCCTAAAACATAAAAACACAAAGAACCCTCCGGCTGGAGACTATCCTCATATTGAAATATTTGAAGCCATGGTTAATAAGGAACTGAAAAATCTGGCTCAGGAACACAAAATTGTCCATCAGCAGAATCTATCAGCTGAAGAAATAAAGGCACTGCTACAATTAGAAAAAGATCAAATCGGTGGTCATAAAACCCTCCGACAAGGGGGGAAATATAGTGATTCTTGACTGTGAAAAATACAAAGAAATGTGTTTGAACATACTGAAGGACGACACCAACTATGCCATTTTAAGGGTAGATCCAACTAATATATTTTTGAAACAATTGAAAGATCTCTTAACATCTGCTAAAGAACAACATTTGATTGATGAGAATGAATATCAATACCTCTATCCACAATACCCTAGGATAGCCACTTTTTATGGTCTACCAAAGATCCACAAGGGCCTGACCCCCTTAAAGGGCAGGCCCATTGTGTCGGGCATAGGGAACATCACAGAAGGGATAAGTACTTACCTCGATAGGGTCCTTCGACCTTTTGTGGAGTCACTGCCATCCTACGTAAAAGACACTACGGAAGTCTTGAAACGATTAGAGGGCATATATATTCCGCCTGGAGTTAAGCTCGCAAGTTTGGATGTCGAATCCCTATACGGTTCAATTGTACATACCAATGGACTAGATGCAGTCAGACACTATCTAAAACAGAGAGGGACTTTTGCCTCTAAACATAACGAGTTTGTGTTAAATTTACTATCATTTGTCTTGGAACATAATTTTTTTCTTTTTGATGGGCGGATCTTCCGCCAGCTCAGGGGGACGGCTATGGGGAGCCCTTGTGCTCCCACATATGCTAATCTCCTCCTGGGCTGGTGGGAAGAAAAAGTCGTTTTCAATGACATCAATGAAAAGTGGACTTCCATGGTGCACTGTGGGTCCGCTATATTGATGATATCTTAATCTTATGGTCCGGTGAAACAGAGGAATTCCACGAGTTTGTTAAAATCCTAAACATTAACAATTTGAATTTGTTTTTTACTGCTGAAATTGAAAAAGACAGCCTAACCTTCTTGGACTTGAAAATCATGAAGACCGAAACTGGATCCCTTGAAACAAGAATATACAAGAAACCAACCTCTACTTATAATCTACTTCACTGGACGAGTTACCACCCCTACCTTTTGAAAAGGGGGATACCTAAGGGGCAACTAATGAGAACAAAACGAAATTGTTCCAATGAAGGAGAATATCAAAATCAAGCAAGGGAGATGATGGAGAGATTCCATAACAGAGGGTATCTGATGGACGTTGTGACAAAAGCCAAAGAAGTGGACAAGATGGATAGGAATACACTTTTGACCCCTAGAAATAAGGCCATTGATGGGTCTGAAGCTTTACGAATTATCGGGACATTTGACGACCGTTCGCAACAAGTGAGAAAAATTGTTGAAAACTACTGGCATGTCCTACTAAAGGACAAGGACTTGGCCCCATATTTATCAACAAGACCATTGATAACCTATAGACGGGGTAGGAATTTAAGAGATCGTCTAACGCATAGCCACTTCACGAAACCATCAACCATGTCAACTTGGCTACACGACAACCCGGTAAAAGGCTGCTATCCCTGTTCCACATGCAAGGCCTGTAGTTATATTAAAAGAGGCACCAACTTCACTAGCTCGGCTACAGGGACAGGCTACCAAATACGCGATTTCATAAATTGTAAATCGAATGGAGTAATATATCTGGCAACTTGTCCCTGTCCGTTGGATTATATAGGGAAAACAAAACAGCAGTTCAGACGCAGAATTTTGTCACACATTGGTAACATAAATCGAAACGAACGTACTAGTCTTGCAACACATGTACGCAATGTTCATAACAATGATCCTACCACCATTAAGTTTCAGGGCATTGAAATTCTGAGAGATGATGGCAGACGAGGCGATCAAGACACCAAATTACTGCAGAAGGAAAGTGCCTGGATCTATCGGATGGAGTCCCTATCACCTAAAGGCCTGAACGAACAACTGTCTTTCCTACCATTCATTAACAAAAAGTAATATCTATTTACAGTATAGAGAACTGAATAATCAACAAGACATGATTATTATTAACACTGAAAACTCGAACCAAAAGAATTTGTCTTTTCTATCTGTTTATAAACAACAAAGAATGCCTTAACTTCAAGTAACATCTGATGGAAAAGTGAATAGCTGATAATGTGGAATGAGTAATTTTGAAAATGGAATTATTTTATTCCATCTTTACCTTTAAGGATATCATGATTTTTCTACGAAGTAACTACTGAATATCTACACTGATTTCGCTATTTACGAATCCCTCCCAAATCATATTATCGCCCTCCAGAAGATATAAGATAATGCAATAAGGAATGTAAACACACGTAACAAACCGATGTCTTCTGGTTCATTTTTTGTCCGCACTAGAATGATTCTATGAGGTCAGGATGCCATTAATATTGAAACAATATAGTATGAGGTCAGGATGCCATTAATATTGAAACAATATAGTATGTACATATATTGATCTAATGAAAAGAAAATTAATATACTTAATTGACTATATGGATTAATATATGAACCTTCAGTGAATATGGCCATGAATAACATGTGAATTCCATAATTTTGGGACTCCATATATATAAAAATGCATGAATAAATTAAATTAGTAAACACTGTACATTGTAGGTATGGTGTTCCAAGAGTCCCGGAACTGTGTAGTTAAAAAATGGAGATTGGGATGTCTTTATCTACTGTATATTTGGAACCACCAAATTTAAAAAGAACACCTGACCTTTAACATCATAAAACAAATGAATGCGGCATAACAATGAAGAACCATTAGGCTAGGTCTCTCTAGACACCATAGCACTTAAGGCAGCATTAACAGGCTGTAATAGATACATCTATTACTGTGTATATCCATGAAACCTCTGTTGTCACTTTGTAAATTATGGAAAATAAAGTGATGAACATAAGCGCATGCGCAAACCATAGCGTCTAGTTGCTAAGGAGACCTTCTTATAACGCGCGGCTAGTTCTTTATCTCCGTTGTTTCATTTTTAGAAGAGGGGATTTGCATGAACCACGCATGCGCGAAGGTCTCTTGCAAATCATGCGAGAAAAGAGGACGGATATATACTAGTGGTTACTATGGAGACTGCTGTGTACCGCGCGGCTATGTCCTTCCCCTATCACCGTGATATAGTGATACGAGACATTTAAGGACTGCGCTTGCGCGGGATTTGATCGCAAAACACGCGAGAAAAGGTATTGACGTGTACTTCCCAGCATTATCTGAATGGTACAGGCGATACTTACCCCCGGACCAAGATTGGTGGATACAACAAGGGAGGTGGGGACACAGATACAAAAGGTGAGCACCTCGCCGGTCATACCATTTCTGCATGATGCTCGTTAGGAGCTGTATAGCTGCTACTCAGTAGGGAAAAAGAAAAAAACAAATCCCTTATGCAGTTTAGAGATGAATCCTCTTGATGAACTATCACAGTTATAGACTAAAATGTATATACTTTAATGGAAATTTAACTTAAAAACATGAATGGGCTCACACACATGCGTATCGCATGGACGAACAAAACAACCACACAAAAACACAAAGGTCGCCTCTTCCTTATCTCAGGAAACTTATGGAGGCTAGAAAAATCAATATTGATAAAGGACTACTAATGTTATGTCCTCTATTTTTTATTTGTATCACATAGGAGGTAGGAGGAAGGCTCTATCTGCTGTAGGGCGCCTGTAAGTATAATGCCCCCCGCAGAGTATTTTAGGTAGGGAACCTCTTCCTAACAAAAATTCGCCCCTCTGTGATTACAATATAGCGCTTAGCGCATGACGAGATGGTTCAAATAGGAGAAACTCCAAGAGAACTAGACCCTTATGCGCAAGAATTACGGCGCAGACCAGGGTTATTCAATTGCAGTATGCTCGGCTCAACGCGTTTCCCCACACGAATGTGGTTCATCAGGAGCACAAATATTTTGAAGAAAGAATGATAAATCAGGATGATAACTGATTCTGCTTTTTGTTGTTTTTTCGTGATAAATAGATATTTTAAAATATTAGAACAGGGTGGCTTGGGAAAGCGCAATTTATGTGCTCGATCATATATAGACTGGAGAATACTTAGAGAACTAGCCTTGAGAATACTTAGCTAGGGAAACGCGTTGAGGTTTAGAAAGAAAGGACTAGGTCAATAAATCAGCTGTTTTCCCAGGGCATGATATGAGATAAAAATCGGCATATGGGAAAACTGAGCCACTAACCATTGGAAACCTGAATGTGGTGCTTAATACATAACTAGCCCACATAATAAGACAGGAGATCCACATGCATAAGTAAAGATCTGCAAAACTATATGTGCAGCAAACCCATATGCATGATTTAGAATCCAATGGATTAAGTGGGCTTAATATAATATCTTGCTGATTTACTGACTGAGGGTACAAACAGCTGACATTATCACATTGCCTGCTGTACAATTAAAAATAAAACACGTCCGATACTTACGTGGAAAAGGATTTGATGAGGGTCCTAATAAAGATTTTCATACAGCTACGAGCATTAATGAGTGATTAACACCACTCAAAAATCTACTGTATAAGGTGTCCATATTGAGAGTCGATATAACTAATACCAGGAGAGCATATAGAATCATCAACCATGGTGTAATTCATGCACCACAGGGATGATCAACATAAGGCTTGCATTATAAACCTCAGCCTGGTATAGAATTTATTTTATCACTAATGTGACGCTCCCCATTTGGGAAAGTAGATCTATTTAGCGTCCTGAGTATAATCAATACCTCTAAACACTCTCTCTAAACGAGACACCATACAGTATATGATAGCGTTTCAGTGAAGTGCTACCAATTATTTTGGATGCACACATTGATGAATTATATCAATGGGAACCCGTGATATAATGGTATAAATTCTTTATAAAATTCTCCAAAACAACTATATCAAAAAACACATAGATATATTGGAGAAAACATATGCACTGCTTCTAAATGAGCTCACCAACCTTGCCGTGAGACTTATACAAACTAAGCGTATTTTGGAAGAAGATAAAGAACATTATATATAAGGGTTCCTATGTGGCTTTTTGGAACGCTTTACTTTATAACCTTATTTATTTGTAGTGTGTCTTTGACTAGATGGTCATTTTTAGTATATATTTAATAAAAGTTAATTTTTAATCCTATTCGGTGAAACATACATTCACTTTAATAGAGCAGAGCTGCAGTACTAGACACAACCCCATGGACGAGGGCGGCACTATGTTTGGAAAAAAGTTATCACGCCATTTCTTGTTGCAGTATGTACTCCATAGAAACAAGACACACTCAAAGATGGCGGATTTTCATTTTTTTCCATGGTACCAAACCCTTTTTTTTGTATTTTTTACCTAATGGGTGTTTTGAGTTGTTTTTTTTTAATTCTTTTTTTAGCTTTTACTAGTAGTAAACTGACTGTGACATCTAAAGGGTTAAACCACCAGATCAGAGCAAACTCCGATCCTGTGTAATGAGTTTTTTCAGAAGCCCTTACCTGGTCACCATTAATGCAGTTTCTGGCAGCCCTGTATCACGTCAATGTTGGGCAGAAGGGAGGATGGGAACGAGGAGACAGAAGTCTCTGCAATGCTCCTATTCAGCTCAGCCTTTTTCCAAAAGAAACATCTGTTCTGTTGAGGAGCTCACCCCTAGGGCTAATCCTGCGCACAGCAGTTTCTCTCACAACAGGGAGTATCCCTGATTCTTCACAGCATGGCTGAACAGACTCAGGGGAGTATCCCTGAGGCGTGGCTGGGACTAAAAAGCAGCCCTAGCACACAAACCCAACCAGCCCACATGCAAAATCTCCCCCACTGTCGAAAAATAGCAGCGCACTATGCTTGCAGGAGCAGACTTTGCGTTACTTGGTCATTAGGGTTATGACTTTTTTCAAATGTTTTCAAATTTGAAAGCCTGTGGTGGCAAACGATGACTTTTAGCTTATAACTCTCAAAAACGATTTTCATTTTGTTAAATTGTAAAAAAAACCTCTGTTGTTTTAGCCTGAGCATGAAATCTGAAAACAAAATACATACCATTAACATGAGAATTGTGAATTGATGATGTTAACAGTATTTGAACCAATTTTAAATAATAAACCGAATTTAGAGCATCACTATCCAGCACTTATTCATTCTCTGTGACTCATTATTTAAACTTTGCACATGACCTAGTAACCTTGTTGACAAAAACTTCTTGTATTCAAGCTTGCATTAACCCTTTCCTTGTGGATAGGCTTCTTTTCTTATGTTTTACATCTACAGGAGTAGCACAATACTGTATTACTGTTTTACTATATTACTGTATTACTGGAATAGTTGTGTGGCGTATATAGATCATATTAAGCGGATATGGTAGGCAGCAAGCGGATGGATGTTGAAAATGTTACACAGCAGATGGTATTCCATATAAAAGAAAAACAGAATGTGAGAAAGTTGAAAAAGGTTGATGTTGATTACAGAATCTAACTCAGGAGGTAGTCTAAGTGAGCCTTATAGGAAGAATGTGTTGATAAAGAAAAAAAGAAGGGTATTGGAGTGAAAATGCTGGTTTCATGTATAGTTATTGTCTCTGGGAGAAGGAGGAGGTGGCTGCTTCTTCCTTATGGATGATGGGAAGTCAAATGGTAATGCTAACCCTCTTGATGAGGAGGCAGCACATGATGCACTTGCTCCTATTGCGCCAGATCCACCACCATACAAGCCCTTGGATGAACTTGTTGGCATTGCACACAAAGGAATAAGGTGTGCCGAGATGTTTGCCTGGCTTGATAGTACTCTTAGACTTAGTCAGGCCATGCCCCTGGTGGCCATTTTAGTGCCAGTCATGGCCTGCAGCCATTTTAGAATCTGCTGTAACAATACCGCCGAAGCGCCATCTTGGCTTCATAGCAAGCACAGTCTGGCTTCTCATCTCCCATAGGTGTATTTTTTACCTAGCATCCCAATGCTTGCACTGATTGTAGTACACAACATCAGTGATGAGTGCCTTCTCTGAATTGCATAGAAATAGTCAGAACCCCTCCATCCTGTGTCCTCTGTGTCTTGATGATATGTTGTTTATCTTAAGTGTGTGCTATAAAATATGGTCAGTATGATAATGTGGGATATTTAGTCATAGTAGAGGAATATGTATGGTCTCCTTAAGACAAATGTCTGGTAGTATCTGCACTGAGGGGACAGGTTGCTATGGGTTACAGTAGCACTGTCAAGGATCAGGGATAGTAGACAGCAGGACAGACTTTTTTAGAAAAAAAATTATGATTAGATAATGCAGATAGTCCTGGGATAAGACAGTGAAGGAATTAAAGTTTACTGTAGTATTACATGAAGTTGACAGGCAATGGCTTGAGTGCTGGCTCTGTGTGGTACGGTTAGCTCACAAATGGTTAAATAATTTCTTTCATATGAATGCTTACTCCTTGTGAAGCTGCTTCCTCCCATCACCTCCCTTCCTCACCCTCCAGCCTCACAGAATTTGTTGTATACCAGTCACACAGAGAAGGAAGAAGGGGGGGGGTGTGTGGAAGAGTGTGACTGACTTTATAATGTAGTCTGGGAGTGATACTCTGTTTGCGTGAAATGAATAGAGACTTGTAATGAAGATGAACATGATGAAGTGAATTACAGTGTTTTAGTACAAGTTTGTGGAAATAACAAAGGTACAGGGATCTTAAGGCATATTCTTGCTGTTATTTGTGTAAATGTAAGTTATGTGATTGGTTTGCAATGAGTTTAATTGTTAAATGGTGTTACTGTTGTGTTTTCAGCATGATAATATCATGTAAGAGGAAAAAAACAAGTTGTTGATAACCTCTATGTGAGACCCGAGTGTTCCTATTAGGGGAAAAATATTACAATGAAACTAACGGTTAGGTATAGGATTCTAAAAACAGTTAGCATTTTGTTTATTTTCTTTTACCTTCTCTCCTTGATAAGAGGAATTCCGGGTGAGGGGGGAGTGATTTAGGTTAGAGAATCAAGTGAGCTTTTTTCTGCAGATGATTGGAGTAGTAGTAGTTCCGTGAATTTTTATGCTATGCAGTAAGCATTGCGTGTAAAGAATCATATGGTTATTAATATTTATATGAGAGAGAAAGACTTGACCGCATGGATGGATGAAAGTTAATGACAAGTGTTCAAGCTGTGATGAATGTAAAATGTGTGATGAATATATTGAGTAAGGATAAAAATTTCTCTCCCCTACGCATAAGACTCTCTTGGCCCACTAAGTGTGGGATGTGAATTTCATCTACTTTTTTTTTTTGCCTTTGCATATGTACGTGTCAGTGTACACTGCAGTTCTGGCATTAGATTTATGAACTCAGAAGTCCAGGATAAGCAATAATAAACACTGTGCTGAAGTGCACTTTTTTTGTAGATTGATGTTCCAACTGACAAGGCATTGCAGGAAAAAAGCACTAGATTTTACACACCTTGTAAATCAGGTCTATTTTTTTCTCTCAGCCCTGGGAATACCAGGCCTTTTAAATATTGCTTGTGGTGCGCCCTCATGTGTTAGAAATAGTAGCAGCAGCTGGACAAAGTTCTGAGATAGTTTTCAATTTATCTGTAACAGTATTAGGCCACATGATGTCACGGCCAATACTGGCACAGGTTCTGCTCAAACTTTGGTTGACAGAATGTCACTTTCGCCTACAGTGTGCTCTGTTCATGTCATGCTACATGTCAGCGCTGCAACACCCTCAACCCAGCTACCATGCTACATCTGGAAAAGGAATGGTAGGGATAACCATGTGATGGTTTTCCTTTCGGCCTGATACACATGACTATGTACTAGCTAATGGCCAAGGAGATAGGGGATTCAGTCATGTTCTTGATAAGTCATTAGATAACCCTGATTTTGCACTCTTTGTGGATGGATTGAGATATGGTCAAGACGGCAGGTTCTATACAGGTTATGTTGTACTCTTCTTATATGATATGGTCAAAACCGAACTCCTTTCATCTCACATGTCAGCCTGAATTGCGAGCTCTGGAAGAAGCATGCAAGGATGCTCAAGAGAACATGACTAACATCTACACAGACTCACGTTATGCATTTGGCATTGTTCATGACTATGGACCCATCTAGAGAGTGAGGTCATTCTTAACAGAAAATAAAAAAGCAATTAAAAATAGTAAAGTTGTACAGGCACTGATGGAAGCCCTCTTGCTGCCTGAGAGAGTGGCCTGAAAGCATAACAAAAAGCCACTCCAAGGATGGCACAAAAGAGGTAACCAGAAATCACCTGACTGATCAGGCTGTGAAGACAGCCACACAGAAGCCTAGACTTGATCCTTCAAGGGTTGGGGCAAGACAGGTACCCCATCAGACGTTACCCCTGGTGGATTATGACCTGTTGATACAGTTACAAAAGGAACAATGGGAACCAGTGGGAGGGGCAGAGACACCTGGAGATAAATGGATGGTATCCAACAAGCCTTGTCTCCCATAAACCCCTATCCCATCATGGCTCCGGCCTCCCATGGAAGTACACACCTGTCAAAAAAAGCTATAACAGATGTGGTCTCTAGCCACTGGTATGCACCAGGATTTAGTGTCATGGCAGCTAAGTACAAACAAGGCTGCCTGATTTGTGCACAGCACAACTTGGGTAGGTCTGTATAGGCTCTCATGCATTGCACCCCTCGTCCTGTCTACCTATTCTAGTGTCTTCAAATAGACTATGTCCACCTGCCAAAGGGTGGGCAGGTACGAGTATGTGCTAGTCTGCATAGACCTGTTCTCAAGGTAGCCAGTCTGGCCTACCCACTCACAACACCACCGCCAAGAACTGATCTCTGAGGTGGTATTCAGGTACGGTGTACCAGAGACAATTAAGAGTGATGGAGGCACTCCATTTATGAGTGAAGGGATGCAGAAAGCAATGAAAGTGTTGGGGGTAGAACAGGTCTTTTATGCTCCATACCATCCGCAAAGCAGTGTAAAGTAGAGAGCTTAAATGGTACGTTAGAAACCACGACCCAGAAGGCCATGGAAAAACTCAATAGACCATGAACCGAGTGCCTCCCCCTGGCACTCTTCTCCGTAAGGTACACACCTAACAGAATAGGCCTCAGCCCATAGGAGGTACTTTTTGGGTCGGCACCAAGGTTAGGATTGTATTTTCCACAATAACTCCAGATGCAGCATGATAGCTTGACAAACTGTCTTATTGCTCTCACAAAATGCTTAACTAATGTATATTCTCGAGTGTTTTTTTCCCTTCCAGATCCTGACAGCTTAGAAGGAACTCATTCTGTGAGGAGATTGGGTGGTTACCAAAAGACACGCACGCAAAGTTCTAGAACTCAGACTTGATGGTCCATAACAAGTGTTCCTGACCACTGCTACAGATGTTCAGCTGGGAGGACAAATCCAATTGGATACACGCGCCTCATTGCAAGAGAGTCTCCCCACCATAATGTACATATGCTTTCTCCTAGGTGGTTCAATCCCTGTTCACAACTGTGGTTCCATAACTAAGACTCTGAAGGGTCTAACTGAGCTCTCTAAAGAACTAGTAGCAAATTTTGGCATCTCCGACCTCTTTGGTGACTGGTGGACTGATACTTTCGGGATGTGAAGCCACTGGATTTCATCTTTTGCTAAAACTTTAGTGACTTTTCTTGCTACTTTTGCTTTTATTGACTGATGCATTATTCTGTGCCTTTGAGGGTTCATCTCTAAGACTATTAATAGTGCTGTCCGCTATGTATTATGAGGTTTTAGCTACTGACTTTGATATTGAATTCGCTTTATATCAACTCTCCATTCCTACAGCACTATTCCAAGATACTTTTTCTTGTGAACACTAGGGGGACATCTGTCGGGGAATCTGGGAAGTTGTGTAGGAATTCCGGCTTAAGTTACTAGGGCATTTGTAAGTACCTGGCTAGCTGTTCTCCTAGCTGCTCTAAGAAACAAATGGAGGGACTGTTATAGTAATAGGTTTTTCAAATCAGCCTAGACAAACGCGTGTGTGTGTGTGTGTATATATATATATATATATATACTGGTACATCTTACTCTTTAGTGCATAACTAGCATCTAAATGGTTAACTCAGTTTTTGTTGTACACTGGTATGTAGATGTAGGCCCATATGCTGTCACGGCTTAGGAATGTCTAGAGATAACGGTTTCTAATCCCTTATGCATATAGAAACTGCTAGAACAGTTTACACAGAACTGTATAAATATAGCCCTTCCCTGAAAAACAAGGCAAAGTAGTGCGAAAAAAACTAAACAAAACATACTCACCTTCCTTTAGCTGCCAGGGTTCAGCCGTGTCCTCTCTGCGCTGTCCCTGGCTCCGCTATGCAGTTCTTTGAGCCTGTCATTCATTCAGCGAGAGCTGCCTGTGATTGGCTGAGTGCCTAAATCCCCACCTGCTCAAAGAACAAATAAATGTGAAGAGAGCTAATCACACAGCTCTGCGGCTCTCTTCGGATGAGGAATCCAGCTATTTCTACATGCCGTCCTGGATTTAAGGTGCCGGTGAGATAGATTCCCCAGGTCTTTTCTCACCCAAGCACCCAGTGAGTGTTTTTCCTGCTTCACCTAAATAATCCATTTATTCTCGTATATTTACTTGGCGCTCTCCTCATTTGTATATATTTTTGCTCAAAGAACTGCATTGCAAAGCCGGGGACAACGCAGAGACAAGACTCGGCTGAGCCCCAGCAGCTGAAAGAAGGTGAGTATGTTTTTTTATGTTTCATACTACTTTGCCTTGTTGTTCAGGGAGAGGCTTATATTTCAAGCCCTTCCCTGAAAAACAATTATGGGTTGCCAGCAGCTGTATCCCCTACCGCAGCTGTCATCTGTGACAGCTGCAGTAGGGAAATCTTTATTCCCGTGCGGATTTAGAACTCCTTTGCCGCATCTGTCATAGATGTGACAATGTAGATAAAGGGTTCCACAGCAGCACCTGATTTTAGGCAGAGTATGCCAATATTGGCAAAAACGTGTGCAGGTTCAAAAAACGGGGTTGGATCCAGTCCCTCAAACAACAGTCCAAACAAGAAGAAGTATGAACAGCACAATTAGGTGCAATAATAAAAGTTTACATCCACATGGATGACACTTTATTTTTCATAGGCATAAAAAACAGGCGACGTTTGGACTGCACAGCCGCAAAGCTTGACAAAGAGTCGAAACGTCACCTGCTTTTTATGCCAATGAAAAATAAAGTGACATCCATGCGGATGTAAACTTTTATTATTGCACCTAATTGTGCTGTTCATACTTCTTCTTGTTTGTCATAGATGTGACAGGTGCAGCAGGGAATTCTTTATTCCCTGCGGGGATGAAGAAAACATCTGCTGCACGCGGCAGATGTGTTCTTCATCCCCGCGGGGGACACAGCAGTGGCGGACAGGTAAGTATATTTTAATTTTTTTATGTTTTTTACACTAAAATGGTTGTTTTTCATGGAAGAGCGTATATTTAAAGCTCTTCCCTGAAAAACAATTAAGGGGTGCCGGCAGACCACTGCCTTAAATGGAGCCACCGGCAGCAGCCTGCATTCATGCGTGTTTGCGCATGTATGTACGGCACACACTCGTGTGAAGCCACCTTTAGGAGTAGAGCTGGTAATGACAAAATTGTCAATACATCCCAGATAAAATTCAACTTGGCTTTATTTCAGCCACAAAACACAAGTTATGTGGTATACAGTCACATACAGCACATAAATGTATGGAACAGCAGAAAATAAACTTCTGCCCATTTGGGAACAAACTAAGATTGACACAAATTTGAGTTCTATAGGTTCAAGCTTGATAAAGACCTAGTAACAACAGAGGTCGAAACGTTGCAGCCATACTTTGGATGGAGGAATAAAGTAATTTTATTATCTTTTGCATCGTGGTGCTGCCATGGATCTTTTCTTTGTATGTATATCCTATGGAACTGAGGTCTGGGTACCTTTTACTATTGGCTCTACACCTTCGGATCCTTCCCTATTTAGGAATAAGTGAGTGCTGCTAGTATAAAACTTTTCTATGGTAGTTTAGAATATATTTGTTGCATTTTGAACCTCCTGGATCTTGGTCATACATATCTCTTCAGATAAAATATAGGAATTTTTTATCTGGAACCACGTTTCTAATATGACAGCATTAGTTCCATGTATACTGTAGGTAAAGGGACACTTTAACAGGAATACTGTCTTACAGTGGAAAAGCAGCAGTAACATTAAAAGAACATTAATTAGACCTTTCATTGGAAAGTGTCTTCCTATGCTGATAACTTGCAGAAATATCACACCTTGATGTTTATGTTCGAGAAAATTGATGAACCTTGTTTTAATGGAACAAAAGATGTACTTTTTTTTACCACTGCAAGTTAATTTAATTGCAATCCAGTAAAGTCCTGAGAGAGAAGAAGACACACAAAGACTATGAGGGGAGAGAAATGCAGAGCATTGTAGCTAGCTAGTGAAATGGTCAATGTGAAAGAATAGCATAATGATTATATAGAACAGTAAGTCAAAAGACAAATGAGAAAGAATAAGCAGGAGTCGGGCTAGTTTGTAAAGAAACTGCATCAGTACTTCTTGCATGTGTGTTGGATTTTATAGTAAAGCTCCAGTACTGCTTACCTGCAGATGCTATCAGTATAATACAGTTGCCATTTACAGTAGCCTGTGTTCTGTGATTGATCTAATCATGCGGGCTGTTGCAATATCTGTCGTCATCAGTTCTTCACAGTCCCATTCACAAAACATAGGCTAATTCTAAATGGAGCAAGTTTTCGGTGAGTGTCATATTGAAAAGTTGCTCATATTCTGAACTAATAAAGAGGTTTTCCATCTTTATGCAGCTAAAAAATAATCAATTTTAAAAAGTACAACTTTCTATTATATTATGTTTATGGTCTTCATTATTTTTAGGATCTGTGTATGCTGCTGGTGAATGATAACAGTAGATGACAGCCAGAGACTAAAACTGGCATATACTTAGTCCTGCTCTCAGCTA
Organism: Eleutherodactylus coqui; assembly: GCF_035609145.1. Taxonomy (NCBI): domain Eukaryota; kingdom Metazoa; phylum Chordata; class Amphibia; order Anura; family Eleutherodactylidae; genus Eleutherodactylus; species Eleutherodactylus coqui. Next base: position 93,568,425 of record NC_089843.1, on the reverse strand, counting down.
AGAAGTAAATACAATTGTATCCAATCTATATTATGCAATTCTTTGTGAACTAAGTAGTTTGGACTCCAGAGTGGTGCACTGTAGCAAACTGCTAGCGAAAGTTTTACTGTTGCTGATGTATTTAGCTATATAAGATAATACTCTCATGTAAATATTTTATACGTTGTGTTGCGCTGCATATAATGTCTTACTAGTAATTATTAGGAAATTATAGTACCAGTGTTTCTGGTGGCGCCACACAGCTCTGCTACATGCACATCCCACATACACCTGTTGGTACATGAGCGTGTGACAGAGACACACAGCTGTGCTACATGCCATGCGCCTGACAGACACAGATCTGCTATATGACATGCCCATCACAGACACAGCTTTGCTACATGCCATGCGCCTGAGAGACACAGCTCTGATATATGCCATGCGCAGAACAGAAACAGCTCTGTTACATGACATGTGCGTCACAGACACAGCTTTGGTACATGACATGCGCCTGACAGACATGACATGCGCATGGTTCAAACACTGCTCTGCTACATTATATTGCATGAGAGACACAAATGTGCCACAGTACATGCGCATGTTAGAAACGCAGCTCTGCTACAGGACATGCGTGTCACAGACACAGCTTTGGTACATGACATGCACCTGATAGATGTGACATGTGCATGGTACAAACACAGCCCTGCTACATTATATGCGCATGGCAGACACAGCTGTTCCACAGTACATGCACTTGTTACAAACTCAGCCCTCCTACATGACATGCATGTCACAGAAACAGCTTTGCTACATGACATGTGCCTGACAGACATGACATGCACATGGTACAAACACAGCTCTGCTACATTATATGCACGTGGCAGACACAGCTGTTCCACAGTACATGCGCATGTTACAAACTCAGCTCTGCTACATGACATGCGCGTCACAGCACAGACACAACTCTGCTACATGACATGCGCATCACAGGCACAGATGTGCCACAGTACATGCACATTTTGCAAACTCAGTTCTGCTACATGACATGCGAATGTTACAAACACAGCTCTACTATGTGACATATATCCATGCTGACTATACACATTACACGCACAGCACATTAGACAAACAGCCACTCACAGCTCTAATACATTTATGCTGACTGTACACATGACACACACAGCTCCTGGATACAGTGATGAGCCCCTGGTCATGTGATCCCTGACTCCACTCACACAAGTGATCACATGGCGGTGACATCATTACTGGCCCTGGTAGCTTCTGTTGGCTTATCCAGTATACAGTACTACAAAACTCCAGAATGGCTCCTCCCACAGCAGTGATGTCACTGCTGGTTCTTCAGCTTGCCAGATCTCTGTGGTGGTGGTAGGTCGGTTTCTCCTGTCAGGACCACTGATCTTTGGTGGCAGTAGGTCGGTGTCTACTGTCAGGACCGCTTAGTTGTGCCTGACATAGTAACTGCTTAGTTGTATTCTCTGTGTGTTAGGACCTGCTATGACGTCACCAAGGGTGGAACTTTTATGTTGCCAGGGAATGGGGCTATGATGTTGCCAGGGGGTGGGGCTATGATGTCAGCAGGGGCAGGGCTATGAGACTCAATCACTTACATACATACATACTAACGGACAAGTGGTCATTAGTAGTTTGATTTTGCATGTTGGCTGGAGGGCAAGCTGTGTTGCCCTGCAGCATTATGACATGTGTCGTGTGGTGGACAATTGCAGGAGAAATACAGAGGACTAGCTAGCCCCAGAAACAGCCAAATGCAGGCTGCTAACTAATTGTGGTGACTCCAATAAGCTGTGCCAGCACACAGTTCGGAGGGGGCTGTGAAGAACACATAAAAGGAGTTTGGGAATCATTGAGTAGATTATAGGAAAACCGTGTGAGATGCTGGCCCTGACCTGAGAGTCTGGGACTTGTACAACAGGGCGAGCAGGCTTGTCTTTCTGAGAAGATGTAGTGAAGACTGGAGGCTGTGGTTGAGGAGGTGGTAGACCTGAGGTCAGGAGTCATGATGCAAAGCCTTTGAAAAGCCAGGGAGAGGGGCCAATTACCAAGAGTGAGTCTGTGGGTGCAAAACAATTTGGTTGCTTTTCCAAGTGAGACCTAGAGTATGTGGCGAGCTAATAATGTAAGTGGGAAGCGCTACATGGTTTCCTCTTACAGCAATGCTGCTTGCAGACACTGTCAAAAGTATCTTAGAAGCCGCGTGGTTAAGCTATGCGCCCTACTTCCAGGACCTGGCCGGGATGGGGAAAAGGGGAAGTGGGTATCGGCTGAGTACTAGGTGAAAAAGGCGCTTGCCAGTGCCTTACAGTAAAGCGCCTGTGGTACTGTGTAAAAAGCCTCTCTGCCAGCCAGGGCCATGGCCGGAGAGGGGAGAAAGTAAAGTGTGCTCTGGGTGAGCAGGGAGATATTGCTGCCCCCTCTATGATACATGTAGTGATGTGGTTAACACGTCACTGCGCAGATTAGGCCATTGGTAAGACAGTGTGTGAGGGAATGCATTTCTGCTTTTCGCCTCTGGAATAAGTCAGAATGCTTAAGAAAGTTCTGGGTGCAGGGAGGCACTCTGTGTATAAGCATGGAGAGCTGCAGCACAAGAGGGCCCAGTTGCAGCAGCTTTGTGAGAAAGTGTGGTAGTAAGAGCTGCCTAGCTGGGGTCTACAGTGATTTGGTGTCAGCCACTGCTGATGGAGAGTGGCATAGATTGCTCTGTCCCCAAGCTTGGGAGTAGTGCAAACGTCATAAAAAGGGCCCCGATGCTCAGGGGGATCATTTTGCTGCAAAAGGGCACTGAGGACTAGAGACCCAGGTTTACAAGCTGTACAAGAGAGAGGAGTAACGCTGTGCTTGCAACAGCAGGACGATTACTGAGATTACAGACGACTCTCATTAAAAATGGCGTGTACACCGGGGAAGGACATGTACGGTAGAAAACAAGCCTGTTGATATGGGTAATACTATGAACAGAGCCTGGATACCACAAGTCACAGTGCACTGTGAGAATCCTGCAGTGGATTTCTGAGGTAGTTATGTATCCAGTTTAAATGTAAAAAAAAGGTAGGTAGACTTCTACGTCTAAAATCTTTTTTATTCATCAGGAACAGGTATCATGATGTCTGTTCCCTGAAAATAAAGAAGATTTTGGATGTAGAAGGGTACGTACCTCTTTTTAACATTGGCATTGTTATCCGCTGAAGTTGACGTCTTTTTCTGGTTTGGGCTCCATCTACTATCATCGCCTGGCTATGGGGTCCCCGCTTTAAAGGGTGATCTCTACTTTTTCTTACCGTATCTAGTTTAGTAGTACGATGTTTTAGAAGAGCTGTGATTAATGATATGCATAGAATATATATGGTGTAAGAGTGCAGCAACTCCCTTGGATTTTCAAGAGAGACGTGATATAGACGTATGTTATGTTATTACAGTGTGACATCTAGGAGGTCTTGTGTCTCAGTGGAAAGATGGAAGTCCTATGGGGTTGTACAAGATCTAAAATGTAGACTAAGTCCATGTATCAAAATATGTAGACTTGTTCTGACGGTTATGCTGTATGATGTTAAAGAGATGCAAATGGGAAATGCCATTTTATACTATTATGCAACTACCGGTAGCAATATTCAACTTTTAAATATTACGTCCCCTCTTATGGAGTGTTAAACTAACATTTGTTCAGTGAAGTTCAGTTTTTGCATAAAATATGTGCTTTCTCCACCTCCATTTGTCACCTCTGCAACATAGTATCACCTATGCCCTGTTGCAATAAAATGATTGGCAGTGGTATGTGGGCTCACTGAGAAATGCGGCACAGGCGATGGGCCTACCAGTGGTCCATTTGGGCTGCTACTGAAGCGATAATGGCTGTAGTGTATTGTTAGCTCAAGTAGTTAGCTCTGGGAAGTCTACAGGGACTCTGGGGATAGTCAGTCCAATGAATGAACTGGTGATGGTGTGAGTTATACTGTGCTCAAAGCCAAGGGAGGCTGTAGATAGATTCTGTTGAGAGGGGTTCCTGTGTGCCAAAAAGATAGCTACAGTGAAGTCTTCATGTCCTTTATGCCTGAGTTGTAACTTAGTAGCACAGTCCTGGACTAGACTGGACTGGGTGAAGTAGAAAGTGGGAAGGGGTGCATAGCAGAAGTAATTGCAAATTGGCTTAAATTGTTTGACAAATATCCCCTATTGTGCCTCTGGAAGTGACAGTAGCCAAAATGCTTGTGTGCCGAAGTGTCTGTGGTTATGCCCTGTAAGGCCAGATTCACACAACTGTAATTGTGCATGCAGTTGATTTTAATGGGTTCATTCACAAGCATGTATTTTGCATGTGCAATCGGGTTGCGCCAAAAAATACACAGCATGTTCTATTTTCCTTTGCATTTGCACAGGAAAATAGGACATATGGAACTAATTACACTAATTGCCTGTTTCGTGTGCTGCTGAGATCTGTAGTTCTAAGCTTCCTAGCAGCACAGCCCTCACAGAGTTAATTGATTGAGCTGGTTGGGTGTGGTACTTTCTGCTAGCCAATCCCCTGGGTCTGTGCTCACATATAAACCCAGCTCCTGGTCAGTCTGAAGCTAGTCTTGTACTGTTTGGATGTATCTGTGACATGTGTCCTGTTACTTGTTCTCTGTTCTGTTGCAGCTTGCTGAGTGATCTGTGCCTTACTATTCATGTCTGTTTGTACGTTTATTTTGTGTCAGTTTGGTCTGCTGAGTTTGTTTGCTATGTCTGCACTAGGTTGGCCCCTAGGGCCCTCTACTAGATGTGTCTTGCTAGTGTAGGGACTGCAAGATACGAGGGGCCTTGCTGGGGCTTGCAGCTTAAGTTCATTGGCCAATGCACGAACTAACACCTCGCATTTATATTCAGCCTATTAGTGTTTGCATTGTGGCTGCTGTATGCTGTGTATTCTGGCTCTGTGTGTCTTGTTGTTCAGTTCCTGTCATGTGAATGCATCCTGTTTTGGTGTGTGGCTCCTAGGATCAGCTAGGGCCCAGATCCGAAGACCGCTGGGCTGCCCTTATTGGGGCAATGTCCCCGCTCAGGTAGGGCCATGTCATTCTCCCGGTAGCACAGGGTCAGCTTGCAAGAAACCCGTGTGCGTATCCAGTCCTCTCTTTGGTCACGATCATGTGAGCCCCGTTCTTAGTTTGCCCACACAATTGTAACATTGCCAATTTCAATGGCTGGGACCGTGGTTGCTTGTTTTTTTCGCACGTGCAAATGCACACAATTTGTACGCACACAAAATACAGTTTAAAAAATACAAAGGAAACACACAAAAAGGCAACACAACTGATGAACAAATATCAGGCACAAATGCATATACACCCGTGTGCATCCAGCTAACAGGACATTTACACGGGATGATTATCGCTTAAAATTCTTTCAAAGGAACAAAACTGAGTGATAATTACATAGTAACATAGTTCGTAAGGCTGAATGAAGACAATGTCCATCTAGTCCAGCCTGTCTAACCTCCTGTTTTGTTGATCCAGAGGAAGGCAAAAAAAAAACCAAGAGCAGAAGCCAATTAGCCCTTTTGGGGAAAAAAATTCCTTCCCGACTCCCTAATGGCAATCAGACTGTTCCTTGGATCAATTGTCCAGTGTAAATGCAAAAAAGTAATTTACTATTCAGTATTGTTGACTTTTAGCCAGCATAAAAACCACCACCGGATCGTGGACTTGTCATTCAGTGTAAACGCTCAATGCTTCACATCGAAGTGGAAGTGTAGAGTGAGAAGCCAGAAAAGAAGCCTGTGATCCAGCGTTGATTTCTGTCAAGCTAAACACTCTGTACAAACGCTAACGATCTTAGTGCTGACATCAGCGCTTGTGCAGTCATTTAGACGACTCTCGTCCCATGTAAAAGGGACAAATGGCTGAATTGCTTAAATTTTGATTAATCTGCAACTGTCTTCTTTTAAAAATTGACCAACTCTAGAACTTCCCATGTTACATACTGATTAGAGATGAGCGAACGTACTCGGATAAGCACTACTCGTCCGAGTAATGTGCCTTATCCGAGTACCGCTGTACTCGTGCTGAAAGATTCGGGGCGCTCCGCTGCTGACAGGTGAGTCGCAGCGGGGAGCGGGGCAGAGCGGGCGGGAGAGAAGGAGAGAAAGATCTCCCCTCCGTTCCTCCCCGCTCTCCCCTGCAGCTCCCCGCTCCGCAGCGCGTCCCGAATCTTTCAGCACGAGTACAGCGGTACTCGGATAAGGCACATTACTCGGACGAGTAGTGCTTATCCGAGTACGTTCGCTCATCTCTAATACTGATGCATCCCACCCAAAGAAATGCCTTTATATGAACATGATATTAAGTAATGGCCAAATATGCATTTCATCAGTAGCGGTGTTCATCTATTGACAGGATGAGATTAGACTATAGGTCCTCATTAGAGATGAGTGAGCATACTCGTTAAGGGCAGATACTCGAGCAAGTATCGTCCTTTTCGAGTACCTGCCTGCTCATCAGAAAAAAAAAGGGTGCCGGCGTGTGACGGGGGGCAGGGATTAGTGGGGTTGGAGGGGGAGGCGAGGAGAGCGGGCGAGAACGGGGGGTGGGGGGATCTCTCTCCCCCCCCCCCGCTCTCCCCTGCTCACTCCCGCAACCCACCGCTCACCACCGCCGACACCCGAATCTTTTCTGACAAGTATCGCTCGAGTATCTGCCCTTTACGAGTATGCTCGATCACCTCTAGTCCTCATAGGCACAGATACGCTAGGAAGCTTTCCACAGTAAAAACTTCCTATACCAAGTGTGTCTATTTGCCCCTGGGATTTCTGCATCTCCTTTTATCATTCACCTCGCACAACATAAACACATTATTTGTTTTTTCTTGCTGGACAATTTCACCTTTTTTTAAAATGTTAATCGTATGGCATTTCTTGACATTTTGTGATCATTTAGAAATGAATACATTAATTATTTGCCCCTTGTTTGCTTTTTTCCCTAAAATAACATAAATCAGCAGATGCAAAATACATGAGATTCACTTTGTTTCCCCATACAGCAATCCCGTTGTCATTTTGTGATGAGAGTGACATTTGAGTTACAAGAAATTTATTTTTAAAATATTATTTTAAGATATGATTAATGCGAACAAGTGCAAGAAGGATTGCATCACTCTATTTTCATGTTAATTTGTAAATGTAGTCACTGGATTATGGGTAAAGAAAATGTGATTACGAGAGTAAAATTATAGAACTCTTTCAGGAGACAACTATACCAATATTAACCCCTTAGTGACCAAGCCTGCTTGCTACTCAATGACTAACTCATTTTTCACGTTTTTTCATCGCCTCATTCTAGGAGCTATAAGTTTTTTATTTTTTCCAATGACATAGTCATATATGGGCTTGCTTTTGGCCGGGCAAGTTAATTATTTTTAATGGCATCATTTTGTAGGTACATATAATGTATTGTATAACTTTTATTCATTTTTTTAGGGGGATTGGGGAAAAAATTCTGCTATTTGCTTTTTGGAATTCATTTTTACAGCGTTCAATGTGCGAAATAAATAATGTGATAACCTTATTCTCTGGATCAGCATGATTACAATAATACCAAATTTATACAGTTTTTTATGTTTTACTATTTTATTTTTTTTTACACAAATTTTTTTTTTGAATTTGCTTTTGTTTCAATACATTCCATAAGCCATGGCATTTTTATTTTGCTATCAATGGAGCTCTATAGGGGCTTTTTTTGCGAGATGAAGTCAATATGTAACATTTATCCAATTTTTGTGAGCATATAATATTTTGATTGCAATTTACGCCATTTTTTCTAGAGGGAAGATTAACAAAATCTGCAGTTCTAGCATGTTTTTTTTATTTTTAACAGCGTTCACATTGCAGTATAAATAATATGTTAAATTAATTCTGCAGACGTGTACAATTATGTCAATACCAAATTTATATAGTTTTTTTTCTCACTTTAAAAAAAAATGCATTTTTTAATGTATCCCAGCATTCAAAGACCCCCAACATTTTTCTTTTTTTTTATCAATGGTACTGTGAAAGGTTTTTTAAAATTTATTTTAATTTTTTTGCGGGGGGGAGCGAAGCGGAACGGGGGGAAAGAGAGCCTTGTAAGCTATCTATCAGAGAACTCTCTCCTCGACCCCCTACAGTCTGGATCCAATCCCAACACTTGACAGAAACTGCCCTTACAAGAGTATCCAATGACCTACTGACAGCCAAATCAAGGGGCGATTACTCCCTACTGATCCTCCTCGACCGCTCCGCAGCATTTGACACTGTGGACCACAAACTCCTCCTCAGTATGCTTCGCTCTATCGGCCTAAAGGACACTGCTCTCTCCTGGTTCTCCCCCTACCTATCTGACCGCTCTTTCAGCGTCTCCTTTGCTGGCTCTACCTCTCCTTCCGTTCCCCTTGCTGTTGGGGTCCCCCAAGGCTCGGTCCTCGGCTCCCTCCTTTTCTCTATCTACACAGCCCCTATTGGACAAACCATCAGGAGATTTGGCCTCCAATACCACCTCTATGCTGACCACACCCAGCTATACACCTCTTCCCGTAACATCTCTGCACCTTTCCTCCAAAACATCACCGACTGTCTGTCCGCTGTCTCTAACACTATGTCCTCTCTCTACCTAAAACTAAACCTCTCTAAAACGGACTTATTGGTATTTCCACACTCCACTAACCGACCTCATCCTGACATCTCTATCTCAGTGTATGGTGCCACTATAACTCCCAGACAGCATGCCCGCTGCCTTGGGGTCATATTCAACTCCGATCTCTCATTTACCCCCTACATCCAATCTCTTGCCCGGACATGTCAGCTGCAGCTCAAGAACATCACAAAAATCCGCTCTTTTCTCACAGTAGACACGCTAAAAACGCTTACTGCTGCCCTCATCCACTCACGGCTCGATTATAGCAACTTGTTGATGATCGGCCTCCCCTGCACCAGACTCTACCCTCTCCAATCCATCCTGAATGCAGCAGCCAGGCTCATCTACTGTGACGCTACTCAGACGCCTCTGCCCTGTGCCGGTCACTGCACTGGCTGCCCATTAAATACAGAATTCAATTTAAACTCACTACCTTCATCCACAAAGCCCTCCACAGCGCAGCGCCACCCTATATAGCCTCCCTCGTCTCAATCCATGACCCATTCCAGTCTCTCCGCTCTGCTAACAAAACTAGACTGCGCACCCCTCTAATTCGAAATTCTCACTCCCGAATCCAAGACTTCTGCAGAGCAGCACCGGTCCTCTGGAACCACTACCAAAGGCTACCCGAGCAATCCAGGACTCGAAAAACTTCTGGCATACTCTAAAAACGCACCTCTTCAGGGAGGCATACCGCATTCCCTAAACAAACTCCTCTGTACTCCGCCTGATAACATTGCTCCCTGACCTATTGACTGTAATCCCTGCTAGCTGTCATAAACCGCTCCTGCAGTTATAACGATTCTGCCGTCATATGGCTAAATGTCTGACCATTGTCTGTGTCCCATGAGATCCTCCGTCTCCTCCGTGCCCCGCGGCGTCTCCCTGCGTGCTCTGCGTCTGACACGACACGTCGACACGCAGCGGAGTGACGTCACTACGTCGAGCACTTTCCCTGTTGCGGGGGGTGGAGCTCGGAGCGTATCTCAGGTCCTGCCGGCTTCTGTGAATACAGAAAATGCCGAAACAATACAAATATACATTAAAATGACATACTGGCTAATTCCTTCCGTTATTCCATACAGCAACTATACCACTATTATAATAATATATGCCCTAGCTCTGGCATTTCTTTTTAGTGGATGTACTGAATAACAAATTATTGTATTTATAAAACTTCTCTTGTAAGCAAACAATGTTCTAATCACGTCACCCCTATAATGCTCTAATCAAGTATCTATTTATATCAAACGTCCAACCCATAAAGATTGTATGTTTTCATATAAATATGTAAAAAAATATACCGTATATACCGGCGTATAAGACGACTTTTGAACCCCGAAAAATCTGCTCTGCAGTCGGGGGTCGTCTTATGCGCCGGTAATACAAAAAAAAAAAAAGTGTAAAAAAAAAAAATTTATTACTCACCTCCCACGGCGTTCTGTCGCGCTCCGGCAGGATGTCGCTCGCTCCGGCAGGCTGTCGCTCGCTCCTCGTCCCCGGCGCAGCATAGCTTTCTGAATGCGGGGCTTGAAATCCCCGCTTCCAGAAAGCTAATACACACGCCGGCAGCTATGACAGCATTGAATGGCTGTGATTGGCTAAAGCACACGTGGCTTCAGCCAATCACACTATTCAATGACATCATTGAATGGCTGTGATTGGCTGAAGGCGCACGTGTTAGCAATCACACCCATTCAATGATGTCATTGAATAGTGTGATTGGCTGAAGCCACGTGTGCTTTAGCCAATCACAGCCATTCAATGATGTCATGGCTGCCGGCGTGTGTATTAGCTTTCTGGAAGCGGGGATTTCAAGCCCCGCATTCAGAAAGCTATGCTGCGCCGGGGACGAGGAGCGAGCGACAGCCTGCCGGAGCGAGCGACATCCTGCCGGAGCGCGACAGAACGCCGTGGGAGGTGAGTAATAAATTTATTTTTTTTTCTCCACTGTATACCGGCGTATAAGGTGACAGTTGGGGGGTCGTCTTATACGCCCCGTCGCCTTATACGCCGGTATATACAGTATTGGAATCAACTAAAACCAATGTTTATAAAATACTGATATAAGAACCTAAGTGTATATATATATATATATATATATATATATAAATATTATAATAAATATACAGTACATACTTATTAAAATATTCTGTATCTATATAAAATAATATCCAATCTCTTACATATGTTAATTTTACTTTTAAATAATCTCTCATATTTTTTTGCTCATAACTTCTCTAATACTTCATTTAAACCATTCGGTACTAACGTATTTACCCGGAAAATCCAATACATTTCCTTCTCTCTTAGTTTTGGTACCGACCTTTCATGTATGTATTCTAGCGGAGTAATTTTGAGTCCCTTATAATCTTTCCCATGTATTTGCAAAAAATGTCGGGAAATACTGTGTTTCGTAAAACCATTGTTAATATTACTCCTGTGTTTATTCATTCTTTCTCTCACCGTATTTATCGTTCTTCCGACATACCTAAGACCGCATGGGCATTCTAACATGTACACCACACATTTCGTTTTGCATGTCATATGTTGCTTAATCTCAATTTGTTCTTGGTTCAATAGATCTATATTCTTTCTCCCATGTGTGATATTCAAGCAGCACTTGCATTTCTTTTCTTTGCACCTAAACACCCCTTTCTCTTTTTCTTTTTCTTTTTTCTCTTGTATTTTTCTTCCTTCTTTTTTAAAATTTAAAAAAAAAGCGGTTTTTAGATAAGGGATATCCAAAAGGCTTGGTTGAAGATGCATATAATAAAGTTCTAAATAAAAGTATCAACAATGATAGGAGTATTAATACACAATTTAGCAAGAAAAATAAAAATGAGGAGTATAATACAGCTTTTATCACCAAATTTAGCGCACAAGCTGGGAAAATAGGCCAAATTTTAAGAAAACACTGGGCTATTTTGAAGGAGGACCCTTTTCTGGTAAAAAATATACAGAATAAACCTGCATGTATATTCCGCCGCAATAGCACATTGAAAAATCTACTTGCTCCTTCAGCCCCTAAAAAAGAAACGAATTTTAAAAAAGAAGGAAGAAAAATACAAGAGAAAAAAGAAAAAGAAAAAGAGAAAGGGGTGTTTAGGTGCAAAGAAAAGAAATGCAAGTGCTGCTTGAATATCACACATGGGAGAAAGAATATAGATCTATTGAACCAAGAACAAATTGAGATTAAGCAACATATGACATGCAAAACGAAATGTGTGGTGTACATGTTAGAATGCCCATGCGGTCTTAGGTATGTCGGAAGAACGATAAATACGGTGAGAGAAAGAATGAATAAACACAGGAGTAATATTAACAATGGTTTTACGAAACACAGTGTTTCCCGACATGTTTTGCAAATACATGGGAAAGATTATAAGGGACTCAAAATTACTCCGCTAGAATACATACATGAAAGGTCGGTACCAAAACTAAGAGAGAAGGAAATGTATTGGATTTTCCGGGTAAATACGTTAGTACCGAATGGTTTAAATGAAGTATTAGAGAAGTTATGAGCAAAAAAATATGAGAGATTATTTAAAAGTAAAATTAACATATGTAAGAGATTGGATATTATTTTATATAGATACAGAATATTTTAATAAGTATGTACTGTATATTTATTATAATATTTATATATATATATATATATATATATATATATATATATATATATATACACTTAGGTTCTTATATCAGTATTTTATAAACATTGGTTTTAGTTGATTCCAATATATTTTTTTACATATTTATATGAAAACATACAATCTTTATGGGTTGGACGTTTGATATAAATAGATACTTGATTAGAGCATTATAGGGGTGACGTGATTAGAACATTGTTTGCTTACAAGAGAAGTTTTATAAATACAATAATTTGTTATTCAGTACATCCACTAAAAAGAAATGCCAGAGCTAGGGCATATATTATTATAATAGTGGTATAGTTGGTGTATGGAATAACGGAAGGAACTAGCCAGTATGTCATTTTAATGTATATTTGTATTGTTTCGGCATTTTCTGTATTCACAGAAGCCGGCAGGACCTGAGATACGCTCCGAGCTCCACCCCCTGCAACAGGGAACGTGCTCGACGTAGTGACGTCACTCCGCTGCGTGTCAACGTGTCGCGTCAGACGCAGAGCACGCAGGGAGACGCCGTGGGGCACGGAGGAGACGGAGGATCTCATGGGACGCAGGTAATATGTTATTTACTGTTTACTATATAATGAAATGTTTATTTTTTAACACATGTACTTGAAAAATTCTCTTTTATGAGATGAAACGCGTTGTACAATAAAAGAAGATCGTGCTTTCATATTTCGGAGCAGTGTATGGAAGGTCTTTTTGTTTAAAGGAGCGTGGATTGTTTTTTTTACTATAATCAAGCTATTCTTTTATCTGGTTCCCTTATGGGAACAAGAACATCTTCATAGCTCTCCTGCTTCTAGCTCAGCGGGATTCCAGCAACAGCGGCTGATTTATTTCAAGGCTTTCCAGGATTCTGTGTGCTAGTGGAGTTCCTGGTTCAGGACTCTACAGCACACTGGGTGAGTTTACACCTTGTCATAAGTTCTTTATTGCTATTTGGAGTGTTTGTTCCATTGAGCGCTATTCTCATTGGTTGTATTTCATTGTCTGTGTATAGCATCCCTCACTCTCCACCTCGCCATACTGTGCACATCTCTAGCCATTTTACCTTCTGTCTCTGCCCATTACTTGTAGTATGTAAGCTTGTTGGAGCAGGACCCTCACCCTTATTGTTTCCATCAACTGATTACTGTTGTAACCGTGGTTCTGTAATTTTTGGTCCAGAGGCAGGGAGGGCGCTACGCAACATTCCTTCCATACATCATTAACCCCAGCTATTCTACATGGATGACGGGAGCATGCAGAGGACACTCTGAGGCCAGACTCCAAGGAATGTGGGTCATCACCCTTTGAGGCATATGAGCGCTTTTATGCTGTAGTACTTACAGAAGGACCATCACATAGCCCATTTCAAACCATCAGGCAGTACTGGGTGGCCACCTTTCTTAATCCCAGCTACAAGGCCAAAATGACAAATTTCATTCTGGCTGTGGAGAAGGACTTTGAAATGTAGCACTATCAAGACAGACTGTTAAGTAGCTTGAGCAGAGCATTTTTCATAACCGCAGGAATGTGTTTGCATTGGATCGCAGCTCTGTGGCTCATGGCGTGTGTGCAGGTAACTGTTGTAGCAGTACCGCCGCTGGTGGTAGAGGAAGTCTTACAGGTGTGGCGTACTTTTTTCACCCCTTTACAGCCTGCAGCAATAGCACGTGATAGGAGTCACAGTCACAGGCAGCACTTATCTATGATGGTCCAAGAGTATGTCAGCTCCCGTGTGGATGTAGTCAGACATGGCGTTCATCCCTTTGACATCTTGGTGTCTTAGCTGGATGAGTGGTCAGAGCTTGTACAACATGCTTTAGAGGTGTTTGCCTGCCCCGTTATCAGTGTGCTACCAAAAGGGGGTTCAGCAGCTGGGGTGTGATAACTGACAGACTCATCTGCCTGTCCATGTAGATCGCCTGACATTTATAAAAATGAACCAGGCGTAGATGCCATCTGCACCCCCTAGGCAGATCCCACTTATTAGTTAGCACTTTTCTGCTTTTCCTTGGAGGAGGAGTATGAGGCCAGTGCTTGAGTGTTGTGTTCATGTAGCAGAATTTCTCCTTTTAAAATTTATGACATTCATTTTAAAATACAGCACACCTGCTGTCTTCCTTGGTGCAAGTTTTGATCTAGGTGACTATGTGGACCTTCTTTTGGTTTTAGTGTCACCAAAGTTGTGCTACGATTGCCCTCTACACCACTGTGCACTATTTTGACCAAGTTTAAGGAGGAGCACAGTGTTTCCCAGATGTATGGCTGTATTCTCATGCAATTTGTGGGGTTTGGGCTGCATTGGGGACCTTCTGAAGGGCAAATTAATAAACCCAATTTTTACTTCTATTGACTTTAATGGAAGTCAGACTTGACCATACAGTTCAGGATGAATTTTGTGAAATCGACCTGATACCGACACAAACTGATTATTCCACTAATCGCTCATCACTAGTTATCAATGGTTGATCAGTGGGGTCTGCCTCTTGGGTATACCACCAATCAGCTGAAGAGGACGGGGTGCTATGTTGGTCTCTTCTCAGGCATGTGATGTCACATTCATCAGTGAAGTGAGTGGGGATTAAGCTACAATACTAGGCACAGCCACTATCACTTCAATCAGCTGATAGGCATGGATCCTGAGCAGTGAACCCCCACAGATTAACTATAAATTACCTATCTAGAGGATAGGTCATTAATATCTTAGTTCTGGAAAACCCCTTTAAAGGAGATGTCCCGCGCCGAAACGGTTTTTTTTTTTTTTAAACCCCCCCCCCCGTTCGGCGCGAGACAACCCCGATGCAGGGGTTAAAAAAACCACCCGCACAGCGCTTACCTGAATCCCGGCGGTCCGGCGTCTTCATACTCACCTGCTGAAGATGGCCGCCGGGATCCTCTGTCTTCATGGACCGCAGGGCTTCTGTGCGGTCCATTGCCGATTCCAGCCTCCTGATTGGCTGGAATCGGCACGTGACGGGGCGGAGCTACACGGAGCTACACGAAGCCCCATAGAGAAGAGGAGAAGACCCGGACTGCGCAAGCGCGGCTAATTTGGCCATCGGAGGGCGAAAATTAGTCGGCACCATGGAGACGAGGACGCCAGCAACGGAGCAGGTAAGTATAAAACTTTTTATAACTTCTGTATGGCTCATAATTAATGCACAATGTACATTACAAAGTGCATTATTATGGCCATGCAGAAGTGTATAGACCCACTTGCTGCCTCGGGACAACCCCTTTAAGCTTACCGGGGACAAAAAGAGTAGAATGGTTAGTTCTCCCCTTTCTGTTCTTGTAGTATTTTCTGTTTTTTATTTATTTAAACCTGATGAAGATGCCTAAATAGACCCATAAGCTTGCATATATAATTTTTCTGATTAGCCCGTAGAGGTATCATATATATATATGAGAGTATTTGATATCACATTAGTTTTTACTTGGGAATCAAAATAATTTTGAAGCCTTCCCTATCCAGACTTAAAGGGGTTGTCCCGAGGCAAAAGTGTCATTTTTCTTTCTGCCCAGTCCCCCTTCTAAATCAAACATTACAATGTACACGTGTAAATTGCTTTTAAAGAAGGTTTCTACTCACCATTCTAGCGTTTCATCAACTTATTAAACTTCTTCCAAAGATGGCCGCCGGTCCTTTCCCAAGGATGCACCGCGTTTTTCTCCCATGGTGCACCGCGGGTCTTTTCCCATGGTGCACCGTGGATGTCTTGTGTTCCACTGCTGATTACAGCCACCTAATTGGCTGATCGGCACCACGTGACGGGGCGGAGCTACGATGACGACGCCAGACCAGCTCTCCAACGCGAGCACACAGCAGAAGACTGGACTGCGCTAGCGCGTCTAAAGAAGCAAGAAGACACCGAAATTAGATGGCTCCATGGAGACGGGGACGCCAGCAACGGAGTGGGTAAGTGAATAACTTCTGTAAGGCTCATATTTAATGCACGATGTATATTACAAAGTGCATTAATATGGCCATACAGACGTGTATAACCCCACTTGCTTTCGCAGGACAACCCCTTTAAGAGACAAAAATTGAATCTATTCCTGAACTATAACTGGCGCAATATCTTAGTACTCCTTGACAAATCTATTGAAAAAGCAGTCAAAGAGCTTGGAAATGTGATTTGGAATTACAAGTTCACTTTCAGAATCTATTCCCCTGACACAGATCCTCATAAATTATAGATCTGCATGGGAGAGTAAATCAGTTGCTCCCCAATTAGCAACTCAACAATCTTGTTCAAACACTTAGAGAAGAATGAGCAAATCCGTAGAAAATATTAGCAAGGTATAGAGTATTAACCACAATGACTAATAACAAAAGGCAGTCAGATTAATTCTAATGCGCTCTATTTGCTTTTTATCTTCACCAGCCCCCATTCAGTGAGCAACCCGCTATGACAGCTGAGGCTTGCAGATTCAACAAGGAATCACTAGATTCTGTTAATAAAAGTTATATTTGAATAGGGACCTTTTTCATTGATTTCTTCTTTAGTTTGAGGTTTCTACTGCCTTCATTGATTTCTTTCCCTACAGAACAAGTGGTTTTTCGATTGGGGATCTGAATTTTTATAGATCTTTTGTGAGCAACACAGTACCTGTGTGTTTTTCCTTTTTGGTGGTAGTATTTTTGCAGGTGTAAGGGGGACTGAAACTTGGTTGGTATTAAATCTTGTTGCTTAGCCCTCCTTTTCCTGTGCTGAGATTTAGCCCTAATGTGTTACATTATTCCTAGCTCTTTCAGATGTGATATAGAATTATTCTTACCTGTAACGTGTAAGAATGATGCCTATTTGACATATAATGGGACTGTTCTCAGTAAGAGAAACCAAATAATCTTGTAGATATAATACCTTTTAATGGCTAACAAAAATACATGATGCTATAGCAAGCTTCCAAACCCAGTCAGGGTTCTTCCTCAGGCATAATGGAACAGATCTAAATACATATTTATATTAAAACATATACACATGATCACATAGGAGGGCACTAACATGTTGAACCTATTTTGCACTTAGATACATAAAAGAGACAAGATAAGAGGACACAGACATGTTCTGATTAATAAAAGTTATTATTATGAGCGAGCATATTCGCTAAGGGCAATTGCTCGATCGAGCATTGCCCTTAGCGAGTATCTCCATGCTCGGGAGCAAAGATTCGGCTGCCGGCAGCGGGCGGGGAGCGGCGGGGGAGAGCGGGGCGGAGCGGAGGGGAGATCTCTCTCTCTCCCTCTCTTCCCCCCGCCTCCACCCTGCTGACTGCCGCAACTCACCTGTCACCTGTGCTGGCACCCAAACCTTTGCTCCCGAGCAGGGAGATACTCGCTAAGGACAATGCTCGATCGAGCAATTGTCCTTAGCGAGTATGCTCGCTCATCTCTAGTTATTATACTTAAAGGCAATTTTAAGTCCCAACATCACAGAAGAATTTGGGATTATAGGTGTATAACCACCTTTGGAACTATCAGAAACGGTATGAATCTCAGAGTTTTTTCTTTACAACAGTGGAGATTATGAGATATGAGAAACCTAGAACAGAGGTAACACGTTGGCCTGGTGGTGACCCCCTAACATCAATTTAGAGACTATAAACTTTCACATTCCTTGTCACTGGACTTATTTAATGTAATGCTCATCTGTCGCTGGTATTTATTCAAGTGCTATTAATCACAGCATGTCTGTGCCCTCTTATCCTGTCTCTGGTATTTATCTAAGTGCAAATTAAGTTCCCCATGTTTGTGCCCTCCCATGTGATCATGTTGCATATTTTAATATAAATACCTTTTTAGATCTGTTCCATTATGCCTGAGGAAGAACCCTGAGTAGGTTCGAAAGCACACTATAACATCATGCATTTTGTTAGCCATTCAATCACATCTACAAGATTACGTGGTTTCTTTTACTGAGTACAATCACACTGTGCTCTACTGGCTAACACGGTACTAAACTTTTTTATTTGACACCTGGTTTGTCTTTCTCTAGTTGCTCATTATTTTTATATCTGTTTAATAAAAGTTATATGTGAAGAGACCTTTCTCAATGATTTGATCTGTAGGCAAAGTGTGGAAGTTGGAATTCCCTTTAAATACAGCAGGTCTAATTGGCTAGCAAATGCATGTAACGGTCAACTGATGAGAAGTCATCAAGGGAACCAAGGGGGTGTGTAAAAATGACTAAGGCTGGCTTTATACAAGCATATGTGTTACCATGCAGGGCGGCGCTGGGTCCCGCGGCCGGCGCGCGCCGCTTCGAGCTCGGCTTCGGCGTCCCGGAGCTGTGCTGTCAGGGATCTCCCGGCGGCGTGGAGCAGCCAGCGTGCAGCAGCGTGGAGCAGCCAGCGTGCTGCGGCGTGGGCGTGTCCGCCCGTAGGGTGCCGCCCGCTCTCATCCACCTCCCTTATGCAACAGTGGGAGAGTCGACTCCTCCCACTCTCCGCCCCGGGGCGGAGGCTTTTAGTTAAAAGGCTGGCAGTGACCTGAACTCACTGCCAGTTATTGGTTCTGCTAGCCTCTAGTCAGGTCTATTATAGTCTGTCCTAGTTGCTTGTCAGCATCCTTTCGTTTGCCTGTGAGCTACACCTCCAGCCTTGATTCACCTAGTAGTTTTGTTGGTCTGTTACACCTGCCTCTTCTGTCGGCACTCTGTCCCCTGTTAGTAGTTCCATCCAGGTAGTCGCCAGGTCCCTAGCCAGCGCAGGGACTGCCGCCCAGTTGTCCGCCTGGGGTTAGCCAGGGCCGAGGCAAGTAGGCAGGGACAGTGGGGTGCAGGAGATCAGGGCACCCCAACTGGCGCTCGGGGGGCAGAGTGCCGTAACATAATAACTGGCCCTTTAAAACCGTTTTTGTCATGCAGGCGATCAGTTCCCTCACGAACCAGCTGCAGGCCCTGGTGCCTGTGATCCAGGATTTATCCGCCCGCATGGTGGCCCAGGAGCAGCAGGGGGTGTCGCAGGGGTCGGACGCCTCAACCAGCCCCGAACCCAAGTGCCCTCTTCCCGAGGTGTTTTCTGGGGAGAGGAACAAGTTTTTTGTTTTCCGACAGGCGTGTCGCCTGTTTTTTCGCATGCGTCCCCGTTCTTCCGGGTCGGAGGCTCAGAGGGTCGGGCTGATAATGTCCCTGCTGCGGGGCTCGGCACAGACATGGGCTTTCTCCATCCCCAAGGGTTCCTCCTGCCTGCAGTCCGTGGACTCCTTTTTTCAGGAACTCGGGGGTATCTTCGACGAACCGGACCGAGCGGGGTTGGCGGTTTCACGGTTGTTGGCGCTGCGGCAGGGGTTGTCGTGTGTGGAGGATTATTGCTCCAACTTCAGACGCTATGCGGGGGATACGACATGGAACGATAGCGCGCTGAAGGACGTTTTTCTGCAGAGCCTCTCGGACGCAGTTAAAGACCTGTTAATTTCCCATCCCGTTCCCGGGTCCTTAAGGGAGGCTATGGAGCTAGCGGTGAGAGCAGATAGGAGGCTCAGGTCTAGGAAGCAGGACAGGCAGACCCGTAGAGTCAGGGAGGGCAGTGGCCCTGGTCCCTCCTCCTCCTTACCAGTCTCTGCGCCCGAGCCGATGGAGGTGGACCCGCTGGACCCCAAAGAGCGACGCCGGATCCGTTTGTTGCATCGCCTCTGCCTCTACTGCGGGAAAGCTGGACATCGGGTGATAACCTGCCCACTGAGGTCTCAACGCCCGCAGCCGGAACCGGCGGAAAACTCCGAGTCCTAGGCGATTGCAGGGAGGATCGCCTAGGACTTCAGGTACTTCCTAAACTTTTGGTACCGTGTCATGTTAGATTCGGGGATTTTTCCCGATCAGGGCGGGCGTTTATTGATTCCGGAGCAGCCGCTAACTTGATAAGTCTGGGTTTTGTCCGTTCTCTGATGGCGGAATTTGTGGCGTTGAAGACGCCAATTCATTTTACCAGCATTGATGCTACCCCTCTCTCTACAGGCTTGGTACGATGGAGGACCCCAAGATTACAGTTCACGGTGGGGGTCCTCCACTCGGAAGAACTGTCTTTCTTGGTTATGGAAAAAATGTCGGTTGATGTGGTGCTTGGTATGCCCTGGTTGGCACTGCACAACCCCCAATTTGATTGGTCCACCCGGGAATTGACTCATTGGGGGTCATCGTGTCACAATCACCTGTCTACCATAGCTGTGTGCTCCGCAGATACGGTGCTCATTCCGGAGTATTTGTCAGACTTTCAGGATGTATTCTCCAAACGACTGTCTAAGGCTCTGCCCCCTCATAGGGAGTGGGACTGTGGTATCGACCTGATTCCCGACGGTCCCATCCCTAAGGGAGCCATTTTCAATCTGTCAGGTCGTGAGCATGAAGCCCTCAAGTCCTATGTCTCGGAAGCTCTGGCCAACCGACATATCCGGCCGTCCAGGTCCCCTGCCGGGGCAGGTCTCTTCTTTGTAGAGAAGAAGGACGGGACACTACGGCCTTGTGTGGATTATCGGGCCTTGAATAAAATCACTGTGAAGAACCAGTGCTCCTTGCCCCTAATTCCTGACTTGTTGAATCAGGTGGTAGGGGCTCACTGGTTCTCCAAACTGGACTTAAGGGGGGCTTACAATTTAATTCGCATCAGAGAGGGAGATGAATGGAAGACAGCGTTCAACACCCCGTTAGGACATTTTGAATGTCTGGTCATGCCTTTTGGACTCTGTAATGCCCCCGCTGTGTTTCAGGGTTTTATGAACGCAGTCTTCCACGACTTCCTGGGGGTATTTCTGGTCATTTATCTGGACGACATCCTGGTGTACTCACCTGACTGGGATTCACATGTGCGGCACCTGAGGTTGGTCCTGACCCGTTTGCGCGAGTATCAACTTTTTGTCAAATTAGAGAAATGTACATTTGGCTCTAAACAAGTATCCTTCCTTGGTTATGTAATTTCCCCCACAGAGATTCAGATGGAGTCTGATAAAGTAGCAGCAATCTCCCAATGGGTCAGACCCGACAACCTCAAGGCTCTCCAGCGGTTCTTAGGTTTTGCAAATTTCTACCGCAAATTCATTAGAAATTACTCAGTTATTGCTCAACCTCTGACCGACCTGACTAAGAAGGGGGCTGACTTGGGTAAGTGGTCGCCTGCAGCCCTTGAGGCCTTTAGCCGTCTAAAAAAGGCATTCACGACTGCCCCGGTGCTAATACAGCCGGACGCACGACTACCCTTTTTTATTGAGGTAGACGCGTCGGAAGTGGGGACAGGAGCAGTATTGTCGCAGGAAGTCAGTGGGAGGTCTGGCTATAGCCCATGTGCGTTCTTTTCGCGAAAGTTCAATTCAGCAGAGCGCAACTACGACGTGGGTAACCGTGAATTGTTGGCTATCAAATGGGCTCTGGAAGAGTGGCGACACCATCTTGAGGGTGCTAGACACCCAATTACCGTATATACTGATCACAAGAATCTGGTATATCTCGCCAATGCGAAAAGACTCACTGCTCGTCAAGCCAGGTGGGCGTTGTTCTTCGCCAGGTTTTACTTCATCGTGACATATATCCCCGGGGAGAAGAACGTGAAGGCGGATGCTCTGTCACGGAGTTTCGGGGTACCAGACAGTGGGACCATGACTCCCGAGAATATCTTAGCCCCCGGCGTGGTGGTGGCAGTGTTAGAGTCTAACTTCGTCCCTCAACTACAGGATGCTCAGCAGGACGCTCCGTCAGGGGTACCGGAGGGCAGATGGTTTGTGCCAGAGACCCTACGCCCTAGAGTCATGGATGAGTCCCACTCGTCGGCTCTCGCCGGGCATCCAGGGTTCCAGGGGACCCTGGAGCTTTGCTCCCGATACTTCTGGTGGCCAGGCATGTCTCAGGAGATCCGCAACTTTGTGAGGGGTTGCTCGGTCTGTGCTCGCAATAAGAGTCGGCGGCGTCCTCCGGAGGGTCCTCTGAGACCACTACCGGTTCCTTCCAGTCCCTGGTCTCACTTATCAGTAGATTTCATCACTGACCTACCAGAATCCCAGAAATGCACCACTATCTTAGTGGTGGTCGACCGGTTCTCAAAGATGGCACATTTTGTGGCGTTAAAAAAGCTACCCTCGGCAAAAGAATTTGCCACGATTTTTGTAAAGGAAATAATTCGCCTACATGGGGTTCCCCAAAATATTGTATCTGATCGCGGGGTTCAGTTTGTGTCGCAGTTTTGGCGTGCCTTCTGCAGAAACCTGGGAACGTCGCTTTCCTTCTCGTCAGCGTTCCACCCGCAGACTAATGGTCAGACTGAGCGGAAGAACCAAGACTTAGTGCAATATTTACGGTTGTTTGCCAGCGAAAAGGCTTACCAGTGGGCAGAGTTCCTGCCGTTGGCAGAGTTTGCACTAAACAACCGCCTTTGTTCTTCTACTGGGGTGTCTCCATTTTTTAGTGTATACGGTCAGCATCCTCGCTTCCTTACAGCAATCCCTACTCCGTCGCTCTGTCCGGCAGCGGATGACGCCACAGATACGCTTCGGGGAGTATGGAAAGAGGTGCAGAGAAACTTGGAGGCAGCGGGGGCCCGTATGCAGTTGCGCAGTGGGAAGAGTCTCTCTGTGTCTGAACCTTACAGGGTGGGACAGAAGGTATACCTGTCTTCTAAAAATCTCAAATTGCGGGTCCCGTCCTTGAAGCTGGCGCCACGTTACGTGGGGCCGTTTGCCATCACACGTGTGGTGAACCCACTCGCCTACGAGCTGGGGTTGCCAACCACATGGAGGGTTCACAGGGTATTCCATAAGTCGCTGCTGAAACCTTTTGTCCCTTCGGTGATACCCACCTCCGGTCCCCCTCCGCCCACCCTGGTCCGGGATGAAGTCGAATACGAGGTCCAGGAGATACTGGACTCTCGTCGGTGTCGAGGAATCCTACAATACTTGGTGGCCTGGAAGGGCTTTCCACCAGAAGATCATTCCTGGGTGGCCGCATGTGATGTTCATGCTCCCGTGTTGGTACGGCGGTTCCACCGTCGTTTTCCAGATAAGCCTGGTCGAGTTTCCGGGGGCCCGGAGGTCCCCCGTCAGAGGGGGGGTAATGTTACCATGCAGGGCGGCGCTGGGTCCCGCGGCCGGCGCGCGCCGCTTCGAGCTCGGCTTCGGCGTTCCGGAGCTGTGCTGTCAGGGATCTCCCGGCGGCGTGGAGCAGCCAGCGTGCAGCAGCGTGGAGCAGCCAGCGTGCTGCGGCGTGGGCGTGTCCGCCCGTAGGGTGCCGCCCGCTCTCATCCACCTCCCTTATGCAACAGTGGGAGAGTCGACTCCTCCCACTCTCCGCCCCGGGGCGGAGGCTTTTAGTTAAAAGGCTGGCAGTGACCTGAACTCACTGCCAGTTATTGGTTCTGCTAGCCTCTAGTCAGGTCTATTCTAGTCTGTCCTAGTTGCTTGTCAGCATCCTTTCGTTTGCCTGTGAGCTACACCTCCAGCCTTGATTCACCTAGTAGTTTTGTTGGTCTGTTACACCTGCCTCTTCTGTCGGCACTCTGTCCCCTGTTAGTAGTTCCATCCAGGTAGTCGCCAGGTCCCTAGCCAGCGCAGGGACTGCCGCCCAGTTGTCCGCCTGGGGTTAGCCAGGGCCGAGGCAAGTAGGCAGGGACAGTGGGGTGCAGGAGATCAGGGCACCCCAACTGGCGCTCGGGGGGCAGAGTGCCGTAACAATATGTACATTTGTGTGTGCATGAGCACTACGTTTTTGCGGTACGGTTGTTGCTTTTCTATACATGCATTGGCGTATTTTACTGTCCTTTTTGCACACGCAAGGCACTGATGCTCCTAGCCATACAAATGGCTAATTAGTCTCATCAGTTCAAGATGTGTTCTTTTTCTAGCGCAATTATGCAGTGTTTCATGCACCTCCTAGTGTGTTACGTGTGCATTTGCGCGCATCTTCATTGTCTTCTATGGGACTTTTGGTAGGAAAATAGAAAGTGTTGTATTTTTTTGCACAACCAAAATACTCGTATGCGAACGAACCCAATGAAATCAATGGGTTCTATTCACTGTGTATTGCACATGCAAATTTTATGTACGCAAATATGCCTGTGTGATGCCGATTGCCAAACTAAAGGCTCCTTCACATTGGCACCCCTGTGAAGTAAGTTTTTTTGCTTCTAAACTACTAATTACTATACAGGCTATCGACTGGAGCGCTTAGTTTTTTAGGTTGTTATACCTCTATTGCATCTCTTTTCTTTTCCGACATATAACTGTTATATGCCCGGACTACCCTTCTGACGCTCTCCAGAGTGGATGTCTTGAAGACCAGCATGTGGCTAATTTGTTTCGCTTACTTGGATTGCGGACATACCGGAGCACCATAACTCAAGGGTGTTCCCGGTATGTCAGGGTGAGTAGACACTGACTTTTGTTTCTCTCACTCCAGTTTCTTCACTCCATTCTTATCTTGGGGCACTGCCTTATTTATTCTGAGCTTTTATCACATCCCTTGTGTAATGTCGTTTGCAAGTTACTCCAAGCCCAAATATGTTTATAACTAATTTGGACCCCAAAAGCATAACATATAGCAAATAGATTTATTTGCACTAACAACTACAACCTAGCTAACAATTATGGTAAATACAACAAGTCCAGACTAGCTACAGCCTTATAATGACATGTTAGAATCATGAGAACTTTACTCTCAAATCATTGTTCGTGTACAATATTTAATCATAAAAACTAATATTAGAAAGAGATAAAACTGTAGGAGAAATAATTCATTTTCATTTCCCTTTTATATACACTATAAAACAAGGATGTTTGTGACTGAACGGAGTCCATGTGCAAAAGCCAGACATTTCTCTATTGTTCAATTCTGTTCTGTATAAGTACAAACTACATTGACATTTCATTGCACTCATCAACAATGACCTGACAAGAAAGCAGATACAGATCCAGACAGGTTCTACGATGTTTTTTTTCTTCCCTATAGTATTTATTTTACAAAGCAATATGTACTGGAGTAATCAATACAGCCAAACTTAGGTAAAAGCTCAGTCGAGCCATTAATTCACAAATAATTGTTAGAAAAGAACACATTACTGTGTTTATTGACTAAGGAATAAATATGCTTCAAAACTTAACATTGTAAATTTGTTTTGGAGGAAAAAGGAAGAAAAGAGAGCGTTATGCATTAAATGAAAACAGTCTTGTTTTGTTTTTTCATCCAGAAACAGAGCCACTCTAGTCCAGAGGTTATGCCTGGTATTGCAGCTGAGCACCATTCAACTTAATAGAGATATGTTGCGAGTCCATTGACCAGAGTGATCCTGTTGCTCGAAAATGCAGTCTTTTTTCTAGCCTCATACAACTTCATACTACTTTAAATAAAGTAAATTCCAAGTAAGCAGCATTACTAAGGCTACTAGTTAGATTGCTGCTTTTGTCTATATCACATATAATTGTAACTCATGGAATTAAATGAATGTCACAATTTGTTACAATAGTTGAATACAGTAAGCACTGAAGTCCATGAATACTGTATAATGTGGCCCAACCTGACAACAGTCCAAAATGAAAAAAATATATTAAATCCTTAAAGGGGTTGTCCCGCGAAAGCAAGTGGGGTTCAGCACTTCTGTATAGCCATATTAATGCACTTTGTAATGTACATCGTGCATTAATTATGAGCCATACAGAAGTTATTCACTTACCTCCTCCGGTGCTGGCGTCCTCGTCTCCATGGTTCCATCTAATTTCAGCGTCTAATCGCCCGATTAGACGCGCTTGCGCAGTTCGGTCTTCTCCCTTCTGAATGGGGCCGCTCGTGCCGGAGAGCTGCTCCTCGTAGCTCCGCCCCGTCACGTGTGCCGATTCCAGCCAATCAGGAGGCTGGAATCGGCAATGGAACGCACAGAGCCCACAGTGCACCATGGGAGAAGACCTGCGGTCCACCGTGGGTGAAGATCCCGGCGGCCATCTTCGCAAGGTAAGTAAGAAGTCACCGGAGCGCGGGGATTCGGGTAAGTACTATCCGTTTTTTTTTTTAAACCCCTGCATCGGGTTTGTCTCGCGCCGAACGGGGGGGCTATTGAAAAAAAACAAAACCCGTTTCGGCGCGGGACAACCCCTTTAAGCTTTGCATAATATTTACCTGTTTTATTAAAATGAAAAAAAAAATAATGGTCATATTCTTACTTTTGTATTTCATATGTAGTGTACTATGAAGATATAACATGTATTATGAAACATGTAATTCGTACTATATATCAAGACACCCACCTACTTTAGGTGCTACTAGTAGACCCTTAAGGCTTAAACAGATGGGAGTGTTTTAGTTCCATTATGCAGTCCCTTATACAGGACGAAACAAAACCATTGATTTCAATGGATTTGTTTCCTCTATCTGTGATAATAGTATGTGTGAGAATAGATAGAACTTGCCCTATCTTTCTCACATGTAGTTAATAAGGACAGGACCTAGTTTCCCACTTTTTTTTCAAACTCACTGGCACTAGTGAGGAGTTTGAATAGTCTAAAAAAAGCAAAACTAAAAACCCTGGATCGTGTGTTAATAGGCTCCTTAGCAGCAAGCATATTAGTGCATGTGCCCATGTGTTTTTCTCCTTAAAGCTGGGCTCACATAACTGAATACGTAAAACGAGTTTTGTGGACATCCGCTTCCAAATGCACAATATAGCTGAAATTGTGGAAAAGGGAAATAAGGGAAATTGTTTTGTTTAAGTACTGATGTGGAGGCCTCTCTAGCCTAGCTAATGTAATATCAAATATCTTCCCTCCCTTGCACTTGACGCATACGCCGTTTCTAGTAGCTTCGAGTTTAGTCGCACTGAGGCCATAGGTGGTGATTTACGTGCCAGAGCATGCTGTTACAGTACTAGTAGTGCGCACAGGTACGCACGGCGTGGGACTCCCTGACCTTCACCCATGCCAATGTCCCTTCCTGGAGGTAGCCCCAACGGTGGACAGGTCCAGGTTGTCAACACTGACCCTATGCTGCCTAGTGGCAGAACAGGAAGGAACTGCCGTACCTATGCAGATGACCACTTACTAGTGCTGACAGGCTAGACAGATGGAATCAACCAACATGACAGGAAAACACAGGACAAGGGCAGAGCTGGATTGAGACAAGGTAACCTCCGCTGGAGCAGGACAGAAGTCAAACACAGGGAATGGAACAAAGTACCAGAACCAGACACTCAGCAGGTCTGAGCAGCAGGACTGCTCAGGGATCACTGGAGAATAATCTGCAACTCCCAGGCAGCAAGAGCTGGATCTTATAGGGAGGCAGGAGAAGCTGATTGGCAGACAGACATGTCAATCACCAGCACACCTCTCAGACACTAGCAGGGTTATTAACCTAGACTAGGTATTCGCAGGAATACACCTGGTTAGACAATAGGTTCTCCACCCAGCACAGGAGCTGTTGACCCTGGCTTGTCTGGACAGAACCTACAGAAACAAGGTGTGCTGGCAAATAATTAACTATGTGCTGACTGAGACGTGACATTTGGCTTCTGAAATTTGGCTGGGCATCCTCTGTTCTGATAGAAAAATTTTTCGTAAGGAATTACAGAGTTTACCAACTGGATCCAATATGGCACTGAGGGTGGCTCTGTCGCCATCCATTTTAAGGCTACCACCTTTCACGCTAAAAATAGGAAGGAAGATGCGTGTGTAACTAGGCCAGGATTCTTCTGGTAATAGGCTGAATAAAATTACTTTGGGATCTAAGTTTATACTGAAAGGGGATAGTAAAATGGAATTTATGAAGGCTACAGTATTGAGCCAGAAGTTGTTAACACTAGGGCAGTCCCAGATTAGATGCCAAAAATTGGCTGGTGACATCTGTGGCAGGAATTTGAAGGAATATTTCCCATTTTGTATAGTCGACTAGGAGTGAAAGATGCCTGATGTATTATGTATAATTGAGTCAGTTTGTTGTTTATGGCAGGAGAGACTAAGAGGTGAGATTCGACAATATCTGACCACTCCTTAATTGTTAAAGACGGGATAGAGAGTTTCCATTTATCATAAACAGGGAGTGGATTAGGGCCCATTTTGGCCGAAAGCAGATGTGTATAGAGTGTTAAGATTAAACCTTTGGGCCCTTGAGATTTGAGGATGCCGATTGTGGGGAATTTGGAGATTTGGGTAGAGGCGGGGGGAAATTGGGTGTTTAATGCGTGTCTTAATTGAAAAAATCTAAATAATTGAAGATGCGGGGATCGTAGCGTCTCGTGCAAGTGAGCAAATGTAGGGAATGTACCGTCTTTGTAGACATCGCCCAATGAGATAACTCCCAGGCTTACCCAGTATTGGGGGTCTTGAACCGACCGCAAAGCGGTCAGGCCAGGGTTGTTCCAGAGGGGGAGGTCAGATACCACATCACGATATTTCTGAAGAGATTTGACCTCCTTCCACACACTCAGGGCCAGCTTATGGAGTGGTAATATATTTGAAGGATTTGAACAGTCTGGGAATTCCAAATAATTTAGCAAATTATTACCTTATACGTGATTTGCAAGATATTGGTCTGCAATGGGCATTTCTTGTCCCAAAAACCATGATTGGATATTTCGAAGCTGTCCAGCTAGGTAATATAATCGGAGGTCTGAAAGGGCCATTCCGGCTTGATCTTTGGGTCTTTGCAATGAAGAAATACTTAGTGTAGAACAAGATGAGTTCCATATAAATGAAATAATAAGGGAGTTGAGTGACCGAAAGGTACGTTTTGGGACGCTCAGCGGCATATGCTGCAATATATGTAGACATTTGAGTTGAATTGCCATTTTAACTAGGTTTATACGCCTAGCCACTGAAAGTGGAAGCTTAGACCACTGTTTGAGTTTGTGTTTTACGATCTCTAGTAGCGGGGTGATGTTATCTACTAAAGCGTTATGATAGTCTTGGGACATGTTCACTCCTAAATATTTGAATGAGGAGACCACCGCAAGACCGTATCTAAAGACACAGAGGTCATCCTTTGGTTTGTGGATAGTATACAGGATTGTGGATTTAGACCAGTTTACGTGTAATCCTGAAAAATAAGAAAATTTATCTATATGAATCATGGCTTGGGAGAAGGAGGCCTCTGGGTTCGATAAAAAGAGGATTGTATTATCAGCGTAGAGGCCCACCTTGCTCACTAGTCATCCCCAGCTAATTCTGGTTACAGTAGGTGTGCTCCTCAGTCGAATCGCCAGAGCCTCTATGGCTATGGCGAACAAGGCTGGAGATAATGGACATCCTTGGCGGGTGCCTCTTGTAAGTAAGAAATCAGTGGAAGGGACGCCATTTATTACCACGTTAGCACTTGGGGATTTATATATAATTTTGATCCATTGCCTGAATCTAGGGCCAAACCCAAAGCGAATGAGGCAGGCTTCCAGGAAGTCCCATTCTAGAGAATCAAAGGCTTACATCATGTCTAATGATACAAGAGCCCAGGGCATATTGTATTGTCTACCCAATTGGATGACCATTTGGACTTTGCGTATGTTGATTGTTGTGGATTTCCCTGGCATAAACCCAGTCTGGTCGGGGTGTATAATGAATAGGATAACTTGGCTTAGTCTGGTTGCCAGAATTTTTGTTAGGATTTTGTAATCTACGTTGACTAGTGATATAGGGCGGTAAGAGCCACAATCCATAGGGTCCTTATTTGGTTTCAGTAAAACGATAATAGTCGCTTTATAAAAAGAGGGAGGTAGAGTTCCTTCTATCAGGGCCTGGTTTAATGTCTCATGTAGAAGTGGAGTTAATTGGTCATTGTATTTCCGGTTCACTTCCATTGGGAGGCCATCTGGGCCGGGGGATTTATTAGGTGCCATATCATGCAGTGTTTGTTGGATTTCATCTAGGGTGATTAGGGCCTCTAAAAGCGCTATTTCTTCAGTGGAGAGTGATGAAAAATGTAGGTCTTGCAAATAAGAAAGAATATCTGAAGTAGAGCTATTAGTAGAGGAGCTATAAAGATTAGCGAAGAACTCCCTAAAGCAGTCTGTAATGGACACCGCATCGGAGAGTTCCACACCTTGCGTTTTTTTTATTTTAAGGATGGTGTTGGATTGGTTTTCTTGTTTGATTAGATAAGCTAGTAGATGACTAGATTGGCTTCCTAACTCAAAATAGTATTCTTTAGTGAAGAATAGCTTACGTTTAGCTTTGGCATAGATTTGATGTTTGTGAAGACGGGAGAGGGCGAGCCAGTTTGCCTTGTTAGACTCTGTGGGGTCTGAAATGTATAATTTTTCAGCCTCTGATGTCCGAGTTTCTAGGTTCCTATCGGACTGTGTTGTTAATTTTTTAATGTAGGAAATAGCAGACTTGAGGCATCCTCTAAGGTATGCTTTAAGGGTGTCCCATTTAAGGCCATAGTGGGTGTTATTATCATGGACATCTAGAAACATAGATAAATGAGTGGGTGTTTGGTCACAAGGTCCGATAAGTTTAAGCCAAAATGGATGTAGTTTCCAGGTAGGGGTGATTCCGTGCTGTGGGAATTTAAAGGATAGTAGTATTGGGCTATGGTCTGATACACCCCGCGGGCAGTGGGCTATATTGGATAAGTGGACCGCCAGTGATGGGGAACTAAATATATAGTCAATTCTTGATAGGGTATTGTGGCCCAGAGAATGACAGGTGTATTCAAAGGTTACGGGATGACTCAAACGCCAGAGATCGACCCAATCCACACTATCGGTCATCTGTTGCAAAGAAGAGTTGATCGCGATGGGGGTACCAGGGGGTATCTGGAATCTGTCCTTGGACGGGTCTATCAGCTGGTTAAAATCCCCCATGCAGATCACATATGCCGAGGGGTATTGATGGGCGAATGCAATAGCGGCTTGCAGAATGTAGAGGTTGTTATCAGGTGGGTTATATATGCATAGAATGATATAAGGTCTGGAATCTATTTCTGCATATACAAATATAAATCTACCTTCAGAGTCCCTACGAGTATTAATGGGATTCCACCTTAATGATTTGTGGATGAGGAGTGAAACACCCCTGGAAAAAAGAGGTGTGAAAGGAGTGACTTATCCATTGGGTCCATGGTTTTTTAAGGGTATCAGCTTTGTCAACGGTAAGGTGAGTTTCCTGTAGACACATGATATGGGGTTTTGTTTGTTTGATATAAGAAAAGACTGCTTTACGCTTGGCGGCTGTGCCCAGACCCCGCACATTCCAACTAAGGCATGTTAATGACATTGGAACCTATGATAGCATAAGTAAATAAAAGAGCATATTGTCTACAATGGTAAGGAGATTAGACCAGCACAGACTTATTGACGATCTAACATAAACTGAACTAGAACATTTAAAAAGGTTAACATATGACATCCCGCTTAACACGAAATCAGCGTGGGTGTCAGCAAAAAGAAAATTAAGCTACAGTCTGCTTAGAGAGTAGCAAATGGTATGAGTGGGGGATATTCAGATGGCCTATAAAAAAGTGATCTTGCCGATCCGAACTGGAGCACAGCTGCAGACCAATACAGGATAATACCCCAGTGAAAGAAGGGATTGCCGCAGATGCACATATATGGCGTCGTGACTCGCTCTATTTGTCAGACACATCTATGTCAGACACATATTTAGTTTTAAGCATCAACTGGTGATACTGGATGCATACGGAGCCACTCCATGGCTTCAGTGGGGGAGTGCAGGAAAATCGCTTTTCCCCCCGCCACAATGCGCAGACGAGCCGGGTATGCCATTGAGTATGGAATGTCCCACAAAAGTGGCTCTATGTTTCTGCAAATCTGCAGAGAAATCAGGGAATATAGATATCACCGACTTGTTATATTTGAGCAGGCCTTTTAATCTGGCTTGACGCAGAGTGGCATCTCGATCCCTGCAGTTTAGGATTCTCGCCAGGAATGAACGCGGATGGCACCTGGCGGTGGAGGTTTGGCTGGTACTCGGTGAGCCCTCTCTACAGTAAAGGAGGCGGAAAAGGTGTCATCCCCCAGTGTAGATTTCAGCCAGTTTTCGGTAAACGTTTCTGGTTGTGAGCCCTTCGTTTTTTCTGGGAGGCCAATTATGCGTAAGTTATTACGACGCAGGCGGTTCTCCAGGTCGTCAGATTTGGATTGACATATTTGAGTAGGTACAGGTCCATAAAATGGAAGAATCTGTCTCAAAATGGCCACTAGATACAAAATGGAGCATTATAAGATGTAAATAAGCTTGTGTGTAGTGAAACAATAATTAAAGCAGAAATAACTTTAGAGCATGACATTCGGTGCAATGTCTAATGATTTTTTTTCTATTCATCCGAGAACATTTGCCTAGTACAGTCGCTATCAGAAGAGACTCCCCCACGTCCTGAGCTTTGGGAAAAGAGCAAATCGTGCTGATAAGACGCTGCGATCATCCAAACTCACAAGGGAGGAATAATCATTTGATGGACATTTCACATAGATATTCTCACTACGCTGATTGTTGAACAATACACAATTCTTGATGTTTTTCTAACCCAATAAGATTAACCCCATGACTAATGATGTATTCCTTTCCTGTATTAGAACTATACTCAGTCAATAAACGCTCAGAGTACGTACGCCTTAAGCAGAGTGAGCTATATACTTGCCGGGGCTCTCTCTACGTATCTGAGGAGAACTAGAAACCGACTCTTTGTGTGGTTCTTGGCCTCCGTGGTGCACCGGATACGAATTGATTTGGAACCCAAGGCTTGAAAGGTTAATGTGACCTGGCGTAGTCGGCAGGATTTACTGATTGACTCTTGTGTCACTCATCGGACGACGACATCGGACTGGGAGGACATATATCCACTGTGCCAAACCAGAGGACTGATCAACCTCACACACAGCCCGGTAAGTGTCATATTTATTATATGATGTCTGCCGTTGGTCTGTTTTGGCTCAGTTGATTGACAGACTCCTAGGTCAGTCGGATGTTTGATGTTTGACATCATAGTTGTCATCGGTAAAGAAGTTTACCTCAGGTCTTGGGTACTCTTAAGTGACACCGAGGGACAGAATCTGTAAGTTGACTATATGCATATATATGTGTTTTCATTGTGGGTCCAGTAGGACTGGCTGTTTAACGGTACAGGGCATTTTGGCTGTTTAACTGTATCAGGCGTTTTGTGGGTCCATTAGGACTGGCTGTTTAACGGTACAGGGCATTTTGGCTGTTTAACTGTATCGGGCGTTTTGGCTGTTTAACTGTATCGAACGTAGAAGTCTGTGAACACTACGTCATCGAGGACAGGGCATTTAGACGTGGAAGTCTTTGAACACTACGTCTTGTTGTATCGTACGTAATAACATGTTGAAGTTCTTTAAGAAGAAGACTACTGATCAGGGTCTCCTGGATCCTGTCCACTTGGTGTCATGTAGAGCAGGCAAAAAGTTAAGAAGTTATGTGAAAGGGCGTCAGACGTTAGAGTTCTTACATTACATGATTGAGCATAAGGCTACATGCATACCAGTGAGAAAAGGGTCTCAGGCAGTTATATATACTTATAATTAGGCCGTCGTAATATACGATGTTTAAATTGTTAAGAAGAAGACTGTAGATGATGGTCTTTTGGATCCTGTCCAGTTGGTAGTATGTAGAGAGGAGTTGAAAAATGCAGAACATGTGGCGTTATCAGAAGGTGCCAGCATATGTGTTATTTATGAGTCTAATTGCAGGGAATAGTTCATATTCACAGAGAGCTGACAGTTGTTTTGCAAAGGTGGGGGCTGTCGGAGAAGGCTTGAAAAGTGTGTTAGCTGATAATGAAGGAATTGTAGTTAATAGACGATTGCTCAAGTTTGCAGAGAAAAATGTTTCAGTAAGTGACGTAAAGTTGAAGTAAGAAAGTTGCAATTTCAAGATGGCAATTATTCATATGCTTTGAGTTGAAGACAAAGGAAGGCAGCCCTTCTTCACCATCTGAGGGCACCGCCCCGGCCGTGTCATGGACGATGTTTTTCTCCCTTTTGTCCTGCCCCTAGATGGCCGTGTTGTTATTGGGGCCAATACCAGTCGGTATATCTTGATACGTGTCTAGTATGTAGTATTCCTGGACTCTCCCGTCACCATCGCCCAGTCAGGCCACACCTTCGGTGGCCATTTCAGTGCCAGCCATGGCCCAACGGCCATTTTAGCATCTGTTGCAACAATACCTTCAGTTACCCCTCAGGTGTCATCTTAGCTCCGCAGCAGAAATGAGCTGGCCTCTGACCTCCCATCTATGTATGTTTTTACCTGGCATACCAATTCTGCGTACTGCAATGACGAGTGCCTTTTCTGAATTTTGCATAGAAACGTTCAAGTCCCCTCATCCCGCCTGCAAATAGCCTCCTCCCGATTATCTGTTCTGCAGTCTGTGTTTAGCACCCCCATCCCAAGTAGGTCTGTGCTTAAAATTTCCCATAAATGTAGTTGTTGCTGGAAAAATCTTTTCCACTTTGCAAGGGGGAAAAATGGAGGAGAAAGGGAATCCTCTAGTCTGTGTCCCCCTATGACATGAAGCAAGTTCATGCGGAGTCTGCAGACAATTATGTGACAATTAACCACCGTGCTGTCTGTCCTGTATGTCTTAATGTCCTAACATTGTGTCATTGCTGTACGTGTTGTCCATTCCTCATAAGTCAGATACTGCTGAGAAGAAAGGTCACTATGGGTGCTAGAATTGCGAACGGCAGTAGAAAAGCTTACAGAAGGAAGGAGAGGGTCAATATGTGATAATATATATACATACAGGAATAGATAAAGGGTTAATGCTTGATTTGTGTAGAGCTCTGTTCCCCCTTGTCCCCCCCCTTCCCTTCAGAGTTTAGTGAGATTGAAGTGAAAGCCTTGACTTCCCAGAGAAGGAATGTGTGCTTCTCAAGGCCAAAGATTAGAGCGGAGAACACTGGACAATAATTAAGTTTGCTTGAATAGAATAGAACCCGTAATGAATCCAGTGAATCTTAAGGTTTTTGCTGTTCTTTGTGTAAATGTCAGTTCTGTGATTGGTTGGGCGTGTGCATAATTGCTAAATGTGTGTTCCTTTTATGGGAAATATTAGTGTTGTGGAATCTGTTGTACATCTCTAGTATTACAGACAGTTAAAGTTTGACTGATTCCAGGGAGAGGTGGTAGTGATTGAATGCATTTGTTTGCAAGATGAGGACAGTTGCATCATACGCGTTATCTCCTGGTGTGAACGGTGTGCATCCTAGTGCAATGTATCCACAATTTCCTGAACTGAATGCGCAAACATTGTGTGTGTGGTGAATCATAGGCATTTGAATGAGAGAGACAGACTTGACCACATGGATGGATGAGAGTTAATGACCCGTGTTCAGACTATGATGAATGTAAGATGTGTGATGCAGATATTGACTGGGGATACAAGTTTTTCTCCCCCCCCCCCTTCTGCATATGCAGACTGTAAATTTCCAATGTGGATAGATGTTTGTAGATTATTCTGCCCTGATGTAATTCATGTCTCTGTTATTGGCACTGATATCTTACAGGCCTTATCTGCATCCATCAAATTCCCACCAGATAGATCGGTACAGGTTGAGACCTCAGGTGACAGTTCAGAAGAGTCTTGTAAACTAACTGCTCCAACAAACACCCCTCTTTTTCCAGTCCAGAAAAAACACTAAAAGGGTCAGCCAGATACCTACCGCATGTAGGCGCTGTGTGCTGTCGGCGCTGTGTGATGTAGGCACTGTGTGCTGATGAGGTGTCAGTCAGACACCTACGGCATGTCGGTGCTGTGTGCTGATAATTTGGAAGGCTGCCAACAGGCCACAATTTCACTGTTAATTTTTCTTGCAGAAAATGTCTGTAAAGCCTCTAAAGACAAACTCCAGTCCTGCAAAATAAAGGTTGTTCTCCTGGGTCATTGTTTAGGCCAAGGAACTGGACATCTGACATAGGAACAAAAGGCTGCTGTCCAGGCCATACCTGTACCTACATCTGTTGCCAAACTCCGCACCTTTCTGGGCCTTGTTTCATATTGCCACCCATGGTTCTACTCAGTTTCCTCTCTCATGCAACCACTCTATGACTGTCTTTCAATTATTCTTTTCTCTCTCACCTCTGAAGCAGCTCTCTAGTCTTGGGTATTCCCAACTACTCTTTACCCTTTACTCTTTTCTGTACTGAACTTTCTAGCCATGTAACGACAGTGTTGACACAAAAGCACGGAGGACAACCACGGCCACTTGAATACTACTTCATGAGGCTGGATCCAGTGGCTCGAGGAGCTCCCTCATGTGTTTGTGCGGTGGCAGCAGTACAGGCAATGGTTGACAAACCTTCTGAGTTGGTATTGAACTACACCCCCCCCGCCCCCCCCATTCCTTAGTGGTCCTCACCCCTCATGTCATTCAGAGCATACTCACGCAAGTGCAACCCAAGCACTTATCTCTGGCCTGTCAGATCCGGCTACAATGTGCTCTTTTGAACCTGGCTACTCTTCTTTCAATTGAGTATCCTGGTTCACAGGGGGGGGAGGAGAAGGAATAGGTGATCTAGGTATTGCAGATCAGCTATTTTTAAATAGTTTGCAACAAGGTTCTGATCTATTTGAAATAGAATATCAGCCTGATTGTCTAGCAGTGATGCAACAAGAAAATGTAAGTTTTAAGAGGTTACTGAAGCCCCTGTTAACAATGCATATTTTGAGTTGTTTTTTATAGATGGTCCCAGGGTGAGGATGGACGACTCCACATCGGATATACACAACAAGATGTCCTAAAAGCAGAATGCCTCCGCATGTTTCAGGACAAGAAGCGGAACTGAAGGCCCTCACTGAGGCGTGTAGAGTGGTAGAAGGTAAGATGGCAACCTTTTACACTGACTCCCGGTATGCATTCGGCATAGCTCATGATTACGGCCCAATATGGAAAGCCAGACAGTTTTTTACCTCAGCAGGACAGCCAATTAAGAATGGTGCAGCGGTGCAGAGTCTCATGGAAGCCCTACTACTACCTGACAAAGTGGAAAGCTCACACCAATTCCTACACCGGAGAAGCAAGAGGCAACGCCATCACAGACCACACAGCAAAGGCAGCGGCCCTGAAGCCATGGAAGAAAAGAAGAAAAGAAGAATTTGACAAAAATCTTGGACTTTGATAAAAACTTTGGACTTTGATAAAAACTTTGGACATTGATATGCTAAGGACTTTACAGTTACAAGCCAGCAATGAAGAAAAAAGACAAATGGACTAAATATGGGAGCAAAAGAACAGGGCGGTGTATGGCGGACAGTCAACAGAGCTTGCCTACCACAGTCCCTGTGCCCCGTGATGGCCCAGCTGATGCACAGAAAGACGCACCTCTCAAAGCAGCAATGATTTCGGCGCTTGAACGAGGACGGGTGGCTATTGGGTTTTCTGTAGCTGCTGCATCATTTTTCCAATTTTGCATGATCTTTGCCGTAAGCAACAGGGCAGAATTAAATTTGCCACATAACGCTTGCCTAGACCACTCTACCCATTTCAGGGATTGCGAATTGGCTACATTCAGCTCCCACTTGTTGGGAAGTATGAATATGGCTTGTTGTTGATTTCTTTTCAGGTTGGAGACCTACCCTGTTACTAAAGTAAATAAGCAGGTAACCGCATAAGCAGGTAACCGCACAGAAGCTCATGAATGAGGTAATCCGCAGATACGGGGCACCGGAAGTGATTGAGTCAAACAAAGGTACAAACTTCACAGGTGAAATAATGCAATACATCATGTCTGCTTTGTGTATAATTCCAGGCTTTTCACACACCCTACCATCCACGGAGTAGTGGGAAAGTAGATCCATGGGCAATGAAGGAAATGGGCAAATCTTGAATTGAGTGTCTTCCATTAGTTTTTCTTTTTCTCCGGAGGATACATGCCACAGTAGCCAAGTTTGGGAAATGATTCTCTTGTTAATTTTGTCATAGGTCTCTCCAAGGAATTGTCAATAACGCATTCTGTGGTCTCTGCTTCTCTCTCAGGTCCTACAGACGAGCGTCACAATCTGAAACCAGGTGGCAGGTTTGATCCACATGTGTATATATATATAGATGCAATCAGAGTGCCAAGGGGGGGGGGGGGGGGTGCCAGATGAGTTTAAAGCCAGGGATCAAGTTAAGGCCGGATTTGAGTCCCTGTTTGGAATAGTAACCATCAATAAGAATGTTGATATATATTACAACCAACAAAGGTTCGTGAACTATACAAGAGATGCACTTTAAGGGCTTGCTGATCAATTAGGCCCCACAGCCATCATGACTTTCCAGAACCGAATGGCTCTGGATATGATACTAGCCGAGAAAGGTGGTGTTTGTAAAATGATTGGTGAAAACTTGCTGTACATATATTCCAGATAACACAGGGCCCTCAGGTAAAGTGACTAT
Organism: Eleutherodactylus coqui; assembly: GCF_035609145.1. Classification (NCBI taxonomy): domain Eukaryota; kingdom Metazoa; phylum Chordata; class Amphibia; order Anura; family Eleutherodactylidae; genus Eleutherodactylus; species Eleutherodactylus coqui. Next base: position 93,529,817 of record NC_089843.1, on the reverse strand, counting down.
CGCAATAAAGAAATTGGCCACATTGTCAGAAGAGCTGAAGCGTAATTCTGGGATAACTAACCCCTGGGATGAGTGGTTTGCATGGACCGGACAATGGAAACAATTCTTGATGCAGATAGGTATAGGGATTCTGGTTACTCTTATCATACTCCTGCTACTTTCTGTCTGTATTGTGCCCTGCATAAAACGCTCCTGTGCTAAGCTTACAGACCAGATGGTACCTGTCGCCCCCATATACGTAGATGTAGAGACCCCAGGCGATGGCTATATGCCTATGATACAACAGAGCGATTTGTCCCCTTATGGAGCTGTCTCAGCAGAAGCAGGGGTGACCACTCTAGTTTCCCAGCCATTTGAATAGCATGTGTGTTGTAGATCCCTTCTGTGTCTATTAGGTCTTCGTGTTTAGTTAGTTAGGATTAGTTGTCGGGGAAGGGATTAGCCCTTGGACAGCTGACCAACAATGATAGGTAGGGCATAGATCATAAACTAGAGATAGGGAAAGCAAACCTTACCCCGCCCAGTAGAAGTTATAAGGTATTGTTTATTTTGAGACAGTTTCTAGGGGGGGTTGAGAAGGTACAGGTCCATAAAATGGAAGAATCTGTCTCAAAATGGCCACTAGATACAAAATGGAGCATTATAAGATGTAAATAAGCTTGTGTGTAGTGAAACAATAATTAAAGCAGAAATAACTTTAGAGCATGACATTCGGTGCAATGTCTAATGATTTTTTTCCTATTCAGCCGAGAACATTTGCCTGGTACAGTCGCTATCAGAAGAGACTCCCCCACGTCCTGAGCTTTGGGAAAAGAGCAAATCGTGCTGATAAGACGCTGCGATCATCCAAACTCACAAGGGAGGAATAATCATTTGAAGGACATTTCACATAGATATTCTCACTACGCTGATTGTTGAACAATACACGATTCTTGATGTTTTTCTAACCCAATAAAATTAACCCCATGACTAATGACGTATTCCTTTCCTGTATTAGAACTATACTCAGTCAATAAACGCTCAGAGTACGTACGCCTTAAGCAGAGTGAGCTATATACTTGCCGGGGCTCTCTCTACGTATCTGAGGAGAACTAGAAACCGACTCTTTGTGTGGTTCTTGGCCTCCGTGGTGCACTGGATACGAATTGATTTGGAACCCAAGGCTTGAAAGGTTAATGTGACCTAGCGGTCCTTAACATATTTCTGACTGTCTAATGGCTTTCAGTACTGCTGATGGAAGTGGCCGTAAGGAGTCCTCCACATTAGAGACACGATCCTCCATCTCCTGCATCCTGCCCCGCATATTGTGCAGATCCTACCTTAATAGAGTGACATCCGTTTTAACTTCTTCTATCTTGCCTGTTAGAGAGGAACTGCAGGCGTTAATTGCTTCAAGGAGTTGACGCAGGGTTGGCTGAGGACCTTGTCCGGAATCACCCTTGCCTTCTTTTGCCTGAGCGGATCTTGCCGCCCACGGCCCGTGGTCGGGCGAATCCACACGGGAAAATTCTTTTAGTTTCTCCACTGCAGTGCAGCCCTTGGCCCGGATGCTCATATTGAATAGGCGTTAGTTGGATGTGATTATGAACTAATGCAGGAGCTCCGCACCTTAGTGGTATAAAATAAGGGGTTGTTACCCGCGCTGTCAGAAGGTAGGTTAAAGGTTCAAATATTTTAGAGAGCCGCCCGTAACCGTAGAGCAGTGAAAACAGAAGGTGGCAGTTCAATAATCCATTATTTAAACTGGTTAGGGTTTTAGGGGACTTGTATTCCAATAGGCGGGAAGGTGGTAATTTATTATTGCGCCACAGCTTGTTGGAATAATGTCTTTAGCCGCCTTAGATGCAAAATGGCGCCAAGTATTAGAAGGGGTATTTCCCAGGGGCACACAGGGGGTTTCGTATAGCACTCCTTTCTCACATAGCCCAGAGTGTCGCACCTCCTACAGATGTTAAACGCCGTTCCAGGTCCTCCGCAGAGACCCACCTCTTGTTGCTGCGTCCCGGTGCGGGAACCGGACCGGGGGTCCCCCACACAGTTGGCCCTCAGTCTGGTGTGGTGTGGAGTGCTGTCGTCCCCCTGCGATTGCAGGGTCTGCGGGGTAAAGAGCTCTGGTGCGGCAGGACGAGCAGTGCGGGCAAGTGGGCCGCGATTTACCGGCGGGGTACCACTCTGACCGGGGGTAAGCGGCTCCAATCGGTGCCCTAGGCAAGAGGCAGGACAGTTCTATGCTCCAGCGGGAGACCACGGAGCGGGAAATCCCCAGCAGCAGCGCCGGCAGTACAGAGCGGCCGGAGGTAAAGAGCAGGGCGTTGGTGCGTGGCACCTCCGTACCGGCGCACGGTCCTCACAGCAGCGCCGGGATCAAAGCGACGGCTTCCATCCGAGTCCACCCTGCCCAGCAAGGTCTGCAGGTCCAACCCGCACAGCAGGGAAGCCGACAGCACTGGTAAGGCCAGGATATTGGCAGGATTTTGATAGTCCCCTGGGGAGCCTCACTTACTTGCGACCTTCCATTTTGGTAGATGGCCACGCCCCTCTTTACTGAGCTCTTTAGTCTGTTGGTGGCTGTATGTTTGGTTTTTCCCATCTAAAAACATCAAATCCACTAATTGCAAGGCAAGTCAACATACTTTTTGCCAAATTGTCAGTTGATAAGATATGGATAATTCTAAAAGTTTGTGTTCCCATTATTAGCTCTGAAAAGTTGATGTCACGTGCAGAGGTCGTCAAAAGCTGATCAACAGAGGTTTGCCACCTCAGGACTCCAGTCAATCTGTTTGCTGGGCTGCTGTCACACTGCACATAGCTGAAAGCAGACAGCTCCCATACATTTTGTAGTGGCCCAATATAGAATTGCAGGCACAGTTTGTATTGAAAGGAATGCAATACCATGCTAGGGCACTGCACAAAGCATAGCACTGTCTGCTTTTAGCTATGTACAGGGTGATGGCGACCTAGCAGACAGTTGATTGACCAGGGTTCTTGGCGGTAGACCACTTCAGATTGGCTATTGATGAGCTGTCCATGGACAGGCCATGGATTTTTAAGAGGTAGAAAGCCCATTTAAATCTATCCAAATTTGATTTACATTTAAGTTGTGGTATATGGATGCCTGGCATTTTAAGCTTGCTATAATGTCTTCTTTTAAACCTTCCAACTTTTATATTTCCATTTGGATGCCAGAATAAATTGTCCTCATTTCCTTAAGAATCCATTACTGTTGGTAATAAGTTTTGCCATTTAATTATATGAATTCCTGTCAGAAGCTGGGGTTTGACATTTGCTATTTGCTGACAACTGTGCATGGCTTTTAGATAGTAAATCCTATAGGGAATATTGCTGCTGTTAAGACAAATGACTTGTCTGATAAAACTGCATTGACTGCCTTGTCATTTTGCTAAATTTAATTTCTGATACTCTATAGTTGCTTCTGATTATTTCCTTTTTGATAACTGCAGTTGATGCTTTCTGCACTTAAATTACAGTTATTATTTCAAATAAACCTTTTTTATATGAGATTTTTTGGTATCTCATTCCTATTATGGGCATTGCTATCTCAATGGATATTTCTATTCTAGTATCCATCAATGTCACTTTCAAGAGTTCTGCAAACATCTAGCCAGCCTCCATATATTAAGGCTTCTTTCACATGACCGTATGCGTTTTTACGGTCAGCCGTATGTGCTGAAATCGCAAGAATAGTGCAATCAAATCCCAATCTTAATTAGCGTATTATCAGCCATTCACATGGGCAGCTGTAGCGTATCGGCTTAAAAATTACGCTGCAGTGCAGAAAACCCTAGATCTGTAGAAATCCTCGGAATGACTACCAGTGCTTAAATAGAGCCAGCTGTCTTCTTTTCTCAGTGTTGGATGTAGATAAACTCCCTGCCCCTCCCTTTTTGGCTCACATAGTAGTCTATGGGAGCTAGCAGCGTATCTCAGCCAAAGATAGGGCAAAATCTATCTTTGGACGCAGCGTATATAATCGGCGAATGAAAGCGGTCGCCGATATGCTATTTTTGACGGCGCTATTTTTTTTCATGGCCAAAAATCGCTCATATGAATGTATACATTGTAATCCAATGCTTTAGATGGTCACGATTTTTGCCTAATTTTTAGACGCACCTAATTAGCTACGTAAATACGGTCATGTGAATAAGACCTAAGGGTGTGTTCACACGAGCATGTTTTTGTGCTCCCCTGTATGTGCAAAAACATGTGTGTATGAAGGTCCGTACATTGCCTCCAATTAAGCCGCGGTTGCTGCCGGCAGCTCTATTGAAGGCAATGGTCTGCCGGCACCCCGTAATTGTTTTTCAGGGAAGGTCTTTACATATAAGCCAGATGTTTACATAAGGCAGATGTTTCCTTCATCCCCGCGAGGAAAAAGAATTCCCAACTGCACCTGCCACATCTGTGACAGATGCAGCAAAGGAATTCTTCATCCCTGCGGGGAATAAAGAATTCCCTACCACAGCTATCACAGATGACAGCTGTGGTAGGGGATCCAGCTGCCGACATCCTGTAATTGTTTTTCAGGGAAGGGCTTTAAATATAAGCCCTTCCTTGAAAAACAAGGAAAAGTGGTGTTAAAAATAAAAAATAAACATACTCCCCTTCCTTCAGCTGCCGGGGCGTCCTCTCTGCACTGTCCCAACTCTTTAAAGCAGTTCTTTGAGCGGGCAAGGATTTAAAATCCCCGCCTGCTGAAAGAGCTGTTTGTGATTGATTGAGGTGCTCAGCCAATGACAGACGGCTGGTTCAGATTGGCTGAGCACTTCAGCCAATCACAAGCAGCTTTTTCAGCAGGTGGGATTTTAAATCCTCATCTGCTGAAAGAACTGCTTTGAAGAGCCGGGGACAGCAGAGAGGATGCGGCTGAGCCCCGGCAGCTAAAGGGAGGTGAGTATTATTTTTTTTTAACACAACTTTTCCTTGTTTTTCAGGGAAGGGCTTATATTTAAAGCTCTTCCCTGAAAAACAATTACAGGATGCTGGCAGCTGGATCCCCTACCGCAGCTGTCATCTGTGACAGCTGTGGTAGGAAATTATTTATTCTCCACAGGGATGAAGAATTCCTTTGCTGCATCTGTCACAGATGTGACAGGTGCAGCAGGGAATTCTTTTTTCCTTGTGGGGATAAAGGAAACATCTGCGGGGGAATTTTTACACTAAAATTCTTGTTTTTCATGGAAGAGCCTATATGTAAAGCCCTTCCCTGAAAAACAATTACGGGGTTCTGGCAGAGCATTCAATGGAGCCACCGGCAGCAGCCGCGGCTCCATTAAAGGCAATGTGTGCATTCCCTATAGCTCACGCATGTCCTATCTTTACAGGCGTGCACCTGTAAAGCACGGACATGTGAACACACCATAGGGAATACATGTGCTGTAATAGATACATGTTTTTGTGTGCACATATGCACGCACAAAAACAAGCTTGTGTGAAGCCACCCTAAAAGATATAAGAGCTTCTCAGAGATGTTAATTGCTTACAATAAAGGCTTTACATTAAATGACACTACATAAGTATCCTCTATTTAGAGCCATCCATTTGTTTAGAAGGCTTGAATTGTCTTTCCTATTTCCCTTCAGTAGGTTTTCAATTTGTTTTCACTGAACATTGTGTAATAGGCATGGAAGTACAAGAAAAGAAATAGCCAAAGAGGGAAAAGGGAAATTGCATAGCAGAAAGGAGGATATAGTTTTTGGAAGAAGTGTCCTCTTAAAGAAAGCTAAAAATATTGTCCTGTAAGTTTCTAGCAGGACAGGCCTTTGTTGCCTGAGTGTTAACATTCAAGATTTTTTGTTATCGAAACCATTCTAGGGCCTTAGTCACACGGGCGTTTTTTCGCGCGATTTGCGGATCGCATGACGGATGCGCATCCGCAAATCGCGTGACCGGGGCCCAAAAATCGCCCGAAAATCTGCTCCTAGCTGCGTTTCATTAGAAACTGGCCGGAGCTGTCCAGCGCATTGCATTCAATGGGGCCGGCAATTCATCTATCTGCGATCTGCGATTCCTGTTCTCTTCCCTATATGCGCTCAATGGGGCCGGCGGCAGCAGCGCCGACCCCATTGAGAACATATAGAAGACAAATCATTCTTCTCTTCCACAGCTGTAACAGCTGTGGCAGAGAAGAACGATGTTTGCCCATTGAATTCATGAATGGGTGTGAGTGAGACCTGCCTCTGATTGGCTCAGCGCTGAGCCAATCAGGGGCAGGTCTGACTCACACCCCCTTCACACCCACTGCAGTCCGGCCGCGCTGAACTCCGTCTGCCGGGACAAGGTGAGTATATATATATATTTTTTTTTTAACACATTTCTGGATGAATTGCAGGGAAGGGCTTATATATTTAACCCCTTCCCGACAATTCATCCCGCACATGCCGGCAGCCCATTGCTTTCAATGGAGCCGGCTGTATTGCCGCTCCATTGAATTCAATGGGCAAACATCGTTCTTCTCTGCCACAGCTGTTACAGCTGTGGCAGAGAAGAATGATTTGTCTTCTATATGGTCTCAATGGGGTCGGCGCTGCTGCCGCCGGCCCCATTGAGCGCATATAGAGAAGAGAACAGGAATCGCAGATCGCAGATAGGTGCGATCTGCGATTTCTGTTCTATAATTTATCGGACGAGCGCATAAAAAGCGCTCATGTGTCCGATACCATTGCAAAGCAATGGTTTTAAAAAATCACCGGACGCATGCGCATGCGCAAATCGCGCGAAAAAACGCCCGTCTGACTGAGGCCTAAGGATACATTTTTTTGAGATTTTATTTTTTGCATTTTTTTGCAACATAGATTGGGCTTTAATATGGTATGGAAACAAGACCAGCATCTTTTCATTTTAAATTGTATGTAGTGCAAAATTGGCAAAAAATATTAAATTAACATTTTCTTCTTTTTTCCATTTGTAATTCAATGTAATTTAAACAAACAAATGTACAGTTAGGGCCAGAAATATTTGGACAGTAACACAATTTTCGCGAGTTGGGCTCTGCATGCCACCGCATTGGATTTGAAATGAAGCCTCTACAACAGAATTCAAGTGCAGATTGTAACGTTTAATTTGAAGGGTTGAACAAAAATATCTGATAGAAAATGTAGGAATTGTACACATTTCTTTACAAACACTCCACATTTAAGGAGCTCAAAAGTAATTGGACAAATAAACATAACCCAAACAAAATATTTTTTTTTCAATATTTTGTTGCGAATCCTTTGGAGGCAATCACTGCCTTAAGTCTGGAACCCATGGACATCACCAAACGCTGGGTTTCCTCCTTCTTAATGCTTTGCCAGGCCTTTACAGCCGCAGCCTTCAGGTCTTGCTTGTTTGTGGGTCTTTCCGTCTGAAGTCTGGATTTGAGCAAGTGAAATGCATGCTCAATTGGGTTAAGATCTGGTGATTGACTTGGCCATTGCAGAATGTTCCACTTTTTTGCACTCATGAACTCCTGGGTAGCTTTGGCTGTATGCTTGGGGTCATTGTCCATCTGTACTGTGAAGCGCCGTCCGATCAACTTTGCAGCATTTGGCTGAATCTGGGCTGAAAGTATATCCCGGTACACTTCAGAATTCATCCGGCTACTCTTGTCTGCTGTTATGTCATCAATAAACACAAGTGACCCAGTGCCATTGAAAGCCATGCATGCCCATGCCATCACGTTGCCTCCACCATGTTTTACAGAGGATGTGGTGTGCCTTGGATCATGTGCCGTTCCCTTTCTTCTCCAAACTTTTTTCTTCCCATCATTCTGGTACAGGTTGATCTTTGTCTCATCTGTCCATAGAATACTTTTCCAGAACTGGACTGGCTTCTTGAGGTGTTTTTCGGCAAATTTAACTCTGGCCTGTCTATTTTTGGAATTGATGAATGGTTTGCATCTAGATGTGAACCCTTTGTATTTACTTTCATGGAGTCTTCTCTTTACTGTTGACTTAGAGACAGATACACCTACTTCCCTGAGAGTGTTCTGGACTTCAGTTGATGTTGTGAACGGGTTCTTCTTCACCAAAGAAAGTATGTGGCGATCATCCACCACCGTTGTCTTCCGTGGACGCCCAGGCCTTTTTGAGTTCCCAAGCTCACCAGTGAATTCCTTTTTTCTCAGAATGTACCCGACTGTTGATTTTGCTACTCCAAGCATGTCTGCTATCTCTCTGATGGATTTTTTCTTTTTTTTCAGCCTCAGGATGTTCTGCTTCACCCCAATTGAGAGTTCCTTTGACCGCATGTTGTCTGGTCACAGCAACAGCTTCCAAATCCAAAACCACACACCTGGAATCAACCCCAGACCTTTTAACTACTTAATTGATTACAGGTTAACGAGGGAGACGCCTTCTGAGTTAATTGCAGCCCTTAGAGTCCATTGTCCAATTACTTTTGGTCCCTTGAAAAAGAGGAGGCTATGCATTACAGAGCTATGATTCCTAAACCCTTTCTCCGATTTGGATGTGGAAACTCTCATATTGCAGCTGGGGGTGTGCACTTTCAGCCCATATTATATATATAATTGTATTTCTGAACATGTTTTTGTAAACAGCTAAAATAACAAAACTTGTGTCACTGTCCAAATATTTCTGGCCCTAACTGTATACACATAGAAATAATCCTCTTACTCTCCCATGTACAAAATAGGTGTACTTTGCTTAATTTACATCATTGCTGTAATATAAAGAACAAGATCCCTGGATTAAAGCGGCATTACCAATCAGATCTTTATTTTATATCAGGGTCTCTTTTTTAAAATAAAGATACAATTCTTTAGAGACACGTAATGAAGGAATTAAAAAGAGCTTTAGTTCAGTATAATATATTTTTAAGAGGTTTCAATCTGAAATAAAAGCACAATGACATGCAATAAAACAATAATTTAACCCCTTAAAGACCAGGGTGTTTTGGTTCTAAAGGACCAGACACTTTTTCGCGATTTTACCTGTGTGGTGGTTTTATGGCCCTATTTTTTTCTTCTGGCCCGCCAAAATTGTTTTTGCCGTCACACATCTTTTCACTGAATTTTTAAAATTTTATTAGGGGTAATGTGTATCAAAAAAGCAATTTTAAAACGTTTTTAAATTTATAGTTCTTTATTTTAAAAATTATATTTATGTTAAAATAAGGTACGGGGATGGGTTCATCATTTTGTTTCAGACATCTTGATATATAATTTGTATAATCTCAGCCTACAGGGCAGATATGGCAACAATTCATGTTGGCATCGGCTGTGGGATGTTTTCTATTTTTCATATATATTTTTATTTCATTGTGTAATTTTTATAATCTTATTTTTGTAACTTATTTTTTTTACATCTATGCCCCCCATGACATAATTTCAAACCTCTTGGGGGCATTCATACTGTATTTTTTTTTTTATTTCACACTTTTCCACTGTAGCTGGAGCATCCATAATAGCCCCAGTTAGGCCTTAGTCAGACGGGCGTTTTTAGCCGCGATTTGCGCATGCGCATGCGTCCGGCGATTTTTTAAAACCATTGCTTTGCAATGGTATCGGACACATGAGCGCTTTTTATGCGCTCGTCCGATAAATTATAGAACAAAAAATCGCAGATCGCACCTATCTGCGATCTGCAATTCCTGTTCTCTTCTCTATATGCGCTCAATGGGGCTGGCGGCAGCAGCGCCGACCCCATTGAGAACATATAGAAGACAAATCATTCTTCTCTGCCACAGCTGTAACAGCTGTGACAGAGAAGAACGATGTTTGCCCATTGAATTCAATGGAGCGGCAATACAGCCGCTCCATTGAAAGCAATTGGCTGCCGGCGTGCGCGGGGTAAATTGTCGGGAAGGGGTTAAATATATAAGCCCTTCCCTGCAATTCATCCTAAAATGTGTTAAAATAAAAAAAAATTGTATACTCACCTTTCCGCTGCAGCCGGAGTCCAGCCGCGGCCGCTGTCAGTTCTCCTGAACTGCTTCTTGGCACTATTCAGCCGGCGGGGCTTTAAAATCCCCGCCTGCTGAATGATCTGCCTCTGATTGGTCACAGCCCTGACCAATCAGAGGCTGAAAACACTCACACACCCATTCATGAATTCATGAATGGGTGAGTGACTGCTGCCTCTCAGCGCTGAGCCAATCAGGGGCAGGTCTGACTCACATCCATTCATGAATTCATGAATGGGTGTGAGTGAGGCATGCCTCTGATTGGCTCAGCGCTGAGCCAATCAGGGGGCAGGTCTGACTCACACCCCCTTCACACCCACTGCAGGACGGCCACGCGGAGCTCCGGCTGCCGGCAGAAGGTGAGTATACAATTTTTTTTTTTATTTTAACACATTTTAGGATGGATTGCAGGGAAGGGCTTATATATTTAAGCCCTTACCGACAATTCATCCCGGGCTCGCCCGCAGCGCATTGCTTTCAATGGAGACGGCTGTATTGCCGTCTCCATTGAATGCAATGCGCTGGACAGCTCCGGCCCGTTTCTAATGAAACACGGCTAGGAGCAGATTTTCAGGCGATTTGCGGGTGACTTGCGCGCACCGGTCACGCAATTTGCGGATGCGCATCCGTCATGCGATCCGCAAATCGCGCGAAAAATCGCCCGTCTGACTAAGGCCTTACAGGGGAAACCATCCCCCTAGTGTGACAGTAGTCACTGTCAGAGCTCATCAGGGGTCTGCTATGACAAGTTGGCGGTTGCCGACGGCCACGTTATTGCCGTGTCCCGTGCAGGAAACTTCTGTCTTCTCCTTCGGGTCTGAGACTGTGTCTGACATCTGAAGACCCAATTTGCTTCTGCTAAATTGCAGAGCAGGAGCTGTAATCCCACTCCGTATGTTTACTGTTTGCCTGGGTTTAAAGCCCAGGACCAAGTGCCATATATTTAGGCCTCATGTCCACGGGGAAAATCAGGCTCGAAGCGGATTCTTCATGCAGAATCTCACAGCGGGTCTCTCCTTTCCTGCGGACATAAGGCCTAAAAAGAAGAATTACTTACCTGTCCGGACGCTGCGGATCTGCCCTCCATCGCAGCCGGATCTTCTTTCCTCGGCCCAGCAGATGTGCTCGGCACGCCAGTAGCGTGCCGAGCGCATGCGCCGTGCACTCTTTTCTTTTTTAAACTCCTGGCCTCCCATGCTCCCGCACCGGAGAGCAGAAAGTCAGCTGCAGGTGTGCCACGGATCTGGACGGCTTCCATAGGCTTCAATAGAAGCCTGCGGGAGACCCGCACTAAAATGGAGCATGCTGCGGGTGTTTTCCCGCACACACAATCCGCGCCTCAAGGAAAAATGACATCCGCAGGTATTTAAATACCTGCGGGTGTCCAATGCATCCCTATGTGGCGCGGATCATGCGTGCGGGTGACCTGCTGCGGATCTGTCCCCATGAACCTGAGGCCTTAGAGTTCTTGGTTCTTAAAGGATTAAAAAAAAACTATTTAAGAAATTAGGAAAAAGATATTCAATTTTTATACAGTACTGTGCTTTGTATATTGATCCAAAAAGTTTATTTGCCATTTTTCTTTTCAGTAATGGCCATACAGTCACAAAACAGGATCAATGCAAGTTTTGGAATTGTATACAGCACCCATAGAGGTATAGGGGCCCACACTGTACTGATATGAATCAGCAGAATAAAATTCCATTGCTACTATGTGGTAGAGGAATTCTCGTCCACAAGCATTGCTTTTTGGGAAGAATACCTTTATAATACAGTATGGAGGCACTATATAGTGCCACACAGAGTGTCTATGGCTCCCTATTACTGCTGAGTACATAAACCCTAAATATGGTACAAGGAAACTTGTTTTTCAGGGATTGTAAATTGATATTTAAATACTAGTAAAGTATGGAACTTAACATTAAACTTCCATAACAAGTGTGAAACTGATACATTTCAAAATAACTTCTGTTGTGGATAGAACGCTGAATTGACAATTTACTTTCAATTCTGCACTTCCTCTGTGAGTGCATTTGTGGAACCATTTAGAGTAATGGCCCTTTTAGACAAACTATATTTATTGTTTGAAGGGTTCATTCATTCGCTTGTGCACTCTGTTTAAACACGCAAACATATTGTTGGCTCGTTCAAACAAGAAATCATTCAGAATTGTTCAATCTTTCCCATTCGCTGTATAAGTAACGGAGAATGACTGAATGAGCGCTGTTTAAACCGAATGACAGGTGAATGAGCCAACACTGATTTTTATGCCTGCATAAAATGAACGACAAGCGAAAAATGAAAAATGCTCATTCGTCATTAGCTTGCGATTAGACAGAACAATTGTCATTCACCTTTACTTGTTTAAACGATTTTTTTAATGATTATCATTCTGTCTAAAAGGACCCTAAGGGTGGCTTCACATGAGCGAGTTTTTGTGCGTACATAGATGCGTACATATGTGCGCACCTCTGTACGAGCAAAAACACGCGTGTATGTAGATGCGTGCATTGCCGGCGACTCCATTGAAGACAATGGTCTGTCTGCACCCCTGAATTGTTTTTCATGGAAGGGCTTTACATATAAGCCCTTCCCTGAAAAACAAGAATTTTAGTGTAAAAAAAAAACAAACAAAAAAACTTGCCTGTCATTCATTCGGCGAGAGCTGTCTGTGATTGGCTGAGCACCTCAGCCAATCACAATCAGCTCTTTCAGCAAGCGGGGATTTTAAATCCTCGCCTGCTCAAAGAACAGCACTACAGAGCCAGGGACAGCGCAGAGAAGACGTGGCTGAGCCCCGACAGCTGAAGGAAGGTGAGTATCTATTTTTTTTTACACTACTTTTACTGGTTTTTTTAGGGAAGGGCTTATTTTTAAAGCCCTTCTCTGAAATCCAATGACAGGGTGTTGGTAGCTGGATCCCCTACCGCAGCTGTCATCTGTGACAGCTGTGGTAGGGAATTGAAGAATTCCCCTGCTGCATCTGCCACAGATATAGCAGGTGCAGCAGCAGAGAATTCTTTTAACTAGCGGGGATGAAGGAAACATCTGCCGCATTCGGCAGATGTGTTCTTCATCCCCGCGCGGGACAGCGATGGACAGGTAAGTTTTTTTGTTTTTTTTTTACACTAAAATTCTTGTTTTTCAGGGAAGAGCTTATATGTAAAGCCCTTCCATGAAAAACAATTACGGGGTGCCAGCAGACCATTGTCTTCAATGGAGCCGCCGGCAGCATTCACGGCTCCTTTGAAAACAATGCATGCATTCTCTATGGTGCACGCATGTCCTATCTTTACAGGCACGCACCTGTAAAACACAGACATGTGTACACACCATAGGGAATGCATCGGGGCTAATATACGTGTGTTTTTCTGCACGCGTATGCACGCACAAAAACACGCTCATGTGAAGCCACCCTTAGGGCTCAGTCACACGGGCGCATCGGCGCCTGTACACCGGTGCCGATGCGCCCATGTGACTGAGCCGTTACTGCTGATAGCAGACGGCTGTACCAGAAGACGGACGTCTCTCTGCAGTGCTGATGAAAGAACACATGACCGTCAATGAAGCCGGTCACATGTTCTTTCCTCCGGTGCTGCAGAGAGACATCCGTCTTCAGGTACGGCCGTCTGCTATCTGCAGTAAGACGGGCGCCGATGCGCCCGTGTGACTGAGCCCATAAGTTGTATTTGTTGCTAACTTTCAAAGGATTATTAATCACAACACATGCTTATATATGAGATTCTGCAAATACCATGGCACTAAAATCTGAAACCAATTTGAAGAATTTGCCTGCTGGACAATTTTCACAGCTATGGTATGCAAAGTATATTTATAATTTGCTGAGGTAAGAGCAATCTAATTTTAGATGATATGACTTATACAAATAAAGGCAACTTTTCCAAAGTTGCTGAATACAGCAATGTTGTAATGCATTTTATTGCCTTTAACTAATATTACTGGTTGATTTTCACTGGCTATCCATGTTGAAGCAATGCTCATAGACTATGCAGTTATAGTCTAATCGTACAATTTTGATATTTTAAATACACTTCATTTTGCTGTTATGGAATATCCATCATTATTCATGGATTCATGAATACAAACATTTATAGTAACTGGAAATTATCTACAAGATTGTGCTTATCTCTGAGACTTTGTCTCTCAACATTTCTATTTCAACTTCTATGGAGCTCTATCATAGGATTTTCTGGACAATTAGTTTTCTTAATTAAAAAGTAGTAAAAAAATAAATTATGATACCTTATTAAAATGAAGATCTTTAGAAAGATTAAGCAAAATAATTCTAAAAATTCCTACATTTTTTTATTAAAAGCCCGAAATCGTGCTTTCTTCACAGAAAGTGGCAACAAAAATGTGCAATGTCGTCAAAAAAAAGTATTTACTGCATCAGGTTCATTGCAAACCCTCTGTTAACAGAGACAGGACCCCAACCTAAACTCCTTGAGCCAATAGGACTTGCAAGTGTTGTGAACCAGTGGCCTACCTTCAGCGGAGTTTAGGAAAAAAACATTTCTGTTTCCGTATTTGCATACAGTGTTCACCAAACATCCACAGTAGTTCAAATTCTAGGTTTGAATTTTTAAATATTGGACATAAAATTAGAATGACCTGAACATTTAAGCATTTAGAGCAGTGTCTATGGACAAATGGCAATGGGAGGTCACAATACATTCAACACTTTAAGGGGTTGTCCTATGTCAGTATTTCACCCCCAGCACATCTAGAAGTTATGGTAGAAGTGGCTGTACATGTACACCACCACACTGCTCACTTGAATGCTAGTGCTGGAGATAGCTGATCACTTAAATTTGTCTGTCTCTGGCGCCTTCTTTGAAGTGAATGGAGCGGCAGTGTGCATGCACAAGCCTCTCTGCCATAGCTTCAGGATGCACCAGGCATAAAATCTTGAGATTAATGGGGGTCTCAACAGTTGGACCCCACTAATCAGAAAGTCATCTGCTGTAACTTGCCAGGATGGGAAGACTCCTTCAAAGCAGTATATAGCATGAAAAATGAAGTGGTTAGTGCATTTCGAGTGCAAATTATTAACCCATACAAAGTGTATATTGGTTATAGGGTTTGGTAAGGAGCTCAGGACCTTGAATAGCCTAGATCACTCTCAATCTGCTCCTGAATAAACGTAGTTGACAGCCTTTTGCCCTTAACAGTAGTAAACTTAGCAAATACATTGCACATTTTTAGTAGGCAGAATGAAGCTGAAAGATGTAGTAAAAGTTTTTTTTATATATACCAACACCACACCAACAAACAGGAATATAATGAGATGAGCGGTCAGCATGTGACTCCTGGTGGTCACATTTAAAATAAAACATATACAGCAACATTATTGCATCAACCAATATAAAGAATAATAAATTAATGGGAGCTGAGGCGGCTATCAAACTTCTGTGATCGAGCCCGGTGAACAGAGGCAAAAGTGCCAGTAGTGTAATAGCCACTTCATCTCCCATTGATTTCAATGGGAGTGAACCCAGTTAGGCCACTTTCAATCCCATCTGCTATGACGCATGTCCAGCTTGCTGCAGTTGCTGTGCCAACCTCAGTGTAATGGCCGGTACTTATAACTGCAGGCGTAGTTCCCATTGATTTCAATGAGATCTACAACTTCAGTTACAAGTGCCAACTACTACACAGGGTTCAGAAAAGCAACTTCCTGAGGTTAGGTCATCAATAGTTTTTGCTCACAAAACCCCTTTAAGAAAACATTTAGCGTAAACATCTTGAACCTAAAAGTAACATGGTAGTAATGGATGAACATTCACGTGAGTGTCTTTTTTTTAAACTTTTACTAAAAAAATGTTCACAGCTGATATATAACTTTATATTATTGTACTGAACAATGAAATAGTTGGTGCACCATTGGTGTGTACTGCCATATATAAAGTTAGACAGCTATTTGTTTCTGCCACATTGACTTTTTATCCAATTTTAATAAAAATTGAACCTTTCAAATGCTAAATAACAGCATTGTGCTCTGAAATTAATCTTTATATTTATTCAGTGACCACTTCAAAACTAGTGATTTGCAACTATCACAGGTAAATTAAATTTTAAAAGACAATCGACCTCATTCTCCTTCTACCATCTAATGACCAAGTTTTGCATAAGCTATTAAAGCCACATTAAGCTTTTTTGATGAAAGACAAAATTGAAGTCAGTGACATTCATTCTTGGCGTTCTCAAAAGGAGGCTGCCTTTTGTTCCCTTGTAGCTGTAATAGTAATCAGGAACATAATGACACTTTCTTATGCCTCTATGTTGAGAAAAAAACATAGACTTTATAGCAAAAGGGCCATCACCAATATGTACAGTATATTTTAATACTCAGATACACTATGTGCTTTTCATTTTAAAGCTCCTAGATGTGGCTGCAGGTATGTATAATTACTGTATAGAGTATGGTCGAAAAACACACATGTCCATCAAATGGAACCAAGGGATGGAAAGGACATGGTTGAAGAGGAAAGGATGTAAAAAGAACGTTAATGTTGTCTTCTAGGAACTCATCTAAGTCTTTTGGAAGTCATCATCTGTTACTATCGTGAGCAGCTCCTGAGGTAACTGTTAGGCCTCATTTACACAACCCTATTTTAGCGCAGTATGGGTGCGCAAAAAAAAATCACACCTATGCTGCGCTAAAAATCGCGTAAACGGGTGTGGAGACAGCACTGTATATCGTGTGAATGGGCTATTTGTAGCAGCTTGAATTAACCTATTCACGTGATCTTTACAGCTGTATAGCCGCAATCTTTGCACATGTCCATACAGCATGGGGACTGTGCTCATGTGAAAGAGTCCTAATCAGCGCGCCCACAGCGCCCATGTGAAAGAGCCCTAGGAAAGATTTACAGTGCTTAAAGAAAAGAAACCTTATTGCCCCTGGATAACAACCTTTTTCTAGAAGGAGGTTGTGCACTCTTGCCTTCTGAGATGGTACGTAGAACAGTTTCTCACCAGATTTTTGGATGGGCCATTAATATACAAAACTATCATGTCTCTCCTTAGATGTCTCTTCTCAAAACGAAATAAATGTTACATCCCGTACGCCCCCCTGCGTAAGATCACAGGGAGCCGTATGGGTGTCATGGCAGCCGGTGTCCTCCTGAAGGGCACTAGGGCTGTCTCAGCATACTGCCTATCAAGCCATCCCCGTGGGGTGACTTGATAAGCTGCCTGTCAGAATGCAGTATGATGCAATGCTATAGCATTACATCATACTGCAGGAGCGATCAATGCATCGCAGGTTATTGTCCTCCAGGGGGGCTAAAAAAAAAGTAAAAATAAAATCAATAAAGTTTTATTCTATCAAAGTAGCACATTATTTACCCCACACAGCATACGTCGTCCGAAAAAAAAAAAGAACGCCAGAAATACACTTTTTCAGTCACCCTGTCTCCTAGAAAAATGCAATAAAAAGCGATCAAAACGTAATATGTATTCCAAAATGGTACCATCGTAAACTACAGGACATCTTGCAAGAAACGAGCCCTCGCACAACTACTTTGACAGAAAAATAAAAAAGTTATTTGCGAGCAGAAGATGGCGGCAGAAAATAATTTTAAAAAAATAAATGTCTTTGAAAAAATATAAAAGTAGCACAGCAAAAAAAATACTATACAAGTTTGGTATCGTAGTAATCGTACTGATCCATAGAATAAAGTTATCATGTCATTTTTGTTGCAGTTTGTGCACCGTAGAAGCAAGACGCACTGAAAGATGGAGGAATGTTTTGGGTTTTTTTTCATTTTACTCCACTTAGAATTTTTTAAAAGTTTTTCAGTACATTAAATGGTACTTTAAATAGCACCATTGAAAAATACGACTCATTCTGCAAACAACAAGCCCTCATATAGCAATGTCGATAGATAAATATAGGAGTTACGATTTTTTTAAATGGGGGAGGAAAAAACGAAAATGGAAAAAAAAGAGATAGACAAATTTTAGTATTACCGGAGAATTTATCAATGGATGCCTAGAATTAATGATGAGTTATGCCATTTTTCCAAACATTCCTGGTCTCATTGCTGTTTGCACACTGCAGTTCAGTTCCTGTGCACACAAGGTGAAAATACCTAGCAGGGGGAACTGGGATGCCAATAAGGTAAGTGAAAGGCCAGTGGGCACTAGTGATGTCTGGCAGTGTAGGTAGTGGATGTGTGAGAGTGTCTCCCACCTAAATATATGAAAATGGGCTCTGTCCACAGTAATCTTCTCAGACAGAAATATATGCACATCACCTCTGTCTTCATGTAAGGAGTAGCTGGAAATGTTTCATGGGAGCTCAATCCTATGAGTCTCGAGCTTATAAATGTCCTAAAAATTGAAACTTGTTACGGTGCATGCCCTTATGGTGTATTTACATGGCCCATTTTCACACGTGACTACCAGTGCATTGTGAGACACACAGAACTGACACCTTAATAAAACCCATTACTTTTAATGGTTAATTTACATGATTGATTTTTTTCTTGCACTGATAGTGCTAGACCAAGAAATTGCAGCATGTCCTATTTGTTCAAAAATCACCCATTATTTCCTATGGGTGCATGAAAAGAAGCCCATTCTATGAGTTTTGACAGGCAAGATATTTGTAGAGGGTCCTCTGAAGAGGCATACATATTAATAATCTTCAGCTGCTGATCATGTAATTTCGCAGAGATTATACAGAATTGGCCTCTGGAATCTGCATCTATATGATCTATTTGAGAAGGCAAATAATTGTGGAAAAGGGTTAAGACTTCTCTATGTTATTTGTCAGCAGAAATAATGTGGAGTTATGTGGTTGGAAATAACTAGGGGCCACGACTGGGATAAATGGATTTCTTGAATGCATATGATGTCTGTGTGGTATTTTAAATAAGTTAAGAAGGCTTGATATGCACCATGAGAACCATGCTTGGAACCACAGCATTTAACTGTAATTTCAAGCAGCATTGCTGAATGCACGTGACAGCATTTGACAGCGCTTTTTAACGCACCCCATCATTGTGAAGGGTGAGGAGGGGTGTTAAAAAATGCGAAAACTCTGAAAAATAGAACAGACAGTGCTCAAAAATCGTGGGGTTACAAATGCCGTGTTCGAAGGCAGGTCTGAGGAGCCCCATTAAAATCAACTGAAGCATTGTACCACAGTTAGCGTAGCGCTCGGGACGCTGCACTAATCGCGTTAAAAAGTGGTTTGTGGTAACACAGGATAAACCGCATACAAGTTGGCCGAGTGCTTATCAGTGTCACCAACTTTATTCTACACAAGCAGAATATTCCTGACTATCATCATCAAAAACATTCTAGGAGAGCGGAGGCTCATAAGGAACAGAGCGGGTGGCAGTTCCACTCTCCGAGGTGGGCAGAAGGAAAGGAAAGTGAGACGAGCGGCAATCACCGGAGCAGCAGATTCTCGGCTCCACAGGAGCTATAAAAGCAGACATCCGGATGGGTGAGCGGGATAATAGAGGAGGGAGACGGCCTAGAGCGGGGCTGTCCCCCGGAGAAGCCTCCGATAGCGGCGGAGACAAGGAAAAACTCAAAAGAGAATCCTGCAGACTCCGGGCAGTAGCGAGAAGAGCCGCTGCGGATGGACCTGTGAACAGAGACGGAGTAGCGGAGGTGCCCGACACGGAGGGGAACAGCAATTACAACTAAAGCAGTGAGTACCGGCACCCCGAGAAAGCCATCTAATATAGCGGCCAGCACAACCAGCGTCCCGGTTACTGCAGTATCATCTTACCTCCTGAGCAGTTCCCCTTGGACCAGCCTTCCCGCCAAAAAGCGCCGCCATTCCTCTCTCCCACCTCCCCCCCCCCTTCACAGCATCACTACTGAAAGAGAAGGAAGAGGGGCCATATTTAAAATAAAGACTCTATCTGTCGCAGGGGGAGACAGAAGAAATCCAGACGGCATAGCTCTAATTTTTTAGGACCTGGCTCACCCAGATCCGCAACATACATAATTTTTCTGGAATCAAAAGATTAATTCCGTCCCGGCGGGGCGAAGTTTGACCGCGGAGTGTGATGGCCACATAGAACCTATGCCCCGTCACTGAGGCACAGCTACAGGCTCCTGGTATCAGCGATTTTTTAAAATCTAAAATGGGGAAGATCACAAGAGACAAAGGAGGAGAACATCAGGGGACCCCCCGCCCGGCCCAAGGTCAGTCAGACCTGCAGCGCTTCTTAAAAGATCAGAGCAGCCGCTCCCCACACGCTGCAAGCAAGACGGCGCCAGCAACAGCCGCGGACAGGAATACAGTGCGGGAGGCTGTGCGTTCATTAGATGAAGGGGAGGACGAACCCCTTTCTAAGGGGTTTATGAAAGAACTGTTTACAAAATCCTTAAAACCAGTTCTGACAGAACTGTCAGAAATAAAAGAAGTAAGGCACTTGGGGAGGAGAGTAGAGGAATTGAAAAGCTCTGTGGCTACGGTGACCTCACACACTGGAGAGCTAGCGGTGATAGTGAAAGAACAACACCTGCACCTCAACAAGATGCTTCTCATGCAAGAAGACATCGAAAATAGGAACCGCAGGAACCGAATAATGTACGTATTAAGGGGCTCCCAGAATCTTGGGCTCAGGACACCCTACAGAAAATAGCCCTAGAAATTTTCACTGATTTGTTGGGTGCAGACAGGGCCTCGTCCCTCAATATAGAAAGGATACACAGAGCCCTAAGACCACAACCTACAGCCAGTGACCCCCCGAGAGACATTATTTGCAGACTTCTCGCCTATCCAGACGCAGCGGCCATTTTAAATGCTGCAAGAAGTGCAGAGAACATTCGGTATGAGGGCACAGAATTTCAGCTATATCAAGACCTATCACCCACAACTCTAGCTAAACGCAGACAACTTAAACCCCTCCTCAAGAGCCTCAGAGCTAAAAACATAAGATACGCCTGGCTCTTCCCGTTCGGTATCGGCATCACCCATAAACGGAAAAGAATTAATATTAGGACCCCTGAAGAACTCCAAGGATGTTGGCAAACCTCGGTCTCGACCAGATTGAATTGCCAAATTGGATGCCTCTCCCTGAGTTCCCGAACCTACCACACCTACCCGCGCCAGAAACCTGGCTTACAGCCAACTATGCCAAATCTCCTAGGAGTAAGCAAAAGAAGAAACCTAGAGATGAAAACACGCCTGGAGACACCTGAGATGATACACAGAAATCCAGGAAATCCTTAAAAGATTTCGAGATATCCAAATCATCTCCAACAGGTGGATCTGTCAACCTCTTGAAAAGGAACTGTTATCATTCATGTTTGCCCCCAGTTCAATTATCCTCCTCAAGTTTCTGACGAAAAGAACTTACCAAAGGTTAATGGACTACCCCATGAAGAAGAAGGAGCCTGCCTGTGCCTCTCCGATCAGGCAGTTCGCAAACTACATAAGCCTGAAGTTCTGAGTTTGCACTCAGGCTTTAAATTTTCTTTCTTGTATACCCCGCCTCACGCATACAGCGGAGCTCCCGAGTGTGTCACCCGGAGAGCCCTCCTGTATCGGGATCTCTAACAATAAAAAGCAGCTAAGATCGTTCTCGTGAGAGCGAGCTTGGCATACAAAAGCACCCTTTCCCTCTGCCCCCCCCCCCCAAAAAAAAGTGGTTTGTGTGAGAGTGCCTTAAGACAAGATTTGTCTCTCTGTTTAGGATAAACTTTTCACATCCCCTTGCAGGCTTACAGAAATTCATGCACATAGTGCAGAGACAAATCTATTCAGATCTACAGGATGGATTTTTCTCGTAATTTCTGCAACAAATTTGACATGTGTGAACATACCTTCTTTCCTTCTTGTTTGTGGTTTTTATTTTCTGTTCCACTGGCTGAATGGATCCATCTTATGATGGAAATGAATAGCATCAAACAAACCCTGTTGACTATAATGGAGATTGACCGCTTTCTGTCAGGCTGTCCTGCAAATCACAGATGAAATAATGCAGTAAACTCTGGGAGTTTTGCAGAAATTAGCGATGGAGGCTCAGAACGAAACTACTGATGCTAATGTAAACACAGCCTCGGCCAGTTTGACATGCAAAATATATATTTTTTAGATCAGTTCACTTTTATTAAAATTATGTTTTTAAATACAATTATCTCTTAATTTACACATTTATACATGCCTAAGCAAAATGTACATAGAACATAAAATTACTTCACCAAAACAATAGAATCAATCATAACAATATTTAAGCAAATCATAATCTCCCTCATCTTGCCCCCCAAAAATGTACTCACATACAAAAAAACCCTAACTTTTTTCCACCTTCTCACCTCTCCTTCTTCCCCAAATGTCATCAACTTTTCTACAATACCTCAACATAACCAGCACTCAATGTGAGCTATTCATTATATATCAGACTATATTCCCCAAATTTCCTCAAACTTAGTCACACAGCATTTTTTTAATATATATATCCCCTGTTCCAAAGATATAACCTCTCTTATCTTTGTGACAAAATCTACTGTCACGGGGTGCAGGCTGCATCCAATGGGCAGTAATCAACTTCCGCGCCTGATGCAATTCTCTCTGAATTCCCAAAAGAGTATGCCCATCAACACTACCCAACACAAAAATTCTACTATTAAGAGCAGAATCAACAAGATATTTTTTTTTTAATTATCTCTAGTACCGCATTCCAAAATTTATGCACTTTTATACAATCCCAGACCATATTCATTAGATCTGCACCATCCATGTAACATTTTGGACAGTCTGAGTTTAAGCCATGTTAAACAACTTTAATGGAATATGATAAACTCTATGCATTAAATTCTTTCAGATAGAGATATCATTGAAATCACACACAACACTACAGATCATTTATCTTTGCTAATATGGCCTAAATCTTTCTTCCATTTCCCTGTTAACTTTATTGGGAATTGCTGTAAATGGTAAAAAAAGCATATATCTATATAAATACAATATTACACATTTCGTAGTTCCAGACCACCCAAGAGAATTAATCAAAGGGTATTAAAACTGTGAGCACAGATACTGACTGGGCCTGAAGAGAAAAGACATGTCAAAACAGAAGTAACTGGAAAAAAATAACTATTGGGAACACCAAAAAGTTCTCTTAATTGTTCAAATTTATAAAAACACCCCCAGAATGTATCTGTTCCAAAAGGATTACCCCTCTCTTCTCCAATGGTGAAAATCCCTCCAATTTAAAAAACTCTGGTAAATTAAACTCCTCAAGAGGAGGGTATGTATAGTAAATCCATCTAGTTGTAAAACCTGCTTAAATTAATTCCATAATTTAATTATTAAAATAAGTATTGGATATAGTCTCTTTTTTCCTTCTTACATCCGTCTCTCCCATCCCATTAAAGGGGGGATAGAACCTGTCATTTTAGGAACTAATCTGCCATTTAACCTCATCCCATTTTTTTCTCCCCACCCCTTCAACAGTTGGAATTGAGATACCAGAAAATATATTCAAACATTTGGAATTGCCAACCCTCCAGACTGTTTATCCCTTTGAAGGGTCTCCAATTTCATTGTAGCAGATTTCCTTTTCCATAATAAACGCCTAAATATCATATACAGTCTAATCAAATATTGTGATGGAAGCCAAATTGTAGAATTTTAAAGAATCAAGGAGTTGTGGCATTAAAACAAATTTAATAATATTTCACCCACCAATTATTAACAATGGGAGACGATTCTAGACCTTGAACTTATCCTCAAACTTTCATACGAGTGGAAGCAAATTAACAGAAATATAATCTTGAGGCTTCGTAGATACCCCAACTCCCAAATATTTGAATTCCTCCACTATTTGTAATTGCATATGTTATAATAAATAGTCCACCAGCAAGGAGTCTAAAGGTAGAATTACAGATCCCCCCAGTTAATATTGAAGTCCAACATCTTATCGAATATATGAAAAATGGACATAATAGTATTCATTAATCTACTTAAATCCCCCATATACAACAACTGATCATCTGCATAATTTCTCCACACTGCAATCCAACTATATTGGGTGATTGCCTCATTAAACCAACCAGGGGCTTAATTGCCAAGGCAATCAGAAGAGGGAACAGGGGATACCCTTGCCTTGTTCCTGTCTCCAATACCATCCTTTCCAAAATATGACCATGTACACTCACTCTTGCCCCTGGCATTGAATAAAGCAGTTTAACCCATGCCATACATGTCTTACTGAAACCCATCCTATGAAGAACATCCCACAAATAATTCCACGGAATGCTGTCTGTCAAAAACCTTGGCAGCATCAGTAAAAAAATACCCCTGCTCCAACAAACTTGATGATCTGCCTGAAGATTCAGACCTAACCTTCTTAAAATAATAACAATTGGTTTGTTTGGAATAAAGCTGGATGGATCCTCATGTATTAAATGAGTCATTACAAAACGAAATCAATTCGCAAGTACCTTCGCCAACATTTTAATATCAGGGGTCAACAGAAATATTGGACAATACGAATCCTAAAAATACAAATCCTTTCCTGATTTAGGAATTAAAACTATCATAGCATCTCTTATTGATGGAGTAAGTAAGTATTCATGCAATGATTCATTAAACATCATCAATACATGTCACATGAGCATATCCTAGTAATTTTTGAAGAATTCATAGGGAAGACCATCCAATGCAGGAGACTTTTCATTAGGAAGTATTGATACTGCTTCCCTAAACTCATTCAATGTCAAGGGAGCTTCTAATATTACTCTCTGATCATCAGACAAAATTGGCAATTGCACCCGAGCCAAATTCATAAATATCTTCACAATCCACACTTAACTTAAAAGTATATAGGTTTGGAGAAAGAAATGTCTCCAAAATTTCATCCTGCTTTATAACCAAAAAATGTCAGACCTTCTCAATGCTGCCACATAATATGATGATTCCTATGCCTTAATTATAGAAGCCAAAAAATTACCACTGCTTACCTTCCTCAAAGATCTTCTACTCTATAAAAAGACGCTTATTATTTGCAACACCTGTCAGATGATCCGCAAGTTGAGACTGCAACTCTTTTTAATTAATTTCCACCTAATTAGTGGAAGCATATATGCATATGCTTGCTCTGCATCTAAAACTCATTGCAGGAGAGCCCTAACAACATCCCGAGATTTAAACTTATGTAAGCTAATCTTCAGTATATAATGACTGTGTATAAATGCCTTCATATTATCCCACAGCACTTAAAGGGGTTGTCTCGCGAAATCAAGTGGGGTTATACACTTCTGTATGGCCATATTAATGCACTTTGTAATATATATCGTGCATTAAATATGAGCCATACAGAAGTTATTCACTTACCTGCTCCGTTGCTAGCGTCCTCGTCTCCAT
This sequence comes from Eleutherodactylus coqui, assembly GCF_035609145.1. Classification (NCBI taxonomy): domain Eukaryota; kingdom Metazoa; phylum Chordata; class Amphibia; order Anura; family Eleutherodactylidae; genus Eleutherodactylus; species Eleutherodactylus coqui. Next base: position 93,504,532 of record NC_089843.1, on the reverse strand, counting down.
GGTTCCGTTTAATTTCGCTGGCGGCTTGCTTTTTTAGACGCGCTTGCGCAGTCCGGTCTTCTGCTCTGAGCACGAGCCACTTCAGTGTGCTCGCCGCTACAGCTCTTCTGCGCATGCGCAGACGAGCTGTAACTTCTCGGGAGCGCGCTGGAGCGGCCATTCTGCTACCATCCTCTCTTAGAGGAAGCTGCAGAAACTTGAGCCACCCAGCAGTGCCGCCCAGCCATGCCGCCCTGCCACCCAGCCGCCCAGCCGTGCCGCCCAGCCGCCCAGGTAAGTGATGGGTGACGGACTGATGGGGGTGACGAGTGACGGACTGCCGCTGTGGCCCCGGAGCCTACCGCTGGGCCCCGGGGCCTACCGCTGTGGCCCCGGAGCCTACCGCTGGGCCCCGGGGCCTACCGCTGTGGCCCCGGAGCCTACCGCTGGGCCCTGGGGCCTACCGCTGGGCTCTTGGGCCTAGCGCTGGGCCCCGGGGCCTAGCGCGGGGGAGCCGGGGCCTAGCGCGGGGGAGCCGGGGACTAGCGCGGGGGAGCCGGGGCCTAGCGCCGGTTACCTGCTGCCTGGCGGTGGGTGACTGTGGCCCAAGAGTGTGGGCCGTGGTCGGCGGCCGCGGTGGGTCCGGTCGGCGGCTGCGGGGTGTCTGGTTGTCAGGGAGACACAGCTGGTAGCGTCTCGGGAGCGCACACGTCGGCCTACAGCAAGCGACGGGAAAAGAGCCGGCGGCCATCTTGGGGAAACTTTTTATAAGTTTCTGAAACGCTGGAACTGTAAGTAGAAACCGGCTAGAAAAGTCATTTACACGGGTGCTTAGTAATGTATGCTTAATAAGGGGGACTGGGCAAAAAAAAAATTTCACTGCTTCCTCGAGACAACCCCTTTAAGAAGAACCAATATTAATCTGATAAAAATCCAAAACAACCTCACTCATTCTAGCTTTACCATCAAGCAGGTTCAACTAAAAGGGATTTAAAGGAGATGTCTCGAGGAAGCAGTGAATTTTTTTTTTTGCCCAGTCCCCCCCATTAAGTACACATTACTAAGCCCCCCTGTAAATGACATTTCTAGCTGGTTTGTACTTACCGTTCCAGCGTTTCAGCAACTTATAAAAGTTTCCCCAAGATGGCCGCCGGCTCTTTTCCCGTCGCTCGCTGCAGCCCGACGTGCGCGCTCCCGAGACGCTGCCAGCTGTGTCTCCATGACACCACGACGCCCCGCAGCCGCCGACCGGACCCCTGGAGTGAACACGGCCGACCAGTCACCCACCGCCAGGCAGAAGGTAACCGGCGCAGCCCCCCCATCACAGCGGCAGCACCCCCTGGCCCAGCGACAGCCCCCCCCGGCCCAGCGCTAGTTCCCCCGGCGCAGCGACAGCCCCCCCCCCCCGGCCCAGCGCTAGTTCTCCCGGCCTAGCGACAGCCCCCCCCGGCCTAGCGACAGCCCCCCCCGGCCCAGCGACAGCCCCCCCCCCGGCGCAGCGACAGCCCCCCCCATCGCAGCGACAGCCCCCCCATCGCAGCGACAGCCCCCCCCCCGGCGCAGCCCGGCGCAGCGGCAGCCCCCCCGGCCCATCACTTACCAGGACAGCTGGACGGCGGGACAGCTGGGCGGCTTCTCCGGAAGGCTCGGCAGCTCTGCACCTTCCTCTAACAGAGGAAGGTACAGAATGGCCGCTCCAGCGCGCTCCCGAGCAGTGACAGCTCGTCTGCGCATGCGCAGAAGAGCTGTAGCAGGGAGCACACTGAAGCGGCTCGTGCTGAAAGGAGAAGACTGGACTGCGCAAGCGCGTCTAAAAAAGCAAGCTGCCAGCGAATTTAGATGGAACCATGGAGACGAGGACGCTAGCAACGGAGCAGGTAAGTGGAATAACTTCTGTATGGCTCATATTTAATGCACGATGTATATTACAAAGTGCATTAATATGGCCATACGGAAGTGTATAACCCCATTTGGTTTCGCGAGACCACCCCTTTAACCTTTAATCTCTATCCAAACCAAATCCCCCACCATTCATGTCAAGTAAAGTGGAGAGTGATCTACTCTACAAACATAAGGAAGCATAGATGGAGTACCTATCGGGAGATCTATTTTAGAAGATGTATTATGTGAACTGGAATAACAAGAGCATTGTTGAACCTAATTCAATTAATAAGCATGCAAATGCAGTTGGGGATGCAGAAGCCATTATAGGGTCTCTATTAAATCTATCCAAACAGGAATCCAGACAATTATTAAAAATGCCCACAATTAATGTAGGAACAGCAGGGTATATAGCCACAAATTCCATCACCTTCTTAATACATTCACTGGAAAATGGTGGGGGGATATATATTGGCACCAAAAAATATTTCCTTTGCCCAATAATATATTTAAAGCAAATGCATCTACCCATGGAATCTATGAAAAAAGATTCTCACTTAAAAGATATATTTTTATGAATCAGTACACTTACTCCACGCAAATAACTCAAGTACACAGAATGAAAAGAGTGTGCCCTAAGCTGAATTGGGAAGCAAATATATAGTATCTGTTAGGTATAGGGTTACTGCAGGGGGCTCTGGCAGTCGGCGGATGCGCTCTGCTCCAACAGACGCTGTGGATGTCAGTGCGGGCAGCTCTGGTCGGGGTTCCCCCGTGTTGGTGGTAGCCTGCTCCCGCCAGCAGCGCATGCCCTGCTGCGCTCGGTGACACGTTTCCTCCGGTCGGCCGCACGGCTCTCTATATAGTACACTGCCCCGGGGAGAGTCGGTATTATCATGAGCCCTATAGGCGTGTTGAGCTGGAATATGGTTTTCTCCAGCAGGTTTCGGGGTATTTTGTAGCTTCCAAATTGTATAGTGTGCACACATCATCGACCAGATCAGACACAAGTTATTAGTCTCATATCCAAAATGGCTCTGTGGGCAGGAACATCCAAACAGCCTCTTTTATTACAAGACATAACACCTGCCCTTTAATGGGCGTGCAACAGATTACATCAGTAACATATAGGATTCTCATTTGTCGGATCATATAGAATCCCCCGCCTCCCCCTCTCCCCACCTCTCTCAAGTAGGAGCCTTTGTCTTAACAACATGTGGCCAAAACTGAAACTGAAAGTGAGTATCTCTTTGTTGAAGAAGATTCTGTGTGGGGGATGGGGAAGGACTGGGAAAACACTCAAGATGAACACAAACAATAACATATAACACTGTGATTTAACTCTTTCCTCATGCAGCAGAGTTCCACATTAGGCTGAAGTCACAAAACACACATCTTTTCCCCATGCCATTGTCCAGCAATTACTATAATGAAATTATGCAGTCATTAGCCTCTAAGAGTTAAAGTCACTACAGCTGCGTAATACTTCTAGTTTAGTACAAATCAATAGACATTTTACACTGACTAATCATCATGTCTATCACAATCCCCCCTTAAAATGTCTATCCTCTAACTCTTCCCGTCAAATTTCACAGTTCTCTGCGCGTGAGCCTATAATCGGAGCATAGGCTTTGGTTAGTTCTTTAACAACGGAAATCACATACTTAGTCAACACATCAGATTGTAATTGTAACTACTGAGGATAGTAACGACCTAGCCTTGGGGCTAGCCCAAACAATCTCGTAGGGAGATAATGTATGATCCCCCTGGGTTCATATCTAACACTGAATAGGGCTATTGGATGGCAGTCTTTCCAAAGTGGCGTCATTTTTAAGTATCTTACTTTTTTAGCGTGCCACTACATCTCTCCGCCTTTCCACTACTCTAAAGGTGGTAGAGTATATAAAAGGCCTGGGATACACCCAGAGCAGACATGACATGTTACATTCACCTGCGAAGTTTATACCTCTGTCTGACTCTGAATCACTTCTGGTACACCATATTCACAATTTACCTCGTTCATGAGCTTCTTTGCGGTTACCTACTTGTTTGCCTTGGTAACAGGGTCGGCCTCCAACCTGCAAAGACATCAACAACAACAAGCACGTATTCATACTTCCCAACAAGTGGGAGCTGAACGTAGTCAATTTGCAATCCCTGAAGTGGGTAGAGTGGTCCCGGCAAGTGTGTTGTGGCAAATTTACTTCTGCCCTGACTCACCTATGGCATAGATCATGCTAAACTGGACAAATGATGCAGCAGCTACAGAGAACCCAGAAGTCGCCCGTCCTCTTTCAAGCATCGACGTCATTGCTGCTTTACTAGGTGGGTCTTTCCGTCCATCAGCTGGGCCATCATGGGATACAGGAACTGTGGTAGGCAAGTGCTGTTGACTGTTCACCATACGCTGTCCTGTTTCTGCTGCTCCCATATTAGTCCATTTATTCTTTCCTTCCTTGCTGGCTTGTAACTGTAAAAGTCTTTAGCATATCAAAGTCCAAATTTTGTCAATGCCCAAAGTTTTTACCACTGACTCATGCTGTCAGTATCTTTTCTTCTTTCTTCCACGGCTTGAGGGCCGCTGCCTTTGCTATGCTGTCAGCGAGGGTGTCGTCTCTCGCCTCTCCAGTGTAGGAATCGGTGCGAACTCTCAACTTTGTCAGGTAGAAGTAGGGCCTCCATGAGACTCTGCACCGCTGCACCATTCTCAATTGGTTGTCCTGCTAAGGTAAAAACTGTCTGGCCTTCCATATTGGGCCGTAATCATGAGCTATGCCAAATGCATACCAGGAGTCAGTGTAAAAGGGTTGCCGTCTTACCTCTCGCCACTCTACTCGCTTAAGTGAGGGCCTTCAGTTCCACTTCTTGTGCTGAGACATGCGGAGGCAGAGCTTCTGCTTCTAGGACATCTTGTTGTGTGACCACTGCATATCTGATGTGGAGTCGTCAATCCTCACCCTGGTACCATCTGCAAAAAGCTCAACATATGCATTATCAACAGAGATTCCGGTAACTGTTTGCATACCTGCAGTTTCTTACTGTATTAGTACTAAATAATCGTGTTGATGTTCTATTTCACATGGCTCGGAATGTTGTAGCACAAAATCATTTATTTATTTATTTTTTAAAACCCAATAGCTGATCTACAACACCTAGATCATCTATGACCCTGATCACCTATGCCTCCCCCCTTTTGAACCAGAATACTCAATGGAAAAAGAGTAATCGGTTCAAACTAGTACAACGTTGAAAAAGGAAACCAAGAGGCACAAAAACAAGCACTTTGTAGGTCAAGGTGACATTGTATGCAGCGAAGTCTGAGCGAAAATCTCCTTAAAATTTTTTTTTTCTTCAGGTCGCAGTTAGCATTTTTTAACAAAAGGGGGCGCAACACAAGTAAAATTTTATGTCACCCAGTGTAATAGTATTTCAGGGAACGTCCAGCGTTTAACTTTCACTCTCCTGTCGGAATATAATTATAGCTTCAGTGTAGACTGACACTAGAATATACAAAAGACTTAAGGAAAAAAACTAAAGAATACGGATGAATTAACATCCTACTCTGGGCAATTTGGTCCCTCTTTCTCACATAAAAAGTAAAATTACTTCATCAAATTGCGTGAAAAAGTTTGCTGGGTGACTATAGGGAAATTATTCCATCTGTAGGAGCCTTCCATAACATCATCTGTCTGAACATCCATTGGAGAAGCAGGCAGTGGAAAACAGAGCCCCTGGGAACACACCATGAGAAGGCGTCCCCTGTCATGGATCCCTGGCCTCTGTCCCCCATGCATCAACTCCAATCTTCCATACTCTATAAACCAGCTTAGTCATCTACTATGTCTCAAGCTGCATCTTCACAAAGGTTTGTTTCCCTGAACTTATCACACATCCAAAGTGGCCACATCTTGGAGTGTAACAAAGTCTGGTCAAACAAAACCTTACTTCAGACAATCATGATGTTAGCACTGGATACAGTGGCATTGGGGAATGTAGGCCTCCCAAGTGCAGCAAAATGCCACCAGAGGCAGAAAGGGGCGGGGCTACAAGTTTCCCAGGTGAGGCAAGATGGCTGCTGGGGGAGGAAGGGGCGGGGCTTAGTCCTATCCCAGATTGGAATGGCCGGAAGTAACATCACACACCCTGAAAGTGAGCACATGGGGGGAAGTAACTTCAGGGTGGGGGCAGGGCTCACCACATTTGCTGCAAAGTCACACTATGTGGGGTTTTAAACATTGCAAGTGCGGCCACCATTACAGGGAGGGGCTGTAGTCAACACAAAGGCATTACATTGTTCATAAGCAATACACATCCCCCACTATACGCTTTCCCCTCTTGAATCTCTTTCCTACATTATACCACCTCCTAGCAAAAACTAGCTAAACCACCTTTCTTTCTGCTTATCTGTCCATAACCCGACATTTCTTTCTGCAACTTTTCCTGATCCTTTTCTTTGTAAAACGTTTCTACATGTTTTGCATATTCCAAAACATCCTGTACTGATCCCTCATTCTATTCTGCCTGCTTATTCTATTCTATTTGAACTTTCTAGACACAGTAAAACTCCTTTACTAAATTCCACCTCTTATATCCCTCGTATATCACAATGCACATTAACACTACAAAACACAACACAAAGGGAACAGAAGGGTTAATTGGGAAATGCTTTCAGTGGCTTAACTTCAGCCCACTCTCTTATCAGTAACCCTCCCCCAATAATAAACACTGCACATTCTTTAAACTAAACATCTGAAACACACAAAGACATGATTATTTTCAATGACCAAGAGCTTCTGGAGCCTTCAGCCGACACACAAAGCACAGCTATAATTCCCGCGTATATACCTTTTCACATATGAGAACATAACACGCTCAATCATACAGGTAAATATGCGTATCATAAATTTTCCGAACCTCACACTAGTTACCTAGGAGTAAGTGCCTCTCTGGCGCGCTCCCTCAGACTTAAACAGCCAAGTCCGCCCTTCTGACACATTAGCCCTCACAGAATTTATCTCTTGGTCTTGTACACACAATCTTTAACCATCTCAGACACAGCATACAAAATACCTCTAGACAGGTAACATGGTGATAATCGGGTGGACAGAACTAGAGTTATTACCTGCCTTTCAGTGAAGGTCTAGTCTGGATCAGATACAGGCAGATTAGCAGTTGGAAATCAGCTTGACACCGGTAGATTAAAATAAAGCAATCTTACCGTGTTCTGTAGATTTTTGGGCCCCTGAGTTCCGCATGCTATCTGCCGGTCTCTATACGTTCCAGGCTCTGACTTCACAGATCCACCCGCGCACCCAGGAACGCCACTGAGCTGGAATATGGTTTTCTCCAGCAGGTTTCGGGGTATTTTGTAGCTTCCAAATTGTATAGTGTGCACACATCATCGACCAGATCAGACACAAGTTATTAGTCTCATATCCAAAATGGCTCTGCGGGCAGGAACATCCAAACAGCCTCTTTTATTACAAGACATAACACCTGCCCTTTAATGGGCGTGCAACAGATTACATCAGTAACATATAGGATTCTCATTTGTCGGATCATATAGAATCCCCCGCCTCCCCCTCTCCCCACCTCTCTCAAGTAGGAGCCTTTGTCTTAACAACATGTGGCCAAAACTGAAACTGAAAGTAAGTATCTCTTTGTTGAAGAAGATTCTGTGTGAGGGATGGGGAAGGACTGGGAAAACACTCAAGATGAACACAAGCAATAACATATAACACTGTGATTTAACTCTTTCCTTATGCAGCAGAGTTCCACATTAGGCTGAAGTCACAAAACGCACATCTTTTCACCATGCCATTGTCCAGCAATTGCTATAATGAAATTATGCAGTCATTAGCCTCTAAGAGTTAAAGTCACTACAGCTGCGTAATACTTCTAGTTTAGTACAAATCAATGGACATTTTACACTGACTAATCATCATGTCTATCACAGTGTCACCTTTTCCCGCCCTGTCTGGGTGGGGACTTTCACATATCAGGCTGCTGAGTACTAGCAGAGGTTGCCAGTGTTTGGTTAGACTTAGCTCTGCTAGCACCCACATATACTGTACACTACTGTTTTGTTCTTTGACCCATTTATGCCTTTGACTCCGCTTTGTCCTTTTGTACTGCGCACATGCCTCCCCGGTTTTGACTTGGTTTTCTATGACAACTCTCTGTGTTACCTTCGGTCGTTTTGCTCTCAGTAGGTTTTGACCTGGCTCGTTTGTCTATCCGTCTCCTGTCCCTCTCTCTTGGGGTCCCTGTCACTAGGTCAGAGCAGGGACCGACACCCAGTTGTCACCCTGGGGCTTAGCCCGGGGGGGGCAAGTAGTTAGGGATACGGGAGTGGGCTGGTGTAGGGACCCCCCCTTGCCATCTGTTCCCAACCAGCCGTAACAGAAACACGGACCAAAACGATCTCGGGTTTTCTCTCTGACCTGCCCTGTTGACTCCAGATATGGAGGCTGTTTCTGCTCTGGCAAACCAGGTGCAAGCCCTAACTGTTTTGTAAGGCCACCATGCCAGACTTCTTTTCAGTTGACCCTGGAGCTTTCTTTTCTTTCCGGCATGCTTGTGAGTTATACTTTAGTTTGCGACCCCACTCGTCCGGTTCTGAACACCAGGGGGTGGGCTTAATTATCTCACGGTGAGGGGTGACCCTCAAAATTGGGCATTTTCGTTGCCTCCCGACTCATCACCCCGCCAGCCCGTCGAAGACTTTTTTTCGGCTCTTGGTCAAATATATGATGAACCCGATAGGGCGGCGTATGCTGTCAGTAAGCTGTTAAAACTTCACCAGGATAGGCGCACAGCGGAAGAATATTGTTCCCAGTTCTGTCAGTTTTGCGTCCTGATGGAATGACTGTGCTTTGAAGGATTTGTTTCTGACTGAGTTGTCTGAGGTGGTAAAAGATCTGTTGTTGTCACATCCTGAACCGGAGACGTTAGATCAAGCCATGACCTTGGCAGTTAAGGCGGACAGACCAATTAGAGCCAGACACAACCCTCAGCATAAAAGTACCTCCTGCTCATCCGGGGAACCAGGCCCAGGCCTCACCCACCAAAGATGCAGAACCTATGGAATTAGGCTCTATGTCCCCACAGGAGCGTAAGGAGTACCGGCTCAAGCACCGGTTACGCCTCTACTGTGGATACCCAGGACACCGGGTGGAACCTGCCGCAAGAGACAGCCGCAGGAAAACTTCCGCTCCTAGGTGATGACCGGAATGATCGCCTAGCAGCTCAGGTACTTCCATAATATTCAAAATTGTTTCTTCCTTGTGCTATTATTTGTGGTAGTTACCATTTTGTCGGCCAAGCATTTATTGATTCTGGTGCAGCCACAAATTTTGTTAATTTTGAGTTTATTAAGCCCATGTCTCTGTGTCTGCAACTCCTGAGCCACCCTGTATGGGTCTCCGGAATTGACTCCACTCCCCTGTATGCTGGTATTGTCAGGAGGAGAACTCCGGAGCTTCAGTTTTTGGTAGGGGCATTACACTCCGAGACCTGTTCCTTTTTGGTGATGGAGAATCTTTCTGTAGGTGTGGTTCTTGGGTTGCCGTGGTTATGACTCCATAACCCGCAGATTGACTGGGCTCACTCCGAATTGGATCTTCTCTACAGCTCCGATTCTGGTTCAGCCTGATCTTAACCGCCCATTCATCATTGAGGTCGATGCCTTGGAACACGGAGTAGGGGCAGTTCTCTCCCAGGAATCCTCAAGCTGGGCCGATCTCCAACCTTGTGCCTTTTTCTCTAAGAAATTTAACCCGGCAGAGTGCAATTACGATATTGGTAATAGGAAATTGTTAGCTATAAAATGGGCCTTCAAAGAATGGAGATACTTCCTGGAGGGGGCCCGGCACCCTATTACGGTCTTTACGGACCATAAGAACTTGGTTTATTTGGAATTTGCTAAGCGCCTTAATGCCCGACAGGCACGCTGGGCTCTGTTTTTCACAAGTTTCAACTTTGTGGTTACTTATGTGCCTGGATCTAAGAATGTGAAGGCAGATGCCTTGTCGTGCAGTTTTGAGGTCCCTGAGGTGGACGATTCCCAGCCGAGAGTACTTTGCCCCTGGGTGTTGTGGTTGCAGCTCTGACATCTGACTTCTCTACTCAACTCCTGGTGGCCCAACAGGCGATACCTGAGGACCTCCTGGAAGGGAGGTTGTTCATTCCTAGTGCACTGCATCTCCTTGTGCTGGAGGAGATCCATTCATCTGCCTTGGTCGATCATCCAGGGGTCCAAGGTACATTTGAACTATGTGCCCAGTTGTATTGGTGGCCGCCGATGTCTAGGGATGTCAAGGAGTTTGTTAGGTCATGGTCCACTTGGGCCTGGGGGAAGAGTGTACGTAGATGGCCTGAGGGGCTGCTTCTCCCTCTTTCTGTTCCAGATAGACCGTGGTCCCATCAGTCGATAGACTTTATTACGGATTTACCCATGTCTCAAGGCTGTTCAGTTATTCTGGTGGTGGTTGATAGGTTCTCCAAGATGGGCCATTTTATACCATTGAAGAAGCTTCCCTCAGCACCAGAGTTAGCCGTCATATTCATCAAGGAGATTGTGCATCTTTATGGCATTCTGATAGACATTGTTTCTGACCGAGGAGTGCAATTCATTGCCCGGTCTTGGCAGGCCTTCTGCAAGTGCTTAGGAATCGGGTTGTCCTACTACTCTGCCTTTCACCCTGAAACCAATGGGCAGACCGAACGGATGAACCAGGAGCTAGTGCAATATCTCAAAATGTATGTAAGTGATCAGCAGAATCTTTGGGTTTACTATTTGGCTGGTGGACCATTGTCTTCAATAGAGCCACGTGCATTCCCTATTGTGCATGCATGTCCTATCTTTGCAGGAGCATGCCTGTAAAGCACGGACATGTGCACACAATAGGGAATGCATTTGCATTAGTTCTAATAGAAGCGTGTTTTTGTGCGCTCATATGCAAGCACAAACACATGTTCGTGTGAAGCCACCACTACTCCGCACATTCCACAAAATTATATTAACCTCTTTGACCATGGTAAATAATATTCATTATTTAAGTTTTGCACATATAATTTTAGATGTTGGCTGCATTATATGGTAGAGGAGGAGAAGCAGGGATAAGAGAAGAAGAAAAAAAACACCTTGTCACATTCAACCCCATAGACACATACCCATATTACCTAGGGCTCTAATCATCTAGGCATAGTTGTTAGCGCAATTTGCGCTATTCGATATACTGTGGTGTCATATTAGATATGATTCATGTATGAGCTCATGGATCTCCAATGAAGGACATGCATTACAGCATGTACACCACAGGACATCTCCTTTATTTCAGGTGGGAAAGCATTTATATAGTATTTAAACAAAGGAAGGTTGGACATTCAGATACATTACAACATTTTGTGTGCTGATAGATCATTTTCATAGCGAGTGGTTATGATGTAACATTTTACCCAGAGGAGGGGAGAAGGATATTTTCAGACATGCTCAGTAAACACTCGGTATCTCTGAGAGACTTTGCGACACAGTAGACCGAGCACTACATTCAAGCTTGTTTTTCCCCTAAGCTGCAAGGAACAAGTTTCTGTTGACGCCTCTGTAGCTGGATATGCTAATTAAATTATGGTAATTCCAGCCTTTCTGTGTCTTTCCTTTTTGAAACTCCTCTGCATTGGTATCTTCTGCTGATACAAGACCAGTCTGATTTGTTTACATAGACAATATATCTCTCTCTCGTTGTATATTCGGGATGTGGGATGCTTCAAGTAGTTTCAAACACAAACCAACTTCATGAGAAATACAGCTTTCTCATACTTCGCCATCTTAGAATTACACGGCAGAACAAAATAAAATACACATATAAAATGGCGACCATCTCCATCATCCACATAGTGATAGTGGTCAAAATGAAAAAATGACAAAAGCACAAAAAAGATCACTACTACTAAGCAACAGTACACAGGAACCTCCCACTTATCTAATAATGTCATTTAAATCTCATCTAACTAATCTCATTTCAGGCACCCAAATACCCTACTAATAGTAAATACTAAAAAAAAGGACTACCTTTACTTTTATATAAATATTGTTTGTGTTTATTAATCCAGGAAGCAGCATCCCTAGAATTTTCAAAGAAAAAAGTCTTCCCCTGTATTACAACTCTCAGCCATGCCAGATACAAACTAGCATAAGGCAGCTATAAACTATATAGGCTTTATATAGGCTATAGCCTTCTCTCAACAATTTGAAACTGCATCTGTTTGTTTTTTTTTGTATGCCCACTAAATAATCTGAAAAAACAGCTATACAATGACTGTTATTTCTTCCATCTCTCTTGTTCTTTTTAATATAATATCCAAAACTTTACAATGCAGACATTTTATTAAAACAGTCGTCAGTGTGGCACCAGATTGAGGTAGTTTAACAGAAATTCTCCGGTCCCTTTCCACAGCAAAGAAAATTGACAGTATCTTCCTCAATTATTGATTTCAGCCATCCCTCAAAAAATTCTCTTTGATACAATCCTTCCACCTATTCTGGAATCCCCACCAGTCGCAAATGATTTCTTCTAAAGGCTGGTTTACATGGGCAGATGATGGCTCAAAGATCGCTCAAAGGATAGTTTGAGTGAGAGCTTTGAGCAATCATTTTGCATAAAAATTAATTTTTTCTTCAATTTCAATAATAAGTAACTCTGCTTTAGTCAATCTTTCATTAATTTTCTGTAAATCGTGTCTTAAAAATCCAACATCCTCTTCCAGGCTACAAACCTGAGCAAAGAGGGAAGCCAAAAGAGCATTGCTTTTAGTCTCAGCTAAAAAACATAATGCAGAGCAGGTTCATTTTGGGCATCATTCTGCAAATCCACACCACTAGCTTGTGCTGAAATAATAGTATTTGCAAAGGCAGATGAAGCATATTAAACAGGGCCATGTTTACCCTTCTGAACAAAGATAAATTACATATTAAAAGTCCCTTTAGAGGCTGCAAATACAACTGTAGATGTTTCATGAGCTTTTCTTACTGGGGTTGCAGGAAGAGTCGAGCGAGCAAATTTCACCAACCTGTTCACTACATCATGCAATTTCTCAGTAAAGTGATCAGAATGGCCAGAACATTCTGGGCATTCTGCACAATTACCATGCTAAATATTCAATATCGCCTCTGATGTTGTGTGGGCAGCCTCACTGTACAAATATTCGCAGACACTTGCACCTGAGTATCATTATGAAACGAACAAGCACTGCCAGATTCTTTCTTCGCCATCACAACTCGGTTAAGCAACAGATAGGTCTCACAACAGATCACTTGCTCCTCTGCATCTCTACTTATCTGCTTCCCACAACAGGAACTGTGGTGCAGCAGAACCAAAGGCTCAGGGACCAACAAGGGAGCCAACACAGCAGAATCAAAAGCACTGCCTTGGGAAGAAAACCAAGTTAGCACAACAAGTGGGAGCTCTCCAGATTTGTTTCCACTGCTCTTATCCCACTCCAGGCTACACCTCCTCGCAATACTGACTCACATGCAATATTTCACATCTATTCATCTCCTACATGGTTATCTTCCCTCTCCTTTTTCCTGAAGTACAGGATGTCATATATCCTGCACTTTTTTTCTGTTTTCTATCTCCTTTGATCCCTATCTCTCTTCCCTTATGTGGGGACTTTGGAGGGGGCTTGTTTCAGACCACATATTGTGCAATATCATTCAATAGCAGAGCAGTATTTCTGTAGCAGAGGTGTGTTGCTTGTGAAACAGGGAGGAAACACAGTACTATCTTACTTCTTACAATAGAGGCATATACAGACAGCTGTAAATAGAAGCAATAAAGGTGAGGGTGAGAGAAATAGTGGGAATTGTAGTGCTTTACATATGTTAACTAATCCACTGCAAGCCCTGGCAGCACAGAAACAGCTGAGCTGCACAGAGCTGAGTAAAATAAGGAAAATTAAAATAGCTACATATGATCTATGTTGGCATCATCTGGTAAGCATTCAGACATACACAGGTACTTTTCTGCTCTTTAAAAATGTGGTAAGCAATAACTCAGCCTCTAGTAAAAGAACCTTTTTCAGTCCATAGTTTCTGTCATGACTTAGGTAAACACGGTGCATATGGAGAGATTGAAGACTGGTGAACAGATTGGTGTTTAGCAGAATCAAAAGGTGCTTTCTGATTCTAGTATATAGAAAGGACACCACCAATAATATTCTGTCTTTGAAAACCTGATCTGCTCAGTTCTTCAGTTAATCTAATATAAAGTTTTGCATTGCTAAACAATTTGCCAATTCGACATGTATAATCCATTCATACTGCATTGCATCAAGTGTTATAAAAAAGAGAGACAGATTGGTTTTTAATCACTTTCAGAAAATGTTGAAGATGCAGCGTTCAATTTATGAAGATTTATGAGTGTAATAAAAAAATATAAAACATTGTTACGGATATTAAACAAATTGGAAGAGAAACAATTATTAGCATTTTATAAACTTAAGTCAAAATCGATTTTGCTTTCGCTTTGCAATCTTTGCTAAAAGCATAACAGCACTAGATGAGCTAGTTTCTAATATAAAGGTGAATAAGGAAAGATAGATTATGTGAATGATGTGAATTTCTAAATAATAATAACACATTGCCAGGGCCTGGTGTATGGTTTCCCCTCCATCTCGTTTCCTTGACCTTTAGGACAACCTACCTCACCTTGTTTACTATCAATGCAGCTCTTTTCACAGGAATACGTCTGTGTGACCTGATGCATTGGAATCCAATGTATCAGATGGTAGCAAACGGCGGCCGATATACGCATCATTTTTACTGTACCATGAGCACTGTGAAAATAAACCCCCACCAAAACAAATGGTGCAAAATGAAGCAATTGCATTTTTCCCCATTTTACCCCACTAAGAAATTTTTAAATGTTTTCCAACACATTATATGGTATATTAACCCTTTCCAATCCACTGTCTGACGTCTAAAGACATTAGGATTTAAGGCTATACAACTCCGATGTTGGAAGACATCCGTCTGGGTTCTCTTACTGTATATTGCCAGCCTCTCTGCTGTCGGAGCCTATCCAACGTGTCACCTCATGCAGTACTGGCTTTAGCCAGCATGTAGCGCCGTTGTATAACAGCAGAAAAAGAGTAAGTCCCCTAGGAAAACCAGGATACAAATTGGATTGGAAACGGTTAAATGATACCATTGAGAAATGCAACTTTTCCTGCATTAAACAAACCCTCAAGTAGATATGTCATGCAGAAAATAGATAAGTTATAATTTTTTGAAATTGGGAATGCCAGAACTGCAGAATGTGATCTAGACACAGGCACATCAATGACCCTTGATCTTAAAAGGGTTAAAGCTATCAGCTATACCAGAGGCACCCCAAGTTTCAGAGACTTTGCTCCTCCATAAGTATAGAAAAGCAATCTGATCTACTGAATATACCACATGTAGCAGTAAACCATTTTCTGCCTTCTATTTTGCACAGTGCACAGCGATACTGCTGGACAACCCTAATAAGGATTGCTAAATTTCTACAATAATATATTAGTATTATTTTGCATTACCTTGTTTATGTAAATCTCCCATTGTGATATCCCTGTTGTTGATTCCCATTAGCATCAAATAAACTAATAGTATAAAAACAACTTGATCAGACATTGCAAATGAAGCACAACAAAATTTACTATAATCAGCTATTTTCCAAGACTGTCAGTGGCAGAATAAATTAGCTTTAAGTATGAACGTCTTTAGGTAGTCCTTTGATAAAGATTTCAAGTGGAATTTACATAAACAGCCGTTAAAACTTAATTAAAAATAAAAGCCCTGTAGACTGTTTCAAGGGTTGAGCAATCTTTGCTAAATTTAATGAAGTATTCATTTGACCTTATTAACTAATTCTGCTGACTTTTAGAACATATTTCAGGCATACACTCCCATACATTCATCAAGTAAGGACATTTGTAATAGATTCCAATCACAATGATGCATGCCCGAAAAACAAGCTTTTATAATCACACCGTTCTAGTTAGTCAGTGTTTTTTTGTGTGTGTGACCAGCTCAAAGGATGATGATTTAGTATAATAGTTGATGGTAATGATAACGATGAGGAACTTTATTAATGTTAGAATTGTTTTGCAGTTAAAAGTGACAATTATTTTTTATGCTGATTAAAAAATCTATGAAGAGTATAAATGAGAATGGTTCTCATTATTGTAGTCAGTCACCCCAATATCCCCTTTCACACACCATTCCAGGAAGTGTCTACAGCGGTCCCACTAAAAGGAATGGGGCGGCTGTGCACATGCGGGGCCACTGCTACCATAAACTTCAGAACAAACCAAAGACTCTCTGCTTGATAAGTAAAACCTCTTGTGATACAACCAGTTTAGTTATTGTGATTGCAACTAAATGGTTATTCTTCAGCGTTTTAACACCCTAAGAGCCTATTAACATAGGCTAAGAATTCACACATAGCAGATGATGGCTTTATGGGACAAATGATCGTTAATACCATAAGTTGTTCCCATAAAGCTGTCATTGGTTGATTGTATATCTCGCCATGTACATTAGATTATGCACAGCTGATCAGGAAGCATATTTGTGCTTGCAGAAATAAGCAGATACGCTGTTTGCTTCTCCATCAGCTGATCTTGCACATATTTACAGGAGCTGATAATTAGGAAAACAATTGTTTAAGTGAACGTTTGTGGTTAATAATCACCCTGTGTAAATGCACCTTAAGGCCTTAATCACACGGGGGACGAGCTTTTCGGCCTGCCGCATCGCGGGCGAAAAACACATGGACGAGAGAAGGCCACGGCCAAGTCGCAGCTAACTCTTGTACTTTCTTGCCCATTCACATGGCTGGGCGCGACCTATGTATGCTGCAGCCCAGAATTCTGTCGGCCAAGGAGAAATCTGCTAAACTCCCCCTCCCTTTGCCATCAGCTTCCCGGAAATAAAAGCTCCCATAGAAAACTATAGTAGCTGCAAGCAAAGGGAGCAGGAGGGTGGGGGAGGGAGTTTAGTATTGCTAAAGTCCCTCCCCCTCCCTTTTCTAGCAGCCCCCATAGAAGCCAGCTGATCACAGCCAAAAGATAGGACAAGACCTCTCTTTTCCAGCCACGCGTAAAATCATCTGCCGGATTTGGCAAGATATGTGCTATCTTTTCAGGCCAGCCGATTTTACGCAGCTAAACATCACCCATATGAACGTATGCATTGAAATCCAATGCTTCAGATGGTCGCGATTTTCATCCAATGTTTTATCGTGGCAAAAGAGCTGCAACAAAACGCCCATGTGCATAAGGCCTTAGGCCAGTGTCACACGGCCAATCCGGATTCCGCATGCGGCAGCCCATAGCAGAATCTGACTGTGACCTTGGCGGTGATCCTGTGTACCTTCATTTTTCTATATTGCAGATGACCACGGACGCTCGCCGTCGGTCATGCGCAATACAGGATTTTTTTAAAAATATTTGTTTTCCCTGCCGTCGCTAGGGGATGATGCTGGCACCTGTGGCCTATCCACTATGTCAATTGCAGATGGGCTGTGGGTCGGACAGCTCCCATTCACTTGTATGGAAGCCGGTCGTGGGGATTCCGCACAAAATAAAACATGCTGCGATTTTTAAATCCGTTGACAGAAATCGAAATCACTGTCTGCTCATCTAAGTGGACATGTGAATGTTCTATTTATTTAATGTGTGTAGAATACTGTGGATTATCCATGCAGGTGAGACAATCGTGGATTCTACAATTGAAATCCAGGTGTGTGAGACCGGCTAAGAATTAGGGTAATTGCATAATACTGGTAGTGGTGTACACCCCATTGTCAGCATTCAATTATTACATTAAAGGGATTGGTGAGTTGTAAAACTATTGATGGCTTATCCAATGGATAGACCATCAATAGTAGATCAATAATAGACCCCTGCCAATCAGCTATTCCCTGGACGGGGAGCTGATTTATGCATGAAGTAGACAGCTGCATTTCTATTCCAGTTGCCAGACTAGGTATTACTGGCAAAGTTCCTATTAAAGTGAACGAGAACTTTACCTGCAATATCAAACCTGGTCACTGCAGTGGGAATGGAGCATTCTTCTTTCTGCAGAAATCTGCTCAGTGGGAGTCCTTACTGATACGGGGGGCCGATCTACTACTGATGACCTGCCGTAAGGATAGGCCATCAATACTTTGCAAATGGACACCACCTTTAATGGGTGAAGTAGTTTGTATAAGACCAATGATTAAGTTTTCACTTGAGGATAATTATTGTATGAAGATCAGTGGAAAATGTATGTTCACATACAAAATAAGCTACATATACCCCAGATAATTCAAGTGATGTGTTTGTCTAATCTGATGTGTCGGATTCCACATTTTCAGAGAATTAGCTTTGTTTCTTGTGTATAGTCTATAAACTCATTAGGTAATTTGTTTTGTGCTATCAAACTGCTCGTAATAAATCATTTGATATCCTAATTCTTCTGAGAGCACAGCTTGGTGAAAACATATGTTGGTCACTGTAGTCTTACATAACAGTAAATATGCTCGAAGATGGAAACATTATTCATTGCAATACAATAATACAGTAAAGACTTTCATGACTTTTATTGGCTACTATGTGTACCTGAAATTATTTAGATAAATAGGGTACGCTTAACACGTCATTTTTGAATTCCATTTTACTATTCTAAAAGAGACCTTGTTATGCGCATATTTTCCCCTTTTTTCTTATTTATTTCTCATTCATCTCATAATTCAGTCATGTAATTAATACTTGTGACCATGACAGCAGACTCCATTGAAGTTCAAAAAGAACACATAAATGCACTTGTAGTTTTCAATAACTCACATTGATTTTACTTGAAAGTTGTTGAGCTTATGCTATTATGTCTCTCAAAAACTTAATGGATTTGTGCCCTCTTGAACTCTTGTTTCAAGGTTTTTTTAAACTTTCTCTTACAATCCTAGTACACTGTGTTACTGAGGCATTTGGATGTGTAGTAGGGCTGCCAAAGAAATTCATGAGGCCATTTTATACAAAGGCACATGAAGTCCAGCAGCCTGTACAGCAATGTGCAGAAGCTGGACAGCTCTGTAGAAGGCTCCCTGCACAGGGCTCTGCCATGTGTACAAGCTCTCCGGTTATGTTATTATCTGTGACAGAGGTTTCATTTGATGAATTCATCACAAATTTGCTGGAAAAATGCAGTGCAGAATGCAGCATTATATATTGTCCATGTAAGAATAGAAACTCCATTATGGAAGTCGAAAGATCGTATTATAAGTCAGTGGAGTCTGTTGAGTGCCATTGTTGTCCATCACGAACCGGACAGAGAAATGGAAATGACAATGCAGATGTGGATCCAACCTTAGATGGAATTTACCACCCACGCTGAGCTGCATTCCCAAACAATATGACTTAAGCTGCACAGCATTGTGGGTGGCCACCAGTCCAAATATATTAGTGGCATTTTATTTTGGGTTTTCCTCCTTACGCTTCTCTACTTTAACAATGGAGGGTTTTTAAATATTTTTTTAGATTTTCCCCAAAATTCCATTTCATAAGGAAAGGCATTTTACTGTAGTACTCATGGATAATTTCTAGAAACTCTTCGAATAATTATGACCATCAAAGTACTAAAGACTACTTGTCCGTGAGTGACTGAGTGAGTGAGTTACATGATCTGCCCCCGATCATATGACACTGACATCAGCACATGTCCTTCATCTCAGGCAGGATTTCACTGGAGCTCTGAGATCCACACTTGATCACATGATGGTGATGTCATTACAGGTCCTACATTTGGAGAGTGTGTTACATGCTCCACCACTGATCACATGACTCTAACGTCATTACAGGTCCTTCAATATTTTGACCAACTCCAACTGTCATCACAGGTCCTTCAGTGAGTTACATATGATGATATATATAAGGGAGATGGAATAATACCTCCACAGTGCCACCTATTGGAAGGCAGCATTCCTTCAAGCCAAAGTTAGACTCTTTATGCAAGTCTTGTAATAATGACTGGGAATTAAAAGCAAAGCCAGATTCCATGCACAGACAGCTCTTTCAGGGTATTTGCCCTTCATCAGTGTAGAGTTGGAGTCTAGCTTTGATATTGGGAGGCCTGGAATGGGGGGTTTAGAAACGCTATCTTTTCTCCTTAGGGACAGCAGCTAGATGATAGGTGAGGAGACTGAAAAAGCCATTCATGCTCCTCTGGGTAATATGCAAATAATGGAGATTGAATAATACCTTCCATCTCCCTTATTTGCATATTACCCTGAAGAGCACGAATGGCCTTTTGAATCTCCTCACGCACCGTCTAGGTGCTCTCCCTAAGGAGAAAATATAGCGTTACATGATGATGTCATTCACTATATTATGTTATAAGTGGTGCGTTGTCCCACCAGAAATACCGGTACTGTAAATAATACTAATAACTAGTAACTAAATATAAGGAAGATCTAAGATTTAATAAAAACCATAATAGTTCTAAAATTGTTATATAAAACACAAAGAGGAATAATATCTTGTATATAATGCAAAGAATGCAAATATAACTGAAGTAATAAATGAATGTTACATATGAGTATGTAAAAAGTACATAAAAGATGTATAGCCATATAAAAATAATATAGCTCTAAACCCACCATCTACCAACACATAATAAATAGCATTTAGTCATTAAGGTGAAAAAATATCACAGTCATAAATTGGTTAAACTCTTCTAGAAAAGACAGCAAGTGATTTATGGATAGCTGCAAGACTCATGGACAGTTTTCTTCAGTACTCGCTTTACTTAACAAATGAAACAGCCAACGCTGGGAAGAAGTCAATTTCCTGGTTCGTCCACTTAGGGACGGTTTTTATTTGTCAGCAGTGTTGAAACTTAGGGACAATTTTCTTTGGTGGTATACACACAGTACCTTTGTTACAACAGGCGTGCAATGCAGCGGTCCTCAGGGGGAATATTCAACACAATCTTCCGTCCTCCACTCCTACAAATTACCTGGTGCCCGGTCAATGGCATCCACACAAAGAAAAATATAGCACAATATGGCAATAAACTTCAACATTACTCTCTTAACATCTGAGGGGAATTCTCCACTCCTTTTAATTCTACAACCATGTTTCCCTCAAAATAAGACACTGTCTTATCTAAATCATGCCCCAAAAGAGGAACAGTGTCTTATTTTTAGGGAAGGGGAGGGGGAGATGGGGCGTATACTCACCTTGCAGCCGGCATCTGTGTCTTCCACAATGGTCTCCCTGGCCGTGCGGCAGGCTGCTGTATAATCCTTCCTGCTGTGAGACGATTCTCTCTCTGCTAAACGGGGCTTTGAATTCCCCGATTCCAGCAAGTGAGCGCTGTGTTTGGATCAAGAGCTGGCTGTGATTGACTGGCACTCGATCCAATCACAGTGCTCACTTGCTGGACTCGAGGGAATTCAAAGCCCCGTTTAGCAGAGAGAGAATCGTCTGACAGCGGGGAGGATTACAAAGAAGCCTGCCACACGGTCGGGCAGATCATAGCGGGGAACACAGATGCCGGCTGCAAGGTGAGTATTGCGGTTTGGTTTTTTTCACCAAGTGTAGCTAAGGCTTATTTTCTGGAAAGGGCTTATATTTCAAGCCCCCCCTGAAAATCAGGGTATGGCTTATTATCGGGGTAGGACTTATTTTTTGGGAGAATTGGTCATTCCTGTGTCTAGCATGTGTACCTAATTATCTGCCCCCAGTTCTCTTTGCCACTTTTTCTGACTCTTGCATTGCTTTTCACTTCTCAGGTTTTACCCTTAGACACCATGTCTAGTGATCTTTGCTGCTGCCATTCCTAACTTGCCTTTCACTACTATATCTGCCCATGTTGTGCTATTTCTGGCATATTGTCAGCAGAATAATATTGTCTTCTATTTACTTCTATTTACTCAAATTCCTAAAAATGAGTGCAATTGTCTTTTAAGAAAACAAGGAAAACTGATGACGAAAAGACATTTTACTTAACATCCAATACCAAATCAATATTATCTATGGTTGTTTAGTAAATATATCTTTTATTAACAGTTTATGTATTAGAATTTTACTAGATTTAAGGCAATACATTTTCTACCCATTACTGGGCTATCATTTTCAAAGTTCAAATTGTTTCAGATAGATTTTTGAAAACTCATTATCTGCATATACATAAATAATTGTTTGCAAAGTGGCCCATATGTCTCGCTAACAATGTTTAACTTACCTAACATGAGAGTCAGCTCTAATGAGACAGGTGTCTCCCCATGCATCAGCCTAGTATTTTTCACCATCTGTGCAAATGGAATCCAAGTACTACAACATGTCTTCTCACTAAGATAATTATTTTCTGCCCATTTCTGCTAATGACCAAACCATTTGTCAGTTTTGATAATATTTACCCTAAATAAATATTGAGTAATTAATTAAAGAACTTTCGGAAATAATCTTTGAAAATATGATACTTTATGCAGTCATGAGAAAGACTAAGTATACCCTGTTTGAATTCTTTCGTTTTCAGTATTGGAACATTATAAAAAAACATCTGGTCCATAGAAGGTCTTACAATTAGGCAAATATGGTGGCTTGACTACTGGAGTAAATGCCTGCCTGAGTGCAGAGCTCCTGAAACACTAGGGTCTAATAGATGCTTTACAGCAGTAAAATCTACAGCTACATGGGCTTTACCTACTGCCCTTCCATCCAGAATGCTGCGGAAAGGGGAGGACTCATCCGCCGAAACAGAAAAGCTGATTAATTTTTATTTCTCCTGGTCCCCGGAGAGGGACCAAGATGGCGTGACTGGTAGCACTCCAGTATTAGAGTCTGCAGAATGTTTGCCCAAGCGTACAGAATCCATGGAGCAGGGGTGAAGGAACAGCCCTGATCGATTTGATAAAGAGGCCTTTTATTCAAGCCACACTGTTTCAATCACACCACAGTTCAGAGTGCAGCCCCATGGAAACTGGATGGGAGTCCTCACAACAGCAATGTCATCGTCATCACCTACATGGTCACATGGCAGCTGCGGCCTCTTTTACTTCCTCCAGCCTAGCTAAACAAAGGCAGAAACTTGACTCTCTGGAGCAGCAACAAAATGCAAAGATAAGTAATCAATCACCTCCCAATGCTACACTTCCATTTACGGTGGACATTTTTGACAATATTGCTGTATCTGACACATCTGTTACCGACACTACTATGAAAGCCATACTGAAGGATTTGCAAATCTGTCTACAATCTAACTTTGCTCAGCTTAACCAACCTATTAATTCAGCATACTGAAGCAGAGAACAGAATTCACCATGTAGAAACTAAAATGGCATGATTTGCAGCATCACAAAATTCCCTCATTGATGCGCATTACATCATGGAATCGGAACTAGATCAACTTAGAGCGAAAGTGGTGGACCTGGAAGACAGGTCCCGCAGACATAACATAAAATTCCAAGGGATTCCAGAAATTTTGTCTGCTTCTGAACTGATGCAATCTTTGCAAAACCTTCCACAAAACATTCCACCTTGTTTGGTTGCCACCATGATATCTTGTCACTTTACACTGTTTATTTCCTAGAACTTGTCTTCCACGTTGATATGAACATTGCTTAGCAATGTTTGACTCTCCCTAGCAGCACTATTGGCTGATGCACAACAGCACAGCTAAACTTAACATAGGAACTTTGTCCTGGTCTGACAGTCACTCAATGTATCAAACTCCATTTTTTTGATTTAACAGCAGTGGTGAGGATGTACCAAATCCAATGTTACTGCACGAAGAAGACGGACGCACTGTAGGTGCGGACGACTCTACTCTCTGCATCGCCGGAAGAAAAAAGACATGACCAGCAATGGAGCTGGTCATGTGTTCTTTCTTTCGGCGGTGCGGCGAGTCGTCCGCACCTGCAGTGCGGCCGTCTTATTCTGCAGGAACACGGGCGGATCGGCGCCCAGATGCGCTCGTGAGACTGAGCCCTCAAAGGGCTAAATAGTCCCTCAAAATGGGCATATATGTATGGAAATGTTAAAACGTTAACTCCAGATATTTTTTGTGTGCAGGAGACACACACAGTTTCAAAGGAAGCTTTTCATATAAAACACCTAAACAACCCTATTATATATCAGTCCCACTACACTTCCAAGGCCAGATGAGTGTTGATGGCGATACAAAAACTCTATAGCATTTCAGCTAATCCAACAGAAAATGGAGAAACAAGGTAGATATATCATCATAGTCTGTTCTATGAACAATGCAATCTATATACACTAGCCTATATTTTTTCTCCAAAAAACACAGGGGTTTCGCTCTAACAAAATTCTATGCATTCTTTCCAAACTCACACAAGCCAAACTTCTTATTTGTGGTGACTTTAAAGCAGTGTCAGACACTAGCATAGACTGAATTTTTAGTTTGTATAGGGTTTTCCAATCTTTGGTGATATATGGTGGAAGGAAGAACTCTTCAATGTATGGCGAGCAATGCATAGCTCTAAGAAGGATTATTCTTTCTACTCACGTATTCACAATAGTTACTCACAGATTGATTTATTTATAATTGATAGAAATTTTCTATGGCTTTCTCAGAAATCGATGATTGAGGCAATCACTTGTTCCGATAATGCTGTGATCTCTTTGACCCTATTGTAACAATATAATCTAATGCCGACATATTTATGGAGAAGCAAAACTTTTTGTTATCTCAACCAGAACATAAGAACAATCTTGACAGAGATCTAAAGCAATACTATGCTCTTAAAGGGGTTGTCTCATGGCAAACATCAAAATTTTACATTAGCCCATTCCCCCTGTCACCCCCCTGGCATAAAATAGCATTTTAAAGCGGTTTTTAAACCGCTTGCTACTCACCGATGTGATGAAAGATGAACTTATAAAATCTTCTCCCAAGATGGTCGCCGGTCCTTTCCCAGGGATGCACTGCGGTTTTCTCCCATGGTGCACCGCGGGTCTTCTCCCATGGTGCACCATGGGCTCTGTGCGTTCCATTGCCGATTCCAGCCCCCTGATTGGTTGGCATCGGCACACGTGATGGGGCGGAGCTACGCGATGACGCGCAGAAGGGGGCGGAGCCAGAACGCCGCTCGTGCCCGGACCGACCAGAAGCAGAAGACCGCACAGCACAAGCGTGTCTAAAAACGCCAGAAGACATCAGAATTAGACGGAGCCATGGAGACGGGGACGCCAGCATCGGAGCAGGTAAGTGAATAACTTCTGTATAGCTCATGTTTAATGCACGATGTATATTACAAAGTGCATTAATATGGCCATACAGAAGTGTATAACCCCACTTGATTTCGTGAGACAACCCCTTTAATGCATCCCCTGATTTAAATCCCCATAAAGCTGTATAAGGGGCTTGTTCATATGGCTAGGATATTATGTGCAAAAGGAAAGAACTAAACTTTTAGAAGAGATATTTGATAAAATTAATGCCCTTAAAACACAAAATATGCAAACACAAACAGTGCAACAGGCAGAGCAGCTATTTCAACGCAGACAGAAAATCCGAAGCATATTACTCCAAAGCTATGTGAGGAAATGTTAAAAAATTGAAGCCCAATACTAATCGCAAAATAATAAATCTGGGAAACTGCTGGCCTCTCACCTTAAAGCTCAGCATCCTAAATCTCAGATTCCATACCTAGAAGGTCAGAATAATAAAGGGAATCTAATGAACTCAATAGACATAGCGAATAGCTTCAGGGACTACTATTTGGCTCTATATAATTTAAAAAATGATCCTTTTGTGTTCCTCAGTGCAGCGCATCACGTTCAGACATTTTATAAAATATTAATCAACCTACCCTCTGTGAGGCCCGAAGAGAAACTCTGGACTCTCCAATTACAGCAGGAGAAGTGCTTGAACATGTCAATTCCTTACCAGCCAGAAAATCACTAGGCCCCAATAAGCTTACAATTGCTTATTATGAAACCTTCCAATAGATTCTATCTCCATATATGTGTAAAACCTTTTGTTCACCTCTCCAAAATAAACTCAGCAAGCTCTGAGAGTTACTCTTCCCAAATCGGGAAAAAACCCAGATATCCCCCCAAATTTCCAGCCAATCTCATTACTAAACACTAGAGATGAGCGAACGCGTTCGTCCGAGCTTGATATTCGTGCGAATATTAGGGTGTTCGGGATGTTCGTTATTCGTAACGAACACCATGCGGTGTTCTGGTTACTTTCACTTCCTTCCCTGAGACGTTAGCGCGCTTTTCTGGCCAATTGAAAGACAGGGAAGGCATTACAACTTCCCCCTGTGACGTTCAAGCCCTATACCACCCCCCTGCTGTGAGTGGCTGGGGAGATCAGGTGTCACCCGAACATAAAAGTCGGCCCCTCCCGCGGTTCGCCTCAGATGCGGTGTGAGTTAGATGAGGGACAGTGCTGTTTGTACCGGAGCTGCTGTAGGGAAAGAATTGGTAGTTAGTGTAGGCTTCAAGACCCCCCAAAGGTCCTTATTAGGGCCACTGATAGCTGTGTGTTGGCTGCTGTTAGCAGTGGCAAATTTTTTTTTCTCAAAATCGCCTCTGCAGACCGTTGCACCTGGCATTAGGGACAGAAGTGCTGCATAGGCAGGGAGAGTGTTAGGAGTGAGTGTAGCCTTCAAGAACCTCAACGGTCCTTTCTAGGGCCATATTTATCCGTGTGCAGTACTGTCCAGGCTGCTGTTAGCTGTGCTGCATTTTTTTTTGCTTCTCAAAATCGCCTCTGCAGACCATTGCACCCTCCATTGATACTGCAGGGAAAGAATTGTATAGGCAGGGCCACAACACAGTTATTATTCATAGAATATACGCAGTGCTGCCTTTTGGTGGAAAAAAACTGAAAACAAATCTATTTGTCCAGCCTCTGTCCGTCCTAAGGGCGGTGGACACGTGTGAGCTGCTTGAACAACATTGCTAAATCAGACGCACCCAGCTACGCTTTACTGCTGGCTTCGCCATTTGCTTTCCTTAATTGGGAAAAAAATACCTGCTCTCCAAGAGTTATAATAACTCTGCTACCCTCACGTTCTGTGACACATAAGCAGGGACACAGCACAGTTATTAAACTTCTCATGTTCATTGAATATACGCAGTGCTGCCTTTTGGTGGAAAAAAACTGAAAACAAATCTATTTGTCCAGCCTCTGTCCGTCCTAAGGGCGGTGGACACGTGTGAGCTGCTTGAACAACATTGCTAAATCAGACGCACCCAGCTACGCTTTACTGCTGGCTTCGCCATTTGCTTTCCTTAATTGGGAAAAAAATACCTGCTCTCCAAGAGTTATAATAACTCTGCTACCCTCACGTTCTGTGACACATAAGCAGGGACACAGCACAGTTATTAAACTTCTCATGTTCATTGAATATACGCAGTGCTGCCTTTTGGTGGAAAAAAACTGAAAACAAATCTATTTGTCCAGCCTCTGTCCGTCCTAAGGGCGGTGGACACGTGTGAGCTGCTTGAACAACATTGCTAAATCAGACGCACCCAGCTACGCTTTACTGCTGGCTTCGCCATTTGCTTTCCTTAATTGGGAAAAAAATACCTGCTCTCCAAGAGTTATAATAACTCTGCTACCCTCACGTTCTGTGACACATAAGCAGGGACACAGCACAGTTATTAAACTTCTCATGTTCATTGAATATACGCAGTGCTGCCTTTTGGTGGAAAAAAACTGAAAACAAATCTATTTGTCCAGCCTCTGTCCGTCCTAAGGGCGGTGGACACGTGTGAGCTGCTTGAACAACATTGCTAAATCAGACGCACCCAGCTACGCTTTACTGCTGGCTTCGCCATTTGCTTTCCTTAATTGGGAAAAAAATACCTGCTCTCCAAGAGTTATAATAACTCTGCTACCCTCACGTTCTGTGACACATAAGCAGGGACACAGCACAGTTATTAAACTTCTCATGTTCATTGAATATACGCAGTGCTGCCTTTTGGTGGAAAAAAACTGAAAACAAATCTATTTGTCCAGCCTCTGTCCGTCCTAAGGGCGGTGGACACGTGTGAGCTGCTTGAACAACATTGCTAAATCAGACGCACCCAGCTACGCTTTACTGCTGGCTTCGCCATTTGCTTTCCTTAATTGGGAAAAAAATACCTGCTCTCCAAGAGTTATAATAACTCTGCTACCCTCACGTTCTGTGACACATAAGCAGGGACACAGCACAGTTATTAAACTTCTCATGTTCATTGAATATACGCAGTGCTGCCTTTTGGTGGAAAAAAACTGAAAACAAATCTATTTGTCCAGCCT
Source organism: Eleutherodactylus coqui (assembly GCF_035609145.1). NCBI lineage: Eukaryota > Metazoa > Chordata > Amphibia > Anura > Eleutherodactylidae > Eleutherodactylus > Eleutherodactylus coqui. Next base: position 93,476,364 of record NC_089843.1, on the reverse strand, counting down.
CTGTCCGTCCTAAGGGCGGTGGACACGTGTGAGCTGCTTGAACAACATTGCTAAATCAGACGCACCCAGCTACGCTTTACTGCTGGCTTCGCCATTTGCTTTCCTTAATTGGGAAAAAAATACCTGCTCTCCAAGAGTTATAATAACTCTGCTACCCTCACGTTCTGTGACACATAAGCAGGGACACAGCACAGTTATTAAACTTCTCATGTTCATTGAATATACGCAGTGCTGCCTTTTGGTGGAAAAAAACTGAAAACAAATCTATTTGTCCAGCCTCTGTCCGTCCTAAGGGCGGTGGACACGTGTGAGCTGCTTGAACAACATTGCTAAATCAGACGCACCCAGCTACGCTTTACTGCTGGCTTCGCCATTTGCTTTCCTTAATTGGGAAAAAAATACCTGCTCTCCAAGAGTTATAATAACTCTGCTACCCTCACGTTCTGTGACACATAAGCAGGGACACAGCACAGTTATTAAACTTAGATAATTCATTCACTAGAGGCAGTGGGGCCTTTCGTTTTCCAAAAAGGGCAAAAATTATATTTGGCCTGCAGTCTTGCGCCAATTTATTTCCTGCCTGTGAAATCAAATCACTGGTAATACAGCATGCTGAGGGGTAGGCCTAGAGGACGTGGACGCGGCCGAGGACGCGGAGGGCCAAGTCAGGGTGTGGGCACAGCCCGAGCTCCTGATCCCGGTGTGTCGCAGCCGACTGCTGCGCGATTAGGAGAGAGGCACGTTTCTGGCGTCCCCACATTCATCGCCCAATTAATGGGTCCACGCGGGAGACGGTTATTAGAAAATGAGCAGTGTGAGCAGGTCCTGTCCTGGATGGCAGAAAGTGCTTCGAGCAACCTATCGTCTACCCGCAGTTCTGCGTCGTCCACTGCTGCCAATCCGAATCCTCTGTCTGCTGCTCCTCCTTCCTCCCAGCCTCCTCACTCCACTACAATAACACCTGCTCAGGAGCGGGAACACTCCCAGGAACTGTTCTCGGGCCCCTGCTTAGATTGGGCAGCAGCGGTTCCTCTCCCACCAGAGGAGTTTATCGTCACTGATGCCCAACCATTCGAAAGTTCCCGGGGTCCGGGGGAAGAGGCTGGGGACTTCCGCCAACTGTCTCAACAACTTTCTGTGGGTGAGGAGGACGATGACGATCAGACACAGTTGTCTTGCAGTGAGGTAGTAGTAAGGGCAGTAAGTCCCAGGGAGCAGCGCACAGAGGATTCGGAGGAAGAGCAGCAGGACGATGAGGTGACTGACCCCACCTGGTGTGCAACGCTTACTCAGGAGGACAGGTCTTCAGAGGGGGAGTCAAGGGCATCAGCAGGGCAGGTTGCAAGAGGCAGTGCAGTGGCCAGGGGTAGAGGCAGGGCCAGACCGAATAATCCACCAAGTGTTTCCCAAAGCGCCCCCTCGCGCCATGCCACCCTGCGGAGGCCGAGGTGCTCTAAGGTCTGGCAGTTTTTCACAGAGACGCCTGACGACCGACGAACAGTGGTGTGCAACCTTTGTCGCGCAAAGCTCAGCCGGGGAGCCAACACCAACAGCCTCACCACCACCACCATGCGCAGACATATGATGGCCAAGTACCCCGCAAGGTGGGACGAAGGCCGTTCACCGCCTCCGGTTTGCACCCCTGCCTCTCCCCCTGTGCCCCAACCTGCCACTGAGATGCAACCCCCCTCTCAGGACACAGGCACTACCGCCTCATGGCCTGCACCCACACCCTCATCTCCGCTGTCCTCGGCCCCATCCAGCAGTGTAGTTCAGCGCACCGTTCAGCCGTCGCTTGCGCAAGTGTTCGAGCGCAAGCGCAAGTACGCCACCACACACCCGCACGCTCAAACGTTAACCGTCCGCATAGCAAAATTCATCAGCCTTGAGATGCTGCCGTATAGGGTTGTGGAAACTGAGTCCTTCAAAAGTATCATGGAGGCGGCGGCCCCGCGCTACTCAGTTCCCAGTCGCCACTACTTTTCCCGATGTGCCGTCCCAGCCCTGCACGACCACGTCTCCCGCAACATTGTGCGTGCCCTCACCAACGCGGTTACTGCCACGGTCCACTTAACTACGGACACGTGGACAAGCACAGGCGGGCAGGGCCACTACATCTCCCTGACGGCACATTGGGTGAATTTAGTGGAGGCTGGGACAGAGTCAGAGCCTGGGACCGCTCACGTCCTACCCACCCCCAGAATTGCGGGCCCCAGCTCGGTGCTGGTATCTGCGGAGGTGTATGCTTCCTCCACTAAAGCACCCTCCTCCTCCTCCTCCTCCTCTGTCTCGCAATCAAGATGTGTTAGCAGCAGCATGTCGCCAGCAGTCGGTGTCGCGCGGTGTGGCAGCACAGCGGTGGGCAAGCGTCAGCAGGCCGTGCTGAAACTACTCAGCTTAGGAGATAAGAGGCACACGGCCCACGAACTGCTGCAGGGTCTGACACAGCAGACCGACCGCTGGCTTGCGCCGCTGAGCCTCCAACCGGGCATGGTCGTGTGTGACAACGGCCGTAACCTGGTGGCGGCTCTGCAGCTCGGCAGCCTCACGCACGTGCCATGCCTGGCCCATGTCTTTAATTTGGTGGTTCAGCGCTTTCTGAAAAGCTACCCACGCTTGTCAGACCTGCTCGTAAAGGCGCGCCGGCTCTGCGCACATTTCCGCAAGTCCCACACGGACGCTGCCACCCTGCGCACCCTGCAACATCACTTTAAGCTGCCAGTGCACCGACTGCTGTGCGACGTGCCCACACGGTGGAACTCTACGCTCCACATGTTGGCCAGGCTCTATGAACAACGTAGAGCTATAGTCGAATACCAACTCCAACATGGGCGGCGCAGTGGGAGTCAGCCTCCTCAATTCCTTTCAGAAGAGTGGGCCTGGTTGGCAGACATCTGCCATGTCCTTGGTAATTTTGAGGAGTCTACCCAGGTGGTGAGCGGCGATGCTACAATCATTAGCGTGCCCCCATTCCTCTGCTATGCATCTTGAGAAATTCCCTGCAAACCATAAAGGCAGCTGCTTTGCGCTCGGAAACGGGGGCGGGGGAAGACAGTATGCCGCTGGATAGTCAGGGCACCCTCCTGTCTATTTCTCAGCGCATACAGGAGGAGGAGGAGGAGCATGAGGAGGATGAGGAGGAGGGGGAAGAGACAGCTTGGGCCGCTGCTGACGGTACATCGGCTGATTGCCTGTCATCCTTTCAGCGTGTATGGCCTGAGGAGGAGGAGGAGGAGGAGGATCCTGATAGTGATCTTCCTAGTGAAGACAGCCATGTGTTGCGTACAGGTACCCTGGCACACATGGCTGACTTCATGTTAGGATGCCTTTCTCGTGACCCTCGCGTTGCACGCATTCTGGCCACGACGGATTACTGGGTGTACACACTGCTCGATCCACGGTATAAGGAGAACCTGCCCACTCTGATTCCCGAAGAGGAAAGGGGTTCGAGAGTGTTGCTATACCACAGGACCCTTGCGGACAAGCTGATGGTAAAATTCCCAGCCGACAGCGCTAGTGGCAGAAGGCGCAGTACCGAGGGCAAGGTAGCAGGGGATGTGCGTAGATCGAGCAGCATGTACATCCCAGGTAGTGCAACAGTCTTTAAGGGCCTGGCCAGCTTTATGTCTCCCCACCAAGACTGTGTCACCGCTCCCCAGTCACGGCTGAGTCGGCGGGAGCACTGTAAAAGGATGGTGAGGGAGTACGTAGCGGATCGCACGACCATCCTTGGTGACGCCTCTGCCCCCTACAACTACTGGGTGTCGAAGCTGGACATGTGGCCTGAACTAGCGCTGTATGCCCTGGAGGTGCTTGCTTGTCCTGCGGCTAGCGTCTTGTCGGAGAGGGTGTTTAGTGCGGCTGGGGGAATCATCACAGATAAGCGTAGCCGCTTGTCAACCGACAGTGCCGACAGGCTAACACTCATCAAGATGAACAAAGGCTGGATTTCCCCAGACTTCTGTTCTCCACCAGCGGACAGCAGCGATACGTAAGCAATACGTAGGCTGCACCCGCGGATGGAAGCTACGTTCTCTCTCACCATCCAAAACGGGGACATTTCTGCTTCATCAATCTGTGTCTAATATTCCTCCTCCTCCTCCTCCTGCTCCTCCTCCTGAAACCTCACGTAATCACGCTGAACGGGCAATTTTTCTTAGGGCCACAAGGCTCACTCAAATAATTTTTCAGAACAATTTTTATAAGTTTCAATGCGCTTAAAAGCATTGGAACTTTAACTTGAACCAATTTTTCGTTACACTGGGCTGCCTCCAGGCCTAGTTACCACTTAAGCCACATTAACCAAAGCGATTAATGGGTTTCACCTGCCCTCTTGGCTGGCCATGGCCAATTTTTGGGATGTACATTAGTACTGTTGATACAGCAATTTTTGTGGGCCCTCGCCTACAGTGTAATCAGATTAATTTTTAGCCCACCTGCATTACAGCTGACGTTACCTCAGCTGTGTTGGGCAATGCAATGGGATATTTTTATGTACCGCCGGTGGGTTCCAGGGAGCCACCCATGCTGTAGGTGCACACTGAGTTTTTAATACATCTGTACACTTCTAAAGAACCCGTCTGACTGGGGCATGCAGTGTGGGCCGAAGCCCACCTGTATTACGCACGACATTACTACCTCAGCTGTGTTGGGCAATGCAATGGGATATTTCTATGTACCGCCGGTGGCTTCCTGGCACCCACCCAGGCAGTGGGTCCACAGGGAGTTTAACCTACATGTGTCCACTTGTAAAGAACCCCAGTCAGACTGGGGCATGCAGTGTGGGCCGAAGCCCACCTGCATTAAGCACGACATTACTACCTCAGCTGTGTTGGGCAATGCAATGGGATATTTTTATGTACCGCCGGTGGGTTCCAGGGAGCCACCCATGCTGTAGGTGCACACTGAGTTTTTAATACATCTGTACACTTCTAAAGAACCCGTCTGACTGGGGCATGCAGTGTGGGCCGAAGCCCACCTGTATTACGCACGACATTACTACCTCAGCTGTGTTGGGCAATGCAATGGGATATTTCTATGTACCGCCGGTGGCTTCCTGGCACCCACCCAGGCAGTGGGTCCACAGGGAGTTTAACCTACATGTGTCCACTTGTAAAGAACCCCAGTCTGACTGGGGCATGCAGTGTGGGCCGAAACCCACCTGCATTAACCCTTTCCAGTCCACTGTGTGACCTGTGAAGACATTAGGGTTTAAGGCTGTACAACTCCGTTGTTGGTAGACGTCCGTCGGGGTTCTCTTACTGTATATTGCCAGCCTCTCTGCTGTCGGAGCCTATCCTACGTGTCAGCTCATGCAGTACTGGCTTTAGCCAGCATATAGCGCCGTTGTATAACAGCAGAAAAAGAGTAAGCCCCCTAGGAAAACCATATACAAATTGGATTGGAAAGGGTTAAGCACAACATTACTACCTCAGCTGTGTTGGGCAATGCAATGGGATATTTCTATGTACCGCTGGTGGCTTCCTGGCACCCACCCATGCTGTAGGTGCACACGGACTTTTTACTACATCTGTACACTTATAAAGAACCCCAGTCAGACTGGGGCATGCAGTGTGGGCCGAAGCCCACCTGCATTAAGCACGACATTACTACCTCAGCTGTGTTGGGCAATGCAATGGGATATTTCTGTGTACCGCCGGTGGGTTCCAGGGAGCCACCCATGCTGTGGGTCGACAGGGACTTCACAATAGGGAGTTGTACCTGCCTGTGTCTATGAATTAAAAAGCCCGGTCTGACTGGGGCATGCAGACACCTTGACAGAATGAATAGTGTGTGGCACATAGGTTCCCCATTGCTATGCCCACGTGTGCAGCTCCTGATGGCGGTGGCACAGGATTCTATTTCTCATTGCTTCTGTACAGCATTGTGGGCTATCGCTCCGCCACTTTTAAAGAGGGTCGCTGCCTAGCCGTGCCAACCTCTGCAGTGTGTGCCTGCGGTCCCTCGTCATGGCAGACGCAATTCTAAATAGACATGAGCGTGGTGTGGCATGAGGGCAGCTGAAGGCTGCCCAGGGACACTTTGGTGTGCGCTGTGGGGGGGGAGGGGGGGCGGTTGGGCAGCATGTAACCCAGGAGAAGTGTCAGTGGAGTGTCATGCAGGCAGTGATTGTGCTTTGTTGGAGGTAGTGTGGTGCTTAGCAAAGGTATGCCATGCTAATGAGGGCTTTTCAGAAGTAAAAGTTGTTGGGAGGGGGGGGGGCCCACTCTTGCCGGTATTGTGGCTTAATAGTGGGACCTGTGAACTTGAGATGCAGCCCAACACGTAGCCCCTCGCCTGCCCTATCCGTTTCTGTGTCATTCCCATCACTTTCTTGAATTGCCCAGATTTTCACACATGAAAACCTTAGCGAGCATCGGCGAAATACAAAAATGTTCTGGTCGCCCATTGACTTCAATGGGGTTCGTTGTTCGAAACGAACCCTCGAGCATCACGGGAAGTTCGTTCCGAATAACGAACACCCGAACATTTTGGTGTTCGCTCATCTCTACTAAACACTGATATCAAAATCTACGCAAAAATATTATCCTCTAGATTGGCACCTATTTTGAAATCATTAATCAAGGAAGTTCAAGTGGGATTTGAGAAAGGACACCAAACTCTGGATAATACCAGAAGGGTTTTAAATATCACGCTGTTTATCGGAACTACAAAAATTCTGGCATTTCTGCTATCTCCAGATAAACTGATCACATGCATTTGCTGCCTTGGGCAAAATAAGCTTTGGAGGATTTTTCTTTCAAGTTATATCGGCATTATATTCAAATCCTCAGCCCGAGGTTTTACGGAAGGGGTCCTATCAGATGATTTTAATATAACGAATGGCACCAGACGGCATGCCTACTGTTTCTGCTGATATTTAAATTATCATTTGAACCACTAGCCGAGGTTCTTAGAGAAAACCTTTTAATCAGAGGAGTTCACATTGGATACTGCATACCTCTGATATTGCTATATGCAGATGATATTATATTGAAATTAATAGATCCTATAGGCAATGCACTGGAGGTCAGATTTCTTATTATAAAATAAATACACCAAAGTCCCAGCTTTTGTCTATATTTGTTTTTAAGGATCTACTATACAATCTAGAAAATAAGCACTCCTTTGACTGACAATATGGGGTATTAAATATCTGGGCACAATAATAACCCCCTTACACAAAAGCCTCTACCAACATAATTTTGAACCCATGCTAAATGTATAGACATATAGCAAAAATCATAAACTTTATTATAATCATTAAAAGCAGGGCACGGGTTGGGTCATGTGCACCTTACTTGTGTTAAAGAAAAAGAGCAAGTTCAGGTGGGCTAGACGGACACACACATATTAGATTCAGACATAATCAACATTGAGAGCATCCATGTTCAGGTATTCTACTGGGGGTCAGTGTCCTATCTGTTAGTGTAAATAAAAGAGGAGGTCTGATCCCCTATAGTTATTAATGTAAAATTTGTATAATGTCCTAGTGATTTAGCACGTTAATCGAAAGAGCTATCACTAATTCCCCAATATGTACCGTATGTAACTTTATTGAAACCCGAGGCCCCATAAAATCAAACTTGGTATGGAGTGATACACTACCAGGGGCCTGATTAATTGGGACACCATAAGATTTGGCTGCAGGTCTGTTTATGTGTCTGAGGCAATTGGGTAAATCCCTCCACCCCAAGAGGGATTGGGTGTGACCAATGATGACTTGATCTTAGGGTGGACCATTACTGCTATATATGCAGGGTTAATACTGCCAGACCAACAGATGCCTGTGGTCCACCATCCGGGCTACAGGCTTTACCTCATGATTTTTTATTTTTAGCTCTGTATCTACTCAGCAACCAGTAGAAAATATGCTTTGGCTAGCAGCAGACAAGATGCTCCTTATCAGATCAGTTTGAGGGTAGATCACAACTTCTGCATTTATTCAAGAACAATTAGGCAGGGCTCTTAGATATCTATTAGTTCTCTCTCTTAGCACTTTCTGGTTGCGACTTATGTTAGCACTCAGATACAACATCAGTGGAACTGGGTTTTACTATATACTGGAGGGGTAGTATCCATCACACCCTCCCTCCTACATAGGTCAATAGTTTCCTGATGAACTACAAACTAAGTTGGGAAACGCGTAGAACCGTAGACCAATAAAGTTGTCATTTTAAATGAATCAGAGACAAAAAATCGATACATTAAAAAACTAAAATAAGTCAACATAAGTATGTAGAATGGGGAATTAGTAATAGCACATTCGATTAACCCGCTAAATCACTTTTTGTAGGACATTATACAAATTTTCCATTAATAACTATAGGGGATCAGACCTCCTCTGTTATTTACACTAACAGATAGGACACTGACCCCCAGTAGAATACCTGAACATGGATGCTCTCAATGTTGTTTATGTCTGAGTCTAATATGTGTGTGTCTGTCTAGCCTACCTGAACTTGCTCTTTTTCTTTAACACAAGTAAGGTGCACACAACCCAACCCTGTTCCCTGCTTTTAATGATTATGTTAGAGTTTATGATTTTTGCTATATGTCTATACTGTGAAGGACCTCTAAAAATTACATAGACTACTCTGCCTCAGTGAAAATTATGCTAAATGTTTTGCAGGAGGAGTCTCAAAGATTATCTAATTTCAAGATATCGTAGTTGGGAAGAATAGCTACTTTTAAAATGCTTCTGCTGCCAAAATTATTATATTTATTTTGTAGTCTACCCATTGCACTGAAGTTTCTTTATAACTATAAATCGAATATTATATTACTTTATTTGGGCGCAATAACCTCACCAAGCTAATACAATACTTACAAAAAACAGATGAGAAGGATTGAGCCTCCTAGATATCCACAATTATTTTCTGGCTACACATTTCCCAACTAACTCCATCGTGGAGAACTGAGACACAGAAAGATTGGGTCCAAATAGAGAGTTACTTAGCATCTCCTGTCTTGACTAAATCCTTACTTGCAATTTTTTATGGAACTTACCCCTACCTTCCTGCCTCCTCCTACTAACCTATATATCTTTAAAGGCGTGGAAATGTTTCATGACCATGCAAAACCCCAGGGTTTCCTCCCAAAGGAATACACATTTTTAGATTTATTTAAAATAAGAAAGATGGAACAATACCTCTGCAGCACTACCTATTGGATGGCATCATTCCTTCAAATCAATGTCAGACCCTTTAAACAAGTCTTTAATACAATGATTGGGCATTGAAAACCAAGCCAGAAAATCATACGAAGACAGCTGTTTGTTCGGGATTTTTGCCCCTCATCAGTGTGCAGTAGGTTTCTGGCTTGGCTAATGAGAGGCCTATGACGTGGGTCGGCAGGGGCATCATCTCTCCTTAAGCAGAACACCTAGACAGTGTGTGGAGGCACCTAGAAGGTGAGTGAATAGTTCTTTTAAGGCCATCCGTGCACCTCTGGGAAATATGGAAATATATGCAAATAAGGAAGATGGAACAATACTTCTGCTGCGCCACTTATTGGATGGCAGCATATCTTCAAATCAATGTCAGACCCTTTAAACAAGTCTTTAAAACAATGATTGGGAATTGAAAACCAAACCAGAAAAGCATACAGAGACAGCTGTTTTGGGGTTTTCGACCCTCATCAGTGTGCAGTAGGTTTCTAGCTTGGCTAGTGAGAGGCCTATGATGTAGGTCATATATTTGTTTCAGCACACTGACCCCTATTTGAATATTTCTAGGTGGTCCTCATTAGGTAATTTTACTTTGGCACAATTATTGCAAGGAGAGTCTCTTATACCATATGATCTGGTATCCCAATATCATCTGACTCCAGGGGATCGCTATAAATATTTATCAGTTCTTAAATGTGTCTGCAACATTTTGCTACTTCAGGGTAACGTGAAGACATTCAAGATGTTTTCCAGAGGAATCAGAGAGTTAAAATGCATATGCACCTTATTACATGACTGTGCATGTTTCCAAAGATTATACCCACTAAAGGAATGGGAGAGGGAGTAAGTTCCTCAAGTAACCAGTGATAAACAGTCTAACACATAGAGCACTAAAAAGTAGCTTACATGTGGAAACATTAATGAAAATAACATTGCGATAGTATTGTACACCAGCCAGTTTAGCCCAAATATATCCTAATTGCATGGTCAATTGCTAGTAATAGGGGAACACAATTGCATAGAGTGTGGAGCTGCCTTCTTTTTCAGTAACATTGTGATTCTCTGTTTCAGATGATATCATCTTTGGTGGGATGTGTGGTTCTGAAAACCCCATCCTTAGGCCTTAGTCAGACGGGCGTTTTTAGCCGCGATTTGCGCATGCGTCCGGCGATTTTATAAAACCATTGCTTTGCAATGGTATCGGACACATGAGCGCTTTTTATGCGCTTGTCCGATAAATTATAGAACAAAAAATCGCAGATCGCACCTATCTGCGATCTGCGATTCCTGTTCTCTTCTGTATATGCGCTCAATGGGGCCGGCGGCAGAGAAGAACGATGTTTGCCCATTGAATTCAATGGAGCGGCAATACAGCCGCTCCATTGAAAGCAATGGGCTGCCGGCGTGCGCGGGGTGAATTTTCGGGAAGGGGTTAAATATATAAGCTCTTCCCTGCAATTCATCCTAAAATGTGTTAAAATAAAAAAAAATTGTATACTCACCTTTCCGCTGCAGCCGGAGTCCAGCCGCGGCCGCTGTCAGTTCCCCTGAACTGCTTCTCGGCACTATTCAGCCGGCGGGGCTTTAAAATCCCCGCCTGCTGAATGATCTGCCTCTGATTGGTCACAGCCCTGACCAATCAGAGGCTGGTTTCACTCACACACCCATTCATGAATTCATGAATGGGTGAGTGACTGCTGCCTCTCAGCGCTGAGCCAATCAGGGGCAGGTCTGACTCACATCCATTCATGAATTCATGAATGGGTGTGAGTGAGGCATGCCTCTGATTGGCTCAGCGCTGAGCCAATCAGGGGGCAAGTCTGACTCACACCCCCTTCACACCCACTGCAGGACGGCCGCGCGGAGCTCCGGCTGCCGGGAGAAGGTGAGTATACAATTTTTTTTTATTTTAACACATTTTAGGATGAATTGCAGGGAAGGGCTTATATATTTAAGCCCTTACCGACAATTCATCCCGGGCTCGCCCGCAGTGCATTGCTTTAAATGGAGGCGGCTCTATTGCCGTCTCCATTGAATGCAATGCGCTGGACAGCTCCGACCCGTTTCTAATGAAACGCGGCTAGGAGCAGATTTTCGGGCGATTTGCGGGTGACTCGCGTGCACCGGTCACGCGATTTGCGGATGCGCATCCGTCATGCGATCCACAAATCGCACGAAAAAACGCCCGTCTGACTAAGGCCTTAACAGGAATATTGGCTCATATGCAATTCCACTAAAAATTCAAGTACTGGATGTAAAATGCTGGCATTATCAAATCTTGTTATAGTGAGTCACTGGAAAAGTGTAGAGGTCTTCAATATAGAAGAAACTATAGCCTTGATAAATCATGCATATGTTTATGAGAAAATGCTCGCATACAATACCTTTACATCCTCTAAAAAGGTTATCTAATATAGAGAGCTTGGATGTACCAAGTGTATATTGGGTAAATTATAAAACATTATTCTCATGACAAGCCCAGGAACCAATATGGTAAGATGGTAAATACTGACTGAATTACTCTCTTTTTATCTAATAACTACTCATCTACTTCCATGGTTTTCTGTTTATCTTTTAAGTTAAAGGAGATGTCCCGCGCCGAAACGGGTTTTTTTTTTTTTAAACCCCCCCCCCCCGTTCGGCGCGAGACAACCCCGATGCAGGGGTTAAAAAAACCACCCGCACAGCGCTTACCTGAATCCCGGCGGTCCGGCGTCTTCATACTCACCTGCTGAAGATGGCCGCCGGGATCCTCTGTCTTCATGGACCGCAGGGCTTCTGTGCGGTCCATTGCCGATTCCAGCCTCCTGATTGGCTGGAATCGGCACGTGACGGGGCGGAGCTACACGGAGCTACACGGAGCCCCATAGAGAAGAGGAGAAGACCCGGACTGCGCAAGCGCGGCTAATTTGGCCATCGGAGGGCGAAAATTAGTCGGCACCATGGAGACGAGGACGCCAGCAACGGAGCAGGTAAGTATAAAACTTTTTATAACTTCTGTATGGCTCATAATTAATGCACAATGTACATTACAAAGTGCATTATTATGGCCATACAGAAGTGTATAGACCCACTTGCTGCCTCGGGACATCTCCTTTAACTGTCTATATATTTGAACTACTAGATTGACCTGATGTTTGCTACGCGAACATAAAATGTTTGGAGTAATGGCTGTTGTGAACTTTTAAATCTGCTTGGTTAGGTGATTATTCAGAATGTCACTTCGTATTTGGAGCAGATATCTCTCTCTCACCGCATTCCTCTCTCTCACGCGATGCTACTCTCCCTCAACGCTTCTCTCTATCACCATCTTTCTCTCTCTTTACTTCTCTCTCAACGCTTCTCTCTCTCTCTGCTTCTCTCTTTCTCTTGCCACTTCTCTTGCTCTCTCTCGCTGCTTCTCTTTTTCTTTACGGTTGCTTCTCTGTCTCTCAATGCTTCTCTCTCCCCTCCCATTGAAAGCAATGGGAGAGCTCCATGAACCTCTTCTGTGGCTGAGGGAATGCCTTTAGCCGCAGCTGGGGAAATCCTTTATCACCATGGGGATGAAGGGATTCCCTGTAGTGATGTGAGGTCATGCCTATAACACTTTCTGCAAATGGTGCATGCTACCATGCAAGAGTACACTGATATGTGCTAAAGATATGGCAAGTGATTGGATTCCTGCATGAATTCCCAGCATGTGTGATAAGTGTTGCAAGATAAACAAAGTCTGAGATGAGTTTTTGCAGGATAGACTACATGAGGCTCTGTGATAAAAAGGAGCAGGTCTATCATAGTGATCATAGGATTACAGGTTCTAGTACCCACTGGGACATAAAAAAATGATTATAAAATAAAAAATGAAAACGGTAAAAAAACTTTTACTGATCATGTCCCGCTTATTTCCTGATAAATTGTAAGCTCTTGCTTGCAATTAGTTTAATGCTGTCTACAAATGCCTATTTTTTTGTTCCTGTATCCTCCAATTTGTAAACTGGTGGGGAATGTGTTGGCACTATATAAATAAGATTATTCTTATTCCAAATTATCAGTAGGATGCTAGCAAGGCACAGATACAGGTCTAAGAAACTGTAGATGCAGGCTGTAGACTGTTCATTTTGCAGAAGCATGGTAGAGCATTATTTTTAGTAGCCTTTTTTCAATCTGCTATTTATAAAATAGTTGCTCTGAAATACAAATCATACATGTTACAAGGAACACTATCTTGATATATTTAGCTTCATAGACCGACAAAATGTGCAGATGGTATCGGGAGAACCAGCATCAGACTCGGCCGTCCTTTTGCCAAAGTTTGATGAGTTTGTAGTCTAAACCGAGATGATGCTGATGAGCACATCATTTCAACCTAGATATACATATATATTCTGGGTCTCCTGATTGTCTTTTGAGTAGCTTCCACTGACTCTTATTTGACTCCTATGGTTTACTATTTCTTTTGCATATGTTCACTGAAGACAAGAGTGAAATTTGCCAGAATAGAAATTTAGAAAATACGTAGCATGACCTAAAAATTGTGTAGATCTTATGTGGAAATAGGCTTTGAAAAATCGATTCGCTTACAATACATTATATATATTGCCTAGCGTGCAGTGTAAACATGCTCCTATTGCTCAGCTATGCACAGAATAACAGTTCAAGAAACTGGTCCAGCCCATACAGTTGTTCAAAAAGCTTTATTAGATACTACAACAATGACTAAGGACACCGGGTGGTGTCAGATGCATCAAAAAAGCATCTGTGCCATGGTTTGCTGTTATAATGGTATTTTCTCCATATCTAATAAAGCTTTACATTTTTAATTAGTATTTTTGAACTACTAGGTGAGTTGGACCTTTTTCTTGTAGTGTTCCATATTCTACGTTTGGCCTATCCTCTGTCCATCCATGCTGGATGTGACTGGTGAGCAGTTTTTTCCCTTTTTTCCACCTTATACAATAACAGTATTCTATCTTTTTGTTATTATGGTGTGATTTCTTAGTTGTATTGACTGTTCTGTCCTCAATTTTTATTAACACAGTGAAAATGTCACAAAAAATTCTTTGCCAGTTACTAGTGACAATGGAATTGAGGAAATAACTTTTAATGGTGTATAGGGCTGTCAGTGAAGTAAATTTGCAAGCACAGTTTAACTTGCATGTCTGAGGATGTAACACAATGAAAGATGTAACTTATAATACCCAATGTTCATATGAAATATGAGTTATAAGATAAGAAACTTTTAAGTCCCCATAGTTGATAGTGGAGCATTTGTTCACTGCTGATACATTGATTTGAGCTTCTTAATTGAACTCATGATTCTAATATCAAATATTACATTTGGGAAATTACTTGGATGTTGAACTGTCTTAGATATAATCATTATGAAATAAACCATTGTATACATAAATGATTGCTCCGATTCATAGAGAAAAAGAACGATTCTACTTTACAGTCACTATGTGATGTACAGTGGCTTTGAGGAAAAATGATGTTCACTCATAGGGAAAATAAAAATAACATCTTCTCTGGAATGAAGGTAAAATGTATCAGTTTGCATTACAAGTAAATGCAGTTTGGAAGACTGTGAGTATTCAGCTGACATTTAGTCAATACCAATAAATTATGTACTATGATCTTAATCTTAGCAGAGCATCTGATGCTATTTATTGCAGACTGAATATTTCATATTACTAAAGATAAAAATATTTACTATGTATTCTGGGCAAAAAATCAAAAAGTTCCAAAACACAAATTAAAGTAAAACATTTGAGTCAGGAATGTGGGGCTTATAGGTAGAATTGCAGGGGTAAAGGCCATTTGAAACTTCTAAATAGAAGGCAGCTTTTATGAACTCTTCTATGTAGCTCTGTCAGTCAAAGGTTCATTTGGGGACATAATCCTCTCCATTCATTCATGATGGTAAGAATTTGCTTTATTGAACAAATGAGAAATGAAATGGAGAAACTTTGAAATGCTTCAAGTTTTATATACAGTGTTTGAGTCACCATCCCCAACTGTTATAATACATTGTAATTAGAGATGAGCGAACGTACTCGTCCGAGCTTGATACTCGTTCGAGTATTAGCGTGTTCGAGATGCTCATTACTCGTAACGAGTACCACGCGATGTTCGGGTTACTTTCACTTTCCTCTCTGAGACGTTAGCGCGCTTTTCTGGCCAATTGAAAGACAGGGAAGGCATTACAACTTCCCCCTGCGACGTTCAAGCCCTATACCACCCCCCTGCAGTGAGTGGCTGGGGAGATCAGGTGTCACCCGAGTATAAAAATCGGCCCCTCCCGCGGCTCGCCTCAGATGCGTTGTGAGATAGCTGAGGGACAGTGGTATCGTGTTGGAGCTGCTGTAGGGAGGGTGTTAGGAGTTAGTGTAGGCTTCAAGAACCCCAACGGTCCTTCTTAGGGCCACATCTAACTGTGTGCAGTACTGTGGAGGCTGCTTTTAGCAGTGTTGCACTTTTTTTTTTTTTTGGTATATCGGCCGTGCAGAGCATTGCGCCCTGCAGTAATAGTCCAGGGACAGAAGTGTGGAGGTAGGGAGAGCGTTAGGAGTTATTGTAGGCTTCAAGAACCCCAACGGTCCTTCTTAGGGCCACATCTAACCGTGTGCAGTACTGTGGAGGCTGCTTTTAGCAGTGTTGCACTTTTTTTTTTTTTTGGTATATCGGCCGTGCAGAGCATTGTGCCCTGCAGTAATACTCCAGGGATAGAATTGTGTAGGCAGGGCCAGAAGACATATATTATAGATTGAATATACGCAGTGGTCCTTTTGAAAAAAATATTTGAAAAAAATCTATTTGGCCTGCCTGTCACTCTGCTCAGTGTTCTGGGTCCGTGTCTGCTGGGGGTAGTATTTCTCCAAATAAATACGCAGCCAGCTAAGTGTTACAGCAGGCTTGTGCCAAATTATTTCCTGGGGTTCCGTAAACGAAGTCAGCCTCCAACCACAGGCCAATAAGCGGCACATTTAATTACAGCGTTCTGTTTCTGCACTACTGCTAATACACCATGCTGAGGGGTAGGGGTAGGCCTATAGGACGTGGACGCGGGCGAGGACGCGGAGGCCCAAGTCAGGGTGTGGGCACAGGCCGAGCCACTGCGGTGGCCAGGGGTAGAGGCAGGGCCAGACCGAATAATCCACCAACTGGTTCCCAAAGCACCCCCTCGCGCCATGCCACCCTGCAGAGATCAAGGTGCTCTGCGGTGTGGCAGTTTTTCACAGAGACGCCTGACGACCGACAAACAGTGGTGTGTAACCTTTGTCGCGCCAAGATCAGCTGGGGAGGCACCACCACCAGCATGGGCAGGCATATGATGGCCAAGCACCCCACAAGGTGTGACGATGCCCGTTCACCGCCTCCGGTTTGCACCACTGCCTCTCTCCCTGTGCCCCAACCTGCCACTGAGATCCAACCCCCCTCTGAGGAAACAGGCAGTACCATCTCCTGGCCTGCACCCACACCCTCACCTCCGCTGTCCTCGGCCCCATCCAGCAATGTCTCTCAGCGTAGCGTCCAGACGTCGCTAGCGCCACAGTTTGAGCGCAAGCGCAAGTACGACGCCACGCACCCGCACGCTCAAGCGTTAAACGTGCACATTGCAAAATTGATCAGCCTAGAGATGCTGCCGTATAGGCTTGTGGAAACGGAGGCTTTCAAAAGCATGATGGCGGCGGCGGCCCTGCGCTACTCGGTTCCCAGTCGCCACTACTTTTCCCGATGTGCCGTCCCAGGCCTGCACGACCACGTCTCCCGCAACATTGTACGCGCCCTCACCAACGCGGTTACTACCAAGGTCCACTTAACAACAGACACGTGGACAAGCACAGGCGGGCAGGGCCACTATATCTCCCTGACGGCACATTGGGTGAATTTAGTGGAGGCTGGGACAGAGTCAGAGCCTGGGACCGCTCACGTCCTACCCACCCCCCGAATTGCGGGCCCCAGCTCGGTGGTGGTATCTGCGGGGGTGTATGCTTCCTCCACTAAACCACCCTCCTCCTCCTCCTACGCAACCTCTGTCTCGCTGTCAACCTCCAACCGGGCATGGTCGTGTGTGACAACGGCCGTAACCTGGTGGCGGCTCTGCAGCTCGGCAGCCTCACGCACGTGCCATGCCTGGCCCATGTCTTTAATTTGGTGGTTCAGCGCTTTCTGAAAAGCTACCCCCACTTGTCATACCTGCTCGGAAAGGTGCGCCAGCTCTGCGCACATTTCCGCAAATCCCACACGCACGCTGCCACCCTGCGGACCCTGCAACATCGGTTTAATCTGCCAGTGCACCGACTGCTGTGCGACGTGCCCACACAGTGGAACTCTACGCTCCACATGTTGGCCAGACTCTATGAGCAGCGTAGAGCTATAGTGGAATACCAACTCCAACTTGCGCGGCGCAGTGGGAGTCAGCCTCCTCAATTATTTACAGAAGAGTGGGCCTGGTTGGCAGCCATCTGCCAGGTCCTTGGAAAATTTGAGGAGTCTACCTAGATGGTGAGCGGGGATGCTGCAATCATTAGCGTCACCATTCCTCTGCTATGTCTCTTGAGAAGTTCCCTGCAAAGCATAAAGGCAGACGCTTTGGAATCAGAAACGGAGGCGGGGGAAGACAGTATGTCGCTGGATAGTCAGAGCAACCTCATGTCTATATCTCAGCGCGTTGAGGAGGAGGGGGAGGAGCATGAGGAGGAGGGGGAAGAGACAGCTTGGCCCACTGCTGAGGGGACAGATGCTGCTTGCCTGTCATCCTTTCAGCGTGTATGGCCAGAGGAGGAGGAGGAGGAGGAGGGGGAGGAGCATGAGGAGGAGGGGGAAGAGACAGCTTGGCCCACTGCTGAGGGTACAGATGCAGCTTGCCTGTCATCCTTTCAGCGTGTATGGCCAGAGGAGGAAGAGGAGGAGGAGGAGGAGCATCCTGAAAGTGATCTTCCGAGTGAGGACAGCCATGTGTTGCGTACAGGTACCCTGGCACACATGGCTGACTTCATGTTAGGATGCCTTTCTCGTGACCCTCGCGTTACACGCATTCTGGCCACTTCGGATTACTGGGTGTACACACTGCTCGATCCACAGTATAAGGAGAGCCTTTGCACTCTCATTCCCGAAGAGGAAAGGGGTTCGAGAATGATGCTATACCACAGGGCGCTGGTGGACAAACTGATGGTAAACTTCCCATCCGACAGCGCTAGTGGCCGAAGGCGCATTTCCGCGGCCCAGGTAGCAGGGGAGGCGCAGAGATCAGGCAGCATGTACAGCGCAGGCAGGGGAACACTCTCTAAGGCCTTTGACAGCTTTATGGCTCCCCAGCAAGACTGTGTCACCGGTCCCCAGTCAAGGCTGAGTTGGCGGGAGCACTGTAAAAGGATGGTGAGGGAGTACGTAGCCGATTGCAGCACCGTCCTCGGTGACGTCTCTGCCCCCTACAACTACTGGGTGTTGAAGCTGGACACGTGGCCTGAACTCGCGCTGTATGCCCTGGAGGTGCTTGCTTGTCCTGCGGCTAGCGTCTTGTCAGAGAGTGTGTTTAGTGTGGCTGGGGGAATCAGCATTAAGCACGACATTACATCAGCTGTGATGGGCACTGCAATGGGATATATTTATGTACCGCCGGTGGCTTCCTGGCACCCACCCATGCTGTGGGTCCACAGGGAGTTGTAAATGCATCTGTTTCCACTTCTAAAGAACCCCAGTCTGACTGGGGCATGCAGTGTGGGCCGAAGCCCACCTGCATTAAACATGACAATACTACCTCAGCTGTGATGGGCAATGCAATGGGATATATTTATGTACCGCCGGTGGGTTCCAGGGAGCCACCCATGCTGTGGGTCCACAGGGAGTTGTAAATGCATCTGTTTCCACTTCTAAAGAACCCCAGTCTGACTGGGCATGCAGTGTGGGCCGAAGCCCACCTGCATTAAGCACGACATTACATCAGCTGTGATGGGCACTGCAATGGGATATATTTATGTACCGCCGGTGGCTTCCTGGCACCCACCCATGCTGTGGGTCCACAGGGAGTTGTAAATGCATCTGTTTCCACTTCTAAAGAACCCCAGTCTGACTGGGGCATGCAGTGTGGGCCGAAGCCCACCTGCATTAAGCACGACATTACATCAGCTGTGATGGGCACTGCAATGGGATATATTTATGTACCGCCGGTGGCTTCCTGGCACCCACCCATGCTGTGGGTCCACAGGGAGTTGTAAATGCATCTGTTTCCACTTCTAAAGAACCCCAGTCTGACTGGGGCATGCAGTGTGGGCCGAAGCCCACCTGCATTAAACATGACAATACTACCTCAGCTGTGATGGGCAATGCAATGGGATATATTTATGTACCGCCGGTGGGTTCCAGGGAGCCACCCATGCTGTGGGTCCACAGGGAGTTGTAAATGCATCTGTGTCCACTTCTAAAGAACCCCAGTCTGACTGGGCATGCAGTGTGGGCCGAAGCCCACCTGCATTAAGCACGACATTACATCAGCTGTGATGGGCACTGCAATGGGATATATTTATGTACCGCCGGTGGCTTCCTGGCACCCACCCATGCTGTGGGTCCACAGGGAGTTGTAAATGCATCTGTTTTCACTTCTAAAGAACCCCAGTCTGACTGGGGCATGCAGTGTGGGCCGAAGCCCACCTGCATTAAACATGACAATACTACCTCAGCTGTGATGGGCAATGCAATGGGATATTTTTATGTACCGCCGGTGGGTTCCAGGGAGCCACCCATGCTGTGGGTCCACAGGGAGTTGTAAATGCATCTGGGTCCACTTCTAAAGAACCCCAGTCTGACTAGGCATGCAGTGTGGGCCGAAGCCCTCCTGCATTAAACATGACATTACTACCTCAGCTGTGATGGGCACTGCAATGGGATATATTTATGTACCGCCGCTGGCTTCCTGGCACCCACCCATGCTGTGGGTCCACAGGGAGTTGTAAATGCATCTGTTTCCACTTCTAAAGAACCCCAGTCTGACTGGGGCATGCAGTGTGGGCCGAAGCCCACCTGCATTAAGCACGACATTACATCAGCTGTGATGGGCACTGCAATGGGATATATTTATGTACCGCCGGTGGCTTCCTGGCACCCACCCATGCTGTGGGTCCACAGGGAGTTGTAAATGCATCTGTTTCCACTTCTAAAGAACCCCAGTCTGACTGGGGCATGCAGTGTGGGCCGAAGCCCACCTGCATTAAACATGACAATACTACCTCAGCTGTGATGGGCAATGCAATGGGATATATTTATGTACCGCCGGTGGGTTCCAGGGAGCCACCCATGCTGTGGGTCCACAGGGAGTTGTAAATGCATCTGTGTCCACTTCTAAAGAACCCCAGTCTGACTGGGCATGCAGTGTGGGCCGAAGCCCACCTGCATTAAGCACGACATTACATCAGCTGTGATGGGCACTGCAATGGGATATATTTATGTACCGCCGGTGGCTTCCTGGCACCCACCCATGCTGTGGGTCCACAGGGAGTTGTAAATGCATCTGTTTTCACTTCTAAAGAACCCCAGTCTGACTGGGGCATGCAGTGTGGGCCGAAGCCCACCTGCATTAAACATGACAATACTACCTCAGCTGTGATGGGCAATGCAATGGGATATTTTTATGTACCGCCGGTGGGTTCCAGGGAGCCACCCATGCTGTGGGTCCACAGGGAGTTGTAAATGCATCTGTGTCCACTTCTAAAGAACCCCAGTCTGACTAGGCATGCAGTGTGGGCCGAAGCCCTCCTGCATTAAACATGACATTACTACCTCAGCTGTGATGGGTAATGCAATGGGATATATTTATGTATCGCCGGTGGGTTCCAGGGAGCTACCCATGCTGTGGGTCCACAGGGAGTTGTAAATGCATCTGTTTCCACTTCTAAAGAACCCCAGTCTGACTGGGGCATGCAGTGTGGGCCGAAGCCCACCTGCATTAAGCACGACATTACTACCTCAGCTGTGTTGGGCAATGCAATGGGATATTTTTATGTACCGCCGGTGGGTTCCAGGGAGCCACCCATGCTGTGGGTGCACACGGAATTCCCATTGCGGAGTTGTACCTGCCTGTGACTATATATAAAAAATCGCGGTCTGACTGGGGCATGCAGACACCTTGACAGAATGAATAGTGTGTGGAACATAGGTTCCCCATTGCTATGCCCACGTGTGCAGCTCCAGATGGAGGTGGCACAGGATTGGATTTCTCATTGCTTCTGTACAGCATTGTGGGCTATCGCCCCGCCACTTTTAAAGAGGGTCGCTGCCTAGCCGTGCCAACCCTCTGCAGTGTGTGCCTGCTTTTCCTGTGGCAGACGCACTTATAAATAGACATGAGGGTGGCGTGGCATGAGGGCAGCTGAAGGCTGGGCAGGGACAGTTTGGTGTGCGCTGTGGACACTGGGTCGTGGGGGGGGGATTTGGCAGCATGTAACCCAGGAGAAGTGGCAGCGGAGTGTCATGCAGGCAGTGATTGTGCTTTGTTGGAGGTAGTGTGGTGCTTAGCTAAGGTATGCATTGCTAATGAGGGCTTTTCAGATGTAAAAGTTGTTGGGGGGGGGCCCACTCTTGCTGCTATTGTGGCTTAATAGTGGGACCTGTGAACTTGAGATGCAGCCCAACATGTAGCCCCTCGCCTGCCCTATCCGTTGCTGTGTCGTTCCCATCACTTTCTTGAATTGCCCCGATTTTCACGAATGAAAACCTTAGCGAGCATCGGCGATATACAAAAATGCTCGGGTCGCCCATTGACTTCAATGGGGTTCGTTACTCGAAACGAACCCTCGAGCATCGCGAAAAATTCGTCTCGAGTAACGAGCACCCGAGCATTTTGGTGCTCGCTCATCTCTAATTGTGATCTTATATACCCTAAACCAAACCCCTCTGTACTCCGCCTGATAACATGCTCCCTGTCCTAGTGACTGCAACCCCTGTCAGCCGCCATCAACTGCCCCCTACAGTCAACCGATTCAGCCACCACATGGCTTAATGTCTGACCATTGTCTATGTGTATAGCACCCTTCACTCTCCACGCCGCCATACCGTGCACATCTCCAGACCCTTTACCTTCTGTATCACCCCATTACTTGTAGTATGTAAGCTTTTTGGAGCAGGACCCTCATTCCTACTGTTCCCATCAACTGATTACTATGTAACCGTGGTTTTTGTATTTTTGTACTTTTCTTTTTCTGTATCCCCCTGTCTATATAAGCACTGCGGAATATGTTGGCGCTATACAAAGATTATTATTATCTTAAAATAAATGTATTACCTATGCTTTCTTTACAAATTAAAACAATATTGTGAATCATATTCCATTTTTGTAATCTGTATTCATTTTCTAATTATGGATTTTTTAAATTCTATTTGTATGTAACTATGAGGTCAGCCATCTTATCTAAGCTGCTGTTAACAGCATTGAGAGCTTAAACACATGGATGTGTTTTTGTCCTGTTAGGGCTTAGTCAGACAAGTGGAGATTCACACATTTTTCCGCGTGGAAAAAAACCCAATGCGTGTGCAGGGAAAAATCCACACAACCACGTCCATTCCCACCCATATGATCTATCTTTGATAGGTGCGGATTTTCACCCGCACATGCGGTGCGCTTTATTTACATGCGGAAAAGTGCATGTATATCCGCTCGTCTGACTGAGCCCTTATGCGGCTGTGATAATCATGGCCGCATAATGGGACAAAACTGATCCATTGATTTCAATGATTTCGTTTGCACGAGTGGGATTCTCTCATGTTAGTAGTATGGACAAGAAAAGAGAGGACTTGTCCTATCTTCCCACTGTTTTATCTAAAATAATGCGCTATGGCGTGGAATTTGAATGGCTCAAGAGGAAAAAAAGAAAAACCCTGTTCATGTGTGACTACTCTCTGTAGTGTCGAGCATAGCTGCGCATACGGCCGTGTGAAACTGCTCTTAGAGATATGCTTTACTGCAGCCTCATGAGGCATAAGTGCAATGAGTAGTACCTGGACCGTTGACTTCTATGAGAGAGTGTTGTGGACATGCTATGTGGCATGTGCATAGGTGATCGTGCTGGGATGGGGAGGATGTAAGCTGTGATCATCACCTACTGTGATTGGTGGATCCTATGTTAAATATAAATCGGTGTTACCTATTAATACAATACCATGATGAAAATGAGTTGAGTGTTGAAACTTTTTTTCTCTATACATGAACTTCTTATTAAGCTTAATAGTCAGTATGAAAACTGCAATATACAAGGATTCTTAAAAAATATGAATCCTACAGATAGTATGGGAATACGTGTGGCTGTACTTCGATCTATATTACCACACAGCCCAAAAAGTCAGCAGCACTTTATAACTGTTATAGGGATTAGTGTTAGGGCTCATACATATGAGCGACCCATATATGCAAGCTAAGAATATGGGCTTTACTGGGATTCCATGTGCCAATTTTTAAACAAGTCACATGTCTTGCTATGGAGATATTCGAAGATGTTGCATGGGAGTATTCCAGTATACACTGATTGCAATATACGAAATACAGATGTTGCCTCAATTACACACTGTGTTTCTCCCTAAAGGTCAGTGCATTCTTGCATGCCTCCATGCACATTGGGGGTAATTCATATGCTGGTCTAAGGAAAAAATGACGTTGGAGCAACGCAGGGCAAATGTATTAAGAAGTGCACACATTTTAATAAATTTGGCACATGTCTGGCCTCTCTTTACACTACAAAATCCATACTACAGACTGGCGTTAATTTCAGTCTTAATTTACGCTAGCTTCTAGCATAAATAATAGTAAATCTGACGGGCCATGGACAGCCATATCACCACCTGCAAGCCACACCCACTTAAAAAAAAGTGCCAGGCTGAAAAAAAAAGGTTTTTTAAAAGCCTCAATTTTACTAAATAGCTGTGCAGAAAAGTTTGCTATTTTTTCCACAGAAATCTGGAGCAAGCAAAATGTTAAATGTCAGACTTGTTTTACTACTTAGCAGAAGTCCTTAACAATCTACTTTTTGTTCTTTCAGCAACACATTTAATGGAAAACTCTTCCTTTGCTTAACACAGTTCTGAAATTTCACAATATTGAATGCTAAATATTTTGTAAATCTATTGTTCTGCTTATCTTGTTCTGCTTTTTAATTAAATGACGGTTACACAATTAGAGCTCAGATGTTAAGTCACATGAATTTTATAAATAGCAGATAAACACCATATAGATTCCAATAGGAAACCATCAGTGGCGAGAAATATAAAGGATAAATGAAGGAATGTATTTACAAAGTTACTCAACTTTTATTGTAGGTTTTACTCAAAACAATTGTATTGAAAATCTTTTCCTGCCCTACACAGCACTAGGAGGGTATTTTCACATGGTGGAATCCCATGCAGATTTTTGGAGCAAGCAATTTAGCCTCCTAGAAGCTACTTCAAAGCACTTGATGTAGAGCAAGTGACATTTAACACTGGAGAAGAAGAAGAAAGCCACAGCGACATTATAGCTCTTCCTACAACGTAAACCACTGCACTACCAAAATATATGTTGACTGCTTTTTAGATTGCTGCCAATTTTCATTGTAACAGGCAGTCTGTGAGCCACACAGCAAATGTTCATGAGTAGAGATGAGCGAGCACCAAAATGCTCAGGTGCTCGTTGCTCGAGTCGAACTTCCCGCGTTACTCGAGAGCTCGTTTCGAGTAACGAACCCCATTGAAGTCAATAGGCGACTCGAGCATTTTTGTATGGGACCGATGCTCCACATAGATGATGACTTGTCAAACACCAGAAAATATCAGAAAGTCATGGAAACACCGCAGAAATGGATAGGGAAGGGTAGGGGCAGCATGCATGGCTGCATCTGAGGCTCCCAGGTCCCACTATTCAGCCAAAATGGGGGCAAGAGTCTGGCGTCACCCCCCCCCTAACAATTTACTTTGGACAAACCCACATTAGCACACGCGCTGGCACATCTTAGCTAAGCACTACACTACCTGCAACCAAGGACAATCACTTCCTGTGGGTGACACCACTGCCTCTTCTCCTGGGTTACATGCTAGCATTGCTGTCCAACCCCCGTGCATGACCCTGCATCCACAGCGCACCCTAAATTTTCCCTGCACAGCGTTCAGCTGCCCTCATGCCACACGCTCGCTTCATAGCCACACCACCCTCATGTCTATTTATAGGTGCGTAATGGATGAGGAGGAACCGGAGGCACACACTGCAGAGGGTTGGCAGGGCTAGGCAGTGACCCTCTTTGAAAGTGTGGGCGATCGCCCACAATGCTGTTGAGAATTGATGATAAATTAACGTACGATCATCATTCCAATCCCGTGCCACCTCCGTCACAAAACTGTTAGGAGGCGCAAAAAGTGGGCATAAAGGGGACTCAAGTGCCAGCACTTCTACACATCTCCACAATGCAGCAATACTCTGTGTCGGAAGCAAGTGAGCGGGCCCAGGGTCAGGCTCGGTCCCAGTCTCCACCTTGTGTGACCCAAGGTGCCACAAGTTACATTGCAATGGGAAATCCATGAGTCCTCACACTATTCATTCTGTGTAGGTGTCAGATAGCTCAACACCGCAATGGGAAGTCTTTGAGTTCCTTGGGCTCGCCTATGCTGTCAGGCATTGCGCAGGAAGAAATCAGAGTGTCCTAACATGGCAGAGTTCCACCCCGCCAAGGACCTCGGCTCACATTTCTGCCCAAATCAGTCAGTGTATTTGTGCCAGACAGCTAAAACACTGCGATGGGAAGTCTTTGTGCACCCACAGCATAGGCGAGCCCAAGGAACTCAAACATGGTATTACACATGAGGAAATCAGAGTGCCCAAACATGGCAGAGTTTCACCCTGCTAAGGGCCTCGGCCCACATTTCTGCCCTAGTCAGTCAGTGTATTTGTGCCAGACAGGTAAAACACCACTATGGGAAGTCTTTGTGCACCCACAGCATAGGCGAGCCCAAGGAACTCAAACATGGTATTACACATGAGGAAATCAGAGTGCCCAACATGGCAGAGGTTCATCCTAATAAGAGCCTTGGCCTTGGCTCACATTTCTGCCCTAGTCCGTCAGTCTATTTGTACGAGACAGGTAAAACGCTATGATGGGAAGTCTTTGTGCACCCACAGCATAGGCGAGCCCAAGGAACTCAAACATGGTATTACACATGAAGAAATCAGAGTGCCCAAACATGGTAGAGTTTCATCCTGCTAAGGGCCTCGGCCCACATTTCTGCCCTTGTCAGTCAGTGTATTTGTGCCAGACAGGTAAAACAACGCAATGGGAAGTCTTTGTGCACCCACAGCATAGGTGAGCCCCTGGAACCCAAGGAAAGTATTACACATAAAGAAATCAGAGCTCCCAAACAAGGCAGTTTCACCCTGCCAAGGACCTCAACCGCGGCTCACACCCTCAGTAATCGTGGGCATAAAGCGGACTCGGATGCTAGTGCAGCTGTGAACGTCTCATTAATGCAGTAACGTTCCTTTTGTTTGGCCTAAACCAGTGTCTCAGATAACTGTGGTAACACAAGAGAAAATACATGTTGCCTAGTGCTGATCCCATGACCACAAGGCCAAGAAACCATGACCAAGGTAGGACCCGCAGTACTCTGTGTGGGAAGTACATGAGCAGGCCTTAGGTCAGGCTCGGTCCCAGCCTCCGCCTTGTTTGACCTGAGTTACATAGCAATGGGAAATCCATGTGTCCCCACACTATTCATTCTGTGCCGGTGTCAGATAGCTCAACACCGCAATGGGAAGTCTTTGAGTTCCTTGGGCTCGCCTATGCTGTTGGTGCACAAAGATGGTATTACACAGGAAGAAGTCAGAGTGCCCTAACATGGCAGAGTTTCACCCCACCAAGGACCTCGGCCTCGGCCCACATTTCTGCCCAAGTCAGTCAGTGTATTTGTGCCAGATAGGTAAAACAACGCAATGGGAAGTCTTTGTGCACCCACAGCATAGGCAGACCCCTGTAACATTTCTGTAGCAAGAGTATAGGCGGACCCCAGTAACATTTCTGTAGCAAGACTATAGGCGGACCCCAGTTACATTTCTGTAGCAGAAGTATAGGGGGACCCCTGTAACATTTCTGTAGCAAGAGTATAGGCGAACCCCTGTAACATTTCTGTAGCAAAAGTATAGGCGAACCCCTCAAACCATTCAGTAGAAAAGGTATAGGCAGACCCCTGTAACATTTCTGTAGCAAGAGTATAGGCGGACCCTAGTAACATTTCTGTAGCAAAAATATAGGCAGACCCCAGTAACAGTTCTGTAGCTAAAGTATAGGCAGACCCCAGTAACATTTCTGTAGCAAAAGTATAGGCAGACCCCTCAAACTATTCAGTAGAAAAGGTATAGGCAGACCCCAATAACATTTCAGTAGGCAAAGTATAGGCAGACCCCAATAACTTTTCTGTAGCAGAAGTATAGGTGGACCCCAGTAACATCTCTGTAGCAAAATAATTAGGCAGACCCCTGTAACATTTCTGTAGCCAAAGTATAGGCGGACCCCAGTAACATTTCTGTAGCAAAAGTATAGGCAGACCCCAGTAACATTTCTGTAGCAAAAGTATAGGCGAACCCCTTAAACCATTCAGTAGAAAAGGTATAGGCAGACCCCAGTAACATTTCAATAGCCAAAATATAGGCGGACCCCAGTAACATTTCTGTAGCAAGAGTATAAGTGGACCGCAGTAACATTTCTGTAGCAAAAATATAGGCGAACCCCTGTAACATTTCTGTAGCAATAGTATAGGCGAACCCCAAAAACATTGGTGTACCAAGAGTATAGGCGAACACCTGTAAAAATTTGTTTACCAAGAATATGGGCGAAGCCTGGAAAAATTAGTTTGCTAACAGTATTGGCAATGGCCTGAAAAATTGGTGTACCAAGAGTACAAGTGTACTCCTGAAAAATTACTCAACCGTGAGGGCAGGTAAAACCCACAAACATTTTTTGAAGATACAGCTCGTAATTGGTTAATTTGTAACAGAGCCTGGAGAAAGCCCTCCGCAAAAATTGGTTTAAGTTTAACTTTTAAAACTGTAAAAACTACTAAAACTTTTAAAAGTTTTAAACAGAGCATTTTGGGCCTTTTTGAATTGGCAGTTCAGCATGAGGAACTGCTTTAGGAGGAGGAGTAATAATATCCGAAAGGGATACACAAAGCTAATTCTCCCCTTTTTTGGGGTGATAGAGGATGCATTTTTCTCCTGTTGCAGCAAAAAGGTTCTTTAGGATCCGCTGCTTTCCACTGCTGGAGAAGAGAAGTCTGGGGAAATCCAGCCTTTGTTCATCTTTATGCTGGTAAGCATGTCGGCGCTGTCAGTTGACAGGCGGGTACACTTATCCGTGATGATTCCCCCAGCTGCACTAAACACCCTCTCTGACAAGACGCTAGTGGCAGGGCAGGCCAGCACCTCCAGGGCGTACAGCGCAAGTTCGTGCCAAGTGTCAAGCTTTGACACCCAATAGTTGTATGGAGCAGAGGCATCACGGAGGACGGTGGTACGATTGGCTAGGTACTCCCTCACCATCTTTTTACAGTGCTCTCTCCAACTCAGCCGTGACTGAGTAGTGGTGGCACAGTCTTGCTGGGGAGCCATAAAGCTGGCAAAGGCTTTGGAGAGTGTTCCCCTGTCTGCGCTGGACATGTTGCCTGATCCCCGCGCCTCCCCTACTAGTTGGCCCTCTGAACTGTGTATTCTGCCACTAGCGCTGTAAGATGAGAACTTTAGCATCACTTTTTCCACCAGGGCCCTGTGGTATTGCATCACTCTCGTACCCCTTTCCTCTTTGGGAAAAAGAGTGGAAAGGTTCTCCTTATATCGTGGGTTGAGAAGGGTGTACACCCAGTTATCCGTGTTGGCCAGAATGCGTCTAACGCGAGGGTCACGGGATAGGCAGCCTAACATGAAGTCAGCCATTTGTGCCATGGTCCCAGTACGGAAGACATCGCTGTCCTCACTAGAAAGATGACTTTCAGGATCCTCCTCCTCCTCTTCAGCCCATACACGCTGAACAAATGAGAGGCAAGCAGCATGGGTACCCTCTGCAGTGTGGCCAGCTGTCTCTTCCCCTCCTCCTCCTCCTCCCTATCCCCCTCCTCCTCCAAAACATGCTGAGATATAGACATGAGGGTGGTCTGGCTATCAAGCGACATACTGTCATCCCCCATCTCCTGTTGCAACCACAAAGCGTCGGCCTTTATGCTAAGCAGCACACTTCTCAGCAGGCAAAGCAGCGGGATGGTAACACTAATGATTGTCGCATCGCCGCTCACCATCTGGGTAGACTCCTCAAAGTCCCAGGCTCTGACTCGGTCCCAGGCTCCACCAAGTTTACCCAATATGCCGTCAGGGAGCTATAGTGGCCCTGCCCGCCAGTACTTGTCCACGTGTCCGTGGTTAAGTGGACCTTCCCAGTAACCACATTGCTGAGGGCACGATTTATGTTGCGGGAGACGTGCTGGTGTAGGGCGGGGACGGCACACCGGGAAAAATAGTGGCGACTGGGGACCGAGTAGCGTGGGACCGCCACCGCCATCATGTTTTTGAAAGCCTCCGTTTCCACAAGCCTGTGCGGCAGCATTTCCAGGCTGATTAATTTTGCAATCTGCATGTTTAAAGCTTGTGCATGTGGGTAGGTGGCGGCGTATTTGCGCTTTTGCTCCAACGCTTGTGTTGCTGGATGGAGTGGAGGACAGTGGAGGTGAGGGTGTGGGTGCAGGCCAGGAGGTGCTCATGCCTGTGTCCTGGGGGGGGATTGGATCTGTGTGCCAGGTTGTGGCACAGGGGAAGAGGCAGCGGTGTGACCGGAGGCGGTGAATGGCCGTCGTCCCACCTTGTGGGGTGCTTAGCCATCATATGCCTGCGCATGCTGGTGGTAGTGAGGCTGGTAGTGGTGGCTCCCCGGCTGATCTTGGTGTGACACAAGTTGTACACCACTGTTCTTCGGTTGTCCGCGCGCGCACTAAAAAACATCCACACCTTTGAACACCTAGCCCTCTGCACGGAGGCTTGCCATGAGGGGGTGCTTTGGGAAACAGTTAGGGGATTCTTTGCTGTGGCCCTTACTCTCCCCCTGGCCACTCAACTGCCTCTTCCAACCTGTCCTGCTGCTGCACTTGCCTCCCCCTCTGAAGCCCTGTTCTCAGTAGGCTAAGCAAACCAGGTGGGGTCAGTCACCTCATCGTCCAGCTGCTCTTCCTCTGAATCCTCTGTGCGCTCCTCCCTCGGACTTACTGCCCTTGCTACTACCTCACTGACAGACAACTGTGTCTCATCATCCTCATCCACAAAAAGCTCTTGAGACAGTTGCCGGAAGTCCCCAGCCTCATCACCTGGACTCCGGGAACTTTCCAAAGGTTGGGCATCAGTCACAACAAACTCCTCAGGTGAGAGAGGAACCATTTTTTCCCACTCATGGCAGGGACCCGAGAACAGTTCCTGGGAGTCTGCCTGCTCAGAATATGTCATTTTCATGGAGTGAAGAGGCTGGGAGGAAGGAAGAGCAGCCAGAGGATTCAGAGTTGCAGTACCTAGGCTGGGAGTAGTGGATTGCGTAGAAGACTGGGTGGTTGATACATTGCTGGACACGTTTTCTGCCATCCACGACAGAACCAGCTCGCACTGCTCTGTTTGTAATAAAGGTCTACCACGCTCACCCGTAAATTGTGATATGAAGCTGGGGAGCCCAGAAACTTGCCTCTCTCCTAATCCCGCAGCAGCCGGCTCTGATTCACCACGCCCAGGAACTCGGCCCTCTGCCTACACCCTCACTTGGACATCCGCGTCCTCGACCCTTACCCCTACTCCTCATCATGGCGGATTAAGAATAGAGCAGGGCCCAAATAAATTACCCCACTGTACAGCACTGACAACTGGGGCTTAATTCACCGCACACAGAGACTTGTAGATAGTGGAGGCTCTATGCTGTGACTTGAAAAAATTAACCCGCTGTCTTGCGCTGATACCTAGGGGTAAGGAGTGGGAGAAGACTCTAAAGTCAGTGGATAGTGCTGGTAACTGCGGCTATCTCAACCCCACCAAGGAAAGGGTATTGTGAGATGCTCTACACAAAGGCAGAGCTGAAATACTTTGCAGTGGCCCAGGAAATATTACAGTACTGTTTAGCGGTGAGACCTCTGTCTAATGCACTGCAGACATAGAATGATATAACTGAAATAGTTTGCAGTGGCCTAGGAAATATTACAGTACTGTTTAGCGGTGAGACCTCTGTCTAATTCACTGCAGACACAGAACGGTATAACTGAACTACTTTGCAGTTTCACGGTGGTTTCACTGCAGGCTGAGAACGCTATTACGGAAAGGCTGGAAACAGGCCTAGGTGCGTAATACAAAAGTTGGTGCTCTACTGCTCCCAGCTAGCCACAACTGTAAAGCACACGGTCAGATGTAGTCCTAAGAAGAACCGTTGGGATTCTTGCACAGAGGATCAGGAGTCCTGTAAAACTTTCCCTATATAGGCAGCTCTGTCCCTAAACTCTGCGTAATACACTGCAGACTAAGAATGCTATAGTTGAAATGGCCTGCACAGCCTGAGATGCTTAAAAAAAAATTGGTGCACTACTGCTCCCAGCCAGCAGCAACAATAATGCACACGATGTGGAGTAGCCCTAAGAAGGACCGTTGGGGTTCTTGACGACAGGATCCTACTCTAACACTGTCCCTATTTCAACAGCAGCACTATCCCTAACCTCTGCCAGCATGCGTCTGAGGCGAGCCACGGGCGGGACCACTTTAAGTACTCGGCGGTCACCTGATCGGCCCAGCCACTCGTTACTGTGGGAAGGGAGAGGGCTGGCACGTCACAGCAGAAAGTGGTAATGCCTTCCCCGAATGTTTATTGGCTAGAAAATGGCACTGAACATGCAGGGAAGGAAATGCAATTGACTTGAGTACCACGTGGTGTTCGTCTCGAGTAACGAGCATCTCGAGTACCCTAATACTCGACCGAGCATCAAGCTCGGACGAGTGTGCTCGCTCATCTCCACTCATGAGTCATATGTGGCTTGCCAGCTCTGGGTTGGGTGTACTCGAAAAACGTTTGACACTGTGTTAGCCTGTAAAGCAAAATGTGATTGTTCTAAGTAAGAGAAACTAAGTAATTTTGTAGATATGATACCTTTTAATGGTTAGCAAAAATACATGATGCCATAGCGCGCTTTCAAACCTACTTAGGGTTTTTCTTCAGGCTTAATGAAATAGATCCGAAGAGACATAGATATATATACACACATACATATGAAAAGGCATTCCAGAAGATGAGGACACCAAAGAACACGCTAGCTAGACACAATCAAAGGTTGACACGAACATGACTGTGGAAAATCTGAAGGAAGCAGCCGAAGACAGGGAAGTATATTGTATGCTGATCCATAAGGTAAACTAAAGTCAGCAACGACTGAATGGATAAATCATCATCATGAAAAGGCACAGACATGGTGGGATTAATTTGCACTTAACATAATACCAGAACAGGATGAGCAGAGGAGTAAATACTTAATTAGTCCACTGATAAAGGATGTGGAAGTTTTATGGTCTCTAAATTAGTGGTAAGGGGTCACCAGGCCAGCGCATTATCTCTGCTAAAGATTTCTCATATTCTCCACTGATGCAAGAAGCCCCCTCCGACTGTCATTCCATTCTTGAGAGTATCAAAGATAGCTATAAACTTGTACTCCCAAATTCTTCTGTGACGTTGAGATTTGAAATTGCCCCTTAGTATAGTAACTTTCATATTCTATGTTGAGTGCAGGACTAGAAAAGTGCTCCGCCACAGGTAATTTGGTCTTTCTTTCTTTAATTGTGTGATCTCATTCTTGCTTTAAGTTTTTGTCCTGTTTCTCCAACATAAAGGCCCGTTACAGGACATTTACTGAACAAGATATATACACAATATTGGACATAAAACATGTGAATGCCCCAGGTACCTAATAGCTATACCTGTGCAGTAAATGTCCTATTTGTTTTGGGAACAGGAACATCTCCTGTTTGCTTTGGAAAATTAGATAGATGGATAGATAGATAAATAGATATGAGATAGATAGATATGTGATTGATAGATATGAGATAGATAGATAGATAGATATGAGATAGATGGATATGTGATTGATAGATATGAGATAGATAGATATGAGATAGATAGATAGTATATAGATAGATAGATGGGATAGATAGATAATAAATAGATAGCTAAATATATAGGCAGATATGATAGATAGATAGATAAATAGATTTAAGATAGATAAATAGACATGATCTATATATATATATATATATATATATATATATATATATAGATAGATAGATCTGAAATAGATAGATATGAAATAGATAGATAGGTAGATAGATATGAGATAGATAGATAATATCTGAGATTTCGTCATTTGATGTTTTATATTATACATAGAGAAGCAAGAGTGTTTTTCCAATGCATCACATTTCATATTTTGATAGCTTCTAAGTGAGAACTCAATCACAGATAATTCATATTAATTATCTGTCACCCTTGTGAAGTATTTATGGTTTTGTTCTTTTCTATGCACTTTAATTCAAAGTTTTACAGAGTTTTATTTGTCATATCACAGTGAGAAGTACTCCAGTTGTGACAGACTTAGATTTCATGTCTAAAATTATGCAGACACTGATTTAAGATGTGATCAAACCTCTCCAGCTCAATGTTTTCTTGTGTACAATGTGGTAAATTTTGACCTTGTCAGACTGAAAAAGCTGAATTATGATACATGTCATGTGAAAAATAGTATGACTGTGATATTAAATTAATTTTGTCTTATGCTGAACACTTTGTAATACTATATCTTGTAAATGTCATATTTATCCATCATCAAGCTGTATTTTTATCATGCTCCTTATCCCTACACCTACGGTAGGTTGTCAGAAGCACTTCAGATCCATTTCTGCATGCTAATCCAGGGCTCCAGTTCAGTGATTGCCTCTACAATGGGAATTTAATGGTGCTTCAGCAATACAAAACAAATTGAGATATCTGTCTGGTTTTGCCCCTCGTTACAAGTGATAAAGAAAATAAATATATATTTTGCAAATAATGCCAATATATCCTAAACTTATAATTGTATTCTTATGCTTTTACATTTGCCTTACGATGTTAGCAAAGCCTTATGCCTGCAATAACTAAATGTCCTTCATGTAATCTTAATGTAAACATTTGTTTAGGCCTAGAAGAAGTGTAATTTCTCTACTACATAATTCAAGGTTTTGTCTGATTGTAGAATTCAATGTCTAAAGGTACTTTACATGGGCCAATAGTCGCCCAAATAATCATATACACATGACACTGCCCTTGACAGGGCACTTAGAGAGACATCTTTCAGTAGTCACTAGTTGTGCTATTTCAGCTCACTGAAATGGAATGACTACAATCAGTCATTCAATCTTTGGGTTCTGTTTGCTGTGAATACAAACCAGCCAATCACATTCGTACAACATCTTTCTCTTCTAAAGCAGCTTGTCGCATAGACACAGATGCCAGCTGGGAGGAATACGCCTTTCTCAACTGGATTTTCTGCTTCTTTGGATGTGAGGGGTGCCAGGAGTCCAGGCACCCCCTAACAAGTAAGACCTTGACATGTATTGACATAGTTCGACGGAGCGCTAAAGTGTGTTTTTTCCTTTTTATCCTGATTGCATATTCTTTCCTCCTTAAACGCATTTGTTTGGAGTCGCCTTCTGCTGCTCTCCCTCTGGGATGTCCTAGGACCGTTGATTCCTATTTTACCAAACCTTGGTACAAGAGGCTCACGTGGACCAACAAACTGACCGGTTCCTAGTTCGCAGGATCGGTTCAGTTGCGGTGAGTCTCCCTTTACACCAGTCCTCTTTCCACTGTTTTCCACATACCATTGGAGCGCCGCTTCTGACCCATATTGTTTCATTCGTACATCTTTCTCTTCTCCTCCTGCCCTTTTAATCCCACCAAAATGGCCATTTAAATACCATAAAAATGTTTCATGTATTCAAAGCCTAAAAAACTGTGTTTCATATACATGGTAAGCATCTTTAGATGGTAAGTTTATACCTAATTATTTTACCTTATCTTCTATTCATTTAATGGATTATACACACCATTTGACAAGAATACACACACATATATATATATATATATATATATATATATATATAAGCTTTTTGAACACCCTGTCTCCAAAATAAAAATGCAATAAAAAGCTATCAAAAATCGTATCTATTCCAAAATGGTACTGATGGAAACTACAGGATGTACCACAAAGAATGAGACTTCGCACAACTATGTTGTTGAAAAAATTTAAAAGTTATTGCGCACAGAAGATGGTGGCAGAATATGATTTTAAAAAATCAACTGTCATTGAAAAAAAAAAAAGTGGTACAGCAAAAAGAAAAACTATGTAAGTTTGCTATTGTAGTTATCGTACTGACCCGTAGAATACAGTTATCATGTCATTTTTGTTGCAGTTTGTGCGTC
The DNA here is from genome assembly GCF_035609145.1 of Eleutherodactylus coqui. Taxonomy (NCBI): domain Eukaryota; kingdom Metazoa; phylum Chordata; class Amphibia; order Anura; family Eleutherodactylidae; genus Eleutherodactylus; species Eleutherodactylus coqui. Next base: position 93,440,706 of record NC_089843.1, on the reverse strand, counting down.
ATAGAACCAAGACGCACTGAAAGATGGTAGAATGCTGTTTGGTTTTTTTTCATTTTACTCCACTAAGAATTTTTTTTAAGTTTTTTAGTACATTATATGGTACAATAAATAGTACCAATGAAAACTAAAACTCAACCCATAAAATGCAAGTCCTTATACAGCTACGTGGATGGATAAATAAAGGAGTTAGGATTTTTTTAAATGGGTAAATAAAAAAACGAAAATGGGGGAAAAAAGCGCTGCGTCATTAAGGGGTTAATATTAAATATGCTAACATCCAGCCATTCATTCACTTATTTATTTAGTTATTCCGTACTCAATGTTATCTATATTGAAAAAAAAAACAATCTTATTTACATAATGTTATGTGAGTCTAGATTTTTAAACAATTTAATATCAATCATTTGTGCTGGCACAATGGGGAATATATTGCGGTGTAGGTACACAGTAGGGGCTCTATTGTTTTTTAAGGGCATATAAGGAGTTTTATTACTTTGTGAAAGTATAGGCGGGCTCTATTACTTTGTAGCGTCACATAGAGGGATCCAATACTTTGTAGGGTCACATAGAGAGTTGTATTAACTTGTGAACAGAAGGGCATTACTACTTTTTCAGAGCACAAAGCAGGCATTATCACCTTGTGAGTGGGCACAAAGAAAAATTATTACAGTGTGGGAGGCACAAAGAAGGGCACTATTACTGTGGGACATAAAAGATGCATTATCTCTTGTTGTAGGCAATTATTACTGTGTGGCAACACTATAACTTTATGGGGCACAAAATATGGCACTATTATTATATAGAGATACTCAAAGGCCTACCAGGGATAGCAGTAGGATGGGGAGAATGTGCCAAAATGAGTCATGGCTGGAAGCAGTCTTCATGGTGGTTATAGAGAATTAATTCACCGAGGCAGAGGGAACCTAAATAAATCTAGCCCTTTCACAGATAAGTACCCTAAAATATGAATTATTTATTGATATTTTTTTAAAATCATTGGGCCATGAACTAACAAGACAAAACAGACAAACGGGTGTCATAAAATAAACATAATTTGGTGTACAAGTTAAGGGTTAACTATGAGGGATATGCAGAGGGGGAACCCTTAGTATGTCCTAATTGCAGACCGGCAGATGTTGTAGTACTAGTCAATTACTCAGAACCCCCACCCCAATATTTGAGTATTCCTGTAGAGGTATTGCAGCCTTCTACAATTGGCCTACAAGTGTTTAGGAGAAGATAGAACAAGCCTGATGTATATAGAAAATCAGAGTTTGGTTAGTGGAATCACCCACAGTTGGGGGGTGTCCAATCATACCAAATTTATACATCAGTTTTACATTTAATATGGTTCATTCAGTTTTAGTACACTATAGTTTGGTTCATTTGGTTCAATGCATTTCATTTGGACCTTTCAACTCTTCAGCAACCTGGTGGTCATATTAGAAAGATGGGAGACCAGGAGCTAATGTAGCCCTGTTTCCTTTCATGCAAATCCCATAATAAATGAAATGGGAGATGCTAGAAGTAATATGAGATTTCTAAATAGTTAATAACAACTGAAAAACTAGTATACTAGCTCTTGTGCTGATTAGTATAGAACCATATACTAAAAGTCCAGACTTCAAATGTAGTGGTCAACACTTAATTCGCTGTTCAAAACTCAGAGTCAGACCCTAAGTAGAAGAATTCCAGATCTAAACATGCCACTACAAAAATCCTGTCAAAATAGCTACCGCTGATATTCCTGCATGCTATTACTAAGTGACTTCGGTTATATGGCAAGATGGCAGCTAGCTAGGATAGTTACAGGTGATGTTCCTGTGGAGTATCAATCTAATTTAGCCAGTTGGAGATACTGAACTACCTATACTTGCTCCGGATATAGTGCAGAGCCTAAGTAAGAGAGGGTCAAAAGAAAAGAAAAGAGTAGTGTGACCGCTAGCCCTGATGGTGGCGTGGTGGCTATTTGCAGCAATAATAAAGAATTCATATTTTAGGGTACTGCATATTAAAGGGTCTGCATATAGAAAACAAACAAAACTGGAGGACTACAATCAGAGATTACATCACCTGTGATCACTGAGAACCATATGGTTGGGTCACATCTTTGGTTAATATACCAATAGAACCAATAAAAAGGAATCACAGTAAATCAGATGTAAGCATCTGCTCCATCAGCACTGTGCCTATGGCCACAGCCAATAAGAGCCAGGAGAAGAATGATTGTGGCTTGAGGCTGTCACATAGACACTCCTGAATCATAGTGATATACTCAATCATATTTCTTATACTAACCACTCAGTATCCAGAAACATTTGGTGCCTTTTATCAATGCGTCAACAGATGACATTTAAAGAGACCAACTAGTTAAACATATAATTCTATTAAGATGTTCATACATAACTAGTTCATATAGTAGGTTGGTCTTTTCTCTAGGTAGCGTAACAATAGTCTATGGTTGCATAAAAACCAGACACTGGTTGATTCTAATGCAAGAAACCTGTCTAAACCAGATGTACATTTAAAAGGCTACCAGGCTATATTCCCACAATCAAACTCTCTTCAGATATAGTATATCAGACCACTAACTTAAGCCAGTCTGCAGCATCCCATAGGGAGACCCCGGACACCTGACATACGTGGGGAGCTATGAGGGTAAAGTGATGGCTTGTCATGGCGGCATTTACCAAACTCCTTTCCCGGAGGGATACACGCAGTCAAGGCCAGAGTGTTACTGCGGGCCACCATAGACACCCTTTGATAGGGAATGCCAATAACACAGGAAAATAGGGGCTGTAGTTGTCACGGGTGACATTTATGACCAGACCTATGTGCTGGGCAACTACAGATTCTCCCCTACTTAAGAATAAGCCAACCCCGGCGCCTCCAAAACAGAGTTTATAAATCTGTAGTCGGGCCATCTTGAGTGTATTACTTTCATTCCCTTTAAGAAAACACTGCGCAGTCATGGAGTGTGCAAGGTGAAACCTGTAAACACAACTCCTACCCCTGGTCATCTATATGTCAGGATGTACCCACTCCCAGTGTAGTGTGACTAAAAAAAGTGTGACTTTTTATTTATGACAGCGTGTAAGGACTATGACTTGCAAGTACATTTGTATAAAATCTACTAGGCTGAACAGAATTCAAAAGCACTAGTATTGCTATGGATCTTCCTACATGAATCTTTGCTCCAAAGACTGGTAAGATAAGATAAGTGGCATGAACATCACTATCTTTTTAGAGAAAGAAACACACAAAAATATGAAAGGGTAACTGGCAGGAAAAAGAGCAAAAAAATATCAGCGAAATAGTCAGTAGCTTACGTCAATACTGCTGTCCGTGATTTGTAAAAAGGTGAACGGAAGGCCCCGCCCCCTGAGACGGGCTGAAATGGGCTGCTAACATTAAGATGGGACTAAGGGGGTCCAGGAAAATGGAGGTCCCTGAAAATACCCGCAACCCCTGTCCCTACCTACTTGCCCCCCTGGGCTAAGGCCCAGGGCTACAACTGTGTGACGGTCCCTACATTCGCTAGGAAAGGGGGACACCGGGACTAACAAACAGACAGAAACTGGAACAAACAACAGCAAGGAGAGTCAGACTATCCAGGTCAGCAACGAGAGGGTACGCGGTACAAGAGGGTCAGGCAAAAGGCAATGTCAGGTCCAAAAACAGGTAGTCAACAAGTCAGGAGTCACAAAGAAGCGTGCTGGTGTAGCAGGAAGACCAAACTAACACCGGCACTGGAATGCAGATACAAGCAGGTTTAAATGCTGTCAGAGCTCTCGCCCCAGCAGCTGATTGGGGCGGGGAGTCTCAAAGCAGCTGAGAGCACCTAGCAGCATTGGAGAACCCACCCCCAGCCCTGCAGGAGGCAGAGAAGCAGACACCAGCCGGGTAGCCATGGTACCAAGGATGCCTAGTGGGGCAACACCCACTGCGTCCCTTGCAACCCGGCGGCGAGGAGGAGCTCGACGGCCAGGGGAGGTGATGAGGACTGGGGCTCCCCTGAGCTGCACGGCAGCAGCCCATTTGACAGGACCGGCGGTGAGGGCACGAGGGAGCCGCGAGCCGCTGGTCCTGATAGTGGCATTAGCTAAACTAGTGTTTCTAAATTAGCATTAATTAATTATATTTTAATTAGACATATATGCATGGGAATATAAATGACTTCAGCAAGAAATTACTTCAGAGAGCTTGAGCAACTGAAATATAAACATGAAACACTCCCTTACTTCTCCTCCTGCACATTACTAGAACATTATAACGTTGCAAACAATCAAACTTTTCAATGTGAAAACAGTTAATGCATTATGCAAAAAAGGTAAACTTTAAAGTCCTTTCTTTAGAAGGGGCATAACTGGGGAAAAGAGCAATGTCTCTTACAAAAAGAGTCTATTGTTGAAAATGAAAGTTATTATGTGGAAACGCCATTCTTGTCAGCTCGTATCACTGATTGCTTCCACCTTGTGCCCCAGATACAGTCGGGTCACTTACTGATGGACCCTCATCATCCTTAAACCTCAGGGACCTGGTAGAGGGAGATGCTGTCAGAGTACTGTTCTCAGACATCAGGAAAGAAGGAGGAGATTAGCAGATCTCAGAGGTAGCCACAATAATAATCCAGGTACGGCTTGCCGTTCTCCCATGAAATTAAAGTAAAAATTAGCGTCCCCATATTCCAGCACAAAAGGCGTCCCCATGTACTGGGACCTCGTGAACAGCAAACCTCCTGAAGACATTGACTCTTTCCCATCTCAAGCATTCATTTTAATAACCTCCTATTATACCACATGACATGACAGACTTGATACATTTACATGCAAACATTGGATTTTTGCAGACATTAACCTCTCAAGCACTGCAGCTGGGCAACACACATACTGAAAATGACAAGACAGTCTTTGCACAGTGCATCTACATGAGACAAACATGTATGACATTTATTGGGGAGCCCAGGATGATGTGCTGGGTCACTACAAGTCCACCTTCACCGGTCAGCACAAAATATTTCAGATGTTCAAACATTAAATACAAATCGTGGTCGAGTGGATTAAGACCTTTATGGACCTCCAGTAATCGATAGAAGGTTGCCACCCTTGGATGTGCTGGATTTAAAAAGTCAAATTCATTTTGATCCAAAAGTCTTTTGCCAAGGATTGCTATAGGATGCGACATTTCTTCTGATACTCCTTCACAGGGTCAAATTTCAAAACCTCAAGCTTGCTTCATCTCTTATAATGAACATACTGTACACATAGTCTTATATTGGGATGTGTTGAAGATCACCACATTTCCCATTTTGCTCAAAGGTTTCACAACAAAAGCCTGGTTATTCATAAACCAAGCAATGCCATCATCTCCTCCTGGTAAAAATTCACAGGTATTGGACCAGCCTGGGCCTTTAGAGTGTCGATATCTTTGAGGACACAATTTAGAAATATATCAATATTACTGAAATCCCGCTTGGATAGAATATTGATACTCTTTTTTTAAGGTTTGTAAACAGACTGCTGACATTGACGGCACTAATTCAGCTTTTTTAGATAGGGCTGTACAATAGGGTAACAATAGGGATACATTTTTACCCTCCCCATTGACTTATGTACCTTCTACACATATTTAGTTATCTTTGTATGTGGTTTGAAGTCTGTCTTTATGTTTGGCTTATGGAGGTTTTTTAAAAGCACATGTAATAAAGGTTATGCTTTATGGTAGCTAATTAGTGAATTCTTGATTTTTTCGGCTTTCATTGTTCACCTCGGACCCTCTGGCAGTCTCCTTGTCAGTCGTTGATTTATTATATGGTACTGCATTACTTATAGGTATACTACAGTTGAGCCATTGTATCTACCATGTTATAAAAGTATAAAAGTTGTCTTATAGATATGAAGTCTCTGATATATATCATTTTTTTATGGGGGACAGTATGTGGCACTTTTTCATTTCGAGCCACATTGTGCGACATACGTTTACTGAGGAGTACAGTACAGGATAGAAAAGTGGTGGTGCTGACTATCGGTACAGCCAGGTGTGGCCCAGAGCAGGCCCAAGATGTCTGAACAGACAGGACCTATGTACTACTTATATACTCTCCTAGAAGCATTGCTTATATAAATAGTACATGCATGGCATCCAATAAACTATACATCATTGAGTGGATACCATATTTCTCTATACAATTGAGTCTTACACCCTCCATGTGCTGCCATACAAGCTTTGTACACATGCGTGCATATGAGCCCTTATGTTGTATTTTGGTACATGTCTCCTTGCAGAGGAGGGGGGTATTAAGGTGGATTTGCAAACACTAATGCTTTACACCTAGCAACCTTAATACTAAGAATATATTCAATATTCCCCCACCCCATGTAAATAATAGGAACAGTTATAAGTGTCATATAAAGGCCCAATGTACGCGGGCATATTTGCACTACGGGATTTGGAGTGAGCATTCGCCTCCGGATCCTGCAGCAAATACTGCCCATAGACATGCAAAGCAAAACGCTTTTCCATGCCCATGAGCGGAAATCAACTGCGATTTTCCACTTGCGGGGGATAAATTGCAGCATGTCCTATTCTAGTACGAACCTCGCACAGCCTCACATGGATGGCTTCCATTGCAGTCAATGAAAGCTATCCGCCCCATGGCCAGTTGCCGCAGATCCATGGCGAGTCACTGTGGATCTGCATCATCGCCAGTGCATCATTCTCTGCACTGCGCATGTGCGGCGGCGTGCCAGTCGGCACATCCGCAGAGCAGAGAGAAGACAACATGACAGGTACACGGGAGTCACCGCTGGGACATAGGGTCTGATTCTGCTGCGAGATCTCGCAGTTGGAATCCGACCCGCCGTGTGCATTTGGCCAAAAGCACAAGGTAGCAGACCAAGTATATTTATACACACCAAAGAACTATAAGTTACATTACTCCTTATAATACTAAGCTCATCTGCTGCAGAACCTTTCCTGTCTGCCATTGATTGATGTGAAACATTTTCATCATTTTCAAATGGAAGGATTAGAATAGCTGAGGTGTGTATTATTCTGTTTTGCAGCAGCTGGGATGCAGAATAGTGTCATATACACTGCAGCTACCGAAGAACCTGTTTTGTTAATGCCATGTCAGTCTACAGAAATGTTTTGCAAAAGTGAACTGCGACAGATTGTTCCTGCAGGAAGGGGTGACCTGAATCTGTACTTACCTCTATAACTGTCAGGTTCTAAGAGGCCAGGTCAAGCCAGTTTGCTCTGAATGATGGCCACTGTATGGGATGAGACCCTGCTGCGCAAGAAGATATCATCTTGGTTCAATTTTCTGCACCTTTTATACTTCAGTGCCTCCTTCAGTTTATCCAGAAGTGTCGTGTAATACACAAGCATGATAGTCGACCCCTTTGGATGGTAGTCCACAAGCAGCATCCCATCTTTATCCCAGAAGACAGAAGCCATCACCTTGGATGATGACTTCTGCACTCTAACCTACTTTGGATGCAGGGAACTGCGGTGTCTGCTGTTTTAACTCAAGATCATATATAAAAATCCATGTTTTCTCATCATCACCAGTTGAGACAGGAAGGCATCAGCATTAGGGTGGCCCAAAAAGCTCAGCTTTCAACTATAAAGCAAAACACCCTCTAATTGTTTTCCATTTAATAACAAACCTTTATTTGGGGCAGAGTTTCAGGTACTTATGTCTACGACAAGGTTGGGCTCAAAGACCATGAATTTTCAGACTTTTTACTAATGACAAAGAAGAAAAACAAATGTTTCTTGGAAGTGGAAGCAAATCACAAGGCTGTTCTAACACAGATTACCAAGGAGTCTGCTGTCCAGTCCTTAAGCACTGACTGACAAGTATTTGTGTCATAATTTTTATATATTTGGAGGTATTTTGTAGGAACAGCACAAATGTGTAGATTATCAGGACAAATGCTGTTGTCAATACTTAATGTTTCAAGGCCTCTTTCACATGGGCGTCAGCGATTTTGCCGTGAGAAAATCACAGCGATATTGCATCTGTGTTCTGTGCCATATTGCTGTGTTTTCTCACGGCAATATCATGTTTTTGTGTCGCTACAAAGTTGCGCGACTTTGTAGTGCTCTTTTACCGGGATTTTCAGGGGGCTTGGAAAATAAGCCCTAGCTGCATTAAAAAAAAAACAACAAAAAAACATACATCACCTAATAGGCGAAATTGGTTCCATTGCACGTCTCCTTGGCTGCTCCAGCAGACTTGCTTTTAGTTTTCAATCAGCGCTACCTGGTGTGAAGGTTCAAAATCCCTGCCTCCTGGAAGCGCTGGCTGTAATTGGCTCTCCAGCTCCGCGGCTCAGCCAATCACTGCAGCAAACACGTGGCAACTTGGGAACTATGGATTGACCTGATTATTTATGTATTGCTACTTTAGCTGAACACTGCTTTAATTCCTTAAAGGGGTTGTCCCGAGGCAGCAAGTGGGTCTATACACTTCTGCATGGCCATAATAATGCACTTTGTAATGTACATTGTGCATTAATTATGAGCCATACAGAAGTTATAAAAAGTTTTATACTTACCTGCTCCGTTGCTAGCGTCCTCGTCTCCATGGTGCCGACTAATTTTCGCCCTCCGATGGTCAAATTAGCCGCGCTTGCGCAGTCCGGGTCTTCTCCTCTTCTCTATGGGGCTCCGTGTAGCTCCGTGTAGCTCCGCCCCGTCACGTGCCGATTCCAGCCAATCAGGAGGCTGGAATCGGCAATGGACCGCACAGAAGCCCTGCGGTCCATGAAGACAGAGGATCCCGGCGGCCATCTTCAGCAGGTGAGTATGAAGACGCCGGACCGCCGGGATTCAGGTAAGCGCTGTGCGGGTGGGTTTTTTAACCCCTGCATCGGGGTTGTCTCGCGCCGAACGGGGGGGGGGTTTAAAAAAAAAAAAAACCCGTTTCGGCGCGGGACATCTCCTTTAAGGAATGCAAAATATTCTCACCTGCGTAGTGGCTAACTGATAAAAGGAAAGCTTTACCTTACAACAGCTGACAGAATGGTTGTAAAACATCTTCTAGGATAATTTTGTGAAAATATCATGTAGCGTTAACCATTGTTTATAAGTTCACCGCAGACAAAGACAGGGGAATTCCACCATGTAATGCTGTTGGTGAAGTCTATTTTCAACCTTTGGGGATAATGAATATCAACGTGATCTTCCCCCTATCCCCAGATTGATTTGCCAAGTATGGATGTATAATATTATTTTGTTATTCCGTGCCTTGCTCATATATTTTTTGTATGTTTTGTTTGTATTTTTTGATCATATATGTCTCTTTTGATAACATATTTTTTTGATATATTGTATGTACTTTAGGGATGCATACTTTTTATCACTTTAAATAAACTTGATTAATATTTGGTATGCGTGTATGTGAACCCATTTATTCTCACTGTGAAACATGCCTTAAGACAGTAATACATTGTATTATATACTTATTAACTCCATAAAGGTATTTTAGAATTTAGGTATTTCAGAATTTATGAAGATTGTGCCCAGACTGAAATTTTGGTACATCACATCAGTCTTAGGGTGGCTTCACACGAGCGTGTTTTTGTGCGTGCATACGCATGCACAAAAACACTCTTCTATTTGTAACATTGCATTCCCTATGGTGTGTTCACATGTCCGTGCTGTACAGGCGTGTGCCTGCAAAGATAGGACATGCGTGCACCATAGGGAATGCACGCACTGTTTTCAATGGAGCCACAGCTGCTGCTGGCAGCTACATTGAAAACAATGGTCTGCTGGCACACCTGCATTCTTTTTCAGGGAAGGGCTTTACATATAAGCTCTTCCCTGAAAAAGAAAATTCTTGTGCAAAAAAAATAAAATAAATACACTTACCTGTCCGCGCTGCCGTGACCCCCACGGGGATAAAGAACACATCTGCCACATGCGGCAGATGTTTGCTTCATCCCCGCAAGTTAAAAGAATTCTCTGCTGTTACATCTGCCACATCTGTGACAGATGCAGCAGTGGAATTCTTCAATTCTTTACCGCAGCTGTCACACATGTCAGCTGCGATAGAGGATTCTGCTGCCAGCAATTGATTTCAGGGAAGGGCTTTAAATGTAAGCCCTTCACTGAAAATCAAGTAAAAGTGGTTAAAAAAAAAAATACTCACCTTGCTTCAGCTGCCGGGGCACAGCCGTGTCTTCTCCTGCTGTCCCCTGCACTGCGGTGCTGATCTATCAGCAGTGGTGATTTAAAATCCCCACCTGCTGAAAGAGCTAAATGTGATTGGCTGAGGTGCTCAGCCAATCACAGTCAGCTCTCGCCCACCATTCATTCGGGAAGAGCTGCCTGTGATTGGCTGAGCACCTCAGCCAATTACATTCAACTCTTTCAGCAGGCAGGGATTTTAAATCCCTGCCTGCTGATACATCAGCACCACAGTGCAGGGGACAGCAGGAGAAGACGCGGCTGAGCCTTGGCAGCTGAAGGGAGGTGAGTATCTATTTCTTTTGTTTTTTAAACCACTTTTACTTGACTTTAAGGGAAGGGCTTATATTTAAAGCCCTTCCCTGAAATCAATTGCCGGCAGCAGAATCCTCTACTGCAGCTGACATGTGTGACAGCTGCGGTAGAGAATTGAAGAGTTACTCATAGTAACATAGTAACATAGTATGTAAGGCCGAATGAAGACATTGTCCATCTAGTCCAGCCTGTCTATCCTACTGTGTTGATCCAGGGGAAGGCAAAAAACCCCAAGGCCAGAAGTCAATTAGCCCTTTTGGGGAAAAAATTCCTTCCCGACTCCCTAATGGCAATCAGATTGTTCCCTGGATCAACCCCTAATAGTTCCTACCTGCCTATATACCAGGATTGACACTTAACCTAAAATTTATATCCTGTAATATCCTTCTTCAGAAAGACATCAAGTCCGCTTTTAAACTCCTCTATGGATTTTGCCATCACCACTTCCTCCGGTAGAGAGTTCCACAGTCTAACTGCTCTTACAGTAAAGAACCCCTTTCTGTGTTGGTGATGAAACCTACTTTCCTCTAATCGTAGCGGATGTCCTCTTGTTACCGTCGCAGTCCTGGGTGTAAACAGATCACGGGAGAGATCCTTGTGTTGTCCCCTCATGTACTTATACATGGTTATTTGGTCGCCTCTTAACCTTCTTTTTTCTAGAGTAAATAGTCCCAATTTGGATAGCCTCTCTGGGTATTCCAGTCCCGTCATTCCATGTATTAGTTTAGTCGCTCTTCTTTGAACCCCCTCAAGCACTGTGACATCTTTCCTGAGCACCGGTGTCCAGAATTGTACGCAGTATTCCATGTGAGGTCTGACAAGTGCCTTATATAATGGAAGGATAATGTTCTCGTCCTTCGCCCCTATACCTCTTTTGATGCACCCCAAGACTTTATTTGCCTTTGCAGCGGCTGACTGGCATTGGTTACTCCAGCTCAGTCTATTATCCACTAATACCCCCAGATCCTTTTCCATATCACTTTTCCCTAGTGGTACCCCATTAAGTGAATATTTGTGACATCCGTTCCTCTTGCCCATGTGCATAGTCTTACATTTTTCAACATTGAACTTCATTTGCCATTTTTCTGCCCAAGCCCCCAGCTTATCCAGGTCCGTTTGTAGCCGCACATTGTCCTCCGTTGCATTAATTATATTGTATAATTTTGTGTCATCTGCAAATATTGATATTTTGCTGTGCAGCCCCTCTATCAGGTCATTGATAAATATGTTGAACAGAGTGGGGCCTAATACTGAACCCTGTGGCACCCCGCTAGCGACTGTGGTCCAATCAGAGTACGAACCATTTATTACCACCCTCTGCTTTCTATCGTTGAGCCAATTTTTTACCCACTTACACACGTTTTCGCCCAGTCCGAGCTGCCTCATTTTGTATATTAGCCTATTATGTGGCACGGTGTCAAAGGCTTTAGAGAAGTCCAGATATACAAGATCAATAGATTCTCCCTGGTCCAGCTTAGAGCTTACTTCATCGTAGAAACTGATCAGATTTGTCTGACATGAGCGACCCTTCATGAATCCATGCTGGTGAGGAGTTATTCCCTTAATCTCCTTGAGGTACTCATCGATGGCGTCTCTCAGAATCCCCTCGAAAATTTTTCCCGTTACTGAAGTGAGACTTACTGGCCTGTAGTTACCAGGCTCACTTTTGCTCCCTTTTTTGTAAATTGGAACCACGTTGGCAATGCGCCAGTCCAATGGTACTACTCCGGTCTTGATAGTGTCTAGAAATATTAGGTATAGCGGCCTAGCTATCTCGTCACTTAGTTCCTTTAGTATCCTTGGGTGTAATCCATCTGGGCCCGGTGATTTATCAATCTTAGTTTTCTTTAGACGCTTCCGCACCTCCTCCTGCGTTAGGTATGAGATATTTTGTGAGGAGTTCGTTTTATTCCCCTGCATCTCGTGTGGCATTTCCTTTTCTTTGGTGAACACACTTGAGAACTCTGCTGCATCTGTCACAGATGTGGCAGATGTAGCAGCAGTGAATTCTTTTAACTAGCGGAGATCACGGCAGTGGCAGACAGGTAATATACTTTTTCTTTTTTTACGCAAAAATTTTTCTTTTTCAGGGAAGGGCTTATTTGTAAAGCCCTTCCTTGAAAAAAAAATGCAGGGGTATTGGCAGACCATTAACTTCAATAGAGCCACCGGCAGCAGCCACGACTCCATTGAAAACAATGCACGGACCTGCATTCACGTGAGTTTTTGCACATACATGGGTGCACACCTATGTACGCACAAAAACACACTCGTGTGAAGCCACCCTTAGAAGTGGTCAACCCAAATTCTAATTTTGCATATGAATCTTCTGCTCAGGGTAACAGATACATTTTGATTCTTGCATTGATAGCATGCAAGCAATATTTTTAACTTCTTTCTGTTTCACATATTCATTATCTATTAGGGGTGCAATTATATTTTAGTCGGAAATGATTTGATACACTCTGCGTGAGCATATCTTTAGCAATGTTGCAACAATGATTATATCTTTTATTAAGTCTCATTCTGGCTATTACATGTGAATATACCTGTAGGCTAGGACTACACAGCTATTAATAAGTATTATTATTATTAATAATTATATATAACAGTATGAAAACCCTTAGAATCTGACTATAATTAAATTACATTAGTGTGACTATAAGCTGTAAAATCAAGTTGAAACATGCTTGAAAAAAGAAGAATAGAAATCAAATATGACTCCAGAATTCAACAACTCATTATGCAATGTTTTCCTCCTACAAATAAGTTTCTACTAAACAGAAAATTATTACAAGGCCACAGTTGTCCTTTTCCATACGTTAGCAAATTATTTAAGAGCATTGAAGGCGTTGTCCCGTGAAAGCAAGTGGGGTTATACACTTCTGTATGGCCATATTAATGCACTTTGTAATATACATTGTGCATTAATTATGAGCCATACAGAAGTTATTCACTTACCTGTTCCGTTGCTAGCGTCCCCGACTCCATGGTGCCGTCTAATTTCAGCATCTAATTGCCCGATTAGACGCGCTTGCGCAGAAGGGTCTTCTCCCTTTTGGTCGGTCCGGGCACGAGCGGCGTTCTGGCTCCGCCCCGTCACGTGTGCCGATTCCAGCCAATCAGGAGGCTGGAATCGGCAATGGACCGCACAGAGCCCACGGTGCACCATGGGAGAAGACCCGCGGTGCATTGTGGGTGAAGATCCTGGCGGCCATCTTGGAGGAAAAGAAGGAAGAAGTTGCAGAGAGGGGATTCGGGTAAGTAAATTTTTTTTTTTTTCATTTCAACACATCCCTTGGGTTTGTCCTGCGCTGAACGGGGGGCCTATGCAAAAAAAAAAAAAACCTGTTTCGGCGCGAGACAACCCCTTTAATTTTTACTATTCTTAAGAAAACACATGAAAATCAATGGTGCACAGCATACAGGAATAGAAATGGTTCAAGGTATCACGATCCACAAGTGTTCAAAGGAGTACACAAAAATAATTTGGTTGTCAGACAAAAGACCAATCTAGAAAAGCTGGGGTAATACATATATATAAAGTGATTAAAGTGCTTTATTATGAGAACTCTAGGCAGAAGCACTTCAGTATTTTGGGAGGTCAATAAAAGCTAAACTGGTTAGAAGCTAAACTGCTATTAAACTTTTACATTGTTTCCCTGATTCTTGTTTGTTATCATATCCGCCCTTTCTTCAATTTATTGACCATCTTGGAACATCTTGAAGTGGTTCTACCTCATGTAAGTTGTTCTTGCATGACTTATCATGCTGCCCCTCCATTCTTGAATTTTCCAGAAACCCTAATGGAAAAAATAAGATGGGGTCAGACCATGATCTGCACAGACCACTACTTCTCCTGACATAAACTGCAAAGGGGTATTATGATGATATTAGGGAAATTGGTGTGCATTGAGGCTAAAAGAATTGTGTTGGGAGCTGCTTCAGCAGAAGGATTGATTGCATCAAAATACAAAAAGCAGAAGAAAACAAAGCATTGTTAAAAATAGAAATAATTATACATTATGTCATGATGGCTTCCTATTTATAGAGGAAAGAGGAAATACTGGAGTGTGTCTTTAAAGAGATTTTACAAACTTCTTTTTGTTACAAGGCTTCCCCAAAATACAGTAAGCTTGATTCAGAATTTTGAATCCAGCTAATATACGCTACCATTTGATGCATTGGATTCCAATGCATCAAATCACACAGGCATATTCCTGCAGTGTAAAAGCGCCCAGCCGGTAAAAAATATAGCATCGGGCGCTTTTACGCCAGTCTGGAAACATAGTCTTGGAACTATCTTTCTGCCCAGAATACATCAGCCGCTGCATAGACTTCTATGGGAGCCGATGACAGTGGCTGGAGAAGGGAGGTGGGACAGAATTTAGCAGCGTGACTGCTAAACTCCCTCCCTTTTCTCTTCTCTTCTCTTCTCCCCTCTGGCTGTTTGCAAAGGGAGGGGGTCGATCTAAGCTCCATCCCTCTCCACTCCCTCTTATTGCTGGCTGCGGATAAGGGGCGTCACGCCCCCTCATATTGCAAACAGGCACAGGGGAGGAGAGAGGAGGTGAGCCAGCAAGAGGGAGGGAAGGGGGAGACAGCTTAGCAGAGCTAAACTGTCTCCCGACGCCCAACGGCATTACGGCCTTGGCGTATATATGCGCCAAGCCCGTGTTATCTGAATGGGCACATAAACATTAGATTTGTGAGCCCATTCAGACGTTTTTACGTTGATGGCGGGCGAAAGTAAAAACGAGTATGCCAATGTGAATAAGCCCTTAAAATGATGTTTCTAAAGCAGACAACAGCACTAGTCTTGTCCATAGATTGCCTTGCTTGCAGCACAGCCTCATTCACTTAAAGGTGCCAAGCTGTAATACTAAACATAGCCCATGAACGAGACTGCCACTGTTTCTGAAAAAATGCTGTTAAATTATCTAAAAAATTGTTTTATATATTTTCTGAGATTGTCTTTATATCCTATATATATATACATGCAGGACTATAGTGTATATTCCCATTGGCTATACTACAGTAGTTTGTTTACATAGGAAATACATAAAAACTGCTTATGCAGCAAACATAATTAATTTTCCTATATTGCATAAAATGAGTTACGTCTGTGTCAGATATTGACTCATTTCCCTTATTTAAAAAAGAAATGACCAGGAAGCACCTAACGTTTTATGGAAATTCTAGCAGCTGAACACTGCACTTCAATTCATTTATAATATCTCTTCACATGACGGTAAGAGGATTTCAATATCTTTTTTAAAGTTAGTTTTGGTTCACAGAAATGAATAATAAAGTATACAGACGTATTCCCTTAACAAATTAAAGATCAACCCTAGGTTTTAAGAAGATTTTAAAGTCATACTTTGATTTGTGCTTCTTTTTTTCATTTCACAGATAAATGGCAATGTGGTCAAAAAAACCTGAAAATGAGTTGGAAATTACATGTCTAAATGATCTACAGGATAAACAATGGGATGAACAGTCAACACAATCCCCAATCCCAGGTGATGTTTGTTATTTTTGATTGTTTCAGTAATTGAATAGTTTACTTGTTTTTTAATTTTTCCATTTCATTCATAGCTTTTTATTATTCTAAGTGATGACACTTGACAACACAAGAATATACTACAACTCTATAAATAATGGGTCATATAAATATTTGTTACTTTTCTAATTTTCTTAACTTTGAGGGATTCTTTAGGAATTGATTTTGTAAGCTTGTTTGATAGCTAAATATACTACTTTCCTGCAAAATCATTTTAGATGAAAGTATACCTCTGCAACTTGTCAGTCTAGCCTCATTAGTAAACATACATCTTTGGTGAGCTGTTTGTACAGGGTAGGACAAAAACTTGGAATTCAATTCTCTTCTCACATAGTTCTGCCCTTTTTACTGTATGATTTAAAAGTGATCCACAGTCTTGATCTAATACATTGATAATATTTAATCTTGATAGTTGTTAAATGAGTTATTTCATGAATGCAACCCCCACCCATATGGTCTTCAAGGCATATGAACACTATAAAGACCAATCTCCTGATTATATCCTGTTATGAGCTAAAACACAGAGGTGCTCTGGTAGACCTGACTTGTACATGCATTTCCTGATCCACACATTATTTGAATAGTCAGTATATAATGCTACATGTCCCCTGCAGTGGCCATTAAATGTATGGCCAAGTGTGGTTTCTCTCTGTGATTTTGCGGGGTTGGAAAAACTGATTCTCTTCATGAGACAACCTCTTTAATTTGTGCTTTTTCACAGTATATAAAACTTAATCTTGACTCAATAAAATACTACACATTTGTAGATTTAAAGCACTTGCAATGATATATAATGATACAAGTATACAAATGTTTTATGAATGTAGTCAATTCAATAGAGCTGTATATGATTCTGTCTCCATGTACTGGACATTAGCAACAAACATTTCTTGTCATTTTCATTCCAATAATTGATTCACTGAAATGTCTTTTATTTCAAAAAAACTATTGTAGCAAAAAAAATAATGCATCTTGAGGGCTCAGTCACACGGGGCGCAGATGCGCCCCTGTTTCTGCAGGATAAGACCACTGCACTGCCAGTACGGACGACTCTCTGGACTGGCCGGCAGATAGAACACATGGCCGGCAATGGAGCTGGTCATACAGAGAGATGTCCATATCCAGTGCAGCCGTCTTATCATACAGTAACACGGGCGCATCGGCGCTCCATGTGACTGAGCCCTTAGAGAAATGTTTTATTATTACTTATTTTTAAATAAATTATTTGCCTTGCAGTTGAACTTCTATACATATGTAGATATATACATATCTCATCCATAGAACAGCTTTATAAAAATATATAAGACAATGCCTCTTCCTGGCTGCTGTGACCCTCAAAATAGCACCCTGTAACCACATTTGAATAGACTATATTATGAATTGTGACCACTATAGCAATTAATCGCTAATTTAGAGTAGAAAAAACTAAATTTCATATTTTTGCAAGTGAGTCATTTTAAAGACAGGATTTTTTTCTATAGTACACATGAAAATGAGGATTTGCACCCCAATATGGATATTCCTGTTTGTCCTGTGTTCAGAAACATACCTGTTCTGGTCCTAATCTTATATCTCTATGCACAACAAGGGTCAAAATAAAAGGAGCAGCCGGGGGCTTTCAGTACAGAAATTTTGCTTTTGGCTCCATAGCACACTTGTACAGCAAATGACCCCATTTTGAAAACTAGACCCCGTAACAAATTCCTCTAAGGCCTTAGTCAGACGGGCGTTTTTTCGCGCGATTTGCGGATCGCATGACGGATGCGCATCCGCAAATCGCGTGACCAGTGCGCGCAAGTCGCCCGCAAATCGCCCGAAAATCTGCTCCTAGCCGCGTTTCATTAGAAACGGGCCGGAGCTGTCCAGCGCATTGCATTCAATGGAGACGGCAATAGAGCCGCCTCCATTTAAAGCAATGCGCTGCGGGCGAGCCCGGGATGAATTGTCGGTAAGGGCTTAAATATATAAGCCCTTCCCAGCAATTCATCCTAAAATGTGTTAAAATAAAAAAAAATTGTATACTCACCTTCTCCTGGCAGCCGGAGCTCCGCGCGGCCGTCCTGCAGTGGGTGTGAAGGGGGTGTGAGTCAGACCTGCCCCCTGATTGGCTCAGCGCTGAGCCAATCAGAGGCATGCCTCACTCACACCCATTCATGAATTCATGAATGGATGTGAGTCAGACCTGCCCCTGATTGGCTCAGCGCTGAGAGGCAGCAGTCACTCACCCATTCATGAATTCATGAATGGGTGTGAGTGAGGCATGCCTCTGATTGGCTCAGCGCTGAGCCAATCAGGGGGCAGGTCTGACTCACACCCCCTTCACACCCACTGCAGGACGGCCGCGTGGAGCTCCGGCTGTCTGGAGAAGGTGAGTATACAATTTTTTTTTATTTTAACACATTTTAGGATGAATTGCTGGGAAGGGCTTATATATTTAACCCCTTCCCGACAATTCACCCCGCGCACGCCGGCAGCCCATTGCTTTCAATGGAGCGGCTGTATTGCCGGCTCCATTGAATTCAATGGGCAAACATCGTTCTTCTCTGCCACAGCTGTTACAGCTGTGGCAGAGGAGAATGATTTGTCTTCTATATGTTCTCAATGGGGTCGGCGCTGCTGCCGCCGGCCCCATTGAGCGCATATAGAGAAGAGAACAGGAATCGCAGATCGCAGATACGTGCGATCTGCGATTTCAATGGCCTAAGAAGGACCGTTGGGGTTCTTGAAGCCTAAAATCACTCCTAGCGCTCTCCCTATAGCAGCTCCGGCATCAACAGCACTTTCCCTGAACTATGTCAGAATGCATCTGTGGCGAGCCGCGGGCGGGCAGATTTTAATACTCGGGTGACACCTGATCTCGCCAGCCACTCACTGCAGGGGGGTGGTATAGGGCTTGAACGTCGCAGGGGGGAGTTGTAATGCCTTCCCTGTCTTTCTATTGGCCAGAAAAGCGCGGTAACGTCTCAGAGATGAAAGTGAAAGTAACTCGAACATCGCGTGGTACTCGTCTCGAGTAACGAGCATCTCGAACACCCTAATACTCGAACGAGTATCAAGCTCGGACGAGTACGCTCGCTCATCTCTATTCATCTCCCAATGCTTCAGTACTCCTCAGGTTTACTATCTAATCCATTCATAATCAGCAGTGGCATTAGGCATGGTTGCTATACTCACCTTCTGCCGGCAGCCGGAGCTCCGCGTGGCCGTCCTGCAGTGGGTGTGAAGGGGGTGTGAGTCAGACCTGCCCCCTGATTGGCTCAGCGCTGAGCCAATCTGAGGCATGCCTCACTCACACCCATTCATGAATTCATGAATGGATGTGAGTCAGACCTGCCCCTGATTGACTCAGCGCTGAGAGGCAGCAGTCACTCACCCATTCATGAATTCATGAATGGGTGTGTGAGTGTTTTCAGCCTCTGATTGGTCAGGGCTGTGACCAATCAGAGGCAGATCATTCAGCAGGCGGGGATTTTAAAGCCCCGCCGGCTGAATAGTGCCAAGAAGCAGTTCAGGAGAACTGACAGCGGCCGCGGCTGGACTCCGGCTGCAGCGGAAAGGTGAGTATACAATTTTTTTTTATTTTAACACATTTTAGGATGAATTGCAGGGAAGGGCTTATATATTTAACCCCTTCCCGACAATTTACCCCGCGCACGCCGGCAGCCCATTGCTTTCAATGGAGCGGCTGTATTGCCGCTCCATTGAATTCAATGGGCAAACATCGTTCTTCTCTGTCACAGCTGTTACAGCTGTGGCAGAGAAGAATGATTTGTCTTCTATATGTTCTCAATGGGGTCGGCGCTGCTGCCGCCAGCCCCATTGAGCGCATATAGAGAAGAGAACAGGAATCGCAGATCGCAGATAGGTGCGATCTGCGATTTTTTGTTCTATAATTTATCGGACGAGCGCATAAAAAGCGCTCATGTGTCCGATACCATTGCAAAGCAATGGTTTTATAAAATCGCCGGACGCATGCGCATGCGTAAATCGTGGCTAAAAACGCCCGTCTGACTAAGGCCTAAGTGTGTATTGCATATTTTGACCTCACAGTTTTTGAATGAATCTAAGCGAAGCAGAAGGAAAAAATTACGATATTGTTTTTTTTGGCAATTGTATCATTTTAAAAACATTTATTTTTGTACAGCACAGATATGTATGAAAACTTTCACCCCAAAATGGATACCCCTTTTTGCTCTGTGTTCAGAAATATACCCATTGTGGTCCTTATCTTATGTCTGTATGCACAATGGAGCCCAAAACCAAAAGGATCATTAAACTTTGTTTTTTTTTAACTTTTACATGACTGATCACCATTATCCGTTGGATAACCATGATCATGTGATCAGGAACCACTCACGGCAGCACTTGGTCACTACTCCAAGCCCTCAGATACCTTTAGTAGCCAGGAGTAAGGAGATTTTAAATTTCCCAGGCTCTCTCCATCTTCTGCCCTGGCGTCCGCTATTTTGCCGACAGAAGCATGCGCCGAAGCTAGGCAGAAGTCTGCAGATAAGGATCCCCTTGGGAGACATTGCAAGAGGCCTTAGGTAAGTAACTTCACCTCCCCTCATGGATCGGATCTGTGACGGAGTTGAAACTTTAACTTTTTTTTAACCTTTACATGACCGCCGTTATCTTCTCTAGGATTCAGAGATGGGAGGAACGTTATATTATCTAGAGCCCTCCTTTCTCACTATTCTGCTGCTGAACCATTTGCTGCATTGGATAATGGTGATCACATGACCAAGGACCACGTACCGTGGCCCCTTGTGAAATCTCCAGATTCTCGGCTACCTTTGGTAGCCAGGAGCAGGGAGATTTTTAAATTACCCAGTAATCCGCAGATTTTGCACATGCACCCCCCATCTTGGTGACAGGCGTGCGCGGGAGCTAAGGTGGGGTCTGCAGATAAATCTATGGGCCATAGGTATGTAATTTCATCTCCCCTCATGGATATAATCCATTAGAGGAGATGAAACTTATTTTTTTCCTTTTTTTTACTTTACATTCAGCAGCTCCCGGTGACATCTCCCTGCTCTTAGCTACTCATACTATCCAGGAGCAAGGAGGTTTTAAATCTCTCAGGCTCGCAGGCCTTCTGCGTATGCAAGGAGCAGAATGCCAAGGGACATCACAGGGGATGGAGCTGAGTAGTTTCAGCTCCCCTCATGGATCCGATCCATGAGGGAAGCTGAAACTTTAACTTTATTTTACTTTCTGTTTACTTTACTGGCTGTGGTCGGATATCCCTGCCCCCCTAACAGCTCCAGGCTGACGGCTACCTCCAGCAGCCAACAGCAGGGAGCTGTCACGTCCAAAGCCCCCACGGTTTTAATCCCCAGGGCGAGTGTGTTTTTATGGCTTTGGGGATTAAAGCCCATAAAGCCAGGACGTAAAAACACAATGGGACGGTCACTAAGGGGCTAATCTGATTGTGATAACTTTTTGTTACCAGTAGAGATGAGCCAGCACGCTCGGATAAGGCAGTTACTCGAGCGAGCATCGCTCTTCTCGAGTAACTGCATTTTTGTCCGAGTTGGCTCGGGCGGGCGGCGGGGGTGAGAAAGAGAGATCTCTCTCACTCTTCCCCCCGCCGCCCCCCGAGCCTGCTCAGACGAGAATGCAGTTACTCAAGAAGAGCGATGCTCGCTCGAGTAACTGCCTTATCTGAGCGTGCTCGCTCATCTCTAGTTACAAGTCATCATAAGCCATTGAAAAGCCATTGCCACCTTATATTAACACAACCAAACCATTGCAAAGCAATTGGAGAGGCAAAAAAGCTGTAGTACAGAAAGTTATCATAATGCATTAAAATTCAATTGTATATATCTGTATATATTTCTGAAGATCCTTACACATGATTGAGAGTTCAGCATAATCAATAAACTTAGCACTTGGTTATGTAATTTCTTGCATGCTTTTGTGACCATAAAAGAATGAAAAAGTCCATATTTTATCCATATACACTCTGACCTTGAAATGTAAAACTAGCATATTTCTGTTAGAGATTTTAACAAATGAACAACTTTTTTGTTATGTAAGTAGAAGACGGATGAAACAATAAACACAAAGAAAACAGAATTTGTCTGAATGTCAGATCCTTTCTGTACACAATAATATACACAGTCACATTGTTAAAGGCACACTCCAATGCACGTTCATCAAAGCAGCTCTTCAATCATATATAAAAGAGGGCCAACCACAGAGAACATGTACCTGGGTTGTCTTCCTGAGATAACTCCTATAACAAGTGGATTTGTTTTGCAGTGTTTCATATCTATAAATTGAGAATAAAACACCATCCTTATCTTTTAGGTAACATGAAAAGTATTGAAAAGAAACTGAACATTACAATTGCCGCCATTGCAATACTATATATTATTGTCCTGATCCACCTTATTTTTACTATCAAACTACAAGGTACTAAAAAAATGTAATTGAAGCATTTCTTAAATAATTTTAAATTGACCCTCCTGATATCTTATATACTTTATTATTAGTAAGTCATAAGTACTTGTTTGTTATAGCTTTTTACAGGGACCATGAGGTTCCAGGGACAAAATTTCTCTAGGACAGGAGGAGAGTTGTATTACCTAGAGCCCTTCTGCTGATCTATTTGTTCCTCGGGCCCCTCTGCAGTGTTCCAAGATGGACATGGCCCTCCTGTCACTTCTCAATGCAATCAGTTACTGCATGTTGCTTTCAGATTGTCCAGTGCTGCTCACAGGAACACTCCTGGCCAATCAGAGCAGCATGTAGTTTCTTAGCCTAGTGATACTCACCAATGCTCAGTGTGCACAGCTAGTCTAAGAATCACCGCGGCCATCTTGAAACACTATAGATGGACTCCCAGAATAAGTAAATCAGTGGTAGAAAAGGAAGAAAATAGGGCACCAGGTAATATAACTTCCCTCCTCTGGTTCCTGGGCATATTTTGTCCCAGGATCATCGGAGGGTTGATTTAGTGGTTTTTAGTATTTTGTATGTCTCATATATGTAATATATATGCAATATATTATCCAGAGGAGTGCAAAATATTGTATATACTCTGACAAGCCAAAAGTCATGGGATAGCAGTACGTAAACTGATTATGAACTGATGTTACTTAAGGTGACAGCTTGGATCGTTCACACTAGTATAAGTTGTGAGGTCTTACCTTGTGAGTGAGGTTGAATACTGATCAGCATGCTCATGGCAAGTGCATTATCAGAGTTTAAATGAAAAGTGATAGTGGGTGCCAAACAAATGGGATATTCCATTTCCAAAATTCTGCAAAAATTTAACATTCTTCAATCCACAACATCACGTGTGTACCGAGAATATGTCACAGAAGGCATTACCACCCACAATGGACAGCACAGTGGCCATGACTTGCAGCATCTGACTAGAATTGTGTGTGCGAATTAGCAACAGTCTCTGAAATAATCCACATCCACATTTAATGTAGGAGGTCCCACATGCATATCCTGCAGGTCAGTACAGTGTTCTTCAGCTTACATGGCATATAGGAGCTGAAAACCCACCCGAGTGCCTCTCTTAACACCACAACAGTGGAGACAGTACCTCACCAGGGCTTGTGTTGTTGCTAACTGGACCCTAAAAGACTGGCAACATATGGCATGGTACCCCTACAATGATGAGACATTCCAGCAAGATGATGCACTGTGCCATCGGGCCCAAGTTGTGCAGTTCTTAGAAATGGTGTGGCCTGAATCTTTACCCAACATGAGCCCAATTGAGCATTTATGGGATATAATGGAGAAGTCTTTGCACCTGAGATTCTGCACCTATAAATATCACTGAGCTGTCAGTGGCTTTCCAGACAACTTGGTTCAACATCCTTCCAGACATCTTCCATCTATTTGTGGAATTGATGCACATCAAGTTCCTGCAATTTACTGGGCTACAGGGGGTCCTAGACAATATTAGTTCCTGTCCCATGACTTTTGGTCCATAACCTTTTCTCTTTTTTGTTACTATATTTTACAAAAGTTTTTTATCCTGACAGGGAAGCTTATGAGCTCAAAGTAGCTAAACTGCCGAGTCCAGGGATGTAAGTTTTATGCTAAACTTCCCAACCGTTTCTCCATTTTTAATGCTGAAACCAGCTGCTGCTCTGCACTGCTATGGTGTGCTCAGTGATCCTTCCATTCTAAAGGCCCATTTAGATGGGACAAATGTTGGGCAAACGATTCCCAACACTCATCCCTCATACACTTGTTCCTGTGCTGTGCTAGTATTGCTGGCTCACTCACAGAGCAGCCAACAGGGAGGGGCGGAGAGG
This sequence comes from Eleutherodactylus coqui, assembly GCF_035609145.1. NCBI lineage: Eukaryota > Metazoa > Chordata > Amphibia > Anura > Eleutherodactylidae > Eleutherodactylus > Eleutherodactylus coqui. The sequence continues at coordinate 93,416,343 of NC_089843.1, read as the reverse complement.
CTGCAGAAGATTTCACTCCTTGCTCTCCCCCGCCCCTCTCCATTGACTTAACATAGTAGCCATTCAATACTGAACGGCTGATATTTACACTGAACTATCAGCGTTCAGCTCATCGCCCATCATTTATGCAGAGTGGAATCTCCAGTTGCCCCTCTGTGAGCCAGCAATACTAGCTCCCGTACAGCAGCATGGGAGCTAGTTTGTGCCGGGACGAGTATTGGGCATTGGTTGTCCCTGACATTCGTCCCGTCTAAATGGGCCTTAAATTTAGAATGAGAGGACTGCTTAGCGTGCTGCTAAAAGTACTGACAGCTACGGAATGGTGGGGGAGCTAAATATAAAACTTACATCCCTGGACTCAGTGGGTCAGCTATTTTGAAACCATAAACTTAATTAATAGCGCTTAAAGTAGCTGACAGAATCTTTTTAACTCCAGTAAGAAAGTACATTATAACATGTGCATGTGGTGTGTTTTGACTCCTGTTTTGTAGAACGTGTTGCTGTTTTTGAAGGAAGTGAAAGCATTGCACAAGAAAAACATCAGGTGGTAAAAAATATGCAAGCACTAGAAACAAACAATGTACAAGATTACCCTCAAATCATAAAGGATTTACTGCAAAACCTCTCAAATTGCAAAGCACAAACCTCAATAAACTCAGAAGGACTGAAAAACTTGACCGAAATATTAAATGACAAGATATTGCAGTATGGAAAAACAGAAGACGAAGTAAAAAAGATCCGTGCTGTAGTTGACCAATTAACAGTTTCACTGGATGGAAGCAAAATGAAAATGGAATACCTAAATACTACAGTATATGAAAAGGTTTATTTAATGGAAAAGGTATGTTCTTTACAACATCAAAGCACTATTGGTGCCATAAAACATAGAAGACTGTGGAAGACTTGTCATCATGCATGTCCTAGGGTAATATTCACAATAGAGCTTGCACATTTAGACAAGCTGACAAAGAGATACCTTACATGTCTAATGCACCTAAAGTGGACCTCTGATTTTAGGACAAAATTCTGTCCCATGATTAAAGGAAGAGAGGGTATATTACTTGCACTTGATCTTCTCTCCCATTCCTCTGTTTTATTGGATTTGGTCTCATTTAAGGGCAGTCAAGATGGCAGCCATCTTTTTCTGATTAGACTATGCATTGCTCTATTATTGGCCAGCACTGATAAAGTGAATAGTGCTGCCGAATCCCAGAACATTTACAGTGCATTGGTAGTCTAACACTACCAATGCCCTATGGGTTATTAGGTAGTCTAAAAATGGCAGCAGCCATCTTAGCCAACTGAAAAAAGAACCGAAAGCAGTGCAGAGGAAAGAAAAGTCGAAAAAAATCAATTACAGGTAATATACTTTCTCCACCCTCCTGTTTCAGGACATAATTTTGTCCCGAAACCATAGAGTTGCTTTAAAGACTTATATGAAGGAACTTTGCTTATTATCTTGGGTGAAAAATCAGACTTACTATTTGTTGTCTACAGCTCCAGTGCAGATCAATGTGTCCATAATGTGTCTCTTTTATGCTTTAGAAAAGCAAATTCCAGAAAATTTGTGGTGTCAAAATGCAACATTTCATGCTGCCCTTTGTTTTCCTCACTCCTATTGTTGCTGAAATTTAGCTATGATGCATAAGCTACAAAAAACTTTTGCAGAACGATTTAATTGCAAATATTTTTTCAGGAATCCCCTTTTAAATGTACACTTTTTTTGTAAAAAAAAATCAAGCCCCTAGAAGGAGTTGTTGTTTTGCTGCAAAATGTGGCATGCAGTTACATCTCAGGCAGATATGTAAATGATTAGAGTTGTGGTGTGATTAGATGAACGGTCTTGCCACTTGAGTCCCTAAAAGTGGTTCTACCTTGGCCTATAAAATGGCTCTCAGAGGCTCCTTGTGTGTAGTGACCTCTTCTTCCACTTGTGTAGAGCTTGCGATAGCTCCCAGGGCTACCATGCATTTCTACCTTTTAAGCTGCGCATATGGCATGACTTGATAGAATGTCTGCAGAAATACAATTTTGAAGTATTGCAGTATATTGCATAAGCAATTAAAGGATTTCTATGACTAGGTCCTCTATGGGAGATTTAAAAAAGTGAAAATAAGTTAAATAAAGTTTTTTTATTATTACAAAAAAATGAACAATATTAAAAGTTTTAACACCCACTCTTTTCCCATTTTTAAAATAGAATTAAAAAAACTAACAAAGGTTTTCCTGTATAGTAAAAGTCCGATCTGGTAAAATAATACATTATTTATCTGGAATGGTAAATCCTTTCAGAAAATAAGATACAAAATGTTAGATTTGCACTCTTATGTCACCCCATCGCCAAGATAGAATTTAACAAAAGGTGATCTTAAAGTCATATGCACCCTTAGAAATGTCATGTAACTCCATTGACAGAAACATAAAAAAGTTATGGTAGTCAGAAGATGGCAGTAGAAATTATATATTTTTAAAAAATGTTATTTTTTTGAAAAGTAGTACAGCCAAAAGAAACTATATAATTTGGTACCACCATAATCATACTGACTCACAGAATAGAGCTAGCATGTCAATTTTGTTTCACTGTGTATGCCATAAAATCAATGCATTTTTTCATTGCACTTCCTTTAGAAATTTGTAGGATAAGTCATCAACAGTAGATCAGCAGGGGACAGAGACCTAGGACCCCAGGTCAGTGTCTTTGTGTACTGAGCTGTTTTGCTACAGGAAACAGGAAGCTCTGAGTGTTACACAGTAGCCGAGGTTGGTACTGCAGGCTGAGTCCTAATGAAGTAAATGGGACTAAGGCCTCATGCGCAAGGCAGGTCCAGATTCAACCTGCATAATCCCGCATGAAATCAGGTCCTGACTGTGGCGGGTGACCCCTGCGTACTTGTATTTGTCTTCTTTGCCGGCGTCCGCGCAGACCTGTCTTCTTCCGGCTTCTCTGTACTGCGGATGGTCCGCACAGCTCGCAGTCGGACATGCACAGTACAGATTTTTTTTTAAACTGCTGTCAATTGACTTTAATGGAAGCTGTCTGTGCGGGAACCGCAGAAAAATTGAACCTACTGCAATTTTTCATCCTCAAGCAGAAACTGCAATTGGTTTCCACTCATGTGCATGAAGAATCATTTTTCTATAGCATGCTATGATGGGTTATTGCTGCAGAAACCAGAGGCTGAAACCTGCTCCGGATTCCACAGCAAAAATCCGCCTGTGTGCATGAGACCTTAGTCTGTAATACCAATCCAGGGCACTGCACAATGTGCAGATCCATCTGATTTCTGCAGCAAAACAGCTCAGTATACAAAGATGCTGACCCCAGTGAATAGATCATCACCAGGGGTTCCTGGGTAGCAGTCCCCTGTTGATCTGCAAGTGATGACCTTTCTTCGGATAGGTAGAAGTGGGACATCCTATTTGAGGAAGGCTTGCCTTTAAAAATAATTGCAATACTTTTGTTTATGTCTTTTTCAAAGGAAATTGGGCAACAATATTCATTTCTTCAGAACGCTTCAAAAGATTTCATTTATTTTAAACAAAACTATTGCACGCTGGAAGAAAAAGTGAAGGAGGATGTAAAAGCATTAAAGAATATTACTAATGACCTCCAATTACGAGCCAGGGAACAATCAAGTACATTGAAAAATTTGACACTAATTCAAGGTGAGGTTTCTAACAAACACAAGGAGCAATTATATTGTGAAAGATTTTTATTTCTAGTTTTCAAATTTATTTCTATGTAATTAAATAAGTTTGACAGGCAACATTCAATAGCAAATATACCAGTCAAGAAAAAAATATCTCAGAGTGCAGATTACACTAGTGCATAGCTATAATAATTAACCAGTAGACCTGTTAGACAATCCCCCTCCCATGACCCACTCACTCCCTAGGTGTCTCCACACACTTTTTTGGTACTCTCCTTAAGGAGAAAGGACACCTCTTTTGACCCATATCACAGGTCTCTCACCTGCCAAGCCAGAAACCTACTGCACACAGATTAGGGGGAAACCCCCTGAAACAGCTGTCTGTGTATGGATTCTTGCTTGGTTTCCTATTCCCAGTTATTGTTTTACAGACTGGTTAAAGAGTCGTACATTGATTTGAAGGAATGCTGCCATCCAACAGGTGGCGCTGGGGAGGTATTGTTCCACCTTACTTATTTGCATAAATTAGCCAAAGGAGCACTTAATGATACAAGGGTTCAAGGACAGGTTCACACACCAATTCCCAGCAGCATACATAAAATGTAAAATGCTGCCCCCCTATGGAATAGTTACATATGTGCAAGTATAATACTAAGCAGCCGCCCCATTAACCCCTTAATGACACGGCCTATTTTGGCGTTGAGGACCAAGCGATTTTTTGGTATTTTTCCATCTCCATTTTTCAAAAGCCATAACTTTTTTATTTTTCCGTGGACGCGGCCGTATAAGGGCTTGTTTTTTGCGTGGCGATCTGTAGTTTTTATCGGTGCCACTTTTGGGTATATAGACAATATCGTAAATTTTTTTTTTTTTTTTTTTTAATGATAACAGGGAGAGAAAACGCATCAATTCTGCCATAGATTTTTTTTTTTTTTTTACAGCGTTAATCATGCAGCATAAATGACACACTAAATTTTTTCTGCGGGTCGGTACGGTAACAACGATACCAAAATTGTTATTTTTTTTAGGTTTTTACACTTTTTTGCAATAAAACCCCCTTTTTTTGGAAATCTTTTTTTTTTCTCTATAGCTGCATTCAAAGTCATGTAACTTTTTTATTTTTCTATGCTCTATAAGGGCTTATTTTTTGCGAGACGAGCTGTAGTTTTTATTGGTACCATTTTGGGAAATGTACGGCTTTTTTGATCACTTTTATTGCATTTTTTGTGAGGCAAAATGCTAAAAATTAGCATTTTGCCTCTGTTTTTTAGCGTTTTTTTTTACGCTTTTTGTCGTACAAAATAAAAAGCGTGTTCAACTTTTTGTACACGTCGTTACGGACGCGTCAATATCCAATATATGGGGTTTTAGTTTTTTTTTCCCTTTTTTTATGCTAATATTAGAAAAAGCATAAAAAAGGGGTTTTTTACATTTTTTTTTTTACATTTTTTTTTTTTTTACACTTTTCTTTTCTTTTTTTTATACTATTTGAGTCCCTCTGAGGGACTTACATCACTGTGCCTATGATCGCTGTCATAAGGCATGGCAAAGCTACTGCTCTGCCATGCCTTATCGCTTGTACAGCGATTATAGGCACAGGCAATACAGGACGCCAGTGTCTGGCGTCCTGTTGCCATGGTGACAGGCCGGGCTCTCGCGATCACATCGCGAGTTCCGGCCGGAGACACACAGGGATCGCGATCCCTCTGTGAACTCTTTCCCTGCCGCGATCTACTTAGATCGCGGCAGGGAAGGGGTTAACAGCCGGGGGCGCATCTCCGATGTCCCCCCGCTGTTGGAGCGGGACGCCGGCTGTGACTGACAGCCGGCTCCCGCTGCGGGATAGCGCGGGATCTTATGTGATCCCGCGCTATCTCCAGGACGTACCAGGTACGTCATGTTGCGGGAAGTATCCCGCTACCATGACGTACCAGGTACGTCCAGGAGCGGGAAGGGGTTAATGGTGCATGTGAGTGGTTGTTCATTAGTATTTTGCTCTATTCACAGAAAAGACTTGAAGTAAAATAAAAAACTTTATTAATAATCCTTTAAAAACCACACTAAGGGCACAACATAAAACAAAAAGTTGGGGATGTCACATCCACTTCTTAGATGAACAAACTACGGAGTGGTGGCACAACCAAACCAACCTAGGATAAACAACGACAGACCACATATAGGTATGGTCCCCACCAATAGGAGTTGGATCACTTAGTGTGAAAGCATTTGAGATACAGATGTATCGAGTGAAACTATATCAGTTTGGTTACTTCACTAACAGCAATCTGCTTCATGTATAGAAACTATAATAGGGGGTGATAAAGTAGATGGAGTACTAGTTGATTCAAAATGATCCACTTAAATGAGGATATTGAGGTTGTAGACATTCACTCATAGAGATTTTTCTCATATAGCGACCATAAGACTGGCCATCAGGGGGGTAATTCTCCATAAGAATGGTCGCATAGTGATACCTTAAGTCCAAGTCACTATATGAGAAAAATCTCTATGAGTGAATGTCTACAACCTCAGTATCCTCATTTAAGTCCCCACATTGTGCTGTGATTCTCACATGACTGGATACAGCCAGTCCTTAAGTGGATCATTTTGACTCAATTAGTACTCCATCTATTTTATCACAACCCATTATAGTGTCTATACATGAAAGCAGATTGCTGTTAGTGAAGTAACCAAACTGATATCGTTTCCCTCGAACACTTCCTATTCTTGGATGTGGAATACATCTGTATCTCAAATGCTTTCACACTAAGTGATCCAACTCCTATTGGTGGAGACCATACCTATATGTGGTCTGTCGTTGTTTGTCCTACGTTGGTTTGGTTGTGCCACCACTCCGTAGTTTGATCATCTAAGAAGTGGATGAGACACCCACGACTTTTTGTTTTATGTTGTGCCCTAAGTGTGGTTTATAAAGGATTATTAATAAAGTTTATTATTTTACTTCAAGTCTTTTCTGTGAATAGGGCTTTATTTTTTGGTTAGACTTCAGATGCCCCTTCTGTGAATTTCATTAGTATTTTGCACCTATGCACCCTCCCCAAATAGCATTTTACCTTTTTCCATGATGCTGGGAAATGGTGCTTATACCTGCCCTTATACCACTGTAAGTATGTTTTTTTCTGTGATTTTTAACCCCTTAACGACCAGCCCATAGCCTTTTTACGTCCTGCCTAAGAGGGCTTTATTCTCTGAGGACGTAAAAACATGCGTCCTACAGAGAATAAAGCCCCGTGGGCTCTAGACGTGACAGCTCCATGCTGTCGGTGCCTGCAGGTAGCCGACAGCATGGAGCTGTCATCCTGGGCTGCGGGCAGTCCCCCCCGGCATTGCGATCGGCGCTATCCAATGGATAGCGCCGATCGCAATAAAGTGTAAAAAAAAGTTTAAAAAGTTAAAGATTCAGCTGCCCTGATGGATCAGATCCATCAGGGCAGCTGAAGTTACTCACCCAGCTTCCCTGATGTCTGCCGCGGAGAATGGATCCTCCGGGACCCAGCGCGGCTCTTCTGCGCATGCGCGCCAGACGAATGACGTCACGCGCATGCGCAGAAGACTGGGAACCCCGGGGACTTTAAAATCTCCTGGTTCTCGGCTCCTGAAGGTAGCCGGGAACCAGGGGATGTCCTCAGGGACCACGGCGAGCAGTCCCCAGGCCCGCGATCACCGCTATCCAGTGGATAGCGGCGATCGCGAAAAAGTTTTTAAAAAAGTAAAACTAAGCTTAATTTCACCCCCGGTGAAAATACTCACCCCCGGTCCTCAGCGGTGTCCCGGTCTTCCGGGATCGGAGTCCCCTTCTGCGCATGCGCGCCGGATGATTGACATCGGGCGCGTGCACAGAGGGGTTCAGGACCCGGGAAATTTAAAATCCCTCTGCTCCTGGCTGCCATGTGTAGCCAGGAGCAGAGGGATGTCCCTGCAAAGATGATCACTGTTATCCAATGGATAGCAGTGATCATTTAAAGTAAAAAAAAAGTGTAAAAAGGTAATTTTAAAAAAGTGTAAAAAAGTTAAAAAAAAAAGTTTAAAAAGTTTAAAACACTTACATTTCATCTCCCCTCACAGATCATATCCGTGAGGGAGGATGAAATTACATACCTAAGGCCCCCGGATTTATCCACGGACCTTACCACAGCTTCTGCGCACGCGGCCGTCGCCAAAGCGGCAGACGCATGCGCAAAAGCCGTGGATTGCCAGGATAACTGAAAATCTCCCTGCTCTTGGCTACAAAACTTAGCCAAGAGCCTGGAAATTTAACGGGGGGCTGCGGTGAGCGGTTCCTGATCACGTGTTCGCCGTTATCCAAGGATAATGGCGATCACGTAAAAGTTTTCAAAAAAAGTTAGTTTCATCTCCCCTCACCGATGCGATCGGTGAGATGAGAGGAAACTTTTTACCGGAGGCCTCCGTATTTGCACCCCGACGCGATCCTCATCCGTGAAATTACCCGGATTCTGCACATGCGACCGCCGGCAAAATACCGGACACATGCGCAGGAGTCGGGGAGCCAAGGAAACTCAAAATCTCCAACTAACGGTCGCCGAGAGCCTGGAACAGTGGCGGGTGGCCTCGTTGAGCAGTCCCCGGTCACGTGATAAAAAGGTAGAGATCTACCTTAGGTCGGACTCACATGACCGGATAGGAATTATGGATTCCGCATGCGTCTGATCCGCGGTATTACACAGATCAATCGCATTGGATTACACAATTCCGCTCACATTAGTGGGTCGGAACTGCATAATCCACTCGCAGAAAAGAGAATGCAGCAGGCTCTATTTTACCGCGGCTATCCGCAGCATAAAGCCCATTGAGCTCCATGGTCGTGGATATACCCGCTGCCTATACGCAACTACATTGTATACGGGCTGTGGGTACCCGTGTCATCGCTAAACGACGGTGCGGGAAATACAAACAAAAAAAATGTACTGCGCATGACCGCCTGTGTGAGTAGGCAGTTATGCGCAGTACATTACACGGCCGTACACAGCCGGGCTCACAGCTGGGATCCGCCGCTGGCCTCCGCAAGAGAATTCCACCTATGGCTACGTGAGCCCGGAGTTATTCAGACCGCTACCAGTAATACGTATTTTACAAGAAGCTCCGGGAACGCTTGCCTTCCTGCAGTTCCAGGAGCACCTTGAGCGCCTTCTGTGTGAGACCGCCGTACCTCAGCAAGCTTACGGAGACTCACAGAGCGCCACTTTTTACACCCCATACCCGCCACTGAGGTCAATAAATGACCCCCAAAAAGCATGAGAGGAGGGGGATACACGGTTTTATTGCCCCATGTACCCCTCCCAACCAGCCTCCGTAATTACTCCTGTCTTCGGAAATACCACACAGTTCAAATTATTACTTTTATCTAAGATTTGCGAACGCCGAAAAGGGCGCTGAGTGTGTGTGGTGTGTGTGATTTTAGGGAGTCAATTTTTATTCCGTACAAATAAGCAATGGGGCCTGGAATTTATTCAGTTGTGCCCTGAAATCCAACGGGTGTTCCCTCCTTTATAGGCCTTGCCATGGGTCCTGTAAGTAAATTAGGGCCACAATGGGTATGTTTCTGAACATGGGACAAATGGGGGTATCCATTTGGGGGTGAATGTCTTCATTCCTATGTACCCTGCACAAAAAACCTGTTTTTAAATGGACAAAATTGCCAAAAAAATTGAAAATCGTTACTTTTTCCTCCTGCTTTGCTTAGATTCATTCAAATACTGTGAGGTCAAAATAGGCAGTACACCACTAGATGAATTCGTTAAGGGGGCTAGTTTTCAAAATGGTGTCATTTGAGGGGGTTCTTTATAGTTTTGGCCGCTCAATGGCTCTATAAGTGGGCAATGGGGCCTGGAATTTATTCAGTTGTACCCTGAAATCCAACGGGTATTCCTTTCATTGTAGGCCTAGCCATGTGTCCTGTAAGTCTATTAGGGCCACAATGGGTATGTTTCTGAACACTGGATAAACAGGGGTATTCATTTTGGGGTGCAAGTCTTCATTTATACATGTGCTGTACAAAGAAAACTGTTTTTAAATTGACGCAATAGCCCAAAAAATGAAAATCGTAATTTTTTCTTACTGCTTTGCTTAGATCTATTCAAAAATTGTAGGGTAAAAATACACAGTACACCCCTAGATAAATTCGTTAAGGGGTCTAGTTTTCAAAATGGGGTCATTTGTGGGGGTTCTCTATGGTTTTGGGCGCTCAAGAACTCTACAAGTGGGCAATGGGGCCTAAAAGGATCTCAAGCAAAATCTATGTTCCGAAAGCCACCGATTACTCCTTTCAGGTAAGCACTGTCCGGTTTTTTGTTTTAACCCCTGCATCGGGTTTGTCTCGCGCCGAACGGGGGGGCTATTGAAAAAAAAAAAAACCCGTTTCGGAGCGGGACAACCCCTTTAAGAACTCTACAAGTGGGCAATGGGGCCTAAAAGGACTTCAAGCAAAATCTATGTTCTGAAAACCACTGACTACTCCTTTCATTTTGGGCCCTGTTGTGCATCCAGACATAAGATTAGGGCCACAATGGGTATGTCTCTGAACACGGGACAAACAGGGGTATCCATTTTTGGGTGCAAGTCTTCATTCATATGTGTGCTGTACAAAAAAAACTGTTTTTAAAATGACAGAATTGCCAAAAAAATGAAAATCACATTTTTTTTCCTTTTGCTTGGCTTGAATACATTCAAAAACTGTGGGGTCAAAATATGCAGTACACCCCTAGATAAATTCCTTAAGGGGTCTAGTTTTCAAAATGCGGTCATTTGTGGGGGGTTTCTATGGTTTTGGGCGCTCAAGAACTCTACATGTGTGCTATGGGGCCTAAAAGGACTTCAAGCAAAATTTCTGTTTTGAAAGATACTGACTACTCCTTTCATGTTGGGCCCCGTTGTGGACTCAGATATAACATTAGGGCCACAATGGGTATATTTCTGAACACGGTAGAAACAGGGGTATCCATTTTGGGGTATAAATCCTCATTTTCATGTAAACTATAGGAAAAAATATGTCTTTAAAATGACAGATTTGCAAAAATATGAAATTTTACTTTTACTCCTCTGTGTAGTCAAAATACTCATAACACCCCTCAGTGAATACACTAAGGGGTGTAGTTTTTAAAATGGGGTCATTTGTGGGGGTATCTATTATTCTGACACTCATGAGCCTTTCCAATCTTGGCTTGGTGTAGGAAAACAAAGTGTTCCTCAAAATGCTGAAAAGTAATGTTACATTTGTACGTCTCCTAAATGGTTAAAAAAAAAACGAAAGTTTTTCCAATGTGCACCCAAAATAAAGTAAGCGGGTGGAAATATATATCTTAGCAAAAATTTCTATATTATGTTTGCACATATTTAAGATATTGCAGTTGGAAATGTGAAAAAATGATTTTTTAAAAATTTTCCCAATTTTGGCGCTTTTAATAAATAAACACAAATTCTATTGGTCTATTTTTTCCGCCTAAATGCAGTACAACATGTGGTGAAAAAACAATGTCAGAATCGCTTGGATATGCAAAACCTTTCTGGTGTTTTTCCATGTTAAAGTGACACATATCAGATTTGCAAAATTTGGCCTGGTCATTAAGGCGCAAACAGGCTTGGTCACTAAGGGGTTAAGGTGATTGTATCACCTATATTTTTTACTATTTAAAGTCAAACGCTGAAAGAGTTTCTATTTTTTAATCTGTTTTATTTTTTGATTATAGATTTTTCTTTATTCTATTGTCTGTACATGACTATGGGGGTGGGATGCAGCCTTTCTCCCTAAGGTGCTTTAAATAACATTTAGAGAAATACTTTACAGCAGAAATTCTGGGCCATTCACACAGTGGGCAAGAGCTGACCCATTAATTTTTATGGAAGAGTATCCTACATATATTCTGTATCCTATGCAGAGGTCACTGTGCAGGGAGGAGGAGGAGGTGCGCTTTGACAATCACCTATTATAAATGGTGGATCCTGTGCTATCTATGTATAGGTGTTATCTTTCATTGTAATCTTGCCTGTGATGATAATGAGATGACTGTTGAGTTGTTTTCTCCACAGAACAGGCAGCTTCAGTTGATTAAGCTCAATGGATATAGTGTGAAAAATGTAGGAGTTTAGGATTATTTAAAATATAAATCATGGCAATGAAAATGAAAAAAAATCACTAAGAATTATTTTAAAATATGTTTAACATAAAAAGTTTATTTATACAACAGGACTTTTTCTGATGAAACATTCTGATGTTTGTTATTTGTTTAGATATGACCTTGTCTTTCAGTAAGGCCGCCTGCAGACGAGCGGGTCGGATCCGGCAGCGAGAAATCTCGCCGCGCGATCCGACCCCAGAGCCTGCAGGGACGACCGCGTACTCACCCGCGCCTGGCGGCCCCGGCTCTTTGATGTGCCGGCTGCCGCGCAGCCGGCGCATGCGCAGACCGGAGCCGGCGGCCAGGTGAGTGCGTGCCCCGCAGAAAATTAGAACATGCCGCGGTTTGTTTGCCGCGCGAGATTTCGCGCGGCCAAACCGCGGCCGTCTGCATAGGAGTGCGTATTGTAATGCACTCCTATGCAGACTTTCAGCGGCGGAAATCCCGCGGGAAATCCCGCGGCGGGATTTCCGCTCGTCTGCAGGCGGCCTAAATCCAATAAAATATCTACTGAGATGGGAAGAGTGAGGATCAGAGACGTTGTCTATGATTCTCAGTGAGCAAGCTATGGCGTATTGCATAATCTAGGGAACAGATACAGTGACTCTCCATTAGATGATGAATGGGAGATGCATGTGATTGGCTGGTGCTCGGTTTCAGATCATTTCTAAATCTGGACTTAAGGTGTTTGATAATTTTGTCATTGTTTTTTTTAATGCCATATTTTTTTATTAGAACATGAAAAGACACAATAGCAACATATCTTTTCAAAGCAAACAGCAGAGTGAGATGCTCAGGGTCCTAGTACAATGTATAGAAATATGGTACTAAATGCACAATGCTTACTGTAAGTACAGGTATAGAGAGTGGAGTATGAGGATTGAGGCTTGAGGCCCATTTATACACAACAATTATCGTTTGAAAGAACAGACAAATTAACAACTTTTTTGCTTCCAAAGGCTGAGCATTTACACTAAAAATAATAATTTGAAATCCTCTTAATTTCCCCATTAGCTAAAGTAAACCCTGCATATGTTGTTTTCTCAGGTGGGCGTGTGTTTATGCGAGGAATCTATAGCTGGGAGGTTTTTAGTTAAGCAAACAAAAGACATTGTCTACTGCCACATGAGTAAACATGTAGTCATTGTGTTTAGCATGGCAAACAATCACCCCTCCCCTCAAGTCATTTGAAAGACTAAATGACTGAACTAGTGTAATTTACACGAGAAGCGAACAAACTAACGACTATCTTTATGCAGGCTGAAACTCAACGATAAATGACAAGTGAACGAATAGTGCATGATGGCAGTGCGTTTACATTTAATGAATATCGATCATTTTCGCTTGTTTGAATTAATTTTGAGTGATTATCGTTGCATGTAAATGGGCCTTTAGTTATTTGGAAAATGGGTTAAAGGAGAAGACATCACTTTTGCCTCATCCTCAAAACCACTTGAACTTACAGAGAGGGAATTGAACATTTAGTAAACTGGTGGGTAACCAAAATGTAGTCTACGTAGTGCAGACAGTGGGGCAAGCAGTTTATAGTACAAATTTGAAATAGCAGTGACATCTTTAATTTTTAAAATCTGAGGGGGATATATATCACCAGGAGGGAAGGGAGCGTAGAGACCAGACTGTACCAACTCAGGTGTAGTTAAGCTTGAGGCCTTAGTCAGACGGGCATTTTTTCACGCGATTTGCGCATGCGCATGTGTCCGGCGATTTTTTAAAACCATTGCTTTGCAATGGTATCGGACACATGAGCGCTTTTTATGCACTCGTCCGATAAATTATAGAACAGAAATCGCAGCTCGCACCTATCTGCGATCTGCGATTCCTGTTCTCTTCTCTATATGCGCTCAACGGGGCCGGCTGCAGCAGCGCCGACTCCATTGAGAACATATAGAAGACAAATCATTCTTCTCTGCCACAGCTGTAACAGCTGTGGCAGAGAAGAACGATGTTTGCCCATTGAATTCAATGGAGCCGGCAATACAGCCGGCTCCATTGAAAGCAATGGGCTGCCGGCGAGCGCAGGATGAATTGTCAGGAAGGGCTTAAATATATAAGCCCTTCCCTGCAATTCATCCAGAAATGTGTAAAAATAAAAATAAAATGTATACTCACCTTTCCGCTGCAGCCGGAGTTCAGCGGCGGCCGCCGGCAGTTCTCCTGAACTGCTACTCTATAGTATTCAGCAGCCGGGGATTTAAAATCCCCGCCTGCTGAATGAGCTGCCTCTAATTGGTCACAGCTTGACCAATCAGAGGCAGATCTCACTCACATACCCATTCATGAATTTATGAATGGGTGAGTGACTGCTGCCTCTCATTGGCTCAGCGGGACCAATCGATTTTAAAGCCCCGGCTGCTGAATACTATAGAGAAGCAGTTCAGGAGAACTTCCGGCGGCCGCCGCTGAACTCCGGCTGCAGCGGAAAGGTGAGTATTAGAGATGAGCGAGCACCAAAATGTTCGGGTGCTCGTTACTCGAGTTGAACTTTCAGTGATGCTCGAGAGTTCGTTTCGAGTAACGAACCCCATTGAAGTCAATGGGCGACTCGAGCATTTTTGTATATCGCCGATGCTCGCTAAGGTTTTCATTTGTGAAAACCTGGGAAATTCAAGAAGGTGATGGGAACGACACAGAAATGGATAGGGCAGGCGAGGGGCTACATGTTGGGCTGCATCTCAAGTTTCCAGGTCCCACTATTAAGCCACAATAGTGGCAAGAGTGAGACACCCCCCCCCCCCCCGCAGAGTGAGATCTGCCTCTGATTGGTCAGGCTGTGACCAATTAGAGGCAGCTCATTCAGCAGGCGGGGATTTTAAATCCCCGGCTGCTGAATACTACTGACAGCTGTTCAGAGCAGTTCAGGATGACTGCCACCGGCCGCGCTGAACTCCGTCTGCCGGGACCAGGTGAGTATACATATTTTTTTTATTTTTACACATTTTTGGATGAATTGCAGGGAAGGGCTTATATATTTAAGCCCTTCCCGACAATTCATCCCGCGATCACCGGCAGCCCGTTGCTTTCAATGGAGCCGGCTGTATTGCCGGCTCCATTGAATTCAATGGGCTAACATCGTTCTGCCGGGACAAGGTGAGTATATATATATATTTTTTGTTTTACACATTTCTGGATGAATTGCAGGGAAGGGCTTATATATTTAAGCCCTTCCCGACAATTCATCCCGCGATCACCGGCAGCCCATTGCTTTCAATGGAGCCGGCTGTATTGCCTGCTCCATTGAATTCAATGATCAGTGCTCGTTTAATCGAGACGAGTACCGCGTGGTGCTCGTCTCGAGTAACGAGCATCTCGAGCACCCTAATACTCGAACGAGCATCAAGCTCGGACGAGTATGCTCGCTCATCTCTAGTTTTTAACATTAGAAAGTACCATTGACAATCGCGTGAAAAAAACATGCAAGAAAAACACAAGTGTGCAGGAACCCTATGGGACCTGATTGGTTAAGTTCTCCACAAGTCTTTTGCTTTAGTTTTTATGATGCACCAACAATGTAATTTCCTGACCTTTCTGTGTTTTATAATATAGGTCCTCCAGGTCCAAAAGGAGAAAAGGGAGACAGAGGATACCCGGGACTGCCTGGAGCAGGAGGTACGTAATTAAACACCATTGAAATAGTTTAGGAATGAGATGGAATTATCAATTGAAAAAAAAAATACATTAAAACAAGTTCTCTAAGTCATGAGACCGGTCAGACCAATATCACCATGCATATGAAAGGATGAGAAAGCCTCAATGTGAATCACAGAAACCAGTGACATGTGAGGAATCATTTTAGTGTCAGCATATAAATCAGAATTTAAAAAAGTCAAATGGTTTCCCATTAGATTGAATTTCCAACATGCCTACACACAGATCCATCTATATAACCATAGAGTACAGGTTAGTATGCAGCAATGGAAAATAAAACATTTACAAAATCTTATAAAGTCTGCAAACATGTGTATTGTAGTGTTTACATAGAAATGATCTCATAGAATAGTTGACAAAGTCTGATTGATGGAGGGTCCAACTGCTTACTGATCCAGAGGACAGGGGTCCTGTGCCCTTCCTCTGCACTTCATGCTTGCTGCAATCAGAGCGTCAGCCACTACACAGAGGTAAAATCAGGAACTTCCATTCTGATCCCCATGCATCTCAGTTGTGCTAACAGTCGCTGCCCAGAAAATCCCTTTAAGTCTGTGTTTATAGCTCATTATTTCTTTACTCTTCAATGCATTTGTAAATTATATTCATAGGCCCCTATTCGAGAAAGCAAAAATAGTTCCCTTTTCGCTTCCATCTGGCTAGTATGCATAGTTACTTTTTTTAATAGTATAGGAAGGCACAGTATAGTGAAGGTCTATGGCGCTCATGGAAGTATGAGTGTGCATAGACACATCATCGGATGGGTATCTGCATCTGATACTGCAGCTTGTCCCATACAAGCTAATGGAGAACCCTTTTAATAGAATATTTTACAAATGTGAAAACAGTTTTAAATATATTTCTAGTTGCAAGCTCAAAGCCTGAGGATGCACTCACTATACAGTTTCTAATTACAATATTTTTCATGTGTGTTTGATTCTTGCTCACGCAGCTTTGAGGATCCATGTTACCATCCACATAAGTATTTACATGTGTCAGCGCTATCTGAGTGCTTCGGGTATATCTTGGTGATCCAAATTGATAAGAGATTGGTGGAATACTCCAAGAAACTAAGACACGTTACACTCATTTAGTTTAATCAACATAGTCCCCCATCATTCTATATTGCAGCAAATAATTGCAACATTCATTATATATATATATATACGGTTTGGTTTTCTCTTGAAGCGCTGATCATGTGGTGATACATCAGGTTTCCAGGCAGATTCTTCTCCTTATCATGAGTTACACATTGCTCAATGGTCGTCTTCAATTTGCAAAGAGGAAATAGCTTTATGTCTCATAGTAAGACAGAGACTACTGTTCTAACAAGTTTTAGTACGTGGCGAGCGTTTTCCTGTTGAAATGAGGAAGCTATCTGTAGGAGAAAATATCTGTGTAAGCTGATTGCCTTTTTTAAAGTAATGTCTTTACACAAGCTGAAAGACAAAATGGAGTTAGTATAGAGCAACATCAGCCATTCTCACACATGCTAACCAGCTTAGTGGTTCCACCTTTGGCCTGTAAAAAATGCTTTTAGAGGCTACTTGTGTGTAGAGCTCATTGGCCACTGGACTATGCAATTTGAGAGATTTTAAGAGTTAACAGAGTTTGAGTGGGGGTGCATTATCGGAATGTGAGAAGCTGGATGGTTGTGTCAACAAATTGCCCGCCATCTCGGCCATTCTGACCAAACTGTTAGGATGCATGAGGGCACACATACAAGGCAACCGGGCTCTGTATGCCATTGACTGACCACCAGTAGAGAGGATCATCTGATTCTCCAACAAGCACGAGCAGCTCCATCTATTTCATTGTCCCCCATCCAGAGAAACATGGCACTATTGTTACAAGCCCCTGTGTCTGTCAGAACCATTTGGTCTCACGGCACTCACTGCTTGTCAATGGTTAGACAGAGTGAAGGGGTTTACTCTGTCCCCTTTTCAGCCCTCCCATGACTTGATTTCAGGTTGCCATTTGGTTGTCATAGCAGACTGGGGCCTTGTGAAGGCTCTCATGGTTGCTATGTATTTATGCCTATTACAGGCAAGGCTTAATAAGTTATGTTGGAAAGTGCAATATGCTACAAAACAGAACATTTGCAGTATATTGTGCAAGGAATGAAGTAATTAATAATTTAAGTCCCCTAATGGGAAAAAAAATCATAGCAGTAAATTAATAAAGCGTTGAAGAAAAAAATATATATACATACAAATTACATTGAATAAAACTGCTAAAAATGGCAGCACTAAAAACTACAGCTGGTCTCACAAAAAAACTAGCCCTCACAGAACCCCATAGTCAAGAGAATTAAAAAAGTTATGGCTTTGGGATTTTTCAAGAGTAATAAAACTATATAAATTCAGTATCATTGGAATCATACTGACCCATTAAATTAACAAGTCGTTTTACTGCAGTGTAAACTCCGTAAAAACTAAACCCAAAAAACAATGGTGCAATTGCATTTTTTCCATTTAACCTCACTTTGAAAATTTTAAATGTTTTTCAGTACATTATATTGTACATTAAATGGTACTATTAAAAAGTATAGCTTGTCTTACAAAAAAACAAGCACTAATATAGTCTACGGAAAAATGAAAAAGTTATAGCTCTTAGAAAATGAAGATAGACACAATAGTGAAAAAGAAGAAAAATGGCGTCAGAGTGAAGGGGTTAATGCACTAAACAGATGCAATAATAATAATCGGGTATTTTTCATTGACTTAGTAATTTAGACAGATTATTAAGATTCTGTTTTACACTACATGATCATTGTATTTTAAGAAATAATAGTTAATTTAATTAAGCAAATGTTCAACAATGCCGAAAACTGAAATGTTCCAAATCTTTAATCTATATTACACATACAGTAAATGCATTTTGCATCATTTTTGTAATGTGAGCTTAAAATATTAGTAATAGCCTCTAGAAAGAAGGGAAAGTAGACTGCATGAAGTAAGTCATGTTATCAGCCTTCAACATGGATTGCATTGTGTTTCTAAAAGATGACACTGCATTTTCACCTCATATTGGCAAAAACACTTAGTAAACTTATCCCTGTCTCCAGCGTACTTCCATGCCACAGGCTATTCCATCATTCTCATCTCAAGTCCGGATTATTATATTTTCTTTCTAGATAAATGACATTAGCACTCACCAGGTTTACCCTCTGTTCACACACTATAAATTGTTTAAGGGATGGTGTGTAATGAGTCTTGGATCACAAACAAGCTGACTTCTTGTCACACCAAATTGTTTAACTACTGATCTGCCCTTCCATACTTATGCTTTCTCTTGGCTGGATATGATCAGGTATGTGTGTCACAAGATTATTAGCTTTCCAAGACAACATGATTTTGTGATACTCTGTCAAGAGATGTGTATCCTATATGTGTCTCTTCTGGTTACCCAGTGGTTGGGATGTGCATTGCATAATTTAAAAGTTTTGCTAGCATGTCACAATATTGTATGGAATTAGTTTCATGAGAAATTGCAGTCCTTACTAGAGATGAGTGAGCACCAAAATGCTCGGGTGCTCGTTACTCGAGTCGAACTTTCAGTGATGCTCGAGAGTTCGTTTCGAGTAACGAACCCCATTGAAGTCAATGGGCGACTCAAGCATTTTTGTATATGACTGGTGCTCCGCTAAGGTTTTCATTTGTGAAAATCTTAGCAAATCACCAAAGTCATGTAAAAAACACAGAAATGGATAGGGCAGGCGAGGAGCAACATGCAGGGCTGCATTTTGGGCTCCGAGGTCTTACTATTAAGCCACAATAGTGGCAAGAGTGAGACACACCCCCCCCCCCCCTGTCAGCATAAAGATCATTCTCCTCTGCCATAGCTGTAACAGCTGTGGCAGAGAAGAACGATGTTAGCCCATTGAATTCAATGGAGCCGGCAATACAGCCGGCTCCATTGAAAGCAATGGGCTGCCGGCGAGCGCGGGATGAATTTTCGGGTAGGGCTTAAAAATATAAGCCCTTACCTGAAAATCATCCTAAAATGTGTAAAAATAAAAAAAAAATTATGTCAGCATTAAGATCGTTCTCCTCTGCCACAGCTGTAACAGCTGTGGCAGAGAAGAACGATGTTAGCCCATTGAATTCAATGGAGCCGGCAATACAGCCAGCTCTATTGAAAGCAATGGGCTGCCGGCAAGCGCGGGATGAATTTTTGGGTAGGGCTTAAAAATATAAGCCCTTACCTGAAAAAGAAAGATTTTAGTGTAAAAAAGAATAAAAATGCAGGCATTCTCTTCAATGGAGCCGCTGCTGCTGCCGGCGACTCCATTGAAGACAATGGTCTGCTGACACACCTGAATTCTTTTTCAGGGAAGGGCTTTACATATAAGCCATTCCCTGGAAATGAATTAAAAGTGATTTAAAAAACAAAAAAAAATAGATACTCACCTCTCTTCAGCTGCCGGGGCACAGCCGCGTCTTCTCCTGCTGTCCCCTGCACTGTGGTGCTGAACTGCTGTCATTCAGCTGAGAGCTGCTCTGAGCCAATCAGAGGCAGCATTCACTCACCCATTCATGAATTCATGAATGGGTGTGAGTGAGATCTGCCTCTGATTGGTCAGGCTGTGACCAATTAGAGGCAGCTCATTCAGCAGGCGGGGATTTTAAATCCCTGGCTGCTGAATACTACTCACAGCTGTTCAGAGCAGTTCAGGAGAACTGCCAGCTGGCCGCAGCTGAACTCTGTCTGCCGGGACCAGGTGAGTATATATATATTTTTTATTTTTACACATTTCTAGATGAATTGCAGGGAAGGGCTTATATATTTAAGCCCTTCCCGAAAATTCATTGTGCGATCGCCGGCAGCCCATTGTTTTCAATGGAACCGGCTGTATTGCTGGCTCCATTGAATTCAATGGGTAACATCGTTCTGCCGGGACAAGATGAGTATATTTTTTTTTTAACTTTTTACACATTTTAGGATGATTTTCATCCCGCGCTAGCCGGCAGCCCATTGCTTTCAATGGAGCCGGCTGTATTGCCGGCTCCATTGAATTCAATGGTCAGTGATCGTTTAATCGAGACGAGCACCATGTGGTGCTCGTCTCGAGTAACGAGCATCTCGAGCACCCTAATACTCGAACGAGCATCAAGCTCGGATGAGTATGCTCGCTCATCTCTAGTCCTTACCCAAATCAAATCTAAGGTAATGGTGAATATATCTGTATTTGAGACTAGATAAGGAACATAGAAGATAGGTGGCAATAGATAATGTTCTTGATTCTATGTGTCCCTTTGCAGCTGCCTTCACACAGGGCTAGCTGCAGGTTTATATAGATCAGTGGGTCCCCCTTTTGTTTTACATCATTTACCACACAGTTGCTTGATATAGCAAAGCATTATTGGCAACCAATGGTGTGCTATAGAAGGTTTTACCATGTGAATCTACAACTTCCAGTATGACCTGAACAATGGTAGGGATATGCTGAGCTTGTGTTTTAGTTTACAAGCTAGAATGCTGTGGACCTTACATATGGTGCAACATGAACTAGGAGACTCTGTGCTGCTATACATGTACATGTAGTTTAGAAATAAATACACTTGTTTACTGCAGATTTATCCTTCCTTTGCTCTGGGGAGATGTATATGTATTTGTCTATGTGGGATCACCCAGTGGTTATTATGCGAGTTGCTGCCTAGAATGTTGCGAATATATTGAATTTATATCATAAGAAGTTGGAGTCCTTATTGAAACTCACAAAAAGTGGAGTGTGGACACCTCTGTATATGGATGTATTCATACCCACACAGTCTAAGCCAAGTTACATATGCATAAGTACTTTCCTAAAACCTTTATGGAATTCTGTTAACATTGCGTTATTATTTCTCTGTCAGGTACCGAAGATGTTCAGAAAGGAGAAAGTGGTGAAATAGAATCATCAACGCACGCAGATCTTTCTAGAAGTAAGCAATATTTTTTTACTATAGGGTATTATTTACACTGCTATTGCACTGTCTGTTTCTACAAGATCCATGGCTAATATAATGAGTCCTTTATCATCCACTACGATCTATTTCCCCCCTAGAACGTGTAAGTGAAAAATCCTAAAAATTGTTAAAGAGCATCTGACACCTACTTTTAGCCCAATAAGCTAAGCTTATGGACTGAAATAGGTGAATTGCTTATGGGCTGAAATAGGTGAACATGGGAAGTTTTATATACTTTCCCTGTCATTCCCCTAGGGTCAGTGCTGAAAGCTCCGGCTCAATGCATTGAGCAGTGTGCTAAGTAGTCCGCTTATTATTAAATTAAAACGGGCATAGTGCTTGAGTGGCGGTTTTCACCGCTGACACCAGCGGAATGACAGGAAAGGTAAATATAACACTTACATCCCTGGACTGAGAGGGTCACCTACCTTCAGCCTATATTTTAACTTATAGGGCTAAAAGTTGGTAACAGACTTCTTAAGTTGTAAAACAATAGTTACCAATTTTTGATTACAGTACAATAAACATCACCAACAAAATGTTTTATGATTTGCATATAGAAATAAGGATAGCTCCAAATGTTATTAATCACTTAGTGACTGCCCATATGCAATGCCTTTTTATGGCAGTCACTGATGGGCTTTATTCTGATGCATTGCCGTTTAATGGTGCTACATCAGAATACTGACACGGATCCCCTGTGCTGATAGGAATGGGGAGGGACAACTGCCTAATGATAACCAGGCTCCAGCTCTATTGGCGTGGACCAGAGAATCCACCTAATTCAGTTGTTTAATCCTTTACATGATTATAACATGTGAATGGTTGACAGAAGTAAAGGGCTCCAAGTCTGCAAAATACAGTGGCCAATACGAGGCTTAGTCTCTAGCTGTGCCTCAAAGACCACTATAATAAACTGCAATATTGAAGAATCACAGTGTACTATACTAAAGATCAAATGCAGTGACATTCATGTCCCATAACAATTCTAAAAAGTTTAAAAAGCATAACAAAAGTAAAAAATATAAAAATAAAGATAAATAAAAAAATTCAAAGCCCCATTTTTCATCCGTTACTATGTGAAAAAAAAATCATTACAAATTTAGTATCGCCATGGTTGTAATGACCCGTGTAAAAAAGTTAGTACATTACTTGAGCTGCATGGTGCATGCCATGAAAAACAAATAAAAGTATGATGAAGATAAGTAATTTCGCATATCTCGCCTGCCAAAAAATGATACCATTAAAAAGTATAACTCGTCCTGCGAAAAAAAACACCTCACACAGCACCATTGATAAAATTAAATAAATGTTATGGGTCTTTGAATGCAAGTATATAAAAAAATACATATTTTATTAAAAAATTGTATACAAGTAGAAATATAATAATTATTTATAAATTTGGTATTGATTTAATAGTACAGGCTTGCAGAATAAAAAAACAAACTGTAGAAACTTGGAATTGCTGGAATTGAGTGGACCCAGAGAATAATAAAAGAAAAGCTATGGCAGATTTTTTTCTCCCAAATCCCCTCCCCTCAAAACAAATAAAAATATATAATAGAAGTTATATAATACATTTAATGTACCTAACAATAATGTCATTAAAAAATACAAGCTGTCCTGCAAAAAACATATGACTATGTTGATCGAATAAACAAAAAGTAATGGGTCTAGGAATGAAATGACCAAAAAAACCCACAAAAAACTGAAAAATTGGTTGGTCATTACGGCCCATATTAAGGAGTTAAAGGGGTTGTATACAATTAGAAAAACATGGACGCTATCTGCCAGCAATAGTGTGACTCCTATACATGGGTATTGCAGCTCAGTCCCATTGAACTAAATTAGACTGAGCTGCAATTGCAATACCGCATATAGCCTGTGGACAAGAGTGGCGCTGTTTTTTGAAAGAAAGTAGTCATGGTTTTCTAATCCTGAATAACTCCTCCAATGTTACTGGTAAGTTGGTTTCCGTAACACCTGTTTAGTTTAATGGTGATACTACGCACATGTGGCTTACTCTCCCATGAAGAAGAAAACTAAAACGAGAAGGCGGCATCACATGCAAGCCCTACAGGCAGAGACTAGGGAGACTGAGGAGGAAGTGCAGCATGCAGGATGCCCTACTGCTCAAGTAACAGATAGCCGTGGCTGTCAAGCACCATGATGCATGTATCAACTGCAACATGCAGAAAAAAGTAAAAACTAAATACCCTCCTTCCTCTTAACTCCCTCATGCATTACCAGAGCTTTCCCCTGGAAAAGATAGAATCACTCATAACCATTGCTTCACAAATTCCTTTGCCTATACACCTACATATAAATGGCTTGTATTAAGAGATTTTGACAGTGGGTTAGGCTGGGAATATTCAGAGTAATCCATAATTTAATAATTGCTAGTTTAGCAAAAACAATGGCTTTAGGATTGTTAATTTAGTATCGACAGGAGAACCCATCCAAGAAACAAACTAGTGAAACACAGAGATAATTGGGGTATAAGGAAACTGGACTGCATACAATTTCTCCAATTTATCTGTTATGATGCTTGACAAAGAGCAGAAGACCAAGCCAAGTTCCACTCCTGTCTGTTGTTGATCAATTCTTGACAGATGTTTCCCTTAGACCAACTAACAATATATTTGTGGCATGTTTTTTCTACCCTGTTCCTATATAACCATGTTGAATTTTCATTGCTCCCCAGTACTGCTACTTGTAGTTGACATATGGATAGTATTTTTCTATGAGAACCTAAATATAATGTTAGTTCTGTAAACTTGGACAGGGTTTTTTTTAGGAACTTCCAATCATGTTAGAACAAAATATTAGTTTTAGATGCTTGTATAGAAATGTAGATGTATTTGTGTTACCTATCTAATGTAACATTCTTAAATTATCGGGTACACAGATTCTGACATACGACTTGTTGGTGGGACAAGTCCTAATGAAGGAAGAGTTGAAGTTTTTCATGCTGGACGTTGGGGTACCGTCTGTGATGATTATTGGGATAACGCAGATAGTCAAGTGGTGTGCAGGATGCTGGGATATTCAGGCGTTGCTATCAACATTAGTGAGCAAAGGTTTGGTGAAGGTAACAATTTTATGTTAAGGATTTCTCATTAAATTGTCATTTTGATAATAAGCTTTTTTGCTTCTGCAATAGAAAGTCAATTTCTATCCATGTATGGTTTGGTTTTTGCCTAAATTACTACAGCAGAAACCTGTCATTACAGGGAGCAAACTGATGCTGGATTTAAATATGGTCATTGAATTCAGTGAACAATAATTTAAAAAAATGATATTCATGCTTCAACTATTAAGGCCTCATCTCCACGGGAAGGTCGGATTCCGCATGCGGGAGCCTGCAGTGGAATCCGACTCTACTCGTGGCCGAGGACTTTGTGAATATGTCCTGGTGTTCTTTTTTCTCTACTGTGGATGTGTACGGAAGTGCAGGCCAGCGCAAATGCGCAGTAGTTTTTTTTCTTTTCAAGCTC
The DNA here is from genome assembly GCF_035609145.1 of Eleutherodactylus coqui. Classification (NCBI taxonomy): domain Eukaryota; kingdom Metazoa; phylum Chordata; class Amphibia; order Anura; family Eleutherodactylidae; genus Eleutherodactylus; species Eleutherodactylus coqui. The sequence continues at coordinate 93,391,429 of NC_089843.1, read as the reverse complement.
CTGCTTTGCCGCAGAATCCGCGGCCCGTCCGCAATATATATTGACTTTAATGGAAGCCGTCTGCACGGAATGCACACTAAAATGGAGCATGCTGCAATTTGTTTTCTTCATCAAAAGGTCCACAAAATAAATCTGCATGCTTTAATTCAGCTGCGGACTCCCATGCTTCCCTATCGTCGGCAACCGCAAATCAAATCCGCCCGTTTACATCGGTCGTTGACACGTTAGATAGCAGCAACACAAGCAACTCTCTGATTTGAAAATTAATTATGTCTCTCGTATACTGGTATAATCAAAATTATAATTCCTGTAATGCAGAAGTTATTTGGTTAATAAACCTGTAGGGCTGCAGGAAATTGATATTTCCTAACTGTTGATTTGAACACATCACTCAATTCAGAGACCATTTACAGGTGGTGTATTTTATGAATGGACTAGACACAAGTTGATGGAATATGTTGATGTGAAAGCTCAAATCAGTGGTCAATTCAGAAAATGTAAGCAGCTCTAAAAAAGGATTGCCTTATGCAAACTATTATTTTTGGCAAGTCGGGGGTATTGAGCTCATGAAACTGCCATCTTTCCTTTACTAGATGAGTGTCAGCACACCAGAAAGCCACATTCAGGCCAGAAGAGAAGTGAAACTTGGAGTCAGCTCTTTTATTGCAGAACCTCAGCAGCAATAATGCAGTCTTCACACGTTGTTAATTGTCAAAGTGTACACGATACACGAACAAGACCATGGCCATCTGGCCATTAAATACCATTGGCTTTTTAGTCCTGTCTGCTATACAGGCCTAGTGCCTTAACACATGGCATCATAATGTCCATAAACAATGCCCAATTTTTTGCCCAGTTGGTTTTGTAGACTGCAGAATACTTGAATGGGACTACTTGCAACTGGACAATCATACAAGCAGCAGTCCATTTGCAGAAAACCCTGCCATGGCTCCTGTCGCTTGTCTCTCATAGCATCAGTAGTTTGTTCTTTTTGTTCTCCAGATAGAACAGCATTTTGGACCTCTGCAACACAGTCCATTGGCAAGAACACTTCCTGTTGTGCTCTTATAGACTCATGGTCAGCTCTCAACCGCTCCAAGAGTTTTCCATTTGCCTCTTTTGGTTTAGCAAAGAATTTTTCACTGTCTTCTTTTTGCTTAGCCATTGCCTCTCTCTACTTGTCATTGGCATCTTGCTGCATTCATGTTGTACAGCCTATATACTTAATTTAGCATGTGGACAGAATCAATATGTAATCCGTAAATATGCAGCCAATCAGACTTTATCGTGCCAAAATGCATCTATTAATGAATTCATCAGTTGTAGAACGGACCATGTAATATATTGTATTTTTTGCACGTTTTGCCAAATTAACTATATAGGTTATACAACAGGAATACTCAAAACTAGAACGATGAAACAACTTTCACAGCAGGAGAGAATAAGGTACTGTTTGCATAATCGAGAACAGTGGTGTACAGAGAGCACCCCCTAACAGATATTAAAATGGAAGCTACAGATATCCAAAAATCAATGTCCTGACATGATTAGCTTTGCAGAGAATATGAGTTGTGATTTAGAAGATTTTTTTTTAAAGCTGGCCAACTCGCACAACTTATCTATTGTATTAAGTCTTATTACTGAGGGATGAAGGGCTTGGTGTTTGCTTTCCTTTTTCCTCATTACATAATCCTTAGAACAGAGACGTAACTTGAAGCTCTTGGGCCCCAATGCAAAACCTGTAACAGGGCCCCCAACTATAATGCTTTATTCATAGTACTGGGCTCCCTATATGTAGAAGAGAGGCCTTATGGGCCCCCTAAGGCTCCTGGGCCCGGGTGCAACCGCATCCCCTGCATCCTCTATAGTTACGCCCCTACAATAGAATGATTTCTCACCCACAGGTTACTTAACAATTTAGTTTCTTTGACAAAATAAATGCCTAAAAAGCTTCTTGTCACCTAGCAGCCAAAGGGGTAGGATTAACAAAATCTGGGCCCCTTTCTGCTAGAGCCCCATAACAGCCACATGGTATGCTTTTTTGGAATATATGCTTTTATCAAGTACATCCCTGGAAATAATTTTTCACTTGGCTGTAGCTGATAGGAATGTCCTTGTGTGATCATCTAGCCTGAATAACTGAATGATTGTTTCCATGCAGGTACTGGACCAATATGGATGGATGATGTTGCCTGTTTAGGAACTGAAAGCTCCATCAAGGATTGTAAATTCTCTGGCTGGGGCGGAGGAGACTGCGGTCATAGTGAAGATATCGGAGTCCGTTGTATTGTATGGCCAAATATCTTTTTTTTCAATTTACATTTTACTGTTTCTATTTTACAGATGTAGCATTGCTTAAAATGGATGTGCTAACTTTTCACAAGTTATCTCATCTTAAGTAGAGATGAGCGAACGCGTTCGTCCGAGCTTGATATTCGTGCGAATATTAGGGTGTTCGGGATGTTCGTTATTCGTAACGAACACCATGCGGTGTTCTGGTTACTTTCACTTCCTTCCCTGAGACGTTAGCGCGCTTTTCTGGCCAATTGAAAGACAGGGAAGGCATTACAACTTCCCCCTGCAACGTTTAAGCCCTATACCACCCCCCTGCTGTGAGTGGCTGGCGAGATCAGGTGTTCGCCTAATATAAAAGTCGGCCCCTCCCGCGGCTCGCCTCAGATGCGGTGTGAGTTAGATGAGGGACAGTGCTGTTTATACCGGAGCTGCTGTAGGGAAAGAATTGGTAGTTAGTGTAGGCTTCAAGACCCCCCAAAGGTCCTTATTAGGGCCACTGATAGCTGTGTGTTGGCTGCTGTTAGCAGTGGCATTTTTTTTTTCTCAAAATCGGCTCTGCAGAGCGTTGCACCTGGCATTAGGGACAGAAGTGCTGCATAGGCAGGGAGAGTGTTAGGAGTGAGTGTAGCCTGCAAGAACCTCAACGGTCCTTTCTAGGGCCATATTTATCCGTGTGCAGTACTGTCCAGGCTGCTGTTAGCTGTGCTGCATTTTTTTTGGGCTTCTCAAAATCGCCTCTGCAGAGCATTCCACCCTCCATTGATACTGCAGGGAAAGAATTGTATAGGCAGGGCCACAACACAGTTATTATTCATAGAATATACGCAGTGCTGCCTTTTGGTGGAAAAACAAGTGGAAACAAATCTATTTGTCCAGCCTCTGTCCGTCCTTACGGGCGGTGGACACGTGTGAGCTGCGTGAAAAACATTGCTAAATCATACGCACCCAGCTACGCTTTACTGCTGGCTTCGCCATTTGCTTTCCTTAATTGGGAAAAAAAATACCTGCTCTGCCAGAGTTATAATAACTCTGCTACCCTCACGTTCTGTGACACATTAGCAGGGACACAGCACAGTTATTAAACTTCTCATGTTCATAGAATATACGCAGTGCTGCCTTTTGGTGGAAAAACAAGTGGAAACAAATCTATTTGTCCAGCCTCTGTCCGTCCTTACGGGCGGTGGACACGTGTGAGCTGCGTGAAAAACATTGCTAAATCATACGCACCCAGCTACGCTTTACTGCTGGCTTCGCCATTTGCTTTCCTTAATTGGGAAAAAAAATACCTGCTCTGCCAGAGTTATAATAACTCTGCTACCCTCACGTTCTGTGACACATTAGCAGGGACACAGCACAGTTATTAAACTTCTCATGTTCATAGAATATACGCAGTGCTGCCTTTTGGTGGAAAAACAAGTGGAAACAAATCTATTTGTCCAGCCTCTGTCCGTCCTTACGGGCGGTGGACACGTGTGAGCTGCGTGAAAAACATTGCTAAATCATACGCACCCAGCTACGCTTTACTGCTGGCTTCGCCATTTGCTTTCCTTAATTGGGAAAAAAAATACCTGCTCTGCCAGAGTTATAATAACTCTGCTACCCTCACGTTCTGTGACACATTAGCAGGGACACAGCACAGTTATTAAACTTCTCATGTTCATAGAATATACGCAGTGCTGCCTTTTGGTGGAAAAACAAGTGGAAACAAATCTATTTGTCCAGCCTCTGTCCGTCCTAACGCCTGTGGACACGTGTGAGCTGCGTGAACAACATTGCTAAATCAGACGCACCCAGCTACGCTGTACTGCTGGCTTCGCCATTTGCTTTCCTTAATTGGGAAAAAAAATACCTGCTCTGCCAGAGTTATAATAACTCTGCTACCCTCACGTTCTGTGACACATAAGCAGGGACACAGCACAGTTATTAAACTTCTCATGTTCATTGAATATACGCAGTGCTGCCTTTTGGTGGAAAAAAACTGAAAACAAATCTATTTGTCCAGCCTCTGTCCGTCCTAACGCCTGTGGACACGTGTGAGCTGCGTGAACAACATTGCTAAATCAGACGCACCCAGCTACGCTGTACTGCTGGCTTCGCCATTTGCTTTCCTTAATTGGGAAAAAAAATACCTGCTCTGCCAGAGTTATAATAACTCTGCTACCCTCACGTTCTGTGACACATTAGCAGGGACACAGCACAGTTATTAAACTTAGATTATTCATTCACTAGAGGCAGTGGGGCCTTTCGTTTTCCAAAAAGGGAAAAAATTATATTTGGCCTGCAGTCTTGCGCCAATTTATTTCCTGCCTGTGAAATCAAATCACTGGTAATACAGCATGCTGAGGGGTAGGGGTAGGCCTAGAGGACGTGGACGCGGCCGAGGACGCGGAGGGCCAAGTCAGGGTGTGGGCACAGGCCGAGCTCCTGATCCCGGTGTGTCGCAGCCGACTGCTGCGCGATTAGGAGAGAGGCACGTTTCTGGCGTCCCCACATTCATCGCCCAATTAATGGGTCCACGCGGGAGACGGTTATTAGAAAATGAGCAGTGTGAGCAGGTCCTGTCCTGGATGGCAGAAAGTGCTTCGAGCAACCTATCGTCAACACGCAGTTCTGCGCCGTCCACTGCTGCAAATCCGAATCCTCTGTCTGCTGCTCCTCCTTCCTCCCAGCCTCCTCACTCCACTACAATGACACCTGCTCAGGAGCGGGAACACTCCCAGGAACTGTTCTCGGGCCCCTGCTCAGATTGGGCAGCAGCGGTTCCTCTCCCACCAGAGGAGTTTATAGTCACTGATGCCCAACCATTCGAAAGTTCCCGGGGTCCGGGGGATGAGGCTGGGGACTTCCGCCAACTGTCTCAACAACTTTCTGTGGGTGAGGAGGACGATGACGATCAGACACAGTTGTCTTGCAGTGAGGTAGTAGTAAGGGCAGTAAGTCCGAGGGAGCAGCGCACAGAGGATTCGGAGGAAGAACAGCAGGACGATGAGGTGACTGACCCCACCTGGTGTGCAACGCTTACTCAGGAGGACAGGTCTTCAGAGGGGGAGTCAAGGGCATCAGCAGGGCAGGTTGCAAGAGGCAGTGCGGTGGCCAGGGCCAGGGGTAGAGGCAGGGCCAGACCGAATAATCCACCAAGTGTTTCCCAAAGCGCCCCCTCGCGCCATGCCACCCTGCAGAGGCCGAGGTGCTCTAAGGTCTGGCAGTTTTTCACAGAGACGCCTGACGACCGACGAACAGTGGTGTGCAACCTTTGTTGCGCAAAGCTCAGCCGGGGAGCCAACACCAACAGCCTCACCACCACCAGCATGCGCAGACATATGATGGCCAAGCACCCCACAAGGTGGGACGAAGGCCGTTCACCGCCTCCGGTTTGCACCCCTGCCTCTCCCCCTGTGCCCCAACCTGCCACTGAGATGCAACCCCCCTCTCAGGACACAGGCACGACCGTCTCATGGCCTGCACCCACACCCTCACCTCCGCTGTCCTCGGCCCCATCCACCAATGTCTCGCACCGCACAGTCCAGCCGTCGCTAGCGCAACTGTTGGAGCGCAAGCGCAAGTACGCCGCCACGCACCCGCACGCTCAAACGTTAACCGTCCGCATCGCAAAATTCATCAGCCTTGAGATGCTGCCGTATAGGGTTGTGGAAACGGAGTCCTTCAAAAGTATCATGGAGGCGGCGGCCCCGCGCTACTCAGTTCCCAGTTGCCACTACTTTTCCCGATGTGCCGTCCCAGCCCTGCACGACCACGTCTCCCGCAACATTGTACGCGCCCTCACCAACGCGGTTACTGCCACGGTCCACTTAACTACGGACACGTGGACAAGCACAGGCGGGCAGGGCCACTACATCTCCCTGACGGCACATTGGGTGAATTTAGTGGAGGCTGGGACAGAGTCAGAGCCTGGGACCGCTCACGTCCTACCCACCCCCAGAATTGCGGGCCCCAGCTCGGTGCTGGTATCTGCGGAGGTGTATGCTTCCTCCACTAAAGCACCCTCCTCCTCCTCCTCCTCCTCTGTCTCGCAATCAAGATGTGTTAGCAGCAGCATGTCGCCAGCAGTCGGTGTCGCGCGGTGTGGCAGCACAGCGGTGGGCAAGCGTCAGCAGGCCGTGCTGAAACTACTCAGCTTAGGCGATAAGAGGCACACGGCCCACGAACTGCTGCAGGGTCTGACAGAGCAGACCGACCGCTGGCTTGCGCCGCTGAGCCTCCAACCGGGCATGGTCGTGTGTGACAACGGCCGTAACCTGGTGGCGGCTCTGCAGCTCGGCAGCCTCACGCACGTGCCATGCCTGGCCCACGTCTTTAATTTGGTGGTTCAGCGCTTTCTGAAAAGCTACCCACGCTTGTCAGACCTGCTCGTAAAGGCGCGCCGGCTCTGCGCACATTTCCGCAAGTCCCACACGGACGCTGCCACCCTGCGCACCCTGCAACATCACTTTAAGCTGCCAGTGCACCGACTGCTGTGCGACGTGCCCACACGGTGGAACTCTACGCTCCACATGTTGGCCAGGCTCTATGAACAACGGAGAGCTATAGTCGAATACCAACTCCAACATGGGCGGCGCAGTGGGAGTCAGCCTCCTCAATTCCTTTCAGAAGAGTGGGCCTGGTTGGCAGACATCTGCCATGTCCTTGGTAATTTTGAGGAGTCTACCCAGGTGGTGAGCGGCGATGCTACAATCATTAGCGTCACCATTCCTCTGCTATGCATCTTGAGAAATTCCCTGCAAACCATAAAGGCAGCTGCTTTGCGCTCGGAAACGGGGGCGGGGGAAGACAGTATGCCGCTGGATAGTCAGGGCACCCTCCTGTCTATTTCTCAGCGCGTACAGGAGGAGGAGGAGGAGCATGAGGAGGATGAGGAGGAGGGGGAAGAGACAGCTTGGGCCGCTGCTGACGGTACACCGGCTGATTGCCTGTCATCCTTTCAGCGTGTATGGCCTGAGGAGGAGGAGGAGGAGGAGGAGGATCCTGAAAGTGATCTTCCTAGTGAGGACAGCCATGTGTTGCGTACAGGTACCCTGGCACACATGGCTGACTTCATGTTAGGATGCCTTTCTCGTGACCCTCGCGTTGCACGCATTCTGGCCACGACGGATTACTGGGTGTACACACTGCTCGATCCACGGTATAAGGAGAACCTGCCCACTATGATTCCCGAAGAGGAAAGGGGTTCGAGAGTGTTGCTATACCACAGGACCCTTGCGGACAAGCTGATGGTAAAATTCCCAGCCGACAGCGCTAGTGGCAGAAGGCGCAGTACCGAGGGCAAGGTAGCAGGGGATGTGCGTAGATCGAGCAGCATGTACATCCCAGGCAGTGCAACAGTCTTTAAGGGCCTGGCCAGCTTTATGGCTCCCCACCAAGACTGTGTCACCGCTCCCCAGTCACGGCTGAGTCGGCGGGAGCACTGTAAAAGGATGGTGAGGGAGTACGTAGCGGATCGCACGACCATCCTTGGTGACGCCTCTGCCCCCTACAACTACTGGGTGTCGAAGCTGGACACGTGGCCTGAACTCGCGCTGTATGCCCTGGAGGTGCTTGCTTGTCCTGCGGCTAGCGTCTTGTCGGAAAGGGTGTTTAGTGCGGCTGGGGGAATCATCACAGATAAGCGTAGCCGCTTGTCAACCGACAGTGCCGACAGGCTAACACTCATCAAGATGAACAAAGGCTGGATTTCCCCAGACTTCTGTTCTCCACCAGCGGACAGCAGCGATACGTAAGCAATACGTAGGCTGCACCCGCGGATGGAAGCTACGTTCTCTCTCACCATCCAAAACGGGGACATTTCTGCTTCATCAATCTGTGTCTAATATTCCTCCTCCTCCTCCTGCTCCTCCTCCTGAAACCTCACGTAATCACGCTGAACGGGCAATTTTTCTTAGGGCCACAAGGCTCAGTCAAATAATTTTTCAGAACAATTTTTATAAGTTTCAATGCGCTTAAAAGCATTGGACCTTTAACTTGAACCAATTTTTCGTTACACTGGGCTGCCTCCAGGCCTAGTTACCACTTAAGCCACATTAACCAAAGCGATTAATGGGTTTCACCTGCCCTCTTGGCTGGCCATGGCCAATTTTTTGGATGTACATTAGTACTGTTGATACAGCAATTTTTGTGGGCCCTCGCCTACAGTGTAATCAAATTAATTTTTAGCCCACCTGCATTACAGCTGACGTTACCTCAGCTGTGTTGGGCAATGCAATGGGATATTTTTATGTACCGCCGGTGGGTTCCAGGGAGCCACCCATGCTGTAGGTGCACACGGAGTTTTTAATACATCTGTACACTTCTAAAGAACCCCAGTCTGACTGGGGCATGCAGTGTGGGCCGAAGCCCACCTGTATTACGCACGACATTACTACCTCAGCTGTGTTGGGCAATGCAATGGGATATTTCTGTGTACCGCCGCTGGCTTCCTGGCACCCACCCAGGCAGTGGGTCCACAGGGAATTATAAATGCATCTGTTTCCACTTATAAAGAAACCCAGTCTGACTGGGGCATGCAGTGTGGGCCGAAACCCACCTGCATTAACCCTTTCCAGTCCACTGTGTGACCTGTGAAGACATTAGGGTTTAAGGCTGTACAGCTCCGTTGTTGGTAGACGTCCGTCGGGGTTCTCTTACTGTATATTGCCAGCCTCTCTGCTGTCGGAGCCTATCCTACGTGTCAGCTCATGCAGTACTGGCTTTAGCCAGCATATAGCGCCGTTGTATAACGGCAGAAAAAGAGTAAGCCCCCTAGGAAAACCATATACAAATTGGATTGGAAAGGGTTAAGCACAACATTACTACCTCAGCTGTGTTGGGCAATGCAATGGGATATTTCTATGTACCGCCGGTGGCTTCCTGGCACCCACCCATGCTGTAGGTGCACACGGAGTTTTTACTACATCTGTACACTTCTAAAGAACCCCAGTCTGACTGGGGCATGCAGTGTGGGCCGAAGCCCACCTGCATTAAGCACGACATTACTACCTCAGCTGTGTTGGGCAATGCAATGGGATATTTCTGTGTACCGCCGGTGGGTTCCAGGGAGCCACCCATGCTGTGGGTCGACAGGGACTTCACAATAGGGAGTTGTACCTGCCTGTGTCTATGAATTAAAAAGCCCGGTCTGACTGGGGCATGCAGACACCTTGACAGAATGAATAGTGTGTGGCACATAGGTTCCCCATTGCTATGCCCACGTGTGCAGCTCCTGATGGCGGTGGCACAGGATTCTATTTCTCATTGCTTCTGTACAGCATTGTGGGCTATCGCTCCGCCACTTTTAAAGAGGGTCGCTGCCTAGCCGTGCCAACCTCTGCAGTGTGTGCCTGCGGTCCCTCGTCATGGCAGACGCAATTCTAAATAGACATGAGCGTGGTGTGGCATGAGGGCAGCTGAAGGCTGCCCAGGGACACTTTGGTGTGCGCTGTGGGGGGGAGGGGGGGCGGTTGGTCAGCATGTAACCCAGGAGAAGTGTCAGTGGAGTGTCATGCAGGCAGTGATTGTGCTTTGTTGGAGGTAGTGTGGTGCTTAGCAAAGGTATGCCATGCTAATGAGGGCTTTTCAGAAGTAAAAGTTGTTGGGAGGGGGGGGGGCCCACTCTTGCCGGTATTGTGGCTTAATAGTGGGACCTGTGAACTTGAGATGCAGCCCAACATGTAGCCCCTCGCCTGCCCTATCCGTCACTGTGTCATTCCCATCACTTTCCTGAATTGCCCAGATTTTCACACATGAAAACCTTAGCGAGCATCGGCGAAATACAAAAATGTTCTGGTCGCCCATTGACTTCAATGGGGTTCGTTGTTCGAAACGAACCCTCGAGCATCACGGGAAGTTCGTTACGAATAACGAACACCCGAACATTTTGGTGTTCGCTCATCTCTAATCTTAAGCCATGGATAAGCTATTATCTTAACACAACAAAAAGTATAGAAGTGCTATTGAAAGGGCACATAAACTGTAGCTCAGAACACTACATTACAAATTCATTCACTTACATTGATGTTGTATGATTTATCAGTATGTTTGTGGGTAGTTACAGAGAAACGGTACAATCATAACACTGTAATCACATCTCTACTCATTTAAAAATTGGAATATACACTTGTACGCAGCTAGCTGCTCGTGGCCACCAGCACTGCGCTTTCGATAGCAACGCTATGGAAAGCTTCAGAGAGAGTGATCCACAGGCGATTTATCGCTCACGGATCATTTCCCGTGGACAGGCAGCCTTAGGGCTCTTACCCACTTGCGTTTTTTTAATTCTGCGATATGTGTTAAAAAAACGCAAGTGTGTGGGAGCCCTTAGAACGAGACCTCCTCCCCAAGTTATCTAACAGTATAGTTCCTTTGGCAAGAAGAAAATTTCAAAGGTTCTTGCCATGCCTAAGCAAATGGGGTAGGATTAACAAAATCTGGGCTCCTTTCTCCCAAAGACACCCCAATCGGCCACATGGTATTGCCTCTATGGTATAAATACTGTTGCTCAACTATGTACTTGGTAGGGACCATTGTTGTCTTTGTATTAGCTGATATGAATGGCTTTGCTGTGTGATAACAGAGACTGGAAAACTGAATGATTGTTTTTATAAAGGAACTGGACTAATATGTAATGATGATATTGACTGTTTAGGAACTGAAACCTCCATCAAAGAGTACAGATGTGCACATTTTGCTATTTCTAATTTGAAGATATAACAAAGTTTAAATTGAATGTGGTAACTTTCTCAAAGTTATTCTATCTAAAGCAAATGAAAAGCTATTATCTTAATACAACAAATGCTATTAAGGAGACATTGAAATGACAAAAACTGTAGCACAGAACATTTTCTTAACATCCTAATTCAAGACGAACTTTGGTACAAGTCAATCCATTTACTTACATTGATGCTATACAACTTACTAGAGTTGAGCGAACGTACTCTGCCGAGCTTGATGCTCATTCAAGTATTAGCGTACTCAATGGTGCTCATTACTTGAACGAGCATCAAGCCGTGTTTGACCCCGCCCCAGTTTTTGGCTCCTCACTGCTGTGACGTGCCTTTTTTGGCCCCTCCCCACCGCAGCGCACGTCAATGACGAATTTTTTGGCTGGCTGGCTGGCTGGGGGAGAGAGAGAGAGAGAGAGAGAGAGAGAGAGAGAGAGAACGAACCAAGAAATAAAAAGCTCGGCATCCGGGATCCCACATACAAAAATGCTCAAGTCTCCCATTGTAGTCAATGGAGTTCGTTACTCCAGTAGAGCTCTCGAATTTTCCGAAAAGCTCGACTCGAATATCGCGGACCCGAGCATTTGGGTGCTCGCTCATCTCTACAACTTACCAATAAACTTATGGTTTGTTACAGAGAAATGGTGCAATTATAATTTTGTAATCATGTTTTACACTTTCTAGAATTGTAACATAAAATAGCTAGTTGCAGGCTTGTGTAAGTCTTGTATGAGGAGCTGTTATTTCTAACTGAAGACACAGAATAAATGGTACTAAATCTTGAAGCCTAAATTTGTTTTGAAGCAAATAACACTGCAAAATGCCACCCCAATGCTAAACTGCTCTATATTTATTCCCCATATGAAAAGGGTCAGAAAAGGGAAAATGGTGAAACAGCAACAGTAACACAAGCAACTCCTTCAGCATTCTCTTCTGGAACAAGGAGTAAGTACATTTTTAAAAAAAATGTAGGTTAACAATAGAATTTACACTGGCATTATGACATCCATTTCTACAAGATCCATTGCTGATTTAATGAGTACTATATAATTCATTTTTCCCCATGAGCACGTAAATGTGAACACATCTTGAGGGCTCGGTCAGATGATCAATTTTTTTAGTACATGAACAGGTGCCCTAAGAATATTGCATGTAACAAATTGCATGATCGGGTAAAATTTCTAAGCGCAGAAGAGCTGATCTTTATGTGCTTGAAATTTGCCCATTCCCTGGAGCAGAAAGAGAGAGAGAAGAAGCCCTACAGGGCATTGCGATTGCCCCAGAGCAGGGAGAGATGGAGCGAACCTATGGGGGATTTTCTCATAGCAGGGAGAGATGGAGCGGGGCTATGGGTTAATCCCCTATTGCTCTGGCCTCTCCCCCATAGATCCGCTTCATTTCACGGCCTTGAGATATCCCCTTAACGCAAAGAGTGGACAGGACTTCAAAGAGTGGGCAGGACTATAGGGATTCTCCCTCTAGCCCCACTCCCTTCTCCCACGCTCTCGGGGAAAGCCCTTGGCGGAAGCCTTGTAACGCCGTCCTTCTCTGTCCCTCCTAAAAGGAATTCCCTTGGAAAGAGAGTGGGAGGGAGTCTCCTACTGCCCCCGCTGCTGGGCATTTGCCCAACAGGGCAGGAAGAATACCCTGCTGCTTACAGCAGGGCATTTAAAAGGTGCTGCCCAGAAGCACTTTTTGAATGTCCTGTTGTAAAATCCTGCTAGTCCCCGTGGGGATGAAGGGAACCCTCTTCCCCACAGCGACTAACAGGAGTTTACAGCGCGACACTTAAAATGTGCTTTCTGAGCAGCACGTTTTAAATGTCCTGCTATAAGTAGTGGAGAATCTATTCCCAGCGCCAGAGTTTCTATTAACTCCTGCTCCCATAGAAGTCAATGGAAGCTCCTGCACAGCGCAACACTATCCTATCTTTGTTAGGTGCACTCCGTTTAGCGCACCTAATTCTCTCATGTGAGTGCTTCTATAGGAACCCATTAGTTCTTTTAGAAGCGCTCTTTTTGAGCGCACATAAAAAACACTCTTCTGACCGAGCCCTAAAAATGCTATGTTGTAAACATTGTTTGGTCATGTTTGATTACAGTAAAGTAAACAGCAATATCAAAAGGTTTTAGGACCTAGTGACAGGATTTAGGATAAGTGCAACTGCTAATGAAGTATTGTACAAGATTAGAAAAACATGACTGCTTTCTTCCAGAAATAGTGCAGCTCCTTTCCATGAATATTGCACCTCACTGCCATGAAAATAAATCTATTGTATTTTTCAATGGTACCCTTTTCATAATATTTAAAAAAAAAAATTGAAGTGGGCGAAAATGGGAAAATAGAACGAAATTGCACCATTTGGGGAGGAGTAATTCTTATTCTTTATGGTACAATAAAATAATGTGTTCTCTTTATTCTATAGGTCAGTACAATTACAGTGATACTAGATTTAAATAGTTTTGTATAAAGTAATAAAGTTAAAAAAAATGATTGATTCTATTTAATTTTATTTTTCCATTGATGAAGCCGTGTGAGAGCTTGTTTTCTAGAAGGGCAACCTGTAGTTTATACCAATTTTTTTCTTGGAGATTCGGGGACCAAAAAAAGCACACATCTTCGATTGGGTATTTTTTTTGTCATGCAGTTAATCATGTGGGATTAATATTAGTTATATTTTAATAAATTGGACCTTTACGGATGCAGCGATGGACATTTTTAGATTTTTTTATTTTTTACATGTGTGTTTTTTATTGTAAATAAAAAGGTCTGATAATATTTATTTTTAATATATTTTTAAAATGTTTTAATTTACTTATTTTTATTTTTGTATTATTCCTCATAAGTAACTTGAAGTTGCAATTGTTTGATTGCTTAGGGTGCTTTCAGACAAGCGTGTGCGTACATAGGTGCACGCAAAACCACGTATCTATTATAACTATTGGTTCCCTATGGTGTGTTCACATGTCCATGTTTTACAGGTGTGCAAACGCACGTAACTGCAAAACATAAGACATGCATGCAACATAGGTGCGTGGTGCGCTCAATATTCCCCAGCGGGAAGTCCCCTTGTCACTGAACACTGTGACAGCACTGTCACAGTGTTTAGTGGCAAGGGGACTCCCCGTGGGGAGTAAAAAATCCCCTGCCATAACTGTCACAGCAGTGACAGCTGTCACAGAGGATTTCTTCATCTTCATCTGACCAATCACAGGCAGTGCTCAGCTGTCATTCAATGAATGGCTGAGCACTGCCTATGATTGGCTGAGGGCTCAGCCAATCAGATACAGCCCTTTCAGCAGGCAGGGATTTAAAATCCCCACCTGCTGAAAGAGATTCAGAGCAGTGCAGAGAGAAGACATGGCTGGACACGCCTGAGCCCTGGCAGCTGCTGAGAGGTGGGTATATTTTTTTTTATTTTTAACACATTCTAGGGCTTATATTTAAAGCCCTTCCCTGAAAATCCCTGCAAGGCTTGCCGGCAGCCCATTGCTTTCAATGGGGCTGCAAAAGCACTGGTCCCATTGAAAGCAATGGGGGAACATTGCGATCCTCTGCTACAGCTGTCACAGCTGTGACAGAGGATTCTTTACTCCCATTGGGGATGAAGAGATCCTCTGCCAGAGCTGTGGCAGGGGATTCATCACTCTTCATGGGGAGTCTCCTTGTCACTGAACACCATGGCCCCATTAAAAGCAATGCTGCATGGACTTGCATTTATGAGTGTTTGTGCATGTATGTGGGTGCTTGGTTTTGTGCGCACCTATGTACGCACATGCTTGCATGAATGTACCCTTATATAGTATAATGCAATACTAGTATTTCATTATACTGCATGTAAACATGTTAAAAATGTGCCATAGGCATGTCTTTTATAAGCAAACAATCATGGCAGACCTGTGGGCCTTCAGAAGGACCCAGGCTGCCAGGACACCCAGACAGCACCCCCATGATCTAATCATAGCGGGGTAATTTGGGACATTTAAATCTCAATTGATTGGAACATTTAAATGCCACTGTCAGAACTGACATTGGCATTTAAAGGTTAACAGACGTAATCAGAATTATCTCTGATCAAGGCTGTTCCGGGTGTGGTGCCGGCTGTCATAGACACCCAAAACCTAATGTGTGTGCAGCAGGTTCCGTTCCCAAGCCTGCTCCATGTACAGCATATGCTCTGGACAGCTGTAGACATTCTACCTGCCCTGGGCATATGCAGTTAGAATGTATATAGCTGTATGTATGATGGGAGGAGGTTAAGGATAATGTAATCACCTGACTTCTGTTGGAAATTATAATGATTCAGAGAAAGAAAAGGTATACAGCAGCACTCACAAGATATAGCTCCTCCGGGTGAGGTGGAAAGCAGATGCACGGCACTATAGTAGGTCTGAGCCAAATGATCCCATGCAGTCCAGAAGAAGTTAGAAGCAGTGGCAGCATAAACCGGAGTAAATAATAAAAAAGCAACCTATTTATTTCTTCATAGTCTTAAAATGGTAGGATACGTTTCGGCCCTTAATGAGCCTTTATCAAGCTTGATAAAGGCTCATTATGGGCCTAAACATAGCCTATTTAAGAAATATTTTTTAGCCCTTTACCCCTAAAAAGATTGAAAAAACTGAAATAAAATTCAGTGGGGTAAAAAAGACATTAAAAATAGCCCTATACATCACGTTAAAAAAATGCAGTCAAAATAATTTTGGTAGCTGAAAAAAAATAAGGCCGTAAAACTATCACCTGGGTAAAATGCCAAAAAAGAAACATCCTGATAAAGGCTCATTAAGGGCCGAAACGTAGGCTACCATTTTAAGACTATGGAGAAATAAAAAGGTTGCTTTTTTAATATTTACTCCGGTTTATGCTGCCACTGCTTCTAACTTCTTCTGGAAATTATAATAATGTCAATGATCTAACATACAATAATTATGTGAAATGATAATCTATGTTTCTATTGTGTCTGTTTCTTTTTTGCACACACTAGCTATCACTGGAAACATTTGAAATTATTATGAAATACCAATGAGCTTTTGTAGAATTTGTTTGGCCCTGATTAAAATAAAATTGCAGGTAAGATACTGTGGCTAAGCAAAAATGCTGATGCCCTTTGTCCTTACTTGTCCGACTGTACGTTCATACATTCACAAAAACATGTTCAAATGGTTAATATATTCAGATATTATTCAAATACAATGCCATAATTGGTGAGAAATGTGATCTGAATGAGTCTGAACATGATGTTGGTGCAGGATGGGATTTTTATAGAAATAGGTGCAGAAAATTCATAAATCAAGTGCCTGTTCTGTGGACAAACAGACCAGACAGCAGCGTCCAGATAGGAAGGTGACAATAACTTAATCATCAACTGCAACAGAATATGAAAGGTCTGAAAGAGGTCAAGATTGGTGTCCTCTTTCCAATGAGTGAGCGTTTTTTTCTTTTCGTTTTTTCATAAAAATTCAGAAATTGATTGTAAGAATGTTGCCATTCAATAGGTAAGGCTGCAGAGGTAGTGTTTCCATCTCCTTCAATGTGAAGTTTATAAAGTAGAGATAACAGACATCATAAAACTATCACACTTCTCAGCTCAGTGGACTGATTAAGTATTTATCTCTTTGCTCAGATTGTCTTGTGTTATTTTAAGTCTCAAATTTCTGTGTGTGAACATTTATTTAGATCAAGAGGGGTGTCCCTCCTCCCCTCTGTATTTGTATGGTTATATTTTTGTCACATACAAACCAGTTTCATTTTAGCCTGATGAATGGTCGATAAGAAGAACCTGAAAGCTTGCTGTAACATTATGTATTTTTGTTAGCCATTAAAAGGTATCATATGTACAAGATTACCTGGTTTCTCTTAGGGTTCAGTCAGACAAGCGTGGTTTACACGCTGCTAAGCAACGTGTAAACCATGCTGCTGACATGCAGTAAACTCTGCGCATGAATGAGCTGCCCCCAGCTCCACCAAGCAGCGCATTTACACATCCGTAGTGCGGGCTGTGTGCTTCCACGGCTCCCATAGTAGTCTTTGGTAAGCACACTGGACAGCACGCACCACGGAACTGACAGGCGAGTCGTCACTCGCTGTCTGTTCTTTTTTAGAAACGCAGATTCTGTGCTTCTAAAAAGGGTCCGTGTAAGTGCTTCCATAGCAACCTATTGGTTGCTATGGAAGTGTGATTTTACACGCTGCTGTAGCAGAGTGTAAAACATGCTCATCTGACTGAGCCCTTACTGAGAACAATCACACATATGGAAAAGAGTATCACAAAATACTATTCTTCCTCTAACCCCTTGATACTTTCTGAGGGCATTCCTCTGGAAAAGATGGAATCAGGTATATCCATTGTGTTGCAAATTTCATTTTTGTACATCCATATATTAAGGCTTATATTAAGAGATTTTGCCAATAGGTTAGGCTGGAAATATTCAGTCATCGATAGTTTAATAATCACTAGTGTAGCAAAAACAATGGCTTTAGTACTATTAATTTAGTATCGCCAGGAGTCATCCAAAAATCAAATTAACTTAAGTGGATAATTGCAGTATAAAGAAAGTAGACTACATATAATTCCTCTTACTTATCTGATATGATCTTCGATGTAATTAGTAAAAATAAAAGAAGACCACACCAGTTTCCACTCCTGTCAGTTGCTGATCAAAACCTAACAGCTATAGAACATGAAAAATGGTCACCCTTCTGGTAAAGCTCAGTTTTTGCAGCACTATGCAAATGGTAGGGCTGGAGGATGAAGCACATAAATCCAGACATCCATCATGCATTGTGTCTGTTTAGACTGATAGATTTTTGACAAATTATTTTAACACATCTTTTCTCTTGGACTAACTATATATGTGCAGCATATTTTTACCTCCTTGTTTGCAAAGCTGCTAATAAAACTTTCAAATTTCCATTGATACCCAGTAACTAATCTACTATTTGTACTTGACATATGGATACTTTTTTTCTATGAGAACCTAAATAAAATGTTAGTTCTATAAAAGAGTTGGATGGGGATTTTAGGAACTTTCAATCATGCTAGAACAAAATATTAGTTTTACATGCTTGTATAGAAGTGTAAGTATATGTGCATCAGTCATCTAATATAATGTTCTTAAATTATTCGTACCCAGATTCCAACATACGACTTGTTGGTGGAAAACGTCCTTATCAAGGAAGAGTTGAAGTTTTTCATGATGGACAATGGGGTACCGTGTGTAAGGATAAGTGGGATATAAGAGATGGTCGAGTGGTGTGCAAGATGCTGGCATATTCAGATGTTTTTTTGCCTGTTACTGATCTAAGGTTTGGACCAGGTAACAATTTTATGATAAGAATTTCTGATTAAACTAGCATTTTGATAATAAGTTTTTTTCTAGGGAATAAATCATATTCCAGAAAATTTCACTGATTTCTTCCAGATTGGTTATAATGAGAAGCTTCATGCATGAATATATGTATTTGATCTCACGGATGTTATCTGTCACCCCCCCCCCCCCCCCAAATACTCTTCTGATTTATTCAAAGGAAGTACAATACAAAATATAATGAACATGACCCACCAATTACATGCATGCCCCCGCAACATCATAACAACTCATGATTGGCCTAATATGCAATGATGCTAATGATTAACATATGTTTACGCCCCAGGTGTATGTTGCTATATGAACACGTAATTACTATATACCCATGCAGCATAGACCTTATTAATATTCCAATCTGAGAGAAGAAATGCAGTCAGAGATAAGAAGTTCCTCTCCTTGATAGCTAGCGCTGGGAAGATGCAGAGGGGTTAGCTTCAACATTGTACTTGTACGTACCAGGGCATAATATTGAGCTCATCAACCATTTAACTGCTAGCTATTTCCTATGAAGGTTGATTTTATATATATATATATATATATATTAATTTTTTTATTTTATATATATATATATATATATATATATATATATATATATATATATATATATATATATATATGTGTTTGCCCAGGCTGAAATAAGAAACACATTTATATTATTATTACTGTAACAGTTTCTTAGCTTCTATGATTGAGGCCTCAGTCACACGGGCGCATCAGCACCCGTACACCAGTGCTGATGCGCCCGTGTGACTGCAGGAAGGAGACGGACGTACCTAAAGACGGCCGTCTCTCTGCAGCGCCGGAGGAAAGAACACATGACCGGCAATGAAGCCGGTCACATGTTCTTTCCTCCGGCGCGGCAGGGAGACGGCCGTCTTTAGGTACGTCCGTCTGCTGGTGTCAGTCACACGGGCGCATCGGCACCGGTGTACGGGTGCCGATGCGCCCGTGTGACTGAGGCCTAAAGATAATTTCTATCAATGTATGATTAGGTAATTCTCAAAATGTCTGCTGCTACTAGAGGAAACAAACTGAGGATAGATTTATACATGGTCATTGAATTCAGAAAGTAATAATATTGATGCTTCAACTATTAAATTAAATAACAGCATCATAAGTAGCTTCCTAAATATGCAGTATTTGTAAAATGATAAAATTGAAATCACTTTAATGCAGAAGGTATATGGATAATAAACCTGCAAAGCTAAAGGAAATTGCTGTTTCCCAACTGCTGTTTTGTAGACAGCACTCAAAGAATCCAGTCACCATTTATAGATGGTGTAACTATTAACAGAAGTTAATGCAATGTGCTGATGTGACAGCTGAAATCAGCGGTCAATTCACAAAATGTAAGCACTGCAGCTATAAACAGGGCCCCTGTTATGCAAACAATGCCTTTGGGTAGCCGTTCACCTGTGTATTACCCCACATTCTCACTCCCGCAACTCACCACTCCCCCGCGCCGGCAGTCGAACCTTTTCTTCCGAGCGGGCAGGTACTCGCTAAGGACAATGCTCGATCGAGTAATTGTCCTTAGCGAGTATGCTCGCTCATCTCTATTTAATATCATGGTTTCAACTAGTAAAATGAGATTTGCTTTAAATTCACTATTAAAGTCAAATTCCTCTGCAAAGTTACCCTTTAACAATGTAACAGAATCCTTAGCTCCATGCCCATTACTACCTGGGACCATCTTCAATCACTATTTCTCTTTCCTTGAGTAGATTACTTTGCCCTGTTCTCTTCCAAACTCTTATTTGAATTATGGAATGTAACCACAACATGTGCATCTGGAGACATGGTTTGGTGGACATAGAGATAAGAAATGATGTATTTTGATGGACAGATGCAGACAGGAGGGCATCAGTTGGAACAGAAGCAGGAAGCAACTTGCAAAGCATAGCCCAGCACTAGTTGTATTGAACGTAGAAAGGAAATCTTTATTAAAGTATGACAGAATGAGGATTTGCGTATAGCTTTGTAGCTTAAACATGTAATCTTGTTGGTGGGTTTTTCTGTTTTATCATTGTGTCATACTTTGAAGGAATCTTTTCTTTATTCAGTTCACCTGCTGCTAAACTATAGCTATGCTTTGAAAATTTGTTTCCTGCCCCTGGATTTCCTGTACACAAATGATACTGATCCGATTAACTGTCAGTGAGCTGACCATTCATGCAGTTTGGGGGCTAGCAAGTAGTCTATTTGATCATAAACATATTTAGGGTCTTTAATTAACTGTGGTTTTTCTACAAGACTTTTAGTTTAATTCTTACTAAAACAATAAAAAATTATTTATTACTATAACTAGCTCTCTTATGACATGTGGTACTTTATTGTGTACTTATGAGAGTACTCAGATTGATATATGATTAAAAGGCACTTTGATATGCACTGTGATGGAACACCTCTGCAAAGTCATTAAAAAATCGGGTCATACAGAGGTAAAGCAAATTGTAGTTCACAGCAACTAAGGTTTGTGCAGAAAAAAGATCTAGAATAGAGATGAGCGAGCATACTCGCTAAGGGCAATTACTCGATCGAGCATTGCCCTTAGCGAATACCTGCCCGCTCAGAAGAAAAGGTTCTGCTGCCGGCGCGGGTGAGAGGTGAGTTGCGGCAGTGATCAGGGGGGAGCGGGGGGGGGGGGGGGAGAGGGAGAGAGAGATCTCCCCTCTGTTCCTCCCCGCTCTCCCCCGCCTCTCCCTGCCCGCCGCCGGCAGCCGAATCTTTTCTTCTGAGCGGGCAGGTACTTGCTAAGGGCAATGCTCGATCGAGTAATTGCCCTTAGCGAGTATGCTCGCTCATCTCTAATCTAGAACATTGCAAAAAAAAAAAAATGTTACTCTGTCGGGCGTTGTGAGTAATTTAATTTTTTTAAATGGGTCATCTCACATCGCTTAGCTTGGCATGGCTCAAAACAGATCTAAATGTAAGGAAAGACACATCTATGATTCTAAGTCTTATCAACTAAGAATGAAGGGTTTGGTGCTTGCTCTCTTCTTTGCCTATTTCATAACTTTTCCAGCAGTCTAGAGCCTACTGAAGGCTCGCATGGCAATTATGCGTAGATGCTTATCAAGTCCTATTAAGGGCTTCATTGGCAATGTTTAAAATAACTATATACTGCAATACTGAAATGATGCAGTATATAGTACAAGTGATTAAATGATTGCAACTTCAAGTCCCTCGTAGGGACTAAAAAAAGGGTAAAACAAAGTTTAATAAAGTTTTTTCAACAGTAAAAAAATTTTTAAATATTAAAAGTTCAAAACAGCCCCTTCTCCCATTTTCACATTAATATGTAAAAAGAGTCCAATGAACCAATAAAATATCAAAATATTTGTCCCATATGATGAAAGCCATAAAAAGTACAGCATGCCAGATTGCAGGTTTTTTTGTTGTTATCCTGGCTCCTAAAGCTTGAATAAAAATTGATCAAAAAGATATATGTCCCAAAATGATACTACTAAAAAATACAACTCACCGTACCAAAAACAATCCCTCATATAGTACAATCAACAAAAATTTAAAAAGTTATGGGTCTTAGAATATAATGGAAAGGAATTTTTTTTATTATTAACTTGATAAAAGCAGAAAAACCTAAATAAATATTATATACATTTGGCATAATCATACTGACCCACAGAACAAAGTTCATATATGATTTTTACTGTACTCTGTAGAAACTATACCCCCAAAAAATGGAACAAGTGCATTTTTTTTCATTTTTCTCCACCTACGAATTGTTAAAAGTTTTTTAATACATTTTATGATGCATTAAATGGTACCGTTAAAAAAACAACTTGTCTCGCAAGAAAAATACCTCTTATGACTAAATGTAGTTCATTTGGCAAGAAGAGTCCTTAAGAGAGATTCTCGACACTCAGAAGTAAATGGGGTGGGATTCATAAAAGCTGGGCCCTCTTTCTTTAAGAACTCTATAGTAGCCATATATATAGTATGCTTCTATGGTATAAACACTGCTATTTAACTATTTACTTGGTTGTGGCAAGTCTTGGCTTTCCACTAGCTGATATCAATGCACTTGCTGAGTAACCTAGCCTGACTAACTGAATGATTGTTCTATTCAGGATCTGGACCAATATGGATGGATGATGTTGAATGTATAGGAACTGAAAGCTCCATCAAAGATTGTAAATTCCTAGGCTGGGGGAAAGGAAACTGCGTTCATCAAGAAGATGCTGGAGTTCAATGCATTGTGTAGACAAATATTTTTTCTATTTTCACTATAACATTTTATTATTTCAAAAACTACAGATGTATCAAACTTTAAATTGACTGTGATAGCTCTGTGAATGGCTATGTGCAGCCACCACTAGAAGAAGCACGCTGAATAAGGATTTATAATTCGATTTAGTAGAAGTTGATAAAAGGAATCCAGCATCAAGAAAAGAAATCCAATATTCTTTACTTGCGATGTAGACCATAGAAAGATGCCAAATAGATGCAGGCCGAAGTGACACTTACATGTTTCAAACAGGTTTGTCCAAATCATTAGATTAGATCACATAATGCAGCTGAATAGTTTCAAATCAAAAGTGACCAATGGATGATGGTGTACTTACCTACTTCCAATCAATCTACTATAGCATGTGATAACATAATGAATATCTGAAGATAATATAAATCTGCTTGTTATTACTCAAAATATAGCATATAGCAATGCATGCAGTTCAATAAATATAAAGCTCAATTCGGCCGCTCACTGAACTTTTGCAAAAAGTTCAGTTCTGTCTGAATTAGTTTGAAGTGAAGCGAAAGTTCACCAAAATCCCTGTATAACCCTGTCTCAGAGCCATAACATCCCTCTATAACAGTGTTCCCCAACTCCAGTCCTCAGGGGCCCCAACAGGTCATGTTTTCAGGATTTCCTCAGTGTTGCACAAGTGATGTAATTATTGTCGGTGCCTCAGACATTGCCACAGGTGTTCTTACCATAGGATATCCTTAAAACATGACCTGTTGGTGGTCTTTGAGGACTGGAGTTGGGGTCCCCTGCTCTATAACACTGTAAGAATGTTATATAGGGCTTTAATAGCTCTTGGACAGTGTTAAACATGGCTTTTTATGGCTCTTAGACAGTGTTCAGGACTATTGTTGAGCGAACCGAACCAGTAGAACTCTGTTTCGGGTAGAACTTGGCTGAGCTTTGCCTAACCAAACTTTTAACAAAGTTCAACCCAAAACAGACTAATATTGGTTCAGTTTGCACAACACTAATAAATATCATATTTAAATAAAAGTATCCAGGTAATAAAGGCTTTCCTCATAAACAAATGATGCTGCTGGTTGCGTTGCGCAATTTTATGCTATAATTTAGAAAAAAACTGCTCATAATTTATGAGTGTCACTTGGACCTGCATCTCTTTGCCTTCTATTATTGTCCCCATTGCAAATAAAAAATAATAGAGTTTATTTTCCTGATTCCGAATTTCTTCTTTCTCATATCATCTTTATTTTAGCAGAAGTTGCATAAATGTAAATACAATAAGCTCCCTCTAGTGGCAGATACATTTGAACTGAATTGTATCATTTAACTTTATGGTTGTAAGTAAAGAAATAGAGGATCTGGAGTTCTAAAAAATAGAACGCTAAGCCTAATAAGATATTATATAAACTGGAAATATCTCCTAACCTTAAAATAAAATTCATATTTAATCTGCCTCTTCTTTTTTCTTTTACTTATATTTATCCAATGCCTTTTCAACTTAAGTAGCAAAGGAAAAAAGCAGCAGTAGCTTGAGAAGATTTTATTTATTCAAGCTTCAGCAATTTATTGTAATTTCCAATTATTTAGTGAGTATACTGGACTAATAGTTTAATAGCAATTTAAAATCATTAAGCTATTTAAAATCATTAGTAAAACAAAATGCTTTTTATAGTTACCCAGGATTACAAAACACAGTGGTTAGATTAGAGTGAAATAATTTGAAAGCAGTGATTTGGCAAAACTTGTTACCTCAGATGTGCAATCCAACACAGCAGGACGGCAGGCAAAGCAATGAGTCCTTGAAAAGACTGTGTTCTGAATGTAACCACTTTACACATGTAAAAGACAAGAAGATGTTTTGTTCTTTGGAAATAATTTACTTACATTTACTTGTGATTTAAGAAGCAAACAGAGCCATAGATGAAGTACAGAAAATGTAGTGCTCAATAGACAATCCACAACTAACATTGTTGTCATTAAGCAGTTTTTGGCTGGCGGCATATGGCGATTGATGGTAGACTTAAGTATGATTAACAGTAAATCATGGTGATTTTGTAAATAAAGTTTTATAAGGTATCATGGATTACAGGTAACTCTATTGCAGTTTTATCACAGACTGTAGAATAAAATCTGTCAGGACCGGCAGCTTGCGGGTCTGTTCCCTCACTGCCGGTCCTGTCACACAGTCCTTGTTATCTCCCCCTCCTCCTTGCTGCCGGGTTGCTAGGGACGCGACAGGGCAGCCCCGCGCCTCGTCCTCTGCCCCATGGCAACTCATCTCCTTTTCCGCCTCCTGCAGGGCTGGGGGCATGGTCCCCAGCTGGGCTGGGTGTTCCCAGTGGCTGTCAGACTCCCTGCCCCAATCAGCTGCTGGGGTGGGAGCTCTGACAGGATTTAAACCTGTCTGTGTGTGCAAATAGTTGCCAGTGTTAGTTTGGTCTTCCAGCTGCACCTGCATTTTGTTTGACTCCTGTTGTGACCCCGGCTTTCTGACTTTCTGCTTTCTGGACCTGACTTTGTTTTTTGCCTCATCCCTTTGTACCACGTACCCACCCCCCATCGACCCGGATAGTCTGATATTCTACTGTTTGTTTTTCTCCAGTGTCTGTTTGTCATTCCCATGTTCTGCTTCCCTAGTTGAGTGTAGGGACCGCCGCCCAGTTGTCACCATGGGGTTTAGCCCAGGGGGGCAAGTAGGTAGGGACAGGGGTTGTGGGTTTCTTCAAGAACTTCCAGTATCCCAGACCCTGTCCTGACAAAATCATTGTGTAAGTTATTTCATTATATGCTGTAGCTATTTCTTTTTTTAATTTTAAAAATTTCTCAGGGGCAGCTATATTGGAGGCACAGACTTCACATCTGCATTGTCTATATAGACAGTGCAACATGGATGTGTGATTTATAGCAACTGGGCTACTTCAATTTTCAGTAAGAGATGTAGCACAGTCTTTTTCTCCATAAACATTTAGCGGTGGGAGATATGCAGACAGAGCTTCAAATGTGTGTACAGTCTTCCTATCCTGCCTTATCTGGGCAATCCATTAATGCAACAGAACTGTCATCTGTTATTGAATCCTTCATGCTCTAATGGTAATGAAGAAACTCTGCTTACCCAGTCACAGTCTACACAGCAAAGGTGAAAAGTGAGCTGCAGAAACCAGGAAATGTCAGATCATTACGTGTGCTTTGGTGATCAGAATGAATAAGTGAGAAAATGGGTTACTATTCTGTTCACATTGTGGAATCAACTTTAATAAACTATGGGCTGAAAGAGGTTTCTAAACCTGGTTATAACTATTGTATAACAATAGTATTCACATGAAATCTCCTGCTGTGCAGCCATAAGGGTGCTACTTATTTATAATTGTACAGCTAAGGCACCAGGACATGTTGCTCTGCACTGCAAATGCAATTGGATATCTGGTGATTGCCAGTTTGTACCTAGACATGACAACTAAAACAATGACAAGTCCAGGTGTCTCTTGGCATTCATCAGATATCTGCATGCTTTTGTGGTGGAGATTCACAGTGTGTAGAGGCATACTAACTTATATTGCTATAAAGGAATTACCCTCATCAAAATAACAATATACCTAATATAAGCCCATGTCCAAAGTTTCTAAACTTTTCACAGACAGAGGAAAGTAGCACATAGTAAGTCACTTTGCGAGGTAAGAATTACATTTTGCATAGTGTTCTGCAAGGCAGATACACAAAAGAGTTGAACTTCAGTCCAGCAGTCTGGAGTGCCACTGAAATATGGGTGAATAAGGCCGGGCTCACATGAACAGGTTGGATTCTGTATGCGGATAAGTAGTAGAACATCGCTGAGGTCCCTCATTGTCTCTTGTCCAGCCTGATTTCAGGCTAGGCTTCTATAGGTATTCTCATACCTAGTTCCGAGTGATTTCGCCGCTCATACACAATATTAATTGCGAATAAGCCATGGGACAAATGCATCCATTGACTTCAATGGAGGCTGTCTGTGTAGAATCCATGCTAAAATAGAGCATGCCGCGATTTTTCTCCTGAAAGTGGAATACGCAATTCATACCCACAAGATTGAAGGAAAATTCAAATATCCATGCCTTTCAATAGTTCTTTTACTCCTTTATTCAAAAGCCCCTAAACTGATTCTAACTTTCATGAGAAGAAAACCTGGAACAATTCCTACATTGTAATTTTGTTTAATGCTTTTTAATGTGTATAGAGTGACATTATCTGATGATCCTTAACGCTTTCCAATCCAATTTCCCCTGTCACCCGCATCCTCCCCAGTTTTTATTTATTTGTGCTTTTTAATTAAAAGAGTTAATACATTAACTTTAATATTAACTTTAATATTAATAATATATTCTTTTAATTAACTCGTGTGCATATATATATAGATATATATATTAGAGATGAGCGTCTGCAGTCATTGTACATAGTATAGGGACAGTACTGGTGAGGCAGGGACAGTGGGAAAAATGAAAGAGATATACTGTCTATATAGGCAGTGGGCTTTTTCAAGCAAATTTGGGGAAAAAAACTATATTTGGGCTGCCTGTGACCGTCCTCAGTGTACTGCGTGTCTGCTGGGGGTAGTAGTCCTAATTAATACGCAGCTAAGTGTTACAGCAGGCTTGCGCAAAACTGTTTCCTGGCTCTGCGTTGCCCGTGACATCACCGCCGTCATCCCGTCAACAGGGAAACAGTATACATATATACGCTGCCTACAGTATCTGTCTGCTGTCTCAGCTCAGCCTTTCAAAAAATAGAAGCAAAACACTTAAGGCCTACTAGTGGCGTTTGGCCACTTGACTGCTTCAGCGCTGTGAATTCCACTAGCTGAGTCATACGCACCTACGTCTCACTACAGGCGTGCGCTAATTGTTTCCTGGCTCTGCGTTGCCCGTGACATCACCGCCGTCATCCCGTCGACAGGGAAACAGTATACATATATACGCTGCCTACAGTATCTGTCTGCTGTCTCAACTCAGCCTTTCAAAAAATAGAAGCAAAACACTTAAGGCCTACTAGTGGCGTTTGGCCACTTGACTGCTTCAGCGCTGTGAATTCCAATAGCTCAGTCATACGCGCCTACGTCTCACTACAGGCGTGCGCTAAATTGTTTCCTGGCTCTGCGTTGCCCGTGACATCACCGTCGTCATCCCGTCGACAGGGAAACAGTATACATATATACGCTGCCTACAGTATCAGTCTGCTGTCTCAGCTCAGCCTTTCAAAAAATAGAAGCAAAACACTTAAGGCCTACTAGTGGCGTTTGGCCACTTGACTGCTTCAGCGCTGTGAATTCCACTAGCTGAGTCATACGCACCTACGTCTCACTACAGGCGTGCTCTAAATTGTTTCCTGGCTCTGCGTTGCCCGTGACATCACCGCCGTCATCCCGTCGACAGGGAAACAGTATACATATATACGCTGCCTACAGTATCTGTCTGCTGTCTCAACTCAGCCTTTCAAAAGATAGAAGCAAAACACTTAAGGCCTACTAGTGGCGTTTGGCCACTTGACTGCTTGAGCGCTGTGAATTCCAATAGCTCAGTCATACGCACCTACGTCTCACTACAGGGTTGCGCAAAATTCTTTCCTGGCTCTGCTGTGCATTCCGTAAGCGAAGTCAGCCTCCAACCACAGGCCAATAAGCGGCACATTTAATTACAGCGTTCTGTTTCTGCACTACTGGTAATACACCATGCTGAGGGGTAGGGGTAGGCCTAGAGGACTTGGACATGGGCGAGGACGCGGAGGGCCAAGTCAGGGTGTGGGCACAGGCCGAGCTCCTGATCCAGGTGTATCGCAGCCGACTGCTGCGGGATTAGGAGAGAGGCACGTTTCTGGCGTCCCCAGATTCATCTCACAATTAATGGGTCCACGCGGTAGACCTTTATTAGAAAATGAGCAGTGTGAGCAGGTCCTGTCGTGGATGGCAGAAAGTGCATCCAGCAATCTATCGACCACCCAGAGTTCTACGCCGTCCACTGCTGCAACTCTGAATCCTCTGGCTGCTGCTCCTCCTTCCTCCCAGCCTCCTCACTCCATTACAATGACACATTCTGAGGAGCAGGCAGACTCCCAGGAACTGTTCTCAGGCCCCTGCCCAGAATGGGCAGCAATGGTTCCTATTCCACCGGAGGAGTTTGTCGTGACCGATGCCCAATCTTTGGAAAGTTCCCGTGGTCCGGGGGATGAGGCTGGGGACTTCCGGCAACTGTCTCAAGAGCTTTCAGTGGGTGAGGAGGACGACGACGATGAGACACAGTTGTCTATCACTCAGGTAGTAGTAATTGCAGTAAGTCCGAGGGAGGAGCGCACAGAGGATTCGGAGGAAGAGCAGCAGGACGATGAGGTGACTGACCCCACCTGGTTTGCTAAGCCTACTGAGGACAGGTCTTCAGAGGGGGAGGCAAGTGCAGCAGCAGGGCAGGTTGGAAGAGGCAGTGCGGTGGCCAGGGGTAGAGGCAGGGCCAGACCGAATAATCCACCAACTGTTTCCCAAAGCGCCCCCTCGCGCCATGCCACCCTGCAGAGGCCGAGGTGCTCAAAGGTCTGGCAGTTTTTCACTGAGAGTGCAGACGACCAACGAACAGTGGTGTGCAACCTTTGTCGTGCCAAGATCAGCCGGGGAGCCACCACCACCAGCCTCACCACCACCAGCATGCGCAGGCATATGATGGCCAAGCACCCCACAAGGTGGGACGAAGGCCGTTCACCGCCTCCGGTTTGCACCACTGCCTCTCCCCCTGTGCCCCAACCTGCCACTGAGATCCAACCCCCCTCTCAGGACACAGGCACGACCGTCTCCCAGCCTGCACCCACACCCTCACCTCCAATGTCTCTCAGCGCACCGTCCAGCCGTCGTTAGCGCAAGTGTTTGAGCGCAAGCGCAAGTACGCTTCCACGCACCCGCACACTCAAGTGTTAAACGTGCACATAGCCAAATTGATCAGCCTGGAGATGCTGCCGTATAGGCTTGTGGAAACGGTGGCTTTCAAAAACATGATGGCGGCGGCGGCCCCGCGCTATTCGGTTCCCAGTCGCCACTACTTTTCCCGATGTGCCGTCCCAGTCCTGCACGACCACGTCTCCCGCAACATTGTACGCGCCCTCACCAACGCGGTTACTGCCAAGGTCCACTTAACAACGGACACGTGGACAAGCACAGGCGGGCAGGACCACTATATCTCCCTGATGGCACATTGGGTGAATTTAGTGGAGGCTGGGACCGAGTCAGAGCCTAGGACTGCTCATGTCCTACCCACCCCCAGAATTGCGGGCCCCAGCTCGGTGCTGGTATCTGCGGCGGTGTATGCTTCCTCCACTAAACCACCACCCTCCTCCTCCTACGCAACCTCTGTCTCGCAATCAAGATGTCTCAGCAGCAGCACGACGCCAGCAGTCGGTTTCGCACGGTGTGGCAGCACAGCGGTGGCCAAGCGTCAGCAGGCCGTGCTGAAACTACTAAGCTTAGGAGAGAAGAGGCACACAGCCCACGAACTGCTGCAGGGTCTGACAGAGCAGACCGACCGCTGGTTTTCGCCGCTGAGCCTCCAACCAGGCATGGTCGTGTGTGACAACGGCCGTAACCTGGTGGCGGCTCTGCAGCTCAGCAGCCTCACGCACGTGCCATGCCTGGCCCACGTCTTTAATTTGGTGGTTCAGCGCTTTCTGAAAAGCTACCCATGCTTGTCAGACCTGCTCGGAAAGGTGCGCCGTCTCAGCGCACATTTCCGCAAGTCCAACACGGAGGCTGCCACCCTGCGCACCCTGCAACATCGGTTTAATCTGCCAGTGCACCGACTGCTGTGCGACGTGCCCACACGGTGGAACTCAACGCTCCACATGTTGGCCAGGCTCTATGAGCAGCGTAGAGCTATAGTGGAATACCAACTCCAACATGGGCAGCATAGTGGGAGTCAGCCTCCTCAATTCTTTACAGAAGAGTGGGCCTGGTTGGCAGACATCTGCCAGGTCCTTGGAAACTTTGAGGAGTCTACCCAGATGGTGAGT
The DNA here is from genome assembly GCF_035609145.1 of Eleutherodactylus coqui. Lineage (NCBI taxonomy): Eukaryota > Metazoa > Chordata > Amphibia > Anura > Eleutherodactylidae > Eleutherodactylus > Eleutherodactylus coqui. The sequence goes on along the minus strand of NC_089843.1, from coordinate 93,360,812 downwards.
GGGGTTGCTGCAATCATTAGCATCACCATTCCTCTGCTATGCCTCTTGAGAAGCTCCCTGCAAAGCATAAAGGCAGTGCTTTGCGCTCGGAAACGGAGGCGGGGGAAGACAGTATGTCGCTGGATAGTCAGAGCACCCTCCTGTCTATATCTCAGCGTGTTGAGGAGGAGGAGGAGGGGGAGGAGCACGAGGAGGAGGGGGAAGAGACAGCTTGGCCCACTGCTGAGGGTACCCATGCTGCTTGCCTGTCATCCTTTCAGCGTGTATGGCCGGAGGAGGAGGAGGAGGAGGAGGATCCTGAAAGTGATCTTCCTAGTGAGGACAGCCATGTGTTGCGTACAGGTACCCTGGCACACATGGCTGACTTCATGTTAGGATGCCCTTCTCGTGACCCTCGCGTTACACGCATTCTGGCCACTACGGATTACTGGGTGTACACACTGCTCGACCCACGGTATAAGGAGAACCTTTCCACTCTCATACCCGAAGAGGAAAGGGGTTCGAGAGTGATACTATACCACAGGACCCTGGTAGCTCTGCCATGCCTTATCACAGCAATCATAAGTGCAGTACTGTAAGTCCCTCAGAGGGACTCAAAATAGTGTAAAGAAAAGAAAAATGTAAAAAAAAATAAAAAAAAACTTTTTTGTGCTTTTTTTAATATTAGCATAAAAAAAGGTAAAAACAAAATTAAAACCCCACATATTTGGTATTGACGCATCCGTAACGACGCGTACAAAAAGTTGAACATGCTTTTTTATTTTGTACGGCAAAAAGCGTAAAAAAAACGCTAAAAAACAGAGGCAAAATGCTAATTTTTAGCATTTTGTCTCCCAAAAAATGCAATAAAAGTGATCAAAAAAGCCGAACATTCCCAAAAAGGGTATCAATAAAAACTGCAGCTCGTCTCGCAAAAAATAAGCTCTCACAGGGCTCCGTACATAGAAAAATAAAAAAGTTACAGGACTTTGAATGCAGCTATAGAGAAAAAAAAAATTTCCAAAAAAAGGGTTTTTATTGCAAAAAAGTGTAAACACCTAAAAAAATATAAGAATTTTGGTATCGTTGTAACCATATCGACCCGCAGAAAGAATTTAGTGTGTCATTTATGCTGCATGATTAACGCTATAAAAAAAAAATCTATGGCACATTTGAGTCGTTTTCTCTCCCTGTTATCATAAAAAAAATAATAAAAGTTTTACGATATAGTCAATGTACCCAAAAAGGACGCCAATAAAAACTACAGTTCGCCACGCAAAAAAGCCCTTATACGTACGCGTCGCCGGAAAAATAAAAAAGTTATGGCTTTTGAAAAATGGAGATGGAAAAATACCAAAAATCGCTTGGTCCTCAACGCCAAAATAGGCAATGTCATTAAGTGGTTAAAGGGGTTGTCCACTTTCTACTGCTTTCATTTATTTAGTTATAGAATACGAAGTCAAACGATTTTCTGATATACATGTGTTTAAATTCTGCCCACATATCTTTCTTTTGCCAGTGCAGTGATTCAAACTTGCACAGCAGAATGGTAAAGTACATGGGCAGTCTGTCCATAGTAATGGACATCCTACCAAACATGTCATGTGAACCCTGTTATTCAACTGAGATGGATCAGGCATCTAATAGATGAATAGTAGATTACTGAGGAGCAGAAATCACATAGTATTATTACTTACAACATCAAACTACTAATGATCACTTGTCTGTAAGTATATATGTAAGTGCGTCTTATGCTCCACCCTGGTGATGTCATCGCTCTGCCCCCTGGTGATGTAATCGAAGGTCCTACACCATATATAAAACGCAGAGCCTGACCGACAGAAGAACAGCAAAGTTAGGGCTCTGGAAAAGGGGAGGACAAAAATAACAAAATGACAATACAACTAAGCCGTTATTATCTCAGACACAACTCAGCAGTCCTGACAGAAGATACAGACTTACCCCCACCACAGAGATCCGGTGGGCTAAAGGACCTGTTGTGACATCACTGCTGTGGGAGTAGCCATTCTGCAGTTTGGTAGAAAGTACTATATGTGGGTTTTTCTCATGCTCTGCACCCTGGTGACATCATTACAGGTCCTACAGGATATGTAAAAGACAGAGTCTGAGTGACAGAAGAACACAATTAGGGCTCTTGGAAGAGGAGGTCAAAAATAGCAAAATGAGAATACAACTAAGCTGTTATTATCTCAGACACAACTCAGCGGTCCTGACAGAAGACACCGACCTACTGTCACCTCAAAGATCCGGTGAGCTAAAGGACCTGTGGTGACATAACTGCTGTAGGAGAAGCCAAGCTGTGTTTGTCTTGTGTGGGAATCAAGATGGATGTAGCAGAGCTGTGTGTGTGATGCGTGGGGATTATAATGGATGTACCATGTAGCAGGGCTGTATGTGTGATGTGCTGTGTGTGTAATGTGTGGGAATCAGGATGAATGTAGTAGAGCTGTGTGTGTAATGTGTGGGGATCATAATGGATGTACCATGTAGCACAGCTGTGTGGCACATTGTTCCACCAGAAACATTGGTACTACAATTTTCTAATAATTACTAGTCGTCTCATGTCAGTCAGTGTCTGCAGGAGAAGCAGCTCCTATATTTTCTCTTATTTCCTCTGTGTGCTCTTTTTTTAGTTAACTTTAGTAACAATAACATGAGAACATCACCTGAAGACTCTTGTGTATTTGAACAGTTGTTCTTAACAAAGTTGTTAAAAAAAACCACACAACTTTCTCCATTTGATGTTGTCATATTGTTGTTAATAAATTTAACCACTTAAGGACATGTTCTATTTTGGCTATAAGAACACGGCAGGGATTTTAATCTCCACTTTTCAAAAGCTATAACTTTTTTATTCCATTGATATGGCCATATCGGGACTTGTTTTTTTTCATGGCCAACTGTTGTTTTTATTGGTACCATTTTTGGGTACATATAATGTATTATAAAACTTTTTTTTTTTTTTTTTTGAGAGCAGGGAGAAAAAACACATGAATTCTGCTAGTGTTTTTTTTTTTTAAATTACAGCATTAATCATGCAGCATAAATGACACGATACATTCTTTCTGCGGGTCAGTATGATTCTTAAGATCCCCAAATAATTTTGTTTTATTAGGTTTTTCTGCCTTTGCACAATAAAACTCTTTTTTTTGGAAATCATAAATTTTTTCTACATTTTTACGTTCAAGGTTCCATAACTTTTTTATTTTTCCATGGAGTTCAGTGTAGGCTTGTTTTTTGCATGAAGCGCTGTAGTTTTTGTTGGTACCTTTTTGGGATACATATAGATTGTTAAATAACTTTTAATGCATTTTTTGGGAGGCAAAGTGAACAAAATAAGCATTTTGCCTCTGTTTTTTAGTTTTTTGTTTTTTTTCTTACAATTTTTGCCATGCAGGATAAATAGTGTGTTCAATTTATTGTACATGTCATTACGAATACTATGATACCAAATATGTGGAATTCATATATATATAGATATATAGATATATACACACACACACATATATACAAATAGAAGAAAGTGTGAAAAATATATATTTTTTAAACTTTTTTTACACTTTTTCAGCAATGATCAATATGATAATGCATTGCAGGACTTTTGTATTGCAATGCCTTATTGCTTACAATAGCGATCATAGGTGATGGCAAGTTGGGACACCAGTATCTGGTATCCTGTTCCCTTGGCAACCCATCGGCCCTCCGTGATTACATCACAGAGCTCCCTTTGTGAACTCTTTATATGCTGCAATCTACATATATCACCGCATGTAAGGGGTTAACAGTGAAGAGCAATGTTCTAATTCTCACTGAGCCCGCACCATCCACTTGAAGTACGTTTACATCCTGCTGCATTAAGTACCCTGCAGCAAGAATGTAAACTTACATCATATAGTGTTAAGGTGTTAACTGGAAAAAGAGCAGCCATAGGAGATGGGAAGAAGATAATAAGAGCTGCTTTTCCATAGACATTGACAGACACGATGATGCTGCAAGTAGTCATATTTTGTGAGTTCTTCTCTTCAATAATCTACTATTCAGCTATTAGATGTCAGATCAGTATCAGTTGAAAAACAGGGGTCACATGACATATTTGGTGGGTCACATGACTGACAGCTATTACAATTGACAGACCAGTCCATGGACTAAAGCATTCTATTGTGCAAATAGGGGGCACTGCACTGATATAAGAAAGGAATGTGATCAGAATTTTACAATTTTCTTATACACATGTTTGTATGATTTCCTATTCTATAACTAAGGACAATAAATAAAAAACGTAAAAACATTAGAAAGTGAACAACTCCTTTAATAGGCTGAACTACAGAGCAGCCCTGAGAGCCTACACAAGGATCCAGGCTGCCATATGGGCCTATCAGCACCAATGCCATAGTCTACATTCACAGTGATATCTAAACAGATATACAACATTGATTAGAGCTACTTTGATGGTGGCCATTGTTTCCAGCTGTCAGAAACAGCTGACAACTACCGGTATGGAGTGACATATGATGTAAAATTATGTTGTAGGTTGCTAACAGGTTAAGGTGAATGTCCATGAACACCATTTAACTTTTTTTAGTCAAAATCAAAGTAATGGTATAGAGCTATAAATTTCTTAACACAGTCATATAAACTCTAAAATTCTCACTGCCTGTTGCTGCCTCTAGGGGGAGCTTTCTGCATACATATTTACATTGAACTCAATTATAAATCTGTATAAAGTAAGTTCCTGAGCTCTCCTCTATGGCAGTTTGAATTTTATAATTTTACTTTGTGAAGGGAGCTAAAAGATTTGGAGCTTTGCCTTACAAAAACTGGAGCTCCAACTCCAAGTTTTTATATGAAATTATTTAGCATAGATGCATAGTTGAATTTTAACCCCTTGGCAATAGCCAACATACATGTACACCTGATGTGTGTGGTGGCTCAATCCAACTTATAGCTTGTACGAAACCCTAACATGGCCATGACACGAGTGCTTAGAATCACCATAAACCAATGTACTTTAGTTTTTAGGTTTATCTACAATAAGAATAATATATGGGCAAACTGAGGCTCCCACATTGAACATATTGTGAGAAAAATTGCAAATGACTCTAGATGCATTTGTATGTCAATGTAGAAGCCTGTTAGAAAATAGAGAAGGTATATTGAAAAATATGAGTTTCTGTCAGAAAGCTAACTTTATATTTCATCTTAGAAAATGCCATATATTTCATCCTGACAACAATGCAGTGATCCAGAAATAAAAACAGATTGAGCAACAGCATTAAATCTGAGTTTTTTGAATACATTAAATATATAACACTGCACCTGAGGCCCCTTCTGCCTTACACGTTACTGGATGTTCTGCGGAAATCGCCCAGAAAGAAAACAAGTTTTTACTCAATTCTATACAGTCGATTTTCAAGCACAAACTTTTCTAGACAACATTAATACCATTCCTTATGGCAGAAGCTTAATCCCCTTATGAATGTACTTGATAACAGTTGTCTGACCTTCAAATTATTTTGCTTTTCACTCTCAACAACTAGTAAACATGGGAAGGCAGTGAGAGATGGAACAGGATTCATTGTTGAATTTTGCTGTAATTAATCAGAAACAGAAATCGAGAGATGCTGGCAGATTTATTATATAGGTTGATATGGATTAAAATTTGATTTATTTATACCCTATACAAAAACAGACCTAAAGAGGAATGAGTGCAATTCAGGTACATTTTGCAATAAAACCTAATAAATTAAAACATAGAACACTATATTGTTACATATATATGTTATTACAGTTACTACTGATATTTAAATTGAAGCTCTATCTTGGAATATGCTGAAAGGAGGGATTTATTAAAGGTTGTGTACCACAGCTGTGCAATAATTTGTGACTTGTTATACATTTAGTACCTCTCCTTTACAAAAAGTGGCTATGACTTAGTGTGAGCGGCAGGGCATCTAGGGCTTGACAGATTTACTATAATTTACACCAGAAACTAGTATAAATTATAGCACAAATCGATGCCAGCTCATAGCCAACATAGTTTTGAACTTAATAAGTTTGGCACATATTTCTCCAGGGCAATTTAGATTAAAACCGGCATATGAAATGCCAATTTTAATAAATTCCTCCTGTATTCTGGAATTGCATAAATATTCAGGTAACCAAAGCTCCTGGGAGAAGATGAGCAAAATCATTTGTATCAGTTGGCGAGTTCCATACAATTTGGAATTCACTGCTTGTGAATCTCCATACTGAACATATATTGTAGAGGTGGTGTATCACATTATTACGTAACACAACCTTCCCATAGGTCAGTACAGATATCTGCTTTGCCATTATCATCAGTGTGGAAGTTGCTGCAGGCTTTACTGAGCCTGTTAGCCCTCCATAATTTTACATACAGTTTCAATCCAAATTATTACAAGGGATGAGCGAGTATACTCGCTAAGGCACTACTTGCTCGAGTAATGTGCCTTAGCCGAGTATCTCCCTGCTCGCCCCTAAAGATTCGGGGGCCGCCGCAGCTGACAGGTGAGTTGCGGCGGGGAGCAGGGGAGAGTGGGCGGGAGAGAGGGAGAGAGAGATCTCCCCTCCATTCCTCCCTGCACTCCCCTGCAGCTCCCCTCCCCGCGGCGGCCCCCGAATCTTTCGGGACGAGCGGGGAGATACTCGGCTAAGGCACATTACTCGAGCGAGTAGTGCCTTAGCGAGTATACTCGCTCATCCCTATTAAACTCCCATTGCAAATTAGGTTTATCTGCCAAAATTTACAAACTTTCTTAAATCAGATCATTTTTAATGAAGTTACATTTTTGAATACAATTACCCCTAAATTTCTACACATTCCAACTTGCATAAGCATAATATGCATAAAACATATCATTATCCTACTCAAACAATACAATTAATCACTATATTTAAAGAAATCACAATCTCCCCATTGCCCCCAAAAAGAATATTTAGACACATACAGAACAAAAGAACAAAAAAATAACCTAATTCTCCTCCACCCTCTTATCTCTCTCTCCCTCACCCTCTCTAAATCCCGTCAGCTTTTCTACAATATCTCAATGCAACCAGTGCTTAATATTAATGATCCATTACATATATCAGACCATGTTCCCCAGATTTCCTCAAACTTATCAAACAGCCTCTTTTTAATATATCCCCCTTTCCAATGATATAACCTGTGTTATCTTTGCAACTCAATCTTTTAATAGCAGAGGGTAGGCTGCATCCAACGGGCAGTAATTAACTTCTGTGCTTGATACAATGCTCTCTGAATTTCCAAAAGAGTATGTCCATCAAACCCATCAACAATCCCCAATATACAAGTTCTGTAGGAGCAATAATGACAAGATACATTTTTTAAATTAACTCTAGTACCCCATTTCGAAATTCACTGAATTGTCATATAATCTGAGACAATATGCATTAAATCTGCACCATTCATATAACATTTTGGACAGTCTGAGTTTAATTTAAAACCCATGTCAAACAACTTTATTGGAGTATGATAATCATTATGCCCTTGTCAATTACGATATTTATTGACTTTCAGATAGATATGATTGCAATCATACGCAACACTATGTTCCATTTGTCTTCACTAATATGGCCTAAATCTTTTTACCATTTTTGTTTTACCCTTATTGGGAATTTCTGTAAATAATAGGAAAGCATCTGACTACATAAATAAGATATTACACCCTTAGGTGTAGAACAGGGTGTCTAACTGTAAGCACAGATACTGACCAGGCCTAAGCAGCAAACACATGTCGTAACTGAAGAAACTAGAAAAAATAACTGTGGGGAACATCATATCACTAGATTATTTAAAACTATTAAAAGCCCCCCAAACCTGTTCCAAAAAGATTACCTCTCTCTTCTCCCATGGTGAAAATCCATCCAATCTAAAAAAAAAAAAAAGACTATTTAGGGTTCCTCCAGAGGAGAATGTATATAGTAAATCCACCTAGTTGCAAAATTTACTGACATTTATACTGTAAAATTAAATTATTAAAATAATTCTTGGATATAGTCCGTTTTTTCCCCTTTTCATCCCTCTCTCACATACCATTATAGTGGGCTACAACCTGTCACTTTAGAAGCTAATCTGCTACTCAAACCCATCCCATTTCTTTCTACCCACCCCTTCAACTGTTGCAATTCAGACGTCAAAAATATATCCAGACATTTGGAATTACAAACCCTCCAGTCCGTTTATCTCTTTGAAAAGTCTCTAATTTAATTCTAGCAGATTTGTTATTCCGTAATAAACTCCTAAATATCGTATGGAGTATAAAAAAATATCATGATAGAATCCAAACCAGAGTTTTAAAATATTTAAAGGTTTTGTAATTGTATATGTTCTAATTAATAGTCCACCAGCAAAAGATCTAAAGGAAGATTTACTGATTTTCCCCAGTTAATAGTTAGACATGATATCTTACCAAAATACATCAAAGATGGGCATAACAGGACTCATCAATCTATTCACATTCCCTGTATACAACAATAGATCATCTGCATATAGTGAAATACATCTCTCAATTTTTCCATACTGCAATCTAACTATAGAAGGTGATTGCCTTATCAAAACAGCCAGGGGCTCAATTGCAAGAGCACGGAGAAGAGGGGACAGGGAACACCCTTGCCTGGCTCCCCTCTCCAACACCATCCATTCCGAAATAGGACCATTTACTCTAAGGCCTTAGTCAGACGGGGCGTTTTTAGCCGCGATTTGCGCATGCGCATGCGTCCGGCGATTTTTTAAAACCATTGCTTTGCAATGGTATCGGACACATGAGCGCTTTTTATGCGCTCGTCCGATAAATTATAGAACAAAAAAGCGCAGATCGCACCTATCTGCGATCTGCGATTCCTGTTCTCTTCTGTATGTGCGCTCAATGGGGCCGGCAGCAGCAGCGCCGACCCCATTGAGAACATATAGAAGACAAATCATTCTTCTCTGCCACAGCTGTAACAGCTGTGGCAGAGAAGAACGATGTTTGCCCATTGAATTCAATGGAGCGGCAATACAGCTGCTCCATTGAAAGCAATGGGCTGCTGGCGTGCGCGGGGTGAATTGTCGGGAAGGGGTTAAATATATAAGCCCTTCCCTGCAATTCATCCTAAAATGTGTTAAAATAAAAAAAAATTGTATACTCACCTTTCCGCTGCAGCCGGAGTCCAGCGCAGCCGCTGTCAGTTCTCCTGAACTGCTTCTTGGCACTATTCAGCCGGCGGGGCTTTAAAATCCCCGCCTGCTGAATGATCTGCCTCTGATTGGTCACAGCCCTGACCAATCAGAGGCTGAAAACACTCACACACCCATTCATGAATTCATGAATGGGTGAGTGACTGCTGCCTCTCAGCGCTGAGCCAATCAGGGGCAGGTCTGACTCACATCCATTCATGAATTCATGAATGGGTGTGAATGAGGCATGCCTCTGATTGGCTCAGCGCTGAGCCAATCAGGGGGCAGGTCTGACTCACACCCCCTTCACACCCACTGCAGGACGGCCGCGCGGAGCTCCGGCTGCCGGGAGAAGGTGAGTACATTGATATTTTTTATTTTTACACATTTTAGGATGAATTGCAGGGAAGGGCTTATATATTTAAGCCCTTACCGACAATTCATCCCGGGCTCGCCCGCAGCGCATTGCTTTCAATGGAGACGGCTGTATTGCCGTCTCCATTGAATGCAATGCGCTGGACAGCTCCGGCCCGTTTCTAATGAAACGCGGCTAGGAGCAGATTTTCGGGCGATTTGCGGGCGACTTGCGCGCACCGGTCACGCAATTTGCGGATGTGCATCCGTAATGCGATCCGCAAATCGTGCGAAAAAACGCCCGTCTGACTAAGGCCTAACTCTTACCCCTGGCATAGAAAAGAGCAGTTTAATCCATGTCACAAATTTATCACCAAAAGCCATCCTATGAAGAACAGCTCACAAATAATTCCATTCGATACTGTCAAAATCTTTGAAAAAACAGTCCTGTTCCCACAAACTTGATGATCCGCCTGGGGATTCAGATATAATATCCCTAAATTAATAGCAGTTGATTTATTTGGCATAAAGCCGGTCTGATCCTCATATATTAAATAAATCATTATTAAAAAGTAATCTATTCACAAGTACGTTCACCAGGACTTTAACATAAGTGGTCAATAGTGATATTGGCTGAATCAGAAAAAACAACAAATCCTTCCCTGGTCTAGGACTCAATCAGACAAGTGTTTTTTTGCACACCAATAAACGTGCAAAAAGAGCACTTCTAAAAGAACCAATGGGTTCCTATAGAAGCGCTCACATGAGAGATTGTTAGGTGCGCGAAACAGTGCGCACTTAACAAAGATAGGATCTAACCTATCTTTGGTGCATGATGTGCAGGAGTTTCCATTGTCTCCTATGAGAGCAGGAGTTAAAGGAAACTCCTGTGCTGGGAATAGATTCCCTGCTGCTAACAGCAGGACATTTAAAACCTGCTGCCCAGAAGCACATTTTAAATGTCCCACTGTTAACGCCTGTTAATCCCCGCAGGGATGAGGGAAGTCCCCAAGTGTTCTGTTAATCTCTGCGGGAATTAACATGAATTTACAATGTCATTTAAAATGTGCTTCTGTGCAGCACATTTTACATGTCCTGCTGTAAGCAGTCAGGTATTGCTCCAGCCCCCCTGCTGGGCAATTCCCAAGCAGTGGGGGGCAGTAGGGGGCTCCCTCTCCCTCTCTCCCCAAGGGACTTCCCTATAGCGTGGAGATAAAGGGGCGGGATTACAGGGCTTTCCTCTGAGAGCATGGGAGGAGTGGGTATGGCTAGAGGTATCCACCCTCTAGCCCCACCCCTCTAGCCACATCCCTCTATGTTTGTTATGGGGGGTTCTCTGTGAGAAGCCCTATAGCCCTGCCCACTCTTTCTGTGCTATGGGTTAATCCCCCATAGCTCCGCTCTCTCTCCCTGCAATGGGGAAATCCTGAAGCCCTGCGGGGCTTCTTCTCTCTCTCCTCCTGGAGCAGTGAATGGGCGATTTTCATGCGCATGAAGCTCGAGTCTTCTGTGCATGAAACATTGCCCGTTCATGCAATTTTGACACATGCAATTTTTTTTGCACACCTATTGGTGCTAAAAAAAATGCTTGCCTGACCGAGGCCTTAGGAATTAAAACAATCAGAGCATCTCTCAGTGATGGTGAAGTATGCCTTTATGCAATAACTCATTAAAAACCATCAATAAATGTGGCAAAATCATATCCTGATAGCACATAAAAAATTAATTTGGAAGAACCATCTTACTATTAGGAAGTGTTGCTACTACATTCCTTATCTCATTCAGTGTCAAGGGAGCCTCCGTTATAACCAAAGAATTATCAGGTCTTCTCAATACTGCAACATAATGATGATTCCTGTGCCTGAATTCTAGAAGCCAAAAAAACAACCCCCTGCTTCCCCTTGCTCAAAGATCTTCTGCTTCATAAAAAGTCTATGCAACACCTCTCAGTGCCTGTTCCAATAGATTTTCTGCCTTATTAGTGAGATTATATATATATACGATTTCTCTGCATCTAAAGCTTATCACTGAAGGGCCCTAATGACATAGGGATTTAGACTTATGTAAGTTAATTAGAGATAAGCGAACCTACTCGTTTCGAGTAATTACTCGATCGAGCACTGCGATTATCGAGTACTTCAGTACTCGGGTGAAAAGATTCGGGGGGCGCCGGGGGGCGGGGGGAGGCGTGACGGAGTGGGGGGTAGCAGCGGGGAACAGGGGGGAGCCCTCTCTCTCTCCTTCTCCCCCCCCCCACTCCCCGCTGCAACCCCCCACTCACCCACGGCGCCCCCCGAATCTTTTCGCCCGAGTACGGAAGTATTCGAAAATCGCGGTACTCGGGCAAAAAAGGGGCATGGCCGAGTAGGCTCGCTCATCTCTAAAGTTAATCTGACCATATATAAATATCTTCACAGCATTTTGCACTACAGACATTGAGAAAGAGCCAATATTTATTTGAAAAAATTCCACTAGAGCCTCCTCTGCTCTACCATTACCATCAAGCAGGTGCAACCAAAAGGGATTTAACCTCAACATTCTATCCAAACCAAACCCCCACCATTCATATTCAAGGACAAGTAAAGTTCATGGTAGATATTCCACTCTATGAACATAAAGAAACAAAGATGGAGTACCTATTAGGATATTTTTTTTCTAGAAATTGCATTAAGGGGAATAACAATTTCATTAATAAAGCATGCAAAAGCAGTTGGGGGAGTAGAAGCCGCTAAAGGGCCTTTATTAAATCTATCCAAATAGAGATCCAGACAATTATTAAGATCACCCACAATTAATGTACGAGCAGCAGGATATATAGCCACAAATTCCAAAATCTTCTTAATACATTCACTGGAATATGGCAGGGGGATAAATATTGCCACCAAAAATATTTATTTTGTGCAATAATACATTTAAGCCAAACAAATTTCCTCATGGAATCTATAAAAGATGACTCACATTTAAAAGATATTTTTATGAATCAGTACACTTACTCCACGTGAATTGCTCGAGTACACCTAATGAAAAGAACGTGCCCATACAGAATGGTGAAGCAAATACATAGTATCTCCTGTTAAGTGTGTTTTTAGTAGACAAACAGTAGCTGGTTGAAATAGATAAAAAAAACAGCGTATCTTTTAGTTTTATCCCCCATACCCTACACATTCAGTGAAATTATATTAACCTCTTGAACAGTGGTAAATTAAATTCATTATTTATATTTTACACATATAATTTAAGATGCTATTGCAATGCATGATAGAAGAGAAGGAGAGAGGAGGGAAGAAAAAAAATACCACCCCACAACACCCAACCACACACACATATGCCAATATTCCCCAGGGATTTAATCACCTAGGCATAGTGATAGTGGTAAAATAAAGCAAAATCACAGTAAGATCACTAATACTAAGGAGCAGTACCCAGGAATCTCCCAATTATTTGAGAAATAATCTAATTTCAAGTGGTCAAATACTGCACCAATAACACAGGTCTGCAAAAAAAACTTTTTTAAAAATTGTTTTGATTTTGTTAAATCATCTTTATGTAGTTTTTTGCACAGATTTCAAAAATGACATGTTTTTTTTTCTATCACGTAAGGCTTGCCTACAAAATAAAGTTGAAGTATTTGGAAAAAATACAAAAAACTGAAAATTTTTTATTTGTTTTTACTATTTTAACATGAAGTAAAAGCAAAATACCAACAACAATACCTAGCTAAAATAAGCATAAGGCCTCGGTCAGACGGGCGTTTTTACACGCGATTTGCGCATGCGCATGCGTCCGGCGATTTTATAAAACCATTGCTTTGCAATGGTATCAGACACATGAGCACTTTTTATGCGCTCGTCCGATAAATTATAGAACAGAAATCGCAGATCGCACCTATCTGCGATCTGCGATTCCTGTTCTCTTCTCTATATGCGCTCAATGGGGCCGGCGGCAGCAGCGCCGACCCCATTGAGAACATATAGTAGACAAATCATTCTCCTCTGCCACAGCTGTAACAGCTGTGGCAGAGAAGAATGATGTTTGCCCATTGAATTCAATGGAGCCGGCAATACAGCCGGCTCCATTGAAAGCAATGGGCTGCCGGCAATCGCACGACGAATTTTCGTGAAGGGCTTAAAAATATAAGCCCTTCCCTGAAATTCATCCAGAAATGTGTAAAAACAAAAAAAATATATATACTCACCTGGTCCTGGCAGACGGAGTTCAGAGTAGTATTCAGCAGCTGGGGATTTAAAATCCCCGCCTGCTGAATGAGCTGCCTCTGATTGGTCACAGCCTCACCAATCAGAGGCAGCTCTCACTTACCCATTCATGAATTCATGAATGGGTGAGTGGGTGCTGCCTCTGATTGGCTCAGCGCAGGGACCAGTCAGGGGCAGCTCTCAGCTGTCATTCACGCGATCTTCACGCGATTTGCGCATGCAATCGGCGATTTTATAGAACCATTGCTTTGCAATGGTATCGGACACATGAGCGCTTGTTATGCGCTTGTCCGATTAATTATAGAACAGAAATCAGCAGATAGGCACGATTTGCGATTCCTGGTCTTCTCTATATGCACTCAATGGGGCCGGCGGCAGCAGCGCCGACCCCATTGAGAACATATACAACACAAATCCTTCTCCTCTGCCACAGCTGTAACAGCTGTGGCAGAGAAGAATGATGTTTGCCCATTGAATTCAATAGAGCCGGCAATACAGCCGGCTCTATTGAAAGCAATGGGCTGCCGGCGAGCGCAGGATGAATTTTCGGGAAGGGCTTAAAAATATAAGCCCTTCCCTGAAAATCATCCAAAAATGTGTAAAAAGTTAAAAAAAATATATACTCACCTTGTCCCCGCAGACGGAGTTCAGCCGCGGCCGGCCAGCAGTTCTCCTGAACTGCTCTGAGTAGTATTCAGCAGGCGGGGATTTAAAATCCCCGCCTGCTGAATGGGCTGCCTCTGATTGGTCACAGCCCTAACCAATCAGAGGCAGCTCTCACTCACCCATTCATGAATTCATGAATGGGTGAGTGAGTGCTGCCTCTGATTGGCTCAGCACAGGGACCAATCAGGGGCAGCTCTCAGCTATTGAATGACAGCTGAGAGCTGCCCCTGATTGGTCCCTGCGCTGAGCCTATCAGAGGCAGCACTCACTCACCCATTCATGAATTCATGAATGGGTGAGTGAGAGCTGCCTCTGATTGGTGAGCCTGTGGTCACAGGCTCACCAATCAGAGGCAGCTCATTCAGCAGGCGGGGATTTTAAATCCCCGGCTGCTGAATACTACTCAGAGCAGTTCAGGAGAACTGCCGGCCGGCCGCAGCTGAACTCCGTCTGCCGGGACCAGGTGAGTATATATATATATATTTTTTGTTTTTACACATTTCTGGATGAATTTCAGGGAAGGGCTTTAATTTTTAAGCCCTTCCCGAAAATTCATCGTGAGATCGCCCGCAGCCCATCGCTTTCAATGGAGCCGGCTGTTTTGCCGGCTCCATTGAATTCAATGCGCTGGACAGCTCCGGCCCGTTTCTAATGAAACGCTGCTAGGAGCAGTTTTTTTGGGCGATTTTTTGGCCCCGGTCACGCGATTTGCGGATGCGCATCCGTCATGCGATCCGCAAATCGCGGGAAAAAACGCCCGTGTGACTAAGGCCTAATAGTGATACACATGTGTTGCAAAGTTATTATAAGTCTTTGTAAAAACGTTTTCTTTTTCCATCAAAGCTTCTTTTGGTACTTTTTCGGCTGTGTTCTTGTGAATTTTCCCTTTTTAACATCCAACAGTAGTCTGCCATCATGTTGACATTCCATCGACCTTGGTATCTGTGCTCCATTTCTTTTAGATCTTGATGGAAATGTTCTCCTTGTTCCTCACTTACAGCCCCAAGATTTTCTGGAAAGTAGTCCAGATGTGAGTGAAGGAAATGAACTTTCACACTCATGTTGCAGCCCAAGATTTTGTAGTTTTGTAACAATTCAGCAACCAAAGTTTTGTAGTTTGGGTCTTTTTTATTTCCAAGAAAGCCTGTTACAACAAGTTTAAATGAATTCCAGACATTTTTTTTTCTTCCATTTCCATTTTAGTGACAAAGATTTCATCTTTTAAAAGTTTTCTTATGTCAGGCCCAACAAAGACTCCCTCTTTCAGCTTAGCATTTGATAGACCAGGAAACTGTTCACAAAGATACTTGAAACACTCTCCTTCTTTGTGTAATGCTTTCACAAACTGTTTCATTAGTCCCAATTTGATATGAAGTGGTGGAAGTAAGATCTTTTTAGGATCCACTAAACTTTGTCTTTCAACATTTTTAACTCCAGGAATAAGAGCCTTTCTGATTGGCCAGGTCTGCTTGACATAGCGTTGTTTCCTGTCACAGCTATCCCATTCACAGAGGAAACATGGAAACTTTGTGTAACCACTTTGTTGACCTAGTAACATGGAAATAACTTTCAAATCCCCACAAATGGTCCATTTATGGTCAGAGTAGCTGAGCTTATTAAGAACAAACCCAAGATTTTCGTAGCATTCTTTCAAATGGACTGAGTGTCCAACAGGCACAGAAGCATATTGGTTACCATTGTGAAGAAGTAGGGCTTTCAAACTCCTTTTTGACGAATCTATGAAAAATCTCCATTCCTCTGGGTCATACGTTATGTTGAACATTTCCATGATTCCAGGTACATTGTTGCAGAAAACTAGTTCACCCTTTTGTGTAAAAAAAAGGGACAAATTCCTTTTCTCTAAGTCGGTACCATGAAAATGAAACACCGGAGGCTAACATATGTCTTTCTTTAAGTCTAGACCCTAACACTTCCGCTGAATCCTTTGGTAGGCCCAGATCTCATACTAAATCGTTCAAGTCTGATTGAGAGAAAAGTTCAGGGTCATTGGTACCTGGATCATAGTTGTCATCATTATCGCTGCTACTATGTGACATTTGGTCTAAATCGTCTAAAATATTGTCCAGGGTATCCGGAGGTGAAGGAATAGGCAAGTTAGGTCCATGAGAAACAGGGCGAATAGCCGAACGTATGTTGGTTGGGTATGAAATGTCCTTCCTGTTTTTTAAATTGAAACCTTGCACTGAACAAGAACAAAAATAACAGTCATCACTGTGATTTTTAGGCTCTCTCCAAACCATGGGTACTCCAAAACGAAATGATTTCTTCTTACCTTGAAACCATTGTCTCAGTTCTTCAACACACACAGAACACACTATATGGGGAGCCCAAGATTTATCTTGGTCCCCTAATTTCATACCAAAGTATGCAAAATACACCTTCTGAACAAAATTAGAAATGTTCCTTTGTTGCTTCTTGACGGTATAAGACCCACAAATATTACAGAAACAGTTAGGAGAGTTGACACATCTTCTAGTAGCCATTTCTTCTAAATACTGTATCACAAAACTGTTTGATGCGTACACCACAGTGGCTGGCTCCACACTGAGTCACTGACTGCAGTCAAGGTCACGCCTAGCAGACAGTTTAGATTCGTTGTCGTACACGTACCGAACCTGAAAAACCCTGAAAATAAGAAAATTTCAGGTGAAATTTGTGACTTATCTAGGGGTGATGGAATTTTTCACTATTTTTACCGTAATCAGCACAAAAAATACTGTTAAACCCACTAATTAAATATGCTACAATTTTTTCATCGCAGACCTGTGTAATCCACTAATATAAAGGACTACTCATTACTGTTATATAAATATTGTTCTATTTTATCTAGGAGGCAGCATTCCTAGAATTATCAAAGAAAAAAGTCTCCGGCTGTATCACAACTTTCAGCTGTTCCAGATGCAAAATAGCATAAGGCATCTGCAATCCCTATAACCTTCTCTTTTAACACTATGAAACTGAAAACACTTTTTGTATATCCACTGAATAATATAGAAATACAGCTATACGAAGACCATGCATAGTTAGCTTTTTCATTTCTTTAACTCTCTTTAAAATAACGTCCTGATCTCAAAAAATTATCCAGATACAATTCTTCTGCTTTATATTGCAAAATACAGATAAACTGCTTGAATGTACTAATTGTATCCTGCATAAGAACAATGTTTTCGTTTATTTCATTAATATGTGTCTCTGCTTAAAATAATCTTTCAGTAACTTTCTGCAAATCATGTCTTATAAATCCAAGACCAAACTGTATAGCTTTTAGTCACAGCTAGAAAAACAGTACATAGAATAGGTTCATTTTGTGTATCATTTTGCATATTCACACCACTAGCTTGTGTTGAAATTGCCTGCATAATAGCATTTGTAGAGGCAGATGAAACATATAAAACAAGGCCTTGCTCACCCTTCTCAATTACAGAATGTGATAATATATTAAAAGTCCTGGAGGTGTGGCTAAGTCGGCAGAGAGAGCAGCCACATGAAAGAGTAAGCTATCACACAAAAGAAACAGACAATTACCTTATTTCCTGGACTCCAACTCTGCAGATTGCCCTGAGTGACCTTCTTGAGCTGCTGGACAGCAGTGAAGGAGATTTTCGTTCTCTCAGCCACCTTTTTTTTATTTTTCACCATGGCCTTCTATGCCTGGCAAGCAAGGAGAAGCAGGGTCCTCGATTTCAGAGGCAGCCACAAGATGGTGCAGCGAGCGCACACTGCGAGCGACCCAGTGTCACGGGAGAGGACCCCTTTAAAATATAACCTTTATTAAATACAATTTAAAAACTTTAAATATGTTTTTTTTAGGAGCAGTAGCAAAAGGCAAACAAATATGTATCAAGTGAGGCTGATGCAAGAAAACTGCATCACCCACGTGCATATACACTAGCGGTAGGCTATGTACTATCTTAAGCACCTACAATAAAGGTGCAGACAATAGCCTACAGAACTCTCCCCTTACACCTATGTAATAATGACTATGGTGCCAGTGTGAACTTGTTTCTGGCAGCGTAAAAGAGGTGATCAATATATATGTCTCCACCTCTCTAAAAGTGCAAAATCGTGAGTAACTACCCTGCCGGGTAAAAAACGGCAATGTGGAAGGATATTACTCAGCAATCGTATATAGAGACTGCACGACTCATCATAGGTGTGAGGTGTTGCAGTGCTTAAATAGGGGCATTGGAGGTCTGGTAGACAACCCCCTTTGTTTAGGAATATTCAGGACTGGGTATACCGACAAAAGTGTGGGGCAGCATATAACACGACCTAAAGCGGTTTAACCCCTAGTCTGAGAAGCCAACTCCAAATGGAGATAAGGAAAAGGTTTAAGCGGCGAATTGAATTTCTGGTCAAACTCAACATGGATGATGGGTTCAGTGAGTTGGACCAGCAAGTCTGTTTGCTAAAGGGTTCAGATTTGGTTACAAATTTTATTCATATTCAGATCTCGGTTCAGTTCGTGGTTTTACGCATCTTGTCGCAAGAGCGACTCCTCAGGAACCCATGAAAAAATAGAACCTTTGGAAAGTTTTACAAATGGCTCAAAAGGAGGATGTTTGGAATACTGGTTTTCTAAAAATGAAAAGCAACACTTGTGAGCCTCCAGAACAACTGTAAAAAAGGAGAGTAGTATGGAGTAGCTAAAATAAAGTATAGCACTCAAAAATAAGGGCGCCCACCCACTGGCGTTTTTTTTTCCTTTGCGTTTTGCGTTTTTTCTCAAGAGCAATTAGTTTTGAATGTGTTCCTGTCCACTGGCGTTTTTTTTTTCGGTCCGTTGCGTTTTTTAACATAGGAACTGTCAGTTGCATATGTGTCCTTATTTTTCTCGTAATGCACCCATGAATGTCAATGGAAATGGCGCGAAAAAGCCGCGAAAATGCCGCGAAAACGCCGCAAAAAACGCCGCGGAAAACGCGCCAAAAACGCGCCGAAAACGCTGCGTTTTTCACGCACGGAAATCGCAAACGCCAGTGGGTGGGCGCCCTAAGAGTGTTACAAAAATACTCAAATTAGTAGATTAGAATACTCTCCACTATGCTGTCCCTGTCTGACTGGGTGGAAAACTGGCTAGTTGAAGCTCAGCTATCTAAAGCCCTAGTGAACAATCTTGCCAAGGCCAGGAAAAATTCCCCATACCCCTTAAAAATAACAAACAAGGACACAGATATAGTCTCCAGCCTTAGTGGTAGACTGGAGAGCAATGAGAGACCAGCCACAATGCTCCTGTTATATAGTCCCTGCCTGGTCCAGCCTACAGGAGGGTATGTATCTCATTATCCAATCAAAAGGTGGGCGTGTAAATTAGTAACGCCCCTAGTGATGTGCCGATGCTATGTAGGAGCTGTTGCTAAGGGACCGCCTCCAGAGATCAGCGATCATGTGTCCGTCATGTGGTGCAGCACCATAGAAACCATGATGCTTGCAATGTGAATGTTAAAGATCAGCGATCATGTGACTGTCATGTGATGCAGCACCATGGAAACCATGATGCTTGCAATGTAAATGATAGAAGAAAAAGGAGTGTCCCATACTGCAACCTTGTGAGAAGATACCGCTGCCGGCCTTTAGGAAGGGACGGCCCAGCATCAGGACATGATGATGTCACGGCGCCGCTGCTAATGGCAGAGTGGTGCAGACATAGATAAGAGATAGATGGTGCATTGTCATAATAAAACAACGCCATAGAGCCACAGTATATTCAACCTATATAGAACCTTTTATGAAACTGATCATATTATAAGTTTCTAAAGAATCCAGATAATTATGTATGGATATGGATTTAAGGTGGGTTCAGGGATGGATAGAGAGGGAGAAAGAAGAAAACAAAGGATGAGTGGAGTGATCCAGTAATAGAAAACTAGTGAAAGATAGTATCTCGTTAAGACCCCTCGGGTGTACTGAGTCCACTCGATATATTCATTGTGCCTCCTTCTGCAGTCCATGATTGTCAATATCACCACCCTTTCCCTGGGATCATATGATTTTAATGCCTTGGAATTTAAGATTGAATTCATCACCTTTATGAACCAGACGCATGTGATCGGCTAAGGGCATGCGTTCTTCCCTTCTGATATTGCCTATATGCGCGAGAATGCGTCTCCTGAACTGCTGTGTTGTTTTTCCTATGTAATTCATAGGACAAGGGCAGGATGCGATGTATACCATGATCCACACGGTAACAAGCAGAAGCCAGCACAGCACTACAGCAGGGCCATACACCCGGACATAGTTTCAGGAGGAAGCTGAGGAGGTGATCAAGAGGTGTTGGGAGTCCTGCAGTCGCCTTGCCTGTGGCCGCAGCTGATCATCCCGTTTTACACAGCCGATAAGGAGAGAGGCTGAGCTGCTACTGAGGAATTCCCAGCCTACAGCCAAAGCATCTGCACAGCAGGAGGGAAGAGACACTGAGTGGCTGTTGGAGAGCCCCCAGATTCCAATCAAAGCTGCCTCACAGGAGGGGGGAGGATAGACTGAACAGTAGCACAGCAGAAGGGGAGAGACACTGAGCAGCTAGTAGGGAACTCCGAGATTACAATCAAAGCTGCCTCACAACAGGAGGGAAAAAGAGACTGAGTGGCTGCTGGGGAACCCCCCAGCCTGCAGCTGAAACAATAGCTCAGTAGGAGACAAGGCTGCTATAAAGAAGTGGGCTAAGTATCACAAAGAAGGAAAACCAAGAAATCCCAGGTGGCAGCCTGGAGCTCTCCCCCTCCCCTTCCCTCTCTAAAAGACACAGTGAAACTGTGGGTCATGTCAGTGTCGGGGGTCCTCCAAGGGGGACCAAAGTGCTGATGTCGCCTAGGTCCAAATTGGTATAAGCAATTAACGAGCGCTCGGAGAAGACACGCTGACCCAGAGTGTGATCAAAATGACTTCTAGTTTATTGAAAGAAATACATTGGATTATAAAGACCATAGACCACTGCCCAGACAGGAGGGGCTTGTCTTGTGGTCAGCAAATAATTGCAAGGATACATTTCTTCTTAATGAGAAAGCAAAAGAAGAAGTTTTAGAGACAGTACAGCTTGTTGGTTTTAGAACACAGGATGTTCTTGTTCACTAGATAAGACAGAGACCTTGGACTGCTTCTGAGAAGTCCATTCTTAACCACCTGTTTCTCTAACCAAAACACATTTTGTATTTAAAACTATTTATTCGTATTTTGATAGCCTAGCAACTAAATTAACCCTCTACATCTCCCCCATTTTGGACATGGAGTCAAGACAAGTACGACTCCTAGTCCATAAACACGTAATTCATATCGGCGCAGAGAAAACTTTTTCAGTACATTTAGAAATACATGAGATTATAACCTTAATTGCTCTATAAATGCATAATAAAATCATCACAATTTGTAATATACTTCGTAGAATCCCCATGAACCAATCTCCTAAACCAGAAAACCTATTGGCAGGGTTCAAAGAACTAAATGTGTTACCCACCAGCTATCTCTGGTTTCTGAGTTTTCATTTGTCCATGCAAACAGTTCTTTCGACGGAACAGGAACAGCCAAGAAAGGAAAACTAGTGGCACCAGGTGTGTGTACAAGTCCAACAGTCTTTCACCTGTGAGGTGTTCAGTCCATCTACCAGTATTTGGTGGTGTCTAACAAAGTGGTTCTGGGCATTGTCCTTTTGCACCCTCTCACAAGGGCGAAGCATGGAGTGAGGAGTCCAAAAAGTCCATCAATAAACAAAATGTCCTTCATTTTTCTTCTCATGGGGGGCAGAGTAGGGCGTGAAAAGTCCCATTAGTCTCAAGACAAGCAACAGCTCCTTCAACTTTACTGAAGTAGGTGTGGTCAGCAGGACTTGATAGGGCCCCTTCCGGACACGCCTCTTTACGACCACCCAATCTCCAGGTTGTAGGGAGTGAGATCCCCCTAGGTTTTCTGGGTCTGGAATGGGAGAAAAAGACTAGATTCTGGGTTACTGGTAGTTGGTCACACAGGTGCTTTACATATCCGGCTACTGTGTTATAGCCCTGCTGTAGGGCCTGTGGATGATACAGCCCCAATCTTGGCATAGAGCCAAACAACACTTCTTTTAACTTAAGCGTACCATTTTAGTCTTTTAACTTTGTCTAAACTCTGCGGGTGGTATGGGGTGTGAAACGCTTGTTCCACTCCAAGGGCTGACATCACCTCTCGCATCACTTTACCTGTAAAATGTGTACCTCTGTCACTCTCAATTGTCTCTAGTACCCCGTCTCTGCGGATTACCTCATTCATGAGCTTCCGTGCGGTTACCTGCTTATTTACTTTAGTAACGGGGTAGGTCTCCAACCTGAAAAGAAATCAACAACAACAAGCACATATTCATACTTCCCAACAAGTGGGAGTTGAGAGTAGCCAATTTGCAATCCCTGAAATGGGTAGAGTGGTCTAGGCAAGTGTTATGTGGCAAATTTACTTCTGCCCTGTTGCTTACGGCAAAGATCATGCAAAATTGGACAAATGATGATGCAGCAGCTACAGAAAACCCAGGAGCCACCCGTCCTCGTTCAAGCGTCGACATCATTGCTGCTTTGATAGGTGTGTCTTTCCGTGCATCAGCTGGGCCATCATGGGGCACAGGGACCGTGGTGGGCAAGTGCTGTTGACTGTTTGCCATACGTCGTCCCATTTCTGCTGCTCCCATATGAAGTCCATTTATTCTTTCCTTCCTTGCTGGCTTGTAACTGTAAAAGTCTTTAGCATATCAAAGTCCAAGTTTATATCAAAGTCCAAAGTTTGTATCAAAGTCCAAAGTTTGTATCAAAGTCCAAAGTTTGTATCAAAGTCCAAAGTTTTTGTTAAATTCTTCTTTTCTTCCATGGCTTGAGGGCCGCTGCCTTTGCTGTGTGGTCTGTGATGGCGTTGCCTCTTGTTTCTCTGTTGTAGGAATTGGTGTGAGCTTTCCACTTTGTCAGGTCGAAGTAAGTAGGGCCTCTGTGAGACTCTGCACCGCTGCATCATTCTTAATTGGCTGTCCTGCTGAGGTAACAAGCTGTCTGGCCTTCCATGTTGGGCTGTAATCATGAGCTATGCCAAATGCATACCGGGAGTCAGTGTAAATGTTTGCCATCTTGCCTTTTGCCACTCTACACGCCTCAGTGACGGCCTGCAATTCCGCTTCCTGCCCTGAGACATGCGGAGGCATTCTGCTTTTAGGACATCTTGTTGCGTGACCACTGTAAAACCTGTTACAAACCTTCCCTCATCATTTAGGTATCTAGATCCATCCAAAAACAGCTCAAACTGGGGGTTCTGCAGGGGCTTGTCTGTGACATGCGCAAACCCAGCCGTTTCCTGGGCCATGAGGGCCACACAGTCATGCTGGTTTCCGATGTCAAATGCCTCCTGTTCGTCAGTCAGGGAGTTTGCAAAAAGCTAGTCCCCTGTACTTACTCCCCCATTTTGAATCTACGTCACCTAATGGAAGTAAGGTGGCTGGATTCAAGGTGGTGCACCTTTGGCTTGAGATGTTCGAGGAGGAATGCACTGCGAGTTCTATTGTATCTGTCTGGCAAGAGACAGATGTCTGCGGCTTACCTGAGTCAGGATACCATGTATGTCCTGTGGGGTGTAGATCACCATGGTGTGATCTAGGACAACGTCAGAATTTTTGTCCAGTAGTGCCTGGACTGCTAGAACCGCTCGGACGCATGATAGAGACCCTCTAGCCACCGCGTCAAAATGGGCACTGTAGTATGCTACAGGTTGCTTTTTGTCACCATGCATTTGTGTCAGTACAGTGGTGGCGTGTCCCGCCATCTCAGTGACGTTCATCTGGAAAGGTTTGTCATAGTCTGGCAGCTCCAGTGCGGGTGCACTGGTTATCTGTACTTTCCCCGCGGGGTCAGGGCAAATGGCCGTAAACCCAAACAGTCGTACAGAGGCTGCATGGTCATGGAGGCAGAGCGTGTCCACGGCCGCCAGTATGAGTCCAGTCCCAAAAAGGTACGCAGCTGAGCATGGGAGGTGGGAAGTTGCATGTCACTTACCACCTTCGTGCGTTCCGGCGTCAGGTGTCTAGTACCTGGACCTAGGCAGTGGCCCAGGAACACTACGTGAGATTTGCAGAACTGAAATTTGTCTTGCTGGCTTTGCAGCCATTCTACTCTGATGGAGGAAACACAAAAGGCTTAGTGATGCATTGAGGCAACTATTTGGGTCAGGAGCACACAAAAAGTAAGTCATCAACATATTACAAGAGGGCGGTGCCCTCGGGAATTGGCCAGGCATCTAATATCAGTTTCATGAATCTGGGGAACTGGTTTTGGGCTATTCCGTGCCCCTTATGGCAGCACTGTCCAGCAGTACTGCTTTCCTCTGAAAATAAATGCAAACAATTACTGACAGTCTGGCTGGCCCTTTAAACTCTTTCTGTTAATGGGGAACAAAAGGGGTATTGGCTGGGAAGACACATTCCTTAAAGGGGTTGTCCCGCGCCGAAACGGGTTTTTTTTTTTTCAATAGCCCCCCCGTTCGGCGCGAGACAAACCCGATGCAGGAATAAAAAAAAAAAAACGGCCAGTACTTACCCGAATCCCCGCGCTCCGGCAACTTCTTACTTACCTAATGCGGTGCACCGTGCGGTCCATTGTCGATTCCAGCCTCCTGATTGGCTGGAATCGGCACACATGACGGGGCGGAGCTACGAGGAGCCGCTCTCCGGCACGAGCGGCCCCATTCAGAAAGGAAGAAGACCGGACTGTGCAAGCGCGTCTAATCGGGCAATTAGACGCTGAAAATTAGACGGCACCATGGAGACGAGGACGCTAGCAACGGAACAGGTAAGTGAATAACTTCTGTATGGCTCATAATTAATGCACAATGTACATTACAAAGTGCATTAATATGGCCATACAGAAGTGTATACCCCCACTTTGTTTCGCGGGACAACCCCTTTAAGGGCTTTAAGTTAACATAAAGAAGAGACAGTGTCTGCAATTGCATCTTCCTGGACATGTGCCAGGGGGTACTGACGGACCAAGGGGCTAAGAGCTTGTTCCTCTGCGTGCGTAAGAGTGAGGACAGGGAGAGGTGTCGCTTGGTCTGCTGCCATCCGACAGAAGGTCGGGTGACTTTCAGACCCGGGGTGTATACGAGCCTCACCGGATGGGTGAAGTTTGATACAACATCCCAAGGGTCCCATCACGTCAGTTCCCAATATGCTTTCAGGACCTTCCAGCACAAGGAAGCGCGTGAGGAATCGCGACCCTTTAAACATTACCTCAAGTGGTTCAGTTTCTGCCAGCTGAGTTGGCACTCCTGAAACCCCTTGCACCGATTACCACTAGACAATCAGGCTGGTATTCTATTTCAAATAGATCATAACCTTGTTGCAAGAAGGAAAAGAGAGAAGAAAAAAAAAAAATATATATATATATATATATATTTTTTTTATTTAAAAATAGCTGACCTGCAATACCTAGATCACCTATATCTTCTCCCCCCCCCCCCCCCTTTAAACTAGGGTACTTAATAAAAAAATTAAAAAAAAGAGTAGCCAGGTTGAAAGGAGTAGCAACATTGGAAAGAATGAAAAGAGCACATTGTAGCTGGATCTGACAGGCCAGAGATAAGTGCTTGGGTTGCACTTGCGTGTATATGCTCCGGATGTCATGGGGGGGGGTGAGGACCACTAGGGGGTAGTTCAATACCAACTCCGAAGATTTGTCAACCATTGCCTGTACTGCTGCCACCGCACAAACACATGAGGGAGCTCCTCGAGCCACTGGATACAGCCTCCTGGGGTAGTACCCAAGTGGCCGTGGTTGTCCTCCGTGCCTTTGTGTCAATACTGTCACCTGGCCAGAAAATTCAGTACAGAAAAGAATAAATGATAAAGTGTAAAAGGGTGAGAAATGAGCTTCAGGGGTGAGAGAGAGAAAAGAATGATTGAAAGGCAGTCATGGAGTAGTTGCATAAGAGCGGAAACAGAGTGGACCCATGGGCGGCAGTATGAAACAAGGCCCAGAAAGGTGCAGAGTTTGGCAGCAGGTGTAAGTACAGGTATGACCGTTTGCACGTTTTTTTTGTTTTTTTTTCTACAGAACATTCTCTCAGTGGCAGTATAATTGTGGCTTGTTGGCAGGCTTCCAAATTATCAGCACACAGCGCCTACATGCGGTGGGTGGCTGACTGACACCTCATCAGCACACAGCACCTACATCACACATTTTACATTCATTACAGTCTGAACACGGGTCATTAACTTGCATCCGTTCATGCAGTCAAGTCTCATTCAAATATTAGTAAGAGTTCACACAGGACGTAACGCGTATGATGCAACTGTCCTCATCCTGCAAACAAATGGATTCAATTCTGTTCAAGCAAGCAAGGCTACTTGTCCAGGGTTCTCCGCTCTAATCTTTGTCCTTGAGAAGCACACATTCCTTCTCTGCAAATCTCACTAAACTCTGAAGGGAAGGGGGGGTGACAAGGGGGAACAGAGCTTTACACAAATCAAGCATTAACCCTCTATCTATTCCTATATATACACTACCGTTCAAAAGTTTGGGGTCACCCAAACAATGTTGTGTTTTCCATGAAAAGTCACACTTATTCACCACCATGCGTTGTGAAATGAATAGAAAATAGAGTCAAGACATTGACAAGGTTAGAAATAATGATTTGTATTTGAAATAACATTGTTTTTACATCAAACTTTGCTTTCGTCAAAGAATCCTCCTTTTGCAGCAATTACAGCATTGCACACCTTTGACATTCTAGCTGTTAATTTCTTGAAGTAAGCTTGTGAAATTGCACCCCACGCTTCTAGAAGCATCTCCCACAAGTTGGATTGGTTGGATGGGCACTTCTGGCGTACCATACGGTCAAGCTGCTCCCACAACAGCTCAATGGGGTTCAGATCTGGTGACTGCGCTGGCCACTCCATTACCGATAGAATACCAGCTGCCTGCTTCTGCTGTAAATAGTTCTTGCACAATTTGGAGGTGCGTTTAGGGTCATTGTCCTGTTGTAGGATGAAATTGGTTCCAATCAAGCGCTGTCCACTGGGTATGGCATGGCGTTGCAAAATGGAGTGATAGCCTTCCTTATTCAGAATCCCTTTTACCCTGTACAAATCTCCCACCTTACCAGCACCAAAGCAACCCCAGACCATCACATTACCTCCACCATGCTTAACAGATGGCGTCAGGCATTCTTCCAGCATCTTTTCATTTGTTCTGCGTCTCACAAACGTTCTTCTTTGTGATCCAAACACCTCAAACTTGGATTCATCCGTCCACAACACTTTTTTCCAGTCTTCCTCTGTCCAATGTCTGTGTTCTTTTGCCCATCTTAATCTTTTTCTTTTATTGGCCAGTCTCAGATATGGCTTTTTCTTTGCCACTTTGCCCTGAAGCCCAAAATCCCACAGCCGCCTCTTCACTGTAGATGTTGACACTGGTGTTTTGCGGGTACTATTTAATGAAGATGCCAGTTGGGTACCTGTGAGGCGTCTGTTTCTCAAACTAGAGACTCTAATGTGCTTATCTTCTTGCTTAGTTGTGCAACGCGGCCTCCCACTTCTTTTTCTACTCTGGTTAGAGCCTGTTTGTGCAGTCCTCTGAAGGGAGTAGTACACACCGTTGTAGGAAATCTTCAATTTCTTAGCAATTTCTCGCATGGAATAGCCTTCATTTCTAAGAACAAGAATAGACTGTCGAGTTTCAGATGAAAGTTCTCTTTTTCTGGCCATTTTGAGCGTTTAATTGACCCCACAAATGTGATGCTCCAGAAACTCAATCTGCTCACAGGAAGGTCAGTTTTGTAGCTTCTGTAACGAGCTAGACTGTTTTCAGATGTGTGAACATGATTGCACAAGGGTTTTCTAATCATCAATTAGCCTTCTGAGCCAATGAGCAAACACATTGTACCATTAGAACACTGGAGTGATAGTTGCTGGAAATGGGCCTCTATACACCTTTGTAGATATTGCACAAAAAAACAGACATTTGCAGCTAGAATAGTCATTTACCACATTAGCAATGTATAGAGTGCATTTGTTTAAAGTTAGGACTAGTTTAAAGTTATCTTCATTGAAAAGTACAGTGCTTTTCCTTCAAAAATAAGGACATTTCAATGTGACCCCAAACTTTTGAACGGTAGTGTATATTATCACATATTGACCCTCTCCTTCCTTCTGTAAGCTTTTCTACTGCCGTCTGCGATCCTAGCGACTAGAGATGAGTGAGCACCAAAATGCTCGGGTGCTCGTTACTCGGGACGAAATTTTCGCAATGCTCGAGGGTTCGTTTCGAGTAACGAACCCCATTGAAGCGACCCGAGCATTTTTGTATATCGCCGATGCTCGCTAAGGTTTTCATTTGTGAAAATCGGGGCAATTCAAGAAAGTGATGGGAACGACACAGCAACGGATAGGGCAGGCGAGGGGCTACATGGTGGGCTGCATCTCAAGTTCCCAGGTCCCACTATTAAGCCACAATAGCGGCAAGAGTGGGCACCCCCCCCCCCGCACTGTCAGCGTAAAGATCGTACTCCTCTGCCATAGCTGTAACAGCTGTGGCAGAGAAGAACGATGTTTGCCCATTGAATTCAATGGAGCCAGCAATACAGCAGGTTCCACTGAAAGCAATGGGCTGCCGGCGATCGCAGGATGAATTGTCGGGAAGGGCTTAAATATATAAGCCGTTCCCTGCAATTCATCCAGAAATGTGTTACAATAAAAATATATACAGGCGTATAAGGCGACGGGGCGTATAAGACGACCCCCCAACTGTCACCTTATACGCCGGCAATACAGTGGAGCAAAGAATAAAAATCATTACTTACTTCTTCTGACGTTCTGCGGCGCTCCTGCAGGCTAGCATTTAACAATACCTTCAGTTACCCCTCAGATGTCATCTTAGCTCCGCTGGGCCATGGCTGGCACTGAAATGGCCACCGAAGGCGTGGCCTGACTTGGGCGATGGTGACGGGAGGGTCCAGGAATACTACATACTAGACACATATCAAGATATACCGACTGGTATTGACCCCAATAACAACACGGCCATCTAGGGGCAGGACAAAGGGGGAAAAACATCATCCATGACACGGCCGGGGCGGTGCCCTCAGATGGTGAAGAAGGGCTGCCTTCCTTTGTCTTCAACTCAAAGCATATGAATAATCGCCATCTTGAAATTGCAACTTTCTTACTTCAACTTTACGTCACTTACTGAAACATTTATCTCTGCAAACCTGAGCAATCGTCTATTAACTAAAATTTCTTCATTATCAGCTAACACACTTTTCAAGCCTTCTCCGACAGCCCCCACCTTTGCAAAACAACTGTCAGCTCTCTGTGAATATGAACTATTCCCTGCATTTACACTCATAAATAACACATATGCTGTGACCTTCTAATGACGCCACATGTTCTGCATTTTCAACTCCTCTCTACATACTACCAACTGGACAGGATCCAAAAGACCATCATCTACAGTCTTCTTCTTAACAATTCGCTACATTCTTTCCCCACGGCTAACTAAAGTTGCTTTGTCTGACCTTTGCTATTTCTGTAGCTGTTCCCATATAGGCATACTCCTTGCCTTGGACGTTTCTCATAACTGGCGTCTCTGATATCGTATAGGCGTACCTACCGATATCCTCCCCTTCCCTCACTCTTCTTATCTCAATAGGGGTAAAATCTTCCAGCAATCCCACAGATTACTTCGGAGGGTTGAGGGGACCACATTTACTGATATCTTCCCCTTCCCTCTCTCTCAATCCTGCCCCCATCTCAATATGCCCACTATTCTTCACGAAGTAAACAGGACACTATTTTCACACAGTACTTTTATAGGAGGACACACAGTCGTCCTTGTCCCGGAATAGTTTTACAGCGACTTCCAGTAATCACACAGATTACCTCGGAGGGTTAAGGGGAGACCACACTTGCCTCCCAGGGAACCTTTGGTGATATTATAACAAAGCCAACAAAAGCAGATAATTGCCAACGTGATACAAACAATCAGTACAGAAACTTCAAGAATTTCCTCAGGCGACATGGCATAAAACAACAGGGTATGAGTTCTTCCGTCTATTACAGTTTTATGAACACATACGTTAAAATATGGCGGAGTATTCTTATAAATACATGCAGCAACTAACCTTCTGTCAACGATGAGCCCAAAAATCACTGGAACCCAGAATCAAAGTGGCAAGTCAAAGGCTTACCTTTCACCGGTGATTTTTGGATTCTGGGGTCCCGTGATCCTGGTCCCATAGTGTTGGCAGTTGGCATCGTCAGATATCGGCTGCAGGTAAAGAATAAACTCCGCCCCACGTTGCTGGCGCCAAGTAACTGTCGGGGGTCCTCCAAGGGGGACCAAAGTGCTGATGTCGCCTAGGTCCAAATTGGTATAAGCAATTAACGAGCACTCGGAGAAGACACGCTGACCCAGAGTGTGATCAAAATGGCTTCTAGTTTATTGAAAGAAATACATTGGATTATAAAGACCATAGACCACTGCCCAGACAGGAGGGGCTTGTCTTGTGGTCAGCAAATAATTGCAAGGATACATTTCTTCTTAATGAGAAAGCAAAAGAAGAAGTTTTAGAGACAGTACAGCTTGTTGGTTTTAGAACACAGGATGTTCTTGTTCACTAGATAAGACAGAGACCTTGGACTGCTTCTGAGAAGTCCATTCTTAACCACCTGTTTCTCTAACCAAAACACATTTTGTATTTAAAACTATTTATTCGTATTTTGATAGCCTAGCAACTAAATTAACCCTCTACATCAGTGAACCCTTAAGACTAAATAAAAGAAATTCACTCCAAAACGCATACAATCAAGTACAGAAACACAATAATTACCTTGATTCACATTCAACTCAAATGAATACTCATTTAACAGAATCCTTCTTGTGCATATATCTACATTCATATAGAATAAATTGCTAATTTACTAAAAGTACCCTGAACCACGTTTGGCTCAAGGTGACAATCATCCCACAGGCTTCATCTTTTGTTAAGTGAGAAGCTCTGAGTACAGTGGAATACATACTGGCTCTTCCATTCCTGAAAAGATATGCAAAATTAAATATGGCTCCAAGATTCTAACTTGTACAAAGGGACCACTTTTTCCTATTACTTGATGCTCCATTGCCTAAACCAAATAATTTATGTATAATGCTATCATTATCATTTAAAAACACTCAGCATGGCCACTGTGTTCACAGCAAGCCCAAACATTATCACACCTGTGCAACTTATCTATCTCTCCTCTCTCACTGTCTATCAATTCTTGAGGGTAATACAACTACCATGACAGTGTGCAAGAAAAAAGGAGCTAACCCCCCCAAAATGACAGCCTTATTCCCAGCTACAATTTCACCACCTTTGGGAAAGTCAAATGCACACAAAGCTGAGTCTCCAACAAAATGACTGGGTGTCGCTCCTCGAGATACGCTGTCAATCTCCAATACATTATCATACTTAGCCCCACAATGTAAGAGTTCTACTCAAGAGAATCATTAAAAAACTCCCACAAGTGAATCCTTCACACCTCTGACTTCCTCCACTGCATCAGTCCCTATATCAATAGACGCGATGAAATCAATGCTTCAGGATCTAAAAGAATCCATTCAAAAAGATATAAGAGATGCCATCTCAGCCATATGAAACTTAAACTAGCAGATTTGGAAGATAGGTCAAGGAGAAATAACATTAGATTACGTAATACTCTAGAAGACGTCCATGACTCTAAACTGGTAGAATTTCTCACTTTGTGGCTATCATTCCAGATTCAGCTGAATGTGACTTACTAATAGATAGAGCTCACAGAATGCCCAAGGCCAAAAATTTGCCTCCAGAAAAACACCAGGAAATGTATTAGCTAGACTACACTTTTACCACTATAAAGAATCACTCCTTAAGGCTGCCTGTCCACGGGCATTGCGGTATCCAATGGCAGGTCTCTGGGAGCAGGAGCCTGCAGATGGATCTCTGCGGTCAGCCTATCTGACAGATAGGCTGACCTCAGAGAATCGCGGCAATTTGCAGCATGCTGTGAATTGCCGTCCGCGAGTGGAGAATCGCTATGATTCTCCGCTTGTGGACAGGGGGCTGCGCTTTCAATAGCAACGCAGTGGAAAACATGCATTGCGTTCCCCGCAGCCGGATTATCGCCACGGGGAATGCAATGTAAAAACGTCTGTAGACAGGCAGCCTAAATCATCCTTTAAAGCCGAAAACTTTCTGGATCGCTTTCAATAGATATCTGTCCGGCAACCCTAGCAAGAAGGAGGGAGTTTGTGATATATACCTGTCAGGGTAATAAATCAGTACAGCACCAATCAATGCCCACCCTAATGTCCCGTGATCGACGGTAAAGGAAAAGCACCACACACAGGTCTGGCATGCTTCCCTGTACGGGAGTAATGGCCGTCACTTTCACTTTACTGGCTTACACAGGGCTTTATACCCTCCTGTTGCAACACAAAGCATATAGCATCTCATTGGTCCAGATATATCATAGCTACATATGTCCGTTACATTATTCAGAGCAGATTTTAATCACAAAAGCAGCTGCATTAATCACATGTCCTTATCAGGCACTTCTGCTTTTCTCCTCAGTCCTTTGAGCAAGATGTCGCAAGCTCCTGTCAGGGAAGACTGCTAAGCTAATAGCCATCGTATCTTGTTCCTCTTTATGGTTTCCAAGATACTTCCTTGTCTGCCTTGCAAAAAGCCTTGTCATATCTGATTTTGCTTTTTAAGAATACATATTGAATATTAAGTTTTTTTTCACAAAGCATTGCATAGAATTTGCACGCAGGTATAAAGATATAAAAACATATAGCAATATATACATGTGCCCTCACAACCCCCCCTAAAAAACGTAATATGAATATCCCGCATCACGTCCCACACCCGTTCCTGGTCATCCCTCTTGCATCAGGGCTCCCCCACCGCCCACAAAGCCCTACTCCTAGGGTGGGTGTAATCCCTACCTCGCCTCAGGAGGAGGACATGGACCCCCCGGGCTCGTGTTTTTCAGGTATCCATGTCCTCTATCTGTACAAGTTAACACCCCGCAGAGTGCGCCCTCGCTGGAACCTTCGGACTTCTACACTATCCTTAGGTGAATGGGAAATCCACTGACATTTTAAAATAGGAGACCGGAACAGATGCAGTCTTAGATGCCAGGCATCTCCACCACATCTCCATCTTGTTGGTAACGTACTGTTGTTGGCATTAATGGGATTGGTTCTTCTTCTCTCTCAAACAGGGGGAATGCTGGTGTCACATTGTCTAGTCCCTTACTCATACTTTTCCTGATCAGGGGGATAATACATGTGCAGGAAATCAGTAGGACTAACAGAACAATACCTAGGACCACACCTACTTGTACCAGCATTTTCTGCCATCCTTTCAACCATGAAAAGTACTGGTCCGAGGGATCTGTGACCCTGGAATTTCTCTTGAGTTCGTCTAACAGATCGGTTAGTTTATTAATGGCAACAGTCACTTTACCTGTAGGCCCAGCGTTATCAGGGATATAGGTGCAGCAAGTCTCACCAATCATTTTACATACTCCATCTTTTTCTGCTAGAGTCATAACCAGGGCCATTCTGTTCTGGAACGTCATGGATGCAGTAGACCCTAGTTGGTCAGCTAATCCCTGCAGAGCATCTCCAGTGTAATTGACAAAGCTTTGCTGATTGTAATAAATGTAATTTATCCAGGCTACATTTTTGTTAGCAGTGACAATGGTGAACAAAGACTCAAATCCTGCCTTCACCATTGTCACTGCTAAGGATACTGACAGTGGAGAAAATCCGTTATAAATGGTGTTTCCTAGTAAAGCTACTTATCTTCAGGAAGGGATTCACTCACAGCATTTCTTCGCTTTAAGAGATGGATGGCATCTTTGCCAAATGGTCTCTCAGAGCTACACAAGAAGATTCACCTTATTTGCCAATGAAGAGATCTTCTACAATAAGTCATTCCTGGAACAAAGTGACCAGAAACAAGCCTACAATGTCACCTATCTAAAATAAAAGGAACCTGGAAGATCCTTAGAGTAGTTTTTCATGGAACTGAACTTTTTGATCACCCTTTTGTGGCACATCCCCCACTTCAGGTGAGTGGCAAAAACTCGCCCGAAAACCTCTTTTAGGTTCACTTAGAACCTGGACTTACACCAAGAAACATGTTTGCTGTTTTTTTCGTTACTATGTTTTGGTTAAGTTACTGGATCAAGTCGTTGCTAATTATTCTCATTATACCAAGGCTAACCTATATGTTCATATTGAGGAAGGCATGTGGAAAATTCCAAAACTGTGCACTGGAGGTTACCACAGATTCCAATCAATAATCCTGACCATTGTACCCATGGTATTTAAAATTTGTTCTCTAAATGTTAAAGGACTAAATAGTCCATATAAAGACTTTCTTCTTTGGAAGGAACTCAAAAAACAAAATTGCGATATCTTCTGTGCACAGGAGACTCGTCTAAATGCCATAGATGAAATCAGAATCAGAAATAGTGCTTTTCCACATATCTTTTTCGAACATGCCATAAATAAAAAAAGAGGTGTTCTTATTGCTGTCAAAAACACACTGGCATTTGAAAGTACTAAGGTTGTTTCTGATATTGATGAAAGATATATTATAGTGATATGTGTAATAAACAGTTCTCCGTACACCATACTGTTCCTCTATTTTCCAAAATCCAAACAACCATCTTTCTTTGTAAAACACTAGAGCATTTCAATTATGTTCGACAAGGGGCTGCTATTGTGTGCGGTGACTTTAACATTGTCCCTAACTCAGCTCTACATAGAAGTCCCTCTGGGTCATCTGGTAAGCCTCAGGATATCCAGAAATTGATTTTTAAGGAGGGACTGTATGATGTGTGGAGAATCCAACATTCCAATGAAAGAGATTTTTTCTTTTTCTCCAATCCACACAAAATGTACTTTTTTATTGATTTTTTCTTAGTAGATTGGTGGCTTCTACAAAAGGTCACCTCTTCCCACATTGATTTAATATCTTTAATACCTCATCACCATGGAGGCTTAATAATTTTCTCTTTAATAATTCCAAGTTCTCACACCACGTCCAAGACACCCTCACATAATACTTTTTAGTTAAATGTCTTATAGGAAATCTCAATCACTTTATTATGGAAAGCTCATAAGGCAGTTACAAGAGGACATTTTTTAAAACAAGCTGCTATCAAAAAACAACAAAGACCACTATAGATAGATGATCTTCTAAAATCCATCTGAATACTCAAAACAAAAAACAACACAAGAATATATATATATATATATATATATATATATATATATATATATATATATATATATAAGAATCACAACCAAAGAACTAAAATCCAGGATTCCTTTTCTTGTAAATTCTCAAAACAACAAGATTATGAACCCTCAAGAAATAACAGAAGAATTCACTAAATATTGCAGCTCATTATGCAATCTCGTAAAAAGATCCATTTATCTTGCATCCAAACCAAACACTCATAGATAAATTTCTAGGAGATCTTCCCCTCCCATCCCTATTTTCCCCACAACTAGATTTTCTAAAAAAAGAAATTTCTATTACAGAAATATTAGACACAATCACATTGTTTAACCCCAACAAACCCCGGGGTCACATGATCTCACAAATGAATATTATAAATTATTTTCCTCTATCCTAGCATTTTCCGCTACCCTATCTTATAAGATCTTTCAACCATGCTATAATACATAATTCTTTCCCACCTGAAATACTTAATACCCTTATCGTAACTATACCTAAGCAGAAAAAAACGCAAAATTTTCCCTCTAACTATAGACCCACCTCATTATTAAACACAATGTAAAAATATTTGCAAAAATTTTAGCTTCCAGATTGGTAGATATTCTCCTATCAATAATTTTAAATAATCAGGTGGGCTTTATCAAAAATAGACAAACATCAGATGCCACCAGATGCTTCATTAACCTAATTGAATATGCCGAAAGATGGCAAATCCCCTCTTTGCTGCTATCTCTAGATTTAAAAAAAAAACATTTGATAGAATCCCCTGGGGCTATCTGCACTCCGTTCTTAAAAAAATTGGATTTAATGGCAAGTTTCTATCCGCAGTCATGTCCTTTTATTCATCTCCCAATGCTTCAGTACTCCTCAGGTTTACTATCTAATCCATTCATAATCAGCAGTGGCATTAGGCATGGTTGCCCATTGTCTCTATTGATTTTTGCTCTAGTTATGGAACCATTTACAGCCCACAGTAGACTATTGACGGAAGATATTAACGGAATCAAAGTGGGGGGAAAAGATCATCAAATAGGCCTTTTTGAAGATGATGTGATACTAGCGCTCTCAAACCCAGCCCCTTCCCTACCTGCTGTCTCTAAAATAATTGACAGTTTCACCAAAATTTCATACTACAAAATGAATACTTCAAAATCACAAATACTCAAACTAGGAATCAAAAAATCTTTAGTTACCCAGTTTACCAATACATATAAATTTACCTGGGCTAAAGATGCCATACCATATCTAGGTATCTCCCTAACCTCCACCACATCAATGTTTTTCAAAGCAAATTTTAAACTCTTAATTCCCTTGATCAAAACAGATCTAGAAAAACTAAGAACACACAGCATTACCTGGCTGGGAAGAATCACTACTTTTAAAATGATGAATCTTCCCCAAATCCTTTCCTTTTTACGCACTGTCCCAATACATTTAGCAATCTCCTTCCTTAAAAAAATCCAAACCCTCATTCAATCTTTTATCTGGAGAAATTAAAAAAAAAGAATTAAAACTGATATCCTAGATAATGACGCGGTGACACAAGACACCGATCCAGTCATGTGATCCCGATGACGCGGCGACACATGACCGCAATCCGGTCATGTGATCCCGATGACGTGGCAACACGTGACCGGGACCACGTCACGACGGGAGGTCATGTGACCCCTGGAATGAGGTCGGTGCGCTGCGCAGGGGGAATGCTCAAGCGGTATGCTGGACTCCTCCTACTATGTGATAGGCAATACTATACCCTCATGTATGGGGATACACCCTCTTAAGGGGAGGCTTGTTAGGACACGAAACCCCACCCCATGTATATCGCGGCACGCCAGCGTCTGTAGCCCCGCCCCCAGAGTTGGCATTTTGCAGGACAAGGAGTGGACCTTTGAACTTTTATCTGTATATATATGTAAGTACCTGTAATTGTTTTTTATACCATTTGGCTTGAGAAAGGTGCCACTGTTTGGGAACTGAAACGCGTTGCCTTTCATTAAACCGTTGAAACTTCTGCCGGGTATTCGTCTTGTTGATAACATTGGAGTCATCACTTAAAGGAGGGTAATTTTGGACATCATACCCCCTCCTACCAAGTAAGTGTTTACTTGATCTACAGCACGGAGTATATAGTGTGTATACACACCTTGCACAGTACTGTACTCGGTAGCGCATGATCAAATTTTTCTTAACAATACATTGTTCTCTTTGTTTCTGGGGGGTCCCTCTGTACTAGAGAGACCCTTGATCTATCCTGCAGCTCTCCCTTTCCCCAGGGGACTTGATACCGGTACTTGAAGGATTTCTCAAGACGGACCTTGTGGCGCACTTCACACCTTTCATTTACTCCTCCTATTATTGTTAATGCTCCCTCGAAACTAGAAGCCTGGTTTAATTCCAATCAAGGATCCAATAAAGGAATCTCAGTATGTTACCAAATTCTAATTGCTTACACACAAAACCCATTAGCACCTATAAAAAAAATGGGAAGCAAATTTGCAAATGCCAATATCGGATGAACAATGGCTAAATAGTTTTTCCTCCATTTCACCAATATCTATATGTACAAACTATTTGGAAAATATATGCAAATTGCTTTACTGATGGTATCTCAGTCGCCAGATACTCAACAAAATATCTCCTCGTTACTGTGAAAGTTGTTGGAGATGTGGTTTACCAGAGGGAAATCTATTACATCTGAGGTGGAATTGTCGGTACATTTTGAGTTTATGAACTCAGGCTTTCCAATTAATGTCCACTGTATGTGGTACACAGATAACCCCAAACCCAGCTATAGCCCTACTAAACCTAGATTCGGACTATCTATCCTACAATATTTGCACACCCTTGTTATATATTCTGATAGCCACCAGAGTTTCTATCACTCAATTCTGGAATGGAAATTCTATCCCTTCCATAATGGATATAATTAAGGATGTAAATAGCAACAGCTAGTTTGAATATATGCACTCTTGCGCTTCAAACAAAAGGGGAAAGTTTATGTCAAAATTGGGAAATCTGGATCCAAAGCAGTTTCTGCCACATGCCAAAATCCTACTTGCTTTAATTGCATAATTCTTTGCAGTAGCTTGATAACTTGATCCCAACACAGGAGGCAAACACAACTGTAGATGTCTCATGAACATTTCTTACTGGAGTTGCAGGAATGGAACAATCAAATTCGTAGCATCACGACATTTCTTAGTTAAGCGATCAGGATGGTCAAATATTCTGTGCATTCCACAGGATCAATATATGCTGGTGCCTTCAATATTCACTGTTGACTTTAATGTTACATGGGCAGCCTCATGGTGAAAAGCATTCGCAGTAGCGTTTGCAGTTACCTGTGCATCAGTGCCACATAAAACGCATGTGCACCACCAACTTTTCTCCTCCTCATCATCGCAACTCAGTTAAACTACAGATAGGCATCACAACAAACCAGCCTCAGCTTTCACTGCTCCTCTGCTTCTCTGCTTTTCTGCTCCCCCACAACAGAAATTGTGGTGCAACACAACCAAAGACCCAGGGATCAAGAAAGCAGCCAGAACAGCAGAGTTAAAAACACCGCCTCAGGAAAAAAACAAGTTAGCAAGCTAGCATAACAGGTGGCAGCTCTCATGGTGTGTGTCCACTACTCCCATCACACTCTAGGCCACACCCCATTCCCAACACTGGTGAAAAAAGAATATACAAACTTTCAGCAGTTTGCAAAAAGAAGCCCAAAAAAACCAACCACACAGGTACAATTTACATAGCTTGACACATCTAATATTACAAGTGGTTTCTCCAAATTCAATACAAATGCCACTTTAAATGACTACTGCAGTCTCAAAATTGTTCAACCAGCTGAATAGAATAACTTATAAGAGCACACATTTGCAAATCAGATCTTTTCTCAAGCACACCTGATGAAACTAATCAAAGGCTTAATTAGTTGCATTAGGTGTGCTTGTGTAAGGGACTTACCCCAAGGTGTTAACATTGCCATTAATACAGACTGGAGAGATATGCCAAAAATTGTGCCAAATTTTTGGTGCAGCAGAACTGGGCATGTTCACTGGACACTTGTTGGTTGGCTGATGCCTTGCTATAACAGGGACAATTTTTGCTGCATAGTGAACAGAAAAGATAGCAGACTGAGAAGTACAGGAGTTGCTGAGTATGAGAGGAAAATGGTATCGCTGCATCCCAGTGGCCAATGAACTGACCAGCATCGACAAGTAAACTGAGAGAGGAATGGAGAGGAGCGTAATGCTGTGGAATTGGTGGAGGCTGCAACACTTGTACATGGACTTGTAGATGAGGCTGACCTCAGCTGAGACTCAGGGTTTGCACACCAAAAAGGGTTAAAAACAGTTAGCCAGCGGGCCTGCTGCAGTGGACAGAGCTGCACTGGAGAAATCAGACTGTTAATAGGTTTTCATTGCTTAAACCCACGTTCACGGACTCAGACATGGGTGAAAGTAAAACAGTGGCTTGGGTAGCAGGTGAGCCTTAAATAAAAGAGATATTGCGAGTGAGTTCTGCACTCTGAATTTCTTTAAGACTTGGCAAACTATTGTTTAATTTTATTTTTGTGTTCTTAAATAAATATTGTACACTTTCGTGACTCTATCTGCTGCATCGTATCCTGAATCTTTTTATTACCCTTCCTCACTCTGCGACACTTGAGATAAAATACATTAAATTCCTTGAATGACAGCTGAGCGCTGCCTGTGATTGGTGACATCGCTCAGCCAATCAGAGGCAGCGCTCAGTTATTCATTGAATTCAATGAATGGCTGAGCACTGCCTGTGATTGGCTGAGCACTCAGCCAATCATACCAGCACTTTCTGGTGGCAGGGATTTTTAAATCCCTGGGCACCAGAAAGTGCTTCAGAGCAGTGATGGCATGGGAGAGAGAAGCTCCAGAACCCTGACAGTGGTAGAAGGGGACGTATATATATATTTTTTTTTTTACACCAGCTAGGGATGATTTTCAGGGAAGGGCTTATATTTCAAGCCCTTCCCTGAAATTCACTGTGGGGATTGCCTGCATTCCACTGCTTTCAATGGGGCCAGCTGCAGTGCCAGCCCCATGAAAAGCAATGGAAGAAAATCGCGAACCTCTGCCATAGCTGTGGCATGGAATTCCTTTATCCCCACGAAGAGTCCCCTTGTCACTGAACACTGTGACAGTGCTGTCACAGTGTTCAGTGATGAGGGGACTCCCCGCGGGGATATTTTATGTGCAGCTGCACGGATGTCCTATCTTTTGCTAGTTCAAGTATTTTGCGCCCGGTAAAGGTGGACATGTGAACACTATATAGGGAACCAATGGTTCTATCAGATGCACTTTTTTTTTCCGCACTCATAGGCGTGTGCAAGAAAACGCTTATCTGACTTCACCCGCAGTTGCAGAATTTCCTGAATGTTCAGTCTAACTTCCCATTTGGATCAATACTGTTATATTTTGGACTATTGAAGGTATTTCTACTGTATCGCTGAGACACCAGTTAATATGCAGTTTCTCAAGTGTTTTCTTTATTTCTTTGAGCATAAACATTTTCAGTGAAGCATCTTTTATCTTTTCAACAAAAAGCTGAGACAAACATTCAGAGCTCCTAACACTATAATATTACCTAGTATGTACCCAGCTGTAGAGTTTGAAGTTTTTAAGCTTAGTTCAAAGAACAAACATTGTTTGTTGAGTTTATAATTCTTAGTAGACTCTACTTCAGCTCAAAGAAACTGTTGTGTGTTTTGCCATCAATCAAATCATTATCTAAGATGGTCTAAGTATCTCTTCTTCACATGTTTGTTTATAATTTCTCTGAGGAAAAATGTGTCCTCTTGTGTTATCCATCACATTCTCTGTAATGGAATTGGTTTTATCAGATTGTTCTGTGTAAAGATCAACATTAGTCATTTCCTGTCTCGTGTGCATCATATCTATCACAACTGATCATGCATTCAGAACTCTACCTTTTCTCAAATATCCATGTTTCAATGGAAATAATCTTGGCACTCTTGTAATGCACACTTTGTGATATAGCACAACGTACGTTGCTCTTATGTTAGATGACATTTGTGTTTACCATTATAATGATGTTATTTAATGTGCATACGTTTTCAGAAAAACATCCCTTTCAAGACCTCAGTTAAAGGACCTATTGTCCCATCCTGTTGTTGATAGTATTAAGACTGGCTAGCATTAATTACAGTGTTTAATAGGTGAAACTGATTGCATCAGAGGTTTCATCTATCATGCTGTCCTCATGCAAAGACCACATCCACGACATGTTCATCAAAATTTCACTTTTGAAGAACAATTTATAACATTACATCTACATGAAAAGTTGAATAACAACTTACAAGCAAAGCTTAGGCAATGTGCAGGATGCTGTACACAGCACACAAAGTCCCTGCAGCTCAGTAGCATGTAAGGATATTGGGTGCCACAACCTAGTGTGGTGCTTGCTGTATTACAGGGTTACTCTTTGTTAAACCCAATAAAGACCAAGCACTGTCAGTTTACGGCACTTCGTCCTGGGCTTTAATCCCAGCTGACAGTAAAAATACAGTGCAGGATTGAAACTTCTGCAATGCACCAGGAGCAGGTCAAGTCCGCAGCTTTTAATCACAACTGAGGATTCGGAGGAGAAGGCAGAAATGGTTTTTAACCACTTCTGCCTTCTCTCTTGTAGGCTACATAGTGCTCAATGAGCGCTACATAGAGAATAGAGAAAGCATAAATGTCACTTCCACTATTCGACCTGGTGATCACGTCATCGACTGGTGCCCACTACCACGACAGAGCTGCAGAACTTAGTAGATCCAGACCAGCTCTGCCAGTAACTACTATTATTACAGGGGTACAGAAGGATGTTTTCCCCTGTAACTGGAGCCCTTATGCATGCCCCAGTTACAGTGAAAAGTGTGAAATAAAAAAACAAAAAAACAATGCGAATGACACCATGGGGGACATAGATGTTAAAAAAATGCTTACAAAATATAAGTTTAAAAAATTATGGAATAAACTAAAATAAAAAGTTATATATGTAAAAAAAGAAGACAACCCACTGCCGATGCCAAACTATACGATCCTGTAATCTGTGACTATACAAAATATATATCACAATGAGGAACCCATTTCTGTGCTTTATTTTAGCATAAATATAAAAGAAAAAGAGATTCAGCATGGAAAAAAATATATTAAAAAGTAGCCCTATATGTCATGTAAAAAAATGCTGCAAAAATAATTTTGGTAGCTGAAGAAAAAAATAAGGCTGTAAGCCTACCACATGGGTAAAATCTAGGGATGAGCGAGTATACTCGCTAAGGCACTACTCGCTCGAGTAATGTGCCTTAGCCGAGTATCTCCCCGCTCGTCCCTAAAGATTCGGGGGCCGCCGCAGCTGACAGGAGAGTTGCGGCAGGGAGCGGGGCAGAGCGGGCGGGAGAGAGGGAGAGAGAGATCTCCCCTCCGTTCCTGCCTGCTCTCCCCCGCAGCTCCCCGCCCGGCGGCGGCACCCGAATCTTTCGGGACGAGCAGGGAGATACTCGGCTAAGGCATATTACTCGAGCGAGTAGTGCCTTAGCGAGTATACTCGCTCATCCCTAGTAAAATCCCAAAAAAGAAACATTCTGATCCTTAAGGGATTTAAGAACAGGGCTCCACAGTAGCCTATGGGTGCTCTATTATGTCTCTGAACCATGTAAAGGTTGTTTAGAGCTGTAATGCACTCATGTTCATGAGTTCTAGCTTCCCATTTACTTTTTCTTTTTTTTTTTTAAATCAGATTTATTAAAGATTTTTTACAATACAGACATCGCAAATTTCAACAACAGAGGTTATAGCAGAGGAAATATAGCTCGCCTGAGTTACAAAAGGAGACCCTCCTTCACGAGCTGGGGGGCGAGTCTTTTATGTCATCTAAACATCCTGGAAGCTCAGATACATGCGCGGGCAACTCTATAAGAATAAAGGTCATCGCGGGGAAGCCCCGCCTATAAAGCTATTAAACCTACAGTAGATAAACAGTATTTATTATGTTTATTAACTGAACCAGGTATAAATCAAAGAGATTAAGAGGTATGGGGGGGGGGGGTAAAGGTAAAGCCAGGAAAGTGGGAGGGGGAGGGGGGGTAGGGGTGTATTTGCGAAAGAGAGTAATGCCTTACCGGCGTAGCCTGGTGTATACGTGTCTTGCAAAGGTTTTCTTAACTTATATGGGAGCCTCTTCTCGCTAGTCCCAGACATCCAGGAGCCTCACTGACCTCCAAGGAGACCACGTCAGAATGAATTTATCATGCGTGTTAGTTGTCCAACTGTGGAGTTCCTCAAGACTATAAAGCAGGTCCGTCCTTTCTCTCTATTGCCTCACAGAAGGCGGGGTATTTTGTTGCCAGAGCCGGGGTATCAGAGCTTTTGCTGTGTCCAGCAAGAACGCAATAAGTTTATTTTTCAGGGGATGGAAGGATTTGGACGGTCTCCACAGTAGGGCCACTTCCGGTGTGAGAATGAATTGGGGAGAAATTTTTTGGAGAATTGTTTCGACACTTTTCCAGAAGGGGGCTAGAGCTGGGCAGGTCCACCATATGTGAAGATAAGAGCCAATGTCTTTCTTGCATCTCCAGCACATGTTCGTGGGCGCGAGTTTATGGTCAAATAGCCATTGTGGTGTTTTATACCATCTGGCAACCACTTTATAGTGTGATTCTTGTGCTAGGATGCAAGGTGAGAGACCAAATGAAGTTTTTAAAATTAGGTTGGACTCATTCGAGGTTAGAGAGATGCCCAGCTCTTTCTCCCAGGAGAAAAGGAAGGCAGGTTTATATGAGGTGGGTGGTGTGATAAAATTTTTCCGGATAAAGGAGATTTTCCTTAGACTAGGTTTATTCTCAGAGAGTGCTTTCTCAAAGGGAGAGAGAGGCCTGGAAGATTTGTATGTGTTCAAAAACTCTCTAAACCTACCTATAAGCTGGGCTTTATGTAAAAAGGTAAGATTGTCAGATGGTAGGAGTGTATTTACTATGGAGTCGATGGGCAAGTGGGCTTGGGCCTGTAAGTTGGATACTGTAAGTGTCTCGAGTTTTTTCCATAGTGCAATGGAGCACGAGTCTGGGGGGTGGCCCAACTGCCTGTTAAGAACTCGTAAGGGGAGGATGGGCGAGGGCTCCGGAGCTAAG
Organism: Eleutherodactylus coqui; assembly: GCF_035609145.1. Taxonomy (NCBI): domain Eukaryota; kingdom Metazoa; phylum Chordata; class Amphibia; order Anura; family Eleutherodactylidae; genus Eleutherodactylus; species Eleutherodactylus coqui. The sequence continues at coordinate 93,315,916 of NC_089843.1, read as the reverse complement.
CTGGTTCTGAGCTCGCTCCATGTTGTGTAGGGGCCCTTGAGCAGGGGGCTACAATTGTGGTCATTGATTAGGGTTCTTGTCGGGAGCCATAGTTTCTCTATCAATGTGGGACCCTCACATCCCTCCGCGATAACTCTGAGCAATGGGTCGGTGTGGGGTTTGGTCAATTCCGACCAGTAACTCAGTTGGGAAGCCTGATAGAAATTGAGTAGATTGGGTAGGTCAATGCCTCCCTCAGACCCTCTCCTTGCCATCAGGCTGTAAGCCAATCTCGTTTTTTTTTGTCTCCATACGAAGCCCGTGAAGGCCGTACGCAGAGATTTAAAGAAGCTTTTTGGTAGGTATATTGGGAGCATTCGTATTTTGTACAGTATGATTGGTAGGATATAGGATTTAATAATGTTCTTCCTGCCGAACCATGATGTAAAGGGGACATCGTATGTTCTCAATAGGTTTCTCACATGTCCCAGTAGAGGATTGAAATTCGCATCGAACAGGTCCGTCGCTCTTTTAGTCAGTTTTACGCCTAAGTAGTCTATGGATGTATTTGACCATGTGAAAGGCGAGTTTATTTTAAGTGCCTCCGACCGCGCCGCGGGAATGGAGACGTTTAGGATCGTAGATTTTGAGAAATTAATCTTGAAATTTGAGATGGAGCTGAACTCTGTTAGTTGTTCTGTAAGCTTAGGGAGACTCTTTTCTGGGTCTGTAATTAGGAATACTATATCATCCGCGAATGCGGCAGTAGAGAGGGTGAGTTTCCCACAGCTTAGTCCGTGAATGTCGGGGTCTTGTCTGACTTTCTGAAGAAGGGGCTCTAATGCCAGTATAAAGAGTGCTGGGGAAAGGGGGCATCCCTGACGAGTGCCATTTCTTATGTCAAATGGGGGAGATAGGATTTCATTAATTTTGAGTCGTGCATGCGGGGTCGTATAAAGAGAGAAGATCGCAGAGACAAACTCCTTAGGGAAATTGAGATGGAGAAGGACTCTCTCCATATATCCCCAATCCACCCTATCAAAAGCCTTTTCGGCGTCAGTGCTTACTAGGGCTAACGGTATGTTATGAACTTGGGCGTAACGGGTGGAGTGGAGAAGTCTGCGGCAGTTGTTTCTCCCTTCTCTTCCTCTAATGAATCCTGTTTGTTCTTCATTGATCAGTGAGGACATGAAAATCTCTAATCTCCCTGCCAACAGTTTGGCCCACAATTTCATGTCGAGATTAATCAAAGATATTGGGCGGTAGCTGCCACAATTCTCTGGATCTTTTTTGTCTTTGTGGATTAGAGTAATGTGGGCCTCTAGTGACTGTTTCGGCAGGGATGCCCCCTTCAGAAGATCATTAAAAAGATCTCTAAGTCTGGGTTCTAGGGTCGTTTGGAAGGTTTTGTAATAATTTATGGTCAGCCCGTCGGGGCCTGGACTTTTGTTTGGTGGGCAAGAAGCAATCAACTTTTGAATTTCGGATTGGGTGACCGGGGCGGTTAGTGAGGAGGTTTCAGATGGGTTCAGCTTGGGCATCTTCGCCTGGCACAGGAAAGAGTCTATCAGAGAGGCAACGTCCTCCTTTCCCAAGGCCGGTGTATTCGTCCCCAGGTTGTATAGATTTGAGTAGTATAGTTGGAACTCTCTAGCTATGTCAGGAGAAGATGTTGCTGTCTTACCCTCTGTTGTTTTAATTGAGTTAATTAAGTTTCTTGTCTTGGCTTTCTTTATCATGGAAGACATGAATTTGCTACCTTTGTTTCCCTGAGCAAAGATAGTGTGTTTTAAATGGAGTTGTTTTTTGTTGAATCTCGCGTCGAGGCATTGCTTTAAAGGGGTTGTCTCGCGAAATCAAGTGGGGGTATACACTTCTGTATGGCCATATTAATGCACTTTGTAATATACATCGTGCATTAAATATGAGCCATACAGAAGTTATTCACTTACCTGCTCCGTTGCTAGCGTCCCCGTCGCCATGGTTCCGTCTAACTTCGGTGTCTTCTTGCTTTTTTAGATGCGCTTGCGCTGTGCGGTCTTCTCCCTTCGGCTCTGCTCGGCAGCATCGGGCATCATCTGCGTTTTGGCTCCGCCCCCTTGTACGCATCATCGCGTAGCTCCGCCCCCGTCACGGGCCGATTCCAGCCAATCAGGAGGCTGGAATCGGCCCGTGACGGGGGCGGAGCTACGTGATGATGCGTACAAGGGGGCGGAGCCAAAACGCAGATGATGCCCGATGCTGCCGAGCGGAGCCGAAGGGAGAAGACCGCACAGCGCAAGCGCGTCTAAAAAAGCAAGAAGACACCGAAGTTAGACGGAACCATGGCGACGTGGACACTAGCAACGGAGCAGGTAAGTGAATAACTTCTGTATGGCTCATATTTAATGCACGATATATATTACAAAGTGCATTAATATGGCCATACAGAAGTGTATACCCCCACTTGATTTCGCGAGACAACCCCTTTAAGTCTAGTCTAAGGGCTTTTAGTTCTTCCAGATTTTTTTGGGCATGGGACATTTTGGTTGTTTGTTCCAGTGACGCAATCCTTTTTAATTTTTCGTCGATTTCTTTTTGTATGCGCTTTTTTATGCGAGAACCCAGTGATATCAAGAGTCCTCGTGCGACGGCTTTATGGGCCTCCCAGACTATAGGGGTTGATATATCTTCTGTCTTATTAATGTGGAAGAACTCTTCCAGTTGTTTTGTCATATATTCTCTATCCTCTATTGAATCTAAGATTGAGGGGTTGAGTCTCCATCTCCACTCCCGCGGCATTGGACGAATATCACGGAGCGTTGCATGGACCGGGGCATGGTCCGAAATCGTTATTGTATCAATCTCTGCTTTGACTAGCGTTACAAGGAGGTCAGATGAGACTAGGACATAGTCCAACCTCTGGAATGAGGAGTGGACCTGAGAAAAATAAGAGAAGTCCTTTGACAAGGGGTGCATGATGCGCCAGGTGTCTGCTACCTGCAGGTCTTGAAGATATCTGTTTAACTTTTTCAACTTTATTTGGGAGATGTGTGAGCGGCCCGTAGATGTGTCTAAGAGAGGGTTGAGGGAGACATTAAGGTCTCCGGCTATAATCAATTGACCGACTGCAAATTGTTTTAAGGTCTCTAGTTGACTCAGTAGCCACGGAATCTGGTCAGAGTTTGGGGCGTAAATATTGGCAAGCGTCATTCTAACGTTGTTAAGGGAGCCTTTTACAAATAAAATTCTGCCCTCTCCGTCTCTATATACGTCTTCTTCTATGAAATTAATGTCTTTGTGAAGAAAGATTGAGACGCCTTTAGAAGCAGATGTGGGGTGGGTACTGTGGAAAGCCAGTGAGAATTGATTCCCTGGGAGTTTGAAGCATTTATCGCCTTTAAAATGGGTTTCCTGGAGGAATAGCAATTTTGAGCCATACCTTTTGATGAGCGTGGAGACGTTGTGTCGCTTGGAGGGTGTGTTGAGGCCCCTGACATTGAAAGATGTGAGGCGGAGGTCTCCCATGGTTACCTGTCAGGCTAAACAGAGAAGTTTAGATAAAATGAGGTTTGCGTCCAACAAAGTGACTTTTGTTTGTGAAGTTCAAAGGAGGCCGGTCTTGATGCTTTAAAGAGGTTACACCAGTGGTGCACGTACAAGTGTGGAGGGACAAATGACAAGGGGGTGGAGGGGTAGGGTACGATCAAGGATAGGAAGGAGAGCAGAGGGAGGGGGGGGTAGGGAAATAGAGACGTCAACAATTCAATAAAAATTATGCAAGCACGCTTTCCTCCCGGCGCTAGGCCTCAAATGAAAAAAGTAGCCAGGACAGTCGTAGAGCACTCTATTTGTGCCCAATCCTGCAGGGATGATGATAAGGTGTGGGGTAAGGCGTCTAGGGGTTTGAAAAAGCCAAAGAATGTGGATTTCTCCTTCCTGGCTGAGGGACCCTGGATCAGCACGTCTGCTCCGTCTGCAGGTTAGGCCACGCCCTCCCTCCCATTTACTTTTTTTCTACTATATCTATAAATATATACTAGCTGATATACCCGGCTTCGCCAGAGTTAATTTGATACAGGTGTTTACGTGTTGTTCGCATGGAAAATTTTATGAAGTCATGGTTACTCTAGAATAATCGAGGAATAAAATATGTATACATATCGAGGAGCATTAGATTGTACTCAGGCTGCATGTACCGATATCCCTTTGCAGAATGTGCCACCCCTCCCACTCTCCTCATTTAGGACCTAAAGGATGCTTGTGCCAAATTTTTACACTTGTACGACACCGGGAAGTTACATTACATATGGGAGCATTTACTTTTGCAATTAGCATTGAATAATCGAGTTGTGACTCCTTTACTTTTCCCATTTAGGACCTAAAGAATGGTTGTGCTAAAATTCATGTTTGTACGACACCGGGAAGTTAGAGAATTAGATTAGGTACATTACATAGGGGTGCCAATACTTTTGCACTTAGCATTGAACAATCATGTTGTGACCACTTTACTTTTCCTTTTTAGGACCTAAAGGATGGCTGTGCCAAATTTGATTCTTGTACGATACCAGGAAGTTAAATTACATAGAGATGCCAATACTTTTGCACTTAGCATTGAATAATCAAGTTGTGACCCCCGTACTTTTCCTATTTAGGACCAAAAGAATGGTTGTGCCAAATTTCATGTTTGTACGACACCAGGAAGTTAGAGAATTAGATTAGGTACAGTACACAGGGGTGCCAATACTTTTACACTAAGCATTGAATAATTGAGTTGTGACACCTTTACTTTTCCTATTTAGGACCTAAAGAATGGTCGTGCCAAATTTCATGTTTGTACGATACCGGGAAGTTGCATTACATAGAGATGCCAATACTTTTGCACTTAGCATTGAATAATCAAATTGTGATCCTTGTACTTTTCCTATTTAGGACCTAAAGAATGGTTGTTCTAAATTTCATGTTTGTATGACACCGGGAAGTTACATTATATAGGGGTGCCAATACTTTTGCACTTAGCATTGAATAATCAAGTTGTGACCCCTCTACTTTTCCTATTTAGGACATAAAGAATGCTCCTGCCAAATTTCATGCTTGTACGACACCGTAAAGTTAGAGAACTAGTGGCGAGTCAGTCAGTCAGTCAGTGAGGTCTTTCAAATTTATGTATATAGATTAGGGTGGCCCATAGAGATATGGCAAAAAATCATATGGCAGCTATACAGCAAGACAACTTACCAATTTGTTACATCTGCTAATAGCAATGTTAGGGTAAAGTTTTAGCTTTAAATTCCAACTGCAAGATGGTGCTCAAAACTGATGTATGTTATAAGAAATGGCGCTTACGTGCAAGACTTCCGATTACACAAGCTACAGCATTAATATTAACAATTTGCTTTTGCAAAACAACGACTATACTTTAAAACATTAAGTATTGACATTGGCATTTGTCCCAACAACATACACATCTGTGCTGTTCCTACAAAAGTACCTCCAAATAAATAAAAAGCATGACTCAAATACTTGTCAGTCAGTGTTTAACCCCTTCCCGCTCCATGACGTACCGGTACGTCATGGGAGCCTGGTACTTAGCGCAAAATGACGTACCGGTACGTCATCGGGATAGCGCGAGATCATGACTGACCTCGCGCTATCCCGCAGCGGGAGCCAGCTGTCATTCACAGCCGGCATCCCACTGCAACAGCGGGGAGGGGCATCGGAGATGTGCCCCCCGCTGTTAACCCCTTCCCTGCCACGATCTAAGTAGATCGCGGCAGGGAAAGAGTTCACAGAGGGAGCGGCCGGCTCTCGCGATCTCGAGAGCCCGTCCTGTCACCATGGCAAGTGTCCTGTATTGCCTATGATCGCTGTATAAGCAATAAAGCATGGCAGAGCAGTAGCTCTGCCATGCCTTATGACAGCGATCATAGGCATAGAGCTGCAAGTCCCTCAGAGGGACTCAAATTGTGAAAAAAAAGAAAGGAAAAATGTAAAAAAAAGAAAAATGTAAAATAAAAATGTAAAAAAACCCCACCTTTTTAATGCTTTTTCTAATATTAGCATAAAAAAGGTTAAAAAAATTAAAACCCCACATATTGGGTATTGACGCGTCCGTAACAACGTGTACAAAAAGTTGAACATGCTTTTTATTTTGTACGGCAAAAAGCGTAAAAACAAAAGTGAAAAAACAGAGGCAAAATGCTAATTTTTAGCATTTTGCCTCCCAAAAAATGCAATAAAAGTGATCAAAAAAGCCGTACATTCCCCAAAATGGTACCAACAAAAACTACAGCTCGTCTCAGAAAAAATAAGCCCTTATAGAGCTCCGTACATAGAAAAATAAAAAAGTTACCGGACTTTGAATGCAGCTATAGAGAAAAAAAAAGATTTCCAAAAAAAAGAGTTTTTATTGCAAAAAAGTGTAAAAACCTAAAAAAAATATAAGAATTTTGGTATCATTGTAACCGTACCGACACGCAGAAAAAAAATTGTGTGTCATGTATGCTGCATGATTAACGCTGTAAAAAAAAAATCTATGGCATAATTGTTGCGTTTTCTCTCCCTGTTATCATAAAAAAAATAATAAAAGTTTTACGATATAGTCTATGTACCCAAAAGTGGCACCGATAAAAACTACAGCTCGCCACGCAAAAAACAAGCCATTATACGGCCGCGTCGACGGAAAAATAAACAAGTTATGGCTTTTGAAAAATGGAGATGGAAAAATACCAAAAATCGCTTCGTCCTCAATGCCAAAATAGGCCATGTCATTAAGGGGTTAAGGACTGGACAGCAGACTCCTTGGTAGTATGTGTTGGAACAGCCTTGTGATTTGCCTCCACGACTTGAAGCAACAGTTGTTTTTCTTCTTTGTTATTAGTAAACTGTCTGAAAATTCATGGTCTTTGAGCCCAACCTTGTTGTAGACATAAGAACCTGAAACTCTGCCCCAAATGAGGGTTTGTTAAAAGCAAAAAAATTAAAGGGTGTCTTGCTTTTTAGTTGAAAGTTGAGTTTTTTGGGCCACCTTAAAATACGAGTATATATATATACAACAGTTTTGTCAAGGGTATTTGCATTGTTGTTCTAAAAAATCAAAAGGTATGACCAGAGGCGTAACTTGAAGCTCCTGGGCACCAAGCAAAATCTGTAACAGAGCCCCCAACTATAATGCTTTATTCATAGTACTAGGCTGATTGGAGAAGATAGGCCTTATAGACCCCCTAAGGGTTCGGGTGCAACCACATCCTCTGCATCCCCTATAGTTACGTCCCTGCAGTATGACAATGTGCATATTAATGTAATAAATAGAGATGAGCGAACGTACTCGTCCGAGCTTGATGCTCGGGCGAATATTAGCGTGTTCGGGATGCTCGTTACTCGTAACGAGTACCACGCGATGTTCGGGTTACTTTCAGTTTCCTCTCTGAGACGTTAGCGTGCTTTTCTGGCCAATTGAAAGACAGGGAAGGCATTACAACTTCCCCCTGTGATGTTCCAGCCCTATACCACCCCCCTGCTGTGAGTGGCTGGGGAGATCAGATGTCACCCGAGTATAAAAGTCGGCCCCTCCCGCGGCTCGCCTCAGATGCCTTGTGAGATAGCTGAGGGACAGTGCTGCTGGTGCCGGAGCTGCTGTAGGGAGAGCGTTAGGAGTTAGTGTAGGCTTCAAGAACCCCAACGGTCCTTCTTAGGGCCACATCTAACAGTGTGCATTACTGTGGAGGCTGCTGTTAGCAGTGCTGCACTTTTTTTTTTTTTTCCAAATCGGCCGTGCAGAGCATTGCGCCCTGCAGTAATACTACAGGGACAGAAGTAGTGGTTAGGCAGGGAGAGTGTTAGGAGTTAGTGTAGGCTTCAAGAACCCCAACAGTCCTTCTTAGGGCCACATCTAACAGTGTGCAGTACTGTGGAGGCTGCTGTTAGCAGTGTTGCACTTTTTTTTTTTTTCCAAATTGGACGTGCAGAGCATTGTGCCCTGCAGTAATACTCCAGGAACAGAATCGTGTAGGCAGGGCCAGAAGACATATTTTATTGATTGAATATACGCAGTGGGCCTTTCCTTTAAAAAAAAAGGGCAAAAATTCTATTTGGCCTGCAGGCTTGCGGCAATTTATTTCCTGCCTGGGAAATCACCGCTCTGCTGTAGTTAATAACTCTGCAACACTGCAGTTCTGTGACACATTGCAGGGCCACAACACATTTATTATTGATTGAATATACGCAGTGGGCCTTTCCTTTAAAAAAAAGGGAAAAAATTCTATTTGGCCTGCCTCTGACAGTCCTCAGCGTTCTGGGTACGTGTGTGCTGAGTGGAGAACGTAAAAAAAATCATACGCAGCCAGCTAAGTTTAACAGCAGGCTTGCGCCAATTTATTTCCTGCCGGGGAAATCACCGCTCTGCTGTAGTTAATAACTCTGCAACACTGCAGTTCTGTGACACATTGCAGGGCCACAACACATTTATTATTGATTGAATGTACGCAGTGGGCCTTTCCTTTAAAAAAAAGGGAAAAAATTCTATTTGGCCTGCAGGCTTGCGCCAATTTATTTCTTGCCTGGGAAATCACCGCTCTGCTGTAGTTAATAACTCTGCAACACTGCAGTTCTGTGACACATTGCAGGGCCACAACACATTTATTATTGATTGAATATACGCAGTGGGCCTTTCCTTTAAAAAAAAGGGAAAAAATTCTATTTGGCCTGCAGGCTTGCGCCAATTTATTTCCTGCCTGGGAAATCACCGCTCTGCTGTAGTTAATAACTCTGCAACACTGCAGTTCTGTGACACATTGCAGGGCCACAACACATTTATTATTGATTGAATATACGCAGTGGGCCTTTCCTTTAAAAAAAAGGGAAAAAATTCTATTTGACCTGCAGGCTTGCGCCAATTTATTTCCTGCCTGGGAAATCACCGCTCTGCTGTAGTTAATAACTCTGCAACACTGCAGTTCTGTGACACATTGCAGGGCCACAACACATTTATTATTGATTGAATATACGCAGTGGGCCTTTCCTTTAAAAAAAAAGGAAAAAATTCTATTTGGCCTGCCTCTGACAGTCCTCAGCGTTCTGGGTACGTGTGTGCTGGGTGGAGAACGTAAAAAAAATCATACGCAGCCAGCTAAGTTTAACAGCAGGCTTGCGCCAATTTATTTCCTGCCTGGGAAATCAAATCACTGGTAATACAGCATGCTGAGGGGTAGGGGTAGGCCTAGAGGACGTGGACGCGGCCGAGGACGCGGAGGGCCAAGTGAGGGTGTGGGCACAGGCCGAACTCCTGATCCAAGTGTATCGCAGCCGACTGCTGCGCGATTAGGAGAGAGGCACGTTTCTGGCGTCCCCACATTCATCGCACAATTAATGGGTCCACGCGGGAGACCTTTATTAGAAAATGAGCAGTGTGAGCAGGTCCTGTCGTGGATGGCAGAAAGTGCTTCGAGCAACCTATCGTCCACCCACAGTTCTGCGCCGTCCACTGCTGCAAATCCGAATCCTCTGTCTGCTGCTCCTCCTTCCTCCAAACCTCCTCACTCCACTACAATGACACATGCTCAGGAGCGGGCAGACTCCCAGGAACTGTTCTCGGGCCCCTGCTCAGATTGGGCAGCAGTGGTTCCTCTCCCACCAGAGGAGTTTATCGTCACTGATGCCCAACCATTGGAAAGTTCCCGGGGTCCGGGGGATGAGGCTGGGGACTTCCGGCAACTGTCTCAAGACCTTTCAGTGGGTGAGGAGGACGATGACGATGAGACACAGTTGTCTATCGGTGAGGGAGTAGTAAGGGCAGTAAGTCCGAGGGAGGAGCGCACAGAGGATTCTGAGGAAGAGCAGCAGGACGATGAGGTGACTGACCCCACCTGGTTTGCAACGCCTACTCAGGACAGGTCTTCAGAGGGGGAGGCAAGGGCAGCAGCAGGGCAGGTTGCAAGAGGCAGTGCGGTGGCCAGGGGTAGAGGCAGGGCCAGACCGAATAATCCACCAACTGTTTCCCAAAGCGCACCCTCGCGCCATGCCACCCTGCAGAGGCCAAGGTGCTCTAAAGTCTTGCAGTTTTTCACAGAGATGCCTGACGACCGACGAACAGTGGTGTGCAACCTTTGTCGCGCCAAGATCAGCCGGGGAGCCACCACCAACAGCCTCACCACGACCAGCATGCACAGACATATGATGGCCAAGCACCCCACAAGGTGGGACGAAGGCCGTTCACCGCCTCCGGTTTGCACCGCTGCCTCTCCCCCTGTGCCCCAACCTGCCACTGAGATCCAACCCCGCTCTGAGGACACAGGCACTACCGTCTCCTGGCCTGCACCCACACCCTCACTTCCGCTGTCCTCGGCCCAATCCAGCAATGTCTCGCACCGCACCGTCCAGCCGTCGCTAGCGCAAGTGTTTGAGCGCAAGCGCAAGTACGCCGCCACGCACCCGCACGCTCAAGCGTTAACCGTCCACATAGCCAAATTTATCAGCCTTGAGATGCTGCCGTATAGGGTTGTGGAAACGGAGTCCTTCAAAAGTATGATGGCGGCGGCGGCCCCGCGCTACTCAGTTCCCAGTCGCCACTACTTTTCCCGATGTGCCGTCCCAGCCCTGCACGACCACGTCTCCCGCAACATTATACGCGCCCTCACCAACGCGGTTACTGCCAAGGTCCACTTAACAACGGACACGTGGACAAGCACAGGCGGGCAGGGCCACTACATCTCCCTGACGGCACATTGGGTGAATTTAGTGGAGGCTGGGACAGCGTCAGAGCCTGGGACCGCTCACGTCCTACCCACCCCCAGAATTGCGGGCCACAGCTCGGTGGTGGTATCTGCGGCGGTGTATGCTTCCTCCACTAAAGCACCCTCCTCCTCCTCCTCCAACGCAACCTCTGTCTCGCAATCAAGATGTGTCAGCAGCAGCAGCTCGTCGCCAGCAGTCGGTGTCGCGCGGCGTGGCAGCACAGCGGTGGCCAAGCGTCAGCAGGCCGTGCTGAAACTACTCAGCTTAGGAGATAAGAGGCACACGGCCCACGAACTGCTGCAGGGTCTGACAGAGCAGACCGACCGCTGGCTTGCGCCGCTGAGCCTCCAACCGGGCATGGTCGTGTGTGACAACGGCCGTAACCTGGTGGCGGCTCTGCAGCTCGGCAGCCTCACGCACGTGCCATGCCTGGCCCACGTCTTTAATTTGGTGGTTCAGCGCTTTCTGAAAAGCCACCCACGCTTGTCAGACCTGCTCGTAAAGGTGCGCCGGCTCTGCGCACATTTCCGCAAGTCCCACACGGACGCTGCCACCCTGCGGACCCTGCAACATCGGTTTAATCTGCCAGTGCACCGACTGCTGTGCGACGTGCCCACACGGTGGAACTCTACGCTCCACATGTTGGCCAGGCTCTATGAGCAGCGTAGAGCTATAGTGGAATACCAACTCCAACATGGGCGGCGCAGTGGGAGTCAGCCTCCTCAATTATTTTCAGAAGAGTGGGCCTGGTTGGCAGACATCTGCCAGGTCCTTCGAAACTTTGAGGAGTCTACCCAGGTGGTGAGCGGCGATGCTGCAATCATTAGCATCACCATTCCTCTGCTATGCATCTTGAGAAGTTCCCTGCAAAGCATAAAGGCAGATGCTTTGCGCTCGGAAACGGAGGCGGGGGAAGACAGTATGTCGCTGGATAGTCAGAGCACCCTCCTGTCTATATCTCAGCGCGTTCAGGAGGAGGAGGAGGAGCATGAGGAGGATGAGGAGGAGGGGGAAGAGACAGCTTGGCCCACTGCTGACGGTACCCATGCTGCTTGCCTGTCATCCTTTCAGCGTGTATGGCCTGAGGAGGAGGAGGAGGAGGAGGATCCTGAAAGTGATCTTCCTAGTGAAGACAGCCATGTGTTGCGTACAGGTACCCTGGCACACATGGCTGACTTCATGTTAGGATGCCTTTCTCGTGACCCTCGCGTTACACGCATTCTGGCCACTACGGATTACTGGGTGTACACACTGCTCGACCCACGGTATAAGGAGAACCTTTCCACTCTCATTCCCGAAGAGGAAAGGGGTTCGAGAGTGTTGCTATACCACAGGACCCTGGCGGACAAGCTGATGGTAAAATTCCCATCCGACAGCGCTAGTGGCAGAAGGCGCAGTTCCGAGGGCCAGGTAGCAGGGGAGGTGCGGAGATCGAGCAGCATGTACAGCACAGGCAGTGCAACAGTCTTTAAGGCCCTGGACAGCTTTATGGCTCCCCAGCAAGACTGTGTCACCGCTCCCCAGTCAAGGCTGAGTCGGCGGGAGCACTGTAAAAGGATGGTGAGGGAGTACGTAGCCGATCGCACGACCGTCCTCCCTGACGCCTCTGCCACCTACAACTACTGGGTGTCGAAGCTGGACACGTGGCCTGAACTCGCGCTGTATGCCCTGGAGGTGCTTGCTTGTCCTGCGGCTAGCGTCTTGTCAGAGAGGGTGTTTAGTGCGGCTGGGGGAATCATCACAGATAAGCGTACCCGCCTGTCAACCGACAGTGCCGACAGGCTAACACTCATCAAGATGAACAAAGCCTGGATTTCCCCAGACTTCTCTTCTCCACCAGCGGACAGCAGCGATACCTAAGCAATATGTAGGCTGCACCCGCGGATGGAAGCATCGTTCTCTCTCACCATCCAAAACGGGGACACTTCTGCTTCATCAATCTGTGTATAATATTCCTCCTCCTCCTCCTGCTCCTCCTCCTGAAACCTCACGTAATCACGCCGAACGGGCAATTTTTCTTAGGGCCACAAGGCTCACTCATATAATTTTTCTAAACAATTTTTATACGTTTCAATGCTCTTAAAAGCGTTGAAACTTTAACTTAAACCAATTTTTCGTTAAACTGGGCTGCCTCCAGGCCTAGTTACCACTTAAGCCACATTAACCAAAGCGATTAATGGGTTTCACCTGCCATCTTGGTTGGGCATGGCCAATTTTTTCTGAGGTACATTACTACTGTTGGTACACCAATTTTTTTGGGCCCTCACCTACAGTGTAATCATAGCAATTTCTATGTTCTTCGCCTGCACTCATGGTACAGAAAGGTGTGTGGGGTTGGCCTACACTTTAGCTACATAAATGTAACTGGGGCCTTGTCTATACTGCAGCTACTGAAATGTGAAAGAGACTGTTATCTCCCTAAACTGCGGCAATGGGAATGTTACTGGGGCCTGTCTTGAGTGCTACTATTACTGAAATGGAACTAAGACTGCGCTCCCCCTATACTGCTGCTAGTGATATGTTAGTGGGGCCTGTCCCTAATGCTACCGCTGAAATGTTATGTCACTGGGGTGTGGAAACAGAGGCTTCACAAAGACATGATGGTGGCGAAGCCATTTCACACCAATGCTGTTACTGTTAAGGTGCATATAACCACGGACACGTGGAGAGGACACATAGTGCCTCCAAAACATCCCCCTCCTCCTCCAACAATGAAAACATTCTTGGCAAATACCTTTGCATTGGTCCGTCTGGTGGCAGTCCAAGAATTTCACCTTTAACGACACAACAAGAGAGCACCACCACCATCCCCCCGCCACGGCCCACTTAATCCTGGCCACATTCCAAAAACCAACTACATAAAACCGCGCTACCAGGTCCGCAGTCACCACCACATTACCACCAACGAGGTTACTGTTAAGGTACATATTAGCAGTCTGACTGGGGCATGCAGTGTGGGCCGAAGCCCACCTGCATTAGGGCGCCCACCCACTGGCGTTTGCGATTTCCGTGCGGGAAAAACGCCGCATTTTCGCGGCGTTTTTCGCAGCGTTTTTTGCCGCGTTTTCGCGGCGTTTCCATTAATTTCCATTGACTTTCATGGGTGCATTAGGAGAAAAATAAGGACACATATGCAACTGCTGGTTCCTATGTTAAAAAACGCCACGCAACGCAACGCAAAACGCCAGTGGGTGGGAGTACATTCAATTCTAATTGCTCTTGAGAAAAAACGCAAAACGCAGAGAAACGCAAATCGCCAGTGGGTGGGCGCCCTTAAGCACGACATTACTACCTCAGCTGTGTTGGGCAATGCAATGGGATATTTTTATGTACCACCGGTGGGTTCCAGGGAGCCACCCATGCTGTCGGTGCACACGGAGTTTAACCTACATCTGTCCACTTGTAAAGAATCCCAGTCAGACTGGGGCATGCAGTGTGGGCCGAAGCCCACCTGCATTAAGCACGACATTACTACCTCAGCTGTGTTGGGCAATGCAATGGGATATTTTTATGTACCGCCGGGGGCTTCCTGGCACCCACCCATGCTGTGGGTCCACAGGGAGTTGTTACTACATCTGTCCACTTGTAAAGAACCCCAGTCTGACTGGGGCATGCAGTGTGGGCCAAAGCCCACCTGTATTAAGCACGACATTACTACCTCGGCTGTGTTGGGCAATGCAATGGGATATTTTTATGTACCGCCGGTGGGTTCCAGGGAGCCACCCATGCTGTAGGTGCACACAGAGTTTAACCTACATCTGTCCACTTGTAAAGAACCCCAGTCAGACTGGGGCATGCAGTGTGGGCCGAAGCCCACCTGTATTAAGCACGACATTACTACCTCAGCTGTGTTGGGCAATGCAATGGGATATTTTTATGTACCGCCGGTGGCTTCCTGGCACCCACCCATGCTGTGGGTCCACACGGCGTTGTAACTGCATGTGTCCACTTCTAAAGAACCCCAGTCTGACTGGGGCATGCAGTGTGGGCCTAAGCCCACCTGCATTTAATCGGACGTTACCTCAGCTGTGATGGGCACTGCAATGGGACATATTTATATACCGCCGGTGGGTTCCAGGGAGCCACCCATGCCGTGGGTGCACACGGAATTCCCATTGCGGAGTTGTATCTGCCTGTGACTATTTATAAAAAACCGCGGTCTGACTGGGGCATGCAGACACCTTGACATAATGAATAGTGTGTGGCACATAGGTTCCCCATTGCTATGCCCACGTGTGCAGCTCCAGATGGAGGTGGCACAGGATTGGATTTCTCATTGCTTCTGTACAGCATTGTGGACTATTGGCCCGCCCCTTTTATGGGGGGGTCGCTGCCTAGCCATGCCAACCCTCTGCAGTGTGTGCCTGCTTTTCCTGTGGCAGACGCACTTATAAATAGACATGAGGGTGGCGTGGCATGAGGGCAGCTGAAGGCTGGGCAGGGACAATTTGGTGTACGCTGTGGACACTGTCGTGCGGGGGGGGGGGGGGGTTGGGCAGCTTGTAACCCTGGAGAAGTGGCAGCGGAGTGTCATGCAGGCAGTGATTGTGCTTTGTTGGAGGTAGTGTGGTGCTTAGCTAAGGTATGCCATGCTAATGAGGGCTTTTCAGAAGTAAAAGTTGTTGGGAGGGGGGGGGGGGCCACTCTTGCCGGTATTGTGGCTTAATAGTGGGACCTGTGAACTTGAGATGCAGCCCAACATGTAGCCCATCGCCTGCCCTATCCGTTGCTGTGTCGTTCCCATCACTTTCTTGAATTGCCCAGATTTTCACACATGAAAACCTTAGCGAGCATCGGCGAAATACAAAAATGCTCGGGTCGCCCATTGACTTCAATGGGGTTCGTTACTCGAAACGAACCCTCGAGCATCGCGATAATTTCGTCCCGAGTAACGAGCACCCGAGCATTTTGGTGCTCGCTCATCTCTAGTAATAAACTATATTCATTTTAAATTATGTGGTATTTTCTTCTCCTTTTATGAATAAAGTTAATTTGAAAACATTGTGCTGGATTCCTATAACCAGAAAACAGTACATCGTGAAAGCTGACACACTTAACGAGGTTGTCCCATGAAAAATATTATGTATAGTTAAATTCAACCCATAATTATAAACATTTTTTGCTATTTAGGCTTATTAAAAAATGTTTTTAACTCCAGATATTCCAGGACTAATGTTAGAATAGCATCATCTGCTGTTTATATTGAAGAGCATTCCTGAGTCTGGTCCACCTCAGTAAATGTTCCATGGTGGTCACACATGCTCAGTCTTTCTTCTCTCCCTGCTACACTGGGTATGCAAAGTAATTCTTGGTGTGACACATCCGCTGCTTCTGAAGCTCCAGTGCATTCCTGCTTGTCATAAGTCATGCTGAGAAACTGCAGTAAGACTGTCTCACTCTCATCACTTTCTCAATACCACTTATGACATCAGAGAAAAGAATGCAAATTCAGAAGCAGCCACTCATCACACCAGGGATCCCTTCATGTATACAGTGGAGCACAGAGAGAATCAAGATCGCGTATGTGTTGGAAGACTAAGCAGGTGGAAGTATGGATGGCACGGCAGTGGACAGACTGGGGCGAACACAGTTTTTGTGCAGCAATCAAAACTTTACTAAACATGAAATATTTACAGTTTGCTCCATTAAAGAGGACCTAATACTTAAAACACTGCAAAACAGTCCCAACACCGTAACACATTAACACGTAGGCCTAGCACCCACCCAATGATACAGTCTTAAAATTATCCAGTTCCAAGGGCAATGCTCAAATTCTAGATTTCTCCAGTACATCTTCCTTATTTTGGAACTAGATACTACAACCCAGACTCCCAACCAGCATATAAACTGTCAAAAGCAATCTGAAAATTATCCTCTTCAGAAAAACTTCTGTTACTACACCAATATACTGTATACTGTGGAAGCAGCTGCTACCGTCACCTACTGTCTCTTCACCTGTGACCTTGTAGATTATTTTAACCCCTCATAGGCAGGGTCCTTCTCTACCTCTGATTCAGTCTGTCCCCCAGTAATCTCAGGTGTATTGTACTTGCTTATATTCTTGGTTTATTCATTTTATGAATTTAACTCCCTCTGTAGGTCAATTAACTCCTTCCCAACATGTGCTGCTCCAGTGAGACAGTAGTTCCCTCATCCTTCTGTACATGTATGATGCTGGTTTGGGTTTGAGGGGGCTCAGAAGCTAAGCCCCAGTACCTGAGTGGGATTGCAGTTGTAACTGAGAGCTGTGGTGTCACTACAGCCACTGGGATCAGAATTGACTTCTATCACAGCCACTTAACCCTTTAGATGCCAAGGTCTAGAGCCCTCTTACTGTCAGTGTAGAAAGTGACAGCTTAAGATAATACACTGCACTACAGAAGTAATGCAGTGTATTATTTAAGCAGACAAATGATGGCGTCTTCCAGTACCCTTGTGAGAGAAATAAATGGGATAACAAAATAAAAAATGTTTTCTTGTATAAATGAAAAGCATGTAATAAAGAACTTTTAAAAATCATAATTTTTTCAGTAGAAAGCAATTTTCTATTGGAAAAACAAAAAAGATTAAACCCAACAACATTCTACCGCCGTGTAGCTGCCGGTAACCAAGCATATCGTCGTTTATGGCAGTGAAATTGTTCCGGACATGACAGCATATCTCATGTTCGTGGTAATGTGCAGTTCGCCCGTTTTGTTTTGTTTATATTTCCCGCACAATTGCGTATGGGTGCACAAATATACGCAGCAATATAGAACATTCTGCATTCTGTTTTCCACTCACATTTTAAACTATTCCACCACACAAATGTGATTGGAACTGTGTAAGGCAATATAATTAATTGCCCATGAATTACCGCGTATCACATGCACATACAGCGCTCCCATAATACGTGTAAATCTTATGCCTGTGTGAGCCCGGCCTAAGGTTAACATGTCAATTATACAGCACAATGAACAGAATATTTAAAAAAAAAACACAATGTTAGTCTCTAAACACCTCCAAGCTCCAAAATCATTCAATAAGCAATCAAAAAATAATTTTTAAAAAATCAGATTATCTTTATTGAAGTTATATTTTTTTAATGTAATTCTACATTACTCCACCCAAACAATACAATTAACGATGACTATATTCAAGCAAATCATAATCATCTCCATCCCTAACAAATATATTTAGACACATACAAAAAAGGAAGAATAAAACTAAAAAAAGAACTCTTCTCCACCTTTTCACAACTTTCCCTCACCCACTCCAAATCCCATCAGGTTTTCTACAATACCTCATTGCAAGAAGCACTCAATATGAGCTATCCATTGTGTTTGTGTGTATATATACACTACTGTTCAAAAGTTTGGGGTCACATTGAAATGTCCTTATTTTTGAAGGAAAAGCACTGTACTTTTCAATGAAGATAACTTTAAACTAGTCCTAACTTTAAACAAATGCACTCTATACATTGCTAATGTGGTAAATGACTATTCTAGCTGCAAATGTCTTGTTTTTTGTGCAATATCTACAAAGGTGTGTAGAGGCCCATTTCCAGCAACTATCACTCCAGTGTTCTAATGGTACAATGTGTTTGCTCATTGGCTCAGAAGGCTAATTGATGATTAGAAAACCCTTGTGCAATCATGTTCACACATCTGAAAACAGTCTAGCTCGTTACAGAAGCTACAAAACTGACCTTCCTGTGAGCAGATTGAGTTTCTGGAGCATCACATTTGTGGGGTCAATTAAATGCTCAAAATGGCCAGAAAAAGAGAACTTTCATCTGAAACTCGACAGTCTATTCTTGTTCTTAGAAATGAAGGCTATTCCATGCGAGAAATTGCTAAGAAATTGAAGATTTCCTACAACGGTGTGTACTACTCCCTTCAGAGGACTGCACAAACAGGCTCTAACCAGAGTAGAAAAAGAAGTGGGAGGCCGCGTTGCACAACTAAGCAAGAAGATAAGCACATTAGAGTCTCTAGTTTGAGAAACAGACGCCTCACAGATACCCAACTGGCATCTTCATTAAATAGTACCCGCAAAACACCAGTGTCAACATCTACAGTGAAGAGGCGGCTGCGGGATTTTGGGCTTCAGGGCAGAGTGGCAAAGAAAAAGCCATATCTGAGACTGGCCAATAAAAGAAAAAGATTAAGATGGGCAAAAGAACACAGACATTGTACAGAGGAAGCCTGGAAAAAAGTGTTGTGGACGGATGAATCCAAGTTTGAGGTGTTTGGATCACAAAGAAGAACGTTTGTGAGACGCAGAACAAATGAAAAGATGCTGGAAGAATGCCTGACGCCATCTGTTAAGCATGGTGGAGGTAATGTGATGGTCTGGGGTTGCTTTGGTGCTGCTAAGGTGGGAGATTTGTACAGGGTAAAAGGGATTCTGAATAAGGAAGGCTATCACTCCATTTTGCAACGCCATGCCATACCCAGTGGACAGCGCTTGATTGGAACCAATTTCATCCTACAACAGGACAATGACCCTAAACACACCTCCAAATTGTGCAAGAACTATTTACAGCAGAAGCAGGCAGCTGGTATTCTATCGGTAATGGAGTGGCCAGCGCAGTCACCAGATCTGAACCCCATTGAGCTGTTGTGGGAGCAGCTTGACCGTATGATACGCCAGAAGTGCCCATCCAACCAGTCCAACTTGTGGGAGATGCTTCTAGAAGCGTGGGGTGCAATTTCTCAAGCTTACCTCAACAAATTAACAGCTAGAATGTCAAAGGTGTGCAATGCTGTAATTGCTGCAAAAGGAGGATTCTTTGACGAAAGCGAAGTTTGATGTAAAAACAATGTTATTTCAAATACAAATCATTATTTCTAACCTTGTCAATGTCTTGACTCTATTTTCTATTCATTTCACAACGCATGGTGGTGAATAAGTGTGACTTTTCATGGAAAACACAAAATTGTTTGGGTGACCCCAAACTTTTGAACAGTAGTGTATATATATATATATATATATATATATATATATATATATATACAATGTATATAAAATCAGATCATCTTTCTCAAATTTCCTCAAGCAGTCTCGTTTTTGATATATCACCAATCCCAAAGATATAACCTCTCTTATTTTTTACAACGAATCTCCTATTGTCAGGTGGGAAGGCTGCATCCAATGTTCAGTAATCATCTTCTATACCTGAGGATATTGAACTGTAAGCACAGATACTGACCAGGCCTGAGCAGCAAACACATATCGTAACTGAAGGAACTGGAAAAATATCTATAAGGAACATCATAAAGCTCTCTAAATTGTTCAAAACTATAAAAACAACCCCCAAAATCTACCTGTTCCAAACAAAATATTAGCCCTCTCGTCTCACATGTGAAAATCTATCCAACCTAAAGAAACTAGCAATTCAGGGTTTCTCCAGGGGGCACATATATAGTGAATCCGTCTAGTTGCAATATCTGCCTAAAGTTATTCCATAATTTGTTAAAATACTTGACAGATATACTCTTTTTTTTCCCTCCCTTCATCCCTCTCTCACATACCATTATATGGTGAGCTTACAACCTGACAATAAAACTACTAATCCAAAGTCCAAAGGACAATCAGAATAGGGAAACCCAGTCACTGAAAAAAGTGTTTCTGATTCTGTAAATGAGAAAAGAATATTTAAGTTAGATTTCATAAAAAAATTCAAATGTGGTAAGTAAATAAGAGGAACAGAAATAATCCCAATTATAGGTAAATACAATGTGTATCTATTCCTACAATATTCCTCAAACTTTTTATTTGTCTGGACCTTCTCTAATGTTCGCAGCAGAGTATTTTGTCCATGACCGGCAATGGATATGGTCATGTATTCTTTCTCTGCACCTGCAGTGCGGCCGTCTTATCCTGCAGGAAGACAGGCGCATCGGCGCCCGGATGTGCCCATGTGCCCATGTGACTAAGCCCTAAGGCTGTCTGTCCACGGGCGATTCTTTACTGCGTTTCCCGTGGCGATAATCCGGCTGTGGAAATGCAGTGAACGCTTTCAATAGACTACTATGGAAAGCGCAGCTCTGCTGTCCATGAGCGGAGAATCATAGCGATTATTATTATGATGCTGCGATTAGCCATGATTCTCCGTCAGATAAGCTCAGTGCGAAGAACCATCAGCCCTCCCCTGCTCCTGGGGGTGGCTCCCGCGGCAGAGATCCGCCGCGGGATATTGCTACGCCAGTGGACAGCAGCGCTTATGCGGAAAGGTTCATAATTGGCAGCAGAAAATTTAACTGGTCAGCAAATTTGTAGAGCCGTTCCCATGAGCCATGCTCTCGTTTTTTTAGAGCCTCTTGCGAAATGCATCACGTATGGAGGCCATGATGTCATAACTTCAGAAACTAAAAACGGATAATATAACACAAAACAAAGTAATCAAACAAACGTCAACGCAACATAAAGATGAGAAAGGCAAAAAATAAACCCAATAACATGTACAATATTAGGACACAAAATAAAGTCACAGCAAAGGGCCCAACGCATAAGGCAATGGCATGCAAGTGTTTCAGGCCAGTAGGTCAGACTACATAAATATCATAAAGGCACATACACAGCAACCATAGTTCACGTACACAGGGTGAAAAACACAGATTCATTAAACAGATACTTATAAGCAATTTGGGGGCGAGTGGAGCGAAAATTGGAACATAACGTGGTTTGGCAAAAGCAATAACATAGTCTGAGCAGGGTGCAAAAACAAAGAATACATTCAACTCACTCTTTTGGTGCCGCGTACTGACGCTGAAAGAGCGCCATTGCATTCTATAGGTCGCTTTGGTTACCTCCTCCCACAGCAGGATCTTCTGTCCTTGATTCTTATACGTGCTGCAGCGCATATCCCACAACGCGGGGTGACTCTCCACAGCATGGAGCATCTGGGTTTTATCCATTTTGGTTTTTGTTATAAATGTCATCCGTACTTCACCCACGCAACCAGGAAACCTTTATAGTGAATGCAGAGAGGCGGGGAACATACACCTCTAATTAATTGAAAACAGTTGTGAAAAATTCGAAGGTCGTAGCTTTGGGCGAATGGAAGCAGCAAGATTTACATATGCTTTAACTAGGGGAGAGATGCAGACTGCAAACGCAACTTAAAGACACGCGTTAAAACACCCGTGTGACTGAGCCCTCAGATGACCCCCATGCTTTTCAGCATAATGTTTCAAGAAGGGATGACCCACTAATTTTTTTTTAAATGTTACTAAAGTGTTCTCCCACTTAAAAGTACATTGAGGCCTTAGTCACATGGGCGTTTTTTCCCACGATTTGCGGATCGCATGACGGATGCGCATCCGCAAATCGCGTGACCGGGGCCGAAAAATCGCCCGAAAATATTGCTCCTAGCCGCGTTTCAATAGAAACGGGCTGGAGCTGTCCAGCGCATTGAATTCAATGGAGCCGGCAATACAGCCGGCTCCATGGGAAGCAATGCGCTGCGGGCGATCGCGGGATGAATTTTCGGGAAGGGCTTAAATATATAAGCCCTTCCCTGAAATTCATCCAGAAATGTGTAAAAACAAAAAAAAATATATATATATACTCACCTGGTCCCGGCAGACGGAGTTCAGCCGCGGCCGGCGGCAGTCCTCCTGAACTGCTCTCTGTAGTATTCAGCAGCCGGGGATTTAAAATCGCCGCCTGCTGCATGAGCTGCCTCTGATTGGTCATAGCCTGACCAATCAGAGGCAGCTCTCACTCACACCCATTCATGGGTGTGAGTGAGAGATGTATTGCCGGCTCCATTGAATTTAATGGGCAAACATCGTTCTTCTCTGCCACAGCTGTTACAGCTGTGGCAGAGAAGAATGATTTGTCTAGTATATGTTCTCAATGGGGTCGGCGCTGCTGCCGCCGGCCCCATTGAGCGCATATAGAGAAGAGAACAGGAATCGCAGATCGCAGATAGGGGCGATCTGCGATTTCTGTTCTATAATTTATCGGACGAGCGCATAAAAAGCGCTCATGTGTCCGATACCATTGCAAAGCAATGGTTTTATAAAATCGCTGGACGCATGCGCAAATCGCACGAAAAAACGCCCGTCTGACTGAGCCCTTAGTCTGTATAATTTATTGCAAGGGCATTTTATTATATGTATTATTCCCTTGGTGGCACAGTGCACGTAATTATAAAGGAATGGGTCATATCCGAATTATCAAAGCTTCTAAAAGGACCATGGTTTCTAACGTGCAGATTTTGACATACTTCACAATTTCTAAACAGAATAAAACATATTCTCTGTAGCATTCTCCGTGTTAGCTTTTTCCACCATCCTAGGGGGCACAATATTCCCTATATTTTTTACCTTTCTATAAACAAAACTGGCGTTGTCCTATAGGAGTGGCCAAATGATTTTATCTTGTTTAAGGAGTCGACAATATTTTCAAAGTTTTTCTAAATAAACCTGTCTGCTCATTGTATTGCGTCACTACAGAGATCATAAATTCTTCAAGATGTCTGTTATTACTTCTCATGTTCAGCTGCAACAATGTTTTCCTTTGAGTTTCTTTTATCTGTTTCTTAATTTTTTCCCCAAATTTGTAGGACTATAACCACTCCTTAAAAAGTTGCTTTGTAGTCTATTTGCCTCTTTAAAACATTACATGATGCTAGAATAATTTTGGTGTGCCCGAATAAATTGGCCTTTAGGAATATTTAAAAACCATTTGGGCAGATGGCAACTGCAGAGGGATATAAAACTGTTTGTATCGATTTCCTTCCGATGTTCTGTAAGATCTTTTTCTAGTCCTTATCCACCTGTTTAGTGATATCCAGGAAATTGACACTCTCCCTACTGTAACAGGGGACAAACTAAAAATAAGTCATTGGCATTAATATGTTTAAAAAATTCCTAATGTGATGCCTCGCTGTTGCAATATCTGAACATTTGGAACTGCCAACCTTCCAGACCTTTTAATTCTAGCAGATTTGTTATTCCATAATAAACTCCTAAATATCATATGGAGTCTAAAAAAATATCAAAATGGAATTCAAATTGTAGAGTTTTGAAGTATATAATGGAGTTGTGGCATCAAAACTATTTCAGTAAGATTTCCCCTGCCAATTATTGACAATGAGAAGCGATTCTAGGCTCTGACTTTATCCTCATACTTTTGTACCAATGGAGGCAAATTAGCAGAAATGTAGTCTTGAGGTTTAGAAGATATCACAATTCCCAATTATTTGAATTTCTTCACTATTCGTAATTGCATATGTTCCAATCAATAATCTACCAGCAAGCAATCTAAAGGAAGAATAACAGATTTTCCCCAATTAATAGTGAGACTCAACATCTTACCAAATATACCAAAAATTGATATAACAGGACTCATTGATCCCCTATATACAACAGTAGTAGAGATGACGGAATATACTCGCTAAGGCCAATTGCTCGAGCGAGCATTGCCCTTAGCGAGTACCTGCCCGGTCGAGACAAAAGGTTCGGGTGCCGGCGCGGGGGAGCGGTGAGTAGCGGCAGTCAGCAGGGAGGAGCGGGTGGAGAGAGGGAGAGAGAGATCTCCCCTCCGTTCCTCCCTGCTCTCCCCTGCAGCTCCCTGCCTGCCGCCAGCAGCCGAACCTTTTGTCTCGAGTGGGCAGGTACTCACTAAGGGCAATGCTCGCTCGAGCAATTGCCCTTAGCGAGTATACTTGCTCATCACTAAACAGTAGATAATCTGCATGTAATGCGATACATTCCTCAATTACTCCATACTGCATTCCAACTATATCTACTGATTGCCTTATCAAACCAGCCAGGGGCTAGACTACAAAGGGAAAGAGAAAAGGGGACAGGGGACACCCCTGTCTTGTTCGCCTCATCAACACCATCCATCCCAAAATATTACCATTAACCCTCACTCTTGTCCCTAGCATTGAATAGAGCACATTAACTCATAGCACAAAAATCTCACTGAAACCCATCCTATGAAGAACAGCGAACAAATAATTCCACTCAACACTGTCAAAACTGGCATTGAGTGAAATAAAGCCCTGCTCCCACAAACATGATGATCAGCCTGAAGATTCAAATATAACCTCCTTAAATTAATATCAGTTGATTAATTTGGCATGAAGCTGGACTGACCCTCATGTATTAAAAGAGACATTAGTAAAAGTATTCCATTTGCAGGTACCTTCGCCAAAATTTTCACATCAGTAGTCAACAGAGATAAGGTTATTTGTTCTGCAAAATGGTAGCAATGAAAGTATAAACCCGTCCTGCAAAAAAAAAAACAAGCCCTCACACAGCACCAGAGACAGAAAAAATTAAAAAAAAGTTATGGCTCCCAGAATATGGTGGCACAAAATATGGAAAAAGAATTGTTTTTGTGCATAGGTAACAAAAATTGCAAATGTAGCACTGCCATCCTTGAATGATGGCATGCTACGTTTCTGAGATAGACCAACAGGCTCCACTCTGCTATTTGTGTAGCACGGCCGCTGCCATTCATTTTCAATGGCAGCTACACTCTGCAAACAGTGTAGGCATGTCAAGCCGTGACTCATTAGCTGTTGACACAAGATTAATCGTACTACATCATTATGTAAATTGGGTATTACAGTAATTATATCCACCCACATAATAAAATTAACATGGCATGATAAACTCCATTCAATAAAAAAAAACAAGGCCAGTATTGCTGCCTTTGATCTCTATATCTCTCAAAAACAAAATAAAAATAAGTTAAAAAGTCACATGCACCCCAAGATAGTACCAATGAATACTTCAACAAATGCTGCAAAAAAACAAAAAAAGGTTTTTCTCTTAATATGGCAAGAAATAAAAATTTCTATAAAAAATGCTTTTGTTGTGCGAAGTTAAAAAAAAGAGTAAGAAAATATTAATATAATTTGGCATTTATTGTCGCAATTGTACCAGATAAATAAGCTTAAAGGGGTTGTCCCGCGGCAGCAAGTGGGTCTATACACTTCTGTATGGCCATAATAATGCACTTTGTAATGTACATTGTGCATTAATTATGAGCCATACAGAAGTTATAAAAAGTTTTTCACTTACCTGCTCCGTTGCTGGCGTCCTCGTCTCCATGGTTGCCGTCTAATTTTCGCCGTCTAAAATGGTCGAATGGCCAAATTAGCCGCGCTTGCGCAGTCCGGGTCTTCTTCTCTTCTCAATGGGGCTCCGTGTAGCTCCGCCCCGTCACGTGCCGATTCCAGCCAATCAGGAGGCTGGAATCGGCAATGGACCGCACAGAAGAGCTGCGGTCCACGGAGGGAGAGGATACCAGCGGCCATCTTCAACCGGTAAGTATAGAAGTCACCGGAGCGCGGGGATTCAGGTAAGCGCTGTGCTGTTCTTTTTTTCAGTCCCTGCATCGGGGTTGTCTCGCGCCAAACGGGGGGGGGGGGGGGGGTTGAAAAAAAAAAAACCCGTTTCGGCGCGGGACAACCCCTTTAATATATCATTTATATTGCACAGTGAACAACTTATGAAAAACAATAAAATAAGGACTCAATTGAAGTTTTTTTGTATGGCTCAGCACCTAAAAATGCGAGAAAAATGTTGTCTGTACCCCAAAATGATGCTAATAAAAATGTCAGTTTATCTTGCAGAAAACACACTTTCACACAACTCCTTAGATAGAAGCATGAAAAAGTTATGGCTGTCTGAATGTAGCAAGAAAAAATTATGTATAGAGCAGAAGTAGTAAAACATGAACAATACAAATCTGGTATCGCCATAAATATAAATTTGGTATCACCACAACAGTACTGTTGCACGGAATAAAGTTGACATTTCATTTATACTGTATGAGGGACACTATAAAAATGAAACTCATACAACAATGAGAGAATTTATGTTTTTTTCCCATTTTGCACACAGAAAAAAAATGAGCACTTATATACTCCACACAGCTTACATACACCCCTACTTAATAATTTGACATACCAGTAAGACCCCAAACAAAGCTACTACTGATAATAGGTCACCAATAGTATTTCAATGGAAAACCCCTTTAACTATTTTCTGTGGTATGAGTATCTGTTTAACAATCAGAAACATTCTGTTTGAAAATTGCTAATTTTTCGACATTTTCTGTAAATTTAGGATCTTTTTCTAATTAAACAAAGAACATAACACACAAAATTGAACAGTAACAAAACGTGGTGAAAAAAAATCTCAATCTCAGAATCACTTGGATAAGTAAAAACATTCCGAAGTTATTACCACATAAAATGACACATGTCAGATTTGAAAAATCTGCAGCTTCTACATATGGTGCTTTCCTTTCAGATCCGTCAGTGAACTAGACTGATGATTTAGTTTCCCTCTCCTCTTCTGAACAATTTTATCAGCTAATTTATGACTGCAACAAAATCTTTCTTGTGGTCATAAATCAGCTGAGAATATCCAGAAGAGGAGAGACAAGAGCTGAAAACTAAAGGTACCTTTACATGGTACGTCTGTCGGGCGCATTAGCACCTGACAGATGTAGCAGTGACTATTGCTCCTGTGTTTTACACAGGTATGATAGTTGTTCAAGGGAAAGGAGGCAGAGCAGCCGGGGATCATTTCAGCCTGTCCACCTCCATTACCTGCAAACAGGAGTCACTCGAAGATTGAGCGGGATCCATTTACACAGCACGACAGTTCTTTGGGCATTGATTTATTGGCAGCTGCGTGTACACTAGATGACTATTGCCTGAATTCACTGTTTCCACTTCCATTTTGGCAGCAATCACCCTGTCTAAAGGTACCATTAGCCATCAGTCCAACTTCAGTGACTGATCTGAATGGAAAGTTAGTCTACAGTTACTCTATATTGTTAGTCTACTATCACTCTATACTGATATGTAAAATCTGCAGAAGCCATATGGTGTAACATTTTTAATCAAACTCCATTGCAAATATGACTTTAAGGTAAAAAGGACAACAAAACATCCATTTAAATTTAAAAAATGTCCCCAAATGTGTCAATGGCCTTTAAGTCTTGGCAACTGCAGAACACCAAAACTCAAGTCAAAGCTATGGCAAATAGGAGTCCTACAGATAAAGCTTTTTCTCTGGATTTCATAAATCTGTTCTGTATACTATACATTTTTTTTTGTTTTGTTTTATTTCCAGTTGTTTTTTTATATTGCCAAATGTGCATGTGCCCATATTTACATTAACATCGGAGGATCCGTTTAGAGCAGAATCCATCTTATGTAATGGAAAAACGTATTTAATAACTAATAATCACTACCTAAAGAAGACAAATCCATAGACGGTAAATGGAGTAATACCAATACATATCAGGAATTTGATATGCATGCAATTTCTAAATGTGCCAATTAGCAAGAGAAAAGATCTTTTAAGAAATTACTGATATGTATGTCTGGAAAGGGTTACAAAGTCTCTTTATGCCTGAGCGCAGAGCACAGACATGAATTTTCTGAAAAGTTGCCAGGATTTCAGCTCTCTCAAAAACTGACAATTTATATTGTATATCTGTAACTCTCAGTTAACTGGTGACTGTGAGCGTGATGATAGGCCTCTTGGGACAGTAGCAATGTGGAAATCACTACTAACAAAGATGACAATAGAAGCTTAATGAGGATTTATCAAGAAATACCAAGATAGATCCAAGACTTTTAGGAGATTGTTCTTAGTACAGTGGTGTAGAAAGCCATAGGGGAAGATTTACCAATCAAAATGCAGCAGATTCTGGTGCAAAAAGCTAGTGTGCACATCTTTCACTACATTCTCTAAGTGTTTAAGACACTTTTTCAGCTATATTCGACAAGAGGCATGTCTTACCAGGAAAAAATGAGGGTAATCAGAAAGAGGCATTACTTGGGATACAACAAAGTTTGCTGGATTGCGCTAAAATGTTGGAGCCAGGTAAGCCAACCAATAGCTGGTTTAAAGATAGATAAAAGTGTCTAAAGATTCACCAAATTTATTATCTAGTACGAGCTACTGTGATAAATTTGGCACGTCTTTAGACTGATTGGTCTACATTTAACATTGCTTAACTTTTAGATGGAATTAGTAAATCTGGGCTCTCATAGAGCCCAGTCCAGTAAATTTTGCATGCCACTATTAGAATATTCTAGAGTTACACCTAATAGATGATCTAGATAAATGTCTATCCATCTGTGAAGTCACAAGACTTGGTGGCTCTGTGAATAGGACCATTGTTTTGTGTATGCTGTCCTTGTGTCTACATAGGTTATTGCTGGGTACACCAGTTTCCCCCACACTCCAAAAACATACTAGTAAACGTGCGTTTAGACAGAATGATTCATTCCAAAGATTATTCAGCAAACTGAAATGAATGATAATAGATCAGTTTAAATACGAGCCAATGACTGAACGACGAACGAGTACCGTCTGCTTTTCATTCGATGTTCAATTTCATTGTTGTCTCTTTTACTTCTTGTTGCCTTTAAATACTCCCCCCTCAATGTTTCACCTAGGAATGTGAAACACTGAGCTAGAAGTGAACAAGAACTGAACGATTCTCAACGATGATCTGCCTGTCTAAACAGGCTGCACGAGCGTGAACAAGCTGGTAATGATGTCACCAGCTTGTTTGTTCGGGCAAATAAGAATTGTGCATTTCTTGTTGAGTGTAAAAGGAGGTTGGTTTTGTATAAAATTGTTCCTAGTGTGATAGGGTGATTAGATTGTGAGCGTATTGGAGGCAGGGTCGAGTGTGATTGATGACAATGTCTAGATTAATATTCAGGCTACTATAGGAGGAACGCAATGTCTGGAAATAAATTTAATACACATACAGTGCTTGCAAAATTTACTAAAACCAAGTAATATCTCAACAACCAAAATCCAATTAACAAATGTAACAATGAAACAATAGAACAAGATTTTCCATGTGAGAATATAGTAAATTATACTAAATTATACTTTCAGTTCTGCAGGAATACAAGGTATCTTAGTGCGATTGTTATAATCTAGTGATTGTGAATGCAAAAAAAAAAAAATGCTACTAACTTAACCACAGCACAGGCTGTAAATGCTGGAGCGTGGTATCAAAATGAGCATATGCAACGGACTGTAATCACTATAGTTAATGTGATATCAAGCAGGTGTATTACACAAGTCTCAGAGATAACAGCTGGGTGGGAATATGATGCCAGCATATGCATTACAAATAAGCTTTGGTTTAAACTCTAACAACCATGATAAACATAAATCTTTATCTAAATGGGTTACTGAATGCACACTTAAATGACAACAAAAACGTAAAAATGATAGCATATGAAAAAAACGAAGACAAGGACATTGCATCTTTAGCAGAAGAAACGGTTATGTACAGTGTATCGTTTTCTATTTGTTTTAGAGATTGTTAAATTAATTTGAGACAAAGTAAAGCCTACCGTCACATCAGTCCTGATTTTTTTTTTCATTTCAATAAGATTAGGAATTACAACAATAATTAATAAGGTTGCTCAAGTTTGGTGAATAAAGGGAACGGCTTAAAACAAAAGAAACTATAGTCTCCTGTTCGATTCTCCACCACTGCTCTAGTCCTTCTTCCCTGTAGGGCTTTATTTAGCTGTGGCAGCAGTGGCATTCCATATACGCCTTGTGACCATTGCAACCAAGTAAAAAAGCCTTTTGGGGATGACCAGAAGGGTATGGGGGATCAGACAAGTGAGTATATTTACTTTTCTTGTTTTATGCCATTCTCTACCTCTACTGAATCAAGATGCAACGTGGTTAAAGTGAAGTAATTGTACAAATAGGATCACTAGTACTATATAGGGCTCTATTATTGTATAGCGGGCAATGAGAGGGGCATTGATGCTAGCAGCACGATGCAAAGTTTGAGTCATAGCTGGAAGGAGATATCATGGCGATTTGGGCTCATATAGACAAGAAAAGGGAAAGTGAATGACTCCAATCACACAATAAGTCATTTGTCACTGGATGTTACGACTGTATTCGGTTTTCACTGTGTAGAAGTGGTATCTGACCATTATTTGTTGACATAGAGGTGAGCCACTGCATCTAAGCCTATCATTTTATAAAAGGTGTCTTATAGATATATCAACTCCAATGTATTTTTTTGGAGGGATTCAAAACATATGTCTTTGGGCTTGTTCCCCTGATCTTTTTAGCTCTAGCAATGTCCCTGGCTGCTTGTGCTGCATCAACGGATCACTTTAGAGACCCAGTGATGAAGTTGAAAGATACTCATGAGCTGCAGACTTAAAAAAAAAGTTGTAGGGTGGGCCCCCAAATTGAACTTTTCCACCAGAGACTGTGCTTCTTTAGCTTTGCATCTGGCTCAAGAATTTTCTTTCTCATCAGAAATGCAATTATCATTTAGTAAAAGACACATGCGAACAGTAGTGATAAGTCCTTCTGAAAGTAGTGGTACGAGATAAGAAGGGAAGCTTGTACCATTTGTACATTTTCTATTTGCTTACTAGTAGTGATAGATTTAGTTTTTCAAATTCTTTAAGCATAGCCAAAATATTATACCAAGATAGTTTAAGATGTAGGTACGCAGTATTTTGGGTAGGGGCTGACTAGTCAAAGAAGGGAGAGGTTGCACTGGCATTAACACACATGACCTCCAGTTAGTAATTAACGTAGAATACATTGCAAAACCGCATTGTTCTTCAAATCTTCCGCATCTCAAAAACAGCAGTACAAAATGAATGCCAGCTTTTCTTCTGGTATGCCACATCTACACCACAATGACAAATGATAGCAGCTTTATTGCACTGATAGAGAAAGATAGCAATGTTTCAACCTTGATGGGTATCCCTGTCCAGTAAAAAATGACCCATTTACTTGGACTCTAAGCTTTTTTGTGTTTTGTTTTTATATACAAGAAAATGTAAGTAAGTATTCCATTCAACACATAATTGCCCATAGATGAGGCCCATTTAGACACAACAATTCTTGCTCAAAATTCGCTCAAAGCTGTCTTTTGAGCGAGAATCGTTGGGTCTAAACCTGCGGCCATCGCGCAGTTTTTGTTAACGATTCACTCATCGTCTTTTAGCAAGCGGAAAGACAACGATGAGCTTTGTCAGGACTGCGCGCAGAGTTCTCAGCGGGATACCGCTGATAGTATTGTTTCAGCTGGCATGCCGCTCGGAGAACACAGCAGAAGTATGCAGAAGACAGTGCTCTAGCTGTGTTCTACATACCCCGCTCAGAGCTCTTAGCTGTATACCAGCTGGGCGGTCCAAGAAGACAACAGCTGTGTGCAGAAGATAGCAGTCCCACTTGTCTTCTGCATACAGCATGAGCCTTCATTTACACACTTATGCAAAGTGAGCATTCAATACTGTCACTCAAACTGCCATTTGAGCGATTTTTGAGCGATCATCTTGCCGTGTAAACGCACACAACAATTATCGCTCGAAAGATGTCTTTTGAGCGAATTTTAAGCGACAATTGTTATGTCTAAATGGGCCTATGGCTTCATTCATGTATAATAAGAAATACGCATTGCTAGGTTTTTAGTCATAAAACTACTATAGATGCACCTTTTTATGTATATCTTAATTTACATGGATGATAAGATCTAGCTGTTGTCATTTAACACAATTCTTTCTTAATGACACCAAAATCTGCACGTTGTATAAAACATCTGGAAATATGTGTCTGCACAGGTGGAACTGCAGAAGCAGAGATATTTATATAGATGCCTATATTATATATTATGCATGAAGAACTGAAAGGTGTCAGGAGTTATCAACATGCTTATACATCAGTGTAGAGCTGCAGTGTAAGCAAATCCTTGTTGTTTTAGGATATTGGGCTTGCCATGGAGAGTAACAAGTAGTGCTCAGGGTATTTTTTATCTAAGTCATTTTCCATTAAAAGTAGTGTTTGATATAACTCATCTTCTATTTTTTTCTTTTTCCTTTGGGGTCTCTATTACAGCACCTGCTATGCCATTCTTATTGTCATACTGACAGTGATTTATCAAATGCATTAAATCTGCTATATCTCTTGCTGGCATAGCTTATTTTTCAAATATTAAATCTCTGAAGAGTCCCCTCTAGCCTGCCCTGACCTTCTTAATGTATCTTCATATTGCTTTAAAGATGAAATGTGACTTTATTATGAGGCCTATTTCCTGATACAAAATATGAGGGTATTAATACCAGTGGAAACAGGTCAGAAGGTAAAAGAAACATAGTAGATACCCAACAGCTGAATAAACCAAAGAACTCCAGGATGTATTAAGTACAAAGCTGTAATAAAAGAAAAGCTTTCAAACTATTAACAGTTCATATTAGATACTAAATCTCTCATATCAACCTATCTCTCATATCTATCTATCTATATTACAGCTATCTATCTCATATCTATATTACAGCTATCTATTTCATATCTATCTATCTAATCTACCTATCTCATATCTATCTATCTATATTACAGCTATCTATCTCATATCTATATTACAGCTATCTATTTCATATCTATCTATCTAATCTACCTATCTATCTATCTCATATCTATCTATCTATCTATCTATCTCATATCTATCTATCTATCTATCTATCTATCTATCTATCTATCTATCTATCTATCTATCTCATATCTATCTATCTATCTTACAGCTATCTATCTCATATCTATATTACAGCTATCTATTTCATATCTATCTATCTATCTCATATCTATCTATCTATCTATCTATCTATCTATCTCATATCTATCTATCTCATATCTATCAATCTATCTATCTCATATCTATCAATCTATCTATCTCATATGTATCTATCTATCTATCTCATATCTATCTATCTATCTATCTCATATCTATCTATCTATCTATCTATCTATCTATCTATCTATCTATCTATCTATCTATCTATCTATCTCATATCTATTAGGGATGAGCGAGTATACTCGCTAAGGCACTACTCGCTCGAGTAATGTGCCTTAGCCGAGTATCTCCCTGCTCGTCCCGAAAGATTCGGGGGCCGCCGCAGCTGACAGGTGAGTTGCGGCGGGGATCGGGGCAGAGTGGGCGGGAGAGAGAGATCTCCCCTCCGTTCCTCCCTGCTCTCCCCCGCAGCTCCCCGCCCCGCGGCGGCACCCGAAGCTTTCGGGACGAGCGGGGAGATACTCGGCTAAGGCACATTACTCGAGCGAGTAGTGCCTTAGCGACTATACTCGCTCATCCCTAATATCTATCTATTAATCTATCTATCTCATATCTATCTATCTATTAATCTACCTATCTCATATCTACCTATCTTTCTCATATCTATGTATCTATCTATTCAAAATGTGCTTAAACAATCCTTTAACAATGCTTTAACTAAGGATAGCGAACTCAGCAGGTGTGGAAACACATGAATCGAGGTCCAACATAATTACAGACGATTGCAACATGCAGGTGGCAATGTAGAAAATTCCATTAACTGAAACAAATATATTAAAAAGTGTAATATTCTATGTTTTAGCGTAAAAATAGGCAAACTATTTTAATTTTAGTCGAGAGCAGCAGACCAAAAAGAAATATGATTTGGTAACAAAAGAAAACGCAGCTAACACGCATATGTCAATGAGCTTTCACCAGGAGGGGCGCAGACAATGCAAACCTTCTTTAAATGCCGCCATTGACACGATCCCTTTGCCCAGAAGTTACACAGTAGCCCCAATAAGGGACAACATCATCAGCATTTGCTATTGATTTCACTTTAACATAGAAGCCTATGCAGTCGTGCAGATGATGGGAGTGCAGTGCGGCGTGCTCGAAAGAACACAATAGCTGGCAATGGCAATTTCTGCATTTTTAAGAAAATTCTTTGCAAACGCAGCTAGATACGATTTAAAAAACGGTGTCCAATCATTTTCACCGCAGACATTTTTGAACATGTAAAATTCGCACATGTGACCGCTCCCACTGTAAAGCATTGCTTCTATATAGATGTGGACCGCAAACGCAACTAACAGACACGTGTTAAAATGCCCGTGTGACTGAGCCCTAAAGGCTTTGCATATCCAAGTGATTCTGACATTGTTTTTTCGCCATATATTGTACTTCACTTAGGCGGTAAAAATAGATCGATAGAACTTGTGAATATTTATTAAAAGGGTCAAAATTGGGAAAATTGTGAAGAAAAAAAAAATGTTGAAATGTTTTCACATTTTCAACTGCAATATCTCAAATATGTGCAAACATAATATAGAAATTTTTTGATAAGATCAGCGCTGAGCCAATCAGGGGGCAGGTCTGACTCACACCCCCTTCACACCCACTGCAGGCCGGCCGCGCGGAACTCCGGCTGCCGGGAGCAGGTAAGTCTATATATATTTTTTTATTTTAACACTTTTCTGGATGAATTGCAGGGAAGGGCTTATATATTTAAGCCCTTCCCGACAATTCATCCCACACTCGCCCGCAGCGCATTGCTTTCAATGGAGCGGGCTGTATTGCCGGCTCCATTGAATGCAATGCGCTGGACAGCTCCGGCCCGTTTCTAATGAAACGCGGCTAGGAGCAGATTTTCGGGCGATTTTCAGGCACCGGTCACGCGATTTGCGGATGCGCATCCGTCATGCGATCCGCAAATCGTGCGAAAAAACGCCCGTCTGACTAAGGCCTAAAAGTGCAGTTTAGAGCGATCATTCTGGACTCCAAGGATTCAGATTTTTGCAACTGTGTTTAGTTCACAGAGGATAGCCTATAGTGTTATACAGATATCTATATACCTATCAAGCCCCATGAGCCCAACAATTGGCCCGAGTTTGCCTGATGCCATTGCTGCAGTCTGGAGCCAATACTGGATTGGCAAGTGCTGTAAGTATTTTATTTATTTTTTGTCAATGCCAAAGCACTGGTTTTCTGTGCTGTTAACAAGTTTATTGGTACAACAAAAAACCTAGAACTTTTTCTGAAAAAAAGACAAAACAAAACTGCTGAATGTTTTCATATTATACTTCTTTATAACACAACATAAAACACATTGCTGATCTTGGGATAGTTTCATCCGCAATGCTCAAGATTCTTACTCACCTTTTGTGTCAATCACACATAGTTTGTAAAGATTTTTTATTTCTCGGCAATTTTATCATCTGTCAGGTTCTGCCATTAAACTATAGATTTAGCAAAACATGTATTAAAAAATGGGAAGAAAATAGTGTTGGCTTTTCTGATACTATCTGAATGAAATAACACATTGTTATGAAGTCTGAAATGAAATGCAGAGGATTCTAAATCTGACATGGAATAAGGAGACATTTGTAAGCAACAGCATAAAATTGCTGCTCTGTCATCATTCTGAATAACATTTAGCTTTATACAACTATCACATTTATAATCTTTTATATGTTCGGCAAATGTATAAAAAAAGACATTCAGGTGATTGTTCCATATTTATGACACCATATTTATGCAGAAAATGGCAGGCTTTGGCCTTAGGATCAGCAGTACTGTAATATCTTTTACATTTTACTTATTGCTATCTTTAACTCTTTGAACTTAGACGTTGAACCAAAATCAAGACCCAGTGAATAGGTGATAAAAGTGTGATAGATGGGTCTCTCATCACTAATACTTGCACCAATCCTGAGAACGAGGGTCCCATGACCAGTTCTCCTTCTTACTGCGAGCTCATTACAACCCCTGTAGTAAGAAGACTCAATGGAGTGGCAGTTGCACATGTGTGGTGTTGCTGCATTAATCTTCAATGAGGCTGATGGAAATAGCCAAGTACAAATGCTTGGCTATCTCTTTGGTCCCTCTGAAATGAAGTGGCACAATACTTGTGCGAACACCGCTCGATTCAGTCTTCATGTCAGTGTGGGTGGGTGCAGCGTATCTGCAGTAAAAAAATATAGGATCCCCGCTCTTGGGATTGGTGGAGCTTCAGCGATAAGACCCCCGCCAATCAGACTTTTACAACCTATCCTGTGGATATATGAAAAAAGTCGATTTTGGTACAACCCCTTTAAAGGGTGGTTATCTCAGCATACTGTTGGAATATACGATCAATGTCTGATCAGCAAGGATAACAACACTGTGATATCTGCTAATCCTCACAACAAAGTAGCAGATACTTTTTTTTTCTAGAAGATGCATGGTCAGCAGAAGATGCATTGTAATCAACAGCTGAATAGAGGATCTTTGGAAACAGCTGAAAGGAACTAACAGGATCTGAAAATGTTTTTTTTCTAGTGTCACATCTAGAAAATGGGCATGCGATTACAGTAAGGTCCTTGCTGCTCCTGTTATGTACAAGAACTGCTGGAACCCTGTCTTCTTTACATCTTTTTGAATTATTTAACAAGTTATTATTTTATTTTGGGTTTGGCTGTGGTGGGTCACGAGGGAGTGTGGAGCTGTCATGGTGTGCATAAAAGGCGTGCACACGCAGCGTACAGGCATAGTTGTTACCATCGACTGCAGAGAGAAGCAAACATTGACTGCCATTTGGGTATTGTCTCAGGACCTCTGGCATGGCACAGTAACAAGAGTCAGTATCCATCCAGTGTGTCACTAAATGAAAGAGTGCAATGGATGCATTGCAGAGGAGATGAGTATCAAAGGTTCAAAGCCCAATGCTCCCTTGTGCCCTGCCATTGCCAGGTTGGTAATGCTGACAGCAAAATCATGGAAAGACAGGAGCTCGTCACAACTCTCTGAACTGAGTGATAGGTTGCCGGCAGAAATTACACCTCCATCTGCCATGAGGCCCACCTAGGTGCCCCTTTCACATGCCATTAACGTTGCCATACAATTGTAAAGCATGCAATGATATATTAGAATAATAAGCTAATGAAAATAGTGAGAAAATTGGATTGAAGTTACCATACAGTATATTGGAAGCCCCGGCATACTAAGTGCAGGTTGGCAAGATCACGTTGTACTGTAGCATGCTTACTCATTTGTCTTCACTTACAGTAGTTTCCTTGGCGGAGGAGGAAATGTGCAGTTGATCATTCAAAAGTCCAGAATGAAATGAGTGGGTGCTTAATATGTTAAAGATTGGGAAACATCAAAGGGATTGTCTGAGTTGTAAGAACTCTGGACAACGCCTTCCCCATCCATTAAAATAACAAAATGGTGATATATTCACCTCTCCCACACTCCTGCTGTATCCTGCGATGGCGCTTGGTCTCCTGCTTCAGTTCCTATTTACAGCTGCAGTCCCGCCCGGTTTATGGGACATTGCAAGCGCTGCAGCCAATGACAGAGCTCAGTGATCGATCACTGAGCACTGTTATTGGCTGCAGCCCCTGTGACATCCTGTAAACCGGGCGGGACTGCAGCTGTTAACAGAGATCGGTGTAGGGGGAAATGAGACATTGTGGGACACAGCGGGTGCACGGAGAGGTGAGTACATCACTATAGGTTATTGTAATGTATGGAGAAGGAGTTATCTAGAGTTGTTACAACTCAGACAACACATTTAAGGCATATGTTAACCTTTAAACACTATTTACAGTTTACCATAAATATAAATACATTTCATTACTTATAAAGACTGTAATCAGAGATGTTATGAAACATTTAACAAAATGGCTGAAGAAGTTGTCCAGTTTGTATAACCACATACTACCGCTAGTATGGGGAGA
The DNA here is from genome assembly GCF_035609145.1 of Eleutherodactylus coqui. NCBI lineage: Eukaryota > Metazoa > Chordata > Amphibia > Anura > Eleutherodactylidae > Eleutherodactylus > Eleutherodactylus coqui. Next base: position 93,277,691 of record NC_089843.1, on the reverse strand, counting down.
GGTGATCACTATTGAGATTGTTGGTCCAGGTACTAGGCAGCACATCTCCTTGTTTACATGGGAATATACACTGCCAATAGAGTTGAGCAAACATACTCTGCTGAGCTTGATGCTCGTTCGAGCATTAGCGTACTCGATGGTGCTCGTTACTCGAACGAGCATCAAGCCGTGTTCGACCCCGCCCCAGTTTTTGGCTCCTCACCGCTGTGACATTCCTGGTTTGGCCCCTCCCCGCCGCGACGCGCGTCAATGGCAAATTTTTTGTCTGGGAGGCAGGGGAGAGAAAGAGAGAGAGAGAGAGAGAGACACATGAACCTAGAAAAAAAAAAAAAGCTCGGCATCCGGTGTCCCACATACAGAAATGCTTGAGTCTCCCATTGTAGTCAATGGGGTTCGTTACTCAAGTAGAGCTCTCGAATTTTACGAAAAGCTCGACTCGAATAAAGCGGACCCGAGCATTTGGGTGCTCACTAGTGTTTGCTCATTCCCCAGTTGATCGTGGGCATATTCAGATGGGCGAAGATTCGACAAACAAACTTTCGAGCGAATGTTCATGCCCAATCACAGGCCATGTTGAAAGGGTCTTTAATGTTCCTTTATCTCAGTACTTACACAAATAAAATACATCCAGGTTCCATTATCTCATCTAATGCACCTTTTTGGTAATGCTGCATCCTTCTTCAAACCTGTTTATCTCACTGTCCCAAATCAACCCTCTCTGACTGGAGTGCATGGCACAAAAAGAAGTTAGCAGATAATATTAAGATCAACACTCATAAGTTTTCTGTTATAAATACTACTTTTGCTAATATTATGTAAAAAATGCAAAATACAAGTGAACTCACAAGCTGCAGTACATATTTTAATACAGAAACATAATATGACATAACAATAGAAAGATCTACCATTAATCTTATGCAATAAATAACGAAATCTGCACGGTAAGACTGTTCAGAAACTTGGAAACATTAAACCTTCAATCCTAATTTTAGAATTTATACATCGTACATTCTAGAATTAATAAATAAGGTCACACAGAAAGAAATGCATGTAACATACTAAACAGGTACATAAAACGATAAAAACACTGCCTTGTGTTATAGAACGCCTTCGGAAACTAAAAATCTGGACAGTGTTGTAACCCATTAGCATAAAAACTATTCTATTGAATAGATAAGCTTCTCAATTACACGTCGCAATGCAAACATATACTTTACTAAGCAAGACCTCAACACATCCTTGTCGTATGTTGCCCAACATGTACTATAATGGCTTGCATATCTTTTCAGCTCCAAAAAAATGGATGACCTATCCACAGGATAGGTTATCAATAGCTGATCGGTGTGGGTCTGCCGCTCGGGATAATGATCAGTTGTTCGCTGGGCCAGCTGTCACGCTGCGCAGAGCAGGAAACAGGTAACTCCGAAAATTACCTGCCATGGTACTGTAGGCTCCAATTTACGTCACCCCACCAATATGCTAATGATGACCTATGCTATGGATGCATACGTCTCTTTTTCCATTTCGCATCACACATCGAGATATGAAGAGTTAAAAGGTCAAGTTCAACGAGGACTTACCTTTACAACCTTTATATGTGCATATCCTATTTCTACTCTATTCACCCATCTATGGAGTATTTATGTCAGTTTTTAGTATTCTGTGTCAGCAAGGATGCTTTTTACTGTATTCGCATTATTGTGGTATGTACTCTTCTTTTGTATTACTTACAAAAAAAATGTCTTGATGGCAAAAATCGTGACAGAGAAGCATTTTCTTTTTTACTACGTGTTTAAATTATATATACTGTACATTTTTGCCATTATCCACAGTTTTGTCAGATCTAGCAAGATGACTGCGGTATACAGGTGATGCAAACACATACTTATATTATACGCTGGACCCCATTAAGGAAATAGAGCAATGCTGTAAACTTACTGCATTTAATACGATTCTCCACTACAAATGTAGATGTACAAGTATCAGTGTATACTATGGAAAAATCTAATTACTTTTTCATTAACCATAAAAATTCACCCACAAATTAAAACACCACAACAAAATCTAAAGTAAACAAGCAGCAAACGATGTGAGAATAATGAATATATACGCCATGTGTTCCAGCAGGAATACTTTGTCTTCAGCATAAACTGTGACATCTTGGGAGTAGTGGTATATTTCATTTAATTAAAAAACTGAAAAAGAAAAACAGAATACATTATGCGTGAATGCACTGATATTATTAATGTTATTAACTATATCACACTAATTAGATTACTATAGAATAACACTGTCATCAATTAATTAATTTGTTTCCTTAAAAGAAACTGAATACTTAAACATATTTTTCAGGAGTGTAACATTTTATTATTTATGCATTTCATGGCCGCAACATCAGAGACATGTTAGTTCGCAGCCATTACTTTCCCCTTTCACCGATCGACCTCTCACAGCTACTGTGTTCCCCCGAAAATAAGACCCTGTCTTATACTAATTTTTGCCCCAAAAGAGGCACTAGATCTTATTTTCAGAGAATATCTTATTCTCCTTATTAGACCTTAGTCCTCGGCCACTCGTACAACATCACTACCTGGTTACAGGATTCATAAATCCCGCCTCAAGGAGCAATGGCTATGATTGGTTCTTCAACCGCTGCTCAGCCAATCAAGAGCTCGATGAACCGATCATAGCCATCGCATTGGTTCATCCAGCGCTGCATTGATTGGCTGAGCAGCGCTCGAGAACCAATCAGAACCATCGCTTACTGGAGGTGGGATTTATGAATCTGGTAACCAGGATGTGATCATCTGTGGGTGGCCGAGGACTAGGAGAAGCGCGTTGGTGCTTCTGGGGTAATGATGTCGGAAATATTTTCTTGGCATATGCTGGGTCCTCTAATACCCGAGGCTGGATGCCATAATGAATTGCTGCAGTAGGCCAAAAAGCATGGTCCAAAGTGCTATTAGATGGGTATTGCTAATAAATAGGCCAATATATTTTATATGTTGGCCACTTTATTAATACTAGATTGACCTGCTGTTCGCTACACGAACATAAAAGGTTTCAAAAAATGGTTGTTGTGAATTTCTAAATCTGCTTGGTTAAGTGATTATTTAGAGTATCACTTTGTATTTGGAGCAGATGTCTACTATAAAAAGCCTACAAGTTTCTGTCTGTTTTCTATCTATCTCTCTATGCTTCTGTCTGTCTCTCTATTGCTCTCTGTCTCTATAGCTCTCTCTCTGTTTCTCTACGCTCGCTCTGTCACTCTATGCTCGTTCTCCCTCTGTCTCTCTATCGCTCTCCCTCTCTGTCTACGCTCGCTCTCTGTTTCTCTATCGCTCTCCCTCTGTCTCTCTAACGCTCTCCCTCTGTATCTCCATTGCTCTCTCTGTCTCTCCATCGCTTTCTCTGTCTCTCTATTGCTCTCTCTGTCTAACGCTCTCTGTCTCTCTATGCTCTCTCTTTCTGTTTCTCTGTCTCTCTATCTGTGTTGCTCTGTCTGTCTATCACTCTGTCTATCTCTCATTATCACTCTCTCTGTCACACACTCAGTCTCTCTATTGCTCTCTGTCTCTCTATCACTCTCTATGTTTCTCTCTGTCTTTCTATCACAATCTATCTCTGTCTCTATCACTCTTTGTCTTTCTATTGCTATCTCTCCCTGTTTCTACTGCTTCTTTCTCTATAACTCTTTTTTCGTCTCTCTATTGCTCTCTCTCACTGTCTGTCTCTCTATCGCTCTCTCTCTATTGCTTTCTGTCTCCCTATTGCTCTCTCTGTCTCTCTGGAGAGATAGAGCCTGAGATAGAGATCGAGGAGCTACCCTGCAGACAATACAGGTCCTGCTAGTTAGGAAATGCCCATGTGGCTGGTGGGCAGGGCCGTGGAGCAGCTTGTAATGGAGCCCGTGCAGCAACCGCCCCCCCAGTGCTCTGCTCCCTGCTGTCCGTGAAGAGTCACAGCTGTGTGGTGACCAGTGGGAGAGGGACAGCAGCTAAGTGGGTGAGTGGCAGGGGTTATTACTGCAGGCATTATATGGGCACCCTGGTGGTTGGGCAGTGTATGGTCAGCTTAGCAGTGTATGCTGTGTTGCTTAGCAATACTCCCCTCATTCCAGCGCACATGAAGCACAGCAGTGCACATCCATAGACTTAATATTGTAACTTTCACCTCGCCTGACAGGTCCCTGAATGCATTAAACTCACATTTGATGATTTTATGGCACTGGGAGCATGTGTATCATCTAATAACGCCAACATCATCCACTAAAGTTAATGCAAAGGGGTCAAAGTGTGGTGCAAGAAAAAGCATGTAGGCTTATTTATATTGGAATATATACACATAGTTAGGCATCACCCTGCTCTCCCTCTATCATGTGGCTTTACTTGCACTTTACTTCAGCACTGAGGGAGTGAATTCTTCCCTGGGCTCCTAACCCGGCTGTAAACTAATAAACCATTAGGCTCCTATTTAACTGGGCCAGAGAAGCTCTGCCTTGCCTGAGCTTTGGTCTTCATTTGTGTCTTGCTCCTAGCGAAGGTATCCTGCGTTTGAGTCTGTGCACCGACCCTTGGATTTGTTAATTGGATTTGCCTGAACTCTGATTGCCTCAACCCTCAGACTCGCGACCCGGATCTCGTTCAAACACCGCCAGCCCTGACATCGGTCAACATCCTGGATTTCGGCCTATCTCATAGTGCGTTGCTCCAGTGTCGCCGACCTCCATGGGTCAGCTGCCAACTACACTGGGACTACTCCAGAAGGTAGCAGCCTGGCCGATTCTCCGCAGCAAAAGGCCAGATCCCTGTACAAGGGTTAAAGGGTGAATACCGAGAACCGCCAGGATAACGCCCTCAGGTTTAGCCTAAAGCCAAACTGGGTAGTTTGCACAGTGGATCCACACCCGCTGGTCATAACACTCAAATATGGTGTATATATATATATATATATATATATATATATATATGGTCTATACATATATGTGTGTATATATATATATATATATATATATATATATATATATATATATATATATATATATATATATATATATGTATCTTCCCCTCGTGTTCTTGATTTCAGTAAGATGAGAGTTAAAGTACTGCTTTTGTGAACAAGCCTCAAAGGTGCCAGCAATATTCAGAGTACTTGAAGATAACACCAAAGAACTAATTTCCACATCTTAAAATTACATGTAAAACTATCAGAATAATTATCCATAGGCCTTTTAAACCTGTAAACCTGAATATGAAACTTAATTATGCATAGCAGTTGTGTACTCTGACACGTGTAAATGCAAATTGTATTCTTTAGTCTTCCAAGGCATTCCTGCACTTACATATTACAGTTTGTTTTTTTAGAAATTCTCTGTTCTGTTTAATTCTTTTCAACTGAATGAACATAGTTCATCTGAGAAGAATAACAAGTGCTATTTTCATCCGCTATAGCAAATCTGAATTTCACAATGTTGCTCCTCATATGACAATGGTGGTCTGCTTACCAAATCACAGAAACAGTACCCTTTGACTATTTATTAATATAATTGGAAAACTGCATAATATGAGGATAACCTGTCACCTGCCTACAGCACCATAAACTAAGTTACGGTGCGGTTAGGGGAGGTGACAAGAAGTCGGGTGATATATTTTTTATACTCATCCGCTCCCTGTTTCCTGCTGTGGAAGTACATGCTGCACACAAAAATCTGGTTCTTTTCAGAGTCCCGTGCACGCTCTCTCATACAAGTTAGTTACAATGGCTGCAATGCCCCGTCACATTCTACATGTGAAAACCTGGTTCATGCATGGCATGTACACTTTGTGATCTGTGACTAAGTCCATTTACACAGTTAATTTGGGTCAGTCCATACAAGCAATTACTAAAGATTTTCATGGCAATCAGATAACAGAGTGTTCATACAGCGTTTTTTCCTTACACTGAGGGATTCTGTCTGGGGGTTCCATCTCTGGTGCTGAAAATGGCATTATGATGGAACCCCAGAAAGCAATCAAACACAACCATTCACTGTCATTAGTGAACTGCACACCCCTTTGCTGACTGTTTGACAAGAGTTCTGTTTGTCTGCCTTATATTGGGAGTATAGAATAATCTAGTGAACTACACTATTATATACTCCGAATATAACAGAAATGAACAGAACCCTTGTCAAATGGATAGCAAAGTGGTGCCCGCTTCACCAACGAGGGTGAATAGTTCCGTTCATTTTCATTCCAGCATGCCGTGCCGATGCTGTTTTCGGCATCTTTGACAGAACCCCCAGATGGAAACCCACAGCATAATTAAAAATGTGGTGGAAATGCTCCCTAAAAGCGTGAATATGAAAGGTCTAACTATTGGATCTGCCAGCTAGGATGCACACTCTAAGGCTACAGAAAATAGGGCATATTATGTTACACTCTATTTAAATGATTTGGAGATGCATAAAAAGACAAGTATGCTCAAAAGAGGGACCATGTCTCACTGATGTGTCAGAATATCCAATATGTAGTCAGTAAAGTCTAATATGAGAATACCACTTTAATACATCCTGTTTAACGTGAACACTTCACAAGACCTCACATAACCTTTCGGAGGTGCTCAGACCCAGTTGTCTAGCCATCACAATTTGGCCCTTGTCAAAGTCACTCAGATCGTTACACCTTTTCTGCTTCCAATGCAAGTTTCAAGGTTTTCTAAGGCAGAGGAATCCAGTACAAATCAAAAAGTCATTCACTGAGTAGATTCCTAAAACTTAAAGGGGTTGTCCCGCGCCGAAACGGTTTTTTTTTTTTTCAATAGCCCCCCCGTTAGGCGCGAGACAAACCCGATGCAGGAATAAAAAAAAAAAAACGGCCAGTACTTACCCGAATCCCCGCGCTCCGGCGACTTCTTACTTACCTAAGTAAGATGGCCGCCGGGATCTTCACCCACGAGTGAGAGTGCCGATTCCAGCCTCCTGATTGGCTGGAATCGGCACACGTGACGGGGCGGAGCTACGAGGAGCCGCTCTCCGGCACGAGCGGCCCCATTCAGAAAGGAAGAAGACCAGACTGCGCAAGCACGTCTAATCGGGCGATTAGACGCTGAAAATTAGACGGCACCATGGAGACGAGGACGCTAGCAACGGAACAGGTAAGTGAATAACTTCTGTTTGGCTCATATTTAATGCACGATGTATATTACAAAGTGCATTAATATGGCCATACAGAAGTGTATACCCCCACTTTGTTTCGCGGGACAACCCCTTTAACTTTTATTATTTCAATAGCTAAAAAATTGTAGGGCTCCAAACACAATAAATAAATATACACAAACACCACGAATATCTAGATTCTACAAACACCAATTTGGTGTAGAAAACCAAACTTAGTTTCATTAAATTGATCCAGACAAGGAGTCTGACCTATGTGTACAGTTCCACCTCTAACGATGGGACTAGATGAGGAACATGTATTAATATATAAGATCTGCCAGTTACCCAAGGTCTTTAAGTAGCTGTTAACTGAGATTCTCTAACAACCCTACAAAGTAATATCCCTGGCTAAATCTCCAACTGGTCTGGTTCAAATAACCTACGCTTAGTGGTTCTATGTCTGGAGGTAATATATCAGAACCAACTAACAGAGCAGAAACCAAAGAAAATAAAAAAAGAGAAGTAGCAAAGTCCTCAGCCTTGTTTGGATCAGTTTAATGGAACATTAAGTTTGGTTCTCTACACCAACTTGGTGTTTGTAGAATCTGGGTATTTGTGGTGTTTGTATATATTTATTTATTGTGTTTGGAGACCTACACTTTTTGGCTATTGAAATATTAACCCTTTGCAATCCAATTTTGGATTCAGCGTTTCATAGGGGGCTCTCTTTTTCTGCCATTATACAATAGCACCATCTGCTGGCTAGAGCCAGTACTGCGGTATGGGACATGCTGGAGAGGCCCCCCGACAAAAGAGCAGCTAGTAATATACAGTAAGAATACCCTGCCGGACGTCTTCCGACATCGAAGCTGTACAGCCTTCAATCAGAATGTCTTCAGAAGTCAGACAGTGGATTGGAAAGGGTTAAAAGTTAAGCTTTAGGAATCTACTGAGTGAAGCTTCATGACCCGACTGTTCATTTGGTACCTAATATATTCATTCAATCCCTTAATAATGTTAGTCACTTCACCTGCCAGTGGTTTTATGTTATGGCTGATCAACATTTTATATTATGACAGCCTGGGGTTGATGTTAGAGCATGGGATCGCGATTTCTGGGGCAAGATGGTGGCATACGTATGAAATTCACTCTTAGACCATGGATTTCAGTTTAAAACACACAGCAAGCACTTCATATGACAGTGCACAAACTAATCCAGTACATAAAATAAAACATATTCCTGTCTGGCCACTGACTGCACACAGTATAGTCCCTCTCTAACAATCACTAGGTCTATTACCCACACAGTGCAGGTATATGTCTTTCCCAAACAAGAAGTAGCACCATAGGGGGCAAAATGTCACCGCAATGTGCTAAACTCTCATGGCCAAACTAGAGGAAGAATTGTTGTCTATTTGTGTGGTTAAACCTCTAACATACTCCTGGTACATTGATGATTTGCTCATAATCTGGACAGGCTCTGAGGATGAGATGCTGATCTTCCAACTATCAGGCTCACTGTCAACCACTCACAATCTCAGATATATTTCCAGGACCATATGCATAAAAAACAATACCATACAACTATCAATCTAATACAAACCTACAGACTGTCCAACATATTTAAGATGGAATATCTTTCATCTCTTCCACAGAAAGAAGGCCATCATCTAAGGTGTAACTCTGATACTTCTGGATTTGCTCAGACAATGAAGACAGAAAGCAACATCTGTCATCTCTGAGGAATACCTTTCTACAACAGGGATACCATCCACTGCTTATAGATGAGCAGATCTAGGGAGACACAAGGACCTAAGGAGTAATCTATTAGGATACAAAGAGAAGGAAAAAAACGGTGCTTTTCCATAGCATGCTATGGAAGATATTTGCTGTGGAACCCGGAAGCTGATGCCCGCTCCAGATTTTGCAATGCAAATCCGGTCTGGTGCAGCCAATCTAAGCCTGATGAAGGGGCATTAAGCAGCCTTGAAGGCTTGCATAAATAACTTTTCTGGTTATGGCCCATTTACATGGGATGATTAGCGCTCAGAATTGTTCAAATTCCTGCTCTCCCATGGGAATTTGAATGATAGTCATCCCATGTAAATGCATGCAGAAACTGAACGAGAATTGTTCAGTCATTCAGTTTCTGCATGCAGAAAACTGAAAGACGCGCTGTACTATGTAAACAGCAGACGTTCACTTCTGAATTACTGTCTGCTTACTGTAAATGGAGGCGGGTGGGAGAACAGGCTGTGAGTGGTACTCACTCATGTGTAACAGCACAGGAGTGAGTGTCACTGGGATGAGCTGCCAGGCATCGTTTGCCCAACAGTTTGTCCTGTGTAAATGGGCCATTAGCCAATAAACGTATTACCTTTATAATACGCGCGTAAAAAAAAGTGTGACCATGTCCATTGCCACCCATACGTTCTATCTTCTGTAGGTGTGATTTTTTTTTTGACGAACGCAGTACGAACGTTTTTACGCGCGTAAAAATGCCCGTGTGACTGAGCCCTTATATTATAGTATAAATACTAGTATTTATAGTATTTGTGTAACAATTCACAGCTGTAAAATTTGTTCAACACAAAGTAATCCAAACATATATTAAAGCTCACAAATTAAAGTGGACATTGAAACATACCTGTATGGATAACCATGGTATTTTGACCGGAAAATTGACAGGAGGAAACTGAAGAAGAAGACCACAAGGCCCAGTCCCACTAGACATATAACTAAAAAGAGAAAAAAGAAAAGAGTAAAATAGAATAATATTGGGGTACGTTCACTTGGTGGAATTGAGTGTGGATTTTCACGTGTGGATTCCGCATCTACTGCAGCGGCAAATCTCCGTGACTATTCTGTGGTGGATCCAACCCTGTCAATGGGCAAATTCGGTGTGTGGAACTTCTGGCATGTTTCCATGTGAAGTTGTGACATGTCACTTCCTCATATGGATTTGCTTATAAAAGTGTTGGAAATTCCACATCATGATTTTGCCACTGAGAGGGTAAAATTTGTGTATGGATCTACAGAATAGCTTCAGATGTTTGCTTGCAGGTTTAGATCCAATGTACACACACACACACACACACACATATTATAAATATATATATATATATATATATATAGTTCAGGTTTGAGGTATGCAATGCTGTCTATGGAATGTTTGTGTACATCTGATGGAAGTTACATATAATTAACATATTTTGTATATCTTGCTTGAATTTTGTCATAATATGCAACAATAGTCTCAAGAATAATAATGTGCCCCACCTAAATATATAGATTGCTTACGGTGGAAATAAAAAGGCTACACACCCCTGTTAAAATGACGTTTAAAAAAAAATATGACAAAAATGGATTATTTCAGATTTATTTCCATCTTCAATGTGACCCATTATCTGTTCAATTTCAATGAAGAAAAGAACTGAAATCTTTTCAGTGGAAAAAACCCCAAAATAACGTGCTTGCATAAATATGCACACCCTAATACTTTGTCGATGTACTCTGACTTTATGACAGCCTTTCAGTCTTTTTGGATAGGTGTCTATCAGCATGGCAAATCTTGACTTGCAATCGTTGCCCACACTTCCTTGCAAAAGCACTCCAAACCTGTCAGATTGTGAGTGCATCTCACGTGTAGCGCCCTCTTCTAGTCAACCCACAAATTCTCAATGAGATTCAGGTCTGGGCTCATAAAAGTGTTCCCAAACTTTGATCTTCTAGCGAAGCCATTCTTTTGTTGATTTGGAGGAATGCTTTGGGTCGTTATCGTATTGAAAGGTGAAAATTGCTCTTCATCATTTTAGCAGAGGCCTTTTGTGTCAAAATGGACTAATATTTGGGACTCTTCGGAATTCCCTCCAGTTTCAGCAACAGAAAAACGGCATCATAGCATAATGCTGCCTCCACCATCTTCACTGTGGGTATGGTATGGTATTCTTCTGGTGATGTGCAGTGTTGGCTTTGTGCCAAACATACCTTTTGGCATTATAGCCAAAAAGTTCAAACTTGGACATATGAGACCAGAACACATCCTCCCACATACTTTTGGCAGACTTGATGTAGATTTTGACAAAACATAGTCGGGCTTGGATGTTTTCCCCTGTTAGAAAAAGCTTCCATCTTGTAATCCTACCCCACAGCCCAGACATATGAAGAATATGGAAGATGGTTGTCACATGCACTACACAACCTGTAGCGTCTTACCGGCACTGGATAGGAGCCACGGGTCTAGTAGCCGAGCGGGACCAGAGAGTAGTCAGGAGGAAGCAGGTAGTCACGTTTGCAATACAAGGATGAGGCGGGAGGCATAGTTAGGTGGAAGCCAGGAGTCATTATTGGATAGTCTTGGCAGGAATAGCGGAGGAGCAGGTAATGTGGAGCTTAACTAAATGGTGCTGTGAAGCAGAATAATCACACAAGGAAGGAGTGGCAAAGCCAGGCTTTTATAGAGAGTCCCAATTAGCGCCAGGGCGGGACCAGGACAAAGAGGTAGAAACTAGATCAGGAGAAATACAGAGCAAGGCTGGCCTGGTGGAAACATCTACCGACTGGAATGCAGGAGGTTGCGAGTTTGAGCCCTGACACAACGAGTACTTGTCAGAAATTCCTGCCGCCGCCCAGCCCAATTTTCTTATCTTTTTATCAATTTTTGATGGACGTCTAGTTAAGGTAAGTTCACTGTTGTGCCAAATTTAATGAACATCTTGATGACCATCTTCACTGTGTTCCACGATATATGTAATGCCTTGGAAAATTTTTGGTCCCCTTCTTCTTACTAATACCTTTCTAGAATCACATCCCTTTGACATGTTATATGCTCTTCACAGACCATGTTTTTTGCTAAAAAATACAACTAAGAAAATGTCTGGAAAATCCTACTAGAAGAAATGAACTTTATATGGGGTAAATCAGAATCACTGTAGAGGCAGCTGTGTATCGAGTACTATCTAACATGAGTTTCAATGTAATTGGCTAATTCTGAACACAACTACATTCTCAAATATAAGAGGGTATTCATTAGATTAGGTTTGTTATTTTCATTTTTCCACCATAAGGCCGCGTTCACACGGACATATATGCAATTACATGCGGGACAAACACCGATTGCAATGGCTAATTTGTCTGATGAGTTGCAGTTGTATTCCTTTTCTAGCGGAGTTTCACACACATCTTGCGTATTGTTTTTCAATGGAATTGTACAGATAATGGGTCACTTTGAAGGTGGAAATAAATCTTAAATGATTCATCTTTGTCGAATTTTCTAACATGGTGAAAAAAAATATATATATGTCAAAATTAATGTGTAGAAATGCATCTCAGGATTAATGGTTTTCAGTTTGAATCTGAGGAAGTGGATTCTTACATTTGCAGGTTTCCAGTCTTGCTGATTGCTATCCCACTGTTATTGGGTGTAGACTGTTGACATGATAAAGCACACTGCCAGCTATAGTCAGTGGTTTGAGCTATGGCTGAACATTGCTCTACTTACAGTATTCCTATTTATAGTCTCACAATAGGCATAAGTAATTTAGCATTAAATGAAACATACATTGCAGCAGATTTCATATTTTCACATGGCATAAATACCTGGAGCTCTAAACACAACAGTCTATGACAGTATCTGATACGGTGTAAAATGGGATTACCTTCTTAATTCAAGTCACTGTATATGCTGGATTTAGTATGCTTCACAAAATTATGTTTGACTGAAAGGCTTAGCTAAAAGTAAGTGCTCCCATCTCCATAATAATGAAGTTAGTGTAGAAGATGTTGAAATGTCATTTCATAAACCTAACTGCTATGTGGCCTTTAGAACTAAGGTTATTCCTAATCCAGATTTGCAAATATCAGGACATGAATCTATGTAAATAAAATATAGGCTTTGGTTTCAGGTTCTACTCTTAGCCTTATTCAAAGACATATTCTGTTAGTTCTGCCAAATACAGAGTCGAGTCACATTATTATGACCACTAGATAATATCTGCAGTAGATGGGCTGGGGATGACTCAATAAGGCGCTGGTAGGTTGTATCAGGTATCGGGAACCATGATGATTGCAGTGCATCCCATAGTTGCTGGAGAGTGCGTAGGGGAGGATCCATAGAGTGAACATGGCGATTGAGGTGGTCCCACAGATACTCAATTGGGTTCAAATCTGGGGAATTAGGAAGCCAGGCTAGTACTTGGGAGTCTTGGCCGCGCTCTTCCAACCACTGTCGGACATTTCCAGCTGTGTGACATGTTGCATTATCTTACTGGAAGATCCCATCTGCCCCAGGGAACACAAACAGCATGTATGGATGTACATGATCTGCAAGGATGGATTCACAACCAAATCAGTTCAAAGTGCCTTCCACATGGATGAGTGGATGAGCCAGTGTTAGGATTGTTATTAAAGTGGGCCATTCAGCTCTCCTGACATGTCTATTTTAGTAAATACTTTATCATAAAATAACAATTCTGAAGAATATTTTCTTAGAACTCTGTATTGTGTGGTTCATCTGTTATTCCTCATGGAACGGTATGGATACATTGAAAACTAAGTGCTATTGACAAGATAAATGGTAATATCCTCTTGTAAATTTATTCACACATTTCCAGGATGAATAACAGAGGAATGGCACAGTGCAGAGTTCTCAGATGCTCTAGAATTATTATTATATTGGTTAAAAGGCAATAATAACTGGAAACAATAACAACTGACGGCAGCACAGTACCAGCTCTGAGTGTAACCATCACATGAAGAACTGTTGAGCTGGATTGGAGCATTTTCTTCAATAAAGTGCTGGTAATAGAGTGCCCGGTACTACTATCACACGATACAAGTAGAGCTACGCAAAGTAATCTAGAGTGCTTAAACTGAACAAAGGATGAATGACTGTATGAACAATCATTTGTCCCAAATATCGGCTTGTGTAAAAGACCAACTAAATGAGAAACGTTTTGAGGGGGCAGGCTGTGGCAGAGGGTAGGCTCCCACAAAACACTGTAAGAGGGGTGCAAGGCAGCAACTATTTTGGGCACGATTTGATCCTTGACAGATTTGTGGAGTATGACATGCTTCAAAGTTTGCAATAGAGGAACTCTGAAAGATCTGTAACAGTAGAGTGTTTGGTAACCCTAGTATGATTTGTAACCATGAAGCTTGTTGTCCCGCTCCATGTGTTGTAACCATACATTTGTATCACTGCTGTGTAAGAATACAAAATCATCTGTCGAAGAATATTCTGTGATCATAATGGAGAACTTACTAACTACACCTTACTGCTCACACACTCAACAGATAATATGATGATTGACAAGGTACCTTTTGAAGACTAGAGGCCCTTTTAGACACAACGATCTTCGCTCAAAAATTGGTCAAAGCCATCTTTTGAGAGATAATCGTTTTGTCTAACTGCACTGACATTGTGCAGTTTTCGTTAAGCCGTTGCTGATCTTTCAGCATGCTGCAAGATTAGCGATCAGTTATCGGGAGTTCACAGGGGGATACGCGGGGTATGAACAACACAGCAGTCCAGCTGTGTTCTTCATCCCCCGCTCGGAGCGCTCGGCTGTATATCAGCCGGGCACTCAGAGTGGGGAACAGCTGGATGTAGAAGACAAGCGGCCCTGCTTGTCTTCTGTATTCCCCGCTTGGAGCGCTCAGCTGTATAATAGCCGGTCACTCCGTGCAGAAAACAGCTGGATGCAGAAGACAAGCGGTCCCACTTTTCTTCTGCATCCCCAACTGGGAACGCAAGGTGATCGCTCAACATTTGAGCGATCACCTTGCACTGTAAAAAAGCACACAACAATTATCGTTCAAAAATCACTCAAAAGATCTTTTGAGCGATAATCGTTGTGTCTAAACCAGGTTTTATAGTATGATCCAAGCTTTACAATACATGTATCTTGTATCATTGTACTACCGGTAGTAATATCTCTTTTTTTATTTTTTCACTTAATTTAGGTGTACAACGCTGCATGTAATAAATATGCACACACAAGCAAAAAAAATACAGTATTTCTTAAAGATGATGCTATGAGATTACTCACTTCTTCTTTTTCCAACATCTCCTTTTGAGGTTGCAGCTTCATTGAGGAGGACCATTCCCATGGTGATTGCCGCATCTATAATGGTTGTTAAGGAGTCTCTAAAATGTTATCTTTAACAGAGCATAAAAAGTCCATTGAAAGAAACAATCAAGTCTACAGACTATGACTACAGATTGAGCTCCTAATTTACACTTTCATGTTTAGGTGCTGTTGAGTGAACGAAATGGAAGTTGACAACAATTTTCATTTGCATTCTTGATCAATAGACATGAATACAAGTCACGGTGTCCATAGTCATTGTGTTTTCTGAACTGTTCAAAAGATCAATTTCTAACAAATTTCAAGTTGTTTGACATGCACACCTCCAGGTCTCTTGGCTCCTGAAGGTTTAACATAAACAGTGAGTATTTTGCATAAAATATGAAGGTTCATGTAATGAAGGGTTTCTAATTGTATTTATTATGAATGGGTTATGTGTTGATTGTAAAATATTGAACCCATATAGGCACAAAAACTAATATAATAAACCATATTATAAAAGAATTTTAAGTGACACCTTCAGTCCAATTAGGTGTCCGTTTGACAGGATTACTACCGTATTTTTGTAAACCACTCACTCACCAACCTGTGGCTCTTGGGCAATAAGTGGATACATTTTCTATTACAGTCACCGTCCTGGGACAGGCTATCTAGTAGTATATCAAAGTGCTGCGGAATAAGTTGGCGCTATACAAATAAAGATTATTATTATATTATTATAGTATATTAACAAATCCGATATCCAACCACACATTTGAGCGGGAAAATAATATGCTACAGAAAAGGGTGTAAAGTGCTTGAGATATTTAGATTAATAATCAAAACTTTTGGTCCGTCTAATATATAGTTGTCCAATGCACTAATACTAAATAAAAAGCTACTTTTAGATTAAAAGTACACAGAGAGGGAAATGCTACGTAATTAATGTGGATCCCAAATGTACTCATCTTCAAATGAATGCTCACAGAATTTATGACAAATGTTACTCGTCCAAAGATATATGATTCAAGACGCTTCACTACGGTATTGGTCATCATTGTAATAATGGCATATGACAGGATTTGAACACTAATAAAGTGAAACATCTGCTAACTTGTATAAGTATGTTGCAGTAACCAGGATGTTGTGTGAAAGACTTCAGTTGTCTCCTTGTGATGTCCTTGTCAGCAAAAAAAACAAACTAAATCATGAAATCGATGTTAGAATTCTGAAAGGAAGCATAACAAACACACTGCGCTGTGACAATGTTCCACCGTATCATAATCTAAAAGGCTATTTCAAGAGCACATCTCTAGGACACGCAACATTTACAACAATGGAAAAACCATGCAGTCCTCATGTGCTCTCTATTCCAAAAGTTAACAACATAAAACTGCCATTAAAAATCTTGATGCCAAAGACTTCCTTGAGAGTTACTATTACTAGACATGGGCTGCCCATGATGAATGTCAACTCGTCAATTCATCAAAGTTGATATCATAATTATTTAACAGTGAAGTGCATCCTAAAAGGGCAGGGTACAATTGCATAGAGTAATTGCCGACACTTAACTGCCACTGTGAAATGGTTGTTCAAAAGTTATTAGCCTCTTTAGGCCTCAGTCAGACGGGCGATTTTTCGCGCGATTTGCGCATGCGCATGCGTCCAGCGATTTTTTTAAAACCATTGCTTTGCAATGGTATCAGACACGAGTGCTTTTTATGCGCTCGTCCGATAAATTATAGAACAGAAATCGCAGATCGCACCTATCTGCGATCTGCGATTCCTGTTCTCTTCTCTATATGTGCTCAATGGGGCCGGCGGCAGCAGCGCCGACCCCATTGAGAACATATAGAAGACAAATCATTCTTCTCTGCCACAGCTGTAACAGCTGTGGCAGAGAAGAACGATGTTTGCCCATTGAATTCAATGGAGCCGGCAATACAGCCGGCTCCATTGAAAGCAATGGGCTGCCGGACAGCGCTGGATGAATTGTCGGGAAGGGCTTAAATATATAAGCCCTTCCCTGCAATTCATCCAGACATGTGTTAAAATAAAAAATATATATATATTTACCTTGTCCCGGCAGCCGGAGTTCAGCACGGCCGGCCTGCAGTGGGTGTGACTCAAAGCTGCCCCTGATTGGCTCAGCGCTGAGCCAATCAGAGGCAGGTCTCACTCACACCCATTCATGAATTCATGAATGGGTGTGAGTGAGACCTGCCTCTGATTGGCTCAGGCTGAGCCAATCAGGGGCAGCTTTGAGTCACACCCCCTTCACACCCACTGCAGGGCGGCCGCGCTGAACTCCGGCTGCCGGGACAAGGTGAGTACATATATTTTTTTTATTTTAACACATTTCTGGATGAATTGCAGGGAAGGGCTTATATATTTAAGCCCTTCCCGACAATTCATCCCACGCTCGCCCGCAGCGCATTGCTTTCAATGGAGCCGACTGTATTGCCGGCTCCATTGAATGCAATGCACTGGACAGCTCCGGCCCGTTTCTAATGAAACGCGGCTAGGAGCAGATTTTCGGGCAATTTTTGGGCCCCCGGTCACGCGATTTGCGGATGCGCATCCGTCATGCGATCCGCAAATCGCGCGAAAAAACGCCCGTGTGACTAAGGCCTTACTACCATTAATAGCCATGTTCCTTTCTGTAAAATGCCCATCTTATACCAAAAGTGGGAAACGATTAGCAGCGGCTAGACACTTAAGACACAACCCGTAAAAAGACAGCTGATGATTGTGCTTCTGAAGAATAGATTGTTAGTGTGGACAGCTGGACTCAAAGAGGATTTCCATCAATAACATAAAAATGGGTGTATACTAGTAAATCAGATTTTACAAGTTAGCAAAAGTGACTCCAGAAATCTCCGCTACAGTGGTTGTAAGTTTTGAAATGGCTTTTTTGAAAATGATGCTTTACTACCAGTCTGCTAATACATGTGCGAAAATTGCATATACTCATGTGCGCTTCCGCTATGCTTTCCTCAAGGTGAAAGAGGAGGTATTGCTATGTGACAGTGAGGGGAGCTGCCTTAAATAATCTGGGAAGGGCTTGGATAGGTTGAGGATGGGAAAACTGCATACATATTCCGGTCCTGTAAGAGGCAGGCAGAGCATGAGCGAATGTCCTATGGGCAGAGAAAGCGGTCATCAAAATAGTGAAGTATCTGCCACACAGAAGACAGAGGGCAGGCAGATACTGCAGCCAGCGAGGGAATGGAGATGAGAAAAGCATTGCTGACTGTGGCCAATGGCCATAACAGAGTATCTCATTAACCATTAGATTACCAGCAGTTCCTAATGAAAACAATGAGATATGCTGACAAAATTCATGTATATATTTGGTTTTACATTGACACATATTTCCCAGCAGGCCTCTAGTGGTTCAAGGTCTGTTCTGCGCTTGTCTACATAATGAATATTAGTAGTTTGGTGTTGAAAAAATACATCTTCCAAAATGCAGTGCATTGCAACATCTTATAGAGGTTGTGCAATTATGTACTCCACTGTCAGCAAAGGGATACAAAATAATAACATTAAAGAAAAACAAACAGGAAAAAAATAAAAAGGGATGCAGATATATATATATCAGTTACGTGGAGCTACTACATGCAAACTTTTATTTATAGAGAACTTTTTAGCTTCAGGTCTGGTTAGTTTCCTTCTTTGTCCGAGTTTCCTTGTAGGCGCTGAGCATATAACTTGGATAATACTTATGCTAAAAGAGTAAATAAAAAGCAACAACCGAATGCTCTCACCACTTCGTTCAAGAGGGAAAATATAGTTATTCAGTCAGTAGTGCTGAATAGTAAATAATTCCACAGAGAGGCGGGATGGGAAAGAATTGTGTATACATGAGTGCTTTGTTTCCTCATGCATTTGTGTTGTGGATTGCCTTTTTTTATAATTCATACACATCATTAGCTGTACAGGTATAAGCAAACAATTATGGAAACTACTTGATTTCTCCACAGCCCAAGAAATGTCAACATTTACCCAACTTTTAGCAATGTTTTCTGCATAGTTTATGTTGATTTTCTACAAAGTAAGAACATTATGTATATTTGCCTATGGTGATTTTGCCATTTGCTGTATATTTACTGTATGCTTGTCACCACTGGGCAATTTTGTTCCTAAAATGGTCATATAAAGTAAAAAAAAAATAGTAGGTCTCCAGTGTATTAAATAAGTGAATAATTTAAAGAGGTTGTCTGAGTTATTGGTGGCAGTGGGGGGCATTGGTACATAAAACAAATAAACAATACTCACCTTCGCACTGCTGTGCTGTTCCCTGTCGCTGCGCTCTAGTGTTCCGTATGTGTATTCCTATATGAGTTGTTTCCACATGTAACTGCCGTGGAAGAATTATCGCTGAAGCCTTTGTGTGGCTGAGCGGTGAGAGTGCATAATGAAGGGCATGTGACTGCCAGCTGCTTCTTCTGGGTTCCGCGCGGTGGGCATCAGAGCTGCGGTGCTAGACAGGGTGCCTGTGGGATAGGTGAACATTCATTTTTTTCTTCATTTTAAGCCCATTTAACTTTTTTTGTGTTCTGGAAAACTCCCTTAATGATAACTGCTGTGGTCTTCAAATTTTACGGCTGCTTTTTAACCGCAGCCATTGCACAGTTTTCCCTACAGATAATATGATATGACCTATTTGTAGAGCGTCGATGCCATGTACAGTGTTCAGTGCTGCTAAACAATACCGTTCCAGAGAATTCCACTAGAAAACCACTAAAATGATTATTGCCGATATTATTTGTAACAAGCCATATTCCTGCTGATTACAGTCCCAGATCTACAAACTACAAGCACTTACCTTTCTACAGGCCTACGTATAGAGAACATTTTTGTCATTCTTTAATAACAAGAGAGCGTTAACAAAAGCGTTTCATTTTACGTAATTGGAAGGATACTCAGTAGCAGGATAATATGAGATTCTGCAACAAACTGAGCCTGGCTGCTCCCATGAATGTAACTCTGTAAAGAAAACAATTGGGTATTATTAGTAGTAATAAACAGTTCATGTGTATTTATTAATATGTTACTATGTCTATCCATCCAACTAGTCTCAAAACATTTGTCCATCTTGATAGCGGATATATTATACCGATCACATATGGACAGCCTGCTCTCTATTAACTGGTTTTATGGTGCAGTCATTGGTTTTAGCAGGAAGTAAATTGAGACTGGCTGTCAAATTGTGAATGTATCAAGGCCAGACATGAGAGATTACCTCTTCTGTCTCTGTTCATCTCACGCTACAAGCTTACTACTGGCCCAGCTTACTAGCGGTAGGTACAGTGGCTACAGGAAGAAGCATGTGTCACTCTTGTCACCTCGGGGTCCTTGTCACAAAGACTATGAATGTTTGATACATGACATACAACACAGTATACAATGTTCAACAATATAATGATTAACACATTCAATATGGTCCCCATTTATTGTGCATGAAATAAAGCTAAAAAAAGCAAATATAGCATACTGTATGCACTACAAAATTGGAACGTGTGAGAAAAAGTTTACAGTTCCAATTTCAAAGCACTGCAGCATTATATGAATTTAGTTACAAGCTCACATAAAAATAATAAAAAAAAATTTGGAATTTCATTCCATTATCTTCCTTAAAAAACAACATATATGATCTTGTAAATGATCCTCATGAGAAGGGGTTATTCAATTTGTAAATCTTTTTGCATAAACCCAATTTGATAATTCTGATTTAAAGGGAACTGGTCACTAGAGTCTTGCAGTCCAAACCACATGGATCATGACCTCAGTACGGGTATGTACATTCCAGCTCTGTATGTTTTATTCTAAAATACTGGCATATCAGAAAAAAAATACTTTGAAAATCTACCAGGATCGGGGATCAGAGTCACAGGGGCAAGGTCCGACTGGTTTCTCCCTGTCCCTATTGCCTAGATTGACAGGTCTCTTCATGTTTCTGCAGGGGAGACCCCTATCAGTCAAGACAATGCGCATGGGGACAGGCCAGCAGGGCCCTACTCCTACGACTCTAAGCCCTGACCCTGGTGTATTTTCAATGTATGCTTTTTTTCTGAAAGGAACAGTGTTTCGTAACAAAACATACACAGCTGCAATGTATGTGCCTGTTCCATGTTTATGCTTTTACATGAGAGAGAGGGTGGAAACTTGTTCATGATCTAAAGTGGAGAGTCGTTACAAAGAGAGTCTCTTGCTTGGGAAGACCAGTCTTGTCCTTCATTGCACAAACAACCAATTAATGTGAATGGACACTACGTGATGCTTAAAGGGGTTGTCCCACTTCTAGCTATTTTGTTGCAGGAAGCAGACAGCTCTATACATTGTATAGTGGCCTGGGTTGTTACAGCAGGCTGAGTCCTATTGAAGTGAAAAGGACACAGCCTGCAGTACCAACTAAGGCCACCATTCAATGTAAGGAGCTGTCTGCTTCCTGCAGCAAAACAGCTAAAAGTGGGGCAACTCCTTAACTTTCTCCTGTGGTCGGTGCTGAAGGGAAATTCAACACTTACTGCCACATTCAGTACAAATTACAGCAGGAAGGTGGGGGTTCCAGAAGCGGGCTCTTCGTGATAAGATTATTGTCAAGGGACACGCAATGATTGTCTTGTAACATAGAGTGCAGGATCAGCTTTCAATGTTGTAGAGTTGCCTCTGCAAATATACTATCCAATATCTCCTGCCATTACTTTACAGAACATATTTTTACACTTTCAATCTTTTCAATGGGTTTATTTCAGTCCATTTCAAGCCAACACAGTTTGGTTTTGGTAAAACTAATGCTACTTAAGAAGACTTTCAACACTACAGTATATGTGCTGTACAAGGCAAGTAGCCATTGAAATGCTATTACTCAGAGAATACACAACTGTTTGTCACATAGATACACTGTAGCAATGCATGCTTTTTGCATTATTTTAGTTTTTGGGCAGCTACTTTGATTTGTTCCATCAACTTCATAATTAGTATTTTGTCAACCAACTATTTTACATAGCATTAAAAATTCTACCTTTATACCGAAAGGTATAAGAAAAGGCCAACAAGCATTTGTTAATTATCCAGAAGTGCTACACAATGAAAACAAACAGTCTAGCATGCAAAAAATTAAATGCAGTCTACTGTGTATTTGTAGTTTTACTTAATGCTCGCAATAGTCCCAGTCCAGATGTTCCGAATCCCACATGGTTTACTGTCTGTCGGAAAGTAGTTCTGAAGTTTACTTTGCATTTTCAGCATAAAGGCTTCTCATAACGAAACCTTTTAGGTCTAAACATAATTGTTAGGTAAGAGATTTTCAGAACATCTAAAATTTAAAGCACATTATACTCTAGTCTGACAAAATGGAGCTTGATATAATATTTCCTTCCAGTAGATGTTTCCTGAAAACAGACAAGGCCATATGGTTTCCTTCTACAGGTGGCCAGCTGGTGCAGCTCTCCTCTTCAAGTCCCTTTGGTAAACACACAACAAATGGTTGCAGTTGAGCTACTCCAGGCGAAAGAAATTGAGCTTTTCAAACATCTGTATGCTTACTGTAACAGTTTCTATGGCTTCAAACTGAATGTTCAGAAAAATCAAAGATGAGAAAAAGTGAAAGAAAAATTGGTTAAGATAAAATGTTTTTCAGCTGTGGTGCTAGAAACCATACTCCTGCGCCACTGGTCATAGCCCTCAGAATAATCAATTGCAATTAGATTACACTTAACTCTTTCCAATCCAATTTTGGATTCAGGGTTTCCTAAAAGGCTTTCTATTTTTGCTGGTATACAACAGTGCCATCTGCTGGCTAAAGCCAGTGTGTGTGTGCCAGAGAGGCTCCGACAGCAGAGTGGCTGGCAATAGATGGTAAGAATACCCTGACGGATGTCTTCTGACATTGGAGCTGTACAAGCTTCAATCAGAAGGTAGGAATACGTGAGACAGTGGATTGGAAAGGGTTAATACCTGGGAACTCAACCATACAATTTTTTGGATTCTATATTTTTATTGTAAGATGAGAAAATTAGGGGGCTGGGAAGTATATAATTGTGAAAAAGGTACATACAAAAAAAAGTAATTTTAGAATGCGAAGCTCAGAGTTCTAAATGCACAGAATAAAATGACATAAAAATTGTTTCAGCTAAACAATCTTACACAATTAAGATTATAATGGTCATCGGCAACCTAGAAATAATATAGTGCCCTATCTTTAGCACTAGAAATAAGGAAAAAAAGTGAAATAGCAATCTTATAGTCTCTTGCCTAACTGAGCTGTTAAATAACCCTGGGAAGGAATACAATAATTAACATAAGTTAACAATCAAAAGCAGCACTAATTCTTGGCTAATACATGTAGTGCATCACGCAGGCTTATAGCTGATTAATGACACCCTATACGGTAAAGCCTGGAGGGCTGTTCAGCACCCCACAAGTGAACCAGACTAGAATTGACACCCGTTGATCCACCAGCAGTTTAAAGCCAGACTTTTTTTCTACAAAAATATCACGACCTACTGGCAAAGACTTTGACTTTTGCAACTTTCAACACAACCACTGAGTGGCCACAATAGACACATGTAGGATATAGATCTTGTGACAAAGTACTGTGAAATCACGTTTTCAAAAGCTACTTATCTCATGATACACATCTGAATATATCCAACCAAGAAGAAAGGTAAAGAAGACATTTGGCACCTGGAGAACCTTGAAGATATGCATATTAGGAAGTTTATTATTTTATGTATCTTGGCCAGTTTTATTTTTTATCCCTGGAAAACACATTTAAAACCCTATCAGTTTCTTGTTGCTAAATGTGAATATGTGCTTACTAGAGATGAGCGAGCATACTCGCTAAGGGCAATTGCTCGATCAAGCATTGCCCTTAGCGAGTATCTGCCCGCTCGGGAGCAAAGATTCGGCTGCCGGCGGCAGGCGGGGAGAGCGGGGAGGAACAGAGGGGAGATCTCTCTCTCCCTCTCTCCCCCCTGCTGACTGCCGCAACCCACCTGTCACCTGCGCCGACACCCGAACCTTTTCTCCCGAGCGGGGAGATACTCGCTAAGGACAATGCTCGATCGAGCAACTGTGCTTAGCGAGTATGCTCGCTCATCTCTAGTGCTTACGTATGCCCCTAAAAGAAAATTGATTTTAGTGGAAAGTGGAAAAAAAAATTTTAAGCAAAAAGTACATGAAAACCTAATTTATGAAATGACTATGAACCATTTATTAGTTTCCGTTTCAACCCTACAATGGATTATTACAATTTTTTTTTATTGTGTCCACTTTGCACATTGAATCACATGTCCAAAATTCTACAGCATGCATTTGTAGGGTTAATCTCGTTTGAAATAAGATCTTAATTAATAAAACGTCTGTAAAATAGAATAAATGAAAATCAGACATCAAATGTAATTAGAAACATAAAAATATCATCTTCCAAACTCTGTGCAAACTGAATGAGTACAATTCATTCTTTCCTTTACAAATGTTATATAGTTAACAATTATATGAGATGTCAGTATGTTTGCTAAAAGCAGTCAGAAAAACCACGATTATAATACAATATGAAATGACAGGGATAACTAACAATAAAATGCTGGTGACAGATGAGGCGGCACATGCTTAACTCTCAGAAAACAGCTACATTACATGAAAACTTTACTCCTTTACGGTCTTGTGCTCGATTTTCCCATGTGTTCTATATGAGATCACTATATAGGTTGAAAATAAAAGCAGTGTTCCTTGCTTGAAGGTCCTCGAGTTCCTAATGTGCAGCCTCTATGTCAAGGTAGAAAGCAAATTCATATGGTGCAGTTCTCTTTCCGGGCATAATAATCAGAACTCCAATGTAGGAGGAATGGAGCATGTGTTTGGGGCAACCACAAGGAATCCAGATATAAGGTAGTGGTAACCCAGTTTATTTAACACAAGGACTCCTTGTGTGTTTCGATCCTGGACTAAGCCTTTTGTCAGGTAAGTATGCCAATACTGAAATGAATGTTAGTATTAAATACCTGCTAGCCGCAATCAACACCCCCCTTTACCTTCCGATTCAGCCACTATTGGCTCAATTTGACCATTGTCTACGTGCATCACATCCCACACTCTCCACCTTGCCACATCCCCACCCCCTTTACCTTCTGTATCATCCCATTATTTGTAGTATGTTAGCTCGTGGGAGCAGGACATTCACCCCTACTGTTTCCATCAATTGATTACTTCATGTAACTGTGGTTTTGTTTCTGTTTCCCCAGTCTTGTAAGCACTGCGGAATATGTTGGTGCTATATAAATAAAGATTATTATTATATATCTTTCAAACGTCCTCCTTCAAAGGTCAGAGCTCATTCCCGCTGAGGTTGCAATCAACCTCTATCAAACATTAAACTCATTAACCCCACCCCCCACCCCCCACACACAATCTTTATTATATAACCAATTAAGATCTATACAAATATATGTAAAATATCTAAATAAAAGAATATCTAAATAAAATATATAGATATTTAAAATGTAGGTAAAAATCCAGCCTGAGAAATTTTGTCCTTATGCTTAATAAACTGGTTTACCACCTCCTTTCATCTGGATTCTGTGTGGTTGCACCAGCTACGCATTCCATTCTTCTAATTTGGATTTCTAAATAGAGATGAGCGAGCGTACTCGTTAAGGCAAATTACACGAGCGAGTATCGCCATTTTCGAGTACATGCCTGCTCGTCCGAAAAGATTCGGGGGCCGGCGGGTATGGGCGGTGAGTTGCGGGAGTGAATGGGAGTAAACAGGTGGGAGCGGGGGGCAAGAGAGAGATGAAGTGCCTATTTTCTTTTTGTTTTGGATGCAGAATAATAATGATGTATGAGAGTTTCTGTATACTGAGTGTTCTGCCCAACCATAAATAGGAGAGCTTGCCTGCTTACTAGCCTGTAGTGTCAGAGACCTTTTTTGTTTAAATGGAAGGCACATTTCAGGTTTTATGTAATCAAGTTTGCTGCTTTCAAAAATCAAGATGAATAATTCTTAGAAAACCGGAACACCTCCCTATTTACACTTGAAAAACAGAAAAATCATATTTGTATCAATAATTTTATATATTTATTTATGTTGTTTATTATTTATTTTATGCCCAAAATAAAAGAAAACATATTTATTTGTTATTTTTAATAATTAAAACCAAAATACATGAAACATCATAGCCATATTATTTGTTATCTAAATTTCTGTACGTACAGTACAAAAAAAGTATTACAATCTTTACAACAGTCTTATACTCATTAGCCTACTCAATTTACTTATATACTATTTAGGAGAAGGATAGTTAAAGTCTTTTTTTGTATCGAAACATGGCAGTGAATTTTTCCAGTTTTTCCGGTCATTTAGGGAGGTGTTCTGGTTTTCAGAGAATTTTTTCATCTTGATTTTTTAAATCAGCATACTCGATGACATAAACCTGAAACGTGCCTTCCATTCAGACAAAAAAGGTCTGCGACACTACAGGCTACTGCTTACTCATCTATTATGAGGTACCCTGGTATCTTCTCATCTCCTAAAGTTGTGTAGTGTCCATATAAATGTATCAGTGTACAGGTATGGCTCTGTCTATATGCACTGTGGTCTTTATTAGCCTCATGGGTACTTTTCTAATAACTAGAACACCTCTTGAAGGATTTCTTTTGGAAAGTTTTTTTTTTCCATCCGATCAGTTAAATACAATATATGGAAAAAAAGGGCACAAATATAGTTGTGCAAATACAAAAAACTGGTATCTTGATGCAACTCTCCAATGAAAGTTGTGAGGCAATAGGAAGACCTATCCAAATTCTCTTTTATTTAGTGAATTGAAACCGAGCAAGAGATATGTGTTTCATGCTGAACCCCTTCATCAGTCATGATGGAGGTACTACCGTGTTTCTCTCAAAATAAGACCCTGTCTTATATCAATTTTTGCCCCAAAAGAGGCACAGGGTCTTATTTCTGGGGTGTGTCTTATACTCACATAGCAGGCGCCATCCGGGTCCCCCACACTGCTCTCTGGTGCTCCGGTAGGCTTCCATGCAGTCCTCAGGGCCGACAGAGAATTGCTTGCTGATAACGGGGTTTGAAACCCCACCTCCAGCAAGCGATGGCTCTGATTGGTTCTTGAAGCCGCAGCTCAGGCAATCAAAGTCGGAGCTCGATAAAGCAATCACAGCCATTCAATGCGATGCACTGATTGGTTATCCGAGCGCAGGCTCGGATTGGCTGAGCCACGGTGCTCAAGAACCAATCAGAGCAATTGCTTATTAGAGGCAGGGTTTACAAACCACGTTACCAGCAAGCAATACTCTGTCAGCACTGAGGCCTGCACAGAAGCCTGCCGGGATGCCGGAGACCAGTGGGATAGACCCGGACAGCGCCTGCTAGGTAAGTATTGCTTTTTTTTCACGTAGTGTAGCTTGGGCTTATTTTTGGGGTAGGGCTTGTATTTCAAGCCCTTCCTCCTGAAAATCAGGGTAGGGCTTATTATACACACATATATATAATTTTTAGTTTGTTTTTTTTTTGCTTTTGCTTCTCCTCTGTTTTATGCTTCTTTCCACTTATAATCATCAAATTGAAGAGTTGGAAGGGACGTCCATCAAGTCCAACCACATTCTCAATGCAGGATTCACTATATAATTCCAGATAGAGGTATTGTAATGATCTTGTACGGGTTCAGAGCCACTTGTCATAACCCGAGCAGACAAATAGCGTGGTCAGTAAAGCCAGAGATTGGTAATGGGTAAGTAGTGTTAGCTATCCCTCCTAGTTTTAGGTCGTCTGCAAATTTGATCAGTTTCTACTCAATTCTCTCATCTAGATCATTTATAAAAATGTTGAACACCACTGGGTCCAAGACAGAGCCTGGGGGTACCCTACTTGATATATTCTTCCATTTGGATGTGCAGCCATTTATGACCACTCTTTGAGGACGATCATGCAGCTAAATGTGAATCCACCTAACAGCTGGCTTGTCAACCCCAAATTTGGGGTGAGCTTTGACTTTATATTTCCAAATTTGGTCAGTTTTTTTCATTAAGGATGGTATGAGATACTTTGTCAATTTATTTACTAAAGTCAAGATATATTATACCCACTGCATTTTCCTTATCAACCCAATCCGTGATTCTGTTTATAGATTGCCTGGATTCTTTCATTCTTGCAAAAGCAGGGAAGATCAGTTGATGTTGCATTTACTCAATATACATACTGTATGTTGTAATTACTTTACCTATCTTCCTGTATACTAGTACCTCCCAGCATGACTGAGGCCTTAGTCAGACGGGCGTTTTTTCGCGCGATTTGCGCATGCGATTTGCGCATATATAGAACCAATGGTTCGCTATGGTATCGGTCACATGTCCGCTTTTTATGTGGATATGCGAAAAATTATAGGACACGACGATTCGCAGATCGTGCCTATCTGCGTTCTGCGTTTTATGTGCGCACCAAAATCATTTTTTTCGCCGGTCAGTCTAAGTTTCATGCACATTTTGATGCGCACGGCGATTTTTCTCCGGTCAGACGGGCGTTTTGCTGCGACGATTAACGCGGCTAGGTGCAGATTTTTCCCGCGATTTTTCGCCGCCGGTCACGCGATTTGCGCATGCGACATGCGATGCGCAAATCGCGCGAAAAAACACCCGTCTGACTAAGGCCTCATGAAGAGGTTGACACTAAAATGCGTATCTTTTGCTGGCCTTCTTTTCACTAAATGCAAGAGAAGACTTTAGTGGAGTGTTGCGCCAAGATACCAGTTTTTTTAATTTGCATATCTAGTCTGTCCATTTTTGGTGGGTTAACCTTGTTAGCAGCACCTCTACTACCTGATTTCTATGACAGCCCTCAAAGCTGTTTTGAGTCCTGCTCTTATGCCTAGAACTCAGGCTTTTGATATTTTTGGTTTGATCCACCCTCATTGTTTCACCCACAAATATAGTTGTGTGAAAGGTGTCTGTCTACCTCCCTTTTCCTAACTCTGGCTGATTATTATCTGTTACTGCAGGGTCAGGTTTCCATTTCCCATATAAATAGAGAGAGCTGCACATGCAGGGTCACCTCTCCATTCACACTCCCTGCTTGGAAGCAGGGAACAAATTGGACAGGGGTCTGGTAATGCCATTTGGAGACAGGTGGGGTTCCAGCTACCACTTTTCATTTGCTATATACCCTTGTTAAACTTTCATATAAGGGGTATAATTTTTAGGGCATGTTCACATGGCATGACCTATGCTGGAAAAATCTGATGCAGATCTGCTACATAGTCTGTGGCACAAAAATGTAAGGCTAAGCCTCTGAGTTCTGCTGTGAATTTGCATTTAGAGATCAGATCCACAGCAGATTATTCTCATTCAATGCGGCTAATGCATAGTTGGATATCCCAAAGTGGAAACCACATCCAGAAGTAGCATGACATTGCTTTCTTTTCTGTAATGTGGATTAATCCATGCTATCTAAACTATAGCTTGGATCCCCGTTCCAATGAATGGGATGCAAATTTGAGGTGGAATCTGCACAGGTTCTTCATCAAATCCACATCAATGTCTGTTGTGAGAATAAGACCTTATTTAAAGGAGTTGTGCCAAGATATAGATAAATTCAATCTAAAATGAACATTCAGTGTGCCAAATGTGTTTGTTTGGCAGGCTAAATGTTTGGTCAGTGCCTTACGCTATTTGTTTAGCCTACTGCAGTCTACTGACTGCCAGGCTATGCAAACAGAATACCACCATATTTCTGTTGCGTGCTGCAGCAATCAGTGTGGAGCTGGACAGATCTGTAGGAACCCCAGTTGATATCTTCTATAGTGCATATGAACATCATACAGCAAGATACCCCATTGGGCATCTCCCTCTCTGGCTGGAACGGAGAGCCACTCTGTACTGTAAGAGCAGCTCCCATCCAGGCACCCCATGCGTCATTCTAGAATACTACACTTTCCCTGCAGTGGATTATCTCGTTAACAGCCGCACGTTGGCACAACCCGTTAATATTGCCTGGAACAGTCTATATTAAATTACAACTATTTTCAGATATTTAACAACAATAAATCAATTCACAATGGTCAAATAAGAAAATAAGGGAAAAAAAAATCTTCAAATCTAATTTAAGACTGTCTTAATATCTAGACTTGGAATTTGCAAACTAAATTATAGCATTTGTATTTACTTATATGTAAGTACAAAATATTGGACAGTAGCTGCCCGCATTTCACAAACAATACTAGAGGAACACATATGATACACTGTAAAAGAGAATAACCGAACAGGCAAACTACAACCCAATTCTAGTTTTAAACTCAGGAATATCAAGGGAAATTTACAATTAAGAATGATAAAAATCATATTTTCATATGTAATTATATGGTCTGATAACATAACACAAGCAATAAAATGTGTTTCTCACTTAATAAAGCCAAGATAAAGAATATCATGAATTCCAAAACCATACAGCAAAATCAATTACTTAAAATAAAGTGATCTGCTTTGTCTCCATTTCTAGATATTCCCAAAAGTGTCTTAAAAAACACAGTAGTGATGTAGAGTAGAAATCAAAAGACCAAGCAGGATTCTCTTTACCTTATTATCATACATTCATAAAAGGATCAGAACCAATTCCGATGCTTGACGAGTCATATAATCAGTTAATATACAAAAGCTCAATATGTAAGTAATATTTGGCACCTCTGTTGATACGCCGTATGACAACACCACAAGAGGCTGAAGGCACATCTCATACTCAAAAGGTGGCTGTTAGCACCCCATCCTCAGTACTCCGATATTAGATCACACAGAATATTGATGTATCAAGAGGAAAAAAGTTAATGAATAGAGATGAGCAAGCGTACTCGCTAAGGCAAACTACTCGAGCGAGTAGTGCCTTAAGCGAGCACCTACCCCCTCGTCTCAAAAGATTTGGGTGTCGGCAGAGGAGAGCGGTGAGTTGCGGGAGTGAGCAGGGAGGAGCGGGGGGAAGAGAATGAGAGAGAGATCCCCCCCCTGTTCTCCCCGCTCTCCGCCAGCACCCGAATCTTTAGAGACAAGCGGGCAGGTACTCGCAAAAGGCACTACTTGCTCGAGTAGTTTGCCTTATCGAGTACGCTCGCTTATCTCTAGTAATGAAAATTCAGATACATATGAAAACCCTGTATGCTTCACCTTAATATACTATATAATATATATATATATATAATATAGTCCTTTAGAGGTTGCAAGTTCACCTTCGGCACAACTAGATGAATTTGCTATGATTAATATATATAAGGTGA
Source organism: Eleutherodactylus coqui (assembly GCF_035609145.1). Classification (NCBI taxonomy): domain Eukaryota; kingdom Metazoa; phylum Chordata; class Amphibia; order Anura; family Eleutherodactylidae; genus Eleutherodactylus; species Eleutherodactylus coqui. Next base: position 93,246,210 of record NC_089843.1, on the reverse strand, counting down.
CATTTGAATTCTACGTGTTTGTGTTTTTTGTTTTTTTTAAATATTGGATTGATCAGGGTCTTATAGATTTTGGAGATTGCGTTTTTAACGGGTTAGGGGTTCCAGAATAATTTGTGGAATAGCAGATTCTGATCTGTATCGACAATATCTGGAGAATGGAACCTGATTGTATCCCTTGTGATACATAAATCTTTGTCATTAAATATAGTATCTCCCAGTTGGTTTAAAAATTGAATATCATGTGGTACAGAATCATCTATTATGAGACAACGGATTGCAATGAGGCTAGGTAGGTATCTTTCCTAATTTTCTGCTTAAGTACTCTGAATTTGTTGGGAATTAACAAGAGAAATGGGGTGAAACTGCTAATCTGAGGTACCAGTTTGTTTTTTGTTGGATTTATGCCACGTATTCAAAGTTAGCCGGGTGAAAGGGTTTTGGATCTCTTTCAATGTTGTTTTGTTAAGTGGGGTGGACTACATTAAGAGTTTCTGATCGTTGTTTAGGGAGGAAAGTTCCAACTCTACCCACAGTTTAGGACTTGCGTGGCGGGATAAGTCCACCATGTGATTCAGGTGTGACGCAGTCCAGTATATTTCAAAGTCTGGGAGTCCTATGCCTCCCTCTTTTTTTGTTTTGATAAGAGTTGCATGTTTAACCCTATGTCCTTTACTGGCAACGTTTGGAGTAGCAACGCTCCTTTATACCCCAATGGGAGACCGAACTAAACACCACTTTTACTGTCGATGGAGTAAAAGATATCCTCCGTAATTCACATTCGCCCTCCTTCTCCCCTAGGTTTCAAGAATTAAACTATAAAATTGTCTCCAGATGGTATAAAACCCCGGCCCTACTCAACAAAATAGATTCGGATCATTCCCCCCTATGCTGGAAATGCTCAGATAATGTTGGCAGCTGCACCCATATTTGGTTCTTATGCCCACTCCTACAACCATTCTGGGAGGAGAGCCAAAGATCACTTGGCCTTATTTGTAAAACTAATATCACCCTTACTCCTGAAATTGTCCTCTTGAACATGAACGTCCCAGGTCTCCTAGTTAAATACAAATCTATTGTTCCATTTCTCACAAATGCAGCTAAAATTTGAATCCCCAGGCATTGGGGAGATAGCACAATTCCCTCCATGCCAGAATGGTACAATGAGGTGAACATTATATGCTCTTTCGAGAAGGTCAAAGCCAGATGTGAAGGGGACCTGGAGAAATTCATGAATCTCTGGAACCTCTGGTTCACTTTTCTACGCAACGTCCCTGGCCCACTACCATAAACAATTGATACCCCCTAACCATTGGATTGTTTACGTACTCCATTACATGTACGTAATACATAAGTGTTCTATTCTTTATTTCTAATAGTCTTTTCTTTTTCTTTGACATTGGAGTGTATTTTCAGCAGAGCTGTCATTGTTCTTTGTATTCTACAGGATTGATTGTTTTGTAATGTGATTTACCACTGATTTGTTTCTATTTCTGTTGTAACTCCTCCCCCCACCCTATTAAAATTGAAAAATAAAGAATATATACGAAAATATATATATATTGGATTAATAGGACACGCCATCTCTTTCTGATCAATAGGAGTTCCGATGGTTGAAACCCCCATTGCAGCTCTTTTTTAGGCCAAGACTACATGGCAACTTTTGGTGGTGAAAGGGGTTGTGCTACTAAAGATTGCTGTATTGGCCTAAGGCCTCGAGCTATCACTGAAGTTAATGGGCCGGCAGTGTGAGTCACTTGTTGCCGCAACCGCAATCTGCAGGTCACAAAAAATCCAACATGTGGGTCGCAGTTGCTACAACTGTAGACTAGCACAGCGACCCCACTGGCTTCAATGACAGTGCAAGATTGTAGGGAATAGTGATCTTTGGTTGCACAGCCAAAAGGCACCATGCACCTAGCCTTAGCACTGCATTCCTTTCAAAGTTTTAAGTTTAGCTCATCTGAATTGAAGAGATTAAGAGAGTTGTCCCACTGTTTCCGCACAGCTCTTGGCTTTAAATGGAAAAGCAGTGCTGCAGCAGCCCCATCATTCTCAGGAACAATGGGTTTCCTGGCAGTCGGAATCCTCAACAGTAAGAAAGTGATGGCATATCCTAGACATATAGCATCATTTCTGTTATGGCAATTTCTCTTTAAGCACTTACGTAAGCTATGGTTTCTGATCTTAGAGTTTGCGTATGGGGAAAGGTTGCAAAATTAGAATTCCAACAGGGCCGGGATTCTTGAAATTGCATTAAGTTGCTACTCATTTTTGGCCCATAGCAAAATAGAGGTCACAAAAAGGTAAATTATTTTCTTACATAACATGTGTAATGTTCTACTATTAAAAGGGTTATCTCAGCAAAGACATTGATGGCATATTGCTATGGTACACTAAAATGTTTGACATGTGGGGGTCACAGTAGTCAGCCACCTGAGCAGATCCAACAGGAGATAAAGTGGTACAGCATTTCTCTAGTGCTGCAGGCACTTTATTCCAGCAATAGGTCGGGATCACAGTGGTCATGGCTGTAATGAAATAGCCCCTTAAACCTTGCAACCACTAAAGTTTAGACTCTGCTGGGACTTTTTTCAAGCTCAGGTTTTCTTAATGCAGCAGTGCTCTGCAATTACATTATCCTGTGATATATATGCAGCCTCAGGCCCTTTTCACACTAGCGTTTTACTGATCCATCGAGGGAACAGCAAAACAGAAAGCAAATATTTCTGTTTTCAAGCCCATAGAAATGCATTGAAGTGGAAGGTCTTCAGTTTCAATCTGCTTCTGCATTTTCCATCTCCATTCCGTTTTTATACTTGGTCAACAGTGAAGACTGCTGCATTTTGGGTTCCAGTTTCGGAAAAAGAATACATATTGATTCTTTTTTAAATCCACTGTACTCATTGTGAGGTGGATGGAAAGTGAGAACAATCCGTCTTTCCTCTCCAGTTCTCCAGTGGTGGTTCTCCAATTAATATAGCTCAGTTGTTAGTACTTTTGCCTTGCAATGCTGAGGTTCAAGGTTGGAATCTCATCAAGGGCAACTTTGACAAACTCCATACCTTGGTAGATTTGAACATACCACTCTAGCACTGAAAGGCAGCAGTGCTAACAACCAAGCCACCAGCTTGTTCTTTCAATGCCAGAGAAATAGAAGAATAAAAAGAAGAAACACAAAGAGAACATAAAAATCTAATAAAGACATCACCCTTGCTTAGATCTGAACCTACAGCTCCAGCACTGCAAGGCAGCAGTGCTAATGACTAAGCCACTATGCTAAATAACAACGAGAAAAATAAAAACAATGAGAACATACAACCTTCATGCAGATGTTGTCTATCTTCAAAGGTGAGCCTAGAACCCATGTTAAAAGGTGTGGTGGCTCAGTTGTTAGCACTGCTACATTGCAGTGCTGGAGTTGTAGGTTGAAATCTGACCACGGGTGATGGCTTTATGGAATTTTGCAAAGTTGATATTGCTCTTGATGAGATTTGAACATAGTAACCCAGCATTGCAAAGTGCTAACCACTGAGCTATATTCATTGAAGAACCACAAATACAACCACCACGTTTTAAAAGTTGAAAAACATATGTAAATGGAAAGCTTTACAGATAGCTGACTCAGCTGATAGAGGTTTGGTCTGGATTCGTCCCCAAATACAACCTGATCTCTGTACTAGGCCTCTTACACCATTAGTGGCTAACCCCCAATTTGAGGCCACAACTCATAGCCCCTCCCTTCTATCCCTTCCTGCTTCTCCCATCCCTTGAATCAGGGACATTGTGAACAGGTCGGGTCTTAGACCATTGGTGGACTTCTTTAAAGACACTACAGTCCCCCCTGGGGCTTGGATGCAATACTTCCAGTTAAGGGGCTAAAAAATTGCTGACAGCTAGATGTGACTAAGCCACTTACTCCCTTCGAGGAAATATGCTTACCCACGGATTTTCCCAAACATCTGATCTCTATATTATATAAGATGCTGCTGAGCGGGGAGATGGGGAATAAATCCACAGGATATGTGGGGCGTGGGAAAGTGAGCTTGGAAGGTGCCTGCCTTGGAAACTGTGGCATAAAGCTCATATTTTAACACACAAGATGTAAATTGCAAGTCTCATGTAAATTGCAAGAACTTAATTACAACATTTTCTCTAGGTGGCATAGAACACCCGAGAGACTGAATAAAGTCTTTGATCAGATTTCCCCTCTATGTTGGAGATGTTCCAGAGCCATTGGCCTTGATGATTGATATATGGTGGGTATACCCCCCCATAGCCACGTTGTGGCAGGATGTCGTGGCCCTATAAACTACACATGCGGGTCATCCATCAAGCTCACCCCTGAGGCTGCCCTGCTATCAATATTCCCTGGTTCTCTCTCCCACACTAGGAAGGGCCTCCTACGATTCTTCATCCCCGCCACTAGACAAATCATTCCCCGTAAATGGCGTTCTTCCACTTCCCTCTCTAGGGTGATGTGGGTAGATGTAATGAATACCTTATAAGGTTTGAGGAAATGAAGGTGGACAAAGACAATGCATACCCACGCTTCTATGCTACTTGGCAACCTTGGAATTCTATCCGGGCATCCACAAGGTTCGATAGCTGGATCCTAACTGGGGAGATCTAGGCTTGGGTAACCGTATACTGACTGTCAACTTGATAAATCAGAGTCATAAGTGGCCTGAGACCAATGTCCTGTCCTGCTTTTCCCACCCTGTCTTTCCCATTTCCATTCCCCCCACACAATCGGTTTAGTTTTAATAATTTTATTGTTCATTTGAAAATTGGAGACAGTGGTACCTCTCAAAGTTTGTATAATCACTTTCCGCTAGAAAATGGGCAATGTAACTTTTTTTTGACGATTACTGTGCCTACATAACCATCATTCAAGAAATTGCTGCCTTACTAAAAAGTTTTTGAACATAAAAGCAGTAATGGATGAGTACAGTAGGTGCATAGATGTCCTTATTGATGCTTTTAAGACAATTGTTACTACTTCAAATATTTATTTTTCTTTACGGATGGGGTAAATGCTATTTAATGAAGTACATTAACAAATAAAAACGTCATGTGTTGAAGTTACTAATGTTTAACTGCCTGAACCATATATTTATATCTCCAGAAAAATATAATAGACGAGACAGCATTAGACACAGTGACATGACCGTGAATCCTTCTGTTCAATAATTTATGGATATTTCACTTGCGATGTCTATCACAACATCAGAAAAAAAAGTTAATCTCTTTTGCTACAATGCTGCATAATATATACAGTATATAGCTCCTACGTGTCATATATGCAAATACTAGCATTCACATTTTTTATTCTATGTCACACAGCAATTAAGACAACTATTTAAAAAGGCAACAAATATGTCTTAGCAAATTCAACCTTTTAGTCCTTCGAAATGAAATAGGAAAAAAGGATTACATATATTATGTACGTGGAACATGCTTAAAAATAAGAACAATTCTCAAAACATTACTTCTCGGTAAAACATGGCGTAAATAAATAAAATGTGTGATTTATGAGGTAGTGATGCACACTGGCAGCCAATGTAAAACTCCACATCAACCAAATTTGTAAGAGATGTTTATGACAGGCCTTATCATTGTTTGGAACCCTTTAAGGATAGGACAAATTAATTATTCACTTTGGACGCTCAAAAGAAGAAAGCAATTTACTAGTGTGCTTCAGGGGATTCTGTATAAAGATATGATAAGCTGACAGGAAAGGAACATGGGAGTGAGGAAACATAACATATTGGACTTGGAGATCTGTAGTGATAGCGTGTGGATACAATGGAAAAGATGTATTCGAATGTTTTTCTTGCTAGTTCGGAGTAGTTTTCTATGCAGAAATGGCCTGGAGTCTTTTCCTTTTTCAGCATATTTTTGAAATTTCAAGGTGCAAAGTCATCCTTCTAAACCACCTGAATAAAGTTGATAGGTTTTTGATAATTTACTTGAACCTTTTACTGTAGTTAGGATTCCGGAAAAGAAAACTGAAGAATTCTGATTTATGTATGCTCAATACCATGTTTAAACAGCATGATATGTGGAATATTAGGTTTAATTATGCAGCATAACTGTGGTTGGAGATAGAATACTCCCTTGGGCTTATTACAAAGATAGCTGGGTTTCTTACACATAAGAGTGAAGCTTCTAATTGTTGCTAGACAGTTTGATTACCTAATATGTATGAGGGTGTCCCGACTCTACCCTGATAGCAAATGCCAAGGAAATGAAGATCACGCACATTGGATTTCAACATGCCCAATCCTTTATTCTCAAGTGGGATGAGTCACCAGCAGAGGTGTCTGTCAACTGCTCATTTTCCTCTCTCTAATGTGAAAACGTCTATGGGGAGGGCAGGGGTCAAGAAGAATAGCTTTTGAATGAACACTCATATCTAAAGGCCCATTTAGACAATGATTATTGCTCAAAAGACGGATTTTGAGCTGTAATCGTTGCATCTAAACACGTGTCCATCGTGCACTGTTCGTTTATCACTCATTTCTAGCCAGCTAGAAATTTGATGATTCTTATCAGTACCACCCGCTGATATCTCAGCGGGCGGTGCTAATAGCATTCTTTCAGCTGGTATCTCACTGGCAGTTCTCACCAGGACAAGAGGTGAAAGCGCTAAGAACAATGCACCTATTTGCATATTCAAAACAGCTGCATTGTTCTCCAAGCTATTGTGGTGGTATCCCGCTCTGCCAGCATAACTATTATGTAGCTAATTAGCTACTTATGAAAAGATGATTACTCAAAACTGTCACTCAAACTGTCGTTTGAGCGATCATCGTTCCGTGTAAATGAGCCTTAAGGTGTATTGACACCTTTGCATATGATAAACTAATTAGGTCATTGACAGTTTCTAAATTTTAAACTAATAATGTAGCTGTCCCAATTTTGTACACCGATTCTATCTTCTCATCCGTCATTTGCCTGGATATTCATGTGGGCAGCTGCCTTAACCTTTTGCAATAAATATATGTTGCTGCTAGTTTAACCCTTTGCAATCCAATTTTGGATTCAGGGTTTCCTAGGGGGGTTTCTCTTTCTACCATTATACAATGGCACCATCTGCTGGCTAGGGCCAGTACTGCGGTCTGCTGGAGAGGCCCCCAACAACAGAGCGGTCAGTAATATACAGTAAGAATACCCTGCCGGATGTCTTTTGACATCGGAGCTGTACAGCCTTCAATCAGAATGTCTGAAGATGTCAGAAAGTGGATTGGAAAGGGTTAATTTCCAAAATCATCCATGAGCAGTCCTTAAAGGGGTTTTAGACTATAAAGAGATGTTTTCAAACAGCAGGACATGTGGTAAAATAACAAAACAATCAGTACTTATCTCTCTTCTTTCCCCTAGAAAACGACTGTGGTGAAAATCCTACTGTAAGCACAGGCTGGAAGTCAGGTGACCACTGTAGCCAATCGCAGGCCGCAATGTCACCTCCTATTCTCTTGGCATCAGAGTTCACATGCCCGGTGCCATGATGTCAGGAGTTCAGAATGGGACAGTGCAGACTCCGATTGGCTGCAGCAGTCACCTGACTTTTGGCCTGTGATGACAGCGGGATCTTTACCATAGCTGCTCTGATGTTTACAAGGGGAAAAAGAGAGGCAAGCACTGATTCTTTTGTTATTTTATCGCATATCTTTTATACTTGGACACCCCTTTAAGTACTTAATATTTCAAATAAGAGATTTTTATTATGCATCATCTATAGAAGCATAGTTTACCATCTGTGTTTTATTAGGAAGACATAGAGGAGACCCTGCAGGAAGGTCATCCACCTAAGTTGTGGAAACCAAATTCAGGGCAAAAGTTTCAAGATAATGGAATGTATGGGCTACTAGAAAGGCAGAAATCAAAGAGTAAGAACAATGTTTGTCTCAAAGTGACAAAGAGACTTTGATATCATAGTACAGAAAGAGTTTTTTATTCTTTAGCATAAATGCAGCTTACATTTTCAAGTAATTAGGTAGCTACATATGAGAGAGATCAGATACGTCCATTCCAACAATGACCTCGTTTCCGTAGTTAATGTTAATACATAAATCCATTGTACCCATTAAAGCAGGTAGAGAAACCGGTTTAAAGCCATAAAGCATATAAAGTAATTTATAATATAAACAATATACCCACCACTTGACCATTCTGTGGATTTTTGTGTGCATACGGGGGTCCACGGATATGATTCCACATTTGTCCAGATGTCATTGCAAACACGACACACTAAAATAAAAACAAAACATGTTAAATAATAGAACTGTCTATGTTTCAGCACATATGACAGTATATGACCTGTTTCTGTAAATGGACAGTTTGACATCTACTGTATATGGAGGTGCAGAAAAATCCGAATTGTATAATTTAGATACATTGGATGCTTTTATGGGCAGGGCATTGTCTTTTTTGTATTTGCTTTGTTATTGTAAAGTGCTTGTCCACTTTGGGCAATCACTTCTTCCTGCTGGGCCTTCCAGCATTTAGCTGTAATTTGGGAACTTGTTCAATAATCCTGCCTCCACAGAAGAAATCAATGGCTTTTACTGTAAGCATAGGCCAGGTGCTGTGAAGTAAGAGATGCTCTTTGTAGCTGATCTCCTTTCTGCACTATTAAGGTATTAGAAAATTTTACAAACCAAACAATTTTTTTAACCCCTTAGTGACTAGCCCATTGCCTTTTTACGTTATAGCTTGCTGGGCCTTAATCCCTGAGGACGTAAAAACATGTTTCCTGCAGGGATTAAGGCCCTGTAAACGGATGACGTGACAGCTCCATGCTACCAGCTTGCGGAGGTAGCCGGCAACCTGGAGCTGCCATTCTGGACTGCAGGTCCCCTGCCCCGGTCACATGATCGCCGGAATTTGCCAAATGCCAGCGATCATATAAAAGTGCCCATTAGCAAAATGGCGGACACAAGCTCAGAAGCTGTGGAGGGCCCGGGACATTCAAAGTCTCCTTGCTTCTGGCTACTATAGGTAGCGGAGAACCTGGAGCAGTGACCGAGGGCCGCAGTGAGCGGTCCCCTGTCACGTGATCACTGTTATCCAATGGATAATAGCAATTATGTAAAGGTGAAGACACAGTTGAAGTTTGATGCGCCTTTCGGTTGAGCCCCGTTGTGCATACAGACATAATATTAGGGCCACAATGGGTATGTTTCTGAAAACGGGACAAACGGGGGGGGATCCATTTTGGGGTGAAAGTCTTCATTCATATGTGTGCTGTACCAAAAAAAGTGTTTTTAAAATGACACTATTGCCGAAAAAATTAAAATCGTTATTTTTCTCCTCCTGCTTTGCTTAGATTCATTCAAAAACTGTGGGGTCAAAATGCGCAGTACACCCCTAGATGAATTCGTTAAAGGGGTTCTGATATGAAGCAGATTTTTATGCTTTAGCAGCCGTTGTTCCCTGGTCTGCCTAATGGACACAGGGAACCTATGATCAATGGCTGCTAAAGCATAAAAATCTTACACTTACCTTTGTTCCTGATGTTGTTCTGCAGCGCTGTCATCTCCCAGCAGGCTTCTCTTCTTCCTCTGACAAGCCGCCCCCCTCCGGGAATTCGCGCATGCGCAGTAGAGAGTTGCCCTCTGACAGGAGTCAGGACGGGCCGCGTCTCCACTGTGCATGTGCAGAACTCTGACTTCAGCCAGGACGGACGGGCCGCCCACAGCAAGCACTGCTTGTGACATGCTTGCTGTGGTGGCCCGTCCGTTCACCTCTGATGTGCCTGACGAACGGAGCAGAGCAGGAAGCGGTCATTTTGACCGCTCCTGCTCAGCTTCTAAAAGCCACCAAAGAAGATGCCCGACGGAGGGGACGTGCATGGCGATCGGTCCTGGCCAGGCAAGGTGAGTAAAAATTTTTTTTTTCCGGTCAGAACCCCTTTAAGGGGTCTAGTTTCCAAAATGAGGTCATTTGTGGGGGTTCTCCATCGTTTTGGTCGCTCAAGGGCTCTACAATTAGGCAATGGGGCCTAAATCGCCTTCAAACAAAATGGCTGTTCTGAAAGCCACTGGCTGCTCCTTTCAGTTTGTGCCCCTTTGTGCAAACGGACACAAGATTATGGCCACAATGGGTATGTTTCTGAACACAGGACAAACAGGGGTATCCATTTTGGGTGCAAATACTCATTTTCATGTGCATTATAGAAAAAAAAATCCCATCTTTTAAATGGCATATTTGTAAAAATAAGACATTTTATTTTTCTCCTCAAGTTGCATTAATTCCTGAAAAAAAACTGTGGGGTAAAAATACTCACGACCCCCCTCAGTGAATAAATTAAGGGGTGTAGTTTTTAAAATGGGGTCATTTGTGGGGGTATCTATCATTCTGACACCTATGAGCCTTTGCAATCTTGGCTTGGTGTAGGAAAGGAAAATGTAACTCAAAATGTTAAAAATCAATGTTAAATTTGCACATCACTTAGGGTGACTACCCACCACAGTTTTTTTTTCACTGCGAAATTCACAGCGTTTTTTTCTGCAGGGGTCTATGTTAAAATCGCAATCGTGCAAAATCGCGATTTCGCGGTAAATTGCGATTTTGACATTACAAGTCCCATAGACCCCTGCAAAAAAAAAAAAAAACGCTGCAAATTTCGCTGTGAAAAAAACCTGTAGTGGGTAGTCACCCTTAAATGGTAAAAAAAAACTTTTTCTAATGTGTGTCCAGAATAAAGTAAACAGATGGAAATAAATATTTGATCAAGAATGTGTACAGTATGTTTTCACATATTTGTGATACTGCAGTTGAAAATGTGAAAAAAATGAAAATTTTTTCAAAATGTTCCCAATTTTTGCGCTTTTAATAAATCTACACAAATTCTATCAGACTATTTTTAGCGCCTAAATAAAGTATAGTATGTGTCGAAAAAATGTTAGAATTAGAGATGAGCGAACGTGCTCGGCCCCGCCCCTTTTTCACCCGAGTACCGCGATTTTCAAGTACTTCCGTACTCGGGCGAAAAAATTCGGGGGGCGCCGTGGCGGCACGGGGGGTAGCAGTGGGGAGTGGGGGGGAGAGGGAGAGAGGGCTCCCCCCTGTTCCCCGCTGCTACCCCCCGCACCGCCGCGCCTCTCCCCGCCCCCCGGCGCCCCCCGAATCTTTACGCGCGAGTACTGAAGTACTCGAAAATGGCGGTGCTCGGGTGCGTAAGTACTCATTACGAGTACGTTCGCTCATCTCTAGTCAGAATCACTTGGATATGCAAAACCTTTATGGAGTTATTTTATGTCAAAGTGACATATGTCAGATTTCCAAAATTTGGTCTGGTCATTAAGGCGCAAACCGGCTTGGTCACTAAGGGGTTAAACTTCTTTGTAATTGCATTTTTCCAGACTTGAATTGTACAGAGCCATTGAATATTATTTCCCTAAGTCAATGATTATTCAGTCAGTAAATAAATATTGCTCATTTATTATTTTCTTTTATCCTTTTCTATTACTGTATATACTCGAGTATAAGCCGACTCAAATATCAGCTGAGGCACCAAGTTTACCACAAAAAACTGGGAAAACTAAGGTGCCTCGAGTATAAGCCCTTCCCTGAAAATCATCCCTAGTTGTAGTAAATAATAAAAAAAAATCTATACTTACCTCTCCGCCACTGCCGGGCTCAGGCGCATCTAGATGCTTGGGTCCCCGCCTGCTGAAAGGGCTGCATCTGATTGGCTGAGCGCTCAGTCAATCACAGGCAGCGCTTTGTCATTCAATGAATTCAATAAAAAATGTACTGAGAAAGTCAGCTTATACTCGAGTATATACGGTATTTTTCATTTATGTATTGTTTTGTTTTCTCCCTGTGATGTCAATGACATTTATAGACTTACTATTCTTGTTCAAAAGATGTGTTAACAGTTTACACATCAGCAATTCTGAATGCATAGATGACTAAAGGTCATGAAAGAAAAATGATTACATGTCTACACTTTCTATCCGTGAACCAAGATTAAAAACATCTTTGCTCAAAAATCAGCACTTAAATGCTTTATTACTATAAGTTTTTTCCTTATGTAAACAAGTTTAACCTTGAAGTTGTGTATAAAAAGCATTTAAAGACATTTTCCCACAAATATAAGTTTTAAAACACAGTATTGTCTTTTTATCAAATTACTGTAGCAGTATGCAAAACACCAAAAGACTGTCTAAAAGCAACTGTGTCAACAGAACGGATCCCTTTGACTTAAGGCAAGGTTGGCTATAACTTGCCGCCCATTTACATGTAACGATTTTCGCTCAAAATCCGTTCAAACAATTGAAAATGAGCGATAACCATTACATGTAAACGCGGGCATCGTGCACTTTTCGTTTGAACAATGATTTTAAGATGAACTTAAAATCCATCATTCATCTAATGAGAGGTAAAGCAAACACATTTATCTCTCAGTAGACCGCACGCTGTTCTCTCCACGGGAGCCAACAGATAACAATGTATTCTGCCTTCAGTCACGAGCAGAGCAATGCAGCTGTGTGCACACACGCTGGGCTCTGCAAACAGCTTCTGGAGGCCCTTTTACATGCATTCACACTTTATGCAAATAGATTGTAAAATCCTCAGTCCTTTGAAAGATTATCTTTGCGTGTAAATGGCCCTTTACTGATTGGTGGGGTTTGACCTTCACTGCAGTAGGTGCTGTGCAGAAGTTCTTTGAATAGGTACAGGTTAGGTGCTTTGCTCTGCAGGGAAAGTGATGAAGGAGCCAAAGTTTGTTCATTCTAGGGTTTACTAGAAGTCCCAGGTTGTCATCCAGCAGCCAAGCACCAGCTCCTCTGGCAAAGGAGACCCATGCCAGGCTTCTGTTGCAGCTGTTGTCAAAAGATGGTGCATCATAATAAAGCCCCTTAACAGCCATCAAAAGATGTATGGGCAGTAGAGATGAGCGTGCGTACTCGGAAAAGCACTACTCGCTCGAGTAATTTGCTTTATCCGAGTATCGCTGTGCTCGGGTCTGAAGATTCGGGTGCCGGCACGGAGCGGGGAGCAGCAGGGGAGAGCGGGGAGGAACGGAGGTAAGATCTTTCTCTCCCTCTCTCCCGCCCGCTCTCCCCTGCTCCCCGCTGCGACTCACCTGTCAGCCGCAGCGGCACCCGAATCTTCAGACCCAAGCACAGCGATACTCGGATAAAGCAAATTACTCGAGCGAGTAGTGCTTTTCCGAGTACGCTCGCTCATCTCTAATGGGCAGTCGTTAAGGGGTTAAATAGAGGATGATCAGATTAAAGTATCCCTATTCAGAGGTGTTTAGATGGACATCTACCGGGTGTAACTGAATCAAACTTGGTAATAATACTATCCAGGACATGTGGAAATGATACATGTGAAAAAAAAAGTTCAAAATGGCTGGAGGCGGGTATCTTGGATTCAGTCCAAGAAACTTCAATGGAAAGGGAATCAAGCGATACATGATTTATGTGTAGAATGTAATCAGAAATTGATTCTATACTGAATTAATAACCTCCTCTAGTACTTGAAATAGCACTAAATTCAAGATATCGTTATTAATACTCAATATGACATCAGCGAATAACTCGAAAATGGTTACAGGTATTGAAAAGATAACTGCACTAACCCACTTCTACAACTCCATTAAGAGAAAAGGAAAAACAAAATAACTTATGACTCTTGCAATGTGGTGCTTGGAAAAAAAAGATTGGTTCTGAAGGCCCAAATAGGTCTGACTTAAAGGGGTTAATATTTCCACTGACAACTGAATGAATAGTAAGCAATCCATAAGACATTTCTCCTGGCTATATTACCTTGCTATGGTGCTCTTCCAGTTTAGTGCACTGTGTTTAAGCTTATCAGCTATTCAAAGGATGCTAAATCATATGACAAGCATTGCGAATGTCATAATGTTCCATACCTCACAGCAAAGAGGTCATGTAGCCATCTGAATTCCTAATTCAATTTAGCACATTTTCAAACAGTACAACCAACCAGTGTCACATTTAATCTTCCTACGACCATAAATGAGTGCAGTGCAATTATTTCTGAAAGCAAATTCAGGCATTTCAGCCACTTTTCGTAATTTTAGACTATTAAAATGCATGAAATAATTTGAGAATTGCCTTGATAATTTGGTACACAAATATATTTTATTCTTCCTGTTGCCTCAAGGACAATATCCTTTTAGGGGAATACATTATATATGTGTTAGCAAAAATATTACTGTAGTAAGAACAAGAATTACCAGGAATTACACCGCAGGGATGTTAGGAAAGGACACAAAATTCACACAGTATATCGCTAGACACAGCCACATGGCATAAGACCACCTACTGTCATTTAGTTGCCATGCCCAATCTAAAACAAAGTGACCATTAGTTGTTAAAAGCTAATATAAATGAGCTGCCATCCAAATGCCTGCCATTGGCAAAATATTCTTTTTTCCCCTCTTACTGCTGTAGTTTTTACATATGAAGGCCAACAGGTGTTGTTGCTTCAAAATGATGCAGCACCACTAGAGATGAGCGAGCGTACTCGCTAAGGCAAACTACTCGAGCAAGTAGTGCCTTATGCGAGTACCTGCCCGCTCGTCTCTAAAGATTTGGGTGCCAGTGGGGGGCAGGGAGTGGCAGGGTAGAGCGGGGAGGAACGGGGGGGGGGGGGGGGGATCTCTCTCTTCCTCCTGCTCCCCCCTGCTCACTCCCGCAACTCACCGCTCTCCCCCGCCGGCACCCGAATCTTTAGAGACGAGTGGGCAGGTACTCGCATAAGGCACTACTCGCTCGAGTAGTTTGCCTTAGCGAGTACACTCGCTCAACTCTAAGCACCACGTAACACCAATACTAGTGCCTTTATAATCCCGACTTTAAGGGGGTATTGCAAATGTGACAACTAATACCCTAGCCATGGGATCGAGGATAACTAGTTGATCGGTGGGGTTCGAGTGTTTCAATGCCAATAAAGGTGGTTCCACTTCCCCGTCCTCTTCACTACAGGCTTGCTACAGCCTCCACAGTGAAGAGACTGAATGGAGCGGTGATTGTTTCAATGGTTTTGCCAGAGACAGCTAGGTACAACGCACTTGGCTATTTCTGCCATTGAAATGAACAGAATGGTAGTGGCACAAACTGTGCTTTATTCAATGACACCCCTGTGGGTGAGGAAAGCCACCTAAAATTGAGGAGGAATGTGAAAATGGGACTGCATGATCTCAAGATTGGTGGGGGTCTCAGTGCTCGGAACCCACCAATCTATCAGTTTTTACCCATGCAGTGAAGTAACATGAATTAACCAAAATACCTCTTTAATTTAAAATGCCTAATAGCCCACCAACATGACAATCGAAAGGCCAGGATAAGTGACTGCCCTTGTTATGTTATTTTAGGTTTTACAGCTATAGGAAAGTTAGCGATTGTACCCTCCAAGGTCATTATAAAGGAATGTGTCTATGCCATAGCTTCTTTAGGCCACTTTCACACATATGTTCAGTTATATGCCGCTCGGAACCGCAGGATTTTTCCGCGATTTTGAGTGGCCTTTTTGAACGCATGTTACTGCATTTGACAGCGCTTTTTAATCACACCTCATCATTGTGTTGGGGTGCATTTAAAAATGCGAAAACACTGAGAAATAGAACATACAATGCTCAAACATCGCAGCATTTGTTGAAGTATAGGTCGGCAAAGCCTCATTAAAATCAACAGGAGCGTTGTACCGTGGTTAGCGCAGCACTCGGAATGCCACCCTAATCGCGGTAAAAAGCGGTGTGTGTGAGAGTGGCCTTGTAATGGCTCAGTCAGACAGGCGTTTTTTGCTGCGCATGATTTTTGCGTTTGCGATTCGCATCTCTTAGAACCAATGCATTTCAATGGCAGTGGTCACATGTCCGATTTAGTAAGAAATAGGACAGCGAATTGTAAAACACAACTAGCAGCGGCATCAGGATTCTTTGGCTGTAACACCCCTGGATGCTGTCACATAATATCTGCTAATCACATAATTTGTAAGGCTGCAAAAGACATTTGTCCATCCAGTTCAGCTTATTATCTTACAATGTTGATCCAGAAGAAGGCAAAAACACCTATGAGGTAACAGCAAATTTTCCTCATTTTAAAGAAATTTTTTTTTTTTACCAATTCCCAATCTAGCAATTAGGATAACTCTGTGGATCAACAGGCGTTCTCCACTATCTAACGGTAACATAGGCGAAAAATCATGGAGCAGCTGTATTTACATTGGAACAAATACTCTAGTCTTTATCTGTGCTATATACCAGACATTACGGATGCATAGTGACTCACTATGGGCATAAAACAATTGTGGTGAAAAGTACGCCAAAGTAAATTTGAGAGGTTACCTTCATTATGACCAATGTTTTTAATGGAATATCTATAGGCTGCCTTTACATTGGCCTATATTGGCCATTATCTGAAATTATTTGTTAGTAAAAACCAGAACCGGGTCCAGAACACAGAAGTGATGCAGAAGATCAGCATTTTAGACTAATTGTGTAAGTACTTTCTTTTTGACTTTGATTCATTAGCTTTAGGTGTAGATTGTGTTATTGTTTTTTCTCTTTAACAACGTAATATATTTGCTGAAAGTTATGGCTGTACGATTCAGTAACTTACCTTGTTTTATGAACTTTAAAATGGACTTGTTTTAAAAAACTATAAAATAGAAGCTTAAATCACTTTGGCTATATTCTCTTGCATTTGAATAAATAGTTCTCCTCCTTTTATACAGTACATCAATTCCAATTCCCTACCTTTCAAGAGCATTGCTCTGAGAGTTTATCGCACCTTTCTAATGAAATGCAATTTCATGCAGGGATTGAAGATCTTGTTAATTTTGTTGACATTTGTATAGATTACATTTGTAGTAAATAAACAAACTCGAAATGCGCTTTACCATAAGCTCAGTAACTCATAGCAAAAGGCAGACTTGGGGAGAACTTTAAATGCTTTTTAAACAGAAATAGATATAATAAACCAATGATTTCTGTGGTTCCCAAGCAAGCAAATGACTGCAAAAGTAGTAATAGAAACAATAAGGGCCATTTAATACCAAAATACATTTTTTCTGTGGTTAAATCAAACAGCATCAAAGCTGTAATAACTGAATGAGAAGCCGTGGGATGGAAACTCAACAGGCAGCTATCAACTTTTTGTTATAAAAATCAAAAAACATGAATGGAAATTCCACAATTTAACATATAACTCTATCTTTGTGCAAGTTTACTTTAAAAAGACTAAATTAGAACGTAGCTGGAAATAATAATAAAACAACAGGTGATAACAGAATATTACAAATTAGGGGTACTCCCAAGATCACATTGGTTACTCAGTGTGTTCTATTTCTAAAGTCATTAATCTTTGCAAATGTACCAGTAATGACTTTTCACCCACTAAACATCCCATTCCCACTCTCTACTTACATCTGGTTGCCCTTGAACAAGACCTCCAGTAGCTCTGCCCTCACTCCTAAGTAATTGTTCTGTCCCTATCTTTACCACAGAGAGTGAGCATGTGCAGAGCAGGCTATGTCTCTACTTTCTCTCCCCTGCATTTAGTAAGCTCAGTTCCTATGACAAAAAAATAATAATTTCTTATGCACAGATACAGTTTAGTTGGTCTAATCAGGAATATAAGATAACTTTTGCAGAGTTTGAACCCCCAGTCCCTCTTTATCCTCTGTAAGTAAAGCTCAGGGGTAAGCCAAAGAGTTCATCTGCTCCAATTTCCAATTAGTCATTTCAGTGCACAGGCAAAGTAGTGTTACTAATAAATGCATAGAGGTGTGTTATGGGAAAAAATCATATCCCTCTGCCTTCACTGTACTGCTCCAAATTGGTTATTGAGAAGTAACTTAGACTGACATAATGCTTGTATCAACACCAGTACGCTTCTGATTTATTAATAGCATCATAGTACATATATATCCCAAATGACGTAGCAATAGAGATACATGTCCTTAAAGTCATAAGAACTTATTATTGGCTTTAGGTTCTAATGATTAACATATGTTAATGCCTTAAGGTGTGTGTTACTACTAAAACATGTGATTTCCAAGAAACAGAAGAAATTAAACTTATACTGTGTTCATTATCCCAAAAATGCAAAGGTGGGGGGATAAGTAGCTTCTCTTATCAGCAGTGGGGGGCCCTAGAGTGCTCTCCTGAGAAAGATCTGTGGGAGGGCGGTGTGAGACCTAAGAACCATACGTAGAAGATAGAGGACAAGAATCTAATATATACTAGTGTATATTATTGAGCATGCTAACATTTAGATGCTGTTATTTACTAAGAAGGAAGATATACCAATATATCTATATCTATCCACGTGTTTGCATAGGCTGATGTGAGAAACATATGAAAAGATATATACAATAGAATATATATATATATGTATATATATATATATATATATATATATATATATATATATATATATATATATATTATTACTATAACAGGTGGAAGGTACTAGAAATGAGGAGGTGATACAGATGCTTCAGGGAACTGTATTTTCTCAATTAGAACCGCTACTCATATGACTGAGCAGAAGACCCCCCTGTTTGCTATGTGAAGAAACTTTGACCAACAGCAGTGACATAGTCTAAATACACAGAAGGGAGGCACATAGTAAGCTCCTTTGGGCATGTGGCATTCTATTTAATGTTAGGAAAGTACTGGGCTTTTGAAAAAATGTTGGATTATTGGAGAACATCTTTAAGAATTAAATATTAGCTTTCTCCCATTGATTCAGAGGAGGGCAAAAAGGCAGCATGCCTAGGTTGCTCTTCCATTGAAGTCAAAGAGTAATTTCCAGACTACAGATTCCTATGACCCACGTGACTGCTGTAAAACTGTTGTTAACAGCTCAAGCAAGAAGGTTTCCCTTAAATCACGTACAGAAAAAATAATAAAATTCTACCATTAGAAAATAGATTAGAGCAAAATAGGATTTGTCAGTATCTGGTTTTAGTAAGCATAAAATATATACCCGGTTTCTCTGAAAGTAAGACCTACTCTGAAAATAAGCCCTAGAATGATTTTTCAAGATTTTTTAGGATGCAGTATGATGCAGCTAATACACTCCATTCAAATAAACCTCTCTTTAACTTCAAATTAAACCAGTAACATGTGTCGGTATAGAATAGCCCTATAGACTTCTATGGGTGCCTTATTATGGATCTGTGACATACATGATGTTGCTTAAATCAAGCTTAAGGTTCTATGCTATAAAGAAAATTAAGACACAATACGGCTTACCACTAAATGATTTGAATTACATTTATTTATTGCTTTTGAGGTACAAACGCTTTATAAGGCCTTAGTCAGACGGGCGATTTTTCGCGCGATTTGCGGATCGCATGACGGATGCGCATCCGCAAATCGCGTGACCGGTGCGCGCAAGTCGCCCGCAAATCGCCCGAAAATCTGCTCCTAGCCGCGTTTCATTAGAAACGGGCCAGAGCTGTCCAGCGCATTGCATTCAATGGAGACGGCAATACAGCCGTCTCCATTGAAAGCAATGCGCTGCGGGCGAGCCCGGGATGAATTGTCGGTAAGGGCTTAAATATATAAGCCCTTCCCTGTAATCCATCCTAAAATGTGTTAAAATAAAAAAAAATTGTATACTCACCTTCTCCCGGCAGCCGGAGCTCCGCGTGGCCGTCCTTGCAGTGGGTGTGAAGGGGGTGCGAGTCAGACCTGCCCCCTGATTGGCTCAGCGCTGAGCCAATCAGAGGCATGCCTCACTCACACCCATTCATGAATTCATGAATGGATGTGAGTCAGACCTGCCCCTGATTGGCTCAGCGCTGAGAGGCAGCAGTCACTCACCCATTCATGAATTCATGAATGGGTGTGTGAGTGTTTTCAGCCTCTGATTGGTCAGGGCTGTGACCAATCAGAGCCAGATCATTCAGCAGGCGGGGATTTTAAAGCCCCGCCGGCTGAATAGTGCCAAGAAGCAGTTCAGGAGAACTGACAGCGGCCGCGGCTGGACTCCGGCTGCAGCGGAAAGGTGAGTATACAATTTTTTTTTATTTTAACACATTTTAGAATGAATTGCAGAGAAGGGTTTATATATTTAACCCCTTCCCGACAATTCACCCCGCGCACGCCGGCAGCCCATTGCTTTCAATGGAGCGGCTGTATTGCCGCTCCATTGAATTCAATGGGCAAACATCGTTCTTCTCTGTCACAGCTGTTACAGCTGTGGCAGAGAAGAATGATTTGTCTTCTATATGTTCTCAATGGGGTCGGCGCTGCTGCCGCCGGCCCCATTGAGCGCATATAGAGAAGAGAACAGGAATCGCAGATCGCAGATAGGTGCGATCTGCGATTTTTTGTTCTATAATTTATCGGACGAGCGCATAAAAAGCGCTCATGTGTCCGATACCATTGCAAAGCAATGGTTTTATAAAATCGCCGGACGCATGCGCATGCGCAAATCGCACGAAAAATCGCCCGTCTGACTAAGGCCTAAGGAATGTAATACTTACATGTCTTATTAATTAAATCCAGATAATGATACATATTTTTTTCTAATCTGTTTTTATTTTCTGATTGCAGATTTCGTATTCTACTCTCTATACACTGCCGTGGGATGGAGCAGCCATCTTGTTTGAGCTGCTGTTAACAGCATTCAGAGATTTTCTTTACAGCAGCCACATGGACCATAGAAACCTGTAGTCTGGAAATGTTCACTGACTTCTACGATAGAGTTGTGAGCATGTTCTGTGGCCTCTGCATAGGGGAACTATGACCATGACCTAATCAGTGGTGTAGTCCTGTCTTATCTGTATATACTGTAAGTGTTACATTACGTGTAATTGCAATCCTGCCTGTGATGATAATGAAATCACTGCAGAAGTTATCTCTACATGACAGGAAGTGTCAACCTATTGTAGGGCTCAGTGGTCAAAGTGTAAACTACAAGATTTCAGGATTTTTACTTTTTAAGGATTCTAGCCACTTGCGTTTTTTTACGCAAATATCAATGTAACTTTCTAATGTTAAAAACGCATTGTAAGTTTGTGCTTTTGCGATTTTTGTGCTGTGCGTTTTTAACATTAGAAAGTCCCATTGACATTTGCGTAAAAAAAATGCTGCGTTAATGCAGCATTAAAAAAACACAAGTTGGTAGGAGCCTTTAGGGCTCCCACACACTGGTGAGAGCGATACTGGGATATGATTGAGTCCCTGATATCGCTCTCGCAATCCTTCAGAAGCCCTGGATGTGAGGCGTTTCCGCAGGGAAACAGCCTCCCATCCCAGCAGGGCTGAAGGAATCTCCTGCTGTGGCTGTCACAGTGTGAAGCCACCCTTAAAATATAGATCGTGGTATGAAAGAGTTAAAGAAAAATCACAAAAAAAAAATCTCAAAAAATGTTTAACATAAAAACTTAATTTTAACAAAAATGGCCTTTTCTGATAACACATTCCCTTTAAGACAGTTACATCTTTAGACCAAACTTGATCTTATATTTACTGGAATTTTGACTCTCATTTAAGAAAATCAACAGAAAGGAAAATTTAGGAAGAATTCCAAAGGGAAAATAGAAGGAATGAATATTTTAAGTGCCATATGCATGGCTCCCCTCAATATTTCAGTCCAGGAGTCTTAGAATAGGACTCATATTCATGTGGATATGTGAACAACTCTTAATCGTTAGTTTTGAATGAGAAAACTATGGCTTTTATGACATAGAAATATATTACTTTCTACCACTATCATTACAATGACCACAATATTAAACAATGCAGAAATGTAAGCAGCTAGACTACTAAATGTGACCATAGTGCAGAGACATCCTCATGAAACATGAGTAGAAGAATTGTAAAGTCATCATGATTTAATGTTGAAAATTGTTGTAAAGAGGGTAAATAAATTAAACAAAATATACACTGATGAGTTTTGGGAACTGATATCTTGAAGGACCGCATTAGCTTGGTGAAGAGCAGCAACTCAATGTGGGATCAATTCCACAAGTGCACGGAAGATGCCTGGAGGGACGTTGAGCCATGCTGTCTGGATAGCCACCCACAGTTCTGTGGTGTTTGTGAGTGCAGGATTTCAGGTGCAAATAGACCTCTCCACCACATCCCATAAATGCTCAATTGGGCTCATGTCAGAAGAACGTGCAGACCACACCATTCGTAGGAACTCTTCAGAAACTCCTCTAACCATTTCTGGACAACTTTAGCCCAATGGCACAGTACTAGAGTTGAGCAAACATACTCTGCCGAGCTTGATACTCGTTCGAGTATTAGTGTACTCGATGGTGCTCGTTACTCGAATGAGCATCAAATCGTGTTCGACCCCGAGAGAGAGAGAGAGAGAGAGAGAGAGAGAGAGAACACGAACCAAGAAAAAAAAAAAAGCTTGGGACCCGGCGTCCCACATACAAAAATGCTCGAGTCTCCCATTGTAGTCAATGGGGTTCGTTACTCGAGTAGAGCTCTCGAATTTTTACGAAAAGCTCGACTCGAATAACGTGGACCCGGGCATTTGGGTGCTCGCTCATCTCTACACAGTACATTAACCTCCCAAAACCCCTAAAATTGCTATGTTGTTATTTAACCTTAGTGAATTACCTCACCTAATGAGATACTTTACAGCCCCCTCCATGATGATGGCCAAAACAATTATAGCAATACACTGGAAGTCTCCTGAACCCCCAAAACTAGAAGAATTCATAAGCCGTATGGCAGAACATTGTGTGTTCAAAAAGTGGATGGCTATTCGCTCCAATTCATTCAATAAATATATGGATGTATGGGATATGTGGTTGAAATACTATCAACAATGAAACCTCGGTACACTTTAGATAAGGATGCCAAGTTATGTTAATGTTAAAAAGTTAGTTACAATAATTATAAAGCTGATTTACAAGCCCGAGTATGGTCTCAATTAGAGATGAGCGAACGTACTCGGATAAGCACTACTCGTCCGAGTAATGTGCTTTATCCGAGTACCTCTCTGCTCGTCCTGAAAGATTCGGGACGCGCTGCGGAGCGGGGAGCTGCAGGGGAGAGCGGGGAGGAACGGAGGGGAGATCTTTCTCTCCTTCTCTCCCGCCCGCTCTGCCCCGCTCCCCGCTGCGACTCACCTGTCAGCAGCGGAGCGCCCCGAATCTTTCAAGACGAGCGGAGAGATACTCGGATAAAGCACATTACTCGGACGAGTAGTGCTTATCCGAGTACGTTCGCTCATCTCTAGTCTCAATCGATCAAGGAATTGGTATTTATAGGGCTGATTTGATTGCAAACAATAAATAATTCTAAAAACCAGAGGAGTAGATGCAAAATATAAAAATGAAAATTCTGCATTGATGTTAAATATATGCTTTCGACTGTATTTATAATTTGTAACGGATATGTATGTGATGCAATGAATGCATTTACATCTGCTTGTTCTAATAAAAATATAGAGGTACATGAGGTCCATGAAGGGCTGCAAATGGTCACGCAGCAGTGAAAAGTAGCGGCAGCCAGTCAATGACATGTTTAGGCACACCAGTGGATCCAGCCCATACTATGAGAACACACCCCACACTGGTATGGAACCACCACCAGCCTGCACAGTGTTTTATTGACAAAGGAGGTCAAGGGCTTCATGGGGTCTGTGCCACACTCAAACTCTACCATCAGCCCAAAACAATTGTTACTGTAACTTATCAAACCACATCACGTTGCCAGTTCTCTAGGGTCCAGTCAGCAACCTCATGAGCCCAGGTGAGGTGCTATGTCCAGTGTCATGGTGTTAGAGGCACTCTTCTGCTCACAAATCCCATAGAAGCTAAAGAACACTGTACTGACTTGTAGGATATGAAGTGATGCCTCCTGCACTGAATCTGGATGTCATTAATGATAGAGTTGCTTGTCTGTTCACTTGGAAAATTCTAGCTAGATGCCACTAGTTGTGTTCACTACGCACCACCCATGGGCAGCTAGTTCGCTGTCCAATGTGGGTGGTAGTGCCTTCTATGATGTATTCCTGGTATACAGATGACAATGTGGAGCAAGGAATGTTAAATGCTCTCACAACTGCAGAAATGGAATGTCCCATCTGTCTGGCACCGACTGTCATGCCTCATTGGAACTCTGATAATTTACGATGCCTCGCCATGAGCATGCTGACTGGTATTCAACCTCACTCACAAGACAACATCTTAATGCTTATACATGTGTAGGCATATTCCCAAGCCGTCACCTGAGGCAACACCACTTCATAATCATTTTACATACTGCTGTCCCATGACTTTTGGCATGCCAGTGTAGAAGAAAAACTTAAAGTGAAGTTACCAATTAGTAGAATGGTGCATTGCATGGCATTTCCATTAAAATGCAGGGGATGATCTGGAATAGCTGAAGCTTTTTCCACTAGGCAATGACTGATGGTGTCAATTTTTCGGTAATACTAACACAAATGTGCACACTTTTTCCTAATATGTGCTCAGTGGCTTCTCCCTTTCATCTGATAGTGAGTATGCATTGCTGGATCTCCAGAACTGACAGTGTTATAAACAATATGTCAGAGAACTTGACAGTGGACACTTCACTGTGTAAATATAATGAAGATGTTACCTTGGAGCTTTTCAGTGGTAGATAGTTTTAGGCTCAGAAAGATGTTTGCATCTCAGTAAATCCATCAGCGCTGAGTGGAAAGAGTTGAAACACATGACCCTGAACTAATGTGTAATGTGCAGACTGCATGCATACAAGGGATTTGAAGCCTTGAAACTATTTATGAAAGGAAACATTGTACTGAGTATGTTTCTTGCAGAAAAGTACGTGTTGATTTGGCGTATAAACTGCCATGTACTATAAGCATATAAGGCCATGAGACCTTGATTGTACAAACTATCTATGAATCACGGATGATTGGCATCCTGGTGGTTATTGCAGAGAAGAGGATGCCGCTTTTTTCTTTCTTCTGAAAAATGCTCCATACTATACTATTTGCAGTGTAAAAACTAAAATACTTCTGTTACTCTAAGAGTTATTCAACTTAAGTCCCCTATTATAAATGGTGACTGAGACAGTCCTTTTGGAACTATTTAAAGTTTGGTTTCCTAGGACCATTGAGGGTTATAAACTCCTTCATCAAATAATGCAGGGCTGACCATAATTTTAGCTGTGATCCAGGCTTGAAGGCTTGTACTAGAATTGCACGTTCCAAAGGATAGGTTATAATATAATGATATTGATAAAATCATCACCCAGCTTTCTGTGTTAACCTGCCTCCGTTTTGGTCTAAGGAAAGTTGTATTGAACTCATTGATATTCATCCCCCCCTCCCTCACATCGGCAGCAGAGCTCTTTGATGTACATTTGTTTTTGGGACCAGCAAGGAAATCCTTTAATGTGATGGTAATGAAGTTACCAAGTGACATCAATTACCCCATTCTACCAACGATTTGTCTCCCATGCTATGTGCTTCAACCAGACTCTGAGGCACCTCACCTTGATACTGTATTTATCAAAGAAGAAAATTAGAATGGGGAATTCTGGGTCAACCGAAGGTCCCAGCCCAACAGTGGTTATATTTTCAGAATTGTGAGCGTACCACACACCCGGTACAGTTACTACCATCGCTTTGCCACCCTCAGAACCTACAGAATGTCCTATACATATAGCCAATCATAAGTTGCATGTCATGTGTGGTATTCAGGTGGATTTGTAATATGAAACATGGTGGCAATAGCTTCCCTTTAGGATTGTCTCCTGGGGAAATATGGCTGAAATGTTAAATCAAGGTTCCATCCAGATGATCTACGCACATACTCAACCTGTACATTGATGACATCAGAAATCCGGTACAGCTGAGGTTCTATGAAGGCTTTAAAACCAAGTGTGCCTCTTCCCCAAAATGTGAGACCAAGGAGTGGAATCAAAGTGCAGTCTGTTAAATCCCTCCCTTCCTGCACAGACTCTGCGCCTAGTACTAATGGAGACAACATAGACTGGTATTGTCTCTTATTTTATCCATTTTTGTTTTATACAGTTTGTGTGTATTGGTAGGCTCCTTACCTTTTTATGTAAATCATATTTTGAACATAAGCACTGCTAACCATTTTTAGAATAAAGTTTAAAAATTTGTTAGTCATCCTTGAACGGTTTAAGGGGCGTGGTGACTGTGTCGGTTGGTGGAAACCGAGGTGGTGGATCTACCTGTCAGAAATGGTCAGCGGTGGCAGAAAGTTGTGTTGAGGCATGCTAGGCCATGCAGGGTGCGATCTGGATTCTATCTTGCACGTGTGTAGTATCCGGGGAGCTAGAACTAAGCAGACCCTGCAGGGCTGCCTACTGGGTGTTGACGTCACAGTTTGCTGACTGTCGGACTTGTAAACCGCCGTCCAATCCATAACAAAAAATTGGTTAAAATGGTAGCGTATTCATGCTATAGGTGATAATTTGCTGATTGATGGGGTTCTCATCGCTGAGACCCCCACCAAAACCAAGAATGGGGATCCCATGTTTCTCTTCCTCCTTCCTGCGAGATTTCTGCCCCCCTTGCAGTGAGGAGGAGAAATAATGGAGTGACAGTTCCACAAGCATGCTACTGATCCATTCATTTTCAATGGGACTGCAGAGATAGCTGAACGACAAATGCTCTAATATTTTTGCCACCCAATTAAAATGAAAGAAGCATCCATTGCGCATGCTCCATTCCCGTAGTGTCACTATGGCTGGGAGAAGCATCCCTGGAGTGATGGGAAGAGGCAGACATGTGATCCCCATTCTAAATACCGGTGGCGGGACTCCCACCAATCACCAAGTTGTCTCCTATTCTGTGGATAGAGGATAACTTGTAATTCTGGTACAACCCCTTAAACTGTTCCCAGTGGCAAGATGAGAAGCAGCGCAGTGCATCCACTTAGCAGCCCATGCTCTGCAGGAGCTCTGTGATCTTGTTGTCTAATGACAGTTGATGTCATAGAGCTCCGCCTGGAGACCATTTAGGATGGTGCCCAGGCATGTGATATCTATGACAGCCAGTTACAACAATCATAATAAAGTTTTATTATTATGATGGACCCACTTCATCTTAGTTTTGTGACACAGCTGTCCCAAGACAGCTGACCTCACGGACCTGTGCTTGGAGACCCACAAAGACCAATCATGTCTTTGGGCATGTGATTGCTGTGACAGCAAGTCACAGCAATCATAGAAATGTTTTATTTCTAACTATAAAAAAAGTTTTATATAGGTTTACTATCTCCCTCTCCTTGTAGCTGCAGATATTACACTTAATTAAGGCTATGACTACATGGCGACTTTGCTCGTGACACAGGTCATGCAGGAAAAGATCCAGTGTAGCATTGTAAGATAAAGCAAGTCAATGAGGTCACTTCTTAGATTTCTTGCAATCAGCGGGTCACGATCGCAGAAACATGCGATTTGCAAGTTGCAATTGGCATAGACGCTGTGAAGACGCTACTCTATATTTTATTGACTGTAACTTTTAACCTCTTGTAAGTATAATCAAAAAACTTGAGTGGAATGTTCTGCACTACTTGACTTTGGGCATTTTCTGTTTTTCTTGATTAACCTAATCAGCTGGTTTTGAAGATCCTGGAACACCTTGTCGATTGTGTACTGCTGCTTTCTCAAGGGGACTAATGAACATGGTTTGCTCCAAGATAAGTGACTGATAAGAGCTTTGCTGGCTTGGTTGTTTGTTTCTGATAACTCTGTTGCCACTTTGCTCTTTAAGATTAGGAGCAACAGGGATCTGTTTTATCTAACTTTTACAAAAGCTCATCCACCTCTTGCTGGGCTCCTGAAAAGTGACCATTTCATTTAAAGGGAAGCGGTCATCAAAAATGACCTTATGTATATATCAAGTTTTTAAGTTAAGCATATTTAATAATATTTGGTGATTTTTTTTAAATTTTCAGTCATGATCTTTTTAAAAAATCCAAACATCCTGCAGTTTTCACACTGCTCATAGAGCTTAATAATAGTATTATATTTCTTATTGCATATAAAAAAAACTTGGTCAGAAAGGTCAAAACTGGCTTGGGTGGGAAGTGGTTAAAGAGGACGTGTCATGCCTGACATATCTATTTTAGTAATAGTATTATTGCATTATTGCTCATAGAAGTCTGGCTAGAAGTGGTCTTCATGGAAGAATTGCTGTCAAGAAGCCATACCTTTGAAGTAGAGACAAGGCCAAGTGACTCACCTATGCACAAAATCATAGGAACTGGGATGTAGAAAAATGGCCACCAGTGCTCGGAAATGATGAGTCAAAATTTGAAGAGATAGAAGGAAGAGATAGAAGGATTTTAGCAAGCCTACATCCACAGAAAATCTGTGGGTAGTTCTCCAAGATGTTTGGAACAACCTACCTTCCGAGTTCCTTCAGAAAAAGTGTGGAAGAATTGTGTACCTACAAGAATTGATGCTGTTTTGAAAGCAAAGGGTGGCCACATCAAATGATTTGATGTACATTTCTCTTATGATAATTCACTTTGCATTTTGTTAATTGCCCAAAAAATAAACTATTGCAAGGCTTCTATTTTTTAAAGCATTCCTATTTTGCAGCATTTTTCCACACCTGCCTAATGGCCGTCTTACACGGCGAGGTTTATCGTTCAGAATCTTTTAGATTCCTGCTCCCCCACTGGATTCTGAACGATAACTGTCCTGTGTAAATGCATGCAGTGAATGAACGATTGTTCGATTGTTCAGTTACTACATGAAAACTACGTGGAAACAGCAGTCGTTCACTTTTGAACGACTGTCTGCTTATTGTGAATGGGGGCGGATGGGGGAAGAACACTCCCCGGCCCGTTCCCCCTCCACCACGGAAGTACTGTGAGTGATGCCAATGATACTTGCTCCTGTGTAACAGCACAGGAGGGAGCATCATTGGGACGAGTGTTGGGCATCATTTGTGAGACAGTTTGTCCCATCTAAAAGGACCATAACACTTTTACATAGTACTGTATTTAATAAAAGAGACACATCAGTACAACTAACTAGTCCAATTACCCCTTGTTAGCTCTCTTTTAAGTTGCCGTGTCTCAGAGTCTAGTGCAATCTCAAAACATGCAATGAATACTAATTCCTCTAAATCCAACTGTGATTTTAATTTAGAACAGTGGTCATCTAACATCTACTGTTAGGGTGTGCTTTGGCCAAGTAGGGTGTATCCACACCTGGGGTTCCATTTAAATAAGCAAAAAAAGAATTCTGATGGAACCCAGAACAAAACCATAGACAAATAAAATCTCCATTTTACAAGGCTTTGACTATGCTATTCTATCCTCCAAAAATAACGGTAATGAACCGAAACCATGTTAAACAGAAACCTTATTGGCTTCCGTTTAACAAATGAAAGTTTATAGTTCAATTTGGGATTCTGTCTGAGTCCTGTCTTCAGGCACCGAGACGGTACCATCCCTGTATGGTTCGGGGAGCTGGCTCAAGGCTGACTCAGCCTTCCATCTTTACGAGATTGGTAAAATGAGTAGCCAGCTTGGTGGGGGGTAATAAATAAAACTACTTGAAAGCACTGCAGAATAAGTTGGCACTATACAAATAACAAGATTACTATTATTATTAATAAGATAGACTGTACATGGACTATGGGATTAGAACACTTTTACAAGACAGATTTTAAAGGCAAACAAAAGAAAAACATAGATAAAAAAGAAGCAAGTAGAAAGCAAACAAATATTGCATAAGAAACTAAAAAATATAAAGCAATACTTACAAGAGCTGCCATAGCCCAGCCTGTTTTGTTGTAGATGAATTCCAAATTATTTCTTCTTAGGTAAAGTAAACCACCAACAAGAGACACAAGTAAAGCCAGAGCTATTGTCCCAGAGTAATTAGGCGGCCTAAATACCCGGATCTAGAATAACAGGAAAACACACAAAAATGTAATGTCTTATGTCTGCAATAAATCAACCAGACGTTATATACAGTATTATATAGGTATATATCACTGGAATTACAAAGAAGGGCTTCTATACTTTCTAATAAGCGTGGATCAACATAACTTCTTATTTGTATGAATTCTGTATCCAAGTGCTGATGCCAGATACCATTCTGTGGATGGGACAAAGGCCTGCAAAGGAAGCTTCTACGTAAACATGTATTAAAGGATACACCAATTCTTGAGTCTAACTAGTATTTGTCTGTGATATATCGACTTGTGGACATTTGAGCAGATGATTTTTTTTTCTTTTAGATTTTGTGTCTCTTGCCACTTTTCATTATCTTTCACTTTGAAACAAGCGAGTCTAACAGCTAGCGCTACAGAGAGGGATCAGACCAATCAGAATCAGCCGATTATGTTACGTAACATGATAAATCAACCAGCAGCAAAATCCTGCATTATAAGACAGTCATCTACCCCGTTTTAGCAGTCCAAGAGTTATGAAAACAGCAAAGCTCCCTGTGCTATGTTGTTTGCTTAACAGGGTAGGGAAGCTCGCTTGGTTTCCTGTTTTCATAAGTCACGACCACTCCCAGCCACCATATATACAACTATGGGAGAATCCAATGTGGATTTCCAAAATAGTGGAAGCTCCTCATAAAGGCTACCTAACTGAAAATCTGTTAACTGTTAACTGTTGTTAAGAGCCATGCTGGATTAAACTCCATTCTAGCTGTGGAATTTGAATACGATCCCATCACCTAAACCTCAGGTGTCTGGAATGTGTGGAATTATTGAGGTCTGAGGACTGTTGATCATGCCTGTATAGTATCTTGACTTGTTTCAGTCAGTACATGTGCGAATCATTTCACTTAGAAGTGTACAGTGAAAAAATACTTTTCACCAAACTTTTAAATGATTTGGAGGCATCATCTTCAATCATTTTGGATTTTGTAGAACAAGGAGTTATGGTGATGCCAAAAACTTTCTGCATTATGATGATAGACCTGGTAGGACATCAAGCGCTAAAGAACTCAACAATACCATGTTATGTTATATATTAACCTTTATTTCAATTACTTTATTAGAGCTTTCACTTTAGTTTCACTGATGGCAATTAGCATAAACCGTGGCTTTTGATCTTCTTGTTATAGTAGAGCAGTAAAGGCTGGTTTACACGAGCCAATGATCGCTCAAAGATCGCTCAAAAGACAGTTTGAGTGACAGCTTTGAGCGATCATTTTGCATAAACTATTAAGAGCTACTCAGCTACTTAAATACCAATTAAGTGTGCAAATGAAGCCTTCACTGAATGCAGTTAGTAGCCTGAGGGCTATTTGTGCTCGGATCCTTTGTTCTACATGGGGAAACAATGCTATCAGCACTCTCCATGGGGAACTACTAATAAGAATGAAGGACGATTTCTAGGTTAGACTGAATTTAATGATCAGCTAGTTGTGCCCGAAAAGTGCACGATGGGTGCACATTTAGGCGCACCAATTATCGCTAAAACGATCGCCGATTACAACTTTTTTAGCGATTATCGGCTGGTGTAAATGGGCCTTTATACTGAAACCACCATAATCTGTATTCTACAGTAGTCAAATACGGTCTCAGGTTTTGCATGTATCTACACTTGCTTCTAAACAGCAATTCATACTTTATGAATCTCCTCTGTCATACAGAATGTTAACTAATAATATATTCACCTCTGGTAAACCAAGGTTGGAGGACAAACCCAGGAAGCCTTGATGTACTTGTGTTTTTATTGGCCTACTATTACCTACTTTGAAGGGCTACCATGATTGAGAAGTCTAGGTGCTGCCAGGCTCTACACACAATATTGATTGACTTGGCAGTGCTTCAAGTGTTACTTAAAGAAATTGTTTCTTTTAACAATCCTTCAATCTTCACTTTTAATACCTTCATTGGATATTTCTCCTTGCCGGATCTATGTCAACCAGAATATAGTGCCGAGCTCCAGGACACTCATTTATTTTTATATGACAGTTGACAGTACTTATTAATTTGCACATGCAAAAAATATTTCACAAATTACCGTAGGCTGTAACAACTGGGAAATAATGGTAATGCTCAGAAGTAAAACATACTGTATCAGACAAGGTAAAAGGTTGTATGTTGGAGTTCTAGCCATCGATAACTTACTTTGTTTTATGCGGTAATGTCCCACAGACAGAACAAGTAATATTAGCTTGGATCTTGCCTTTTGAAATTTAACAGTACCATGAAGAAATTGCTGATAATACAATGCTTCACACCCAGACACAATATATATATATATATATATATATATATATATATAATATTACTTTTGCATACTTGCAAGGTAGCACCAGCCATAGAGATATGCTTTAGAGACTATTCTAAGATCTGTTACCGGCCTTTAACTGGAAACTGAGTATATAGCATTATCAATTAGTAGACTTGTGTTGCGCAATAGGCTTGTGTCTTTGTTATGCATGTTTTTGGTTTTTTTCTTACTAAAAGTAAGCTGCCCTTACAAACATTTTTAGTTGTAATAGAAGAATATGGAGGCATATGGATAACATCACTGGTTAGTGCACAAGGAACTTTACAACATAGATGCTTCCAGTATTCCATGATACTTTGTGAACACTTAAGTGACTGGTAACTTTTTTACTACTCACTGTAAATGGAAGATAAACTAAAAGAAAGAGAAGTGCAGAAAAACAGAAGGTTATGTATGTGAACAGTTACTACAAGGGAGAGGTCATGGCACAAATTACGAAAACTGGTGTTTCTGGTAAGCCTGAGATCTCTTTTGACTCTTCTACATAATGGCCTACACTACAGGTGGTTGTCTCCATTGTTCTTGTTGATGTATTTTGAAGGCAATTCTTACACATGTCCTAACCCATGGGACCTTGTATCTATACTGGTACTTTCAGATTCACTGAATTTTCACAGTGCAGGTAGCAGCTTCTATTATCTGAACATTGTTTGCCGGGATTGTATGTGTTTGGAGCTCTCTACTGCTATTATACTTGCACCTTTCTGACTATTAATGCATTTTATTATTTTAAATTAAATTTTTATTTTTATCTTGTAGCATTATAACCACTAGCTACAAAGATCCGCTACCCCAATATGGCTGTTGTAGACTATATCATAGCACTTTTGATATTACTGGCACTTTATAGACTCGCTTACAGTCCATTCTACATTTTTATCGTCAATTTTATTTTTCCCCACCTGGTCCTAATTTGTGGTTCCCATTTTTATATTTCTCTTTATTCTTTTCCTTTGTGTGCCTAACACTATCACAACTATATTCCCAACTTTTAAGACTACTACTTAAGTGCATTGTAGGCCAGTTATGCTGATAATTATATATACCAATACAAATGTTCTTTTCATCTGTAATATTTGGACTGTATGTATCTCAAAAAGGTATTGTTTTTATTTGCCAAAAATTAACATTAAGTTCATATATTATTTTTCTTTGAATACAAAATGGGAAAAAAAACTGAATAAATGAAAAACAAAATGTTCCAGTTGATAATTCACGCCAGGATGCCTCCATCCCTGTACTTTGTTGCCTAAACTATGCACAAGCTGTTCTATAAAATACCTACAAGGGTTTATGCTCACGTTAAGGTTAGAAACTTGGAAAATGGCAATTTTTAAATTACATTTTACTTTGATTCAAAAGCTATGTCGTGCTGTGCAAAAACATCGCCAGTTTTAAACCCAAGGTTCCAACTAGCAAGTGGTCTTCGAACATTTTTTTTGCCATTTCCAGCATCAAATACAGTATACAATGTCAATAATGGTGAGCAGCAGTTGGTAAAATATGAGACATGTGACCTGAGAGAATTGAACGTAACAGCCTAGGCAGAATGTTTAGCTCTCTAGTGCCCAACAGAACATGAATACCTAAGCGAGGCAGCTGAAAGACTCTGCTCACTGAATAAAGGATTGTAGACATATGGATCAACCTCAGGAGAGGCTGCATCAGCATCTGCTGGATAAGACGGGGCTATATAATGTAGGCCCCCTTCGGTTTCTCTGTTTCAGGTTGGTCAGATAAGCTGCTCTGCAGTTAAATATGAATAAAGATGCAAAGCTGAAGGTATCCTCAGCATTCTGAGACTAAATCATCACCAGTGAGCAGTAAAGTAGGATTTTTCTATGTTGGCTACCACATTTTGAGAATTGCACAATAGCAAGCCAGTACAACTAGCTATGGCCCTACATATCCTGAACATAAAGTTTTTTTTACTGTGCACACAGTTTAGAGTTGTGAGAGGACCAAGAGAAATGATGCAAATCATATTTTAGCACTTCTTTGTGCTCTTACAAATAGGAGCAAGGGGAGATAGATCATTTGGAAATGATCCTACTAAATATACCATGACCGATGTAAGAGGTCTATCAATAAGATGAGTAATATGAACGATAGGCAGAATGTACCATATACTATGTGATTTAAAATAAGAGTACAGTCTATTTACGTACATGAACATCTGTTCTGTCAGCAATCCATTTTGCTAGTTGTTCTGCAGCAAACCCGATTCGTTGAAGATCGAAGGTATCCGCTCTCTTGGGCTTGCCTTTGGCTGGAAAATGCATGAACGTGGGGGCTGAATTCATGTTAAGCTGCAGTAGAAAGTAAAATAATAATCATTAAATTCATTGTGCACTCAAAACAGTGTTGGTCTAAGACATTTTAGCAGTAACAATATAAGAAACTACAATTACATGTGCAAGAAATATGGTAAATTACAGTATACTGCATATGAAAGAAGATAACCATATGCTATGCTATCATGGGCAATACAATTAGAGCCACGTACTCTTTTCGGTCAGTAGATGTGCGAATCATTTCACTTAGAAGTGTACAGTAAAAAAAACACTTTTGTTTCATATAAATAATTTTATGTGAATTGTACATCCTTTTTTGTGCATAAGTTTGTTAGAAATTTAGTCTTCAAGTAACACAACACAAATGTGAGAATCTGAATGACCAAGCATCCTTAGAGTGAGAATGACCTGCGGTTTCTCCAAGTCATTTTCTCACTGTGTTCCATGTAATTACAATATGGGAATCATCTTTACATAAAAACTGATTTTCGTGTCTGATTCATAGGTTTTTATTTTACACTTGTCATTATCCATCAGCACATACCAGATTGAATTACAAACGTCTGTGAACTGGATCCTATAAACAAGCTTCAGAATACTGTAAAATGCTGCCAGTTGAAAAACAAAGAATGTGCCAAGAAGTCAAAATATCCAAAAATCAGAAAAGTCTTTATTGTAATACATTAAAATATAGACAATATAAAGTTATTATTTTTATCTCTTATAATTTAATGTATTTCAATACATATTTTTCTTATTTTTTGGCACTTTGACAGCTGGTTATACTTTTGCAGTGCTGCCTCCTACATTTGCATAGATATACATCCATGTAACCTTTTTGTGACTCTATGATTCATGAGTTTGTATTCTGTTAATTTCTAGTTTGTGTACTGCGAAATGCTTACTGGTCTCCAACTGGAAGGAAATAGGAATTTCCATAACTGCTCGGCAGCTCTGATAAGAACCATGCACCGTGAGACTAGAGGAGGATGTCAACATCCGATCCAAAAACTTTACTCACATGTTTTATTCTGAAATTAAGATCTGATGGGTGCATATTAGGGCTACATACGTTGCATGTGGAGTTGAGCGAACGTACTCTGCCGAACTTGATGCTCATTCGAGTATTAGCGTACTCGATGGTGCTCGTTACTCGAACGAGCATCACGCCGTGTTCGACCCCGCCCCAGTTTTTAGCTCCTCCCCTCTGTGACGTGCCTGTTTTGGCCCTTCCCCACTGCGGCACAGGGTGCGTGTCAATGACAAATTTTTTAGCAGGCAGGGGGAGGGGGAGAGAGCGAGAGAGAAAGAGAGAGAGAAACAAACCAAGAAGAAAAAAAAGTTCGGGACCCGGCGTCCCTCATACAAAAATGCTCAAGTCTCCCATTATAGCCAATGGGGTTCGTTACTCGAGTAGAGCTCTCAAATTTTACAAAAAGCTCGACTCGAATAACGCGGACCCGAGCATTTGGGTGCTCACTAGAGATGAGCGAACGTACTCGTTAAGGGCGATTTCGCAATCGAGCATCGCTATTTTCGAGTACCTGACTACTCGGGTGAAAAGATTCAGGGGGCGCCGGGGGTAAGCAGGGGGTTGCAGAGGGGAGTGGGGGAGAGAGAGCTCCCCCCTGTTCCCCACTGCTACCCCCTGCTCCACCCCCCCCCCCCCCCCCGGCGCCCCCTGAATCTTTTCACCCGAGTAGCCAGGTACTCGAAAATAGCAATGCTCGATTGCGAAATCGCCCTTATCGAGTACGTTCGCTCATCTCTAGTGCTCGCTCATCTCTAGTTGCATGCATTGTTGGCTCGATGCCTTCCTATGAACAGGCTATTGGTAGTGGATTTGATGTTGCATATCATAGGGAGTATGCCATTCAGCAATGACTCAAAAGAATTTCCTTAAAATTTAAGTGAATATCAGTAAGATACATTTACATTTTACCAGTATTTAGCAAAGAATACCCTGTTCCTTCCGGCACCTATGATCAATGGCCAGCTTTTGCACCTCCTGCAGTTACTCCACAGTACACGCTAATCCATGAGTATGCCTAATAAACAGGCACAGCGGTGCAAAAGTGGGCTTATAAAGTTATAACGTGGATTTGTGCTTTGGGCATACATCGCTACAGTTTCATAAAAGAATTGCAGGTCTTCGGCTGTAGAAAGCTCAGTATATTGTGTCCTTCAACACAACATGGAATTAGTTGCCTTAATGAAACGATTTCTATTTAATGAAATCCGGTAAATAAGCTGGAGAGATGCGGTGTTTGTAAGCAGCTACGATGTATACAGACAAAAGTATGTTTCACTTTCACAAGAGAAGCCTTGAAAAGAAATTGAGTTGATATTCACTGTCTGAGCAAGGGGAGATAGGGATCTATATTGTTAGCTGGGTATGAATAAAGTCTGATCAGCTTGACACTTGTATTATGGAAACACTGCTATACAATAATACACATCTCTCAACAAACTGCAACACAAAGCTGCCGAGAACAATTAATTAAAGAAATGCTGAAGAGTGAAGAGAAAAAAATCCTTATAACAGGCAATACATACTGTACATTAGACTTGGGCTACTTTTAAAGGGGTCTGAGCTTTAGATAAATCTTCTATCTAAGCCCCCACAAAAGAAGTTGGTAATAGAGGAACCTTGCAGCAGGTCTTTAATTTCTGTGCAATGCTACCACACAGAAAATTAGACTATACATAGTGGCCATTAAAATCTATGGGCTCCCTGTGCAATGCAAAGACAAAAGAGTTCCTCCAGACACAGTGACATGGGTTAAAAATGAGGGATCTCCCTTTCATAAAATCAAAAACGTTCACCGGCATAAGTGGTAATGGATACACAATATGTCAGATGAGGACCCGCCAAGGGCTGTGGCACCAGATAATGCCACACTTAAAGGTGCATTTAAGATCTAAGGTCTCCTAATTATCTATCCCAAAAAGCTGAAAGTATTGTCATCTGTCAAGATAATCTCACACTTGACGTAAACATTTTTCACACCATTGACACCATGATGGCATGGGTTCTTTAGCGGCCTGTTTTGCATGCTGGAAAATCACTGATGCAAGAGTGACATGATTGGAAAATGTGCGACGACGGGGAGCATCCCTGATCGTTGGAAAAAGCCAAAACTCGTTAGGTGCAAGGTCAGGTGAACAGGGAGCACGAGGAACACTTCAAAGTTGTTCCAATTAATAAACACTTGAATAAGGACCGCCTGATGAGTAAGGAGTGTTGTCTTGATGGACTGACGGCACTCACTTGGAGAAAACTTTCTGCATCGTCAGGACTTCTAACAGGATAGTGTGCACAGATCCTACAAAAATGAAACCTTGTAAGCAATCTCTTCCACTCATGCACTTATATTATCGAACTAGCTGGTGCATGCAAGAGGCTCCTTTGGTTCGTTCTCACATGACATTCAGCCTTCTTCGAACTGATGCACCCATGAACGCACATTTTTCACACCCATAACACCTTTACCACATGTCTCACTCAACTGACGATAAATGTTGATGTGTGTCATTCCACACAAGTGAAGAAAATGAATGATTATACTCTGTTCTCAGAACATGAACATTGCCATTTAGGCTGCCTGCAGATGGCCAGGTCGGATCCCACTTCGAGAATTCTTGCAGTGGGACCCGACCTGAACCCCTGCAAGGACCAGTGCGGCGCTCACCTCTCCCGCGGCTCCGGTTCTTTGATGAGCCGGCTGCCGGCCAGCCGGCGCGTGCGCAGGGCGGAGCCGGGGCGCTGGGAGAGACATTTCTGTGCAGACCTCTGCGAGACCCGCACAGAAATAGAGCATGCCGCGATTTGTTTTCCACCTGTATTGTCACGCGGACAAATCGCGGCCGTCTGCATATGATTGCGTTTTGCAATGCAATCCTATGCAGATGTCCAGGAAATCCTGCCACAGAATTTCCGCCCATGTGCAGGGGGCCTTAAGCATTGAAAACACTTCTAACTCCAGCCACTGTCATGTGGGTTCTGTGCACTGGAAGATGCTGCCATCTGTCTCAATCATCCACAAAGAATGCCGGCATCTTCTAAAATGTGTCCCATAATACTATCTGTTCCTATTCCTGAGAAAAAATGAAGACCATAGAACTTAAATGCTTCTTGTAAATCCAGAAAGACCTTTCCAAATCTAATCTTATTCAGTACCTAGAACCATATACTGTATATTCCTTCATTTGTGGACTTGTAGTGGTGAGCCGCCTCTTCAATACTCAACCCACATGAGAGACAACAATTCAGAATACAAGGAAACAAAGAAATGGCACTCAGAGTAGAGAAAGTGCTTCTGGTAGGGATTCCATAAATCCATCACTCCTATAAAGTCAAATGAATACAAAACGCATAGATCTCAGGGGAGACAATGCCGTAAAGTAAAGTTCAAATGTGCCGGTTCTTTTACTAATTGAAGAGGAGTCAGGTTATCCTTGTGTTAAGTGTCCTTCATTGAAAAAGCTTGTGCCATCTGTTCAGTTTTTCTGTTTGTACCCTGGTTTCCATTTGAATAAATCTGGTGCATTTTAACCCTTTCCAATCCACTGTCTGACATCTTAAGACATTATGATTTAAGGCTGTAAAGCTCCGATGTTAGGAGACATCAGTCGGGGTTCTCTTACTGTATATTGCCAGCCTCTCTGTTGTCGGAGTCTATCCAATGTGCCACCTCATGCAGCACTGGCTTTAGCCAGCAGATAGCACCATTGTATAACGGCAGAAAAATAGTAAGCCCCCTAGGAAAACCAGGATACAAATTGGATTTGAAAAGGGTTAAGATTGTCTAGTATAACTTTGTACTGTCTAAACATTAAACAATATTAGTAAGTCATGCATTCAAATATCTAGAACACGTAGGTGACAATCCATTGCAGGAATTATAATGACACTTACATTATTTGTTACCAGGTTTACCCACAACAGAATATTAAAATAGTTTATAGAAAACATCTCATGGTCTTTATCTAGCGGAGATATATTTTTTTAATTTTAGGAGAAAATGGTCCTTAATGATCACCATTTCTAAAAATGAACATAAATCCTTCAAAAGAATCAATAGAATAAAGAGGTTTCAGAAGTCTGAGCATATAATACTGCACTGCGTTTTTTTTTCTTTTTTGAGGCCGTTGAATTCTTCTAATGACCTGAAGACAAACATTTGCCCTATTCTAAATATTCATGGTATACCCCCACCATATTTAAATAGCATGTATTTGACTGAGTTAATGATTACATACTGTGGATGTTGGCTGAATGACACCTAAATTATGTCTATAGACAGCTTTACTCAAATACTGAAGTAGATGGAAAATAATCAGTCTATTGTACAATACATATAAAAGGATGAATTCTCTAAAGTTCAGTTCTCAGTACTTACTGCTCTTTCTTTTTTATGAGGATCACCATAGAAAACTCAGTGAAATGTGTTCTGTCAAGAAACAACTGACATTTCATATTCTTGCTATTGTGATTTCTTCCGATTGCAGAATTCATTGTATGGATCAGTAGGAAATCAATTGTTTAGAACAAAAAAGTAAGAAAGTATATATATTTATGCACTATAAGAATCAGAGCTAACAGAATGGGCGATTAGCAAAATACATTCTGCTCATACCAGCGCTCTGTTAACACATGGTCTCCTGAGAGAAACTGATTGTATGACTGATCCATTTTCCCCATCTATTATCCATTGTTCACTGACATTTATGTAAAAATAAAAGAACAAAAGAGAAACTTCATATTTTTTATATTTAATAGAAAATAAGAGAATAACGGAGCATAAAACATGGTGATTCGTATCAGTTAACATGTTTGAGACTCTTGGTTTAATTTCACTTAGTTTCTACCCAATAAGTTCGGAAAGCGGAAAACCCACTTTAACCACTTAAGGACACAGCCTATTTTGAACTAAAGATTGGATCGTTATTTTTTTTTTCTTCGATGCATTCCAAAAGTAGAGATGAGCGAGCGTACTCGGAAAAGCACTACTCGCTCGAGTAATTGGCTTTATCCGAGCATCGCTGTGCTCGGGTCTAAAGATTCGGGTGCCGCTGCGGCTGACAGGTGAGTCGCAGCGGGGAGCAGGGGAGAGCGGGCGGGAGAGAAGGAGAGAAAGATCTCCCCTCCGTTCCTCCCCGCTCTGCCCTGCAGCTCCCCGCTCCGTGCCGGCACCCGAATCTTTAGACCCGAGCACAGCGATACTCGGATAAAGCCAATTACTCGAGCGAGTAGTGCTTATCCGAGTACGCTCGCTCATCTCTATCCAAAAGCCATAACTTTTAATTTTTTTTAGTGCCATAGCCATTGTTGTATTTTACAATGTCACCGTTTGAAATGCATATAACCCATTAACTACCTTTAAGTAACACTTTTTTAGAAGGATGGAAAAAAAGCCTACAATTTTGCCATTTTTTATGTATAAAATTTTGGCTCTTCAACAAGTGGAATTAATAACATATTACCTCTATTCTGTGGCTCAGTACGATTACAGTAATTTCAAATTTATATTGTTTAATATGTTTCCTACTTATGCACAATAAAAAAAATATTCACAAAAAAAATTTGCATTGACATGTTCACAGAACTTTAATGTTTTTACTTTTTCATAAATGGAGTTGTGTGGAAGCTTACCTTTTGGTAGAGTGAGCTGTAGTTTTGCAGTTATTACACTGGACAACAAAAATGCACTTAGAAATTTTTTCCTTTCTCAAAATAGTTACTACTCTAATTTTGGGTTGAGAAACACGAATATGACATTAGATTTTGTCTATTAGCTCAGTTTTTTTTTTCCACATTAGATTTTTATTAAAGTTTTTTGTAGACATGAATATATATTACAGTATCATAGTATTCAGAGAGACTTGTGAATAGGGAATGACATTTATATATAAAGACGAAAGTCCTCACTGACTCACTGACTGACTGTCTGACTGACTGATTAACTCACTTACTCACTGACAGACTCACTGACTGACTCGCCACCAATTCTCCAACTTCCCGATGTCGTAGAAACTTGAAATTTGGCACAAGCATAGATTATGTACAAAATAGGAAAATTAAAGGGGTCCCAACTCGATTATTCAATTTTAGTGCAAAAGAACTAGCGTCCAAATTTTACGTACGTAATCTAATTCTCTCACTTCCCGATGTCATAGAAACTTAAAATTTGGCTCGGGCATTGATTAGGTCATAAATAGGAAAAGTTAATGGGTCCCAACTCGATTATTCAATTCTAGCGCGAAAGAATTAGGGTCCAAATTTTACGTACGTAATCTAATTCTCTCACTTCCCTATGTCATAGAAACATGAAATTTGGCATGAGCATTGATTAGGTCATAAATAGGAAAAGCTAATGGGTCCCAACTCGATTATTAAATTCTAAGTGCAAAAGAATTAGCGTCCACATTTTATGTACGTAATCTAATTCTCTTACTTCCCGATGTCATAGAAATTTGAAATTTGGCATGGGCATTGATTATGTCATAAATAGGAAAAGTTAATGGGTCCCAACTCGATTATTCAATTTTAAGCGCAAAAGAATTAGCGTCCAAATTTTACGTACGTAATCTAATTCTCTCACTTGCTGATATCATTTTATATAAAGGACACATCGCATGGTTACCTCCAGGTGGTGTTTCCTGGGTAACGCAAAGAACTATGCAAAATGGTGAACATATTTTTTTCCTCGGTATCTCTAAAGTAACCACGACTTCATAAGATTTTCTGTGTGAACACCAGATAAACACCAGTACCAAATTAACTCGGGCGAAGCCGGGTATATCAGCTAGTTGTGTATAAACATAGATGTCCATCAGTTACATCGTAACATATCCATAGAAAATGTCAATAACAAAACAATTCTTGTCCCTTATATCCATATGCTAAAGAATCATTAGCTTATTTAGACACTTATATTGTTTGCAACGTTTTAATAAAACATAAACTTAAAAAAACTAGGCATTGTATTTTCATCTAGTAGATATTAATGTAATCTTTTTTCATTTGTCCCATACTTCACCATATTGTTTCATAGAATTATTGTGAATTGCCAACCCCCTTTCAGACATACATTGTTCTGCCATACGA
The DNA here is from genome assembly GCF_035609145.1 of Eleutherodactylus coqui. NCBI lineage: Eukaryota > Metazoa > Chordata > Amphibia > Anura > Eleutherodactylidae > Eleutherodactylus > Eleutherodactylus coqui. The sequence goes on along the minus strand of NC_089843.1, from coordinate 93,203,592 downwards.
TCCAGAAACTTTCCTATATCTGCTGGGAGAATTTCCCTCCTGGCAATTACGTCTGGCATTATACAATACAGGCAGTGGTCATACTACACAGGAACCAATATCACTATTATACAGTCACTGGTTTTACCATATGGGCAGTACACTGTATGCAATTAGTATATAGGCATTCTATGAAACTATTATAGCTGAAGTTTGCTGTAGTATTCTATCTGTATTCCCATTTTTACATCCTCATATTAATAGCCTGTAAATGCCGCATGTCTATTGTTAAAGCAGATGATTCACTATTGGCTCCCCTATAATTTAATTTTTATGTACAAAGAAGGTAGTATCACAGAGTTAAATAAGAAAAACAGCTCATACATCAAAATATAGGTATGAACATAAATGATAGTTTTTCATTTAAATGACATCCTGCGCTTTTGGACATATTTAGAAGATTTTACGTTGATCTCACGACATAGTTGCAGGACCCAGCAAGCATTTCAACGTTATGGCATGCTCTAATTTCTCTAATGTACTCTCTATATTGGACTGATCATTTTCTCTAAAAGAGTTCAGCCACAATTATGCGCCCGTTACTTTATCTTCATCGCTTCAATAAGTCATTTACATGCCAAGCATTTTAAAAAACGTATCCTGTAAAACTGAACTTGTGCAAAATCTTATTATGTAGCGATGGTCATCTGGTCTAATCTATGTTTCACAAAGTAAATGATAAAGTGCTGTATTGTTTAAATGCTAGTAATCCCAAAGTGACAAGTTCTGCTTCTCAATTATCAGCTTATTTTCAATGTATTCCATATTCAAATGGCTAATCTTAATGAAAATCCACTACATTTTAATTAAAGTTTGTAAGACAATTAAAAGTGAGCAGAGGATGCAAGAAGCACTAAGAGGCAGTGATTATACTCTTGTAGAGAAATATGGCTTCCTGTTGTTGTATCCAAAAACTTGCTAGTTATTAAGTATATGTATTTCTGGATCTGAATGCTTTTTGTGACTTTTTTGGGGGTTGGGGGGGGGGGATGATGAGGAATTATTATCTAATGAAAACAAAAAGGAGTGACCCTTCTAGGAACCCCATTCTATGACCAGAATGAAGAGCTACTCTTATCTAAAGGAGTTTTCCAAAACTCAGATATTGATGACCTATGTGGACACCAAAGTGGACAATCTCTCTAACTAAAATCTTGAAAACTGAAAATGTAAATTCAAAATTGATCACTGCTAAATTGCGTTCACATAATATGAAAACATTTGCTAACAAGTGTTGTACCCCCTACAATTGGAAGCATTCAAAAACTGACAGATATTAAAATTCTCTACCATTGCCCTTATATATTTAGTCTAAAAATTGATATTAGACTAGGCGTTGGTCTATTTACATTTGTTCTTACAGGATTATTGCAATTCCAACAGCAAAATATGAAGGAACTACAGCAATACTTTGGAAATTCACCTATATATGAGTTTGACTAATGGCTTATTCACACAAGCATATATTAGCCGCTGTTTTCACGGCCAGCCGATATACGCCACCATCTGATGCATTGGATTCCAATGCATCAGATAAGATGGGCGATTTTCCGCCACGTAAAAGTGCCCGGCCAGCCAAGATAGGGGGCTTTTTCACCCGGGCACTTTTACGCTGGCCAGGAAAGATAGTCCTGGAACTATCTTTTTGGCCGGAATACGTCGGCTACTGCATAGACTCCTATGGGAGCCTATGACAGCTGCCTGAGAAGACCTAATCGAAAACCTTCTCCACGTACCATGCTTCTATATTTCCCTTAAGAAACCTGACCACCTTCATCTCTCTGTATGCTCCACAACCCATACACCCTATTACACTTCTCATCTGTAAATACACAGATACCGTCTGATAACCAGCTCATACAGCTTTATATATAGTACCAGCTTTATATATAGTACCCTATGGTTGGACCATAGGGTAAAAGATGGTTGGACCTTTGCACAACACAAACACTTGTACCTCTTGTGTCACCCCTATTTCCGCATAGTCTGTAAGCTGTTGCAAGCAGAGCCTTCACTCCTATTGTTCAAAATGTCTACTGGTATGTAATGCCTGATCTATGTTCCATCTGGCTTGTAACGTGCTGTAGAATATGTTGGTACTCTAGTACAATAATTGTTATCATCATTATTATAAAAAGTTTATAGAAAAGTACTTAAAAGTTACTGGCAAGAATATACAGCATTCAGGAAGAAAGCCCAAAAACATTAAAAACAAAGTATGCTATAATTTGTTCTGAATTTTCTAATTTGCTCTTTACTCAGTTTTCGGCTTCTGATCCTCTTCGGCTGGTTTGACACAGTGGTTTTTGAAATAAAATCAAAACACCATTGCGGTTTTGATGCATTCTTTAAGATAAAGTCTGAAATGGATTTAAGAGTAATGGGAAACAAAGGACGGACTTACACGTCTGCCTCCTGCTGGATCCACTTCTAGCTTTGGCTGAAAAAACTGCAACAAAAACTGGCGTTTTTCCCAAAAATGATATGCGTAAAGCCATATGGAATGAAATTTCCATCATATCTGCCATGTACGAACATACCCTTGTATTCTACAAAACACTGTATTTTTGTACTGGAAAAAAGTGCTAAATTATAAAAGTACCGGATTAAAGGAATTTTCCTGTAATGCATATCGGTCCTGTTTTAACCAGATTTTGCCGCTAATATCTATTGAGGCTGTACGATTTTAGCTGCATCATTAAATTGCAGAATACTTTATGAAGATTAGGGCTGCTGATGAAGTATTCACTTAATTAACCAACTAAAGCACCACTTATAAAATGCTCTATGTAATATATCTAGCATTCATTTAGGAAGTTATTTCATTTTACTAGTGCTAAACTAATATTTATGGAGAAGCAAAGGAATTTATTTTATAACAGATGGTCGTTTTTACCGAAAGGTGTGAATTATGTTAATGCACAATAGTAACATAAAAACTGCATCTGCTCTATTCTTCCCAAATTGTCTTTCCTTAGAAAATGCATTTGATATCTTAACAGTGTGAATTGAAGTAAGCATATGGCCAGTATATATAAAGTCAGATCAATAAAGGACTGAGAGCTAACAAAACATTTCTATCTAATGTATCCTGAAAAGTGCATGACATTTGATTTTGTTCAGGTTGAGAAATCTGGTGTTTTTTCATTCTCTTTTTGTGTCCAAAAATGATTTATGAGTATATAAAACAAAAAGAACGTTTTCTATAAAATGTCAGCATGTATATGAATACATTTTACTACCTGTGATCTAACATGTTTCTAGCAAACTCTATTTACAGGGTTCAGAGTAACAGCACAGACCAGCTCTCTCCACACTGGGTTCGGAGCATACACTCTATGAAAGCTTTTAGCAAGATTTAGGGGGAAAAAATCATCAGCTTTATTTTAACCCTTTCCAATCCACTGTCTGACGTCTCCCTACATTCTGATTTAAGCTTGTACAGCTCCAATGTCAGAAGACGTCCGACAGAGTATTCTTACCGTCTATTGCCAGCCACTCTGCTGTTGGAGCCTCTCTGGTGCACACACACTGGCTTTAGCCAGCAGATGGCACCGTTGTATAACAGCAAAAAGAGAAAGCCTTTTAGGAAACCCCGAATCCAAAATTGGATTGATAAGGGTTAATTTCTTAATGGGGTTGTCACACAAAATGACGTTAACCCCTATCCACAAGATAGGGGATAAATATCTGATCGGTGGGGTCCAACCACTGGGACCTCCATCGATCATGAGAATGGTGGTCCTGATGGTACCCAAATGAATAGAATGGTGGTCACACATGCGCACTATTGTTTCATTCATTTCAATTTGACTGCTGAAAACAGCCAAATGCTTATACTCAGTCGTCTCTAGATGGGACCTTGGGTTCCTGAATGCTGTGTTTAGTACAAGTGTTGTCAGCACATGCTGACCTGGAGGGGGTAGGAGTTTTTCACACACTGGGTATTGCTGGTGTATATTTTTCTTTGCATATTGCCTATCCACAATAATGGGGGATAACTATCAGATCGTTGGGGATTCAACCACTGATAATCCCACCGATCATGAGAATGGTGGTCCTGAAAGTACCCTAATGAAATGAAATGGTGGTCACACATGAGCACTATTCTACCATTCATTTCACTGGGACTGCTGGAGATAGCTAAGCACTTACACTTGGCTCTCTTTGACAGTCACATGCAAATGAATGAAGCAGTAGTGTGCATACATGACCATTGATTTAGAGACCTTCCAAGCCCCCATTTTCATGATTAGTAGGAGTCTGCCTGTTGGTCCTGTGTATATGGGATAATTGAATTTTGTGACAAAACTCTCTTAAAGTATACAGCAAAGATAAAAAATATACTTATACAATTCAGGATGTTATTGACCCTTAGGCTAGATTAACACAAATGTATTTGCGCATGCAATACACAAAGAATAGAACCCATTGATTTCAATGGGTTCATTCATGTGAGCATATTTTTCCTGCACATTTCAGTGGAACATAAAAAACCCGCAACATGTTCCATTATCCTGCGAATTTGTGAACCAAAAGGTCCCCACAGATGTCAAAGGGATTGCGCAAATGCGCGCACAATATACTAGTAAATGTATGAAGAGCTTCGTAATTCCGCTGGAAAAATAACTCATTAGTCTTCTTAAGCCATTTCAACTGGTGCGTCTTTGTTTGCCATACGCAAAGGAACATGCCTTGCGGGCGTAAAAAGTACAGTGGAATACGCCAATGTGCGTGCAAAAAATCACTGTTCATTACGCAAAAAACGCTACACTCATATGCACACAAATGTGCATATGCTCATGTAAAGGGAGCCTTAGTCACACCCTATATGAATGGCAATTTATCTTGTATATCAACGAAAGGCTCAGTCACACGGGCGATTTTTCGCGCGATTTGCGGATCGCATATCGAATGTGCTCCAAATAATCACGTGACCGAAGCCAGCGTCACGGCTGAAAAAAACGCTGCTAGCAGCGTTTATGAGCCGAAAGGGCTCGGTCACACAAGCGCTGCCCGCTATCCTCTGCCACAGTTGTGTCACAGCTGTGGCAGAGAAGAAGGATGTTCGCCCATTGAATTCAATGGAGCCGGCAATACAGCCGGCTCCATTGAAAGCAATGGGCTGGCGGCAAGCGCTGTATTAGTTTTCGGGGAAGGGCTTAAAATATAAGCCCTTCCCTGAAAACCATGCAAAAAAGTGTCAAAAAATAAAAAATATATATAAACTCACTTTTATGCATCTACTGGAGACCAGCCGCGTCCAGCCGGTAGTTCTCCTGAACTGCTTTCTGTAGTATTCAGCAGACGGGGATTTAAAATCCCCGCCTACTGAATGGGCTGCCTCTCATTGCTCACAGCCCTCAGCCAATCAGAGGCAGCTCACACTCACCCATTCATGAATATATGAATGGGTGAGTGCTGCCTCTGATTGGCTGAGCACTGTGACCAATCAGAGGCAGCTCTCAGACGCTGGCCTCATTGAGCGCATATACAAGGACACTGATTTGCGCAGAACGCAGTTACATGCGTTCTGCGAATCGGTGTGTCATATAATTATCGGCACATCCACATCAAAAACGACCATGTGACCGATCCCATTGCAATGCATTGGGTCTATATATCTGCAGATCGCAAGCGCGTCTGCAAATCGGATCAAAAAACGCCCGTGTGACTGAGGCCGAATGGCAATCTATTTAGCTAGTCATATGAATAACAACTCATGGGTGTAATCACATCAATCTACATGTTACACAGACTGTACAATGATAAAGAATAAAGCCAAAGAACAGACTGTGGTAACAACCATTGGACTAAATGTACGTCTATACAGTTATTTACATCTGTGGTTGATTACCACTGTAAAAAGGCTTAAGGCTAGTTTAGACACAATGATTATCGCTCAAAAAATCTTTGAGCAATCACCTTGCGCTCCGAGAGGAGGATGCAGAAGACAAGCGGGGTGCTCTCGCTTGTCTTCTGCATCCAGCTGTTCCCCGCTCACAGTGCCTGGCTGTTATACGTCCGGGTGCTCCGAGCAGAGGATGCAGAAGACAAGCGGGGTGTCCCTGCTTGTTTTCTGCTTCCAGCTGTTCCCCGCTTTTATGCAGCTGGGCGCTCTGAGTGGACGATGCAGAAGACAAGCGGGGCCGCTTGTCTTCTGCACCCAGCTGTTCTCTGCTCGGAGCGCTCGGCTGTTATACAGCACTCTGCATGACAGCTGAAAAAAAGGGTATGCTGATATATATCACCAGAATGTATTCCAAAAAAAGACTTTCTGGCATACATTTTGGCACTGATAATATGAGAACATTCTGTCATATATGTAAAGCCATTGTGAACAGAGCCAAGAAAGTATAGGTAATCTAGGGTAGAGAATCTATGCATAGGCAGTACCACAGCTGGTGCCTCTTGGTCAATCAAGCAATAAGGCGCTGTAATTAGAATACAGTGCACACCTTTGTATGGTTCCTTCCATTCACCTAATAAAGCGGTGACAGAATCATTTTACATCACAGTGGTTTCGTTTCTGTTCAATTTTCTCCTTCATATCTTGTGAAATTCCAGACCATTTCATAGTTCAGTGTCCTACACAAGTAGCAGACTAAAAAAAATGTCTGGACAATCAGATTAAAAGAATTTTAATGTGCGAATGCTGGAAGAATTTTTAGCAACTGCACAAACTAGTAATTGAAAATGAAACTGTCCCTGGCGTATTTAATTACTCTAGAAATATGAAATAATACATGTTTGGAAAGGCAGATGCAGATCAAAAGAACGAGTCAATTAAAAAGTCAAGTTAATATAAATAAATAATGCTATATAAAGCACGCTGAGTCAAATCTTCAGAGCCTGCCAGCGCCTGCTGCTAGGAATCCGTATTCAGTGTGCGGGTCCTAACAACAGCCATGTGATAGACTTTAATAGGTGGTGTATACAGATCCTTACTGTACAAGATATGGATTGTGTACGACTGCGGGATCAGGCGTGCTGCTAAGATATCACTAAACATGCTGCAGGGGGCCAGGAAGATCTGGGCTTGTAACTTACAAATGAAGTCATTAATCAAGTACATAACAAACTTGTGTTGATTGACTTTACTTCAAACTGAAAGTAAACTTTTAGTCGTTTTGTGGCCAAACATACAGTAGTAAAATCCGATAACAGCAAAACATTAAATAAGAGCATCTCTTTTCTACTAAAAAATAAACTTGTTCTATAAAAATTAGTTTTTGTAATAGAGACATGATTAATAGAGATGAGCGAGCATACTCGTTAAGGCGATTTACTCGAGAGAGCATCGCCTTTTTCGAGTACCTGCTGGCTCGTCCCTGAAGATTCGGGGGGGGGGGGGGGGGGCTGCGCGGGGCGGTGGAGGGGAGCGGGGTGGAAAGTGAGAGAGATCTCTATCTCTCTCCCTCCCAATCCCCTCCGCAACCCCCCGCTCACCCCAGCGACCCCTCCCAAATCTTCAGGGACGAGCCAGCAGGTACTCAAAAAAGGCGATGCTCTCTCGAGTAAATCGCCTTAACGAGTATGCTCGCTCATCTCTAATGATTAACTAATCTTGCTCATTTCAATTGCTGAAGATGAAAATGACATTGAAAAATCCTGATTAGTTCTTGTTTTAAAGTTATCAAGTAAAAAAAAAAGGCAAAAGATGCTAAAAAAAACTGAAAATTGAAGTCTTTTTTTAAGTGGGAGATTTAAACTACTCTTCAGTGGGACTACAGCAGATCTGCACATAATTTTGTTATCTCTGTGAATAGGACAGTCATGACCGATTAAATTATTACGAGAAGGAGGACTGACCTTGGTATACAGGGCAGAAGCAGGGGCGTAGCTAAAGGCTCATGGGTCCGGGTGCAAAAGTTTATCCTAGGGCTCCCCAACTTCTCTTAGCCCCTTAACGCAGAGGCATAACTTGAAGATCCTGGGGCCCAATGCAAAACCTGTAACAGGGCCCCCAATTATAATGCTTTATTCATAGTACTGGGCTCCCTATATGGAGAAGTGAGGCCTTATGGCCACCCTAAGGCTTCTGGGCCCAAGTGCAACCGCATCCCCTACAGTTATGCCAGTGGCCAGAATAATGTAGTGTATCAGCCACTTATCACTCTGGATAAAGTCCTCCTCCCACCCTCTACATATTAAACTCTGACTCATGAAACAGTTTGTAAAGGTTTTCAATAAGATCAGAGATGCATTTACCTAGTTATGTCAGCTATTTTCAAGGATCACCACAGAGAAAATCAAGGGTGGAATATTTATTGGTCCCCAGATCACACAACTTCAAAAGGATAAGGAATTTGAGAGTCGATTGAAGGACTGCGAAAGAGAAGCATGAAAGGCTTTCAAAATTCTGTCAACTAGTTTGTTAGGAAATGTCAGAGCCAAAAATTTCCATCAGCTTGTGGTTGGAGTATCCAAAAATTTGATAAGATTATGTCTCCCTTTCTAAAACTCGTTTTGAACAATGTGAAAGACCAGGCAAAATTATAAAGTTAATGAATACAATTGAGAACCTTGTGATTTGAAGTGGAAAGAAAGAACAAAACTATAAAAATCTGAAGTAGAGGAGCAAGAGACACCAATCACAAACTAAAAGGTTTCTACATAAATGCACAGAACATGGGAAACAAACAAGGAGAGTTGGAGCTCCCAATAGAAAGAGAACTATGATGCCATAGGCATCATGAAAACTTGGTGGGATGATACAAATGATTGGAATACAAGGCTTGAATGGTCTGCAGGCACCCCCCGCAGTGATTTTCGGGGAAGGGCTTTAAATATAAGCCCTTCCCTGAAAATCATCCGTAGCATGTGTAAAAAAATAAAAACACATATATATATATATATATATATATATATATATATATATACTCACCTCTCCGCCACTGTCGGGGCTAGGAAAGGGCTGTGTATGATTGGCTGAGCGCTCAGCTAATCAAAGGCTGCGCTGATCCATTCATTGAATGACAGTTAAGCGCTGCCTGTGATTGGCTGAGCACTGTGACCAATCACAGGCAGCGCTCAGCTGTCATTCAATGAATGTCGTGTCTGGTGACCCAGTTGGTGAGTGTCTTAATCTGCCTTTGCTGTGGGGCGGCACACTGTCCCCATTGCTGGTGTGCTGGTCTGGGGGGGCCATTGTATACAACAGTCAGTCACCCCTAGTAGTGGTAGAAGGGACAATGATAACCCATCGTTATGTTCAGGACATCCTGCAGCCACATGTGTTGCAAGTTTTATTTGATTCTGACAACTGCTTCCAGGTGCTTGATTTCTTTTGACAGCAAAAGAAAAAAAGGAACAATTTATTTACCTGTTGGAAAACATCTGCTCCTTCATCATAGTCCACAATGGTGAAGAAAAGTTTGTTGGAAAATGCCGAAGAATATCGCCAAGAATTTGCAAGTACTTGATATTCTTCATTAGCTTGCCTGCCAAAGAAAATATTGTATTCAGTATGACAAAACATATACAGTATAGTCCTGACACTAATATTGACCATGCAGTTTATAGTTACGTTTCAAACCAACTAAGAACCTTTTTTTTAAAGAAGTATATTTATTAATGTAGCAATATTCAAGATTATGTGGAAGATTACTTAGGCGGCCTGCAGATGGCCGGGTCGGATCACACTGCGAGAATTCTCACAGCGGGACCCAACCCGAGCTCCTGCAAAGACCAGCGCGGTGCTCACCTCTCCCGCAGCTCCGACTCTGTGCAGAGTGGAGCCAGGGCGCCAGGAGACACATTTCTGTGCGGGCCTCTGCGAGACCCGCACAGAAATAGAGCATGCCACGATTTGTTTTTCGCGTTTATTTTCACACACACAAATCGCGGCCGTCTGCATAGGATTGCGTTTTGCAATGCAATCCTATGCAGGTGTCCAGGGGCAGAAATTCTGCGGGAAAGGCCGCCTGCACACGGGCAAATTTTTGCTGCAGAATTCGCGGCGGGTGCCCACACCACAGGTCCACAGGAAATTCTGTCTATAGCATGAATGGAGAAACACCTTTTCCTGCACACTTGTGGAAAGCAATTACTGCTTCCACGAGCGGAGGAAAAATCACAGCATGCTCCATTTTTGTTCAGGCTCTGCATGGACAGCTTCCATTGAAGTCAATAGAAGCCGTTCAACCCGTGGCCCATCTGCACTTAACATTGTGGACAGGTCGCGGATTCAGCGCCATCATCTAGTGACAATCTTTACTGCACATGTCTAACAGCGAGCCGCTGAGTCCATCCACAGTGCAGATGAAGAAGACAAGAAAGAGGTAAACGCGGATGTCGCTGCTGCCAGAGACAGATTTCGCTGTGAGATTCTGCATGCGAAATCCGACTCTGCCATGTGAAGGAGGCCTAAGTGGTCTCGAAAGCCTGCACTGTTAATATCATCATTTTATTTGTTAGACATTAAAAGGTATCATATCTATTTCTCTTACCGAGACCAATAGCATTCTGTTGTACTGGTCAAGGGCCCTTTTAGACGGAACGATTTATCGTTCAAACGAGCTAACGATGTCAGAGTTCGCTCGTGCAGCCTGTTTATACAGTCAGATAAATTGTTCGCTTGCTAAATTGTTCAGTCGTTCACATTCACTGTATAAGTGAATGAGAACGACTGAACTATCGGTATTTAAATGTAAGTATTAGCGAATGAGCAAATGGCGATTTGCATGCTTGCATGAAATGAACGAAAAGCGAACTAATTCTCATTCATTGTTCGATCCTTGGCTGTGTTTACACTGAGCGATTATTGTTCAAATTTAAATGATCCAGTGATTTTTTTAAAGAATAATTGTTACGTGTAAATGCACCTTAAGGCCTTAGTCAGACGGGCGTTTTTTCGCGCGATTTGCGCATCGCATGTCGCATGCGCAAATCGCGTTACCGGCGGCGAAAAATCGCGGGAAAAATCTGCACCTAGCCGCGTTAATCGTCGCAGCAAAACGCCCGTCTGACCGGAGAAAAATCGCCGTGCGCATCAAAATGCGCATGAAACTTAGACTGACCAGCGAAAAGAATGATTTTGGTGCGCACATAAAACGCAGAACGCAGATAGGCGCGATCTGCGAATTGTCGTGTCCTATATAATTTTTCGCATATCCGCATAAAAAGCGGACATGTGACCGATACCATAGCGAACCATTGGTTCTATATATGTGCAAATCGCATGCGCATGCGCAAATCGCGCGAAAAAACGCCCGTCTGACTAAGGCCTTAGGCCTCTGTCACACGGGCGCATCGGCACCCGTACACCGGCGCCGATGCGCCCGTGTGACTGCAGGAAGGAGACGGATGTACCTGCAGACGGCCGTCTCTCTGCAGCGCCGGAGGAAAGAACACATGACCGGCAATGAAGCCGGTCACATGTTCTTTCCTCCGGCACTGCAGAAAGACGGCCGTCTTTAGGTACGGCCGTCTGCTGGTGTCAGTCACACGGGCGCATCGGCGTCGGTATACGGGCGCCGATGCGCCCGTGTGACTGAGGCCTAACACAGTAACAAAATATTTTCTTTTGTTCTACTGGCCAAAAGAGTACCAAACTTTTTTCTTTTTACCCAAAAAATTATTCATACATTTCCAGATCATATAACGTGTTTCCCAGAAAATAAGACCTACCCCAATAATAAGCGCTACCCTGTTTTTTTGCGGGGTGGGTGGGAGTCTTATACTCACCTAGCTGCCGGCGCTCGATCATTCACAGCCATTCAGTGAATTACATCACTGAATGGCTGTGATTGGTTCATCGAGCGCTGGCTCTGATTGGCTGGCACTCAATCCAATCACAGTGCTCCCTTGCTGGAAGCAGGATATTCAAAGCCATGTTACCAAGAAGAGAATCCTCTTTCAGCACTGACAATTACACTGCAGCCTGCCGCAGCATCGGGGAGACCAGCGCGAGCGACCAAGATGCGGCTACGTGAGTATAAGACATCCCCAGAAAATAAGACACTATGCCTCTTTTGGGGTAAAAATTAATACAAGACAGTGTCTTATTTTTAGGGAAACACGGTATTACAGGAAAGGCTCTTTTCCATCCAAATAAAAAGACTGAAAGGGACGTTAACCATGTGAAATGGAAACCAAAAAGTTCTGTCTTACACATTAAACATTATAGTTCCATTCCAGTTCTGACCCTATGCAGTTTACTGCATAGAAGACAGAAACGGAACATGGAGCCAGCACCGGAGGGAAAAATGTAAAATGTGAAAGAAGCCTAAAGAAGCACCATCCGAATACATCCTTCATGACTTACCTACTTTAATTTTAAAAATGTTGGATATACAGATGATAAACATTTTGTCTTGATTGTGATATCAAGGCGCAGAAAAACCCGTCTGTACATCGGTGATGTATTCTGCACATGCAGCCATTCGGATTATCTAATTGGCTACAGGCTGTTTAATCCCCAGCTATTTTAGAACACAGGCTAGTAGAAACACAGGTAGAACCTTTGTGAAGTACCATATAGTTCTTTAGATCTAGGGGAAAAGTTTCCGATTTCCTTTTGCTCTATATAAGGCAGACACAACACAACTTTGTTATCCTTTAGAGACTAATATACAGTAATCATATCTTTATTTAATGAATAAAAAGAAAAATAAATTATAATGATACTGCATTTTATTCATGAAGGAAAATTTAATTTGACGGATAGTAACTAGGAATGCGGTTAAACCCCTTAGGGCTAAATCCAAATTTTGAACATTCTCAAAGCTAGGTTATATATGACAACCGACAGCAATGGGCCTATTGGGAGAGATAATGGGCCCATTTTTCAAGGTAGAAAGAGATTATGAAATAAAAAAGTAAAGAGCTCTAAAAGTGAACTGAAATTAAGCTGTTTGTTCAAGGCAGCTTCCTAAAAGGATTTTCTGTGCTGAACATTTTTATGTCAAAGCCTGGCAAGGTCAGTATAAATATGCCATCGTAGCTGAAAATTCATTAAAACAGAAACTTATGTTTGTATAGACTGTATAATATATTTAATATTTATTCTAGACATATTTTAGATTGCTTATTAAAAGCAACATAAAGCTTTTGCTTTGTTATCCTCCAGAAATGTAAATGGACATGTTCCTCACTTGTTGATACTATGATATGGTTTTCCAACCTTCACATCTTCTCTTCTTCAATGAGTGTCAGAATGTGTAGAGGGACACCCTATTGAATAGGATATTGTTAAAATCCAGTTGTCATTGTATTCATAAATTTCCAGGTGATATAATAGAGGAATAGCAGAATGGAGAGTTCCGAGAACAGATGCTCCACAATTATTACTTTGTGAGGGATACAAGTGTATATTAAAAAAAAGACACGTTATGAGAGTTGGCATGTCCATTTAATCTCAAAATGGATGAGAACAAGAAATGATGAAAAACCCTTGGGAGCCGCAATGTGAGTCTCATAAGAATAAATAGAAAAAGTGACTTCTCAACTGCTGTAGGATTTGGCTAGTCAAAGCATAGATCACGTGGAACAAAACAGACTGGAACAGAGCAGATGTTTCATGAATAAAACGGCAAATAAAAATTGTAATTAAAAAGGGTTGTTTCTGCATCTGTCCTGTTAGACCATGCAGAGATATTGTCAGCATGTTCATCATACCAGCTTCTATGTCCTTGCAGATGTTCTTATTTATCTAAGGCTGGAATAACATTTATGGTTTTTGAGTCAAATACATAGATAAAAAGAGAGATACGTCAGTCTTTGCTTCTACTTTTCCCTTATTTTTGGAACCAATTGTTGGTTGCCATCAATCAACCAAGAACATTCTTTTGGTCTTTGCCTTGCATCCATTCTGACCAACTAAAATTAGATTGTCATTCTATGCTCTGTATCCTACTTTGTAACTAGATTGAGCACTGACTTGAACACTAGCAAATGGTTACTGAATTACACAATGTTAGGCCTTCATTCGGCAGTACTTTAATAAGTATTTCGCATCAGTATTTGTAAGCCAAACCCAGGAGTGGGTCAAAGGCACAGAACAGGTGAAAATCTTTCCACTCCTCGTTTAAGCTGATGAAAAATCCTGACCAAAATACTCCCATGAGAATGTAGCCTTGGGGTGGTTTCACATACACAGCATTTTTTGGAAAAATGGCAGTTTTTATGTATTTTATTTTAGCCTGAGGGCTCCTTGACACTGAATGCTTGATTGAGCAAAACTGCTCAATCAAAAATGCTGCAAGCATCTGAGCAACGAATGAGTAGGCAAGAAAATCAAGTGACGATCTCCGGTCACTCCACCTCCATTCACTGAACGATTACTGCTCCTATCTGAAAGCACAAGATTCATAATCTCTGGGACAATTGCCGGGTGCCGTCTAAAAAGACTCTACGCCAGAAGTGGATTTATTTAACCATATTAAACCTTGCCTATGTGAATGTTAAAAATGCAATATACTGCATAACTACAGTATTGCAGTACGTGGTAGAAGCGATCAAACGATCGTAAGCTCATATCCTCTTAGGAGGCTAAAAAAATAAATCTAAAATTTAAGACAATTAAATTTTTTTTTAAATAAGTAAAATCAAAACATTAAAAATTAAACCCCCTATTTCCATATTTGCCACATAATAATCTAAACAATAATAAAAATAAACAATTGGTATCACAACATTCCAAAAAGCCTGTGTATTGCATTATTTATCTCACGGGTTTCCAATGTATCTAATAATAGTAGCAATAAAAACTATTGCTTACCCTGAAAAAAGCAAGCCCTTACAAATCCCCATCAACGGGAAAATACAAAATTTATGGGGCTCTGAATATGACAAAAAGCTTTTTTTTTCACTATAAAAGGGGTTTTACATTTTTAGTAGTAAAACAGCAGAAATCTATAAACATTGTATTGTTATAGTGGTATTGACCCATAGAATGAAGTTAACATGTCATTTTTAATGCAACATGAACACCACAAAAGCAAAACCATTGAAAAATGGTGCACTTGCATTTTTCCATTGTACCCCATTTAAAAATGTGTCAAACATTTTTGAATCCATTATGCGGTGCACTAAATAGTACCATTAAAAAATACAGCTCATCCAGCAAAAAACAAGCTCTCAGATGGCAAAGTCAGTGTAAAAATAAAAGTTACAGCTCTTAAAATACGAGGATGAAAAAAAAACAAAAAACTGAAAAATGGCTGGTAGTTAAGGGCAAGATAAAATCATTTTATTATATAACCTTTAGCCATGTCTTCAGCTTCAGAAATGTTTAATATATGTATTATAATGTTCAATATTTGATTTCATTCAATACTTTAGTCTTGACGGGTTGTGAAATTTTAATATTAAAATTATTTTTAGTAAGAGTAGACTTTGATCATTCTTTCCTTCAAGCCAATCGAGTGTTTTTTTATTGGTAAACCCCTTAACAGAGCAGAGGAGAAGCTTAGGCAAGATGGTTGTGCCCATAATCATGTACGGAAAGTAGAATAAACCCCGCAATCATGTACAGAAACTAGACTTAAAAAAAACTATTTTCAGAAAATAAAAAAACACAAAAAAGAATGTTTTAGTATGTGGTTTTAATTGGTGAAAAGAATACAGAGGACACATTCCATTAAAGCCTTGCGTGATTCAATGTTATACAATATAACAATTAAGAGTCCAAGGGATGAATACGTTTTATAGGCACTGCATGTAACGTTCTCCTCTTAATATGTGTACATTCGACACTCATTAATGAATCTTTATCTGCCTTCTGTGTTTGCTGAAAACGTAAAAGTCTTTGTACCAATGGAAATTGTTATCAGTAAGAAGATATAATGAGGAAAGTATATTCAATCTTCACTGGGCAAATAACATTCAGTCAATTCAGTGTAGAATTCAACAATTATATTTTACTAGTTTTTACTGTTCTTTGAAGCAAAGTGCTTCACTTCCTGTGCCTCGGGACCACCATTAAGTCAATTTACCTTGAAATCGAAAAGGTAACATTATTTAGATAAAGCACTTGGCTATGGTTTTCTATATTCCGTACAGAAATATAGCATTTTACAAATCAATACAAACATTTAGGCAGGAGGTTGAAGCTATTGGTCATATTCCATCTTAATTCACAAATGTGTCACTTTTTATTGGATGGCATAAAAAGCTTATGATTTAGCTTATTATCTGCCTGGCAGTGTTGTATGCATACACTGAAGTATTTCATGGATCAAGGTTTTTCTCATTTATATTTTAGCGAAAACGATGAATCTCATTAAGTGTTTCTTACAGTGCATTGACTTAACGTCTCCCTGATTGTGTCCCCTTAAAGTCTCACACTGTCAGAACTAGGGCCACTGAAAATAAACTCTCTCTACAATGCCTTTCTTTCAGATTGAAATGATAGCAAACAAGACGGACATTCGACAGCTTCAAAATGTGCATTAACTGTTCTTTTTCAATATCTGATTTATCTATCTAAAGGTCTATGCAGAAATTATATCAATCATTTCGGCTGGCCGTCTACTACTGGTAATCATTGAAGTCTCATAATCAACATCCTGTTAGCAAATCACTACAACAATGCAAAACCAGCCTGCTAAATCATCTGGGAGCTGTGATTATTATCAGCAATTCGAGTTCTATGACAACCTTACTCCCAAGGCTGTCAGTCAAATACGGCTGAAACTGTGTTCCATATTGTGAATATTTTCACATAAGTGAGTCCACATAAGGAACGTTTTTGTTTAAGTATATGAAGACTGAAAAAATACTTAAATTAAAACTTATAATAAAAAGCAAACCAAGTCAATACCTAAGAGCTACGAAAGATGGTAAAGCCACCACAACTTCAAAGCACCCCTTGTTTTGGATTAAAAAATGCACAATTTAGCAAGCAACAATCTTGCGCCTTTTGGTCTGATGTCAGGATGGTACGTCAACACTAGACGCCTTTGACTGAATCCATAATGATCAAGTACAGCACTTTTGTGATCTACTTGATCATTAGGAACACAAACCCCACCAGGAAGTACTGTACCTCCTCTCCGTACCTCTGGTCCATCTGCCGCTGATTATCAGAGACTCTTAACCCCCAGCGTCTGTGCTGCATATAGAACATAATACTTTAAGTTTAAATGAGACTTGTGTCCATCCAGTTCAGCCTATTACCCAGTGTTGATCCAGAGAAAGGCAAAAACCCCAATGATGTAAAGTTAATTTTCCTCATTTTAGGGAAAATAATTCCCTCCTGACTCCAAGTCTGGCAATCAGAATAACTCCCTTGATCAACAACCCTTCTGAAGTAATCAGTGACTATAACATATGATATTGTTACACTCATTGCTACATCCTTGGGTAGAGTTCCATAGTCTCACTGCTCTTACTGTAGAAAACCCCCTTCTTTGTTGGTGGAGAAACCTTCTTTCCGCTAGACATAGAGGTTGCCAACTTTTTGCAGTCACATTGCTAGGCATAATTAGGTTTTAGTTTCCTTTTTCTGTCAGGAGAAATATGCAAAATTAGCAATTTTCGCCATGTTTATTTTATTTATTATTTCACGGTGTGCACCATTTAGGTTAAATAATGTATTAACCTTTTGACTTAGATCATTACGACCATGGTGACACCAAATTTGTGGTGATTTGCGTGTTGTTGTTTTTTTACATATTAAAGGTAGGAAAGGTGGGGCGTTGACTTTATTTTTAATATAAGTTCTCAATTTTTGATTATTTGTATAATACTGCAATATTTCTATACTGGTGTATTATATTGCCTGTGAGGCTCAGCCAGAGGCCACCGTATAATGCAGACTATTGGGACCCCTTCAAGTCTATGGGTGCTATAGAAACCCATTAGGACTCCACTACTGCATCACAGTAGTTCAAAGGCAGACAGAGGGAGACCCTGGAAGACGGGGATGAGTCTAAGAGCCTGACTCATTTCTCAGTTAGTGCACATTGTTTCTATGGGAGTACACGCACATTGACTGAACAAAAAAGTCACACTCCTAGAAAGAGTGTCAACTTCCAGGGGTGGCAGCATAGGGACAGGGGGCCCAGTAAGCATAAGAAGTACACCCCCAAGCTGTATATCCTCTTTCCTATAAGCACTATAACTTAATTTATGGTGCTTATAGAATATGACAGGTTCCCTTTAACATTTTTGGCAGTCGCTTTTGCATTTCAGCAGTTGCTAGTAACCCCGTGAGATCAATAATCAAAGGGGATGTGGAGGCATGCAGAGAAAACATAATCTGCATCCTCTCTGCATGTCTCTGTATAAAGATAGTCAGCTCTTCCCATTAGATCATTGTTATCAGTGATCTGTATATGAAGACTGAAGGAAACATACAGATGATGTATTACTTCCTAAGCTGTGCCCCATAGAAAATAAAGAAAATAAATGAATATATGGGAAAGAATAGACAATACT
Source organism: Eleutherodactylus coqui (assembly GCF_035609145.1). Taxonomy (NCBI): domain Eukaryota; kingdom Metazoa; phylum Chordata; class Amphibia; order Anura; family Eleutherodactylidae; genus Eleutherodactylus; species Eleutherodactylus coqui. The sequence continues at coordinate 93,185,169 of NC_089843.1, read as the reverse complement.
AAACAAATTAATAAATAAATGTAGGAAACTGTAAATATAAACCGTCAGCTATATACAAAGACTAGTAATTATTAGAAAATTATAGTACCAGTGTTTCTGGTGGCCACTTACTAATATATTATAGTGAAAGGGATTGGAGTTGTAAGCACATGGCTGCTGTTTTAGGACCTGTGATGATATCAACATCATGTGATATGGGGTGGAGCTCAGAGCCCTGTTGACTGATCACATGTAACTCACACAGACATTCATGGACAGGTGGTTGTTAGTATTTTAACAGAATAAAAATAATAGTAAAAAAAATAAAGAATAAAGCTCTGAAAAATCCAAACCTCTATAAACTAACATACACGTGTGCTCGGTCATTAACACTGTAAATTCCTGGGGCACAGAAGATATGCTGGTCCAAACATAAAGCGGTGCTTAAAAGTTTAAGAACGCTTACGAATTTTCCAAATTTCTGCTTAGATTGGACCTAAAACTACATCAGAATTTCACACCTTTAGATAAAGTGAACAAATCCGAAAAAGAAAAAAGTTTAGACTCCGTAATTTAATTATTGAGGAAAATGATCTGATCACATGGAAATAGTAAGTGAACCTATGCTTTCAGTATGTGGCGTGACCCTCTTGTTCATCAATAACTGTATCTAAATGTTTCTGGTAATTGCTGATTAGTCCTGCACATCACATTGGAGGAATTTTAGTTCATTCCTTCGTACAAAACAGCTTGAATCCAATTATGTTATGTTACCGGGTTTCCTCTCATGAAATGCTCATTTCAGGTCCTTTCACAACATTTCTATAGGATTACAGTGGTTTTCCAGTCAGCGCTGGATGCCAGTGCCAGGTTAACTAGATTCGGAGCGGAAACTATAGCTCCAACCCCTATATAGCAGCTGGCACTCGTCATTGCAGACGCAGCTCTCATTGTAAGCAATCGGAACTGCGCCTCCAACCACAAGTGCAGCTTCCATTGATTTCGATGAAAGCTACACCTGCAATTAGGAGCGCCGGCCACTACACAAGGTTTGGAGCAGTGGCTCTTGCTCCGACCTTGATGTATCCCGGCACTAACAGCCAGTGCTGCCTGGAAAACACCTCTAAAGTGAGGACTTTGACTTGGCCATTATAAAACTTTATTCTTTTTTAACCGTTCATTTGTAGAACGAATTGTGTACTTTGGGTCGTTGTCTTGCTGCATCACCTACAATCTCTTGAGATTCAGTTCATGAACAGATTTCCTGACATTTTCTTCTACAATTTGCTTGTATAAATCAGAATTCACTATTCCATCCACAATGGCATGCTGTCCTTGCCCAGATGCAGCAAAAGAGGACCAAAGTATGATACTACTACTATATTTCACAGATGGTATAAGGCTTTTATGCTGGAATGCAGTGTTTTTCTTTCTCTAAACATAAGACTTATCTTTTAAGCCAAGAAGCTTTGTTTCGGTCTCCTCTGTCCACAGAACATTGTTTCGATAGCCTTCTCGCTTGCCCGTGTGATCTTTAGCAAAATGTAGATGGGCAGCAATGATCTTTTTGGAGAGCAACGGCTTTCTCCTTTCAAACGTGCCATGCTCACCATTGTTGTTCAGTATTCTACTGATGTTAATCTCATGAACATTAACATTAGCTAATGTGAGAAAGGCCTTAGAGGTTAGCCTGGGTTTCTCTGTAACCTCGCAGACCATTATATGCCTTGCTCTTGGCGTGATCTCTGCTGGTCGACAACTGCTGGGGAGGGTAATTAATGAATTTCCTCCATTTGTACACAACCTGTCTGACTTCTGGATGGGAAGAGTCCAAACTCTTTAGAAATGGTTTAGCAATAGAGTTGAGCGAAGATACTCTGCTGAGCTTGATGCTCGTTCGAGTATTAGGGTACTCAATGGTGCTTGTTACTCTAACGAGCATCAAGCCGTGTTCGACGCCGCCCCAGTTTTGAGCTCCTACCCGCAGTGACGTGCCTGTTTTGGCCCCTCCCCACCCTCCTTTTTGGGGGGGGGGGAGAGAGAGAGAGATGAACCTAGGAAAAGAAAAAAAAAAAGCTCGGCACCCGGCGTCCCACATACAAAAATGCTCGAGTCTCCCATTGTACTCAATGGGGTTCGTTACTCGAGTAGAGCTCTTGAATTTTACGAAAAGCTTGACTGGAATAACGCGGACCCGAGCATTTGGGTGCTCGCTCATCTCTATTTAGCAACCTTTTCCAGCCTGATGACCAATAACTCTTTTTCTGAGGTTCTCAGATATCCCCTTTGTTTGTACCATGATACATTTTCACTCTTCTGAAGATTACACTTTGATAGATCCTTGTTCTTTAAATACACCTAATTGTCATCACATTGATAGAAAACGCCTGACTCTAATTTCACTTTCAAATAATCTGCTAATCCTTAAAGTTCATATATAGAGATGAGCGAGTGTACTCGCTAAGGCAAATTACTCGAGGGAGTATTGCCTTTTGCGAGTACCTGCCCGCTCGTTTCAACAGATTCGGGTGCCGGCGGGGGGCGGCGGGGGAGAGTGGGGAGGAATGGGGGGGGGGATCTCTCTCTCTCCCCCCACTTACCCTCTCTGCTCACTCCCGCAACTCACCGCTCACCCCCGCCGGCACCCGAATCTTGTGAGACGAGCGGGTAGGTACTCGCAAAAGGCAATACTCGCTCGAGTAATTTGCCTTAGCGAGTACGCTCGCTCACCTCTGTTCATATACTTTTACCACTCACAGACGTGATATTGGATCATTTTTCTTAATAAATGACCAAGTCTACTATTTTTGACTTATTTTTTTGCCTTGGTTCTCTTTATTTGTTTTTAGGGCTTCTGTGAAAATCTGATTGAGTTTTAGGTCAAATATAAACAGAAATATAGAAAATTCTGAAGGGCTCACACATTTTCAAACTACTGTATGTCTAAGGTAAAGGGATGGGGAAACACATTGTGCTTGTGTAATCCATAACTTTCTCACACTGTCCCCTTCATTTTTTTTACCATCGGTTTTCTAACTGTAAAGATCTGAATACGGCAGAGAGATTTACTCACAAACCAGAATGTTAATGACATTTTTGCAGTAGCTCAACAATGAATAACATTGTTACATGAAGTTAAGAGTGTACAGCTGTTATTTTTCAGGCAGACATTCTGAATGCCTAACTCTAAAGGCTCATTCATACCACCGCATGAGCCGGATATCACTGCGTAGGGCAGCAATTGTGCACTGCGCATTCTGTCATGCGCAGTGTTACTAGTTTCTATTTTAAATTCCCCGCTCTGTCTCTTAGCGGCGTAGAGTATTAAAAACTGCACATACGCAAATGTATTGCGTATGTACATCATTTAACCCTTTCCAATCCACTGCCTGACATCTAAAGACATTCTGATTGAAGGCTGTACAGCTCCGATGTCGGAAGATGTCTAGCAGGGTAACTTACTGTATACTACTGGCCACTCTGTTGTTGGGGGGCCTATGTGGCATGGCACATACTGCAGTACTGGCTGTAGCCAGCAGATGGCATCATTGTATAATGGCAGAAGAGAAAACCCCCTAGGAAACCCTGAATCCAAAATTGGATTGCAAAGGGTTAATATACAACCCATAGAGAACAATAGGGCTGTACATGCATAATACAGGGTAAAATAAAACATGATGAGTTATTTTTCACGAGCATATTATACGCAATAAAAAAATGCTAGTGTGAGAGGGTCAATGAAAATTAATGTACTTTCATTGACTCCATTCACCGCGTAATACGCAGTGAGATTATGTTCGTGTGAATGAGCCCTAAGGGTCCAAGTTTTCATCATGTTGACACTCAATGTTACTACAGTTTTGACAATGTGTGCACCTTCTGATTTAGTCTTAAACATACATGGTATGTGAAAACTTTTAGCATATTCAAATATTTAGTCTTTTAGGTAAACCTCTCCTCGGTTGATAGATTTTGTTGCAGACTGAAAGTTTTGTGCACATTTTTTTTAGACTGAATTCAGAAGTCATGCATGATGGAAAACTGATGAGTAAGGATGACTGTCTGAAATGGGTAATCTGTTACCTGTTCGATTTGGTGCTCTATATCCTTATCTGTTTTCCTATTATCCATATTCATTGGAGAACTTTTAATACAAATTTAAATAAAGCCTGTACTTCTTAGTACAAGAGCTGGATTTTGTTCCTGTTTAATTCCTGAAAAGCTTAGTTACCTGGACACAGCCAGTGCTATGGCTATGAGAGTTGCACTTGCGACCAGGCCCCTAAGCCAGGGGATCTCACAGACCCCACTATCAAAAGTAACTCTGTATGCATCATACATTATTTGATCTGCTGGCTTCTTCCACCCTCTGTGCTGTTGTCAGTGTGATATCTTCACTTATCTTCTCCTGTCTGTCCTACTCCAGAGTAAAGAAGATAAAGGAAGAGTGAAGATTTCACACTGACAACGGCATGCAGAGGAGGGTATAAACCAGCTGAGTAATTGATTCATGGTGCAAGAAGAGAGAGGCAGAGGAGGACTTTATGTGCAGCTTGTATGCTCTTTCCACTTAATCGGGATCAGAGCCCACTCAGCATTGCAATCCTCTTTCGTCAGCTGTTCCTCTTCACACTGCATGGGCAGCAGATATAAAAATACATCAGGGGCCCAGCTCTCCAGCAGGGCTAACCAAAAGAGCTGTTCTTTATTGAGGGTACAGATCTCCCGCACACGCATGGCACTCAGAAAAGCGTCCGATTTTCATGCGCCGTGCAGAGTTCTGCGGCAGACACCAAGGGAATCAGGGAGTCGGTGAGTAAAAAAAAAATACATCACCTGGCTCCCTGTCACCACACCTAACAGCACTATATGTTAGTTTTTAGTTAGTTTATGGTGCTGAGCAGGAAAGCAGATTCAGTGCCACAGATGTAAAACCACCCATATCTATACACACTTGCATATATTTCTCATTTGTTTGTTTGCTTTCTTTACGAATGGAAAGTTGGTTCTGTTATGTTTTAATTTCTACTGTTGATTTTCCTTATACAAAACACATGCATTGATTGGTTCTGTCACCGTTCTATGTAGTAATGTTGGTTTTGACATTATATCCATGTAGGAAACTTAGTTCTAGTACCATACATATGCAGTAAACCTGGTTCTGATATTGTATCTATGCAGTAAACTTGGTTCTGCATCCATGCATTAAGCTGGTTTCTGGTATCACATTTAGGCCTTAGTCAGACGGGCGTTTTTTCGCCCGATTTGCGAATGCGTCCGGCGATTTTTTAAAACCATTGCTTTGCAATGGTATCGGACACATGAGTGCTTTTTATGCGCTCGTCCGATAAATTATAGAACAGAAATCGCAGATCGCACCTTGAGAACATATAGAAGACAAATCATTCTTCTCTGCCACAGCTGTAACAGCTGTGGCAGAGAAGAACGATGTTTTCCCATTGAATTCAATGGAGCCGGCAATACAGCCGGCTCCATTGAAAGCAATGGGCTGCCAGCGTGCGCGGGATGAATTGTCGGGAAGGGCTTAAATATATAAGCCCTTCCCTGCAATTCATCCAGAAATGTGTTAAAATAAAAAAAACATATATATACTCACCTGCTCCCGCCAGCCGGAGTTCCGCGCGGCCGGCCTGCAGTGGGTGTGAAGGGGGTGTGACTCAGACTTGCCCCTGATTGGCTCAGCCTGAGCCAATCAGAGGCAGGTCTGACTCACACCCATTCATGAATTCATGAATGGGTGTGAGTGAAACCTGCCTCTGATTGGCTCAGCGCTGAGCCAATCAGGGGGCAGGTCTGACTCACACCCCCTTAACACCCACTGCAGGCCGGCCACTCTGAACTCCGGCTGTCGGGAGCAGGTGAGTATGTATATTTTTTTTATTTTAACACATTTCTGGATGAATTGCAGGGAAGGGCTTATATATTTAAGCCCTTCCCGACAATTCATCCCACACTCGCCCGCAGTGCAGTGCTTTCAATGGAGCCGGCTGTATTGCCGGCTCCATTGAAAGCAATGCGCTGGACAGCCCTGGCCCGTTTCTAATGAAACGCGGCTAGGAGCAGATTTTCGGGCGCTTTTCGGGCACCGGTCACGCGATTTGCGGATGCGCATCTGTCATGCGATCCGCAAATCGCGCGAAAAAACGCCCGTCTGACTAAGGCCTCATCTAGTAAGCCTCAAAATACTGCAGTTTAATGCAAATTCACAAAAAAAAAAATAAAAACGCACCAGACGTACATAGTTTTGCAGTAATTACAGAAAAATGTCAATTGTCGGTATTGTCTGAATAAACCCTTAAAGTCTTCGAGATAAAACGTCTGTCTAAAAACAGATCCCTTGCTTGAAAAAAATAACAAAGAGCTCATACTTGCCTTTCCCTGCAAGTCCCCCCAAAGGTGGCTCTGGATCTCCCCTGTGATATATTGTTTACAGCCTGCAGTCAGCCTGTACTGCCCCGTAGGGCTGCTGCAGCCAACGAGAGTGCTCAGCAATCAATGGATTGCCCACCTTTGATGGAACATTGCTCAGCTTCTTAATTGTTTTGTTCAGCTACTGCAAAGAGAGGGGTTACTTATTATGAGTCATGGGGGCACAACAGGGACATTAAGGGGGAAATTATTACTTTGCGAGAAACAGAAAAGGAGGCACTATTAAAGAATGGGAATATGAAAGAGGAACTCAGGGGGCATTATTACTTTGGGGGTAAATCACAAAAATGGCACCATCATGAGCCTTTAACTATGTCTCTGGGCATGGCTCCAGGTAAGCTGACTATTTCCATTTGAACAATATAACAGCAAGATGCTTTAGTCCCCATCCACCTTAGAAATCATAAACTTTGAGCAGAATATGTTTGCGAACTCAACCATCAATATGTGAAAGCAGCAAAAACTAAATTCTGCCTGCTGCTTTACGAGGTACTATTATATGGCATGGGGAAGCTATATTATTAGGACTACTAATATCTTACAATACCTACCCTGGCACAGCATCAGCTAAAGTCCTGACTTTTTAGCTGTGTGTTTGCATATAATTATGAATATCATGCAATGTATAATAGATTTAAAATATAATATAATCCACTGTTTTTCCATATAAAGTGCTGTGAAAAAGTAATTTTCCAAATGCCATCTATTATTATACCTGTCACCCCAAGTGGTCTTTGATGTTAAAAATGAAATGTAACAAGGAAAACTGAGTAATTGCATATGTGTTGTTATAATAGGGATTCATTGATTTAAAGAATGAATTTACCAAGGACCAGATATTACCCATGTGATACATAAGGGCCCCCTTAAACTCAACACCTCTGTCTATTACCTGTAGCAGCACTAACAAAAACCAAACAATTATCATAATTAAATATCAGCATATCACATTCTGGCGTAGCATTTCTAAGGCCTCACATCCACGGGCATAATTGAATAGTGGAATCCATGTGGGTCACCTGCACGGATGATCCGCAGTTCAATATGCCCATAGACTATTATTGGGCATCCCCAGGTATTTAAATACCTGTGGATGTCATTTTTTTCCGGCATGCGGATCGCACACATGGGAAAAAAACGCAGCATGCTCTATTTCTCTGTGGTTCCCGTAAGGACGGCTTCCTTTGAAGCCAATGGAAGCCGTTCGTTCCGCGGGAAAGCAGGAGATTTTAAAAAAGTACGGCGCATGCGCATTCGTCTGAAAGAAGATCCGGCCGAGACCCACACCGCGTCCGGACAGGTGAGTAAGTGTATTTTTTGCCTCATGTCTGCAGGCACGGGTGGAATCCGCTGCGGATTCCACATTTAGAATCCATGTGTGCCTGTAGACATGAGGCCTAAAGGGTGCAAATCAGTACCTATGTATATGTTTTTGGCTCATTGGGACCAACTTACTAGCCTTTTCTTCCTTTGCCAGTATTCAATCATTAGTTGCACCAAAAATGTTGTTGCAAATTTTTGCCAAAATTCTAATGATTGGTGCCAAAAAGGAACAGATGTATGCGTCCTGCCAGAAAACAAGACATAAAAATGTAAAATATGTCAGTTTTAGTACAGGCACAAAAAATAGTTTAAAGTATACCAATCAAGAGGCAGTAGAAAGTAGGAAACTGAATCAAATGTGCACCAAAAATATACTAAAATCTATCTAAACTGAAATACATTCAAGGCCCATTTGCACACAAATATAATCGTTCAAAAGATAGGTTTTGAGCAATTAGTGTCCATTAGCAGTCTATGCAAAACAATGTCCATTAGCAGCTTTTCACTTTCATTTGCATGTAAATGAGCCTCTGGGAGCTGTATGCAGAGAACAGCAGATGGTCTGTTCTCAGCATTCAGCTCTTTTGTTCTGCCACGTGGCTGCAAGCTGACTTCAATGAAATCAGCAGCTCTCATGGAGAATACAGCACCATGGACAGCAAACACAGCATGCAGTCTGTTATCTTCTCTCCGACTGAACAATGGATTTCACGCTCACCTAAAAATCATTGTTCAGCTGAAGAGTGAAAGATGGGAGCATTTACACACGATTATCACTGAAACTACGGCTTTTGAGTGAATTTTGAGCGATAATCCTTGCGTGTAAATGGGCCTTTAGTGTTTTTTCCAACAGCGTTAGACAGCCTTAATAAATCTGTCCTATTTTCTTTCTGCAAAACCTACTTTGCTCTGGCCTATGAGCAGTTATCTGGGACATTCTCCTAGAAGGAAGCAAAAAGAATTGTGTCCTATTTTGTAAACAGTGACTTTAGGTATAGAATAGAAAAACTAGGAAAGCTCCTCAGAGTTTTTTTAAGAAGATTTAGGACTCACCTGGTGTAAACACCTGTACCCAAACCATGGGTATCAAGGTGTCTCACTTGTGGTTCCAATGGTGGTTCTCAAAGGCTTGATGAAGGTCCCCATGTGCACAGAAATGCATTGCCACCATTATTATTTGCTGTTTCAATTCCTGAATAAATAACAAGCTTTAATCCTGGTTGGAGTTGCCTATGTCTCCTATCGACAATCCGATACAACAAGGCTTTTCATTATCATCAGGAGAGGGCTTCTGTGTTTACCATATCCCCCTCCTTCCAAGTAAGGGTCTTTTTTCCTTTGACCATTAGAGATGTTGGTCACACTTTCTGACATACACTCTTCCTATGAGCGAGGGATTTTTTTGAATTTGAATATTCTTTTTGCTTTTGTGACTGTAGGTATAAGATTTATCTAGAAGTACATTACCCATGTACTTTATCCAGATTATTCTGAACTATGGGACATTTTTAAAGTTATATCCTATTGCATTAAGTGCTGCCCAGCCAGGACGTAAATTTACGTCATGTAGAATTAAGAGGTTAATGACTGCCCATATGCCCTTTTACGAAAATCTATAAGGGCTTTACTCTGATGCATTCGCCATTTCACGGCACTACATCAGATGACCGTCACTTGTTCTAATAGCGGTGACCAGAGAAACTCTGATCCCTGCTGTTTAACCCTGTACATGCCACGTTCAATGTGACCACAGCATGTACATAACAGGTTGGCAGAAGGAGGGGGCTTCCTCTGTCACCCAACGGACTCTGGTGAAGTGATCTTGGGGGCCCGATGGGTTTCTATTGCTATTGCATCCGTTGGCTTCAAGATGATCTCCAGGTCTGGCAGTTACGGTGGCCTATGATGCTCATAAAAGGAATGCTCAAAAGTGGTGAAATTTAGGTCCCCTAGTGGAACAAAAATAACAAATTTAAAAAAAAAAGGGGAAAAAAGCCAAAACCCTAGCCTAGTACACACCCAAACAATCACAGCACAAATATGGTACTACCACAATTGTAATGATCTAAGAAAAAGGTTGGTACTTATTTAATCCATGTGGTACAAGCCATGAAAAAAAAATACAAAAAACCTGGGCAAAAATAGCTAACTTTGCCTATCTCTCCTTACTAAAAATGGAATAGAAAGTGATCAAAATGTTGTACAGATTAACAAATCATACCACTAAAAAGTACAATTATTCCCGAAAAAAAACAACAAAAAAAACCCCCTAACACAGTACTGTTAACGCAAAAGAAAAATATTAGGGGTCTTTGAATGGACTGCTGATCATATCCTGTATCGACACTTATATGTTAAGTTTGTAAAGTGTAGCATTACCTCCCAACAGTAACATTAGGCAATGTATTTAAATAGTCATTGTACAATCTAGTAAAATATACAATATTGGTATTGCACTGTGATTGCCTATGCATTTTATGCTAATACATGTACACAGTGACTTATTTATGCTTGCTGTCTAGATAATTGCTTTCTACAGTAATCAATGTACTTGTATTAAATCTGTGTTTTAATCAGAGCTAATAAAGGACATCACAAACTACATCAATGTGTAAATTGGATTACATTTTAATGAATGTCAGATGAGAATTGTTCTCACTATAGGTTACAAGATGATATAGACACATTTATAGTTACTGCATGAGAGAATTCTTAGGGTTTAAGAAAGACCAAAGATGCTCTAATGTATGCCAGATACAACAGTATGCTAACATTTGCACCATGCCAAATTTGGGCAGTGGTAATATTGTAAGAAAATATGTTTGGTTGTTGCTATAATAAAATGTAAGTCAATTGAACCATATTAACACAAAAACATTTATCACATTATCGTTCAACAAGCAGAAAAAATATGAACCTTGTAGTTGCACTTTTTTGCAGCGATCCATGAGGTTTAGTATGGTATTGCAGGATAATAGTGACATAGTTAAAGGAGATGTCCCGCGCCGAAACGGGTTTTTTTTTTTTTAAACCCCCCCCCCGTTCGGCGCGAGACAACCCCGATGCAGGGGTTAAAAAAACCACCCGCACAGCGCTTACCTGAATCCCGGCGGTCCGGTGACTTCAATACTTACCGCTGAAGATGGCCGCCGGGATCCTCCGTCTTCGTGGACCGCAGCTCTTCTGTGCGGTCCACTGCCGATTCCAGCCTCCTGATTGGCTGGAATCGGCACGTGACGGGGCGGAGCTACACGGAGCCGCTCTCTGGCACGAGCGGCTCCATAGAAGACTGCTGAAGACCCGGACTGCGCAAGCGCGGCTAATTTGGCCATCGGAGGCCAAAAATTAGTCGGCTCCATGGGAACGAGGACGCTAGCAACGGAGCAGGTAAGTAAAAAACTTTTTATAACTTCTGTATGGCTCATAATTAATGCACAATGTACATTACAAAGTGCATTATTATGGCCATACAGAAGTGTATAGACCCACTTGCTGCCTCGGGACAACCCCTTTAATAAGATCGAAATACTACACCGATCTATCAAGTCCAACCTAATCTTAACATTGTCATTACTTAAAGTGATTTTAGAAAACTAGTATCCTTATCGAATATAAATATGTATTTTATATCACATTTATCACTGGCTATAAAAATTCTGCATGTTAAAACTTTTTGTAGGCAAGGCCCTATGTATAATATATAATTAAACCACGCTCAAACAGAGCTTTTTTTACCAGCGCAGAATCTGTGCTGGTAAAAAAGATAGGACAGCGAGTGCTGACTCACCTATTAGCTCCGTGCTGAGGAGCTGTCCATGGTGCTGACCACAGAGACAGCACTCTGCTTGCAGAACGAACATGTGAACGGGCTGCTCGGTGGAGCACGGAGCAACTTGTTCACCGGAGAATTCCTGCATGTCGGCAGCGTGGTTTACACGTTGCTGTAGCAGCGTGTAAGCCACGCTCGTCTGAATGCACCCTAACAGTCATATTAAAATAGAAAAAACTCTTCTGAAAATATCGCTTAGTTCTAGATTTTGAATTCGTGTCTCATGTAAATATACTTGGTGCTGAACTTAGCTGTTTTAAGTGTACTTTAAACCCCTTAGTAACATAACTCATTTTAGCCTTAAAAAATAGTAAATCGTCTCCCCTTTTGTGTTCCAGAGGACATAACAATTTTTAATCTTTCGTTAATGTAGCTACATGACACCTTGTATTTTGCAGGACAAATTTCAGGTACATATAATGAATTGAATAACCTTCATTAATTTTTTGCTGGAGGAAGCAATGGATAAAAAGGAACTTCACCCTTGTTTTTCGGGATTTATTTTTATGGCATTCACCATGTGATATAAAAATTGGTGTAAGGCCTCTTTCACACGGGCTACAAAATCTTTTTCCGCACTGATTGTTCCATGAAGACCACTTCTGGATAGACTTCTCTAAACAGAAGATGGGTGTTCCTGGGTGCCTTTGATTTCTGCCAGTTCTGAGCTGATGGCACTGCTGGACATCTTCCGATTTAAAACAGAAGCAAGAGGTGTCTTTCATATGCCAACCACTGTGACACTGGTGCTCAATGTTACCAATTTAGTTGTGCTTCTTCAAAAGAGCTTGAACATCTAGAAAGCCTGGGGGAGGCCTTGCTGATGCAGTGTAACCACACTATGTTTGATAGCTGTGCTCTGTCTTGCCATGGTGAATGACCGATGACATTAAATAGTTTTCCACAACCTCATCTTTATAGCAGAGTTTTGCTGTTCTTCACCTAGTTTTACACCTTCTACCCAGCTGTTTCTGTTTCAGTTAATGACTGCATTTCAACCTAAATATAAAAATGGTGATCATTATCACCCACTTGGTATAATTGGTTAATCCCACACTGAATGTAATCCTAAAAAATCCCTGACTTTTCCCAAGTGTACCTAGAAGAACTGATGCTGTTTTGAAGGCAAAGGGCGGCCACAACAAATATTAATTGGATTTCGAGTTTTTTTGTTCATTAACTTTGTGTTTTGTTAGGGTACATGCACAAGGATGATATTTCTGTTAGATTTTTGGACTGAAAAATCGGCCTGAAAATCGGTTAGAAATAGCACCCATTCATTTGAATGAGTCTATGCACATGGGCTTGATATTAATCGGACAGAAAGTCAGGGCAATTTGAAAACATTTGGCAGCTTTTCCAATCTTTGATCAAATTAGCACACTGATGGGATGTTCGTGTGATTTCCAATGAAGCTGTGCCCGAGAATATCAGGCGCAACTTTAAATTAATTGACTTCTATTTTTGAAAGCATTCTTTCTTTGAAGCATTTTTTCCACACCTGCAGAGTATTGTACTTTACAGAAATTGGAAGCTTCCAGAAGGAGTATAGTAGTCTATACATTCAGTAGTGTTCTAAAAGCAGGTACTATCTGATGCAGTTAAAATAATTTATGCTGGATCATTTTAAATATGCACTGCCTTTATGTGGAAGGATAATTACAAGACAGGAAATAAAAGGAGAAAGGAAAAGAGGAAAAATCCTCAGTCATTTACACTAATTATCTATGACTATTTCTATGAGGGTTTTCAAAGTCAATTGCTGGATAATTTATAAAACAGAATCATTAAATACATTACCTATATTAAAAGGAACTTAAAATAGTCACAAAGTGTAGGCAAGTATCCGAGAGTGAAAAAACCTCTCTCCAAAAACAACCTGTTCAGCCCACTAGAATAGGCTGGCAGATGTGTTTCAGGTGTGTTAGGATTCTGTTTAATTAACACCAGAATTCTGGCGGACAGTGAACTACATCAAATGTAGTTTCCTCTGGAGAGGTTAATATCAGTAGGTTTCAATCTATGTTTTTGCTCTTTATTTCAATTGATGCAATCCACACCTGGATGTCGCTATATTTTAAAATGCTTCAACTTTTTATTATTTAATTTCAAATACCTTATTTTTTCACAATAGTTTTCCATCTTTTGTGTTACCGGACAACATTACCTCGCTAGCTCTAAATGTGCTAAAATAAAAAGATATGTACTTGCTCTTCCTCAGCCAACCATGATCCAGCGCTGCAGCCCGCTTTCCAATGTTTGTTGTTATTTCATATGAGGCTACCTGACCACTGCTGCCAAATCAGAGGCTGCAGCATTGTACTCCAGTCGGTAGCTCTACTTGTTCAGCTATCCAACCTTCTGGACAGATCCCTCGCTGGACCTTAGCCTGGTTCCTGAATCCCTGATCCAGCTCCCTGTCTTGGCTCCGCCCTGCTCTTGGTTAAGCAAACTATAAAAGCCTGTCCCTCACTCCTTACATGATTATTGTGCTCCACAAGCCTTGATCAAGCTCCATTTCTGCCTGCTCCTCTGCTATCAAACTGAGACATCCTGATGCCAACTTCTGGCTCCCTTTCTGACTACGCTACCTGCCACCTCCATTTGTACCACGACACGAGACCTCCTGATATCAACCTCTGTCTTTCTTTCTGACAATGCTTTCTGTTTGTACCATGACATGAAACCTCCTGATAGTGACCTCTGGCTTCCTTTTTGACAACACTACGCGCCTCCTCCGTTTGTACCAAGACACGAGTCCTCCTGATACCACCCTTTAGCTTTCTTTCTGACCATGCTACCCACCTCCTTCATTGTACTGTAAACTGAGATCTCCCATTGGTTGCTCCTGGCTCTTCCCTAACTACTCTCCAGGCCTGCGGCTACCACACCTAAGGCTTCAACCCAGTGCCTAATACTGCTACAGCTCGTATCCTAGACGCCAGGATGCCAGGAGTTCAGAACGATGACGTTGAAGCCTCTGATTGGCTGCAGAGCAACTTCCGATGACTTCATTAGCAACAACAAACACCGGGACCATTGTAGGGCTACAGTGCAGCAGAAGAGGGATAAGTACTGCTTATTCTGTTTATGTAACACAATTGAAGCTATAGGGGCAACATTGTCTGGTAACCGGACAACCCCTATAAAACATTCCAACAAAGGAGCTATAAGGGTAAGAGCATCAAATGCTATATATCTGGAGTTACACTTTCAACAATATGTAATTTTCTGAAGAAAAATTCCCCAAAACTCATATTATTGTTTGTATTTAGTCCATTTAATTACTTAATTTTAAACTAAGGCAATCATAAAACGTCTGGATAACATTACAATTTTCTAAAAGAGTAATTCCCATATTGTGGATTTTCTTTATATTAAAAAACAATAAAATCACATAAGGGGAGGAGCTCAGTGAAATAAAGGCCTTCTTACATAGGCCCATGATCAGCCACAAACATTAACCAGTGTGTTTATTTTCCAAATCATTGGTGTAAATATATACACAATCACCCAACAAAAGGAGCAAACACCATTGTCGTCAGCAGTACTTCTCCCCATGAAGACCGGGGATCCAGTGCACGCAATAATACTGTACTGGGGACAAACAGTCGTATTAGCGAACGTTCATTTTCAATACAGACTGCATCAGCTTGGGTAAAGCGCATTTAAACAAACACCAATATCATTGATCCGTCAAATGATATAGCTTATATAGGCCCGTGTAATGGGCCCTTTAGAATACTTCCCCAAAAGAAAAAATAAAGGGAGTGGGGTAGGGGAAATGAAACACTATTATATGTAGATGAGCCCTTAGAATCTTATGTTTGTGTTATATGCCTGACCACATTCCATTCTGATTTCAAATTGTATCTTTAAAAATAAGTTTTTTGTGTATGAGTGTCCAGTACACTCTTTTTGTGCAAAAGAACATGACTGAATGTGAACAACCTGTAGAGGGCAGTAATGTAACATCCTTATCATTAGCTGGTGTCTAAAAACAAAATGTTACCAGTAAAGCCTCCACCTTACTGTATAAGCTTGCATTGTTAAATGACTGTAAACCTGCATTCATTAACATATGAACAATGTGTGATTATTCTATTGTTCCAATGTCAATTTCCTGACTGAATCTTCAGCCTTCCTGGGATTGTAGTGCAAGAAATAGTTTTATATGTTTGGCAATGTACTATTATTTAGCAATTGCTTTAGTTTTGTCAAAATAACATCACATGCAAGAAAATTCTTAGTGTTTCAGATTACATCGAATGCACAGATGAGTGATCAATAATAATAACCACTTCCAAATTAGATGATATACGTATATCACAGGAGCAGCTCTTTCATTCACGTGGGGGAAACAAGCATGCCTTTAGGCACCAAGTATGCAAAGGGACAACCAATACTTAAGGGGGTTTCTTATTAAGACAACCCCTCTTTAAACTGAAGCCCTACCCGGCTTCTTTTATTCATGGCGATCAACCAATATTTCCATGGGTGGTCGTGTCTGAACAGACATTTGCGTCTGCAGCAGAATTACATGGTGGTCATTCAACTAAATTACCAACTATTTAACGTAGATTTGCGGTGCTATGGTCATAAAGGGGAGGAGGGTTCCCAGACCAATACCCTTAAAGAACACATCAAAATGAGGAATCCTCCCTTTTAGACTGCATTTACATGGGAGCTGCTGGTCAATGAAAATCTGACTGATTTTCCAGCAAGATTGATCTATATCCGATGCGCTTTTGCGTAAAAAATACGTTCTCAAAATACTGATGTAAAATACATTCATCTGAATAAGCCCTAAGGGTGGACTCTCTGTGAGATGCCTGTATTTGCACGCACAAAATCTAAGCGCAATACACAGAGAATAGAACAAGATTTATTTATCTCATTTTTA
Source organism: Eleutherodactylus coqui (assembly GCF_035609145.1). Taxonomy (NCBI): domain Eukaryota; kingdom Metazoa; phylum Chordata; class Amphibia; order Anura; family Eleutherodactylidae; genus Eleutherodactylus; species Eleutherodactylus coqui. Next base: position 93,168,685 of record NC_089843.1, on the reverse strand, counting down.
AGAGTCCAGTCTGGCCCAGCAATGAAATCTACAGATGAAATTCTTATCTGCATCTACTTTGTGACAGGTAGAATGTATAGGTAGCACCTATTTGTATAGATGTAGAAGATCTAAATGTGTCGTCATTACACCAAGATAAGGGCGAAAACACATGATCATAGGCGCAACTATGCTCGACAATACAGACTGCAGTAGGGGCAACTACGCCGGCAGTTCAAACTCCGTGCCAGAGCATAGGAGTTTGAAAAAAAAAAGGCAGAGACGGGGGCTGCCCAATCTTCCCCACACATGGCATTAACTACATGCAGGGTAGATAGGGCACATCCTATCTTCTCTCAGCCATACTTTTCACAGCTGAGAAGTCCCAGCAGTGATGGCTTATTGAGACGACCATATTTATGCAGCTATTTTGCGTAAAAAAATAAAAAAATCGGCAATAGAACGGGACCATGCAAAGTATTGGACTGCAATGGGCCCATTCAGACGACCCGATTTTTGCCCCGCAAACTAATTGCGCCAAGAAAAATAGCCCCTATTTGACCGTTTTCAGTCACCGGTTTTATACGCCGCATGACAAGATAAGTGTTGCCCTATCTTTTGATATGATATGCAGTTAACTGCCATAGATTTCTATGGCAGCTGGAAAAAAGGTAGTCGGAGGGATTTACCTTGCATACAACTCTGGGACAAGAAGACAGACGGCCCAATTTAAGCATTTTTGGTCATTCTGAGGATTGCTGCTGATCGTTGTTTCCATCGCTTCAGCGTATTTTTTAACATTCACATAGCAGCGCCTGGTGTGAATGGCTTGAAATACGCGAATAAAGATCGCGACTCAATCGCGAAAAATCTTCATGCGGTGTGTACAGGCGAACGTAAAAACGCACACGGTCATGTGAAGGATCTCTGAAAACAAAACCACTGAACTTCTATTGACCTCAGTAGTTTTGTTTTATCCCTTATATGGCCGTGATTATCACGGTTGTTTAAGGGGAGAAAAATACGTCCATGTGCTTTTGCCCTAAGGCCGGTTGCACGTGGGCTGATTTGAATTGTGGAATCCACGATCGTCACCCGTGCGGACAATCCGCTGTATTTCGCACCCATTGAAAGAATAGAACATTAGCACGTGAGAGAACAGCGATTACGATTTCCACTTGCGGATTTAAAAATCGCAGCATGTTCTATTTTTCATAAGGATCCGCATGGATGGCTTCCATTGAAGTTAATGGAAGCTGTCCGACCCGTGGTCCATCTGCAATTGAGAATGCAGATAGGCTGCAGGTAACAAATATTTCTTTTTAAAAACTGTACTGTGCATGGCTGACGGCGAGCCGCCGGCGTCATCTGCAATGCAGAAGAAAGAAGGGTCATGGGCTGCACTCAGAGCTGGATTCCGCTGTGGGCTCCTGCATGCGGAATCCGACCCGGTCGTGTGCAGCCGGCCTAAGGCCTCTTTCCCATGTGGACCTACGCGTGCAAAAATCACGCTTGCAAAAAAAACTTGTTGCTATTAAAACCTAAGGTTTCCTATGGGAACTCAATGTTTTTTTGTGCATCTAAAATTCCTTCATTTGAACGTTCCCATAGGAAACCATTGATTTGAATAGCCGCAGTTTTTCACGCACATGATTTTTGCGTGTGTATACCCCTGTGTGAAAGAGACCTTAGTCAGTCTTTTGGCTATAACAATGTATAAACAGTAATTTTTCAATCGGATTGCATATACCATACCTCTATAAGCAGTAATTCTTTATCTTATCGCAAGTTAGACTAGTGCACAAAATAATTAAATGACAATGATTCCAGCTTTGCTACAGATGTAGCAATTATTAATGTGACCGGTGCATAACCTGATTAACACCACTGTAGTAAAGTGAAGTTATCATAATGCGTTAAATGTCAAGTTAACATTTACTACATCTGTACATCCATATGCATAAACTATTCAGAGGACTGCCGTATATATGAACGTGATTCTTCAAAGGGTTAAATTCCATATGCATTAAAATAAAAAAAAGATTTAACCGCATGTGACTGGGAGCTGTTGATCGGATACATCACACTTTAAAGCTATTCTCTTTATACTCCAGTCCTGACCTGTGGTTCAGATCCGCACCTTTACTGCATCAATTTCCTCTTTCTGAAAGTAGTTCTTTGGTATAATTTGAAAGTTTCTTCCGTATCGCCTCTCTTGCCCATACACACAAAAGCTGGATGCAGTTCGGTGAAAACAATGCTAAAGATAAAGTGTCGACTATAAAACGGCTTCCTCCAATCATTCTTCATTTGAAGACTCTTCCTATTAAACGTAGTAGTTGCAGAACAAAAAATGCAACTATTAAATTGTAACAATTGTGTATTTATACCATATGCAATGCTTTCGCTACAGACTATCCACAACGTACTACACTACCCTGTATAGCATTGGCAGTGTTCATATCTCAGCACAGACACTGCAATGCACAAATGCTTTTTATGACACTGTTCTCCGCAGGTGTTCTCATGTGAGATTAAACCTGTCAACAGCCTAGGAGAGATGAATAGAAGAGAACTTTACATCTATAGAATGATAGGACTGTCTAGACTATACAAACCAAGAACAGCACGCAATATACAGTTATAGTAGGTGCCAGCTTAATCAATGACACCTGCTTCCTCTGCCGCAAACATATTGGCATCTTGTTATCGCATGGTGCCAAGTTCTCAAGATTCAGTGCCAGCTGCTGGAAACCACTGAAAGGTAATGTATGCAGAAACCTGTTGCCTTTCACTAACTATATCACTTTGAGGTGCTTTGTAACAGATGATCGTTCAGTAGGATTTTTGTTTAAGATTAAAATGTCACTAAAGGCTTAGCTGTCTGCATGCAGAAAGATTGCTTCCTCTGTCTACTGCATTTCTGCTTACACTAACGAGGTCTTCCGGAATACGGTTTTTTAGAAATAGTAAAAATGACTATTGCAAGACTGTAACTTAGTGGTTAAAAAGCTAATTAGGAAGGCACTGGGTGCATAACTTAAACTAGATGCTGGTGCAATATTTACTTAAAGGGGGTGTACCTAGATACAACTTTTATCACCTATCTTATGGCTGAGGCCATTTACACGGGGCGATGATCACTCAAACTTTGTTCAAACGAACTTAAAGGGGTTGTCCCGCGCCGAAACGTTTTTTTTTTTTTTCAATAGGCCCCCCATTCGGCGCGAGACAAACCCAATGCATGTGTTAAAAAATAAAACGTTTAGTACTTACCGGAATCCCCGCGCTGCGGCGACTTCTTCCTTACCTTAGCAAGATGGCCGGCGGGATCTTCACCCACGATGCACCGCGGGTCTTCTCCCATGGTGCACCGTGGGCTCTGTGCGGTCCATTGCCGATTCCAGCCTCCTGATTGGCTGGAATCGGCACACGTGACGGGGCGGAGCTATGAGGACCAGCTCTCCGGCACGAGCGGCCCCATACACCAGGGAGAAGACCGGACTGCGCAAGCGCGTCTAATCGGGCGATTAGACGCTGAAATTAGACGGCACCATGGAGACGGGGACGCCAGCAACGGAGCAGGTAAGTGAATAACTTCTGTATGGCTCATATTTAATGCACGATGTATATTACAAAGTGCATTAATATGGCCATACAGAAGTGTATAACCCCACTTGCTGCCGCGAGACAACCCCTTTAAGCAATCATCGTCCAGTGTAAATGGAGAAAATAGTTTAATATTTGTTCACTTCTCGTTATCTCCTCAGTTTCTTTACTGATCGGGGGATTCCCGCTGGATCGCTGCATTCTCGCTAAGTGTAAATGCTCCCCACTTCATATAGAAGATGAAGCACTGAGCAAGAAGCCCGCGATCCAGCAGTGAATTCTGCCTGTCTAAACGCTCTGCACGGGTGCTAATGACCTAGCGGTGATGTCAACGCTCGTGCAGTTGTTTACCCGATTGTCGTCCCGGCTAAATGGGACTTTATGGGCAGCAGCAGACTATGGAGGCCTATGCATTGAGATTAGGGGCAGATTGTCTAGTATACAAATGTAGCCAAACAAAGCAGCATTTCAAATACAGATGTAACCTTTAGATAATTCACAGAAATCACTAGTGACTTTTTAGGAGTTCAAATCGTCTGTGTCATATAAATATATGAACCTCAGGGCTGGCTTCACACTGGAGTAAGTGCATTTACGCGTTGTGTTACATTTTTGTGCGTGCCTGTGCACTTTTATTGTATTTTTTACGCAAGCATGTTGTGTGTATTTGCATACGCAAAAAAGCACTCCAGCATGCTCCCATTGATTTCAGTGGGCAATTAAGTTAAATTAGTTTAATATGTGCTATGCTCCTACTCTATATGCATGAAAATAGAACATGTGTATGCAAAATATGCTCATGTGAACGCACCCACTGCAATCAATGAGTTCTATTCACTGCGTATTACACGCACACATTTTCTGTACGCAAATGCATTTGTGTGAATAAGCCCTAAACAATCCAATGTCTACATAAAGGCAGTCCTTAGTCTTCGAAGAACATGCATCTACTCACCTACATACAGAACACTGTCTCTGAGGCTGAAGGGCAGTGAACATCACGATAACAGAGTAATTACGTGGTGGTGCCTTAACAAATCTTCTGAACTTGTCACCATTCATACGGATGACAGATCGCCGGGAGCTCCATTCCATCATCTGTTCCACTTTTTCACTTAAGAGGTTCTAAAAAAAAATAACAAAATGGTGACACCACGTGTTACTTTGTAATACAGAATGTTCAATTCTTCACCAAGCAATTATATTTGTTCAATGAAAAGTTATACCATTTTCTAATTTCCTTACAACTTCAAGATCTCTGCTTGCAGTCATTCAAAAGGAGTCAGGTAGGGCTGGGCAATTTTGTCTAATATTAAAATCTTGATTTTTTTTCCAAACTTTTCTTGATTTTTTTTTCTTTGCTAAACAAGCTACGGCTCTGCTCCCATCTGCATCAGAGGCTCTGTTTGGAGCATCTAGCACAGATCCTGAACACGTTCCTGTACAAAATAGTGCCAAATGTTGTGATATTTTGGTCAGGAAAATGATGGACGGCATGACAAAAACCCAACAGACCCTATTTTAGTCCATGAGATCCATGGGCAAAGTTCCTGCTGGCCATTTCACCAGCACTTCAGTTTTTTTGTACAGCATAGCGCCTTCCTTCCTATGTACTTTGCTTCTTCAGTCCTCACAATCCCTTTGCTTGTTTCAGCCTGTGGCTCGGGCACTCCACACTATGTTTGATTCCAGCATCGTTCCCAGCTCATCAGTGTCTTGTCCTACCCACCCAGACTCCTCCACAGCTTGTACCATATCTAGCCGCAGCTTCCCTTTGGCCAATATTTGAAGATATTCAAAGTCATGCTTAATTAAAATGGTAAATTAATTAAATTAAGTCAATAAATTGCCTAGCCCTCCTCCACGAGATAGTAATAAGCACACACGTGCTAAGCTTATTCTAGTTACAGTACAATTATCTAATAAGCTAAGCAACAACAGTACAGTATGTGTCCATCATATGACTAGGACAGATTTTGATCCACTGGAAATAAGCAATGAAATTTCATATTGAATGACTGAAGTCACAGATCTAGAAAACCACAAAGAAACTGATGCAAAAAGTTATTGAAAAATTGTACTAAATTTTGATTAAAACAACTAAAAGATATTACAAGAGCAAGAAAAAATAAGTGATAGAAAAGAATTACCAGGAGAATCACATAAGAAACCAACACAATCTAAATTAATAACACACAAACACTTGTACCATTCAAGTCTTTTATCCAACACATTGAGTAAACAATGACAGTGCAGGAAGAAAAGTTAAGTGGACCTCTGTGTCTATTACTTCTCCAAGAGCTAATTGACAAAAGGAACTTCAATTAGGAAGGTGAGATTGGATGTGTGGGTTTCACAGGTGCTTTGTCCAATAAATAAAAGAACACAAGGCCTGATTACTAAGAAATCAGTTCTTAAGACTGATGAGTGTCAAGCATGACTCGATTCAAACAATTTTCAGAAGACATGTTATAGAGACTCATAAAGTTGAAAAAGGCTACAAAAACAAATAGATAAAATGCAAAACTATTGCTACTTTCCCCAGCTGGGCTTCCTTTTAAGATCGTTCCAAGAGCACAATTGGCAATGCCAAAAGAGGTGAAACAGGACCCAAGGGTAAGAGCAAAAGTCCTACAGAAAACTCTACAAACAACTTTGTTATTGTGTTCACTATTAGTAAAACATCAAACTGATCAAATATTCAAAATGATATGTGGAAGAAGAATAATACTGCACGTGAAAACCAAAACCTCATCCGCACTGTTAAGCATGGTAGAGGGAGCATCATGTTTTGGAACTGTTTTAATGCCTCCAAGCTTGACGCCTTGTAAAGGAACAATGAATATAAACTTTCTAAAGGAGAATGTAAGGACAGCAGTCCATGACCATAAGCTGAAGAGACCTTGAATAATGAAAAAGGACAATGAAGCAAAGCACATATGTAAAACAACTAAATAATGTTTGAAAACGAAGATTTGTGTTTGAATGGGTAAATCAAAGTCCTGAACGTAACCATATTGAGATTCTGTTACATAAACTGAAGAGGGCTTTGTATTTAAGGCATCCCAGAAATATTTATGAACTGAAGTACATCTGTAGGAATGGTCCAAAATTTCTCCTCAACATGCAAAAAGTGATTGCTGCTAAAGGGTTATCTACATTTTTTTTAATAGAGATGAGCGAGCATACTCGCTAAGGCTAACTACTCGAGCGAGTAGTGCCTTAGCCGAGTATCTCCCCGCTCGTGTCTAAAGATTCAGGGGCCGGCGCGGGTGACAGGTGAGATGTGGCGGTGAGCAGGGGGGAGCGGGTGGGAGAGAGGGATCTCCCCTCCGTTCCTCCCTGCTCTCCCCCGCCAATCCCCGCCGGCAGCTGAATCTTTAGACACAAGCGGGCAGATACTCGACTAAGGCACTACTCGCTCGAGTAGTTAGCCTTAGCGAGTATACTCGCTCATTTCTAATTATTAAGTTTAAGTGTCCACTTACTTTTTCTTCTTGCACTGTTCATATTTACTCAATGTGCTCAGTAATATGAACCATACAACGGCTTATGAGTTATTAATTTTGTTAGATTGTATTTTTCTATAATTGTGACTTAGATAACAATTAGACTGCATTTTAGTAGTCATCAATGCAAAAATCTAGGTAATTCCAAGGGATTCACTTACTTTCTTTCTTGCAACTCTATTTACTGACACTAAGAAATAAATAAAATAAAAACAACAACATTTACTATGATTTGATGCTCAAGATGTATTAGGAAGGACCAAAGAAAAACTCACCAAGCAAATGGAACTGTTTGTTCCTTTTAATTATCTTAACCCTTAGACAATTCAGACATTTAAAGCCAGTCTTTGTCTATACATACCATTAGTTTGAAAAGAAATCAATATCAGAGGGATCAACTAAAGAGGGTTTATAATTCCATTTCTCAATGTCATGTTAGTTTACCAACAGATTGAGTATTAAGGAGCATCAATTCTACACTGACATTTGTTCACATTTCACAAGAACTATGAAGACCTGCAACAATAAGACCCAAAGCATAGATGTTAATTAAACCAGAAGGTTTATTGAATACCAAGATATTGGCCAGGACAACCTCAACTTAAAGGGCCACTCTGGTGATTTTTTTTTTAATTCATTCATTATGTAGGTCAGGAGGGGTACAGTTTCTACTTGCAGAGGCACTGATAAGGCTTTTTAAGTCTCCTGAAGGCTACTAGGTGGTCTCTACAAGGGATAAACATTACCACTCTTGACACACATCATAGGCTTCTCACTCAGCTAGCCAGAAACCTACTCACTCCATACTAATAAGGAACAAAAACTTTGAAACATGTTGTCTTCATATGGTTATTTCTAAAGGCCCATTTAGACACAACGATTGTCACTCATAATTCGCTCAAAAGCCATCTTTTGAGTGATAATCGTTGTGTGTAACTGTACTGACATCGTGCAGTTTTCGTTACGCCATTGCTCATCGTTGTCTTTCAGCATGCTGAAAGACAACGATGAATCTTATCAGACAACGATGAGCCTTATCAGCATGCTGAAAGACAACGATGAGCCTTAGCAGCTGTATCCCGCTCCCTGATGACAGGCTGGGTATGAAGAACAGGGCAGTCCAGCTCTGTTCTCCATACCCCGCTCGGAGTGCTCAGCTGTAACAGCCGGGCGTTTCGAGCAGAGAACAGCTGGATGCAGAAGACAAGTGGAGCCACACCGCTTGTCTTCTGCATCCTCCGCTCAGAGCGCTCGGCTGTACAATAGCCAGGGCTCGGAGCGGGGAACAGCTGGATGAAGAAGACAAACAGGGACACCCCGCTATGTCTTCTGCATCCTCTGCTTGCAGCGCTCAGCTGTATAAAAGCCGGGCACACCGAGCTTGAAACAGCTGGATGAAGAAGACAAGCGGCCCCGCTTGTCTTCTGCATCTTCCACTCGTAGCGTAAGATGATCGCTTAACGTTTGAGCAATCATCTTGCGATGTAAGTGATACAACGATTATCGCTTAAAAGACATCTTTTGAGCGATAATTGTTGTGTCTAAATGGGCCTTAAGACTCTGGTTTTGGCTTATATTCCTATTCAGGGTATAAGGCCTGTTAAAAGGTTGAACACTGACTTGTAGGGAAGCTGCCTTTCAACATGTGCCACAGCTAAGGCATTGTAATATCTCCCATTTGTATATGCAAGAAGCATTGCCTTTTTAGTCTCCTCACACTTATCAGACAGTCTCCACAAAAAGAAACTGTAGCCCTCCCAATGCAATATGTAGGAACACACCCTTTTGGCATGGGGAACATTAACACCCAATTATTGGTTTGTGCATATATTTCCATGAGTAATAATAGAGGAAGGGAACAGAGTTTTGGGAAAGGATGTTCTAAAGTTGTTGCTTTATCGGGAGTACAACTGTTTACTGGAACTATATGTCAGAAGACCTGGTCCTCTTTAAGAAAGCCTTGCTTTGAAGCAGTGCTGTAACAGTTAGACTACATTCACATGGGCGAGCGCGATATTGGGCCGAGAAAAAACTGGGCCTGATATCGCGCTTGGCAACGTGCGTTTTTTTATGCCGATGCAAAGCCATTTTTATAAAAACCTCCTTACATCACTTTTGTGAAATAAGGATCCTCAGTCTCGTATTTCATGTGCCTCAAAGTATCACAAGTGTTTCCCATTAATTTCAAAGGGAAACGTCACATTGCACTCGCTTGCACATTGCACGGCATGCCATGTGATGTCTTTTAAGGTCCCACTGAAAACAGCGGACTAAGCATTCCGTGGGAACACCCAAAGACAAAACATGCTGCTGATGTGAAGAAGTCTATTCAAAAGAATGGTGTTCATATTTGTAAGAGTTTTGTGCATCTCGCATTGCACACGACTCACACGAGATTCTCGCCCATGTGAATAAGCCCTTATTCCACACAATAAAGTCAAATAATTTTTCACAGTACGGCTTTAACATTAAAAAATACACTGTGTAACTCTTGCTACTGTTTAAAGGCTTTACAATTCTATTGTATGATTCATGTTGATCTTGCTTTATACATGCATAAATACCTTAAAGGCAAATCATTAAAAATGAAGAAGTTGGGGGGCGTGTCCAGCAGCCATGCTGTGAGGTCGCACGGAACTTGAGCTCCGGGAAGATCCCCACCATCCTGCACCCATTCTGACTGCCCGACTCCATTAACCTGCGGAACAACTCACCCAGGCACGGGGGAACACCTGTAGAGGACCGAGGGAGCTCCAGCGAGTACCCGGCGGCGAAACTCGGCAGACACCAACTTCGGGCCTGCCGCCAGAGATCCGGCGCCGGCACTTCCGGCTGCAAGGTACGGCGCGCACTCCGCAGCTCCGATACACAGGAGGGGCTCGGCGGGAGGATCGAGACCCGGGAGAGGTGAGCGGCAAAGCCCAGGAGGCGGAAGAGAGCGGCGGGAGCCAGCAGAGAGCCGCGGCATCACGGCCCTGAGGATCCGTAGACCTCCCGCGGCGCAAAGAGGGAGGCGGGGCCCCGGTGGGGGATAGACGCCGCTCGACCGGCGCTGCATCCCGGAGCAGACAGCCCCGCGCGGGAGGCCCTGGTGGGGGACGACGGGACACCGAGGGGGGAGAGAGGAGCCACCGCAGACTCCACCAGATTGCCCCCCCCTGGACACCAGAGAGCGAGAGGGATACGTCCCCTCCCCCCCAGCTCCAACAGCAGCCCTGCACGAGAGGCACACTAAAGGCCTGCCAAGCACCTCATAAAGGGAATACCCCTGAAACGGGTGGGCACCCCATAACAGGGACTTGCCAGCAACCTGCACCTGCCCATTATAAAGTGCACAGTGGAACCCCCTCCACATGGACATTACTGCAGCCCGGAACGGGCGTATAACACCAAACCATACAAGGGGCCTGCCAGCCACCACACAGCGACAACAACACTAAAGTGGGTAATTAACCCACAACCAGCATCGCTGGCAACCTACACCCCACGTGCCCAGACATCCTCTAGCCTGGTACGGGCAACCACTAAGCGGCCGCCTACAACGCCTACCCGTAACCGCATCGCCATTACAACGGGCACACAACCCGCGCTTTTCTCGGCAAAAGAGGTGCCGGTACACGATCAGGGAGGCATTGGCACCCCACCAAAACACAGAACGCCAAGCGAACTCCGACCACTATAACCGTTGCCTATATAACCTAAAGAGACCCTCAACGGCAAGCCCGACCGCGATAAAGAGCAAATATTGAATACACAACTGAAAACCAGCCAAAACCAAGCAGGTTGACAACCTCTTTATCTCAAGCCGCTCGCACCACAGCAGCGGAGCGAATTTATACATCTCAAACCCTCGTCAGCAAGGAAATTTTCCATAGCTCTCTCAGGGCATAAAGACCGCAAACATACCACCGCCGTCCTCCTCCCGTCGGCGGGGAAGCCGCAAATCGTCCAGGATGAGCCGAAATACCCCTCCACCGATAACAGAGCGCCTTAAGGCCTACGCACTCGATCCAACAACAGATACCCCACGTCGACCACTCAGACTAGATGAAGACGCGAACGGGGCCTCTGGCTCAGCAACATCCCCAGAGACAGAAAGGGAACCAACGCTCAGACAAGTCACAGCGCAGCTCCTAGAGGCTATACAGACCAGTACCACCTCCTTAACCGGGAAAATTGAGGAGGTTAAAATAGATGTAGGTCTGATACGGCAAGACATGCAAAATCTCAGAAGCAGAGTAGGGGAGGCCGAGACACGTATATCGCAACTCGAAGACACCATGGCGCCAATACCAGATAAACTTACAGAACTTGACAAAGCAACTAATACCTGGTTCCAGCGAGCAGATGATCTGGAGAACAGACTGCGCAGAAACAATCTCCGGATAATTGGACTACCGGAACGCGCTGAGGGCCAAGACCCCTGTTCATTTATGGAAACATGGCTGAAAGAGCTTTTGCCAGAGGCCAAATTTACAGCGGCCTTCGCCATTGAGCGGGCCCATAGGGTCCCGGGCCGCCCCCTACCTCCAGGAGCCCCCCCAAGACCGATGCTGGCAAGACTCCTGAGCAGCAAGGATCGAGATATAGCCCTCCAGGCCGCAAGGCGGGCGCAGAACCTCCAGTACCAGAACGCTAACATTTCTCTTTTCCCAGATTTTTCGGCTGCCCTGCAGAAAACCAGAGCATCCTTCGTAGCAGTCAAGCGCCGCCTGAGAGAGGCCGCCATACCATACTCTATGGTGTATCCGGCCCGCCTGCGTGTGGTCCACAATGAACGAGCCACTTTCTTCTCCACTCCAGAGGAAGCCGAGGATTGGCTTAACCGCATGCCAAGATCACCCAGACGCCAATGATCATCGAACAGGTCTACCCTGGGAGGGGGGGGGGAGGGGGATGATGGACTTGGACTTCCAAACTTGGCCAATCTACTACTTCACATAATTTCTAAGAACCCACACATCCCTCCATGACCCCCAAGAGAGTGTGGAAACATACCTGAGTATACCCCCGTCCTGTCCCCGCTCTCCCCTCTACTCCCCACCAATATCCTCCCACTTCCCTACACACTACCATATAGTGATGTGACCTCGAGTTGTTTTCCCCTTTTTTTTTTTTAAAGAAGGGGAAAATTACAGATAGAATTTACTGTATGCCATACTAAAATGTTTTCTGGTCTAAATATGCATAAGATATTATAGTCGGGCAGAGAAGTTAATGTACCTGTGATATTGGGGGCCCAGAGTTCTATGCAGATTTAATCTGTCTGACTGTGCCCAGTTGTACCATCGCGTTTTAGGTGCACAGTCTTCCCCGTTATCACACGCACGTTCAAGTAATGTTAAACGTTATGATGTTTGTAATACCTAGGCAATTTACTGTTGATGTAATTACAATCGTTAAGTTCTGGACAAGTTTGTGCAGTGCAACACATGGAATCCATTCTGATCGGAGCATGGGGATGCACTCCTCGGCCCTTGTTCGGGGGGCTCTGGTGGCTGGCCGGGCGCGGGCTCGACCTCGTTCGGTGGGGTACACTCTCCCGCATAACTATAGAAACACTCGAGTTAAATGGCCAACATAAACATACTCTCCTGGAACGTGAGGGGAATGGGAGCCCGCAGGAAACGCTCTATGATTTTCACATATGTCAGGAACCATAACCCCCACATAGTGTGTTTCCAGGAGACGCACATGATCTCTGAAAAAACAAAACTATTACAAAAACCATGGGTTCAATGGGCTATACACTCAACTTACTCCTCATATGCCAGAGGAGTGTCCATACTAATCCACAAGCGGCTGCGGTGGGAACCGGGACGCACAGTCAGAGACCCAGAGGGCAGATTTTTGTTCATCCAGGCCTGGATAGAATCCCAACCCTACGTAATAATCGGGCTATACCTCCCCCCACCAGCCAACATAGCAATCCTATACCAGGCGGCCCAATTCGCCACCCAGTACCCCAACGCTTCCATATTATGTATGGGCGACTTAAATTTGATACTGGACCCCCAATTGGACAGATTCGGCACCCCCGCAGCTCACCCAGCCCAAACCAGCCCCTCGCCTTTGATGCAATTCCTACAGGAGGTCGGCTGGTGTGACGTATGGAGAGTAAGACAACCGGCGACACGTGAATACTCGTGTCATTCCATCGGCAGGAACGCTCTATCCCGAATAGATTACTGTCTTGGTAACGCCAGACTGTGCACTGCAACAACACACATTAAATACCTTACCAGAGGTATATCGGACCATTCACCTATACTCGTAGAAGTTTCCACGCCAGACACGCATGCCCATAGGCATAACTGGCGTGTACACCCATTCTGGTTAAACCTATTCGGTACAAACGATAGAGTACCCGACCAACTTTCTGTTTTCCTAGAACTGAATCAGCCAGATACCGACCCTGCGGTGCTGTGGGAGACATTAAAGGCCTTTTTACGAGGCGCTCTAAAATCGTCCATTTCATATATTAAAAGGGAGTCTTCTAGGCTGGAACGCGAGATGGCGTCTCAATACGAACGTCTAGAGGCAGACTACATTATAGACCCAACCGACGAACGCAGAGAGCAGTGGCTACGGCAGGGCAGGCAATATTTAACTCACCTACAAGAGAAGGCTCGTAGAGCCTCCTTCTTTGTAAAACAGAGGTTTTATGAACTTGGCAATCAGTCCAGTAGCCTATTGGCCACTCTGGTGCATCAAAATTCGGCATCGCCGTCGATACTCCGTATCGCGTCGGAAACAGGAGAGATACTTCACCAAAAAGACTTAATAGGAGCAAGATTTCAACGCTTTTATAGAGACCTCTACGCTACTGGACTCCATGTCACACAACAAGAGCTAATAAGCTACCTGTCTAGCCTCAATTTTCCCACACTCTCTCAGGATCAACAGACCCTAGTAGATGCCCCATTTACCCTAACAGAACTCTCGGAGGCTCTTCAGGAGATGTCCAATGGTAAAGCCCCAGGCCCAGATGGCCTACCAGTAGAGGTATTTGCAAAGTACCAAGAAATACTCCTGCCCACACTGCTCGAGACCTATAATGCTGCCTATAACAATAAAACACTACCCCCATCCTTCTATGAGGCTACAATCGTACTCATCCTAAAACCAGGAAAAGACGCCCTGGAATGTGGCTCGTATAGACCCATATCCCTCCTTAATTCAGACTACAAACTCCTGACAAAAATGCTTGCCCGACGCCTCAATAACGTCATTCTAGACCTGATACATCCAGACCAAACTGGATTTATGCCGGGCAAATCCACAAGAGAAAACCTACGCAGGGTACAGGTAATAACGCAAATCGGAGCGACAGATAAAGCGGACTGGGCCCTGGCTTCACTAGATGCAGCCAAGGCCTTTGATTCCATAGAGTGGCCCTTCCTGCTCCAGGTGCTGAGGAGATTTGGGTTTGGAGACCGCTTTATCCAGTGGATCTCTATAATCTACAAAACACCATTGGCAGCAATCTCCGTGAACGGCACCTGTTCCACGTATTTTCCCCTGTATAGAGGTACCAGACAGGGGTGCCCCCTCTCCCCGCTTCTCTTCGCCCTGGCTATGGAACCGCTGGCCCTTATGCTCCGAGCAAGCCCCTTATACCACGGGATTCAAATCGGAAATCGGGAGGACCGCGTGGCGCTATACGCTGACGACCTTATGCTCTTTATGGCAGACCCAACAACTACCTTGCCTCATGCCATAGACGTCATTAACACGTTTGGATCCTTCTCAGGATTACAGATAAATTGGTCAAAGTCCGCCTTAATGCTAGTATCCACACAAAACCCCCTACAATCATTGGACTCACTGTGCGGATTATGAGTCTCTAGAGAATTCAAATACCTGGGAGTTCAGATCACCAATACAACTGCTAGAGTCCTAGATCTGAATGTCTATCCATTAATAGACCTATATAAATCCAAATTCAAAGTATGGGGAGCACTACCCCTGTCGGTCGCAGGTCGTATTAACCTGATTAAAATGATAGTCTTACCGAAGTGTCTATACATCTTGCAGCACATCTCCGTCCCAGTCCCGACTAGATTTTTCCGAATGATGAACTCCCTCATGACCTCCTTCATATGGGGCAACTCTCGCCCAAAACTTAAACTCTCCACGCTACAGAGACCGAAGGACGAAGCCGGGTCGGCACTCCCAGACTTATTACTATACTACCTAGCCGGCCAATTGATACACTTAAAATGCTGGCTGGAAAACGGTCCACTGCCCAATTCAGAGGCCCATCTGGCCCAGACTCTGAACACTTCTAGCCTCTGGCCGTTGCTGGAGCTCCCCGCCACGGTGAGGGGCAAAATACTGCCTATACATAGACTGGCTATGCGGGTCTGGCGCCGGGCGAGGGAGGTGAGCGGATTCTCGGATATAGCCGCAGACATGCCGTTGTGGAGAAACCCCGGGCTGGGGGAGCTGCGGTTGCTAACTGATCTAGAGGTATGGGAACAGCATGGGATAGCTCATTTAGGAGACCTATACAACTCTAATATCCTGCTATCCTTTGAGCAGCTCCAGGCCCAATACCAAATACCTCGACCTCACTTCTACAAATACCTACAAATCCGGCATGCGCTTCAGACCCAATTTCCGCCCACGAGTAGCACTATATCCCATTACCCACTAATTGGAATATTAAGATCGCAAGGGCCCCGCGGACTTATCTCGACATTATATTCCCATCTAACAATTGCAAAAGCCACAAGGGAAATCCCCCCCGCTTTCTAAGTGGAAGTCTCTGATCCCAACGCTGACGGAGGAGACGTTCCAAGAGGTGCTGGAGTCGCCACTGTCCGTCTCCCCCTCAGCAAATAATAAGTTGACTCAACTTTATATAGTCCATCAATGTTACCTCACCCCGGCGAGACTACATAAAATGGGCAGGACTTCATCCACACATTGTATCAGATGCACCTGCTCATACGCTGATTTTTGGCATATGATCTGGGACTGCCCGCGGATCCGATCATACTGGGACGAAGTCATAGATCTGTTATCCACGGTCCTTGAAATCCCAATCCCTGCCATACCAGAAATCTGCCTTTTTGGTATCCTCGATGAGGAGCAGTGGCAACATTACCACAGAGTATTCCTAAGGGAGGTACTGTTCATGGCTAGGAAGGTCATCGCGATGAGATGGATGGACCAGAGGGGCCCGACCGTGGCAATGTGGAAGAAAACCACAAACTCAATTATACCCTACAACAACATAGTATACAAAGCCCGCAAATGCCCGGATAAATTTCAAAAGGTGTGGGGCCAGTGGTGTGACTCCTCGTTGACCTTGTATCCCCCGCAGCCGCTCGCATTAGCAATATCAGCGCTACAAAGGCGATAGTAAAACCCTCGAGGAACTGCGGTGAGACAGGGGGACTCGGCCCCGCGCACGGTCAGCCACCCGGAATATCATTATACGCTTCCCTTCTCCCTCTGAAAATAAATAAAACACTTTGAGGGTCCTAGCCCTGTGCCGTAACACGCCCAGTCGATTAGCACATCTCGATGCAAGTACATACCTAAGTGCCTAAGGGGGAAAAAAAAAAAGTCACAACTGACCTATGCTTTAAAATGGGCTTTAGCACGGCTATACCTCCCCCCCATGTACCCCCCATTACCCTTACTCTTCCCCACCTTCCTATTTCTCCTATAACACGATATTATACTGCATGCCTACCGCCTCTCCCTTTGTTCAGGGCCGGGAAAACTCACCAAATATGACGCAAACTGAAATGTACAAGCCCGATTGGCTTATATCGCATGTAAGACTTTGTACTGCACAATGTTTCTGTTTCCTTTTCTGTATTCGTTATGTTATTAACTTGTCAATAAAACGAGTTTAAAAAAAAAAAAAATGAAGAAGTTAAAATAATGATGAATCTGTTACATTTTTGATACAAACAAGACAAACCCCATGCTATTCTCCTGTAATGCATCAATTAGAAGAGGGAGTTCTCTCTTGCCTTGGGTATCATTATCATTCTCCAAAAATGTCACAACTGATTAATAATGATGGCGCTTACCACTGATGACAGGTTTCAGGACCATCTTAAGCCAGTTTATAATTTATGACAAATTTAGTGTCACCTGCCCACTATCCTAGATTTTTCTCCTAGACTCATTAAGACTCGTTTTTATGTAATTATGTTTACTTTTATTAATTATTTATTGGGACAGTTTCCTCTTATGGCAGAGTTTTGTTTGCTTTCATTCTCAATACAGGTGGACTATGTTCCACTGAAACATCTGTTAAATCTAAATAAGTTAAGGCACACATATTGTCTAAAAATGTTCTAGTATCTAGTAGTGTCTTATCAAAAACAGGACATTAAACTTATATGGGCATTCCTATCTTATGAAGTGAGGGCTTATTGCTATGACAATGGGTTGAGACCCTCGCTGGTTCTAAGAATGAAGGTGCACCAGTGCTGGTGTAGCACTTCATCTCCTACACAGCAGAGCCCCAGCTATCCATTCTCTACTCAAGTGAACAGGGCTGTGGGATACTTTTTGCACAGCTAGGAGTGTTGCTGTGCAGGGCAAACTTAGAAGAGGTCGTAGTACTAAACTACCATCATAACATGATGGTATGCCACCACTTTACGAAATGGGGAAAAAAATTGTTATTGATGTTCATGAGAAAAACTAAATAATCTTGTACATGTGAGACCTTTTAAAAACGAATAAAAAGAAATGTTACAGCAAGCTTTCGAGACTACTTTGGTCTCTCTATCAAGAATGATGGAAAAAAATATCTGAAGATACACACATATGTATATAAAACAGCAGAAACATGGTGTGATTAACAGTCGTAAAACAAAACCAGCTTGGAAATACCCCTTTAAGACATGACTTTTATAACTTTTTTTGCAAATGTTGAGAAGTACCAAAAAGTAAAAGCAAAACCTTAAACCGTGGCTTCACTTGTATACACCTGCACAATAATTCTGGACCTCGTTTTGATTCACCAAGATTGGTTGATTCTTTCTCAACACAAAAAAGGAAAGTAAAAAAATTAATGTGGAGAATTGAGCCTAATTCTTTTTAGATCTCCCATTTTATTTAAGAAATCAATGCCAGTGAAATCAGATTATAGGCTCCCATAAATGTGCTGTTCAAATATTATATGACATGTAAAAAATAATTAGATGGAATTTTCCTTCATGCTTTTTTTATATTTTCAATGGAAATACAGTGTTCTAGTATTTAATGTTACAGATTAGTATTAAAAGTGTTCTGAGGAGTGGCAATTATGTCAAATGTTCCTAGTCAATTCTATCTGTCTGTATTTTATTTTACTACATTGTTAAGCAGCCTTGATCAGAGACGTGCGGAGCTGGAGGATTGACACTCCATGTTAATTTCTAATTTCCACTTTTGCTATGCTTACAAAACTTTCGAGTTACTTAAGCAGATGGAGTGAATACTCCAAAGAGTCGCAGTGAATTTCCTGTAATTTCATCTGAACACAATTCTTAAAAACTATTCAAGTCAATCACTCCAGCTTGTTTACAAGACAAAAAGCAACAGGGTAACACGTTAAATGTGCAACATCACATAGAGCGGAACAGCAGGAAGCAAACTGATTTCAGCTACTGAACACTAATTAGTCAGAGCTCTAGAATAAAGAATCTTTTTTGAAACATTTATTTACAGTCAATTGTTCTACGGATACAAATTTGATGAAAATAAAAAGTATCAATTAGCTTTTGAAGATATGTTGACAGTTTTTCCATCATATGAAACTATGATTTATAATGAATGTAAACCTAAAGGAAAGGGGGGGAAAAAAGCATGAACGCATTTACCGCATTTGGAAGTGAAGTAAAAAAAAAAACAACTAATGATGCATTTTAAATGGGCTGTCTCATCAGCAGGGGTGAAATTCAGCCTGTTTCCCAATTCTCTCAAACCAGTAGTTAAAACAGCAGCCAGTTAATGGAACCAGGGAGGAGAGGAATGCCGACCTGGATCTACACCTCTTTCAGCAAGAGTGTCTTAACATTTAATGTTGGGTGCACAGGAACCTGCTGTTTATACCATGTTTCATTTCTGTAAATTTGGATTTTCAGGTGTTCTTCCCTATTTTTCTGTTTGCAATCCACATTCACACAGTGGGCATATAAGATGCCTAGCATTTTGCCAGTAGTTCATGTCCTGACTTTCTTGCCTTTGCTTCCAATGCGGCATTGCACTGCCTCTGCTTGCCCAGAACATCAGGCATTTAGAGACATTCTAGGCAACTGGTTAGTAAACCCATTATAATGTGTGTAATGTGTGCACATACAGATGCACACTCTGTAACAATAGGAGAGGCAAAGATTGTGGAGATCCCTGTCAGTGTCTGCAGATCTGTTATCCTGCAGCTTGTAAGTACATCATGAGCATTAAGAGTTTTGGGGCGAATACTAATCCCTAAACCATGATGACAGTGTTTCACTAAAAGGTAACATTACTGTATGATAGTTAACAGCTACATATCCCAAATCTAACCTCCTAAAAGTAAGCACAGTTAACAATTTACAATTCTCTTTTTGTTGTCCATGTGTTTACGTGTAGAACTGTAGAAAGGTGAGAGAAGTTTTTCTTAAGTCTATGTTTAATGAATTTTTATAAACAAAAAATGTACAAATTACAAATCTTTTGTTACTAAACTTTAGTACACAAAACAAAGTAAGTGAATATTAAATAATAAGTAATACTATTTAAAGGGGTTGTCCCGCAGCAGCAAGTGGGTCTATACACTTCTGTATGGCCATATTAATGCACTTTGTAATGTACATTGTGCATTAATTATGAGCCATACAGAAGTTATAAGAAGTTTTTCACTTACCTGCTCCGTTGCTAGCGTCCTCGTTTCCATGGAGCCGACTAATTTTCGCCGTCTAATGGCCAAATTAGCCGCGCTTGCACAGTCCGAGTCTTCTTGTCTTCTCAATGGGGCCGCTCGTGCAGGATGCCGGCTCCGTGTAGCTTCGCCCCGTCACGTGCCGATTCCAGCCAATCAGGAGGCTGGAATCGGCAATGGACCGCACAGAAGCCCTGCGGTCCACGGAGGGAGAAGATCCCGGCGGCCATCTTCAGCAGGTAAGTAAGAAGTCACCGGAGCGCGGGGATTCAGGTAAGCGCTGAGCGGTTTTTTTTTTTAAGTCCCTGCATCGGGGTTGTCTCGCTCCGAACGGGGGGGGGGGTTGAAAAAAAAAAAATGTAGATGAACAAAGATATTTTGTATTATCTAAACTCAATTAAAAGAAACAGAAATAATACTCCCCCCCCTTAACCCCGGGATACAAATAGGAAGATGAATGAGAAAAAAATAAAGCATAAATTATTTTGCAATTAAAACCACAGGTATTCTTCTAACAAAAGAGATTTATATTTAGAACAATCTTGGAAGCATATCAAATGATGCCATGTCAAGTATTTGATAATAAAAGAGTCAAAGTAATTATCATTACTAATGATATCACACAGTCATTAGGAAGCAACATTGCCATAAGATTTTGCTGTTAGTGAATTGTAGGAAATCGCTGCCCAATTGTGGGCAAATGTAGACCAAGAGATGAGGGCCGTAATCAATGTATAACGCAACAAAGATAGTCTTTCCATACCTGGTACTGCCTGCTTTTGTGAAACTGGGACTAACAAGGATCAACTACAAAGTGGGAGACCACAAACAAGGAAGGCAGATAAGTCCATTGTGCTGCTCTCCAAATCAGACAGACAGCAAGCTGCTCCTGAAATTAAAGCAGATTTCAACTTAGGTCATGTATCCTAGGATACTAAAGGAAGCAGCAGAGGTAACTGCTGAGCCACTTGCCCTAATCTCTGAAAACTCCTGGAGAACAGGAGAAGTCCCAGGAGATTGGAAAAGGGCAAATGTTGTCCCTATCTTCAAAAAAGGAAAGAAGGTAGATCCAAGAAACTACAGGCCTGTGAGCCTGACTTCTATACCGGGAAAGATCTTCGAACAAATTAAACAGCATGTATGCAAGTACTTGGATAAAAATGGAGTAATTAACCAGAGCCAGCATGGGTTTGTACCAAACAAGTCATGCCAGACGAATCTAGTTTCCTTCAATAACAGAATCACTGGCTGGGTTGATCAGGGAAATGCAGTGGATATAGTTTATCTTGGCTTTAGTAAAGCATTTGACAAAGTATCTCATACCATCCTTATAGGAAAAAAAAACTGGCTGAGTGATCGTACTCAAAGAGTGGTCATAAATGGCTGCACATCCAAGTGGAAGAATGTATTAAGTGGGGTACCCCAAGGCTCTGTCCTAGGCCCAGTGTTGTGCAACATTTTTATAAATGATCTGGAGGAGGGAATTGATAGGAAACTGATCAAATTTGCCGACGACATAAAGCTAGGAGAGATAGTTAACACTAGGGAAGAGAGAGAGAGAGAGTATCCAAAAAGATCTAGAAAAACTTGAACAGTGGGGGGGGTGACTAACAGAATGGTATTTAACAAGAAGAAATGCAAAGTTCTACATCTGGGCAAGAGAAATGAAGAAAGAACATATAGAATGGGAGGAATTGGGCTAAGCAGCATATGTGAAAAGACTTGGGTATACTAATAGATCATAGACTGAACATGAGTCAACAATGTGATGCAGCAGCAAAAAAGGCAAACACAATTCTTGGATGTATTAAGAGAAGC
This sequence comes from Eleutherodactylus coqui, assembly GCF_035609145.1. NCBI lineage: Eukaryota > Metazoa > Chordata > Amphibia > Anura > Eleutherodactylidae > Eleutherodactylus > Eleutherodactylus coqui. The sequence continues at coordinate 93,146,893 of NC_089843.1, read as the reverse complement.
ATAGCGTCTAGATCACGTGAGGTCATTATCCCCCTCTACTCTTCCTTAGTCAGAACTCATCTGGAATACTGTGTCCAGTTTCGGGCACACCACTTTAAAAAAGACATAGACAAACTGGAGCAAATTCAGAGAGGAGTTACCAAGATGTGAGCGGTCTGCAATTCATGTCCTAGGAGGAACGGTTAAAGGATCTGGGAATGTTTAGCTTGCAAAAAAGAAGGCTGAGAGGAAACTTAATTGCTAGCTACAAATATTTGAAGGGCTGTCACGGTGCAGAGGGATCAGCCCTATTCTCATTTGCACAAGGAAAGACCAGAAGCAATGGGATGAGACTAAAAGGGAGGAGACACAAATTAGATATTAGAAAAAACTTTCTGACAGTGAGGGTGATCAATGAGTGGAACAGGTGACCACAGGACGTGGTGTGTTCTCCTTCAATAGAAGTGTTCAAACAAAGTCTGGACAAATATCTGTCTGGGATGATTTAGTGAATCCTGCACTGAGCAGGGGGTTGGACCTGCTATTCTATGAGAAGGAGGTACCTATGGAAACTATCAAGAGGAGAGGTAGATCAGCTGGCCTCTGTGGTACAACTTTTGTGTGAAAACCATAAAAAGAAAACACTGTAATTAGTGCAGAAACACAAGAATTAGACCATAGAAAGTTATGAAAAAAGTGTTACGGACAAATGAGTCCAAATTTGAGGTGTTTAGGAGCAAAAGAAAAATACACGTATGATGTTCAGCAAATGAAAACATAGTGCCCAACAGCTACACACCAACTGTAAAACATGGTGGAGAGTCTGTAATGGTTTGGGGAGCATGGTGTAGTGAATACACTATATAGAATCAAGGGAATTCTCGAATACAAAGAGTACCACAAAATCTTTGTTCACCATGCAGTCCCTGCCAGAAAACAAAAGATCAGTCGGGGATTCATCATGCAGCAAGATAATGACCCAAAGCACCCTTCAAAGCTTTGCAAGAACTACCTGGTAAAGAAAGAAGAACAGGGTACCCTGAAAACGATGGAATGGCAACCCCAATCACGTGTTTGCTCTTGTTTACAATGGCCCTGGCGCCTTTGCGGGTATGCTGCTAACAGTTAGTGTTTCAACTAGAGAGCGGTACCTGATCACTATGTGGCCAGAATAGTCAAATTCTGAAGTCTTCGTTGACTATGCTACCTTATTAGGAGCACCGTTTCAATTCACATTTATGCAACAGAAGCGTAGCAACACAGATCAACTTGAGCTGAATGCAGATAATGCTAGTGTACACTTCACAACAAAACTTTGGTGTTGCCGACTGCTTATACCACCTACTCCGGCAGACGGTTTACTTTCTAGCTCATTCAGCAAACTGCAAACTTCTTCCCTTGCTTCTACTAAGCCCATTACTCACACTCAATCTGGGTATTACATAGCCTTTTTACCATACCGTCAGACAACCACTTCTCAATATGAGCTCAGCTGAACTTTTAAGATTCCCGGTTATGTTTCCAAAAGTGAACCTGCCTTATAATAATTCCAAATTCCTGTTCCTTGCAGGTAACAAGACTTTTACAAATTCTATTTCTGAACCACTATTGAACTAAAAATTGGGCATTGGACATTTAAAAAACTACGATCAAATAAAAGCAAATATTTTCCTAACTGCAGTTATCTGGTTTGCAACCTGGTCCAGGAAAATGACAGTTGAAGTCTGGGCATCACCTTCAAGTTCTTTCTTCCCAATGGTTACACAGTAATGTTCTGAGATACAACTGACAGCATGTGCCAAGTGGAAGCTTGGCACATGATAAATCTGTAGACAGTCCATGAATAGGATTAGATTATTTCTTTGTAATAAGGCGATAAGATAAATCATATTGGAAGGCTTTGAAATAGGATTTGTTCCTTTAATATCAAAACAAATACAATACAGTAAAATATGGCAACTATATTAGAGAAAATGTCCTGATTAATAAGTCATTATTGTGGTCTTTAGACCCTTTGAGGAGATTTTGTTTGATTTATATCATGATATGGTAGGAGGAAAATCTGAAAAAAAAGCAGATATAACAGATGGAAGGTCACTGCTGAGCTGTGTAATATGGCTTCAGAGAAAAATAAAAGAAGCAGGAAATATATCGTCTTAGAATGAAATGAGGCCCTCGTCTCTCTGGGAGCTGAGCAGCTAACCTGTTAATTATGTTTTGCAGCCTTGCAGGATAATAGAAAGTTTGTATTCCTCACCAGTAGCTGGTCATTCCGTAATCACTTGGGCTTAGGCTATGCACTTGTTTTAAATTTCAATTTCTTTGTGATTTTAAGGGCATTTATAACATTCTGAAGTGATTTTGCCAGTGCTCTTTTAATGAAAAATTAAGCCTGTTCACACCGGGAGAAAAACATTACTTGTAATGATGCTTGTAGAGTGGCCTGTGAAATGTTCATTTAACATTAGGGATCATAGGATTGTGTTCCTCTACTAAATGGTAATTCTAACTTTTGCTTTACACCTGGCCCCTGTGAGAATGTCATTTGAAATCCTTGCAAGTTATTAAAATGGGTTGTCCACTTCGAACAATTGCTATTTAATAGAAGAGTCCCCCAATGATAAGATACCTTTCTTGCCGTTTGGACCCCAAACCACCAGCTAGATTTCAGAAACAGGTGCTCAAATTCACAGTAGCATATTTGCAGGAAAAATGAAGGATGACACCATATCTATAGAAATCAATCGTCTGTCTGTAAGATTCAGGCTTTTTTTTCTATTAAGCCCTGCCTGTAGCAGGACTTAATACGATTCCTGTAAAAGCACAATAAACTGCGATACTGAAGTATTGCAGTATATTGTATAAGTGATATTGCATAGGTGATCACAAAAGTAAAAAGAAGTTAAAGATTTTTAATTATTTCAAAAAATAAAATAGAAATAAGTTTTAAAAAAACTTCATATTTTTAACGTTAAAAGATCAAAACAAAATAAACATATTTTGTATCATGACATCTATAAAAGACTGATCTATTATAATAATGCATTATTTATCCCACACGGTGAACACCATTAGATTTGCACAATTTTGGTCACCTTGTTTTAAAGAAAAATGTTAATACAAAGTGTACAAAATGTCATATGTACCCCAAAATGATATCAACAGAAATTAAACCTGGTCCTGTAAAAAAACAAACCCTCTCACAGACCCAGAGATCTAAAATTTTTAAAAAGTTACAGCGGTCAGATTATGACTACATAATGTGTGTTGCAGCACAGGAGTGATCCTGTATCAACAAAAATCACAACATTTATCTTATCTGGGATAATGATATAACTGCATAGTACCGCAATAGTTGCAATGTGAACACAGTACAATTTTCTAATATACACATTGTTCAGATTCCGCCTCAGTACAAACTGCCTGGCTTGGATCCATGGGAGAATTCTTTTTTTCTTTGGATGGGATTTAAGGAAGAGATTATAACTGCACTTTTCACATAGACCCTTGGCTTTTTGCTCATCAGACCACCTGCAAATTGTGCGATAGATTCAGAAGCGGACAGTTGCTATTGGTCATACCACATAAAATTAATAGTTCCAGCCAATCTAAGACCCGCTAAAATTTTCTTGTAATGGTCTTCTCTTGCTTTAAACTATGAGGCACATTTAATAAACAGTTTATGCCAGGATTTGAACATTTTGGTACACATTGCCTTAAATACATGATTGTGCGATGTTTGATATTTTATGCCAGCGCCTACGTGGGCAGGCCTTATTGTTAGGGGCTCATGGCCACTCGCAGCCCATTGATATACTACAATTTACTCCAGAGACTGATCTAAATTATAATTGAAATTTATGCAAGATTGCAGCATGGATGGCCCAAGGCTTACATCTCTTAATACAAATGACTCCCTTGATGCACGCAACGTTGGCACAACCTTTACTTAGCTTAGAGTACAAAATGCTGGTCTAAGTAAGTCTGCTCCTATGAGTGTAGTGCTGTTTGCTTTTGAAGCTCTTAAGGCTGATTTAGACACACTGATTCTCGCTCAAAAATCGCTCAAAGTCGTCTTTTTTTGGGGTGAGAATCGTTCATTGTGCAGTTTTCGTTAACCAATCGCTGATCATTCTCTTTAGGCATGCTGAAAGAGAACGATCAGCCTTATCAGGAGTTCACAGCGGGATACCGCTGACACTATTGTTTCAGCGGTATCCCGCTCCGTGAACACAGCCGGGGTATGAAAAACACAGTGGTCCAGCTGTTTTCTGCATACCGTCCTCGGAGCGCTCAGCTGTATACCAGAGAGCAGAGAACAACTGGATGCAGAAGACAAGCGGCCCCGCGGCTTGACTTCTGCATACCCCACTTGAGACACAAAGTGAAAACAGAAAAAGTCAAAAAAGATCCTACACTTACATGGTCACTTTTACTGAGACCATGTAAAGGTGACCTCTGTAAAGGTGTTTCTATTAGAGGTTACCCTGGGCACAGGATCTTTTTTGTCTTTTCCTATTTTCATTTCTTCTGGGGGCCCCTAGCCACCCAGTTATTCAATCCATGCATGCCCTTACTTAATGCCCCCCCGATGGAACAGGGTCTCCTTTATCTACATTATATACTTTATATAGTTTCACCATCACTCACCATAAAGCACTATAAGCCCTTTTGGCCATTTAGAGGCGCTGTCCAGATCACCACATCTTTTTTCTCGGGGCACAAAGTGATCGCTCAATGTTTCAGTGATCACCTTACCCTGTAAAAGCACATAACGATTATCGCTCAAAAGTCACCCAAAAGACATCTTTTGAGCGATAATCGTTGTGTCTAAACCAGGCTTTAGAATAGACCAGATACCCACAATCAGGAATTCTGACTGGTTTATCTCTTTTGTTATACTACATATACACCAACCAGCTTCAAAACTGTAGATATGAGTGCAAAACTTCTCTTTACACTGTAATGACACTATTACTTTTGTTTTCTGTGCTTTTTTATTCTGAGCTCCAAAAATGATAGCTACGGTTGCTTTTGACTTTTTACCACTAGAATTTGTAACTAAGTTCCATGACTGGCCTAGCGACTCAAACTTTATGCTAGTTGTGATTCTATTCCAAAGTTACAGACCTATTTTTCCATTCAGTCAGATAACACAATTACACTAAACTCCATGTCTTGACTTCTGTTGACTCTATGTATAAACTGCTGCATTTTAACATCTTTGAAAAATTTCTGCATCGCTGAAGCCGGAGCAGGTTGTCTGAAGAAAACCGTATTTGCCAAACATTCGAAATATTTTCCATCGTACAGAAAACGCTCTCAAGGGAAATTCTACAATTGTTAATTTTAAGTTTAGTAATAAAAACAATTCTCAATTTACTGTAAATCTCTGGAAGGCAAAATGTCACTTCAGATTAGTCACTGTTATGCTGTCATTTGCTGATGCTGGCAAAAGCAGTCAACATTGATTAGGCAACATATTGTGGAATAGCTTAGCACTTGAGCGAGTATGTTAAATGCTGCATAGTTAGTGTTACAAATGTATTTCCACTGTGTGTACATTTCAAGACAAACTGCAGACAGATGCTGATGAACACTCAATACAGTCAGCATTTTCAAGCTTTGCTAATTGTTTCATGTTGTCAACATTTCTACAATCAAACAAGTTTATTAGTATCTGCTATCTTTGGTAAAACTACAATGCAGATTTTTAAGAGGGGCTCCCCTAAATGACACATATGCCTAAAGTCTAACAAATGGTTTTATTTAACAGTGGCACAACTTATCTAGGCAGTCATTAAACCCCCCTCCGACTGCTGGAACCTCCACTGATCCCAAGAATGTAGCCCAGGTGGAACATTCTCAAGTGTGGGCATGCAAGCACACCTCCGCTCCATTCACTTCAATGGAACTACCAGAAATAGCTGAACTCAAGTGCTCTGCTATCCCCGACGGTCCCACTGACGTTAGCCTCTTGTTCAATGCTCCAGATGTAAACTTACTGCAGCTCTGAGTTAAAGGGGTTGTCCCGCGAAAGCAAGTGGGTCTATACACTTCTGTATGGCCATATTAATGCACTTTGTAATGTACATTGTGCATTAATTATGAGCCATACAGAAGTTATCAGAAGTTATTCACTTACCTGTTCCGTTGCTAGCGTCCTCGTCTCCATGGTGCCGTCTAATTTTCGGCGTCTAATCTCCAGATTAGACGCGCTTGCGCAGTCCGGTCTTCTTCTTTTCTCAATGGGGCCGCTCGTGCAGGAGAGCGGCTCTGTGTAGCTCCGCCCCGTCACGTGCCGATTCCAGCCAATCAGGAGGCTGGAATCGGCAATGGACCGCACAGAAGCCCTGCGGTCCACCGAGGGAGAAGATCCCGGCGGCCATCTTCACCGGGTAAGTAAGAAGTCACCGGAGCGCGGGGATTCAGGTAAGCGCTGTGCGGTTTTTTTTTAAAGTCCCTGCATCGGGTTTGTCTCGCGCCGAACGGGGGGGCTGTTGAAAAAAAAAAAACCCGTTTCGGCGCAGGACAACCCCTTTAAAAGAGGATTCTGCAGATAATGTATGCAAGTTTCTTGTGAACGTCATAATAAATTTAACAGTCCATACTCGGCCACGTCCCCTATCACTTTCCTGCACACGATCTTGCAATCATGTGATCGCTGGCGACCCACGACATTTCAGAGATGCAGGGTCTTAGCAGACCCTTGACCAGCTCTGATAGTGATTACTGTCACAATAGGGAGATGTTTTTTCCCTGTAACTAGAGCTCCTATGATCCTGTTCCTATGGATGCCTCAGTTATAGGAGAAAACTGTGAAATACATTTTAAAAAATACAGTGTGAATGTCTATCAGAGCTTCAATATGACGTCATTGGGGACATAAATGTAAAAAAAAGTTAGAATAAAAATTACAGAATAAAATATATATAAAAGAAAGAATCTGGCCCACCACAGACGCCAACCTAAATTATCACCATATCCGCCTGTAATCTATGATTACAGAAATTATATATCGAATTGTCTGAAATAAAATGGCAAACCCATTCCTGTACTTTATTTTAATGTAAATATAATAATTTAAAAAAATAAAAAAACAGCTCTGTAAGTGACTGAAAAAAACGCAGCAAAAATAATTTGGGCAGGTCATAAAAAGAAAAATAGGGCCATAAAACATTACATGGGTAAAATCGCTAATAAATGACTGGTCCTATAAACCAAAACACTCAGGTCTTTAAGGGGTTAAAAGTGTAGCAAAGAAAACAAATCACCAAAATTAAAAAATACAAAAGCGAAAAGAGGAGACCGTGAAAGAGCACATGCCATGCTATTAGTATGTTTAACATGTAACATGTGCGCAACAATAAGAGACACAAACATTAATTCAGCCACTTCTGTAACAACACACTAGTAGATATGAAGGCTACCCCAAAGAAACAGAAGTTCATTTACTAAAAAGAATCTATTTATTTGTACATTTTGAAACTTCAGGCTCCTTCCAAGTCCTCTCCATGCGAAGCAATACAATTGTCCAAATGTTTTTTTCTTCTTTCACTGCTCAAAGCATTTTTTAAACTCGTCGTTATTGATGTCTTATAGTATCTGTGCCATTTTTGTTTCACCTCCTCGACATCATTAAATGTTTTCCTTTGAGGTCTCTTAACACGAGGAAATTTAAAAAGTTGCAAGAAGCAAGATCAGGTGAATACGGAGGGGTGTGGCAAGGGTGTTATGCCATTTGACCCCTTGTCACCAATTCTGAGTGCTCTAATCCTCTCACATCAAAGAAACAAATGAGCATTGTTTTCACCTTTGACTTCACTTGTATGAATCGGCCGTCACAAAATAAGTGAAAAACTGAACAACTTATTGAAAAACAAAAAAAGCAGTGGAGCCAAACACAACCTTCCCCAACAACGTCAGCTGGCATACTGCCTCAGAAGGGTTCGGCAGACATTCACCTAGCAATAGAAGCCTGTACTAGTAATGCCCCACCCAACAGAAGAAGATTCCAGTTTCTTTTAGGTACCCCTCACATATCACATGACTGTCTAGATTGTGGAATTTAAGAAAATACCTGCACTTGAATGTAGGGGTTTTACTTTTATTCTGCCCTCTTAGAATTTATAATTTAGCAGCCGCCTCTAGAAGCTAACATCAGCAGTCTGTCATGTAATTTCATATACACAGTACTACAGAACAACAGCTGCATGGAGGCTTAGGGGTTAGAACTGCTGCCTTGCAGCTCTGTGGTCATCCTGGGTTCAAATCCCACCAAGGATAATATCTGCATGGGGTTCCCTCCATGTTTTGTGGGTTTCCTACGGGTATTCTGCTTTCTTGCCACACTCCAAAAACATACTAATAGGTGACTTTAGACAGTGTGGAATGTATGTGCTATATACATGTATTAAATAAATCTGGTTGGTCAAGACTCATCCAGAAGTATACAGACCAATTAGACTAATATACAACAGTCCATTAATCACCACTAGAAACGTTCTGATAGCTATATTTTTTGATAGCTCCTATTAGCCACATGGAATAACATTTTTTTGTGTCGATTGAGCTGATCAAAGAGCAAACTTTTACCTGTTAAGAACCAAGCGCTGTAAGCACCTTCTCAGCCTTAAAGGCATGCTCCATCCCTGCAGTCTATGGCCGCTTCCTTATGTACTTTACAGCCTTTCAGTATATACACACAGAGGTCAGTTATATTCTCCTTAGTATGAACACATAGAGAGAGGTGAGGTAGATTCTCCTCAGTATATACACATAGAGGTGAGGTAGATTCTCCTCAGTATATACACAGAGAGGCGAGGTAGATTCTCCTCAGTATATACACATAGAGGTGAGGTAGATTCTCCTCAGTATATACACATAGAGGTGAGGTAGATTCTCCTCAGTATATACACATAGAGGAGAGGTAGATTCAACTTAGTATATACACATAGAGGAGAGGTAGATTCAACTCAGTATATACACACAGAGGTCAGTTACATTCTCCTCAGTCTATACACATAGAGGTGGGGTAAATTCTCTTCAGTATATAGACAGAGGTGAAATAGATTCTCCACAGTATATACACACAGAGGTCAGTTATATTCCCCTTAGTATGAACACATAGAGGTGAGGTAGATTCTCCTCAGTATATACACACAGAGGTGAGCTGGATTCTCCTCAGTATATACACACAGAGGTCAGTTATATTCCCCTTAGTATGAACACATAGAGGGGAGGTAGATTCTCCTCAGTATATACACATAGAGGTGAGGTAGATTCTCCTCAGTATATACACATAGAGGTGAGGTAGATTCTCCTCAGTATATACACATAGAGGAGAGGTAGATTCAACTCAGTATATACACATAGAGGTGAGGTAGATTCTCCTCAGTATATACACACAGAGGTGAGGTAGATTCTCCTCAGTATATACACACAGAGGTCAGTTACATTCTCCTGAGTATAAACACATAGAGGTTAGTTATATTCTCCTCAGTCTATACACATAGAGGTGGGGTAAATTCTCTTCAGTATATAGACAGAGGTGAAATAGATTCTCCACAGTATATACACACAGAGGTCAGTTATATTCTCCTCAGTATACGCACATAGAGGTCAGTTAGAGTATCTTCAGTATATACACAAACAGGTGAGGTACATTCTCCTCAGTATATGCACATAGAAGTCCGTTAGGTTGTTTTCAGTGTATACACATAGAGGTGAGGGGTTTAAAAGGGGCTTTAAAGGGGTTTTCCGGGAAAAAAGTAAAAATTCTGAAATCTTGGAGGTACAGCTAAGTAGCGGTAATCTGAATATTTTATCTGTCACTCTAGACCCTCTTCTTCATCCCATGTAGCCGCCGATCTGCCGCTGTCTTTACATGCATCACTTCTGCAGTAAACACAGCAGACGACTGTTACCTACAACTTCCAGCATGCACAGAGCTTGTTTACCAGTCAGCATTGTAGCTCCGCCCACAGATCACCGGTCCTACAACTTACTTGCACCAACTTCCCTGTTAGTCAGATTGCCAGAGAAAGCGTGCTGAAGCAAGCAGACAAGACCTTCCAGCACTCTGAACTGCACATAAGCAATACAGAGTAGTGCTTCTGCGCCTGTCAACCCATCATGCATTGCTCACAGGAAGTTGAAGGCTATGGACAGGGAAGAAAGTAGCAAATGTAGGTAAGGTGTCTGAGGAAGGGGTGATAATTTATTAAGAAAGTAGCTAGACCAGGTACAGTGAACCTATTACAAAATGACCAATTGCGATGATGTATACTGTGGGGCCTTGGACTAAGAGTTTAATTTGTTTCGTGACAAAGCTCTTAACCCAAAACACTCGTAAGTCAAATCAATTTTCCCCATTTAAATGAATGGAAAAGCCAATAATCTGTTTCGGATCACGAAGCTCTCCCACTGATTTCAATAGGGATGGCATTTCCTCATTGAAAGCAATCGGACGCTGGCACCCTGCAGTGATTTTCGGGGAAGAGCTTTAAATATAAGCCCTTCCCTGAAATCATCCCTAGTTGCAGTAAAAAAATAAATAAAATATATACTCACCTGTCTGCCGCTACCAGGGCTCAGGCACGTTTAGCCACTTGTTCTCCCTGCACTGATCTGAAGCTGTTCAGCAGGCAGGGATTAAAAATGCAGGGAGAACAAGCGGCGGCTAGACACGCCTGAGCCCCAGCAGCGGCGGACAGGTGAGTATATATTATTTACTACAGCTAGGGAAGATTTTCAGGGAAGGGCCTATATTTAAAGCCCTTCCCCGAAAATCACTGCAGGGGTTGTCGGCAGGCCATTGCTTCCAATGGGGCCACCAGCAGCAGTGGTGGCCCTATTGAGAGCAAGGCTCTTAACCCAAGTTTTTGCTCCTAAATCAGAGCAAAAATTCACGATAAAGCCTGTTTACAGTCTGGGATTTAGCTTACAGTCAAAAAGCTTGTAAGCTGAATCACTCTTAACCCAAGGTATCACTGTATTACATTTTAAAATGTTAGTCTGTACCCGGAACACCCCGTTAATTCAAAAATGCTAAGCAATATACTCTCCTGTTTTGTAAAAATGGTTAATGCAACAAAAGAGAATATCAAATATCTTTGAAATAAATAGTAACTACCAAATTGTGGCCAATGACCTCATTTCTGATTTACTAATGTATGGCCAATTTTACATTTGGAGCAGATATATTTTTTGAACACTTTCCTTAGTTCAGTTGAGTTCACTGTACATGCTGACTGTCTTCAAAGCGCAAAGTGACAGGACAGTCATTAACAATTCTGTAAAGAGAACACATACACTTCACAGGTATGGAACACTTATGTCACGATACAAGAGGGAGAATCAATGTGCAGCCACACTTCCATCCTAACATAGCCTTACTATAACGCAGCCCATCATTCGGTGAGCACATCACACAACTGTCATAAACCCACAACTTAGAAATAAAAGGCTTATTGTTTTACCGATCCTTTTATGAGGAAATCTCCAACCAGCATCATTTTATTTACACAAACATTAATCAAAAGGCAGAAAGCAAATAAAACAACATTAGAGAGGATTTACTGCGGCACAAAGCATGACCTTATTCCTAATATCTGCTATTACAAATGACACAAAGATAAGCTCATTACAGCATAATTAATTTTCAGTTTATCTTCTATTCACCCAGACATGTTGAATTTATTGCGGAGAGACACTAATTTCGAGACAGACCTTGAAAGTATATTTAGCATGTATTAACGTAAACCTTCTTAATTAATCTGCAACATTCTCTTGTTTTTTTTCCCCAACGAACTAATGTCTAATGTAATAACATTGAACTATGTGCAGCATAAAATCTAGATGACATCTCTATGTTCTGCAACCTTCATTGCTTTTTTAACTTTATTTCTTCTAGAAATATAGACACCATAGTTCTTGGAATTCCAGGAGCGGTTGAAAGGCACCATCCGGGCAGTTATTAGAATCTTATCATCATGAGATTAGCAATTTTGCAATTAACTTTCCTTAAAAATCTTTCACCGTTTGTCTCTACAGATCACTGTATATACAAACAGCAGCCTTAGGTCGGCTGCACACGAACGGGTCGGATTCGGCATGTGGGAGCCCGAAACGGAATCCAACCTTGACTGCCGCCAGTATCAGCGCGTACATGTCTTTTCTCTTCTTCATCTGTATTGTGGATGGCTGCGACGAGACGCATTTTTCAGTGCATAAATGCACTGCGTATTCACGGACTAAAAAACGCTTATGCCCATGTGAATGAGCTGTTAGGCTGCAGTTTTTATATATAGCGATATGTAAAAGCTGCAGAAGACAAACGAAGTAATGCTTTTAATTAAAACCTACTGCTAAAATGATCGTCAGCCCAAAATACATGCGTTTAAGTGAAAAAATTGACTGGTAGTAAAAGGTGGTCATAGTCTTTATAGAGGTAAGAACCAGAATTTCAAGTTATCTCCTATCCACGGATCCAATTTTTGTAATGAAACGTACAGTAAAATAGGATTCAAACAGAAACCATATTTTCAATTTTTTTTAACCCCATTAATGACACAGCCCTTTCCACCCCACCCCCCATTTTCAATTTTTCCCACCCCTTTTAAAAAATTTTAACTCCTTTATTTCTCAATCGACATAGCTGTATGACGGCTTGTTTTTTGTGGGACAAGTTGTATTTTTCAATGGTATTATTTAATTTACCATAAAATGTACTGAAAAACGTAAAAAAAATTAGAAGTGGAGTAAAATGAAAAAAAAGAAAAAAAAGCACTTTCACCATCTTTCAGTGCGTCTTGTTGAGCAACAGGTCAGTCACCCATTCACTATAATGTAAATTTAAAAAAATTGGGTCAAATAAAGGTTGTTATAAATTAAAGTTGGGTCATTTAATGGATGTTATAAAAAAGAATTTATCACCCATTATGCCCTAGATAGGTACCACAACGAATGCAAGTTATGTCTACTGATATTGGTTTAACCCCTTAACGACCAATGACGTACCTGGTACGTCATGGAGCGTCGGGGTATGTATGAAGAGAGGTTGCGATGCAACCTCTCTTCATACAGTGCGGGCATCAGCTGTTTATAACAGCTGACACCCGCGGGCAATAGCCGCGAGCGGCCGCGCGGCCGATCGCGGCTATTAACCATTTAAACGCCGCTGTCAATTCTGACAGCGGCATTTAAATCCCCCGGGTCCCGCGCGGCCCCCCCGCGGTGAGATCGGGGGAGCCTTGCACGTATCATGGCAGCCGGGGGCCTAATGAAAGGCCCCAGGGCTGCCTTAGCAGACTGCCTATCAAGCCGTCCCCGTGGGGTGGCTTCATAGGCTGCCTGTCAAAAAGCAGTATGACGTAATGCTATAGCATTACGTCATACTGCAGGAGCGATCAAAGCATCGCATCTTAAAGTCCCCCAGGGGGACTTCAAAGTAAAGTAAAAAAAAGAATCAATAAAGTTTTTTTTTAATTGAAAAAAAAAAAAAGTTGTAAAAGTTTAAATCACCCCCCTTTTGCCATATCTATTATTAAAAAATCTAAATAATAAATTAAAAATATGTATTTGATATCGCCGCGTCCGTAAAAGTCCGATCTATCAAAGTAGCACATAATTTTTCCCGCACGGTGAACGTCGTCCGAAACAAAAAATGAAGAACGCCAGAAATGCACTTTTTTAGTTACCCTGTCTCCAAGAAAAAACGCAATAAAAAGCGATCAAAAAGTCATATGTATTCCAAAATGGTACTATCAGAAACTACAGGACATCCCGCAAAAAATGAGACCTTGCTCAACTACGTCGACGGAAAAATAAAAAAGTTATCGCGCGCACAAAATGACGACAGAAAATAATTGAAAAAAATTTTATGTCTTTAAAAAAAAAAAAGAGGAGTATAGTAAAAAAAAACCTAAACAAGTTTGGCATCGTAGTAATCGTACCGACCCATAGAATAAAGTTATCATGTCGTTTTTGTTGCCATTTGTGCGCCGTAGAAGCAAGACGTACTAAAAGATGGCAAAATGTCGTTTTTTTTCCATTTTACTCCACTTAGAATTTTTTAAAAGTTTTTCAGTACATTATATGGTACTTTAAATAGCACCATTGAAAAATACAACTCATCCCGCAAAAAACAAGCCCTCATACAGCGACGTGGATGGATAAATAAAGGAGTTATGATTTTTTTAAAGGGGGGAGGAAAAAACGAAAATGGAAAACGAAAAATGGCCGCGTCATTAAGGGGTTAATTACAACTATACAGCCAAATTTTAAGCCATAGGACATTTTAACAGGAATTGTGATACAGGCATCTAATGCTTTATCACCTATGAGGTTGCATTCGCAGAGTGATGCTTACCAACAAACACTGTGCTCTCACCTCCATGATCAATCAATGCAATTCCAATAGCCCTGTGACTGTAACAAACACGACTTAAAGGGGTTGTCCCGCGCCGAAACGGGTTTTTTTTTTTTTCCAACCCTCCCGTTCGGCGCGAGACAACCCCGATGCAGGGACTTAAAAAAAAAACAGCACAGCGCTTACCTGAATCCCCGCGCTCCGGTGACTTCTATACTTACCGGTTGAAGATGGCCGCCGGGATCTTCTTCCTCCGTGGACCGCAGCTCTTCTGTGCGGTCCATTGCCGATTCCAGCCTCCTGATTGGCTGGAATCGGCACGTGACGGGGCGGAGCTACACGGATCTACACGGAGCCCCATTGAGAAGATAAGAAGACCCGGACTGCGCAAGCGCGTCTAATTTGGCCATTAGACGGCGAAAATTAGACGGCAACCATGGAGACGAGGACGCCAGCAGCGGAGCAGGTAAGTGAAAAACTTTTGATAACTTCTGTATGGCTCATAATTAATGCACAATGTACATTACAAAGTGCATTATTATGGCCATACAGAAGTGTATAGACCCACTTGCTGCCGCGGGACAACCCCTTTAATAAATGAAGGATCATGGTGTGTATTACACAAATTGTGCTCGAATATCCATTGGAGAACATTTTTTGTATACCTGTTGGGGATAACCTACTGCAGAGGGAGATCCAGCCATTTCTTGGTGTGTTTTCCCATCTTCCTTTCTTTCTCTTTTGTGTTATTTTTGGTTCTTTTTGGGGTTTATACTTTGCTTCACACTAATGTCATCACTATTGGCTATGATCAGTTCCTGATTTTTATTTAGAATTATTAAAAGTTATATTTTATCATTATCCTGTCAGTGATACCTTAAATTAGACTTTGTTTTTGTTTACTTAAAAATAAATATTTTTTTTAAAAAAAAAAGGAAAATCAAACACAACAGAATTGAACATCGTATAACTGAAGCTCAGAAATTCTCACTGAAATCAATGGCACTTAACATAGAATTTTTTTCCTGATTTGCAGCTCGTCTGACAGGAGTACAAAGCGAAAATGAAAAATGGTGGTGTGAACGAGCCATCAGCCACTACTAATGAGCCCATATAGCAGCCTGTACTCTGTAGATTTGTTTGGAAGTCAATAACAAGGAATGGGAATTGCCCATAGCCCAGAAAGGTTACTAAAAGGCCTGTGTATGAAGGAAATGATTCCAAAAGTAAGTGTATGTTAGGGAATTGTATGTTTTAGTGTAGAAGCAACAAAACTCAACCTACACTTTATTGTTAGGCCAGGCTCACAGGAGCGTATCTTGCAGCGTGCAAGCTGTGAGATATACGTACGTTGCACGCAGCCAGTATTCAATGACATTGTGTACGGTCTGCGTACCACCTATCACCATGTACTATCTTAGCATATCTGCGCCAATATACAACCATGCTGCGATTTTTCTTGCTTGCACAAATTTACGCAATTTGTGTGAGAGGTAACATGGCTGTCTTAGGATATTGCTACAGTGTATTACCTGTGTGTAATAAGATATTACCCTGTTTCCCCGAAAATAAGACCTTGTCTTATATTATTTTTTTGCCCAAAAGAGGTCTTATTTCGGGGAATGTGTTATTATACTTACCTAGCAGGCTTGTTCCAGGTCCTCCAGCTGCCCCGTAAAGCTCCAGCGTGCTTGCTTCAGTCCTCGGCCGCCAACAGAAGATTGCTTCCTGGTTATGGGATTCATAAATCCCGCCTCTAGGAAGTGATGGCTGTGATTGGCTCTCAAGCCCTTAATTAGCCAATCAATGAGCTCACAACGTGATGGCTGTGATTTGTTCTTCGACCGCTGCTCAGTCAATCAATGCAGCGGTTGAAGAACCAGTAACAGACATTGCATTGTCGAGGCGGGATTTATGAATTGGCCAATCAATGCCGTGGCTCAGCCAACAACACAATGGCTGTAATTGGTGCTTCGAACACTGCTTAGCCAATCAGCAGCGGTTGAAGAACAGGCAGCGTTCAAATACAGGCAGCTTACAGTAGGCTCTTTGTACAATGTAATTATAGGTGGCTTTAGCCAATGGGACCATTATAGTGCACAGAGAAGATTTCTGTTAATCTAATTAAAGCTTCAACAAACTAAGCTATAGTACAATGTTTACAAAGACAACGATTCCGGAATGTTTGTTGTAGCACATTTTATTACCTAGAATCATATAATATGACGAGCTATACAGGCATGTGTGTAATAATCAACACCGTACTTAATGGATATGTTCTGATTGTAGCACACATCCCTAACCCTAAAATGTATTCATTATTATAGAAAGATTGAGGGCATACCAGTCATTACACGAATTAGAAAAGCTTCACTCTGCTGTTTTTGTCCTTTTGAACCTTATTTAACATTTCAGGGTAAATAGCTAATTATTTCACAGAAAAATATGACTGTCACAACCGCAAAAAGCTTTGAACAAATTTTGCAATCTGCACATTAGGCCAATATACTGTGAAAATAATCGTTTGACAATAATTGAGGCATTCAGGTTATATGGTGTATATAACGGTGTTTTTTAGGAGGTCTCCATAGATTGCGGTTATTATACAGCTGATGATATTTCTCTCTCCTCATTATAATGCACTGCATATCAAAAGTATGAGAGACGTCTGATACAGTACAGGGATATACTAACTTTACAGAGTGATGGCATATTGTTAGGTGGTGTCACCACTTCTGATCAATGGGGTTTTGACTGCAGCACAGTGCAATTTTTTTTGTAAATCTCCTGCTTTCCCACAGATCCACGGCATGTCGACAGTGATAGCTGTGGCTGTGCTGCAGATCAGATGGCTTCCATTGACTTCCATTGATAAATCGCCCGCAGATCACACTCTGTAAAGCTTTCCATAGGATTACTATGGAAAGCGCAGGGACGGTGTCCACTAGCGGACGATCATAGCGATTCTCCGCTCGCGAGATTTAAATTACAGCATGCCCCGATTGCTGCGATTCTCCGCGGTGAGTCTATCTATTAGATAGGCTCATCTTGGAAACTTGTCAGTGCTCCCCCCTCCTCTACCAGTCATGGAAGGGGGGTCTAAGGCCGCCTGCAGATGGGCGGAAATTCCGCAGCGGGATTTCCCGTGGAATTTCCGCCCCTGGAAGCTGCCACAGTATTGCGTTAACAAACGCAATCCTATGCAGATGGCCGCGATTTGGCCACGCGGCAAACAAATTGTGGCACGCTCTATTTCAGTGCGGGGCTCGCACTCATCGGCCGCCAGCCCCACTCTGCGCCAGCTGCCCGGCAGCCGGCACATGAAAGAGCCGGGGCCGTGGGAGAGGTGAGTGCCTGCGCTGCTCTCTGCAGACGCTCGGGTCGGATTCCGCTGCGAGAATTCTCGCAGCCGGATCCGACCCAGCCGTCTGCAGGCGGCCTATGGGTGCCTGCATACGGGCGGAATTTCTGCCGCGGTATTTTAAGCACATTGTTTGCCCCTGACCGCAGCCAATATACTTCTATGGGGATCCGCAGTTGTCCCCAGACGGACGGATTTGCATCGCGGATTTTCACGCGCTAGAAAAAAACGCGGCATGTCCTAATTTGGGTCAGATTCTGTGCGTGGAGACTCCAATACAAGTGAATGGACGCGTTTTTTCATGCAGTACATCCGCGGTGCAGCTGCGGATGAAGGCACTGGTTGCTATGACATTAGAGGAAGTAGGCGTGGTAGGAGGCTCCACAGGCAAATTTCAGCCGCACCACTGCCCTCAGTCACCTCATCCAGCAGCCACCAGCCTGCAGCCAGCAGCCACCAGCCTTGCTTTCACAAGCAAGAGGGACAAAATGAAGACTTGGTGTTGGTTTTTATGCTGTTTTCCAAGGAATTGGGCAGTTCTCTAGGGGTTCGGTTACTATATGGGGCGGCTGCTGGTTTTTTTCCGCAGCACATCCGCATATATCCACGCGATTTTTCATGCATCCGCACCTAGCCGCAAGCACATTTAGGTGCCATACGCAGGTCTCCTGCGCGTGAAAATCCGCTGGCGTAATCCGGAACGCTCATGTGCAGGCGGCGCCTGCAGACGGGCAGGTCGGATCCGGTGGCAAGGATTCTTGCCGTGGGACCCGACCCGAGCGCCTGCAGGGACCAGCACGTACTCACCCGCGCCCTGCAGCTCTGGCTCTTTCATGCGCAGACCGGAACCGGCGGCGGTCGAGTGACGAAATTTCGTGCGGCCAAACCGCGGCCGTCTGCATAGGATTGCGTTTGTTAACGCAATCCTATGCAGGCTTCCAGCAGCGGAAATCCCGCCCGTGTGCAGGCGCCCTTAATCATCTTTTTTCCTCAAGGAGTTTGCTGAGTCCAGCCTGTGTTTAAACACATGCCCAGCTGTGTAAACATCTGCTGGCAGTATCAATTCTCCTTGTGGCAGAGTACACAATGTATTAATTATGAATGCAAAGTAAAAACACAAGGAGTACACTGTATCCTGTAGTCTTATGAAAGAAGAGCGAACTACATTCAAGTGGAATGTACTTGCTCCGTCTTTTAGCTTCTGAACGATGGATTTTATGTGGAGCTAAAATCCATCTTTCAAATGAAAAGCGCACAATGCCTGCATTTACATGTAATGATTATCGCTCATTTTCAGCTGTTTGGACGAATTTTGATCAATAATCATTGCGTGTAAAGGGCCTTAACACATTTATTAAGAGATGCACACCTGTTAAGGCTGTATTCACAAAGGCAAGTTCATTTTTGGGCAGTATAAATCTGAGAGTTTGTATGCGATTGTCATGCATTTTTATTGTGTTTTTTTATTGCACATTTTTCTCTGCTCTGCACTTCCTGCTTTTTTTAATGTACGGTAGTTCCTATAGTAATCCAAAGTAAAAAATGGATTGCACATGTATGAAAATTGCATGCAAAACACATCATGCAATTTTTTTTTTAATGCTCCAACTGAAAATAATGGGAAATTCTTGAAGTATCATACAAAAAAATAGGGCATACAGTGTTTTTTTTAAATTTTATTTTTAACTTGGACTGTCTGAGAGAAAAATCGCTCATGTGAATTAACCTAATCAATTTAATGGGTTCTCTTTACGCATAAGTTCTGTTCATCTTGAAATTGGGAGAGAATTTGCACGGGAAAGTCGCCCTCGTGAATACACCCTAATCTGATACACTTCTGGCCATTAGATTGGTAGAGCATGAAATCTACGTCAGCTGTGCGCTCCTGTGGGTTAGCTCTATAATTTACACTAGTTTTTGAACTAAGGCCAGCTTCACACGTCCGGATTCCTATAGCGGAATCCATGTTTGGCATCCGCGTGGAAGACCCGCAGCAAATCGCAAGGATTGAAAGGTTTGCAATTTTGTTTTTTCCTTCACAATTGCAGATACGAATTGCGTATCCCGTGAGCAGAGAAAAAAAAAACAGCATGCTCTATTTTGCTGTGGACTCCCTGCGGCTGGCCTCTACTGAAGTCAATGGAGGCCATCCGACCCGCAGCCTATACGCAATTGACACTGCGTATGCGTCACGGGTACCCGCGTCATCGCCTAGCGATGGCCGCAGAAATATAAATATTGAAAAAAAATCTATACTGCGCATGACCACCTGCGAGCCTCTGCGGTCATCCACATTACAGATTTTGCAGGTAAGCAGGGTTGCCAGTCAGGGTCGCAGCCGGATTCCGCTGCAGGATCCCACATGCGGAATGCGGCTTGTCCATGTGCAGCCGGCCTAAATCAGAATAATAAAAACTGGCTGTGCCTTACTTTTTAGAAAAGTGACAAGGGTGGTGAAAAAAGGGCAAACAGTCAAAACTTTTTGCACAAGTACAACTTGCCCAAAAATCTGCAACTTTTTTATATAATTGTGCAGCTTGGTCCTTCCTAAATTCCTCCTTTATTTCTAGGCTCAAACAGTATTCTTTTCCTATTGCTGAAAGCTGACAATTGCAGACAATGTAGCAGGTGGCGTCGACTATAATAAGGCAATGCAGTCTATTTCTGAAATGCGGAACCTCCTTTATAATAGGTTCATGACATCAGCATGTAACAAGCAGAACTTTTACATACAGAATCCAGAGAAATCAATGACACCTTCTCCATTGTACACAGTTCATCTTCACTCATTTAGTTGCGTAGAAACATATGTTCCGAGACTAAAAACCTATTCAGAATCTATTGTGTCCTCTGCCAATACTTTGCTGTATCACTTCCCTTGTGACTAAGACACTAATAATACTCTATGCACCGAAGCTCTAACCGTGTCTACAAAGATCATACAAATGAAAAGAAGAAGTATTGATTACAGCGTTATCTGGCAGCATCTGAAAAACATTGCAAAATTAGAACAACCAGCGAGTTATTCGTGTCACAGAAAGGATTCATGAGCAGAAGAGAAGTCTAATTTTACCAATTAACTTAACAATGCTGGGGCCTGTGCACCATGGTATCAGTAGACTCATGCCTCCATACAACATTCCACCACAATGATCACAATCACAGGACATGAATAGAAGAAAATACAACACAGCAACTAAGATGTCAGCAATCCACTTATTTATATCAACTCTGAAAAGAATGCATGGCGGAATGTCAAACGCTGCTATGATTAGTGCATGGAGCTACTGAATATTATCCATCTGCAAACCACAAATTATGGCTTCACCATTGATGTCCATGCTGGTGGCTGAGACAGGAAAAAGAAAAACAAGTTCACTTAGTGTCTTAAAGCGCGGTGTGACAGCTGGGGATTGAGGCAAGACTTCTTTGTAATGCTCACGCTCGCTTCTGTTCGCATGACATGATGCAGCCTGAGAGCCTCTTTGTCAAAACTAATAATTATAATTTAGACACAGCTATTGAGAAAAAAGTGTTTGTCAATTATGTATTATTAACTATGACATTTTTAAAGAACACGGTGACTTCAAGGGACACTGCAGATTATTGCTTTTCTTTTGACTTTGCTTTTCACGATCTTCAACGCCTGTCCAGCGAGCTTCTAGAATGAACAGGCAACGTTAAGCATACGTATTTCCATACAACAGCCGGTCTGTGCTATATAGAATAACCGTGATGTCTCTTAGGGCTCACACAAACGTATAGGAAGTGAGAGAAGGATGCCATAGAGTTAAAGGAAGTCTGTTAGCATATTAAAGCCCCTAAATAAGTCATGTCTTTAGACTTATTTAGCCTCTACTAAAAGTGTTGACATACCTTTCGCTCCCATGATAGAGCTACAATCTCTGTTTTTCGGTGATGTGCAACATATACAAATAACCAATAAACTGTCCAATTGGGTGTTCCTCTCACTCAGACTGTAGGAAAGAAAACGGGTGGAGCAAACCTGATGGTATCGGATACCATTGGTTCCAGATGAATGTCAAAGGACCAAAAAAGCCTTAAAAAAGGGTGCGAAAAAGGAAAAAACTGTGGAGGTGCTGCCAAGCAGGAAGAAAGACTGGTGAATAGGCGCGACTCTCCAGATGGCCATTTTCCACTTCTCCTGCTGTCCCCAGCTCCATCACTGGTACCACCAGCATTTTTGGGATTGATATCCCTGTAGTCCCAGAAGTGATGTCCCACCCAGAGGAACTGAAGAAGAGGCTCATGCCAAAATGCGTATCCTATTCTGGTTTTTAATATACTTAATAAAAGAGAAGTTGGATAATACATCCTACTGTCCCACCATCTTTTTTGGAGAGTCGCGCCTATCCACCTGTCTTTCTTCCTTTCGTTTTTCTCGCTCAGACTAGTCTTGGGTTTCTGCTCCCCTTAGCTGAGGACTGTTGGCTACAGCCTATTTAAATGGGCGTTTCACAGAATTATCAGTGAAATACCCTGCTGTAGGCATCAGACTTACTGAGATGCTATGCATGTACCCTTTCTTTGCCGTATAAGAAGCTGAAGAGAGTTGTAGCCATCAATCATCCAGGAGGGCTTAAAGCGACCCTCCAGGCCTGGTAAACAAAGATAGCAGAACTGCTTCTCTGTAAGATAATATATAATGTAATAAAAAAATATATAAAAGCCAGGTTGTCCACTTCTGTGAAGTCTTTAATATTCTTTTCTGTTTCACAGTTATCTTGGGTGACACTGGATGAACTTAATCAGTATGCGGTTCATTAGTGTCAGTATTAAGCTTTCTACAGCCTTAAATCCACTATAAAAAAATAGTTCTTCAATAGTGTAACAGCACCAAATAAATTATTGTCAAAATGTAATCCAAATATACTCACCTTGCTGGACTATACAAAGCAAGCATAACACCACAAAATAACATACAGTGATGGTCAAAAAAATATCTTCCCTAGAAAGAGTTGTTGGAATAGACTGAAACATTCTTTGTGTGATTGTAACATTGATACAAGTTAGTGATTACAATATCAGAGCAAAAGGAGAATTTATTGTGGAAAACGGAACACTGGAAGAGAAGCTCTGGTACCCTGTTGGGTCGCTTCTAGCTTGGATGCAAAATCTGATACGAGTGGGCATCGAGACTTTAGTACCCTGATGTACCACCTCTAGCTTGGATACAAGATGTAATATGGGTGCTCTAGTACTCTGATGTACTGCCTCTACCCTGAATACAAAATGTCATATGGACTGGCATGGAGGCCCTAGTACCCTGTTGTACCACCTCTAGCTTGGATGCAAGATGTGATATGGGCGGGCATGGAGGCTCTAGTACCCTGTTGTACTGCCTCTAGCTTAGATACAAGATGTGAAACGGGTGGGCATGGAGGCTCTAGTACCCTGTTGTACCACCTCTAGTTTGGATAAAAGATGTGACATGGGCTCCCATGGAGGCTCTAGTACCCTGTTGTATCGCCTCTAGCTTGGATGCAAGATCTGATATGGGTGGGCATGGAGGCTCTAGTACCCTGTTGTACCGCCTCTACGTTGGATGCAAGATCTGACACGGGTGGGCATGGAAGCTCTAGTACCCCGTTGTACTGCCTCTACGTTGGATACAAGATATTAAACGGGTGGGCATGGAGGCTCTAGTACCCTGTTGTACTGCCTCTAGCTTGGATACAAGATGTGATATGGGCTGGCATGGAGGCTCTAGTACCCTGTTGTACCACCTCTAGTTTGGATACAAGATGTGATATGGGCGGGCATGGAGGCTCTAGTACCCTGTTGTACTGCCTCTAGTTTGGATACAAGATGTGATACGGACAGGCATGGAGGCTCTAGTACCCTGTTGTACCGCCTCTAGCTTGGATGCAAGATCTGATATGGGTGAGCGTGGAGGCTCTAGTACCCTGTTGTACCGCCTCTAGCTTGGATGCAAGATCTGATATGGGTGGGCATGGAGGCTCTAGTACCCTGTTGTACCATCTCTAGTTTGGATACAAGATGTGATATGGGCGGGCATGGAGCCTCTAGTACCCTGTTGTATCACCTCTAGCTTTGATACAAGATGTGACATGGGTGGGCATGAGGCTCTAGTACCCTGTTGTACCGCCTCTGGCTTGGATACAAAATGTGATATGGGTGGGCATGGAGGTTTTACTACCCTGTCGTACCGCCTCTAGCTTGGATACAAGATGTGATTTTGATGGGCATGGAGGCTACTATACTCTGTTTGGAGCCTCTGTACCACCTCTAGCTTGGATATAAAATGTGATATTGGAAGGTATAGAGGCATACAGGTTCTGTATGGTATCCTGCTGCATATCGGCCCACATTTATTGCAACTGAGACTCTAGATGGTCCAAACTTGTAAGCAGTTGAAGTTGGCATTTCAGATGGTCCCATACATGTTCTACTGGTGATAAATCTGATGGCAGGGCAGGCTACAGAAGTGTGACAATGTTGTGGAGACATTTCTGTGGCCCCCTTGCTGTGAGCAGCTGAGCATTATCCTGATGAAAAATGTCTCCTGGAAGCCCTGCCATGAAGGCAGTCTCACACAGGCATTTGTAAAAACGGTGTGTTTTACAGCGTTTTGCAACGCATGTTCAAACGCATTCAACAGCATTTTTAACGCACCCCATCATTGCAATGGATGATGTGGTGCATTAAAAAGCACCGCAACGCACTAAAATAGAACAGATAGTGTTCGATTAGTACGGTGTTAGAAGCACCATGCTAAAACGCTCGTCTGAGGAGCCCCACTGAAATCAATAGAGGTTCAGTAAGGCATTTTTAGCACACATTTCAAATGCCCGCTAAAATGCTGAAAAAAATGCCCGTGTGCAAGTGGCCTGAGAGGCAACTCATGTGGCTGCAGGAAGTCCTGAACATATTGCTAACCTTTCATTGTAATTCGTATCACTACTAGGGGTGACCTGACTGTATGCGTGGACCGCTAGACCATCACACCAGCAGAGGGCAGTGTGCCGCTCCACAGAAGAGATAGGATTGAGGCGCTCACCCCGAGGTCTCCAGATACAAACACTGCTGTTGTCAGTGCACAAATTAAAAATGGATTCATCACTGAAGACAACCAAGTTCCACTCCATAGCAGTCCAGCTTAGTCGTTCATGAGATCACTGCAAACACAGTACATGTAATGGACACTGTGAGACTAAATGTCCTTCAGCCAAGTGGCTGGAAATGGTTCCAACAGACACAGGGGCCTGTAATGATGGTGCCCCGTCTCTGAATGGCGGACAACAAAACAGTTGGAGATGTTCGTGCTTGTTGGACGATCAGATTATCATCTCTACTGGTGGCCTGTCAAGGAAATCCTTAGCCCAGTTACATCCACTGGTCCCAACACCTCCTAACAGTCTGGTCAGAATGGCCCAGGTGGTGGGCAATTCATCGATACAACCATCCAGCTTCTCGCACTCCAATAATGCACCCCCTCTCAAATGGGTAACTGGAGGAAATCTCCTTAAATGCACTGTAGAGGCGTCCAGTGGTCAACAAGCTTTACACAAGTAGAAGGAGAGGTCACTACACACAAGGAGCCTCTGAGCCTTTTTACATGCCATGAGTGGAACCACTTTAAAGGCCTCAGACAAGACCATTCATCCAATCACACCACAACTCTAATCATCTGCATATCTGCCTGTGATTTTTGCAGCGAAGTGACAACTCCTTCAAGGTGCAGAGAAAGAGAAGGTATACAGCAGCACTCACAAGATATACCTCCTCAGGGTGAGGTGGAAAGCAGATGCAAGCTACTATAGTAGGTCAGAGCCAAACGACCTCATGCAGTCCAGAAGAAATTAGAAGTAGGAGCAGCATAAACGGAAGTAAATATTAAAAAAGCAACCTTTTTATTTCTTCATAGTCTTTATAAAATGGTAGGCTACATTTCGGCCCATAACGAGCCTTTATCAAGCTTGTTGTATCCTACCATTTTATAAACACTATGGAGAAATAAAAAGGTTGCTTTTTTAATATTTACTCCGGTTTATGCTGCCACTGCTTCTAACTTCTGAACTCCTTCAAGATGCGTGATTTTTTCTATTTTGTTAAAAAGGTGTATATCAGCTGCTACCTCCCTGGAATGGATAGTCAGGATGACCTCCACAGTGGGATAGAAAAATGACAAACTAGGGATCCTAGTAGCTGCTGATAGAAAAGTAGTGGTCCAAGCTTTGAAGAGCAAGATCAATTTATTCATGCAACAATTACACGGTTCAGCGCCATGTGTGCGCCTTCAGATTACTTCAATCTGATGAAGAGGCCAGTCCAGCGCGGAAATGTGTAATTGTGCTGAATACATTTTTGCTCTTCAGAACCTTGGACAACTTCTCTTCTACCGGTATCAGCAGCGCCTTGGATCCTTGATTTTTTATTTCTCTAACAGACTCTGAGGGCTAATGCCCATGGACGGATTTCTGCCGTGTTCCCCGTGGCAGAATAAGGCAGCTATTAGGTTCTATTGACCCTGATAGCTTTTCTGCCTGTCAGTGCTTTCATGCGTGATTCTGCCACGGCTTTCCGCTGCGGGAAAAAATTCGTGTTATGTTCTATTTCACCGTGTTTTTCCGCAGCAGAGGTCTCCATTAATACAGTATTAATGGAGACCCCTGAAAAACATGCGTTTTTTGGCAGTCACCAACGGGGACTTTTTGTTTACCACCATGGTACTCCCGCGGCATAAATCTGCGGGTGTATCCCGCTCCATCAGTGGGCATGAGCCCTAAATGACCTTGTATGCAGAGACATTGCATAACACAGCAGATATAGTATGTATACCATACAGGGCCTGTGAGAAGCTGGTTGACAACTCCTAGGTGCAACTACTTGATATTTGCTATAGTAGGACAGGATTATTATTAAAGTCCATGTTTAGACGTCACCTTGTGGTGCAGGTCCAAGTTGCAGCAAAATAAATGAGTATAAGCTTTGGCAAAAATGCAGATTTGTAATGGTTTTTCCACAATTAAGTTACTTTAGGTAAACAGATAGCGATACAAGATATAAAAACTGAACTTATAGCTTATTCAAGTGGCTGTCAAGGGGTTTTCTGGGGAAATACACTATAGATGTCGTATTCTCAAGATAGTTTATCAATGGTTGATTGGCTAGGGTCCGCCTGGTGTCAGCATCAGAGTACACAAGGGTATAGAGAGGAAGCTGCTAGCCCCGCCCCCTATCTCTCCAAATATGGGGACATATGTCAGAGATCCCCTGTAGCCCGCCCCCTCTTTTCTCTCTCGGGGGGGGGGGGGGGGGGGGCCTAGCCTGCTTCGCGATCTTCTCCGATTGATTTCAATGGGACTAGCGCTTCTGCTGCCGACCCCATTGAAAACAATGGCCGTTATGGCACATTCTTCTTTGTGATGTGAGGTTAGAGTAAAAACATTGTTAATCAAAATTAAACCATTGAAAATCATTGGTCTCATTATCATGCATTTTCACTCACTCTCGCATCGCAGGGAAGTCTATCGCCAGTGGGTAAGAGCCCTTAATATATTACCAACCACTATAAGGTTGTCATTCATGGAAGGGACAATAATAAAAGGCCTTCGTTATTCTCCACTTTTCCAAATGTATCTTCTCCTAAAAATTACAGCTTGCTTCTAAATCAATTTGTCATACTTCAAAATACATAGTCACTGGAAAAAAACTTCCTTTGGGATCGCTCACGCGGGGTGTATGTGTCCAGCGTATTCTGTGCATTTTTTTCCTGCACGTAAAATATGCAATATACAGCAAAACAGAAAATGCAGTGTTTTTTATTATAAGCGTGAAAAAAAAAACTGCAATCGTTAGTGGCCCAGTAGAAGTCGATGGGCTTTTAGCACCGCGTAATATGCGGGCAACATACGCCCATGTGAGTGAGCCCTTAGAGAGAAGCAGAAGTTCAGAGATGAAGTGGAAAACAGAAGTTCCCTATGATTCTTGACACTTGTGACATGACAGAACAATGATAAATTAGTTTTCTGGAAGGAAAATATGTACAGATCTTTGACAAGGCCGCATCTGTTCTCTGCATAAAGCAATTAAGTTACACAAGGCAGGTCACCAGCACTTCCAATGGAGTAAGGAATCTACGAAGAAAGCCCATAAAATTAATGATCAAAGTGCTGCCGTTCACTTTATATTCATACAGCAGCTATACTAACACCACAAGAATTACATTGTCACACTTCCATTCAGAATATTCTCTGTTCTTGACAAAAAACAGACCTAGAGAAAAAAAAGGGCAAAAAGTATTGCTCCAAGCCTTCCCATATACAACCATCTGTAAGATGAAGAGGGCTGCACGGAACCAGTATATAATACATTTCCATGCCAGACAAAGCGTTATGGCGGAATGATCGCATTTCCAAATGATCACTTTCACACAGTGCAGATTTGTCAACATTTTGCATCTATAAGGTTATATTCACACAGGCGAGGGCGATGTCGGGTCGGGAAAGTCTGCCTGATATCGCACTTGCCAACATTGGTTTTACACGTGGAGGTGAGGTGGTTTTCATGCAAAAATGCCTTTATCACTTTTGTGAAAACTGCAATCCTCAGGCACAGTTTCACGCGCATCAGCGGATCACAAGGGTTTCCCAATGATTTCAATGGGAAATATCACATCGCACTCCCATGCACATCACACGTCATGCGATGTCTCTTAGGCTGGGTTCCCACAGGGTGGAATTACGCCGGAAATCTCACGGTTTGGCTGCGGGGGAAAAACCGCAAGATTTCAGCCGGGAAAGCGCTGCTTCAAAAACCGTTTGGGAGCGGCTTGGCCGCATGCTTTTCCGTTGCGGCCGGTGCTCCCATAGAGGAGAGTGCAGCTGCAACAGGAAAAAAATTGACATCCGGGGGCCGGGGAATCCGCGTCGCAGCGCCGGCTTCTGCTGGCTTTGCTGCGACAGATAGGCTGTCCTGTGTGGACGAGATTTTTGACAAATCTCATCCACATGGCTGGCCAACCCCAGGATTAGCAACCGCAAGCGGATTGGCCGCAGCGAAATTCCAAATGGAATTTCCCCGACAAGTCCGCCCTGTGTGAACACAGCCATAAGGTCTCATTCAAAACAAAGGGGAAAGGCGCAAAAAAGTAGGACATGCAGCGATTTTTAACCTTGCAGCAACTATGTGAGGGAAAAATATCATTCATGTGAATAACTCCATTCAAAAGAGTCTCACAATCGACAAAACCCATGTAAGATTCGCACTCGCGTGCATACAGCCTATTACTGAAGAAATCTTCTTAAACATAGAAAGAGTTTGATAGATTTAGGCCTCATGTCCACGGGCAAAATATGATTTAAGATCCGCAGCGGATCTCCCGCATGCGGATCCGCACCCCATAGGGATGCATTGACCACCCGCGGGTAGATAAATACCCGCGGATGGTCAATAAAAGGGATTTTTAAAAAAATGGACCATGAAAAAATCTGGACCATGCTCCATTTTCGTGCGGGTCTCCCGCGGGGACGGCTCCCGCGGGCTTCTATTGAAGCCTATGGAAGCCGTCCGGATCCGCGGGAGACCTAAAATAGGAATTTAAAAGTATTTACCCATCCGGAGCGGACCGCGAAGGTCTTCTCTTCCTCATGGCCGGATCTTTCTTGCTTCGGCTCGGCGGATGTGCCCGGCGCATGCGCGCGGCACGTCGACGACGTGCCGGCGACGTGCCGCCGGTGTGACGAATTCATCCGCCGGCCGAAAAAGAAGATCCGGCCGTGAGGAACAGCAGACCTTCCCCGCCCGCTACGGATAGGTAAATTCTTTTAAATTCTTATTTTCAGCCCTCATGTCCGCGGGTCAGGAGGGACCCGCTACGGATTCTACATGTAGAATCCGTAGCGGGCCTGACTTTCCCCGTGGACATGAGGCACAGTTTTTTTCGATGTGCTCATGTTTTTGGGTTAAAAATGCTGACGCAAAATATTCGTCAGACCTGTACTGTGTTTAAGGGCTCATTCCCACCAGGGTGATTTCACTGCATATTACGCAGTGAATGGAGTCAATGAAATGATTTTTATTGATCAATTCACATTAGCGTATATATATTACATGTAATACGCACATGACAAAGAATGCAGCAAGTTAAATTCCACAACGTATTACGCGCATACAGCCCTATTGTTCTCTATGGGTTGCATATTCAACGCTGTCCATACGCAATGCCGCAATGAGACAGATCGGGGGATTAAAAAACAGAAATAAGTTACACTGCATATGACCGTATGCACGATATACACCGTCAAGCACAGTGCACAAT
Source organism: Eleutherodactylus coqui (assembly GCF_035609145.1). NCBI lineage: Eukaryota > Metazoa > Chordata > Amphibia > Anura > Eleutherodactylidae > Eleutherodactylus > Eleutherodactylus coqui. The sequence continues at coordinate 93,116,878 of NC_089843.1, read as the reverse complement.
TGCTGCTATACGTAGCGACAGCCCGCTCACCGCTGGCTCTCGCGGCGGTAAAATGCATCGTTTAACGCATACGGCTATGGGAATGAAGCCTAAGGCCTTAGTCACACGGGCGTTTTTTCCCTCGATTTGCGGATCGCATGATGGATGCGCATCCGCAAATCGCGTGACCGGGGCCGAAAAATCGCCCGAAAAAACTGCTCCTAGCCGCGTTTCAATAGAAACGGGCCGGAGCAGTGCAGCGCTGTCCAGCGCATTGAAATCAATGGAGCCGGCAATACAGCCGGCTCCATTGAAAGCAATGCGCTGCGGGCGATCTCACGATGAATTTTCGGGAAGGGCTTAAATATATAAGCCCTTCCCTGAAATTCATCCAGAAATGTGTAAAAACAAAAAATATATATATCAGGGGCAGCTCTCAGCTGCCAGTCAGCTGAATGACAGCTGAGAGCTGCCCCTGATTGGTCCCTGCGCTGAGCCAATCAGAGGCAGCACTCACTCACCCATTCATGAATTCATGAATGGGTGTGAGTGAGAGCTGCCTCTGATTGGTGAGGCTGTGACCAATCAGAGGCAGCTCATTCAGCAGGTGGGGATTTTAAATCCCCGGCTGCTGAATACTACTCAGAGCAGCTCAGGAGAACTGCCGCCGCCCGCGGCTGAACTCCGTCTGCCAAGACCAGGTGAGTATATATTTTTTTCCCACATTTTTGGATGATTTTCAGGGAAGGGCTTATATTTTTAAGCCCTTCCCGAAAATTCATCCCGCGCTCGCCGGCAGCCCATTGCTTTCAATGGAGCCGGCTGTATTGCCGGCTCCATTGAATTCAATGGGCAAACATCATTCTTCTCTGCCACAGCTGTTACAGCTGTGGCAGAGGAGAATGATTTGTCTACTATATGTTCTCAATGGGGTCGGCGCTTCTGCCGCCGGCCCCATTGAGCGCATATAGAGAAGAGAACAGGAATCGCAGATCGCAGATAGGTGCGATCTGCGATTTCTGTTCTATAATTTATCAGACGAGCGCATAAAAAGCGCTCATGTGTCCGATACCATTGCAAAGCAATGGTTTTATAAAATCGCCGGATGCATGCGCATGCGCAAATCGCGTGAAAAAACGCCCGTCTGACTGAGCCCTAAGGAAGATGTTTGGTGGCCATAATGCAGCCACAGTATCTGTACCTCCTTTGTGTTCTATGGTGATCGAATCCTATTTAGTACAACCATGGGAGGTCCATGCAGTGACGCCATAGTTAAGATGATAACATTTCTCTGCTTCTCGGCTATTTGAAACTAGTCTAAATGTAAAGCCTAAATTGAAGCCTAAAAGAAAATTGGTTATCCCAAATTCTGATCAGTCGGAGATTGAATGGAGCCTTGGCACTCAGCTATTTCCGTTTCTACTGAAATGAATGGAGCGGTGCTGTGAAGGTGCAACTGCTGCTTCATTCAATCCCCACACCACTGGGGGTGGGTGCAGCAAGTGAAAAGGGGTGGGACATGGAACCTCCCCATTCTGGTGATCGTGGGGGTCTCAGAATTTTATCATTTTTATCACTCATCCTATGGCTAGGTGATAAAGATCAATTTTTGGAAATGTAAAAAATAACAGTATATGATTCTAAATTTACTGGTCTGTTTTTATTTTATTCATGTCATTTTTAGTTGTAGAATTTAAAAAAAAAAACCTTAGCAAAGAGGAATTTCAACCCAAAATTTAAAAAAAGGTGATATGCATATAAATCAGGAACCAGGAATAATAATCTTGCTTCAGTTCTAGCCTCTAACTTTTACTTTGTCACATCTCTGAGTTCTAAGTGGAAATTCTCTTTAGTTATGGAACTGAACTCAATGTGAAATTACGACCTGAAAGAAGATCTTTTGGCAGTATGAGTTTATGTCAGAATGGTGTGCAAGCAGTATCAGAGAATTCTTTCCCTAAGGTTAAAAGCAGATATCTAATTACAAGTTTATATTAAATGCATAGGCTATTGATGAGGACTCCTCAGCATATCAATGGAGTAGAGTACGTCCATGTTTTAAAGAATTTTCAGCCAAAATGGTAGGTATGCTGTACTGGCCTGTCACCACTGCAGCCTAAGGTTGGGACATCGAAAACCGATATATCGAAATATCGATATATCGGTAATGCCTTGGTGATACTTTTCATCGATATTGTTATGTCCGATATATCGGTAACATCGATAGTTTAAGGCGATATAATATCGATTTTTGTAAAAAAGAAACATGTCTTGTGGTCCGGTGACCAGATTTTCTTTCTTTACATTGCACCCTTTCCTTTGTGTCGGTACAGGATGTAGTTTTGCGCGAGGCACTACTGAACTTATAAACAAGTTCTAGAAACTTTTGGAATGTGCGAGGTGACTCTGTCACCAATAAGGTTTGCTCCAGGCAAAACGACTCTCAGAAAAAGTGGGGTCCTGGGCTCCTTTTCCACATACTTTTGTTCATGGCGTTAGATGCAGGCTCTGAACGCTTATGTCTAACGCCATGGCTGTGGGATATACTTTCTAAATGAAAGCATCTCCACATGCAGATGGAGGGCTGCGCTGAACACATGAAGGTCGTGTCCAGAAAAGGAGACGCGACATGTCGTGCGTTCAGCGTCTTAACGCGAACGCAGTGCCCATAGAAAAGATAGGAGACCCATCTACCACAATTACAATTGCGTTCAGGGCTCTGCGTTCTTGTTACCAGGCCCTGCATTGTTTACAAGTTGCCATGGAGACCGTTGGTCCCTCAGCGGCAACTTGAAAAAATGCAGGGCATGCAGCCCCACACACACACGGAGATCATGCTCACATCCTGCCAGGTCCAGCGGCCAGCTTCTGGCTTCCTTGTAGCTGGCAGGACCTTGTTTCAGTGTGTTTCTTGGCTAATTAGATAACAATTATTGGGGCCAATGATAAAACAGTCTTTTCATATACCTAATTTTAATTCTATGTTTCATCTGTAATATTTTATTTCCATTTGTAACTTTAATATATTATCATGATGTTATTAATAGTTAGAAGTTAATAATAAATTCAACAGTTTAAAGTTTTAAAAGAAAACTATAATTTTTTTGCTGATTGTGTTGCTTTATTAACCCTAGACCTGTTTTATTTTTATACAGAATTTTAAAAAGTCGATATATCAAAATATCGATAGTTTTCCACTGATATTTTACAATAATCGATAGTTTGTTCAGTGATAGTCGATACTATCGACTATCGATATTTTTGTGTCGATGTCCCAACCCTACTGCAGCCATTAATATACCTATCCGAGATCTAAAAAAACTTGGGTAAATGCAGGAAATCTGGTAATATAAAATAAGCTATACTCACCAGTATGATCCCCCGCAGCTCCAATCCTACCCACTAGGCTTTGTTCACATAGTTACCGTAGTCCTCTGCCCACATATCTACATCTTAGGCCTTAGTCACACGGGCGTTTTTTGCCGCGATTTGCGCATGCGCATGCGTCGGCCGATTTTATAAAACCATTGCTTTGCAATGGTATCGGACACATGAGCGCTTTTTATGCGCTCGTCCGATAAATTATAGAACAGAAATCGCAGATTGCACCTATCTGCGATCTGCGATTCCTGTTGTCTTCTCTATATGCGCTCAATGGGGCCGGCGGCAGCAGCGCCGACCCCATTGAGAGCATATACTAGACAAATCATTCTTCTCTGCCACAGCTGTAACAGCTGTGGCAGAGAGGAACGATGTTTGCCCATTGAATTCAATGGAGCCGGCAATACAGCCGGCTCCATTGAAAGTAATGGTCTGCAGGACAGCGCTGGATGAATTGTCGGGAAGGGCTTAAATATATAAGCCCTTCCCTGCAATTCATCCAGAAATGTGTAAAAATAAAAAAAAATATATACTCACCTTGTCCCGGCAGACAGAGTTCAGCCGCGGCCGGCGGCAGTTCTCCTGAACTGCTCTCTCTAGTATTCAGCAGCCGGGGATTTAAAATCCCCGCCTGCTGAATGAGCTGCCTCTGATTGGTCACAGCCTGACCAATCAGAGGCAGCTCTCACTCACACCTATTCATGAATTCATGAATGGGTGAGTGCTGCCTTTGATTGGCTCAGCGCAGGGACCAATCAGGGGCAGCTCTCACTCACACCCATTCATGAATTTATGAATGGGTGTGAGTGAGAGCTGCCTCTAATTGGTCAGGCTGTGACCAATCAGAGGCAGCTCATTCAGCAGGCGGTGATTTTAAATCCCTGGCTGCTGAATACTAGAAAGAGCAGTTCAGGAGAACTGCCGCCGTCCGCGGCTGAACTCCCGTCTGCCGGGACAAGGTGAGTATATATATATTTTTTATTTTTACACATTTCTGGATGAATTGCAAGGAAGGGCTTATATATTTAAGCCCTTCCCGACAATTCGTCCCGCGATCGCCCGCAGCGCATTGCTTTCAATGGAGCCGGTTGTATTGCCGGCTCCATTGAATTCAATGTGCTGGACAGCTCCGGCCCGTTTCTATTGAAACGCGGCTAGGAGCAGTATTTTCGGGCGATTTTTCGGACCCGGTCACGCGATTTGCGGATGCGCATCCGTCATGCGATCCGCAAATCGCGGGAAAAAACGCCCGTGTGACTAAGGCCTGATGCTGTATACCGTTGAGGCCAGTGACTGGCTACTGCGGTTAAGTGGGTATACTGTACTGGCCTTGTCACCTCTGCAGTCATGTAAACAAAGTCCAACAGGGAGGTCCAGCGTGGCTCCATTAGAACTGTGGTGGATTTCTGACTACCTATTCAAGGACAAAACCCATACAGACCAGCAGCATTTTTCAGTTTTCATTTCTGTTTGCACTCCTTTAGCAACTTTTTTACATTTTAGAATTAGAATTCTCAAATTTGTTCACTGCTGCTCTCACATATGGAGATAGCAAATATCTTTATGTTTAATGTTTTGCATCTATTATTTCATAAGAATAATTAAAAAGACAATAAAAAAAAAAGAATATTGTTAATACGATCAAAATGCAGATGGGGAAGTGTCCAGAATGAGCCCTCTACTTTTGACAGCAGAGAAATCAGTATTGATCAGGGTACTTTAAAGGTCATATAAGCTTTAGGGTGCATTCACACGAGCGTGTGCTAGTGTGTACATAGGTGCGCACAAAACCGTCGCGTCCACGTACATGTACAAACACGTGTGAATGCAGGTCCATGCAGCATTGCTTTCAATGGGGCTTCGGCTGCTGCCAGCAGCCCCATTGAATGCAGTGGTCTGCCGGCAACCCCCCGCAGTGATTTTCAGGAAAGGGCTTTAAATATAAGCCCTTCCCTGAAAATCATTCCTATCTGATGTAAAAAATAAAGAAAAATATATACTCACCTGTCCGCCACTGCTGGGGCTTAGGAGCATCTAGTCGCTTTGGTCCCGTCACTGTAATGAAGTTCTTTCAGCAGGCGTGCATGCCTGTAAAACTCGGACATGTGAACACACCATAGGGTACCAACAGTTCTAATAGACACGTGGCTATGTGTGCACGTATGTACGGACGTAAACACGCTCATTTGAATGCACCCTTAGACTTTATTTTTTTCTTTTGATCAATGTTTTTGAAAATAACTTTTTGTAATTGGTTCTTATTAAAAATTCCTGATTGTTTGATTTATATGCTTGTATTGCTTTCCCTGGCATTGCAGACTGGAGCACTAAAATCTTAACAAATTCGGTTAGTAAACTGACAGCTTGCCCCCTAAGCTGCTCCCATGCTGTGAAGGTGCGTTTACTGCCTTTTGAGCTATTACAGAGGACTGTAAGATAGTGCCAGAGGATGGTGGAGGAGATCACAGCAAAGAAAGCTACTCTTACAGAGAGCTGTAATACACTCCAGGCAAATTTTCTGCCCTTAACAGCAGTGATGGGGAGCGACCATCAGTTCCCTTAGAGAGGATGAGATAGAGGAGAGATAGCTGTGTATTATTGAGTGGCATGGTTATGCTACACAGCCTCTTAAAGAAGAGAGAGAGGAGGGGTAGCTGAGCTTACATTAATTCATGAGAGAGACCAGCTGATTAGTGCCTAGGAACAACCCCCAGCCAGAAACCTGATTGTATGAGATAATGAGTATGAGGCTTTCTAAATGCAGAAGAAGGAAAATGCAATGCCGAAAAAAACAGAAAAGTGCATAAATTTTTTTCTGTAGGGACTTAATAAGATATGTATGTATTGATTTTTCATGCACCAAGGTTTTCATTGCCTTTGAAAGGTTAAATAGCTGAACATCACAGCCATCTTCACACAATTCATCACATAGGCACAACTGCTATTACAATCAAAAATATGTATATCTTGATGTGCTAGGTGATCCCCCTTAATGATGAACAAGTACTTGATCCTCTGACAGGGAGTTAAAATACACATATATAGTATACTATCAATCAGGAGTTACAGAGATTGTCGGCGACTTTACTATTAATGACCGATCCTTAGGATAGGTCATCAATAGTTGATCATCAGAGGTCTGCTGCCAGGATCCGCTGTTGGCTGGAACTGCTGTCACTGCGGAGAAATTCAGAAACAGACAGCTGCGACCGTAATGTAGCAGCCTGGGTTGGTACTGAATTCAATGGGAGCTGTGTCCACATTACCAAACGGGCCTTTGCACTATGGACAGAGCTGCCTATTTCCATCTTTGTCTGCAATGACAGATCGTCTGATAGGAGTTTATTTGTAGGGATCCTGAGCAGCAAACGCCCGAAATAAACTATTAACCCTTTCCAATCCAATTTGTAGCCTTGTTTTGCTAGGGGGCTTATTCTTTTTCTGCCATTATACAACGGCGCTATATGCTGGCTAAAGCCAGTACTGCATGAGGTGACACATTGGATAGGCTGTGACAGCAGAGAGGCTGGCAATATACAGTAAGAGAACCCCGACAGATGTCTTACAACATCGGAGCTGTACAGCCTTAAATCATAATGTCTTCAGACGTCAGACAGTGGATTGAAAAGGGTTAATGACCTGAAGATACGTCATCAGTAATAAAGTCCCAAACAGCGCGTTTAAGTTCTTGTACATTTAGCATTATCAAATCTGTTGCCGCAGATTTCAGCAACTGAGGTTTTGTTATTAACAGTGAGTGACAGGTGGAGAAACTGACATTTTGTACATTAATGAGAGGTTATTGCAAAAGTGACTTAAGAATTTTGTAAATATTGAACTGTAAATTTAGCAACGAGGGTTCTGGGAATTTTTTGTTTGATTTGACCACTGATTTTATGATTTGCAATAACAATGGTGAAATCTGTGGTGAAATCTGACACTTTCTAGCATCAGAATACATGATACCTTGGATTTGAAAATCCATAGCAATCCCTAAAATCTGTGCTATTCTTTTCTATATTGTGTTAACAGGGTTTAGATAACTCTACCCAGTTACACTGCATGCAAGTTTGAAATCTGCAAGAAATATATACAGCAAGCTGCCCCATGTTACCATAGCCTTAGGTAAAAAAAAAACAAGTAAAAAAGGAAAGTCCAACATCCCATGGTCACATAAAAAATGTTCATATTAACAACAAAAGATACAATCTTCAGACACAGAATTAAGATATGGAAATCATCCGCTCTGCACAGAATGGCTGTAGTCATACTACAGCAAGAAACTCCTTCACACGGGCGTATATCCCGTGCATAACATGTGGTGAATGGAGGCAATGGACTTTCATTCACATCTGCGTGTGGACATTGCGTATGATATTCAGGAGAAATAATTCTAAGCATGCTCAGTTCATCTGCGTATAGGCGGCATTTCAATATGCAGCCCTGATCTACACAAAATGGAAAAAAAATAAATAAATCAAACTACGCAATAAAAATCACACTGCCCGTACGCGGTCTCTGTTGGCGGAGCATATGAGCTGCGATGCGTACAACACTGCGGGAGACCTGCAGCGTTGTACGTTTACGGTTATGTGAACAAGCTTAAGTAGGGGGACGAGGGAAAAGACTTGCTATTTCTATAGTGCCAACTTAATCTGCAGAACTTTCAGGTAATTTATTTATTACCCCCCACCAAGCTGGGTACTCATTTTACCAACCTCAGATAGAAGGCTGAGTCAACCTTGAGCCGGCTACCTGAACCACGCAGGCATTGACCCTGTAACCTTCAGGTTGTTAGCGAGAGCTTAGGACTGCATTCTGCTGCCTTAACACAAATTCTATGTGGCAAGTGTGTAATTCTTATTTTTTGATACTATATGTGTGGATTTTATCTCATGCTACCAATGCTATGTGTACGTGACCAAGCATGTGGGACTATTCTTCTACTGTTGTAATTTCTTATTTGCGAATACATAACTATATTTCATTGTTATGTAGAAATGCTCTATGATCATCTAAATTTCCATTCAATTATAACCTGGCTTTTCAAAAAGGTGAGAATAGAGCATATTTATACTTTTTCAATAAAAAGCGGAGAAGTGCTTCTTACAATATGCTTATCGCTCATCTCTACTACACAACAGTGATTAATTTCATGCTAAGCTAGAAGCGCTTGGGAAAAAAGGAGAGAACATTTCTCCATATCTAAAAAAAAAATTCTCAATTCTGGTAGGCGATGCCTTCAGCTGCCCACACTCCCTTACAGAGCTCACCTCTATAACAAGGCCGGCTTTGATGTACTGGACACTATACTGACTTATGTATGTCCTTACAAGACTGAGAAGCTCACTAACACATCACATTCTGCTACTACAGTACACAAGGACTAACACAACTGTGGCTTCTTAAAGAGAACCTTTCACCTTCAGTTTTCTAATCCTAATTGTTTACAGAGGCCTATTAGTTTTTGTTACCACCTAAAGGTTACATCAAGATTTTCTATGAATCAGTAACAAATCTGTAGCACAATTCAAGTGTTACATTCAGTCACAGACTTGCTGTGTATTTCATTCTACGCACTGCAATGTGTGAAATACTTGCTGCATTTCCAGCAAAAGAATGGGCATGCTGGCAATGTGAAAACCTACATGCCCCGATTTCTATTTTTCCCCACTATACGGGGATGGTGTTTTGAAAACCCCAATACACATGTAAAATAAAATATTAATTCCACAAGTAAATAACAAAACACTGTCAAAATGAAGAGAACTCCATGGCACTCGGGCAAGTCGAATGCAAATTTAATTTGTTGTCGTATTCCAAAATTCATCAATCTCAGATCAAACAATAGATTTAAAGGACATTGCGATCCCCTCAGACCTTGATCAGCAGTGCTACAGTGCTGCTTCTAAACAGGAGTGTCGATCACAGCCGTAGTAATGTATGACCAAAGCCGCTGATCGGCTATTGCCAACACATAAAAAAAAAATAATAAGCAGTCGCTTTGAAAGCATTTAATGAACATGGTTTTTATTTATTACACACTTTGTAAAACAATCCCTCCCCTAGAAGGAGTTGTGGGAACCGAATGAAACTTTCTCTGTGTGATTGTAACGTTGATGTAAGTGATTACGATATCAGAGCAAAAGGAAAATTTATTGAAGACTTGAAGGAAGGCTCTAGTACCCTGTTGTACCGTCTCTAGCTTGGATGCATGATGTGATACGGGCAGGTATGGAGGCTCTGGTACCCTGTTGTACCGCCTCTAGCTTGGATGCATGATGTGATACGGATGGGCATGGAGGCTCTAGTACCCTGTTGTATCGCCTCTAGCTTGGATACAAGATGTGATATGGGTAGGCATGGAGGCTCTAGTACCCTGTTGTATCGCCTCTAGCTTGGATACAAGATGTGATACGGGTGGGCATGGAGGCTCTAGTACCCTGTTGTACTGCCTCTAGCTTGGATGCATGATGTGATACGGATGGGCATGGAGGCTCTAGTACCCTGTTGTACTGCCTCTAGCTTGGATGCATGATGTGATACGGATGGGCATGGAGGATCTAGTACCCTGTTGTACCACCTCTAGAGTGCATACAAGATGTGATAAGGGTGCGCAGGGAGGTTCTAGCACCCTGTTGTACCGCCTCTAGCTTAGATACATGATGTGATACGGGCGGGTATGAAGGCTCTAGTACCCTGTTGTACCGCCTCTAGCTTGGACGCACAATGTGATACAAGCGGGTATGGAGGTTCTAGTACCCTGTTGTACCACCTCTAGCTTGGATGCATGATGTGATACAGGCGGGTATGGAGGCTCTAGTACCCTGCTGTACAACCTTTAGCTTGGACGCACAATGTGATACAGACAGGCAAGGAGTCTCTAGTACCCTGTTGTACCGCCTCTAGCTTGGACGCACAATGTGATACAAGCGGGTATGGAGGTTCTAGTGCCCTGTTATACCCCCTCTAGCTTGGATGCATGATGTGATACAGGCGGGTATGGAGGCTCTAGTACCCTGTTGTACCACCTCTAGCTTGGATGCACAATGTGATACCGACAGGCAAGGAGTCTCTAGTACCCTGTTATACCGCCTCTAGCTTGGACGCACAATGTGATACAAGCAGGTATGGAGGTTCTAATGCCCTGTTGTACCACCTCTAGCATGGATGCATGATGTGATACAGGCAGGTATGGAGGCTCTAGTACCCTGTTGTACCACCTCTAGCTTGGACGCACAATGTGATACAGACAGGCAAGGAGTCTCTAGTACCCTGTTGTACCGCCTCTAGCTTGGACGCACAATGTGATACAGACAGGCAAGGAGTCTCTAGTACCCTGTTGTACCGCCTCTAGCTTGGACGCACAATGTGATACAGACAGGCAAGGAGGCTCTAGTACCCTGTTGTACCGCCTCTAGCTTGGATGCATGATGTGATACAGACCAGCATGGAGGCTCTAGTACACTGTTGTACTGCCTGTAGCTTGGATGCAAGATGTGATACGGATGGACATGGAGGCTCTAGTACCCTGTTGTACCGCCTCTAGCTTGGATGTAAGATATGATATGGGCAGGCATGGAGACTCTAGTACCCTGTTGTACTGCCCCTAGCTTGGACGCACAATATGATACAGGCAGGCATGCAAGCTTTAGTACCCTGTTGGGCCGCCTCTAGTCTGGATGTAAAATGTGATACAGGTAGGCATGGAGGCATGCAAGTTCTGAATAGTATACTGCATTATATCGGTCCACATTTACTGCAACTGAGCCTCTTGGTTGTGCAAACTCGTAGACTGCTGAAGCTGGGAGTCCCAGACAGTATCATACAAGTTACAAAAAATATATTTTTTAAGATGTGCACCATGGTGTTTGCATGCATGCAAAAAGTGGAAACGTTTAAACAGTATACTTGTATACAGTGAAAAAAATATTCTAGCTCAGAGCCTCGGTCGTGCCTTGAATATCCTGTAGATGATACCAGCCTGTGGCTCATTTCAATATGCCGCACCACAACTGGATTACATAGTACCGGCACTGAAAGCTTATTCTACTTTAATTCCAATAGTAATAAAATCCATATTAGGGATAAGTTGTCAAACCACGTATATGTTTCGCACATACACCAGATGACTTTTGATCAATCTGGGACTATTTTTTTATGCGAGCTGAAATGAGACGACTAGCAACGTGAACGATTTATCGCTCGTTGTCCTGCTCATGGCCGTGTTTATATGTATTGACTTTCATTTGCTCTTTCAAAAGATTATTGAGATGATAGTCTTCCCCCCGTTACTACATATAGTGTTTTTCTCACACTTGGGCTTTTCTACAACTGAGAATTAAATTAATTTTCTTAGGTAATTAATGATGAGTACAATGTGAGGTTTTCTACTGAAATCAGTGAAACACGTGTTTGAGTATCGCAATTTCACAGAAGCGTGTTTTTGAATGAAAAAGGCCTTGCATCAGTGTGAGAAATGCACATTGGCAAGCGTAATATTGGGCCTGATATCACGCTCACCCATGTGAATATATCCTTACAGAATTAAAGTGGACCTCCAATTATGATTTCCTGGCCATATGGATGTTGGGTATGGAGAGACGCAAGTGCATGTTGAGATGTACAGTATAAGACCCATAGAGTATTCCACAGAGTATTATATACTAGTACTATTCTAATTACAGTGTTTCCCCAAAAATAAGACCTACCTCAAAAATAAGTCCTAGCCTGATATTTCAGGATTATCAGGGAGGCTTGAAATATAATCCCGGCCCCGAAAATAAGCCCTAGCTATATTACATAAAAAACAAAAATAGGAATACATTACCCAGCAGGCTCAGTCCAGGTCCTTCCCGCTGCTCTCCAGAGCACCGGCCTGGTTCCCCCCAAAAATCACTTCCTCGTTACGGGATTCATACATCCCGCCACAATGGTGCGATGGCTATAATTGGCTGAGCAGCTCTTGAAGAACCAATCACAGCCATCACTTAATAAAGGCGGGATTAATGAATCCCGTAACCAGGAAGTGATCCTGTGTGGGCGGCCGAGGATTGCGGGAACCGCGCCGGTGCTCTGGAGATCAATGGGAAGAACCTTAACCGAGCCTGCTGGGTAAGTAAAATAAGACATCCCTGAAAATAAGCCCTAGCGCCTCTTTCGGGGCAAAAATTAATATAAGACAGTGTCTTATTTTGGGGGGAGCACAGTAGTACCAGTGTCCAACCAAGGATAGAAGGGGGCACTATTTTCATTTTTGCTGTGAGGCCCCCTAAACAATAGGTACATCTTGAGTATCTAAACTATCTATGATAAACAATCCTCATCTATCTAGTCTACCAGCATGTATGACTCTTTTTATGGTTGTGAATAAAGAAGTACTGTGTACTGGAAAAAAGCCTAAAACAAAAGCAAAAAAGCGGTATAAAAAAGAACTTGCAGTTATATTTTTTTAAGTAAACACAAGGCTGCTGTATATGAGCAGGAAATTCGAGGCAATCACCAAGCTTCAGGCTGTAAAGTCAAACATGAAATTGGTACGTTATGCACAGAAGGACGGAATACTGAAAAGCCAGGATTTTATGTCAGAACAATTTAGAATAACGCACAATTATAGAATAAACCCGTTCATATTGTGCACTCAATATGTAACGGGAAACCTTGAGATGACTGCTTCTCCTATCCTTCACTGCCTCAGCAAAATAAGAGCCAGTAAATAGAAGGTTCTTCACTAAATCCAGTATGAATGGAAACATGAATACGATTAAGAGGTAAAAAATGCACACAAACAGATTTGCGCAGCATATTATGCATGAAAAATTTGCACACGCAATACGCAGTGAATAGAACCCATTGATTTTAATTATTTTTTTTCACATAAGCGTATTTTGTGTGTGCATTTGTGTGCGCAAAATTAAAACACATAATGCGCTATTTTTCTATGCATTTGCGTAGGGAGAGAACACATTGAACTAATTACACTATTTGCCCATTTCAATTAATGGGAGCATGCTTGTGTGTGTTTTTTAAACATGCAAATGCCCACCATTTGTGCGTGCAAAAAGGAGAGTAAAACAAGCATATGCGCACGCAAATACACAACATCCACTGCGCAAATACACGGCACAAATGCGCATGTAAGGCTGCCAGTCCACGGCCATTTTTGAATTCGTCCCCTGCTATGGAAAGCGCAGCTTCTCTGTTCACCAGCGGAGAATCATTGCGATTCTCCACTCGTGGTCAGCAATTCGCAGCATGCTGCGAATCACTGCGATTCTCTGTGGTGCGCCTATCTGTCACATAGGCCAATCGCGGAGATTCGTCTGCCGGCTCCTGCTCCCGGTCAGCGGTTCCTGCGGCGGAGATTCGCCGTGGGATTTCGCAACATCCGTAGACAGGAGCCCTAAATGCCGGCCTTAAGATGATGCTTCACAGAAATGCAGTGTCCTTAGCTAGCCAGTTTAGCAGCCTCCAACAAGTAGCAAGCTCGGATAATCAGATACAGTAGACATCTCGGGCCAGTGTTAAGGCAAACTTATTAAGCCCTATATGAACCGCATCAGTATGCAGCAAACTAGTTTTTCACATGTTTTCCTCTACTCCTTTAACCCCTTTAGTGGCACACCCAGAAAATCTATGGGGTTTGCTGCACTGACCATGCAATTAAACCCTGGAAGATTTCAGTGGACAGCTCTAGTGCTGAAATGCTGGTCAGAAAAGAAAGTTATTGTGCCACTGTGCACGTTTGCCACTTTGAAATACCTCAAGAAAATCTCCAGGGCTTGCTGCGCTGACATGGTAATAATAAACATGCCACTGAAGGGGTTAAAGCAGTGCATAGAGAGACACTCTTGACCTGTGGCTATCCATCTACAACTCCAAACATATAGCAGCAGTAGCCTGTATTGAGTTAACAAGAACAAAACGCATAGTCTAAGATTTCATCTGAAGTACCTCATGGCATCTCAGCCGTCTGCTCTTCAGTTCCCTTTAAAAGCATTTCCATACAATAAAGGGCCTGTTACACCATCAGGGATCAACAAGAGTTTATCTAAGATCAAGTAGAAAAATGTTGCACTAACACGGTTTAGCCAGTGTCTTGATTCAAAACTAGGTTCAATTTGATCCCCCAATTTTGGCAGATCAAACTAGTTGAACTTAATTTAGCAGTCAAAATCTAAGAATGTTGAATTAGGCTGAAAGCCTGATAGACTTTTTCTAAGTGGTGAAATTATACCACATTTGCTGCTTGTAATGCCCATATTTTTACTATCCCTGTGAATTCTTGGAAAATACAGTTACCAATCACCATGCACAATACGTTTCTTCTAGGTTCAGCCTTTGATTTCAGATCAAGCAAATTTGGTTTTGCAAATCTTAAATCAAAAAGTGGTGCAAGACTTTCCTTAAACCACATTCAACAGCTGATCGCAGTTTATGAAACCTCGATCAACAGCAAGGTTGATGCAACCAGCCTATGTGGTTACATATTAGTAAATCAGGACAAATGCGTCAAACTCTCACTATTTTAAAGTCATGTATATAGGCAGTTTAAGCTGTTCAACTGCAATCACGACTAAACTGCGCTAAAAATGGCACATATTATGGTGTGGCTTTCTATCGCACCATAACTATTCTGTGAAAATGTACCCTAACAACCTGAGAAAACTAAAAGTTCGGGAGTTGTCGGCACCCGATTAAGGTCTAACAAGTCGAGAGACAAAAACATAACACTATTGTAAATCCAATGGAGGGCTTCTACACTTCTGTTTGTTCCTGAAAAGGTTCTGTTGCTACCTTTTCACATAACAGCTCCCCAAATTGGCGTAAAAACGATATAACCCTTGTATGTTATGGTCACATACTAGAGGTGTGAATTAATTGTACAAGTCTCAATTTGTTTGCTGCGGGCAAGGCTTTGTTGCGGAATCTAAGAGATACCCTGGTCCCCGCCCTGAAGACCAACGAAGGAGGTATGGACTTTGCTGCAGGAAGATCCCCAGTTTGAAGTTCCAAGAACAGTCATATAGATTGGTGGTATTAGCACTAACAGAGTAGTGGGGTAGTCAGGAACAGAGCCAAGAGCAATCACCAGGAAAGTGGACAGGCTTGTATTAGGTTACACATGAGACGGAACAAAAATCAGGAATGAAGCAGAGGATCAGGGTCAGGAGTAGACCAACAGGTACTAGGCGGACAATCCCAAGGGCAAGGCATACACAATAGCCATGAACAAGGCCAAGGGCAGAGTCCAAGTCAAGCAGGATTTAGGATCAGTAGTACTAGGAATCTAAATCAGCGCACTCACCACAGGTATATGGCAAGATTTTATTGCAGACAGCAGGGACAAAACAATGTGTTTCTGAGCCCCTGCTTTGTGCAGGAGCCAGCAGCGCTGCCTATAAATGTGCTGAGTGTCTACACAACCTGTAAAGGTGAGCAGATATTACTGTATTAATTGACAATTTTCTGATGGTCCTATAGATGAGTCCTTGTTCTATTCTATGTTGTAGTACTAAGAATGGGAGCCAGGAAAGGGTATAAATGTCTGTCAGCAGGCAAATCCCTTTAAATAGGCTGCTGGACCTGAAGTCATTGGGATCTGAGGAAGACAACCATGGCAGTCATTGGGAAAAGAAGAGGAAGAGGTTGGTTATCTAGGAACTGGACATGGCCAACAGCTGCAGTCATAGCCACCCATGGGGAAGTGGCACTGGAAGCAGGTAACATTGCATAGGATTATGTACTGATTCAGCTTTGAAGTCTAAGGCCATAAGGTTGATAGGAAAAGGATGACTGCTTAGCACCAGAGACTGATTAACTTATGAAGCTAAATCCATGCATTCGCCTTATACTAAGACAAGGTTTTAGGTTGTGCTACTGGAGTTTGTTATTCTACAGGGTTCCAGGAGCACACCTGCACAGGTGAGGGTTAATTGAGCTGGCTGGGTGTGGTTGTTCAGGTCAGCCAGTCCCCTGGGTCTGGGTGTAGATATATACCCCAGCCCCTCTGCAATGAGGAAGCTGTATTTCCTCAGTCTTGTCTGCTGTGCGAGTAGTGTCTGGTCAGCTTGCAGCTTGCTGTGTGTGTAGTGTCTGGTCAGCTTGCTAGGTGTTTGGTGTCCTGTGCTGCTCGTTTAGTGTCTTGCTAGAGTAGGAACTGCAAGACACAAGGATCCTTGTTCCGGCCTTGCAGCTTAAGTTCATTGACCAATGTACGAACTAATCCCTCGCTTTTATATTCAGCTTTACTATCTGCTTTTGTGTGCGAGGTTGTGTGGTAAGTGAGTTTGTGCATTTTGTCAGTTTCGCCTGGTTGCGAGTATCACCCTTTCAGGGAGAGCAGGCCGGAGGTTCCAGCATGGGGCTGCCTTTATAGAGGCGATCGCTCCACTTGTTAGGTAGGGCCAAGTCATCTTTCCAGCAGCACAGGGTCAGTTTCCCCTAGCTCATGTCTTCGGGTCATGTTCGTGTGGGTCTCTTGCTTAGTTGCCCACATGAACGTAACACAAGGTTATAATATACTGATCTCTAATGATATGCAGATCATATATAACTGGAAAAATGTATTCAAAGGGGAGTATCAGAGAGTGTCACAGCTAAGACAGAAACCAATTCTCATAACTCGTCTAGTAGTCAGCCAAAAAAATTCCACCTATTAGCGCTTGCCAAAGAAACTGAGCTTTATTCTACAATATGTTCCATACAAGAACCCCCTATCACAATCTGTATAATGTGGCCTGTAATCCTTAATGCCTCTACCTAAGAACATACATGCAGATAACTTTGAAAGGCATATTCCAGAATCAGGAATGTTCTGGCAGAAGATTCATCACCAATAGAAGTACGCCTCCAAGCTTAAACAAGAAAGTAAAAAATTACAAAAAAGATTTTAAAAAGTGTAAAATATTGTAAAATATGAGTTTATGGATGGGATATAAAAAGGAGTATAGATACCAAGGTTCCTAATGTAAATACTGTATGTCTCTAGGGGTCGGGATCATATTATACACTGCAAAAAATTACCGTACACTGCTTAATTTTTATCCATTAGTAAAAAAAAATAGCTAGCCTTTAACAATTCTGTTTTCCATAAGACCATTCCAATTACAAAAAAATAAAGCGAAATGAGACAGCAATAATGTGGTACTATAGGAAGCGAACATTCTTTCTTTTAATATTGACACATTTCCAATGCTAGAAGCATTTCCATTACTGGCACCAGATTACTTTGGGTTTTCTTCTAAAAACTAGATTATAGAGGAAATTAAAAAATAAGAAACTAATTATTTTCAAGAGTATCAGCATTTAAAAGATGTAATTTGTGTCAACTTTCTTTTTTCCTAATGAATTTAAAGACTTATAAGCAGCATAACATTATGCACCACTTGCCTGGGGGTTTATCATCACTTTCTTAAGTCCTTAATATCTATTCTTATCCTTTATTGCATTAAGAAAATAAAAATATTCTTGCTCTGCCACGTGTAGAAAAAGCTATATTTGTAAGGCATGTGGACGTTAAATGCCACATGATTTGTTAGTTTATCCTCGGATTTAGCCACACTTTTTAATCCTTTTTAAGAATGTAGCTAGTTTGATCTTAAGAGATAGACTAAACCTTCCATTTGCATATGTCAATCCAACTTGCAGAAGCTATTTTTTTCTTCAGTCTACATAGCAGTATGGTGTGTGAGTATGTGTATATTTATTGGCTTTCCTGTTACTGTAGTGTACGTGACTGATGACTACATACCATTCTTGATCCTGACCTCATGCTTGCCTCATTCTCTGGATTGTCTGCTTGGTAACAGTTTTCCAAGTCTTGGCACTAATCCCAGGCTATGTTCCTGACTAATTGGTTTTCTCTTGTATTCTGGTATGTCCCATTATGACTGCTTTCCTGTTGAGAACCCTTGGTTATGTTCCAGACTACGCTACTACTGCATTAGCCCTACTGCCACCAATCCAGGACTAATCTAAGACTGTAACCTGCAGTAAAGTATACACCTTCTTGTGCTAAGCTAAGGTTATAACCAGAGGATCCCTTAGATTCCACACAGGAGCCCTTGTGCAAGACCACATATCCGAGCCGGACCTCACCAGGAATGGGTGTAATAGCTGTCCCAAAGGATGGATATACATGTTATAAGAAAACTCGTAGAACAAAACAATGGGAAAAGGAATATCCCACCCTATCATACTAATACTGGAAAAACCCTGCCTAAATGCAATCGTCCTGACGAGAACAGCCCCACAACCAGAACCTGGAACTATCTAGACTTTCCCTAGATGGAAAAAGGGGATGAGAACTGACAGATGTAAACAACAATAGTTACAACACAACTAGGAAGCAGATATTTCACTAAAAAAAATAAATTAGAACACCAGGGATTTATCTGACTGTGAGATGAAACCGGGAGGATATGGACTAGACCAGAACTTCCCCTTGTAGAGGAATAACTGGCACCCTCTGAGAGGAGGGGCTGATAATAATGTACTAAAATAAAAGGCTAACTGGCTGGATGGTGAAACCACCGCTGACACATCAGAAAGATGTTCATACATCGACAACCAGCAACAAATAACAGGGCATGTGCGCCATATGCATCAGATAAAGGTAGGTGGACGGTTGAATAACTGTTGACTGATCGCCTAGTGAATGATTGTTATATCAGGGCAGCTATATACATATATTTTAGTTTATACAGGCAGCTACAGTCATTCAAACTGGGGAAAACACTTTGATAACATTCTTTAATTAAAAAAATGACTGACCTCTTTTCACAATGACAGTCTGTCAATGTTCTGTTAACATGTTCCTTCATTGTTAAAACTTCACACAACAAATGATCATTTCAATTTAAGTGGTCTGCTTTGAGCAACCTGAGACTAATGAGTATAATGTGTACTTCCACCTTTTAGGAGTATGCAAAATCACAAAAGACTAAAAAGGTAAATGTTAGTATTACAGCTTATTGGCAACCCTTTAGGACATTTAGGCAATGATGAAACTTACAAATGAAGGATAAATAACAACTCTAAAAATATAGTAGAAGGGGAGGGTGGAACGACTTCTACTAAGATTATGATTAAAATGGTCAAAGGAGAAAACCAAAATTTAGGTAAAGTACAAGGTGCTGCCAATTATCTGTTTATCCATCTACCAGTAAGCAACGCTCTGCTCTGCATTTCCTGCTACAGCAGCACTTTGCCCGTACACTTTAGTTCATATTAGCGTAGCGCTGCACATAAGCATTCCTTCATTTACTGAAGTACTTTGATGTTTATGGATATATGACCCATTTATCACACACATCGTAGTTTAATCTATAGCAACATTAACTTTGTAAAAGAACAAAAAAGAAGGAATTTTCTAATAACCTATTTTTCCAAGGTGTCTGGTGGTCCTGCTGCTGCATCACTTTGCCCCCGCTGTTATTTTATCTACACTGTGTATAAAAACTCCCATGGTGTTGCACCGCTCACCATAATTTAGCTCCATTTGTTTGAGCTTAATATCATACACATGGCCACACTGATTAAATTACATTTATATTATGGTGAAAAGATATGCATTTTTATTTTTTTTAATTTTATATGAATTACATTTTATATGAATTACATTTATTGCTCTGGTTTTAATTTCTGCATTGCTATCTATTTAAACACGTGAATTTTAAGATTAGATGATTGTTTTTATTATACTTAGATACATTCCCCCTTTTTTTATTAGTGAAGGAACCTTACAAATATTGAGATAGCTAATTTACCTGTGTGGAAGAAATCATATTTTTATTTATTTATATGTTTTGCATGTATTTCTTGAACTCCTCGTATAGGACTGGTTTTCTCTACCATAATTATTTATTTATGGTATGAATTATGTTACTATGTATAGATACTTCTCCATGTCTAAAAGTGGATAGACCTTATAAGTAATGCGAGGGCTGAATTCATTTATTCATTTGTGGTTTTTTGTTTGCATTTCTCTCTATGTCATGTATTTTTTTAATCTATTCAGTATACCTGATTGCTCTTCCCACATGCACAGACTGTTATTTGTTTTAAAATAATTATTATTAATGATGCATTAATTTATTTCACTTTTCAAAAGTTTTTCAACTGATTTTATTATTTTCATTCATTTCATTTTATGGAAATGTTATAATTATAGAATGGTAGAGTTTGAAGGGACCTCCAGGGTCATCGGGTCCAACCCCCTGCTCAGTGCAGGATCACTAAATCATCCCAAACAGATATATGTCCAGACTCTGTTTGAAAACTTCTATTGAAGGAGAGCTCACCACCTCCCATGGCAACACGTTCCACTCATTGATCTCTCTGTCAGAAAGTTTTTTCTAATATCTAATCTGTGTCTCCTCCCTTTCAGTTTCATCCCATTGCTTCTAGTCTTTCCTTGTGCAAAAAAGAATAGGGCTGATCCCTCTGCACTGTTACAGCTCTTCAGATGTTTGTAGACAGCTATTAAGTCTCCTCTCAGCCTTCTTTTTTGCAAGCTAAACATTCCCAGATCCTTTAACCGTTCCTTATAGGACATGATTTGCAGACCGCTCACCATCTTAGTAGCTCTTCTCTGAACTTGCTCCAGTTTGTCTATGTCTTTTTTAAATTGGGGTGCCCAGAATTGGATATAGTATTCTAGATGAGGTCTGACTAAGGAAGAATAGAGGGGGATAATTACCTCACGTGACTCTATGCTTCTCTTAATACATCCCAGAATTGTGTTCGCCTTTTTTGCTGCTGCATTACACTGTTGACATATGTTCAGTCTGTGATATATTAGTATACCCAAGTCTTTTTCACATGTGCTGTTGCATAGCTCAACTCCTCCCATTCTGTATACGCTTTTTTAATTTTTCTTGCCCAGATGTAGGACTTTGCATTTCTCCTGGTTAAATACCATTCTGTTAGTTGTCACCCACTGTTTAAAGGGGTTGTCCTGCGCCGAAACGGGTTTTTTTTTTTTCAACCCCCCCCCCCCCCCCCCCGTTCGGCGCGAGACAACCCCGATGCAGGGACCTAAAGAAAAATCCGCACAGCGCTTACCTGAATCCCCGCGCTCCGGTGACTTCTTACTTACCGGCTGAAGATGGCCGCCGGGATCTTCTTCCTCGGTGGACCGCAGGGCTTCTGTGCGGTCCATTGCCGATTCCAGCCTCCTGATTGGCTGGAATCGGCACGTGACGGGGCGGAGCTACACGGAGCCGGCATCCTGCACGAGCGGCCCCATTGAGAAAAGAAGAAGACCCGGACTGCGCAAGCGTCTAATTTGGCCATTAGACGCCGAAAATTAGGCGGGCTCCATGGAAACGAGGACGCTAGCAACGGAGCAGGTAAGTGAAAAACTTCTTATAACTTCTGTATGGCTCATAATTAATGCACAATGTACATTACAAAGTGCATTAATATGGCCATACAGAAGTGTATAGACCCACTTGCTGCCGCGGGACAACCCCTTTAAGCTTTTCTAGATCTTTTTGAATACTCTCACTCTTGCCTGGTGCTAGCCTATCCCTCCTAGCTTTGTGTCGTGGGCAAATTTGATCAGTTTCTCATCAATTCCCTCCTCCAGATCATTTATAAAAATGTTGAACAACACTGCGCTCAGGACAGAGATTTGTGGTACCCCACGTGTCATGTTTTTCCAATTTGATGTGCAGCCATTTAAGACCATTTATAACAGTTGCCTTGTCAATCCTATATTTGGTCATTTTTTTCAATAAGGATGGAATGAGATAATTTGTCAAATGCTTACTACAGTCAAGATATACTATATCTACTGCATTTACCTGTTCAACCTTGTCCATGATTTTGTCATAGAAGGAAATTAGATTAGTCTGGCATGACTTGCTTGTTACAAACCCTTGCTGGCTCTGGTTAATTACTCCATTTTCATCCAAGTATTTGCATATGTCCTGTTTAATCATTTGTTCAAAGATCTTTCCCGGTATAGAAGTCAGGCTCACAGGCCTATAGTTTCCTGAAACCACCTTCTTCCCTTTTTTGACAATAGGGACATTTGCCCTTTTTCCATCTTCTGGGCTTTTTCCTGTTCTGCGTGAATTTTCAAAAATTACAGAGAATGGTTCAGCAATTACCCTTGCTGTTTCCATTAGTATCCTATGATGTAATTCATCTGGACCGAGAAGCTTGAATTCATTTAAGTTAGCTAATGAATTCAAGTTACGTCATTAATTAATTCAATAATGTGTAATATTTAATTTATTTCCCCTCCCCTTTATTTTGTTCTCCCTCATTCTTAGACTTCTTTCCCACGAGCGTATATCAGCCGGCTGTGAAAACGAATGGCCGATATATATGCTATGTTGGGAGAGATAAAATTGGTGAACGGGCACACAAATCAAACGTTTGTGCGGCCGTTCAGACGGCATGGGTCCCGGCGCATATGCGCCGAGACTACCATGCTGACGCCCCTTTTCGCTCCCTATCGCAAGCTTACCTCTCTTCTCCTCCCAGCTCGTTCTTTGCAATGGGAGTGGGCGGAATGGGGCGGAGCTAAGCGACGGCCTGCCCTGCCTCCTACCATTGATGGCTATGGACAAGGAATGGAAGCTTAGCTTTGCTCACGTCCTATCCCTTGTCCACAGCCAGCAATGGGAGGAGGCGAGACGGACCAGCGCTTAGCTCCGCCCCTGTCCCGCCCCCTCCCATTTCAGAGAAACAGCGAGGAGGAGTGGACAGGTGAGCCTGCACGGGGGAGGAGAGCTAAACTCCTTCCCACCTGCGGCCGCTGCCATGGGCTCCGATAGGAGTCGATGCAGCAGCCAACGTATTTCAGCCAAAAAGATAGTTCCAGGACTATCTTTTGGGCCCGACGTAAAAACGCCCAGTGCTATATTTGGCTAGCCGGGCGCTTTTACGTCTTAGGAATACGGCCATGTGATCTGATGCATTGGAATCCAATGCATCAGATCACAGCGTATATCAGCCAGCTGTGAAAACGGGGTAAGAAACCTTAGCTTGTAACTATCGTGCACAGCAATTAATCTAGCCATCTCTGAGGAGGGAGCTGTGTCCCCGAAACACGTAATACTGGCTTTTTTATTATCTAATAAAGAAGTATTAGGTTAATTCCCTTGCCTCAATGAACTTTCTGGTCAAAATGGTTGTGCCTAGGATCCATTGTCTTTAGTTTTCTGTGTCTTATGAATAAAACATAGGTCTATTTGTCATGGGGCATATGGACATTATGCTGGGATTTTCCTATGATACAGAGCAGCTCCTGCTGCGGCTGACTTGGTTTTTAATGCATGACATGGACAAATAGCCACCACGTAAGACTACATTTCTACTGCATAAAAATGCATGGGCAGATGTGGGATTTAGAGTATTCACACTTATGGAAATGAAATGGTTGGTGCTCAAACTTTCATAAAAAAAGGTTACCTTAAAGTGGAGTTTCCAGGACTTTAATATTGATGGCCTTTACTTAGGCTAGGCTATCAATATTATATATTAATAGGATTTGGCTCTTGAGATCACGACCGGTAAGCTGATTGAAGGGGACGTGACTTTCAGGTAAGCATTTTTTAGTGGCTATGAGTGGTACTGAAGCTCAAACCTTTAATATGATAGACCTCCACCGAAAATAGGTTATCAGTATTAAAGTCCCAAAAAACCTCACATAACTTTAACTCACAACTACTGGTGTATTTGGCTAAAAAAGTAATGAGTAACAAAAACAAAAAAAATTCGGACAATAGTTTTCTAATTTCTTTACACATAGTCAAAGCAGAATGAATGCATTACATTGGTTAAAAAAAATCCATTTTTATACAACAAATCTGATGCTACAGCCAAAATTTTATACTACATAAAAGAGACCAGAGGTGATAAGTGATGCCGGCTTACTTATACTTCAAGAATGATGGCTAGATTGATAGACTTGGTAAGCTGCAAATTATAATGATATTAGGGTTAATTAGGTTAATTACATTGCTTTATTCATTAAAATCCCTTGCAAATTATAACATGGGGAATACAAATTGACTTCAAAATTGATTTAAGATCATGCCGTATGTCTCTGCCATCTGATATTTGACTGTAGGCTCTCTAGGGCAAGAACAAGCTCACCTTTCTTAGTAACTTCATATGGTTCCATTTATAGCTAATGTTCTCACTAATGTATTATAGTAAACACATCCATAAATTATTAGAATTTTACTCAGTGTATAAAAAAAGTTTCCTCCTCATAAAAGTAGCCACAAAAATTGTTTATTTACCGCAGTTTTAATAACATCCTTTTTTGCAGCTTTTTGCCTAAAACATAAAACCATAAAATTATAAAACCAAAATAAAATCAAAGACATTCAGTAATATATCTAGGTGGACTCATGAATACAACTCATGATGAATTTTACTTGGCTGCACTAACCTATTATACAGGTATACAAAGCCATTTTAATAGTCCATTGCCTTGCAAATGGCTCATAAGGGTTTTCATAGTGTTTCACTTCCTTTTTTACAAAAAAGTTAAAGAGAAAAAAAAAGAATATGTTACATCCACATAGACTTTTTAAATCCGCCTTCCATTTGTTCCATTTTTTTGACAAGAGAACAGTAAGAACATCTGCTCAAATAAGCTCCCATGTGCACTGTCTGTCTCCCCAAAGAGATTAAAGCTCTGTAAGTAAGCAGCCGTCTCTGTTCTACTGCTAAAAGTTAGACTACCGAAAGATGCCCCCACTGTCGAAGTGTCCATAAGCATATGACCTGACTCAGAGTAAGCCGTTTCAGAATGGCTTTTTATATTTAATATTTGTTTCAAGTGAAAGAAAGATAAAGTGCTACATTACAAAAGCTTTTAATAACATTAAGGCTGCCTGTCCATGGGCAGTGTGATATACCACCATGGATTTCTGCCATGGGAGCCGCCAGCGGGGAGCACTTTGTCATGGCAATTTTGCACGATCAACCTATCTTTAATGATAGGTTCATCGCGGAGAATCATGGCAAATCATATTTTCTGCTCATGCACATCGGGCTGCACTTTCCATAGTTATCCTACTGAAAGCGTGTTCACTGCATTACCTGCGTGCGGACTATGGCCGTGGGTGACGCAGTGAAATATCGCCCATGGACAGGAGGCCCTAGTGCAGCAAAAGAGTTTTATATGGGTAAGTTTTTTTACCATTGACAATTTACCGCCTATCCACAGAAAAGGTGATAAATGTCTGATTGCTGAGGGTTATATCGCTAAAACACCCACCAAACACTAGAACAGGGATCTCAAGTCTCGTGTGTGTGTTCTCACTGCTTAACCGCAGTGAAGAGGAGTTTCAATGGAGCTTTGGAGGATCATGTGCCCTGCTACTCCATTCAAAGCTTATGGGATTGAGAGCGCAGAGTACAGCTCTTGGCTGCCTCCTTCCATTGAATGAAGTGTCACTGCTCGTGCTCAACCGTGACTTAATTCACAATTAGGACCTCCGATATAGTAAATAGTTGGGGGTCTAGCAGTGGAACTCCCAGCAATCAAACATTTATTACTACCCTGTCGATAGGTGAAACATGTGAATTGTCAATATGTAAAATAATTCAGTTCCCAAGTAGATAATTCAAGACCCAACACTGGATGGGCTGCACCCATACAACTCATGCTACTGTACAGTCCAGTGGTCCCCAACTGCTGGCTCGGAAGCCAAATGTGGCTTGTGACCCCTGTTGTGTGTGGCTTCCCATAGGAAATTGGACTTACAATTACATAGTTGAAAATGTTCAAAAATGATACAGGTCCATCATGTCCAACCTATAATCCTACCGTGTTAATCCTGAGAAAGACAAAAATCCCTATGAGCATCTAGGCCCTTTTTCAACTTGTCAAGTAAATCTATATATTGTGGCAGAGAGTTGATAGTTTCATTGCTCTTACAGTAAAGAATCGCTGTCTGATGGTGAAACCTACTCTAGACTTACATGTTACAGGCCTAGGTGTAAGAAGATAATTATTGTACTGTCCATCCACATATTTGTACATTGTAATTAGATTGAAAAGATACAATTATGGGGCAACGTGAATAACTGCAAGTTTAATAACTTGTCTTCATAGTGAAATCTGCCCTATTCCTCTAGTGGCCTCCTCTACACCCGATCAAATCTGTCCTCCTTATATGTGAGTGCCCATACGACCACATAAACTAGCAATTTACATTATTGGTTTTGTGGTTATCCTACCACGAAATAGTGCTAATTTGGATAATATAATACTAGTGTCAAATTTCAATTAGCAAACATTTTAAAATTCATACTTTTTTGCGTATCCACATTTATTTTGCTTTTCCTCCATTTTTCGTGGCTCCCGATGATCATGAAAATTTGAATGTGGCTTTCAAGGTACAAAAGGTTAGGGATCCCTGGTATAGCCAAACAACATACAATGATCTATGTGCATGTGTTAAACAGAATCAGCCATATAATTAACCAAGTAGAGAACACCATAAGCACTACAAATCATGGTGGTGGCATTACTATGCAGTGAGAATTCCTCTCTTTAGCAGACCCTGGAAAACATGCCAACCAGATTAAATTTGAAAATAGCTAAGTGTATAAATTGAGAAAATGTAAAAGATTTACAAGTGTATTCAACATTTTTCCCAGTAGATTTATGGCTGTATTCACACCTGTGGTGGAGGCTCTATTGGCTTTTGGTAGCAATAATCACACAGTGCTATTCTTGCTATCAAAAAGACAGCTAGTACGATTGAACCCCACTGAATCCCAATCTTGATATCTGTCATACGAAAAATTCAATCGCTTCATATATTCCATTATAGACCAAAGCCACAAAACTAATGTAAATAGAGCTTGGACTGTGGATTGTTAAAAAGAATGACACAAAAAATTAGAACAGACTAGTGAAGATGGAAAAAAAGATCATGATGTCCATCCAGTTGGACTTAAACGTTCAACTATGTTGATAATAACAGAATAATCTTTGACCAAATTAGAAAAACTTCTAGAAGATGCTCCCAGAACTAGATAGTGCCATCAGTCACATGAGATCAAAAACGTAGCATGTTGCTCTTGAGAACTTTGGAACTTCTTACAACTATCTACCATGCTTCAAAAGACATGAATAAGGACCAAGAGAATATTTCAACTTTACTCATTAAGTTCTGTTGGAGTGTAACCCAAGCAGAGAAAGAGCCACAGAGTCTGATTCTTACCTAATAGATAAACTATGGAGATACTTTCATAAAGAGGATTTACTGAGATCAATACTTTAACTCCTAAGAGGCAAAACTGGGGATAATTGACTGATGGGCTTTGTGTTGTCTTCCTCCATGGGCAAAGTACATCCAAGAAAGCTGGAGCTTAACTTTCAACTTATATAATTAGGTGTCCATATAATAGGATATTTATAGTGAAGTTTAATGATGACAAGACTGTTTCTAGCTGCACTGTCAAAGAAAGTCAGCAACATGCGTATTTGTGCCAATTTATTTAACTTCAAAGCATTATAGATCTCAGTTTCAGCAAAAAAAAAATTATGGCACAACAGAAATATGTCAGCTTTCATTTTCAATGTGTGCATAGGCAAAATAACTACCTACATCAGTAACGAGAAAAAGAACCCATGCATTGGAAATTACCAGAATCTATGACCATTAAACTTAATCAGTCACAGCTGTCATAAGCCGCAAGCCTAAAAACATTACTAATAGGAATACTAATATCGCAGTGATTACATCTGAACACTAATATCAGTGATATGATCATACTGTAAATTCTCAATTACTGTATTACAATAGCTGGCTAGGGCTAGGTTTTGTTATGCAAGTACTAAGCAAATACAAAGTGACATGCAATGCAGTCTATAATCCTGCCGCAATGAAAAAATAATTGGAAAAAGATACTGAAGTAATTTGCAAAAGCATTTAATCCTCCGAGTTCTCTTGTCAGTACTCAAGCTTATATAGAGAAAACAGATTTATTTAACAAGGGTTGTCTTTAGAAGCTACTTTCCACTTCCAGCTTATGTTCTTATTTTTACAGTTATGTTATTTAAAGTGGAAATACCTAGTAAGATAGTTTTTCAAATACTATTTATAGGTTTTCAAGCAGTTATAGCATAACACATAAATCAAAGTATAAAGATGTGAGACATAAAAGCAACTATGGAATATGAAAGGGAACACATCAATAACAGTGAAACAGAAATGGGATTATAGATCTTAAAGCGCAGCACAATTCAAATATGAAAACTCAGGTTTTGGTGCCGTGAGTCCAAAACCCAACTGCTACCCTTAAATCATACTCACAACTACAAGGCCAAGCATTCTTGTAGAATCCAATCAAAGTTTACAGTGTTATTAAGATCAAACAAAAAAATTAAGCCGTTTCCAAAGATTGACCACTGTTCTTAATCAAACCGTTTACAACTACACCCAAAGATTACAAACGTATGACTAATTAATAAGTTCTTGGCCAGATAAGATCATGTATTGGTTCTTAATCAAACCGTTCACAACTACACCCTCACCCAAAGATTACTAAAGTATGACTAATTAATAGGTTCCTGGCCAGATAACATCATGTATTAGTTCAGTATAGCACCTCTTATGTTAGAGAAATTCAAATATGGGAAAGCTCAACATCCGCTTCCCGCCACAGCCCTTTTTTGTCTTCTAATTACTCTGTTTTTTCTCCCCACTTTCAAAAAATCAAAACTCTTTTATATGAAGGCTTGTTTTTTTGTGGGAAGAGATATATTTTTCATTGGTATCATTTAACATACCATAAAATGGACTATTTTGGTGCCCAAAGGTGAGCATACGGTGGGTGAAAACATGGGCACCAAAACAACTTCTACATTTATAATAATAAACTTTATTTGTATAGCGCCAACATATTCCGCAGCGCTTACATAGACAGGGGGAATACAGAAAGACAAAAGTACAAAAAATTACAGAACCACGGTTACATAGTAATCAGTTGGTGGAAACAATAGGGGTGAGGGTCCTGCTCCAACGAGCTTACATACTACAAGTAATGGGGTGATACAGAAGGTAAAATGGCTGGAGGTGTGCCACGTATGGCGGGGTGGAGAGTGAGGGATGCTATATACAGACAACAGTCAGACATTTAGCTATGCGACGGCAGGATCAATATGACTACAGGAGCGGTTTATGATGGCTAGCAGGGATTTCGGTCAGTAGGTCAGGGAGCATGTTATCAGGCGGTGTATAGAGGAGTTTGTTTAGGGAATGCGGTATGCATCCCTGAAGAGGTGCGTTTTTAGAGCACGCCTGAGGTTTTTCGAGTCCTGGATTGCCCGGATGTTCTTTGGTAGTGCATTCCAGAGGACTGGTGCTGCTCTGGAGAAGTCTTGGAGGCGGGAGTGAGAAGTTCGAATTAGAGGGGTGTGCAGTCTAGTTTCGTTTGCCGAGCGGAGAGCCCGGGCTGGGTGATGATCTGATTGACTCGTGTCTGATCCATTGCTCCCTGCATTATTCAATGTGGAATTCATACATGCCCTAACAGCCACTGCCGCTTGTACCCCAGCTTGACTGATGGAGAGGCCTTTTTTTATTGCTAGTATTCTATTCTTGATATCAAAAGACATTAACTTTCATCCACTCATCAAAAATATCTTTATTGGAATATTAGGTTGTGCACCAGAGTCCTTTTCACAGTTATCTCACAACACATCCTATGCCTACCCATCACTGTGAGGTACACAACCTAGTTGGCAATTCGTCCATTCACACTTGATCATGAAATTTTACTTTACAAAGTACGGGGGCCCAAATTACCTCAAATTTTCAGGCACCGCTTTGGTCTTGCCAGCCAATTTTTTCATCTCTGTCCCGTTCTTCACCACAAAAGCATGACAGACTCGGAATATAGAAAAGAATGTTTCCAACCAATCAAATTTTGCAAACTACTTCTTATTAAAAACTTTCTAATTTTAAATTATACAGTGGATAAGCTTTCTTTCCTGGAACTGGAATACCCTGTTAAGAATTGACTAAAGTTAAAGGGGTTGCGCCAAGTTGGCATCCCCTGTTCATATGCTCTATTATGGCATATGGACATCATGGAGTGGGGTCGCTCGCATTCTCTATAAGAATGGTTCCCTTCCTTGTGGACCTTCTAACATCTTGTTATTACAGGATGTCCATTCATGTGAATGGCCGTCCTACGATAGTAAATTTCCCTGCAACAGTCACTGTAGGGGAAAGGTCAGGTTGGACACAGCTTGTCATGGTGGAATCAGCTGTATGCTGGGGGTGCTGAGAGAAAAACTTTGGACAATCGGCTCAGCACCCCAAGCCCTGCATTCTTAATGGGATTGTGCAGCTTGGCAGAACTCCTTTAAGCTCAATATCTCAGGAATCCTCATATTAGTTCTCATTGTGTCCAAAGTACTGGAATCAATCCATATTCCACTAACTAGTCTACATTACAGACCATGAAACTCAGTCCTTTAATGTAAGAATTCTACATGCAGCACCCCAGATCTTTATATGGGAAAGTTTGGGGCTCCTAACTTTAAATCCAGTCAATCCTTAACTTTTAGGTTTTGGGTGGAGGTGCCTACTTGGATAATCACTTTAGATATGTTAGGACGGAATCTTTTCCTGTGTAGGACCATGTTAGCAGCCCTTGGCCAGTGATACCTCCGTGACTGTCATAATGGATTTTCCCATGTCAACAACACCCCCACGTTCGTTTAGAGGCAATATGGGAGAAGTACTAAATAATGGAAAATGTATAATAATTTGAGTTAGAGAGCCTCTGAAGCAGATGCAATAACATTATGCCCAATGGCCCAAAGAAAGATGTAATCCCTAAGTCAGTGTTAGAACTGCAGGAAAATAGTTGTAGTAGACAAATGTAGTTGCCTTTTTTATACACCTTATTACACATTTATTGGCAATGGACTGATTAACTGAATTTTTGCAAAACGCAGAGCTCTTTTACATTCCTGCTACATGACAGGTCCGAAGAGGTTAATGTATCATAGTATAAAAGCTTTCCTCACAATGGTGCCATGGACTTAAGATCTGTAAAGGGGGAAAAAAATCACAGAAATGAATTCAATCAATATTTCCCACTGAGTCTGGGTCAGGTTCCTCAAGCGCAGACATTGCTGCCCTTCGAATTAACTATAAATTTTTAATCATGGATACTGTCTATATGACACAGTTTTCATCTCAAAGCCCCCTTAAATCTCAAAAAGTATGTGAAGAGTGGGAAGTGCCACAGGTGAAGTAAAGAAAATTCATATACTAAGTCAAGAACTATACAGAAAGCAGCCTTTTATGAACAAGCACTTCAGACCTTTGAAAGCTGCATTGTCAGTGCTGAAAAGCATCAGGCTTCCAGAAGAATATCTGCAGCTAAACTTCTGCTTACGTTACCAGTTATGGAAGAATGGAACAGAAAAAGCAGCTTAAAAAGAATATTGTGAGAGAATGAATAAAAGTGCCATACATCGCTAGCTGTACAATTTTAAAACAGAAATCTTTAACATCTTTTAGAGAGACATTATGGAAAAGCTAGAAAGGTAGTCGTGAAGACAATGAAGACCGTTTTCACTAAGAGCAAAATGCAAAGTTTGAATAGTAATATAGCTGGTAAAGTTAGAAAGAGTCCAACTAGTTCAACCTGTTCTCGTAAAATCTTATTCCAATGGACTGGAAAACGCCACGAGGCAGAAGACAATTTTCCTCATCCTTGGGGGGAAAAAAATTTCTTCCCAACTCAAAATGGGTTGTTGATCCAGAATAAATCCGAGTATCAACGAGCCATCTCCAGTACTCTCATACCCATGAACTGTGATAAAAATACAGGGATCCCTCAAGTTACAATGGCCTGAAGATACATGATTTTCAGCATACAATGATCTTTCTCCAGCCATTGTAACTTGAAATCAGATTGAACATACAATCCCGCAGATGTATGGCAAGGGCATTTTGCTGCAAAATCCAGCCAATAGGCATGGGCATTTCACTGGGAAAACATCTGTATTACTACAGTACTTGATTGGCTGTCTAGTAGCGCCTTTCTGCACTACAGTACAGTCCTGTACTGCTCTATACTTATGCGAGGATGAGCAACTCTTTTGGACATCAGGCTCCATTTCAATTTTCGGGTGCACTAATTATTCTGTACAGACCCTAAGGGTATGTTTACACAGAAAGGAAATGCTGGCAAGTGTCCACAGTGGAAATTCTGTGGCAAATTCCGCAGCATTTCCGCATCCAAAACAGAGTCAACATTCCATTGTTGTGGATTTTAACTCAAAATCAGTTCCATTTAGAAGATACAGCTCTCACCTCGGAAGTCTTCAGCTATCAACACGCTCCTTCACCTACTACCCGGCGGCCTTTACTGAGCGCAGTGTTGCTGGTCAAGTGATACGGAAGTGCTATCAGCTGACCAGCGGCGCTGTGCTCAATACAGTCCGCCAAGAGCGGGTGAAGGAGCGCACTGACAGCCAAAGACTTCTGAAGTGAGGACTTTATCTTCTCAATTCATCTGCAGGTACGCAGCTGATTTTGTGTAAAAATTGACACCAATGGTACAAATATTGACTCTTTTTTTTTTTAGATGTAGAAATGCTGCGGAATTTCCTGCAGCATTTCTACCCTGTGTAGACATACCCTAAAGAAGCTCCTGTCCTGTACATAGAAAGGGATTTACAGTTTCCAACACCTTATCTGACTTTTATATGTAAGAACTTAATTAATCTGTATTAGTGATCTGCTTAATTTTCCTTAATCTATATTTCATAATGAAGGGAACCCGTCACCAGTTTTTTGTGCATTTAAAGCATGTTCACACGTAGCAGAAATGCTGCACATTTTCCTCATTGAAAAAATTCCACAGTAAGACCCACAACATTTCCACATAATAAACCAATTCAGAATCCGCATCATTGGTGCAGATTATGATTATAATTCAGAAGTGTATCTGCAGCTGATTTCAGCAGCCACATTGAGCCCGCTGACCTTGAAAGTCTTTGCTTTGGCAGCGCTCCCTGTCACCCAATACCAGGCGGCCACTAGTGAGCGCAGCTGGTCAGGTGATATGGAAGTGGGATCACCTAACCAGCAGCACTGCACTCACCAGAGGTTGCTGGTTACCGGTGACATGGCGAAAACTTCCAAGGTGAGGGGGACCACTGTGGCTGCTGAAATCAGCTGCAGATATGTAGCCAATGACTAGTCAAATTACATACCGATGGTGCAGATTTTGACAGTTTATTTTACTGCGAAATTCGGCAAGAAAAGATAAGACAGCAGCAGATAAAAACGGCTTCTTCCTTCTCCTCTGGGTTTTTAGCTCTGACTGACAGCTGAGGACCCAACCTGCTCCTGCTTGATTGCAGGAGCAGAGGCTTTAATCCAAGCCGTACATTTGTTATCAGTGAGGATTAAATCCCAGGACCAAGCGCCGTATATTTACCATGCTTGGTCCTTAGGGCTCAGTCAGATGAGCTTTTTTGTGTACGCATGTTAGGCGCGTTTGCGATTTGCATATATAAGAACCAATGCTTTCCAATGAAAGCTGTCACGTGTGTTTTTTACATGCAAATTAAATTTGCACCTGCAAAAGATAGGACATGCGAGTTCGAATGCACCCAATCATGCAATCTTTTCTGCACACGTTGTGCGTTTTTTTTCCCCAGGTCTATAATATGTGAAAAATAAGCTTCTATGACTGAGCCTTTAAGTGGTTAACCCAGCAGCTACCATTGTATTGCCCAGGGTTGATGAATTAATTGAGAGACTGTGGTAATGCCAGATATATTACCACATTTGACCTTACTAAAGGGTACTGGCAAATACCTCTGACTGACAAGACCAAGGACAAAATGGCCTTCTCAACCCCAGAGGGCCTGTTTCAGTACAAAGACATGCCGTTTGGTTTACATGGAGCGCCTGCTACCTTTCAAAGGTTAATGGATCGGATTTTGAGGTCTCACCGTAACTATTCTGCCGCGTACCTAGACGATGTTGTAGTCTATAGTATCGATTGGGAGAGTGACCTTGGGAAGGTACAGGCGGTCATAGATGCCATAAAAGGGGCAGGTTTAACCTTAAACCCTGGAAAATGTGCGCTAGCCCAGGAGGAAGCCAAGTACCTTGGCTATGTTATTGGCCATGGCATAATTAAACCCCAGGTCAACAAGGCGGAGGCCATACAGGCATGGTCTAGACCTTTAACAAAAAAACAGGTCAGAGCTTTTTTAGGAATGACCGGGTACTACTGGAGGTTTGTGCCTAATTTCGCCTCCATTGCAGCACTACTTACAAACTTGACAAAAGGGGGCAAGACGTTTATGGTGGCATCGACAGCCGAGGCTGAGCAGGCCTTTCAAAATTTAAAGTCTGCCCTTTGCCAACAGCCAGTATTGATAACGGCCGACTTTTCGAAAGAGTTTATTGTGCAGACAGATGCTTCTAATGTAGGGTTGGGTGCAGTGTTGTCCCAGTCCATAAATGGGGAAGAACATCCAGTACTGTATTTAAGCCGGAAACTATCTCCTGCGGAGAAGAATTATGCCATTGTTGAACGTGAGTGTTAAGCAGTAAAATAGGCACTGGAAACGTTAAGGTATTATCTCTTGGGGAGAGAGTTCAAATTGGTGTCAGACCATGCCCCCTTGACCTGGATTAAGCAAAATAAGGAAAAGAATGGAAGGGTGACGAGGTGGTTTCTTTCGCTTCAGAACTTCAAGTTCACCCTTGAGTATAGACCAGGCAGGTCACAGGGTAATGCTGATGCCTTGTCTTGGGTGCATTGTCTGATCACCAAAGAGGCCCAGCCCTCCGGTCTGGAGAAGAGGGGGGGATATGTAGGCAGGTAAAGGGCGAGGTTGTGGATGGAATATATCTCCCTCCCAGGCTCTTAGTCTGGACAGGGTGGAGATCCAGTCCATAGCTTCACCCTGGCTCTCAACTTAGCTGTAGGCACTGACCCCGTTGCTGGGCACAAAAGGCTGCAGGTCCATGGGGTCAGTGTCTGACAAGCAGAGGCGAGAGCAATACTTTGCAGCCTGAGCCTAAGCACCCTGTGTGGTGCACCTTTGCGGTTATCAACTTGAATTGGACTTTTTCTGTTGTTTTTCCATAATAAACTGAAGTACGTTTATCCACTTTGAGTCCAGAGTGTCTGTGCCGCCCCCACCCCCTGAAGTACAGTCGTACACACACACACACATATATATATATATATATACAGTATATATCCCATACATTGAAGTTTCTTATCACATAATTCCAGGAGCGTGTTCTTTGTAGTTCTTGAGGTAAAAAATTCTTGATTGTGACCAAATCTACACTGACAACCATTTTAGTGGTATCAAATATGACCAAATACACGAATATGCTTTATGTCATTAATTCATCATTATTCTAGACCACTAGGAACATCAGAGATTTACCCTTCAATAGCCATCAAGGAATCTGGCATTAAAATCCACAACTATCATGGAAGCTGGCATTAACCAGTATTCTATATAACTGAGGAGGCTGATAACAAACCCTCTACTTCCCCAGACCACCAGTTAAACTCGCTAAACATGTGCCAGATCTGACAGCGGCATTTAAATTCCCCGATTGAAGTTCAGAGGTCCTGAAATGCCCCAAAACACATTTATCCATGACATCCCCCTCACCTAATTGCCTGTCACACTCTGGGGATCTTCTATGTGCATTGCAGCCCCCTGTTGGATGCTTAGCAGGCACCGTCTTGAGAGATTTTTAACTTTTACTTTCAAATCTATCCTGTAACATATAAGCACAGCATCAGCTAGAGGGTATACCATTTCTACCTGCTGTGGGAAGAGTTTAATTATTATTATCTTCTATATTCACCTAAATAAGTTACAGAGCTTAAGTATATAGTCAGGAGGATGAGCTGTGATCTCCTCTATTATAACTGTGTGGCAGGAGCTGTGTGATCATCATCAGTAACTGTGATAGGATTGTCTGTTTCCCCTCTAGGCAATTTCTCTGGTAGGATTCATACAATAACATCACTGAAACTGTGAAATTGACTTCTTTCAGACAGCATAACCCCAAGTAGATATGAGCTGGTCAGAACTGAGATCACATGACTACCTGAAAAAATAAAAAAGGCCAGGAAGTTTCAAATACAAATAAATACCTATCCAAGGTAACACTAGCTCATCTATATACTGGAGGAATAGCTACATAATAAATGGACAAAAAAATCATCATAGTGGCCCTTTAAGTAATTTACACGGGAGGATTAGAATGCAAAAAAGCTAAAAGAAGAAAATGAATGCAGTAAATTCCCCTTTTTACTGATCTACTCGACTTAATTTGTTTATGTTTATCTGGCTACCCTGCAAATGACACAGAGACAATCCCAAAATAGTGAATTTAATTTCAAAGAATAAAGGTTAATTTTAACTCATCTGCAAGAGAGAAAAAAAACTTGAAAACCCTAATTACTTTGAAAAACAAAGCTGCTACATCAGCTAATGAACTTATAATTTATCCCCTCACAGCCAAATAAGCATGAGTTCTGCATGAGAGCACAGAGCATTCATTGCTTTAAAAAATCTGATTTGTAACTGTAGGCAGCTAATGTTCTAGCGAAGGGCATTGTAAAGTAATCCTGACACCTCTGACAGGAGGGAACCTGCAATCTGTGATATAACACACTTAATAAAATAGAAGCCTGGTGTACAGTGCAAAATAATCATGTTAATAAATGTGATGCTCTCCGGGACGCCTGTGCCCAAGAAAAAGAAAAGCCTTATGGGTTCTGTATACATCATTAATTCAATACATTTATGGATAGTTCATTAATAATGATCCTAAAAGGATATTTAGTTGCTGAAGCCTTTTGTTCATCCCTGAAATAAAATATTTCATGACAATCCATATAAAAATAAAAATAACTATTTGTAGTCACCAAATGATGCTGCAGACCTCCCCTACATAAACCACTCTGCTTGCTTTATAGTAAGGCTGCATTGTTACAAGCAAGACTATGGAGGGAATTTATCAACTGGCTGATGCCTAAATTCTGGCCTTAGGCAGCTTTCACGCCGCCAGGAAAGATCGCACGAGATTGGTGTGATGTGAGATGCAGAAATCTAGCACGAAAATGGACCCCATTCTTTTGAATGGGGTCATATACTTGAGCGATTTTTTCCAGCATCACAGCATGTCCTATCTTTGGGCACTCCCTCGGAATACTTCGCCCATTGTTTTCATTGGGGCCAGGAAAAACATTGCACAGCGTGTGATGTGCATGCGATATGAGGTTTCCCATTGAAAACAATCGGAAACACTTGCCAATCCTCTGGCAGAGGATCGCTACTTTCCTGGAGTGATGCAAGGCGTTTTTGTGTCAAAAACACCTTGCATCCACCTGGACGTTGCATGTTCCTAAGTGCGATATAGGGCCGAGTTTCCTGGCCCGGTATCGCGCTCGCCGGTGTGAAATTAGCCTTAGAAACACACACATTTTTACACAAGCCTCATTTGTGTAAAAAGTAGCAACTTTTCAGCTTTTTATGCAACACTTGCAGGCTTTTACAACAGAGGGTAAGTGTGTGTGTGTGTGTGTGTGTGGGGGGGGGGGGGGGGTTGGACTAGCCATGGCCCCTAAAATTCAGAAACTGGCATAAATTACAGCACAAATCTGAAGAAGGTTTTACCTGTTGGAGATATTAGAAAGTGGCAGAGGGCCAGCCCAGAGGGAGGAAAAAATGTAATAAGAGGCCCGCACCTCTTATTACATTTGGTGCATCTTACTCTGTCATCACTTTTCTAAGACCAGTGTGTTTATCTTAAATGTGCTATTATATTCTGTATATCAATATGGTATTGATATATAGGCAACATAAAATAAAAAGCGAAAACTGCCACTCATAGAATTAAAGGGGTTGTCCCGCGCCGAAACGGGTTTTTTTTTTTTCAAACCCCCCCCCCCCCCGTTCGGCGCGAGACAACCCCGATGCAGGGACGTACAGAAAGCTTACCGGAGCGCTTACCTTAATCCCCGCGCTCCGGTGACTTCTATACTTACCTGTGAAGATGGCAGCCGGAATCCTCTTCCTCCGTGGACCGCAGCTCTTCTGTGCGGTCCATTGCCGATTCCAGCCTCCTGATTGGCTGGAATCGGCACGTGACGGGGCGGAGCTACACGGAGCCTGCATTCTGCACGAGCGGCTCCATTGAAGAGAGCAGAAGACCAGGACTGCGCAAGCGCGGCTAATTTGGCCATCGGAGGGCGAAAATTAGTCGGCACCATGGAGACGAGGACGCCAGCAACGGAGCAGGTAAGTATAAAACTTTTTATAACTTCTGTATGGCTCATAATTAATGCACAATGTACATTACAAAGTGCATTATTATGGCCATACAGAAGTGTATAGACCCACTTGCTGCCGCGGGACAACCCCTTTAAGTTCCCACTTTAATGGTGAAGTATATAAATACAGAAGTACAACACAACTGTATGAAATATATTATTCCCAATACTTCATGATATAAAGCGAACTTCAATATAAACTTGGGTAGCTACAGTAGGAGATGCACTTCATTTCATGCTAAATGGGATCTAAACAGTGTCAACAACAAAGTCTGAATTGCTGGCGCACTTGCTTGACGCTGGGGCAGTACTGTTGATTTATTAAAGGGTTTTTCCAAGCAAAAACTACTGCCAACCTACCCTCAGAATAGCTCATCAATAGTTAATCGCCGAGCACCTGCCGCATGAGATCCCCAGCGATCACATCAGCGATTGCCTGGCCAGTTGTCAGTGCAGTGGGCTGGAGTGCGTTATAGGAGACATGACCGGAAGGGTCAACAGATTTATGCTGGCCAAACCACAGGCAAAATGAACCAAGGACAGGGATGCCTGTTGCCTCCATGGGTGTTTTATTCTGAAACGCTGTGGCATATAAGATTAAATACACTTTGAAGATTGACTGAGAGCTGAGCTGCGAGTCACAGTGGCAGACTGCGCCGGCCTCCCCATGCCCGCTGCATGAAGACTGACAGCTCCTCTCCCCGGTTGTGCATAGGGAGAGAGCTATCTGCATGCAGCAGGATCCTGGGTATCCTGGTTATTTAAGTAATATTTGCAACTGTTTCTGTCTGCCTTCAGTGTTGAACAGATTCTTTTTATCAGTACACTGCAAAGCAAAAAAGGTGACCTCAGAAGGACAGGGAAGGGAAGGAGGAGGGAAGAGAAGCTCAATGTAAAGGAGGGAGAAGCCCAGCCATCACCCACCAACCAGGAGTGTGTACTGTGTGCATTGTGCTGGCTTGGAGGAAGAGCTCTAGCAGACCTCCTAGAGTGAAACTTGTGGAGTGTGCATTGACCTGCATATCAAATAATGAGCTACTTTACCCCCCAAAAAGGTATTTGTATGCAGGTATTATTGTATCTTGTCACCACCGGAAGTGTGGGTGGTGACAAGATACAGGCTGCTTGACAGCCTGGGCACATCCCCAGTTTTTAATTGGCTGCAGGGCTGCCTCCCCTGCTCAGGCTCTTAGGTCCTGGCACTCCCTGGTGGCACAGCAGCTTCTTCTCCGGTTGCGACAACGGCTTCCCTGGCCCCTGCACTGACGGCATGTGGGACCAGAGAGCAGCGGCGGACACTGAGGGAGCAGCGGCGTGGCATCAGGAACTGGACAGCACAGCACTGGATGGGAGTGAGGAAGGGGGATGGGGAGGCTGTGGGGAAAGCTGGAGGGGAGTAGGGACACTGCAGTAAGACTGCACAGGACAGCGTTGGGTGAGAGTGAGGGAGGAGGATGCTGGGGGGAAGGCTGGAGGGTTAGGGGACAGCTGTGGCTGACAGTCAGGGAGGGGGAGGGTGTGGGCGGGGAGGCTGGAGGGGAGTTGAGGTTAGCAGTGTCAACTGCCCTCCATAAGTGACTTATGCCTGGCATGGAGGGTTATGGAGGGTTATGGTGAGGGTTAGCTTTAGTGTTAGGGTTACATTATTAGCTGTAAATGCTTCCATTTTAATGCTGGCCAGCTCTGATATGGAAGGATTGAAAACTAAATTTTTAAGCTTAACACAGAAACAACCCCTAACCCTCCATCCCGGCACTGCTGGGACCTTTTAGGACCTTGCGTCACACAGCTAATCAGCAGTATGTGGGCATGCCCCGGGGCGGATAAAGCCCGCCACTAGCTCGCCACCGATTCTGCTGGTGGTGACAAGATACAATAATACCTTGCATGCATGCATCAGTTCTGCTTCAGTTTGCATTCAGTTCACATTCAGTTAAAAACTGATGAGTTTTAAAAAGTACTCGAAATGCAGGTGTGAAACCACCCTAATTCTAGCAGACCATGTCTGTCTTGGTCAGCATGGCTTCAACTATGGAGCTCAGAACTCAGTTCTTCCATGACAGTTGGTTGAAAAGGCATGTGTGAAAGGATGTTCAGAATAGAGTACAACATACCCCAAGACCTTACTGACAGGGAAAGTTGCAGAGACAGCCTCTGAGAATAGTTCTCAAGGAAAGTCTCAGAAACAAAAACAGTTTGAGCCCTATTTCATCATGTTAGAGTCCTACACGTGGTCTATACGCTGGGGAAATCTCCTGGCTTATATGTCAAATATATACAGGGCTCACATGACAGAGATAAAAAAAAACAACAACATCCTTTTGACTTCCATCAAGTCTGTATGCATCAGTATACCTTTTTTTCAATGCAGAGATGCTTTTCAATGCAGAGATATCCCACAAAAGATACAAATAAAATAAGTATACCACGTGGTACAGTGTAATTTTAGTTTTAGCATTGGAGTGTATGTCTACACAATGTCAGACAGAGATTTTCGTTAGAGCTATATATTGGGCAATACTACATCTGAATGAAGGCTTTAAGGTGATGTGAACAGGGCCGTACACAGAGACTTCTTATGCTTCATGCATGGCAGGATCTATCATTTTATGCACAACAAAGTGTGTAAAATACAGGACACACGGTGCAGTCCTTCCCAGTGAAAAAGCTACAAAGAAATAAACACAGGTACTAAGAACAAAGGCTGAATAAGTTGCAAGTGAGAAATAAAATACTTTGATTAAATAGATCATTAGTGACCATAAGTGAGGATATATTATACTGTTATACTGATATATTATACTGACATTTATTAAGATACTAAAATATCTCTTTTAAAGGGGTTGTCCCGCGCCGAAACATTTTTGGTTTTTTTTGCATAGGCCCCCCGTTCAGCGCAGGACAAACCCAAGGGATGTGGTGAAATTAAAAAAAAAATTGTACTTACCTGAATCCCCAACTTCTTCCTTCTTTTCCTCAGATGGCCACCAAGATGACCGCCAGGATCTTCACCCACGATGCACCGCGGGTCTTCTCCCATGGTGCACCGTGGGCTCTGTGCGGTCCATTGCCGATTCCAGCCTCCTGATTGGCTGGAATCGGCACACGTGATGGGGCGGAGTTACGCGATGACGCGTAGAAGGGGGCGGAGCCAGAACGCCGCTCGTGCCCGGACCGACCAGAAGGGAGAAGACCCTTCTGCGCAAGTGCGTCTAATCGGGCGATTAGACGCTGAAATTAGACGGCACCATGGAGACGGGGACGCCAGCGCAGGGAAGGTAAGTGTATAACTTCTGTATGGCACATATTTAATGCACGATGTATATTACAAAGTGCATTAATATGGCCATACAGAAGTGCTTAACCCCACTTGCTATTGCGGGACAACCCCTTTAAATTGTCAATGAAAAATGATAACAGAAACAACATAAATGGCATATGCTATTCTGCTCCATGAGAGGTTTCTGTCCTCCCTAAGCTTTCCTTAGGACACCTGCATTACGGTTCAACGGGTGTACTGCCCCAGTCAAACGCCACACCTGCCACTGTCCTCGGAGCACGGCTCTGGACCATAACTTTATCAGCTGTCTTTCCATGACTGTATATAGCATTATTGCGTAACATTACGTTAGACACTTGTCAGCCCCCACATGGAGTACTGTGTACAGTTCTGGACACTGTTGCTCAGAAAGGATGTTGCAGCGCTTGAGAAAGTTCAAAGAAGGGCAACTAAATTAATAAACGGAATGAGAGGACTGGAATACCCAGAGGGGCTATCAAAGTAAGGATTATTCATCCTGGAAAAAAAAGACGGCTAAGGGGTGATCAAACAACTATGTATAAATACATTAGGGGACAATACAAGGATCTCTCTTATGATCTGTTTATACCCAGGACTGCGACAGTAACAAGAGGGCATCCTCTACGTCTAGAAGAAAGCAGGTTTCATCGCCAACACAGAAAAGGGTTCTTCACTGTAAGAGCAGTGAGACTGTGGAACTCTCTGCCTGAGGCCGTGGTGATGGCAAAATCCATTGAGGAGTTTAAGAGGGGACTAGATGTCTTTCTAGAGCACTATGATATTACAGGATATAGATATTAGGTGACCAGCGGAGTTGTTGATCCGGGTCTTACAGTCAGGTAGGAACTATTAGAGGTTGATCCAGGGATTTTTCTGACTGCCATTATGGAGTCGGGAAGGAATTTTTTTCCCCGAATGGGCTAACTGGCTTCTGCCTCATTGGGTTTTTTAGCCTTCCTCTGGATCAACAGGGGTGGGGGGGTTGAAACAGGCTGAACTAGATGAACATTGTCTTCATTCAGCCTAACATAACATTCTATGCATTACATAACATTCTATGTATTACAAACGGTTTGCTATGTGTCACTTCCTCTGGTTTTTGTGACATTCTCCTCTTGAAGTGCAAATTTTAATGTGTAACCTAAAGGTATTCATTTTTATTTGACATGAAGGGATCAAGGATCTTCTTTCAAACATTTGGACACAGTGTAAAACGTTGACAGAATTTCATTATTCTCATTATCACCATTCTACTGCACAGCAATCATTG
Organism: Eleutherodactylus coqui; assembly: GCF_035609145.1. Lineage (NCBI taxonomy): Eukaryota > Metazoa > Chordata > Amphibia > Anura > Eleutherodactylidae > Eleutherodactylus > Eleutherodactylus coqui. Next base: position 93,073,601 of record NC_089843.1, on the reverse strand, counting down.
ACCCGTGATATAATACAAGTTAAGCACAGAAACACAATGTGAATCGAACTGAAGCAATAGTACAATAAGTCAGTTCAGCAATAATAATAGCTAATCATATGTGAGATCAATGCACTGTATCTGTGTACACAACGGAAGAAATACTGTAGAAGTGCAGGTTTTCATTCCATTGTACAAGTAAACCCCATTTCTCTATAAATATCAATTTATGGTGAAAAGTGATACTTTGAAAAACAATTGCATTAAGACTTTTAGCAAGATATTCTTTAAAGAGAACCTATTAACTCTCCTGACATAAATGAAAAAAGAAAACACCCTTAAAAGTGCCAAGTGGAGATATGGACAAAGGTGTCAGTCGGATGAGATGTGGAACCCCAGCTGCCACTGCCATATTAACATTTCCCTATGGGCTTTGTTGGCAGTAATCAGAAAAATAGGGAGAGGCACTTCAGTATCACATCCCATCTTTTGGCATGTAATGCGTTATCACCTTAAAGCACTTACAACTGTGAGGGAGGGGACTAACTAGCATCGTTTACCCCTATAACCCTGACTGTGCTCCACAATGATATTTTTCACAATATACCCTTGCAACCTCTAATCAGATTTAAGGATTTCTAATTGGTCTTAGAAAGAGCAACTAGGGGAACAATACCTTATTACTGACTATAACTTACCACATGGTATACTTCACTTATAGATTCCAGATCTCTCTCTCCCTATATATATATATATATATATATATATATATATATATATATATATATATATAATTTCAAAGAAATAAAAGTATTGGGAGTGAATTATTTGCCCAAATTATTTAAATTATTGTGTTTAATATATACCATGTTTCCACAAAAATAAGACAGTGTCCTATATTAACAGTGTCTTATTTTCGGGGGTGCCTTATACTTACCCAGCTGCTGACGTCGGTGTCCCTAGCATTGGTCCCTGCAGCAGTCCTCAGCGGTGACAGGATTCTCTTCTCTTGGTAATGGGGCTTTGAATACCCCGCCTCCGGTAAGCGCTGTGATTGGTTCATTGAGCGCCGGCACTGATTGGCTGGCGTTCGATCCAATCACAGCACTTACCGAACGAAAAGGAAATGCCACATGAGATGCAGGGGAATAAAATGAACCCCTCACAAAATATTACATACCTAATGCAGCAAGAAGTGCGGAACCGGTTAAAGAAGATTAAAATCGATAAATCGCCGGGCCCAGATGGAATACACCCAAGGGTTCTAAGGGAACAAAGTGATGTGATAGCTAGGCCGCTATATCTAATATTTATGGATTCTATCAAGACCAGGGTTGTACCATTGGATTGGCGAATTGCTAACGTGGTTCCAATTAACAAAAAGAGGTCCAAAAGTGAGCCTGGTAACTACAGGCCGGTAAGTCTCACTTAAGTAAGTGGAAAAATATTCAAGGGATTTCTGAGAGACGTCATCGAAGAATACCTCAAGGAGAACAACGGAATAACTCCACACCAGCATGGGTTCATGAAGGGTCGATCATGTCAGACCAATCTGATCAGCTTCTATGATGAAGTAAGTTCTAGGCTGGACCTGGGAGAGGCTATTGATCTCGTATATCTGGACTTCTCTAAAGCATTTGACACCGTGCCGCATAATAGGCTGATATATAAAATGAGACAGCTCGGTCTGGGTGAAAACGTGTGTGTCTGGGTAAAGACTTGGCTCAGAGATAGAAAGTAAAGGGTGACCGTAATAAACGGTTCATACTCTGATTGGGCCACCGTCGCTAGTGGGGTGCCACAGGGTTCAGTATTGGGCTCCATTCTGTTCAATATATTTATCAATGACCTGATAGAGGGACTGCACAGTAAAATATCAATATTTGCAGATGACACAAAATTATATAATATAATCAATGCATCGGAGGATAAGGTACGGCTACAAACGGACCTAGAAAAGCTAGGGGCTTGAGCAGAAAAATGGCAAATGAAGTTCAATGTTGATAAATGTAAGGTTATACACATGGGCAGGAGAAACAGATGACACCAATATACACTAAATGGGGTACTGCTAGGGAAAAGTGATATGGAAAAAGACCTGGGGGTACTAGTGGATTGTTGACTAAACTGGAGTAACCAATGCCAGTCAGCTGCTGCAAAGGCTAATAAAGTCTTGGGGTGCATTAAAAGAGGTATAGGGGGGAGGGACGAGAACATTATTCTACCGCTATATTAGGCCCCACATGGAATACTGTGCACAGTTCTGGTCACCGGTGCTCAGGAAAGATGTTACAGTGCTTGAGGGGGTTCAAAGAAGGGCAACTAAACTAATACATAGAATGAAGAGACTGGAATACCCAGAGAGGCTATCAAAATTGTGATTATTTACACTGGAAAAAAAGATGGCTAAGAGGCGATCAAATAACTATGTATAAATACATGAGGGGACAATACAAGGATCTCTCCCATGATCTGTTTATACCCAGAACTGCAACTGTAACAAGAGGGCATCTGCTACGTCTAGAAGAAAGCAGGTTTCATCGCCAACACAGAAAAGGGTTCTTTACTGTAAGAGCAGTGAGACTGTGAAACTCTCTGCCTGAGGATGTGGTGATGGCGAAATTTATAGAGGAGTTTAAAAGGGGACTTGATGTCTTTCTAGAGGGGAAGGATATTACAGGATATAAATCTTAGGTTAACTGTTAATCCAGGTACAAAGCAGATAGGAAATATTAGGGGTTGATACAGGGATAAGTCTGATTGCCATTTGGGAGTCGGGGAGGAATTTCCCCCCAAATGGGCTAATTGGCTCCTGCCTCTTGGGGTTTTTGCCTTCCTCTGGATCAACAACAACACAGGAGGATAAACAGGCTGAACTAGATGGACATTGTCTTTATTCGGCCTTACATACTATGTTACTATGTTACCCGAGGTGGGGAATTCAAAGCCCCATTAGAAGGAGAAGAGAATCCTGTCAGCGCTGAGAATTGCAGCCTGCAGCAGCGGCGGGACCAGCGTGAGCGACACAGACACCGGCAGCTGGATGAGTATAAGCAATAAGATGAAAAAAGCAATAATCAGCTAGCCGCTGGCGTCTATGTCTCTCGCGCTGTTCCCTACGCTGCTGCAGTTCTCAGTGCTGACAGGATTCTCTTTTAGTGACGGGGCTTTGAATACCCCGCCTCGAGCTGGTGCTCTGATTGGATCGGGCACTAGCCAATCAGGGACAGCGCCCGATGAACCAATCACACCCATGCAGTGATGTCATTCGAGCGCCAGCTTTGATTGGCTGGCTCTTTTAAATGATCATCTTTGCAGTGTAAATGCACCCTAAGAGCTTTGAGACCGTTTTGTAGATGTCAATAAGACTAATGATCAATAATCTTTGTAACCTTTGTAATAGTAACCTTTGTATAATAACGCCTTCTTTCTTGCTGTATAAGAACGTGTAATGTCTTCAATTAAACAGAAATCTTGTAAGTTCTCATGAGAAGAATCTTGCTATAACACGAAAGTGCTTCGCATTATTCATAGATACCGCTAGCAATCTTCTCATCACAGGCTTCCATATCTACCAATTTGGAACCTGACAACGAGGTCATCAGATCGGTACCAATGTGGTCTGATAACAACCTAATATAAAGTGTGGGTACACACACACACACACACACACACACACACACAGACACACACAGACATACCTAGAAGAGGCAGAGATTGTGGAGATTATTATCCCAGTATCAAAGATATGTGAGACAGCAGCCTTTGAGTGCAAAGAAGTGCCCTGGTGATAGTTTTTCCCCTTATTGCGAAGGAAATATCTCTGTGTCTTTGTTAACTATGAAGCTCTGTATCTAACAACAGACAGTGGATTTCAGAGAAGCTGAAAGGGAGACTCCTAGTGACAGCCACTTTAAACATGATTAAGGCCAGTAGCACATGGGCAGATTTGCATTGCAGAATCCGACTCCAGATTCCGCAGCAAATACTGTCCATAGCATGCTATGAAAAACGCGTTTTTCTCTACATAAGTGGAAATCAATTGCGATTTTCCGCTTACGGAGGAAGAAAAAAAAACGCAGCATGCTCTGTTTCTGTGCAGATTTCCCATGGATTTCCGCAGCAAATACTGTCCATAGCATGCTATGAAAAACGCGTTTTTCTCTACATAAGTGGAAATCAATTGCGATTTTCCGCTTACGGAGGAAGAAAAAAAAACGCAGCATGCTCTGTTTCTGTGCAGATTTCCCATGGACGGCTTCCAATGAAGTAAATGGAAGTCATTCGACCTGCGGTCCTCCTGCAATGACAATGTGGGAAGGTCACGGATTCCGCGTCATCGCCAACAACAGCACGTGAAAAGCAGGGATTTGAGAGGAAAAGAAAAAACGTACTACGCATGCCCGACAGCTCGCCGTACGGACCACCCGCAGTACAGTAAAGAAGAAGAAATATTAGATACACATGGGCTCCCGCATGCAGAATCCAACCCAGCCGTGTGCAGCCTTAGGCCTTAGTCAGACGGGCGTTTTTTCGCGCGATTTGCGCATGCGCATGTGCCCGGTGATTTTTTTAAACCATTGCTTTGCAATGGTATCGGACACATGAGTGCTTTTTATGCGCTCGTCCAATAAATTATAGAACAGAAATCGCAGATCGCACCTATCTGCTATCTGCGATTCCTGTTCTCTTCTCTATATGCGCTCAATGGGGCCGGCGGCAGCAGCGCCGACTCCATTGAGAACGTATAGAAGACAAATCATTCTTCTCTGCCACAGCTGTAACAGCTGTGGCAGAGAAGAACGATGTTTGCCCATTGAATTCAATGGAGCCGGCAATACAGCCGACTCCATTGAAAGCAATGGGCTGCCGGCGAGCGCAGGATGAATTGTCGGGGAGCGCTGAGCCAATCAGAGGCAAGTCTGACTCACACCACCTTCACACCCACTGCAGGCCGGCCGCTCTGAACACCGTCTGCCGGGATACGGTGAGTATATAGATTTTTTTATTTTTACACTTTTCTGGATGAATTGCAGGGAAGGGCTTATATATTTAAGCCCTTCCCGACAATTCATCCTGCGTTCGCCCGCAGCGCATTGCTTTCAATAGAGCCGGCTGTATTGCCGGCTCCATTGAATTCAATGCGCTGAACAGCTCCAGCCCGTTTCTAATGAAACGCGGCTAGGAGCAGATTTTTCGGGCAATTTTTTTGGCCCCGGTCACGCGATTTGCGGATGCGCATCCATCATGCAATCCGCAAATCGCGCGAAAAAACGCCCGTGTGACTAAGTCCTTACAGTGGGAAAGCAACAATATTTATAATGCAAGTATATTACAAAGATGATGAGACTAACACAAGCTAATAAATGAGCATAAGTTGTATAAATAGTAATGTATCAGTATATTTCAAAAGGATCATGAATTACCACCATAGTGGTAAATGCACCAAAGGGCAAATTGTAGTCTGCTCAATTGCATGTTGTAGATATTACTAATTTCCCCCTAAAACATGATCTGCGAAGCAGAACCTCACTCAGATATCAGTATTTACAATTCAGTTTTCTGCACCGTAATATAAGAATAAACGCACATGCTCATGTTCATTCAGTCCAAGACCTAAAAAAAACATATAATTATGTAATGAACTGAAACAAGCATTTTGTGAAGCCCTTGTAAAAGTATGTGTATGACTAGATGTAACCACAGCATCTAGAAATAAAATCAATAGGAAAAGGTTTATTTAGCTACTTTTTGAAACATTAAACCCAATTTAAGGTTATTCAACAAAGTACAAGCTACGGCAACACACATTAAGTTTGGTCTGATCATAGAGAAATTCTATTTTTCTTGGCTTCCAGGAAGTATGACTATAAAATATTTTCCAAGCTGCAATATTAAAGGTTGTTGTTGATGATTAAGCCGGAATAGCTTCAAAAGGCTGGTGAAAGACTATTTCTTTTTATTGCATTTGACCTCACAATCAAGGGGGCATTACACGAGGTTTAAGTGTACTCCTCTCTTAAAGAAATCACTTCTTTGCCTCATGAAACATGGAAAGGGTAACTGCCTTATACATCTTAAGGTTAGGTATTTGGTGAATTTCTGCAAACTGTATAATTTTATATTTTGAAGAAAAGTGGACTCAAAACTATGGAAAGGGAAAAAGAAGAACATTAGTTCACATTTTGTGTTATTTAGCTGAATAATACATATGAAATAATAAAAAGCTTTATATTCCAAATAATAAAACTTGCATGCGCTCATGAATGTTCGGGGATTTTAAGCTTGGCTGAGAAAGAAAGAAATATATCCTAGGAAAAAGATGCTGATTTTTGAGTTTCCAAAAAGATAATATAAAGTGAGAAAAGAAAACATTATCCTAGAGATATTTGCTACCGTTATGAACTATTTGGGGCATAAGAGGGTGAACTGTTTTTTGTAGTTAGGGAGCACAGTGGCTCAGTGGTTAGCACTAGAGTTGAGCGAACAAACTCTGCCGAGCTTGATGCTCGTTCGAGCATTAGCATACTCGATGGTGCTCGTTACTTGAACGAGCATCAAGCCGTGTTTGACCCCGCCCCAGTTTTTGGCTCCTCCCTGCTGTGACGTGCCTGTTTTGGCCCCTCCCCAGCGCGCAGCACTGGCAATTTTTTTGTTGGGGAGAGGGAGAACGAACCTAGGGAAAAAAAAAAAGCTCGGCACCCGGCGTCCCACATACAAGAATGCTCGAGTCTCCCATTGTAGTCAATGGGGTTTGTTACTCAAATAGAGCTCTCGAATTTTACGAAAAGCTCGACTCGAATAATGCGGACTCGAGCATTTGGGTGCTCGCTCATCTCTAGTCAGCACTGTTGTCTTGCAGTGGGTTCAAACGCAACCAAGAACAACATCTGTATTGAGTTTATGAGTTCCCCCAATGTTCTTGTAGGTTTCCTTCCACACTTCAAAAACATACAGATAGGTGAATATAGATTGTGAGTCTCAATGAGGAAAGAACCCAATGTGAAGTGCTGCGTAATATGTATTCAGTATATAAATAAAAGTTGATTTTTATTTTTTTTTTATACTTACACCACATTCTTCATGTACATCACTGTCATGTACAGATGTAGCAAAGGCTAACTGGATTCTTAGCACATTAAGATACCTTTCTCTACCACAATTTGCCCTTTTGATTGCTTTGCAATGGCTTTTGTTGTGTTCAGATAACAATAGTTTACAAGGTAAGATCATCATCTTCATTCTTATGCCTGCATAATAATGAGCGATATGTAAATGTACTATCGTTCATTGTCGAGTCACTGGGAGGGTTTACACTGAATGATAATTATTGTTCGGTTTTTCATGATCCAGAGATAAACTGAACGATAATCGTTCTGTGTCAAAGGACTCTAATCCTCCAAAGTCATGCACAGACAATAGAATAAAATAAATCTACAATCAGAAAATAAAAACAGATTGGAAAATGGAAAATATTTCACCGTCTGGTTTTAATTAGTAAAACAACTGTATATGTGACATATTCATTTTACAAACACACGTCAGGGAGGCGCTATCCGTGCGAGCTAGGAGTTATGGAGTTTTATATAGATATGACACTCTATAGGAGCGTCATAGCCAGAATAAAATTAGATAAACTCACCCGGTGTTTGGTGAGTACCCCTGTCCAGAGGTCTCACCAACACCTCCACCTCCTCGTTAGCTTGTAAATCCCCTGGTGCGTCCGTTAAGCTGCTGGGCCTCTGTGTCCTGCTGGATTGCAGGACCCACTCGAAGGTGTTTCGTGTATCCGTAAGATGAAAAAAAGGCGCCCGCGCTCCCAGGACCTGAACACCAGGGTCAGGCTGCAACACTACTTGCTTCAAAGTTTTATTGGTACATTCTGTGCAACGCGTTTCGTCGTAATAGTGGACGACTTTCTCAAGCACAATAAATAAAAACATGCATGTGCACACTATATATAGAAATACTTGCATTTAGACGGCAGCGTCCCATTCGTCCCGATTTTCTGGGCGTCAGCATTCGGGGCGTCTCTGTAAAGCATAATGCTATGTTGCTGATACATGCCGGTATAGTACTTCCGGGCGGGATGACGTCAGTCATAGTCCAGATGGAGCTGTATCTCTTCAGTCATTGGCCCTTTTACTTGTCAATCATTATGTTACCGGCGTCGGCACGCTTATTGCGTGCCTGTACCGGTGTCACGTGTTACTACTCCGTATGTTGGAATGGAGTTGTATCTCTTCAGTCATTGGCCCCCTTACTTGTCAATCATTATGTTGCCGGCGTCGGCACGCCAAGTGCGTGCCTGTGCCGGTGTCACGTGTTGCTACTCCGTATGTCAGGATGGAGCTGTATCTCTTCAGTCATTGGCTCCCTTACTTGTCAATCATTATGTTGCCGGCGTCGGCACGTTTTGCTGCGTGCCTATGCCGGTGTCACGTGTTGCTACTCCGTATGTGACGTATGGGTCACGTGTGGGGTGCCTGTGTTTGGACCGTGTCCTAGGTAACCACGGAGGACATGTTTACCCGTTTGTTTCACTTCGTGAATGTTTGCAGTAACTTTGAATCTGAAGCTGCTGCGGAGCTAATCCTTTTAGCTATATACATCTAGGGACCTGACTACACTGATGTGTGGTGCCTAAAAAATATTAAAAGCTGCTATATTAACCATACAGTGTGTTGTCCCCCCATTCCAACATACGGAGTAGTAACACGTGACACCGGCACAGGCACGTAATAAGCGTGCCGACGCCGGTAACATAATGATTGACAAGTAAAAGGGCCAATGACTGAAGAGATACAGCTCCATCCGGACTATGACTGACGTCATCCCGCCCAGAAGTACTATACCGGCATGTATCACCAACATAGCATTATGCTTTACAGAGACGCCCCGAATGCTGACGCCCAGAAAATCGGGACGAATGGGACGCTGCCGTCTAAATGCAAGTATTTCTATATATAGTGTGCACATGCATGTTTTTATTTATTTTGCTTGAGAAAGTCGTCCACTGTTACGACGAAACGCGTTGCACAGAATGTACCAATAAAACTTTGAAGCAAGTAGTGTTGCAGCCTGACCGTGGTGTTCAGGTCCTGGGAGCGCGGGCGCCTTTTTTTCTTTTTTTCACCTTTTTTTCATCTTACGGATACATATTCATTTTAGGTCAAGAGGGGTGGCATCTCTCCTTAAGGAGAGCACCTGGAAGGCGTGTCATGAGACACCTGGTAGATGAATGAGTAGACTTATAAGGCCATGTTGCTTCTCTGGGAAATCTGCAAATAAGGAAGCTGGAACAATACCTCCGCAGCGCCAGCTATTGGATGGCAACATTCCTGCAAATCAATGTCAGACCCTTTATACAAGTCATTATAATAAGGATTGGGAATTGAAGACCAAAAGCAAGAAACCTACTGCACACTGATGAGGGGCAAAAACTCTCATCAGTGTACAGTAGACCAGAAAAGCCAGAAAACCCATACACATATAGCTGTTTTGGGGTTGGTGTGAATTTTGATGTGGTTTTCGAAATGGGAATTATGCAGATTTTTGGACTTTCCACTGCGGAAAATCCACACTATATCCTGCAATGTGTGAAAGAATGCAAATAGAGAAATTCACAGCATTCAGATCAGTTTACTGTTGAAATATACTATTTATTCAACATATGTACTGTAGTTGTATCCAAAGCACGCACGCAGGTTTTTAGGCAGTTTTTAACGCAAAAATGATACAGATTTTTTGTACCAAGTCTGCCATGGGCAAAAAATGGTGTGCAGAACTTTTAAATTCCTATTTTGTATCTATTTTCTCTCAGAAAGTAGATAGAACATCAACTGATCTTTCCTGTGCTATTGGGGGAATAAAAGAATGCAGGCAATCTAAAAGCAGAGAGATGGTGAGGTAAAACTTAACTAACTTAAATGAATTCAAGTCTCGAAGTCCAGATGAATTACATCATAGGATACTAAAGGAAGCAGCGGAGGTAATTACTGAACCACCTCGCCATAATATTTGAAAATTCCTGGAGAACAGAAGTTCCAGAAGATTGGAAAAGGGTTGTCCCCATCTTCAAAAAAAGGGAAGAAGGTGGATCCAGGAAACTACAGGCCTGTGAGCCTGACTTCTATACCGGGAAAGATCTTTTAACAAATTATTAAACAACATGTATGCAAGTACTTGGATAAAAATGGAGTAATTAACCAGAGCCCATGGGTTTGTAACAAAGAAGTCATGCCAGACGAATCTATGACAGAATCACCAACTGGGTTGATCAGGGAAATGAGGTGAATATAGTATATTTTGACTTTAGTAAAACATTTGACAAAGTATCTCATACTATACTCATTGAAAAAAGGACCAAATATGGGATTGACAAGAAAACTGTTAGGTGGATTCACAACCGGCTAAGTTATTGTACTCAAAGAGTGGTCATAAATGGCTGCACATCCAAGTGAAAGTGGGGTACCGCAAGGCTCTATCCTTGGCCCAGTGTTCAACATTTTTATAAATCATCTGGAGAAGGGAATTGATGGGAAACTGATTAAATTTGCTGATGACACAAAGCTAGGAGGGATAGCGAACACAAGGGAAGAGAGAGAGTATTCAAAAAGATCTAGAAAAGCTTGAATAGTGGGCGGCGACTAACAGAATGGTATTTAACAAGGAGAAATGCAAAGTCCTACATCAGGGCAAGAAAAATAAAAAAGCACATACAGAATGGGACGGATTGGGCTAAGCACCAGCACATGTGAAAAAGACTTGGGTATACTAATAGATCATAAATTGAACATGAGTCAACAGTGTGATACAGCAGCCAAAAAGGCAAACACAATTCTGGGATGTATTAAGAGAAGCATAGAGTTTAGATCATGTGAAGTAATTATCTCCCCCTACTCTTAGTCAGACCTCATCTGGAATACTGTGTCCAGTTCTGGGCACCCCACTTTAAAAAAGACATAGACAAACTAGAGCAAGTTCAGAGAAGAGTTACCAAGATGATGAGCGGTCTGCAAATCATGTCCTATGAGGAACGGTTAAAGGATCTGGGAATGTTTAGCTTGCAAAAAAGAGGCTGAAAGGAGACTTAACTGCAGTCTACAAATAGCTGAAAAGCTGTCACAGTGTAGAGGGATCAGCCCTACTCTCATTCGCACAAGACTAGAAGCAATAGGATGAAACATAAATTAGATATTAGAAAAAAAAAACTTTCTGACAGTGATGGTGATCAATGAGTGGAACAGGTTACCGTGGGAGGTGGGGAGTTCTCCTTTAATGACAGTATTTAAAGAAAGGCTGGACAAATATCTTTCTGAGATGATTTTGTGAATCCTGCACTGAGCAGGGGGTTGGACCAGATGACCCTGGAGGTCCCTTCCAACTCTACCATTCTAGGATTATATCATCTTTTTTTCTGCATTTACCATTAGGGATAACTAATGCAATATTTTAATAATTATGAATTTTATGGATGACGTGAAAGCAATTATCTTTATGTATTTTGTGTTTAGATTTTTATGCTTTAAATTGGAAAAGTTTTTCTTTTTTAACTTTTAATATTGTTTTACAAACCCAATTCCCAAAAAGTTTGGATGCTGTATAAAATATTAATGTTAAGAAAAAAAGAGTGCAATGATTTGGAAATCTCATCTAACTATATTTTATTCACAATAGAACACATATCAGAAGGTGAAAGGGAGACATTTTTCCATTTCATTAAAAAAAAAATTACTCATTTAGAAATTGATGGCAAAAACACATAAAATAGAATCTCATACAAGTTTAAACACGGACATGTCTACTATTGTGTAGCAACTTCTTTTTACAACAGTCTGTAAACGTCTCGGAAGTGAGGATACCAACTGCTGGAGTTCTGGGAGAGGAATGTTGTCCCATTCTTCTCCAATGAAGGTTTCTAGCTGATCAACAGTCCTGGGTCATCTTTGCCACATTTTTTGTTTCACAATGCAGCAAAATGTTTTTTTATTGGTGAAAGATTTGGACTGCAGGCAGATCAGTTCAGCATCTAGACTCTTCTTCTGTGAAGCCATGCTGTTATGATAGTTGCAGTATGGTTTAGCATGGTCTTGCTGAAATATGCAAGACCTTGCCTGAAAGAGACGTTTACTGGATGGGCGCATATGTTGTTCTAAACTTCTATATATTGCTCAGCATTGACAGTATAAGCTGCCCATGCCACAGGCACTAATGCAACTCCATGCCATCAGAGATGCAATCTTTTGAACTGATAACAAGCTGGATAGTCCCTCTTCTCTTGAGTCTGCCTGACACGGCGGCTTTGGTATCTAAAAAGAATTTCAAGTTTTGATTCATTTGATTATGGAACAGTTTTCCATTTTGTCTCAGACCATTTTAAATGAGCTTTGGCCCAAAGAAGATGCCAACATTTTGGGATTGTGTTGATATGTGGTTTCTTTTTTACATAATACAGCTTTAACTTGTATTTGTGAATTGCAGAATGATTTCTGGAAGTATTTCTGAGTCCATGCAGTAATTTGCACTACAGAATCATGCTGCCCTTTTTCGTACTGTTAATTATGTCAAAATGCCAGACTGCTGTCCGGCAATTGAATGGACCCCATTATAGTCAACATGGGGACTCCATGTTCTATCTTATGCGTAGTCATTTTATAAGCATGTAGCCATCTTCTGTGTCTCTTTTCACTGTATTCATTTGTTCTCTTTCTGGAGGATTTACGTATTATAAATGGTTATATAATAAGCCTTTAGTGAATCACTAAGGCTTTTGCTCCAAAAAGATGGCTGTATGGCCTTTGGACAGGCCGGCAGGTCAAGCTGACATGTTCCTAGCTGTTTACATATGTTCCTAAACATTCTCTCTTATTGTTTAGATTTACTGTTCCAAGAAGTTAATCATGTAAGGTCAACTCTGCGCCTGCGTGCATTGGGTTGGCATTTTAAAAGATTAAATTCTTTATCTTGCATATTTATGTTTTGTTTATGTTTCTTTTACTAATGGTAACAAATGACTTATAATATTTGAATTATTGTAATTGAACATGTGACCCTATAAAAACTGTCTTTTGTCACTCAGTAAACAGATTACTTTAATCATGCTAAGTCTTTTTGTGGTGACAATTAATCTCCTGAGGTCAGCTTAACTCTATACAATTGAATTTGGACCCCAATAGCATATCGTATAGCAAATATTGGTTTGCACTAACATCACCATTCAGTTCCGCCATAAGCCGGATCTGTTTGGCCAGGCGGTGCCATTTTCCTGCTCCTTGGACAGAACAGAAAATATAAAACCCCCAAACATGATGTGAACGAACCCTTATATATCACTTTTAAGTTTACAACTGAACAGTTGCATTTAAACCCTAATTAATATTATAAATATGATATAATATGGATAGTGTATTACCGCTAAATGTGTTCTCTGAGAAATCACTATTCTAAATCTGGAGCATTATATTGTTAGGATGCTCTATTGTACAATTTCTATCTGGTCTGAATAAAGGAATGGCATTTCTCTTTAATGCAGACCTTTCATTAGGCCCAGTAACTTTGCGTGCTTTATTATCAGGTGCATAGTGCATTTTGTAGAAAACAAAGAGAACAATACTCATATGGAACGCCGTCTGCCTTGATGGGGAGCACATTATCTCTTGAGCTATAGTCTGCTGTACTTTGCTTCACTCCTCGCTATTTCAGAGTACACCGTACACTTCTATTAAATCCTCTGCAAAATTCATTTTTTCCTGTTAAGAGCATGCCTATTTATAAGCTGGTTCATTGTCCATTTACGAACAACAGGAACATAGGTTAGCAATGTTTGTGCAATATACTGTAAATTATGTTTTTCCAGAAAAAAAAGCGCTAACATTTACTTACATCTGCTGTAACAATGTTATAGGAAGATGAGGGACTTTTGTTTCCAATACAGTATATCAGCAATTCAGAAAGACTGTACAGCTCCTTAGTATAGAGCAGCATGACCTACATTTACTGGTGTAAAGGCTCCTCCAGGTGTCATATTTCCAGAGATATTCCCTCATAAAAGTGATGCTCCTTGGGGGAAATACTGCTGTACAGCCAGGGCTGTATTTGCCATCAGGCACTGGAGGTCCAATGCCTAGGGCGTCTCCTCGCAGGCAGTGTGGCGCAGACACTAGGAAGCAGAAAAAAAATGTCTCTACAACTCCGTCCCCCAACTACTGCTGGACTTCCTAGGTTTTTTTTAATGATGGGGTAAGGGGCACAGATGGATACATGCAGACTACAGGAAAAAAAGGAGGGAGCACCATGTCATTCTGAGCACTGATTGGTGGAGCAGCCATCAGCTGCTCCCCCAATCAGAGAAGTTACTGCAGTGTTGCACTGGAGCTCTGCAGCAGCCTGCAGCACCACTAGAGGAGGAGGATGCAGCACTTCAGCTACTGAGAGCCTCTAGTGACCCTTGCAGTCATGTACTACATACAGGAGAGGCTACTCTCATTAGTGGGTAGTGTTTGGGGACACACTGGGTAGTCAGATCTGTGAGGAATCATAACTTGAAGATCCGTGATGATGTCGACATCATGAGATCACTCAAGGGTCACATGATCATGGTGGAAACAGCAGAGCCCTGCACTACTGTGGGAGGAGGTAAGAGGGATATCAGGGGACTTGGGTGCCAGAAACAATCCTCCAGGACCTGCTGGTGGAATAGTAGAGTCTAAAATGCTGCTGTCTTTGCCTCCAGGTATAAGCAGAACAGCTGAGAGGGTGTAGTGCCGCTGGTAGTTCCGCGGCAACCAACAACTGGACTAGACCCTCTCTGCTGCTCTGCTCAGTCAAATCCTAAAAGCAAAGTCAACAGCATTTAATTCCTTCACACCACAACCAATCGAATTTCGCTGTCAGTTTTCTTCCCCACCTTTCAAGAACTGTAATTGTATTAGTTTAATTTTTACGTAGCCGTATGAGGTCTTGTATTTTGCAGGACAAGTTGTATTTCTTAATTCTACCATGTAACGTTTTCAAATGCATTTAAAAAAACTGTAAATGGGCAAAAAAGAAAAGTAATTGTGCCATTGTTTTTATGACATACAAGGTTCTACAAGAAAGAAGTGTTAACCTTAGAGCTCATGTCCACAACTGTTTTCACCATGTATCATGGACATAGATATGATCTCCTAAAAGGAAGTGCATATACACACTTATACTATTTTGTGTTACCCGTATTTGTACAAAAAATACATAAATGGGGAAAAAAGAAAACTACCCCTACCTACTAGTATAAGGTGTCCCTACCTCTAAGTAGAGCGATCGCACTAATGAGGGCAGCCCCACGACAGGAACCTGGTTTGACCCTGGCTTTCCCTAGATGGTTAGAAGTAATGTGGCAAAGCTTAGATGTAAAAATGTAGAAGAACAGGTGATAAGAATAAACACTCCAGATAATTAGTAATCAGCAGACATACTTATATTAAATATGAAGGTCAGAATCAGAAACAGCTGACTGGACAAGATACCCCTTCAGACAGAGAGCCTTCAGACTGCAGTCAGACAGAAGACAATCTGACAGGAAGTCAGGGATCAGATCTTCAAATACAGTGAACACACCAGGCTGAATGAATAACCTGCGCCTTCTGTGAGGAGGAGCCAGAATAAAAATACAGACTAATGCTGATTTGTTGGCTGGTCTTTCCCACCTCCCAGCCAACCAACCTGCCCATACACAGATGGAGAAGTTATCTTTCGACGTCTAAGACTGAAATGACAGTGAGCATGAGCCGGCATGAAGATCCTGTGGTCCGGGGCTAACATAACATCACACCACCCCAGTCACAACCACCAGTCGTAGCCGGCGCGTCGTGATGGCATGCTTTGATTCAAAGGCACACAATGATATGGTAGATAGTACCACTTCAATTCAAAACAAGAGTACGGCGGCACCACAATCAAAATCCCTTCTGGGAGAGCAGTAAACTCGCATAAAGCTGCACGCTCTGTGTAGAGGATCTGGACAGAGGGATCCAAAATTCAACAATCTATACAGAGAATGAAAAACAGCAGCTCAGGTACTAGGCTCAATCCATACTCACACAAGGGTCATCAAATGAAATGTTTATTCCAAGCGTAGCTATTCAGTGGAGCTTACGCTTGAAATAAACATTTCATTTGATGATCCTTGTGTGAGTATGGATTGAGCCTAGTACCTGAGCTGCTGTTCTTCATTTTCTGTATGGATGGTAGATAGTACCACTACCCGGAGTAAACAGGCAGGAAACATTAAAGGGGTTGTCCCGCGCCGAAACGTTTTTTTTTTTTTTTCAATAGGCCCCCCGTTCGGCGCGAGACAAACCCGATGCAGGGGTTAAAAAAAAAAAACGCATAGTACTTACCCGAATCCCCGCGCTCCGGTGACTTCTTACTTACCTTGCGAAGATGGCCGCCGGGATCTTCACCCACGGTGGACTGCAGGTCTTCTCCCATGGTGCACCGTGGGCTCTGTGCGTTCCATTGCCGATTCCAGCCTCCTGATTGGCTGGAATCGGCACACGTGACGGGGCGGAGCTACGAGCAGCAGCTCTTCAGCACAAGCGGCCCCATTCAGAAGGGAGAAGACCGGACTGCGCAAGCGCGTCTAATCGGGAGATTAGACGCTGAAATTAGACGGCACCATGGAGACGGGGACGCTAGCAACGGAACAGGTAAGTGAATAACTTCTGTATGGCTCATATTTAATGCACGATGTACATTACAAAGTGCATTAATATGGCCATACAGAAGTGTATACCCCCACTTGCTTTCGCGGGACAACCCCTTTAAAAGCAAGTCAGGAAGATTATTTATCCCTGGCCTTTTGATTCTTCAATGGTTTTAGGGTTTATATATTTAAAGAAAACAAAAAACCACTGCTGCGTTGATGCAATTTTTCATGCAGTTTTGAGCCAAAGCCAAAGGTTGATTTAAAATGAATGAAAAGGATGGACCTATATGGTATTTCTCCATCCTGCTGGATTCTCTTCTAGCTTTGGCTAAAAAATGCACCAAAATCCACAGTAATGTTTTTCAAAAAGACACTGTGTATGAAACCACCCTAAACTTTGTAAGTATTTTATACCAGTATGTGTAAGCCAAACCCAGGAGTGGGATAAAAACACAGAAGAATTGCAAATCTTTCTATTATGGTCCATGTCCACGACTGTATTTTCACAGCTTATAACATGCGCATTGCACAGCTGTGTGATATGCGGCGAATGGAGTAAATGAAAGCCGATTTCTCCAAGTCTATGCGAACCACCAGTGTGAGCCATCATACATTGGTATCAGCAGTGTATGAAACGCTCTCCATATGCAAAATACTGACCACAATATTTCTGCATGAAGATAACCTCAGCGTATCGACAAATAGCAGTGGGCGAAAGCCGCATTGACATTGTCTGCATGTGGTTGGTGTAGTTTTCCAACTGCTTGTTGATAATCACAAGACTTTGCGTACCACCTCTGTTAACTGCTTACATACCATGATAAACATGAATAGTTGTATGTAAGGGATTAACGGCAGGGATCAAAGTGATCACCGATGCCCACTATTGTGGTGGGATCCTGGTTTTCAGTTACAGCTGGCTTCCGCTGCAGGTAGTGCAAGCGCAGCTCTTGAGTCTGCACCGTCTACATGCCATACATGGACATCATTTTGCATTAACTACTTTTCCCCCATGACAAAGACATACGCTATAGGTCAGGAAGAGGTTAACAGGAGTGTCAGCTCTTATGAGCTCCATAAACTAAACTTATGGGCTCATGGGAGCTGATGTGCTGAGTCCCGGGATGTGAGTATTGTACTTACCTCCAAGGTACTGTCAAAGACACTACTGCATACATCGGGCGAACTAGTTGACGCGCACATACAATGAGAGGACTAGTTCTCTTGTTCCATACATGTGCCATGTAGTGTACGTGATGCACTGTGGCAGGGGAACGGTGAAGAAGGTAAGTATAATACCCAAATTCCTGGGTTCAGCATGTCTGCTCTTGAGTCTATAAGTTTAGTTTATGGGTCTCAGAAGAGCTCATAAACTCCATTCAACCAAGATTTTCTTGAAGACGGGAGTATATGAAGGTTAATTTTGCTTGTCGTCACAAATGCTAATTATTTATTCTTATCAATATTTCAGTTTCTGTCACATTTTAGGAGTACTGTTGATCTTGCGCTGTCCTACTCTACTAGGCACACAATGTAAACCAGGTGATCAAAGACAAAACTCTCAGATAACATGGAAAGACAAATGAATAAGTTTGACTGTCTTCACAGAAAACATGTTTCCATCGATCCTGGCAACATTATAGGTTGGTCCAGACATACAGTATCATATCGAATGTGAAGGACCCCTGAGCTTTCTATCTGTTTTTGAAACTTCAAAGTGACTTAATGGTGGAAGACATACAATAAATAAAGCATTTTTTATAGTACGGTCCAATTCCTACAGAATATTAAGAGGAAACAGCCGTAAAATGGCTTTAATGCAGTCACTGGTTTGGAAAATTGGGGAATCTCTAAGTTACACTTGCCATTTATCTATCCATCCACCTATTTAGAGCCATCCATAAACATAGTTGTAATGTAATTACCCCTTAGATGATGCATACCTAATTAAATATACTGCTCATCGACTTAAATACAAATACTAATCTCCCTTATTCACATTGAGATTCCAATAAATCATTCCATATACAAGGCTCCAATTGTGCAAAAAATTATGGTCTGTGTCGGTGCAACTACTGAATTTAACATACATTTAGTCGGTAAGTAGGCCTATAATACTGCTATCAGTCTAGGCTGCTGCTAAATAACTGCTCCCCAGAGACCTAACTGCTCACTCAGGTCATATGTGCTTAATTATCAATGATTAGACTTGATATAGTAAAGAATACAACACGGTCTTCTGATCTTTATCACTTATGACATATCCATAGAAGAGGGTTTTCCTATAACTCACATACACTTCAATAGGGACAGCCACGTACAAGGAGAAGGAGTCCAATCACAAGTGCCGGCACCAAGTCTTGATGCAAAGGGGCCTTCTTTGTCTTCTATCTGTCACATTTGGATAGCCCAATATATCATATGGGCTTCCATGTACCTCACAAGAAAAGTCAAGCAAAGTTGGCAGGATTCATTTGTCAAATCCAGCGAAATGCTGGACAGCAGAAAACGAATGGATCCCATTACAGTCAAATGGGGACCATTCGGTTCCATCATACGGCATGATGGTTGTGTTCAGACAGAGGTTGCCATTTTTCTATTCCCTGAATGGAACAGGGAAACAGAAATTCCTAGCGCTGATGCGAACGAGCACTAAATCCTAAATTTGAAAATGGGAAAATCATACAGATGTTTTTTTCTTTAGCTTGACTCTTAATGTAACATGATATCGCGGTGCTCTGTGCTATCAGGGTGGTTTATTTACACTTTGAAGTACTTTACAATGGGTTTTGTTGTGTTAAGATAACTTTCTGTGCCATGCTATCACAAACAAAGCAGAGTTTGTCCCATACCCATGTATTTTCTAGAAGTAGACAATCTGCTGATTGCAATCGTCTCCACAGGCTGTTGATAGCTATGCCCACTTTCATGTAGCTTGAGTGCAGACTAAAAATATATGCAACTCCCACTTCAAAGAGCTTTATCTCAGGAGGTATTGAAGATGAAGCTTTGATCTTGGTCTTGTTTTAAAGCCAAGAGTCTTGTGGGGTTCTGAATTGTTATAAAGTTTTAAAAAAAAATTTAAAAAAATGATTGGGGAGATCTCTATAATTTTTTTATTATTCCATGGATAGGGCTCTATGAGATCTTGTTTTTTGCGTGACTAGCTTTATTTTTTATGGATACCATTTTGGGGTACATACAGCAATTATTATCACTTTTATTGCTTTTTTGGGAGGCAAAATGAAAAAAAATAAGCATTTTGCCTCCGTTTTTTAGGTTTTTTGTTTTTTTCTTTAGCTTTTTGCCTGGCAAGATAAATAGTGTGTTCAATTTGTTGTATGAGTCTTTACAGATACGACGATACCAAATATGTGGGATTTAAATTTTTTTCTTTTTCTTTTTATACAAATAGGGGGAAAAGCAAAAAAGTTTTTTTTTACACTATTTGTATATATATATTTTGTTTTACACTAATTATGTCGGGGACTTGTACCATAACACCTATGACAGCTATGAAAAAGCATTGCAGGACTTCTGTCCTGCAATGCCTTATCGCTTCTAATAGCGATCATAGGCAATGGCAAAGCAGGACGCCTGTATCTGGCATCCTGTTGCCATGGCAACCCATCGGTCCTCCGTGATTACATCGCGGGAATCCGATGACGTCACAGAGGGAGCACGTTCCCTCTGTGAACCCTTTACATGCCACAATCTACATAGATCGCTCCAGGGAAGGGGTTAACAGCGGGGGGTCGCTGTCCCGATGCACCCCCACTGTTTCAGTGGGAGAGCGGCTATCGGTAACAGCCGTCTCCCGCTGCGGGATAGCGCAAGATCTCTTCTAATCTCGCACTATACATAGGACGTAAGTGTACACCCTGTTGCGTTAAGTAACTCGCAGCCAGGACGTACAATTATGCCCTGTAGCATTAAGTGGTTAATGTTATGACTGATTGGTGCATATTGAAACAAGGGGAAAGAGGAATCCATTTTAACACTTAAACATAAGTAGCAGTGCAAAACAGCAAGCATTTAGCTACGTTTATTCAGAGGGAAGAACGATACAATTTAGCCCTGGGCAGGGGTTCAGCTACATTGTTTCCTGTTTTTTACTAGTCTGCTATCTTGCTTATCACAGGAATAAGAGGAATAGTTATTGGCTATGTGGTCCAGATTTTAATCAGTTGGTAAATAAACGAGTGCTGTTAATTTGTGCAATCAGGGAGAAATAGCGCTTATTTATAGGAATGAATACCTAACATCACACGGTTGGTAAAGTAAATTAATTGCTTTAATTCCTGAAGGGCATGGCAGGCTTCCTCATATATACAATAAATACGGACAAATGGATGACTGACGCCAAAGAGGCATTTTCAGAAAATGAATTATCCTTCACAGAGTCATAAGCTAAGTGCTCTAAAACAACTACAATCAAACATTTAACTAAAATGTATAAAGATCACATTAGATCATGATGGGAGGCACAAATTAAAAAAAAAAAGGTTATTGGGTGGATTAGCTAATCCTGTCTAATATTTAGACAGAGATCAGCACACTCCAATTAGTTATTTGATAAAAGCAATGGTGCGCATGCTCAACAGCAGCTCCGTTCACTGCTCTGAGACAGAGGGAGATGGCCAAGCTCATAGATTTCCCTCTGTCTTACAGAAGGGGCAGTGGTCACACATGTGCACCCCCATTCCCTTGGAGGCTTCGGTGTGCACCAATCTCGGGATCCCAGCAGGTGGATCATCAGTGATCAGATATTTATCCCGTATCCTGTGAACAGGGCATACATATCTTTAAAGGGGCATTCCCATCTTGGGAATCCTATTTCAATGGGTTCGAAATCACAAAATGCATTCACTCATAAGAGGTTTACTTTCAAAATGCTCTGTCCTCGAGATATTGATTCTTTTGCCCTCTGGTTGATTACTGCTTGTTCCCAGGGAAACAGACCACCTCTTCTATGGAGAGAAATAGAGGAGGTCAGTGCTTGCACACTTCATTCATCTAAATTTGTTGGCCAGGATCTCAGGAGTGCATGCACACTAGCTTTCAGCCCGGCCATCAACTACCTCTGTGTTTTGCTATTTCTTTCCATAGAAGAACATAGAAGACATAGGAATCAAAATTTAACATGATCTGGAGGAGGGAATTGATGGGAAACTGATCAAATTTGCCAACGACACAAAGCTAGGAGGGAAAGCTAACACTAGAGAAGAGAGAGAGTATTCAAAAAGATCTAGAAAAGCTTGAACAGTGGGCAGCGTCTAACAGAATGGTATTTGACCAGGAGAAATGCAAAGTCCTACATCTGAGCAAGAAAAATAGAAAAAAGCACATACAAAAAGGGTGGAATTGGGCTAAGCAGCAGCACATGTGAAAAAGACTTGGGTATACTAATAGATCATAGACTGAACATGAGTCAACAATGTGATGCAGCAGCCAAAAAGGCAAACACAATTCTTGGATGTATTAAGAGAAGCATAGAGTCTAGATCACATGAGGTAATTATCCCCCTCTACTCTTCCTTAGTCAGACCTTATCTGGAATACTATGTCTAGTTCTAGGCACCCCACTTTAAAAAAGATATTGACAAACTAGAGAAAGTTCAGAGAAGAGTTACCAAGATGATGAGCGTTCTGCAAATCATGTCCTATGAGGAACAGTTAAAGGATCTGGGAATGTTTAGCTTGCAAAAAAGAAGGCTGAGAGGAGACTTAATAGCTGTCTACAAATATCTGAAGGGCTATCACAGTGCAGAGGGATCATCCCTATTCTCATTTGCACAAGGAAAGACTAGAAGCAATGGGATGAAACTGAAAGGGAGGAGACACAAATTAGATATTAGAAAAACATTTCTGACAGTGAGGGTGATCAATGAGTGGAACAGGTTGCCACGGGAGGTGGTGAGTTCTCCTTCAATGGAAGTGTTCAAACAAAGGCTGGACAAATATCTGTCTAGGATGATTTAGTGATCCTGTACTGAGCAGGGAGTTGGACCCGATGACCCTGGAGGTCCCTTCCAACTCTACCAGTCTAGGATTCTATGATATCTGCGATATTTGGGGAACTCAGCATTTTGAAATTAAAGCGGACTATAGAACGACTGACACATTCTCCTGCACATCCTTCAATGTGATGTACATGATACGATGTACAAGGTGCCTTGATGGAATCTATATTGGAGAAACCAAACAAAAACTATACTCTAGGATGAATCTGCAAACAAACAATAACAAAGAAGCCGGATAAATCTGTTATTAACCATTTCTCTGGACCAGATCACAGTTTAATGGATCTCAAAGTTTTCGTATTCAAAGCTCTTTTTAAAAAATGACCAAAAAAAATGTGAATTTAAACCAATGAGAACTTTCTAGACATTAACACATGGTCTTCACATAGCACAGGCTATATGCCTCATTATATGGGCACTTCACACCCATCAGCCTAGTTTGCGACATGCTCAATTATCACCTCTCCCCCTTTCGTCTTATACACAAAGCTTAGTCCTATAATTCTAGTTAATCATTATTTAAATGCTGTGCGTCACGTTGTGCTCCTGGGACCTGTAGTCCTATGGGTTTCCACACTGCTGCAGGCGTGGTTGATTTGGCTGATGGTGTGGATGTCTCCAACTAGCCATTCATCATGCGTCTATACATATAATATAAGTACCAGCCCCTCTTCTAGAGGGTGCTGGTCATTATCCATTCCTTATCTTCTTGCAGACTCCTGGTGGGTGCATGCATGTTGGCATGCTGTTCTGTTTTGGTGTAACCCCAGTTGTCCAACCTCAAAAGTTTGCATATACAATTTTTCTGGTTAGCCAACAAAAGTTTTTTATATTACAAGGATTTTTCTGGCTAACACAGTAACAACTATTTTTGCTCTATACAAAGATTCTCAATCTAAGTTTAGACCACCCTTTAGTTAGTAAATTTTGGTGCAATTAAGGCCATGCCCCGTTCTCACAAAGCCATGTTGTTTTTCCGGCACATCGAAAAAAGCGTCCAAAATTTGTGCCAGAAAACTGTTATATTTTGAATAGTTAGTCTACCCCACTTTACAGAGTGAAAGCAGTCAGCTCTGACCCCTGTATAGTGGTTGGCGCCAGCAATTGCAGGTGCAGTTCTCATTAATTTTAGCGCTTGCTAGGGTAAAAGCATCAATAGGCAAGAGATACACTTAAAGGGGTTGTCTCACGGCAAACCTCAAAATTTTACCTTACCCCATTCCCCCTGTCACCCCCCTGGCATAAAATAGCAAATTAAAGCGGTTTTTAAACCGCTTGCTACTTACCGATCCGACGAAATAAGGAGTTTGAAAAATCTTCTCCCTAAGATGGCCGCCGGTCCTTTCCCAGGGATGCACTGCGAAAATTAGACGGCAACCATGGAGACGAGGACGCCAGCAACGGAGCAGGTAAGTGAAAAACTTTTTATAACTTCTGTATGGCTCATAATTAATGCACGATGTACATTACAAAGTGCATTAATATGGCCATACAGAAGTGTATAACCCCACTTGCTGCCGCGAGACAACCCCTTTAATAGCCTAAATTATGAGCTGGATGAAAAAAGCAGCAGGTTGTTGCACACGCATTGCGCCTCAAACACTCTTCTTCCTACATTAGGACTTATTAAATTCTCATGACAAAAGGAAGATTCACTCCACTTTAGATATCCTTGCACAGTTTTGGGCTTACTATTAAAAACTATATAACTTCAAGGATAATTATGCCTCTTTGCCATTATGACTGTATGAATAAGGTTAGGACATAATTATCTAAATTACCAACCTAAGGAGGTTAGCGACTTGATTGGCTCTCCCTCTGGAAAATAGGAATTATTCTCCTCCATGACAAGCTAAACCTTGGGAAATGCTCGGGTTCTGATGGGAACAGCCCTAGATTCTACAAGTTCTCCCTATGCTTGGTAGCCCCACTACTGGGTACCTTTACCTCTATGGCTCAAGGCACTCAATTTCCTCCACAAGCCCATACCACCCACATGTGAGCTGTCCCTAAGCCTGGGGAGGATCCCCTGGTCTGCGGGAATTATAGACCGATCTCCCTCATCAATATACAACCCCAATTTCAAAAAAGCTAGGACGCTGTGAAAAATATAAATAAATGTAGAGAAAAAAAGAATGCAATGATTTGAAATCTTATATAACCATATTGTATTCATAAACGAACATGCCGTAGAACACATATCAGAAGTGAGGCATTTTTGCTTTTCTTTAAAAAAAAATTAACTCATTTAGAAATTGATGGCAGCGACACATCTCAAAAAGGTTGGGTAACAAAACAGCTGCAGAGTCAAATTTCTACTAAGTCACATGACTGCCTCTCTAACACGCTCCTTTTATATAGACAGCCTTTCTAAAGCAGCGATGGTCAGAAGTTCGTCAATGAGTAAAAAACTGCGTCTACAAATTGTGAAGCTATTGATTTATTAAATATATCACCATCTACAGTACATAATATCATCAGAAGAGTCAGTGAATCTGGAGAAGTTCATGTGCACAAGGGACAAGGCCGACGGGCAATATTGGATACTTAAGATCTACGAGCCCCCATGTGTCTCAATTTTTTGGAACTGGGGTTGTAGATGTATAGATGTTCAATTTTACTCTATTCCCGATTATTGTTCAGTGTAAATACATGCCCCGACTGAACGACAAATAAGAATTCTTTCGCTCCTTGTCCATCATTCAGATCCTACATACACAAAACTGAATGATGTATCGGCCCGTGTAAACAGGCCTCCATTCAGTGAACAATGCTTGTTTTTATATAAAAACACAGGAACGATTATCGCTGGGACAAGCTGTCGGACATCTTACAGGTCGTTCCATGTAAAAGGGCCCTTAGCGTACCTGTTGTAGAACTGCGCTACACAGAGATAGCCTGCAGGGGGCTTGAGAACAGGCATGTGGAGGTGCTGATGAGCAGGGACAGCTGTATAGAGGAGTTAAAACCCTTGGACAGATTAAGTTTGCCTGCTGAAACCCAAAGCAGAGCCACTGCTGGAACTACTCCCTGGAAGAGAAGCTAGGAGGAGACTGAAAGCCTGAGGTTCTGCTGACAGGTCTGACAGGGGAGGACGCCCCTAGACTGACATCTGGTTGGGTATGCTGATGGACAGTCCTGTGATGTGTAGTGGCGCTAGGTCACTGTGTTAGATAGGAGAGCATCCTATGACAGTTAGTAGCCAGAGCTATATGATTTTTTTTATTATTTTATGCATATGAGCACTGTGACTAAAAACAACAGTATGAAGCTTGTTACCTATTGTTATCCATTATTGCTACCATAATAAATGGACTTCCTAAGTTTACCACCAATTCTGGTCTGGATATGGGTCACTGATGCGCAGCCACCCCTTCGATGGAGGAAAGATGCCTAATCCTGCAAGATGACTAATCCCCTTCGTTTTTACACCTTATACACAGGTCGACTGTTGGGTGCATAAGCGCTGGACAGCCGTCCCACTGGCTACTGACTGACCATCGCTTCTGTGCTTTACACAGAAAGTGAATGGAGGCAGAGCGAGCCGGGATTGTTCCAGCTGTCCGCTTCCAATCTTTGTAAATGGGAGTCGCTCATTGAGTGGCTCCCATGTACACGGGCCGACAGTCTGTTGGCTAAAAACCGAGTGACACTGACTAGTGAGCAATTTCTCACTCATTGCCCTGTTGGTGGTTACGTGTACACGGGACGATTATCGCCCAAATTTGCGGTTTCCAGTGAAAATTCGGGCAATAATAGCCCCGTGCCAGGGTATCTTTATATTGTTTTATACTACTGATTTATGAAAGAAAAAGTTTAAAAGTTTACTTACTCCCTATGGATTCTCATGGGAGCTTGTTTTCGCCCCATCCATTCAAGTGGCTAAAAGAAGGGCATAAATGTGATAACCAGGATACTGATTGGTTACCTGCACTAAAGGCCTATTTACACTGAAAGATAATCACTAAAAAATTGCTCAAACGACAGTTTGAGTGACAGTTTTGAACGATCATCTTTGCATAACTCTAAGCAGCTAATTAGCTACTTAAGAGTTATGCAGGCAGAGCGGGATACCGCGGCGATAGCTCCGAGAACAAACCAGCTGTTTTGTATATGCAAACAGCTGCATTGTTCTCGGAGCTTTCAGCTGGTGTTCCGTTGAGAACTGCCTGCAGGATACGAGCTGAAAAAATACCATCAGCGTGCGGCGCTGATAAGAGTCATCAGTGATTTCTAGCTTGCTAGAAATCACCGATGAACGAATAGTGCACGAACAGTGCACGATGGCCGCGCGTTTAGGCGCAACGGTTATCGATCAAAAGATGGCTTTTGAGCGAATTGTGAGTGATAATCGTTGTGTCTAAATGGGTCTTCGGGCCATACCGGGAGAGTGGAAATTTTGCCTTTATGAACAGACTGCATTACAGCGCCACCTACAACCCAATAATAATGCTGATATTGAGGTAAAGCATTCCGCAGTATGCTTTCGGCTTACCATTTAATCTCCAGTTGCTTTGCTTTTGAATTCCTTCAGCCTGATTTACACAAATGTATTTGTGCAGCATTTTGCGTGTGCAAAACCTGCACATGCAGCACAACCTATTGAACCAAATTTCAATGGGTTCATTCACGTAAGAGTACTTGGAGCGTGCATTTTCTTTTCGCAAAACAATACGCAGCACGCCCCACTTTCCTACGCATTTGTGCACAGAAAAAAAACAAAAAACACACATGTTGAACTAACTTAATTGCCCGTTTCAATGAACGCAACAGATATACAATAAAATACGCACATGCAAATTTGTAACATGCATTGCGCAGATACACGGCACAAATGTGCACACATCTGTGTGACACTGCCTTAGAGCTCATCCACACGGGCGTATGCAATTTTGGTAATTAAAAAAAAAACAACATTTTTACTGAGCACATATAGGCAACCAATGGCATCCCATGATCTGATTGCAGAAGTGCCGATGGGGTGAAGGAGGGTGTCTTCTCCCTCTCCAAAGCCTCTAACTCCAACTCCACCAAAACGGGACTCTGACTCCAACTCCAAAGCCCCGGTACCAGCAGTGAAGAGGAAATTTCAAGAAACCTCAGCCACATGCTGTGGAAATAGTCTGTAATGCAAACTGACCTGAGTGCGGACTTTAAATCCACACAGCAAGCCAATGTATGCTGAAGATCTTCAATGCAGATCCTTTGAATTAGAGTGTGAAATCCGGGTCACAATTCACAGCTGACTTTCCACTGCGGAACACTCGCTACATGGGGACATAAACCAAGCACTCATGCACATTGCATGTCTGTGGCGCAGGTTCCACACCAACATCCATGTCTGTATCCGTATTATTTTACCATCCCATCTACACTGCAGTCATAGATTTTTTTTACAGAAACTTTGGAAATTTGTGATATGGAAAATAGAAAAAACTATTGATGTGCTCTTTTTTTATCACCCCCACTGAATGGCGCTAATGTGTGCTGAACCATGTCACGTTCAAATAAAAACCAGTGGCTGAAAACCGCAGTAACCAGATTTCGGTTGCAGATTCTCACTAAAATCTGATGTAGATTTTATATCATACTTCCCTATT
Organism: Eleutherodactylus coqui; assembly: GCF_035609145.1. Classification (NCBI taxonomy): domain Eukaryota; kingdom Metazoa; phylum Chordata; class Amphibia; order Anura; family Eleutherodactylidae; genus Eleutherodactylus; species Eleutherodactylus coqui. Next base: position 93,045,313 of record NC_089843.1, on the reverse strand, counting down.
CACTCTGGATACAGAAACGCGTTGGTTCAGCAAAAGTAGCAGCAGAGAACATACGAAGTTTAGCTAGAACTTTGGGTGGGGAAGAACGATACAATTCAGCCACAAGCGGTAACGAATATGGGTGTCAAGGTTCAGATCCGGTATTTTGTACTTAACCTTTCCGCCATCTTTCCTACGACAGCCTGAGAGGGATACATAGGTACACACTCCTGGTGAATACGGAAAGTACACTCCTAGCGTGTCCTCCATTGGGGTGATAAGTGTCAGTGTACGTTTTTTTCCCCTGATCTGCTCCACTTTTCCATGCAGGGTATCCAGTAAATAAGCATAGAATTTTTTGTTTCTTTCTTCTTTTTTTTTTTACACAGATGCCAATGTGCAATAAATGCTACTACATACCGGAACATGTCAGCGCCCTCCATACATATGTATGCCACAGAGGGCTGGGATGCAGTGTGAGCAGTGCCTTATACACAGTAATGCATGAGCCGTCCACACTGTGCAGCTGCAGCCAGCACACATGAACTACACACTGCAGTCATACAATACCTCCTTCTTCTTCTGTCCTCCCCCCGTCTGCAGGCACAGGATCAGGATGAGCAGATGCTGGAGAGCTGCTCTCATGCTGTACGCCATGACTGTGGAGCTCTGCTTCCCCATCAGCACCTGCTCTGTTATCAGCTGCTCTCACTGGCTGCGCAGTCAGCCAATCACCGCCCGGGGAGGACGCAGAGCAGCACGGGAAATGTAGTTTCCTCTGCTCACACTGGACTACAGCGTGAGGGACCTGCGTTCCTCGGTGACAGCGGTGAGGTGTCTGTCGTCCTCAGTCTTCCCTCTTTCTGACAATACTGCTTGTTTATCGGACTACTATATATAGATATACTATGTTCACATATTGTGCAGTATATATACACTATATAGAATGTGTATATGTATATATATATACACACACACACACACATATATATATATATATATATACACACACACACATATATATATATATACACACACACACATATATATATATATATATACACACATATATATATATATATATACACACACACACACATATATATATATATATACACACACACATATATATATACACACACACACACACACATATATATATATATATATATATATACACACACATATATATATATATATATATATATATTCAGCATAAATTGACAATGTAATGTGTATAAACTATGCATACTGTATTTTATATACACCAGCTGATGTACCCGTCTTCGCCTGAGGTAATTTGATACAGGTGTTTATATGGTGGTTGCAAAGAAAAGTTTATGAATTCGTGGTTACTTCAGAGGAACTGATGAATAAAATATGTCCACCATTTTGCATAGTTCTTACGTTACCAAGGAAACACCACGTGGAGGTGACCAAGCGCTGTTTAACTCATAAAGGTGAGGTAGATTCTCCTCAGTATATACACAGAGGTAAGCTGGATTCTCCGCAGTATATACACCTAGAGGTGAGGTAGATTCTCCTCAGTATATACACAGAGGTAAGCTGGATTCTCCGCAGTATATACACCTAGAGGTGAGGTAGATTCTCCTCAGTATATACACCTAGAGGTGAGCTGGATTTTCCGCAGTATATACACATAGAGGAGAGGTAGATTCTCCTCAGTATATACACAGAGAGGTGAGGTAGATTGTCCTCAGTACATACACAGAGGTGAGATAGATATTCAAGTTGCGACCCCTTTACTTTCCCTATTTACATAAGGGTCATTCCGTGTCAGTTCAACCAACGCTCCCGGTCGACCATCTCAGATTTCAATGAAACTTTGCATAAAGATAGACCCTGACCCTAAACTAAGATAGCCAGAATATTAGGCTTCAAAGTGCTTTGGTTCACGAGCTACAGGTCTTAATCTAGGGGGTTGTCATGTGATTACAGCGCGCAACCTGAAAAAAGTGGCGATTTCAATCCAATAACTAGTTATTTATTACACAAATGCTAGCTTTCGATAATCTTAGTATCCAATATGGATAGATGCTAAATAAGCCCAGTGATCACTGTAATATACCACAATCATTATGCAGCACTCAATGATATTCTGACCATCTTAGGCCAAAGCTTGTGGCTCACCTGAACTCGCCATGCAATTTTTGATCACATACGTTTCTTGAGCACAAAAAGTTGTCTCATTCCAAAAATAATTTACCTTCTCATGATTTCTAAACTAATTATACATCCATGCAAAACTTACACTTATTTTATTATTTGACCTCCGCGAGTGCATAGGACTTTCACAGACATTGATATTTTCCCATCTAGAAGGTCTGGGAACAAAATGAAAAACATCGAATCTTGTAGAGCAAAAAATTCTCTTCCAAATAGAACAAAAATGAAAAAAAAAAAAATGGAGTACATTCCGATTTTCGCCTTTGAAAAAGGGAAAAATTTGCAAAAAAGTGTTTTTTGCCATTTTTGACTCCTTGTATCTTAAGAGCTATGCATCCTTTTGGGTCCATAATGTGAATAATGAGAAACATTTCTATGGAGTACACATTGATAAATTCAGAGCTGAGTTGGATTGCATTGATTATGAGTTATTACTGCTTAAAATATGAGTTTTATTTTGCGCGATAGAATTTTTTAGCTATTTTGACATGCAATGGTGGCAGAATGATGATAAGAGTGGCAGTCTGAGTAGCTTAGCTGGATTCAGCACCAAAAGTTCTCCTAGTGTGTGAAGTTTCATTGCTCTAGAGTCATTAGAACTGGCTTGGCAATGGATTGAAATCGCCACTTTTTTCAGGTTGCGCGCTGTAATCACATGACAACCCCCTAAATTAAGACCTGTAGCTCGTGAACCAAAGCACTTTGAAGCCTAATATTCTGGCTATCTTAGTTTAGGGTCAGGGTCTACCTTTGTGCAAAGTTTCATTGAAATCTGAGATGGTCGACCGGGAGCGTTGGTTGAACTGACACGGAATGACCCATAACCAATTTCCAAGACTCGCATTTTGTTCGTGAATTATCGTGGTTGGACGATGAATTTCTCAAAAAGGCCTGCTTAGTACGCCTCCACGACCTGAAGGTTGTGTGTGTACAAAAAACATAATTTCCCTAGGCGTTATGGCTTCTGTGAAAAGAATTATGTTGTGTATCACGGTTTTCCGTGGATTTTCGCACTTCAAATTGAATAATCAAGTTGCGACCCCTGTACTTTTCCTGATAAGGACCTAAAGAGTGCTCTTGGCATACTTCAAGTTTGTACAACACTGAGAAGTTAGAGAATTAGTGGCAGGTCAGTACACACAGGCTAGTGGAAATCTAAAGTGTTACACCCAGAGTTGCAGGAAATCTATGAAACTTGGATCAAAGTCTCTCCATATGCAGGATGTTGATAATTAACCCCTTAGTGACCAAGCCTGTTTGCGCCTTACTGACCAGACCAAATTTTGGAAATCTGATATTTGTCACTTTAAGGCCTTAGTCAGACGGGCGTTTTTTCGCGCGATTTGCGGATCGCATGACGGATGCGCATCCGCAAATCGCGTGACCGGTGCCCGAAAATCGCCCGAAAATCTGCTCCTAGCCGTGTTTCATTGGAAACGGGCTGGAGCTGTCCAGCGCATTGCATTCAATGGAGCCGGCAATTAAGCCGACTCCATTGAAAGCAATGCGCTGCGGGCGAGTGTGGGATGAATTGTTGGGAAGGGCTTAAATATATAAGCCCTTCCCTGCAATTCATCCAGAAAAGTGTTAAAATAAAAAATATATACATACTCACCTGCTCCCGACAGCCGGAGTTCCGCGCAGCCGGCCTGCAGTGGGTGTGAAGGGGGTGTGAGTCAGACCTGCCCCCTGATTGGCTCAGCGCTGAGCCAATCAGGGGGCAGGTCTGACTCACACCCCCTTCACACCCACTGCAGGCCGGCCGCGCGGAACTCCGGCTGCCGGGAGCAGATGAGTATATATATATATATTTTATTTTAACACTTTTCTGGATGAATTGCAGGGAAGGGCTTATATATTTAAGCCCTTCCCGACAATTCATCCCGCGCACGCCGGCAGCCCATTGCTTTCAATGGAGGCGGCTGTATTGCCGGCTCCATTGAATTCAATGGGCAAACATCGTTCTTCTCTGCCACAGCTGTTACAGCTGTGGCAGAGAAGAATGATTTGTCTTCTATATGTTCTCAATGGGGTTGGCGCTGCTACCGCCGGCCCCATTGAGCGCATATAGAGAAGAGAACAGGAATCGCAGATCGCAGATAGGTGCGATCTGCGATTTCTGTTCTATAATTTATCAGACGAGCGCATAAAAAGCGCTCATGTGTCCGATACCATTGCAAAGCAATGGTTTTAAAAAATCGCCGGACGCATGCGCATGCGCAAATCGCGCAAAAAAACGCCCGTCTGACTAAGGCCTAACACTGAATAACACCGTAAAGGTTTTGCATATCCAAGTGATTCTGACATTGTTTTTTTGCCACATATTGTACTTCACTTAGGCGGAAAAAATAGACCAATAGAATTTGTTTATATTTAATAAAAGTGACAAAATTGGGAAATTTTTGAAAAAAATCGTCATTTTTTCACATTTTCAACTGCAATATCTCAAATATGTGTAAACATAATATAGAAACTTTTGATAAGATATATATTTCCATTTGTTTACTTTATTTTGGACGCACATTGGAAAAACTTTTTTTTTTTTTTAACCATTTAGGAGACGTACAAATTTAACATTCATTATTAACATTTTGAGGAACACTTTATTTTCCTGCACCAAGCCAAGATTGTAAAGGCTCATAGGTGTCAGAATGATAGATACCCCCACAAATGACCCCATTTTAAAAACTGCACCCCTTAATGTATTTACTGAGGGGGGTTAGGAGTATTTTGACCCCACCGTTTCTTTTCAGGAATTAATGCAATTTAGATGAGAAAAAAGAAAATTTTATATTTTTGCAAAAATGCAATTTTAAACACAGTATTTTTTCTACAGTGCACAGGAAAATGAGGATTTGCACCCAAAAATGGATATCCCCATTTGTCCCGTGTTTAGAAATATACCCGTTGTGGCCCTAATCTTTTGTTCGTATGCACAACGGAGCCCAAACCGAAAGGAGCAGCCAGTGGCTTTCAGAACTGGCGTTTTGCTTGAAGGCGTTTCAGCCCCCATTGCTCACTTGTAGACCCTTTGAGCGGCCAAAACGATAACGAACCGCCACAAATCTCCCCATTTTGAAAACTAGACCTCTTAATGAATTCATCTAGGGGTGCACTGTGTGTTTTGACAAAACCGTTCTTGAATAAATCGAAGCAAAGCAGAAGGAAAAAATTACGATTTTTGATTTTTTGGCAATTGTGTCATTTTAAAAATAGTTTTTTTGTACAGCACACATATGAATGAAGAATTTCACCCCAAAATGGATTCCCCTGTTTGTTCCGTGTTCAGAGACATACCCATTGTGGCCCTAATCGTCTGTTTGTATGCACAACGGGGCCCTAACTAAAAAGAGCGGCGGGTGGTTTTTGGTTGAAGGTGTTTTAGGCCCCATTGCCCACTTGTAGAACCCTTGAAAGGCCAAAATGACAGAGAACCCCCACAAATGACCCCATTTTGGAAACTAGGCCCCTTAGCGAATTCATCTACAGGTGTACTGCGTATTTTGACCCCACCATTTTTGAATGAATCAAAGCAAAGCAGAAGGAAAAAATTACAATTTTAGTTTTTGTGGCAATTGTGTCATTTTAAAAATAGGTTTTTTTGTACAGCATACATAGGAATGAAGACTTTCACCACAAAATGGATACCCCCGTTTGTCCCGTGTTCAGAGACATACCCATTGTGGCCCTTATCTTCTGTCTGGATGCACAATGGGGCCCAAACTGAACGGCACATCAAACTTTAACTGTCTTTTAATTTTTACGTGATCGCCATTAAGCATGGATAATGGCGATCACGTGACCAAGGAACACTCACCGCAGCCCCCCGTGACATCTCCAAGCTCTCGGTAGCCAGGAGCAAGGAGATTTTAAATTTCCCCTTGCCCTCCCCAGCTTCTGCGCTTGTGTCCGCCATTTTGGCGATGGGCGCATGCGCCAAAGTTGGGGAGAGGTCCACGAATAAGGACTCTCTTGGGGGACATCGCCGGTGGCCTTAATTTAGTAATTTCACCTCCCCTCACGGATCGGATCCGTGACAGGAGGTGAAACTGTAGCTTTTTTTTACTTTTACGTGATCGCCGTTATCCAATGGATAACGGCGATCACGTGACTGCGAACCGCATAGTGTTGCCCCACCCCCCCATAAAATCTCCAGGCTCTTGGCTACATTTAGTAGCCAGGTGCGGGGAGTTTTTAAATTACCCCGGCAATCTGTAGCTTTTACACCTGCGTCCGCCATTTTGGCGATAGACGCGTGCGCAGAAGCTGTGGTAAGGTCTGCGGATAAATCTGGGTACCTAATTTCGTCTCCCCTCATGAATATGATCCATGAGGGGAGATGAAACAAACTTTTTTTCTTTTTTTTCTTTTTTACTCTTTTTTTAAACTTTTACATGATCGCTGTTATCCATTCGATACAGTGGCTCCCGGTAACAGCTCCCTGCTCTTGGCTACTCATACTAGCTGGGAGCAGAGAGCTTTTAAATTTCCCGGGCCTCCCAGCCCTCTGCGCATGCGCAGACGCCGGCAGTGAGTCCGGGGAGGAGAAGGAAGACGCCGGACAGCACGTAGGACGGGGGGGTGAGTGTTCTCAGCTCCCCTTACGGATCCGATCTGTAAGGGGAGCTGAAACTTTAATTGTTTTTACCTTTTCACTGACTGTATCGCGTGATCAGGACTGGGGTCCCGCGGCCCGGGATGACAGCTCCATGCTGTCGGCTACCTCCGGTAACCGACAGCATGCAGCTGTCATGTCCTGAGCCTGCAGGGCTATCATTCCCAGAGGATGCATGTTTTTACGTCCTCTGGGAATTAAGCCCAGCAGGCCAGGATGTAAAAAGGCAATGGGCTGGTCACTAAGGCGTTAAGCTTTGGATAAAGTATATATATTGGTATGCAAATTATGTGGATCTTTGTTATGCAAAATGCTACATTGTTTCATTTTTTAAGTCGTAAAGCGTGTTATATAGAAGGCCCTTTTTCCCCCACAGATTGTCAGTGAGCAGATGTGCTAAATTGTAGAGTTGGAAGTCCATACACCCAAATGCCTGACTTTGAGAGAGATCAGATAATTGTCATGTTCGAAATGAGGGCATCATATTGTGAAATCTCCCAAAGGAGTGCCCGAAGTGCAAAAGGACAACGCCACATGAAGAACGCCAAATTATATAAAAGGCAGTTGCTGATAGAGGGGCGACAGCACAGATAACCTGGAGCAAAACTAACCGCTTAGCAATACATTTGGCTGATTTCTGTAACATTCATCCTAAAAATGTTGTCTTGTAAGCTAGTCACCGATTTCAAGTTGAGATTTAGCTTTTGCATTCTTTGCACCATCTCTTCTTATGCTGGTCAATTGGTCATACTTATGGGCTGGTCTATTGGTTCATAAATTCAAGGACATTGAGGAGTGGCCCTAAATACCCACTGGGGAACCAGCCTGATACCAGCTAGATACCAATTAGTCTCTGAACTGGATCGACATGTCTTTTTTCGGCCTAACTCGGCCTAACATACTATGTTACTATGTATGTTAGATTCTGGAAGCTAAAGAGCATTTTGTCCCTGGTATTTAATAAAGCCTACAGAAAAAACAGGAACGGGGACAATATAATTAGAAGTCACCATACCATATAACAATTCAAGGTCCCATATCTACATACATATGTATAATGGCTGCATAAACAACAGAAACAGAAAAATATAAAGTGTAAAAAATGCTAAAATCTTATAAATAAAAATTGTTATGTGCCAAAAGAATTGAAACAGTTTTATAAAGAGATAAGAGCTACAGAAAACACTTAAACCATCCAAGGAACCTACTTACTAAGGCCTTAGTCAGACGAGCGTTTTTAGCCGCGATTTGCGCATGCGCATGCGTCCGGCGATTTTTTAAAACCAGCGCTTTTTATGCGCTCGTCCGATAAATTATAGAACAAAAAATCGCAGATCGCACCTATCTGCGATCTGCGATTCCTGTTCTCTTCTGTATATGCGCTCAATGGGGCCGGCGGCAGCAGCGCCGACCCCATTGAGAACATATGGAAGACAAATCATTCTTCTCTGCCACAGCTGTAACAGCTGTGGCAGAGAAGAACGATGTTTGCCCATTGAATTCAATGGAGCGGCAATACAGCCGCTCCATTGAAAGCAATGGGCTGCCGGCGTGCGCAGGGTGAATTGTCGGGAAGGGGTTAAATATATAAGCCCTTCCCGGCAATTCATCCTAAAATGTGTTAAAATTTAAAAAAAATTGTATACTCACCTTTCCGCTGCAGCCGGAGTTCTATTAAAATCCCCGCCTGCTGAATGATCTGCCTCTGATTGGTCACAGCCCTGACCAATCAGAGGCTGAAAACACTCACACACCCATTCATGAATTCATGAATGGGTGAGTGACTGCTGCCTCTCAGCGCTGAGCCAATGAGGGGCAGGTCTGACTCACATCCATTCATGAATTCATGAATGGGTGTGAGTGAGGCATGCCTCTGATTGGCTCAGCGCTGAGCCAATCAGGGGGCAGGTCTGACTCACACCCCCTTCACACCCACTGCAGGACGGCCGCGCGGAGCTCCGGCTGCCGGCAGAAGGTGAGTATACAATTTTTTTTTATTTTTACACATTTTAGGATGAATTGCAGGTAAGGGCTTATATATTTAAGCCCTTGCCGACAATTCATCCCGGGCTCGCCCGCAGCGCATTGCTTTCAATGGAGACGGCTGTATTGCCGTCTCCATTGAATGCAATGCGCTGGACAGCTCCGGCCCGTTTCTAATGAAACGCGGCTAGGAGCAGATTTTCGGGCGATTTGCGGGCGACTTGCGCGCACCGGTCACGTGATTTGCGGATGCGCATCCGTCATGCGATCCGCAAATCGCGCGAAAAAACGCCCGTCTGACTAAGGCCTTATAATAAACAATGACCCCCGTAACATAGTATAAAATACGTATCACAAGATATAACAATCACATCTATATATATAAAATTGAATGTATGTCTGTCTGCGTGCGTGCGTGCGTGTCTGCGTGCGTGTTTGTCCTTTATGCGCTACTACACCATTCATCCGATCGCCATGAAACTTTGGGAAGTTGTTGAGTACACTCCTGGGAAGATTATAGGCATAGTACAAATAACCTACGATAAATGGCGCGCGAGCGTCGTCGAAAGTTACGCCCCCCCCCCACGTAGATCGAATAAGTAAGCCACCTGCTATTGTGATGTCATCACTGATGTCATCAACATCGGACGCCCTTGAACATGCCCCAACATGTTCTATAAAGCTGCATTGTGATGTCATTAAGGCTCTATTATGACACGTACAGCTTGGAACCACTAGAGCACGCCAGCCAATTACCATTGGAGTTGGAAGTGGGTAAACAAGTACTAGGATATCTTCCTAAGAAGCCACAGCAGCCGGATAAATTGGATGTTCCACCCAACGGCTATTTTATTCAGCCCGCAAGGGGGAAGCAGCGGCCTACAAAATCTAATTCTCTCATTTCCTGATGTCATAGATAGATAGATAGATAGATAGATAGATAGATAGATAGATAGACTGTATGCAATAACCCTGATAGATAGATAGATAGATAGATAGATAGATAGATAGATAGATAGATAGATAGACTGTATGCAATGACACGTACAGCTTGAAACCATAAATACTAGAGCACGCCAGCCATTTACAGTCAGTCTCCATTGAAGTTGGAAGTGGGCAAACATGTACTAGGCCAGTGATGGCGAACCTTTTAGGGACCGAGTGCCCAAACTACAACCCAAAACCCACTTATGTATCGCAAAGTGCCAACACGTCAGGGGGCGGGGCTTATCACAACGTATGATTTTACCCCCGTCGTTCTAAAAAGGACAAGGCTGTTTCAGAATAGACCGGGTGCAGATTCTGACTGCTTTTTGGACGCGGAAATACTGCAGAATGTCCTCAGCGGAGATTTCTGTGGAAAATTCTGCAGCATTTCCGCATCTAAAAAGCAGTCAAAATCAGCACCCGGTCTATTCTGAAAGAGCCCTGCCCATTTCTGCCACATGTACACATACCCCAGCGGTAATAGTGACACCTTCACCCCAGCGATAATAGTGACATCCCACAGCAGTAATAATAGTGACACTCCCCCCATTAGTAATAAGAGTGACATACCCCAGTAATAATGCCCGCTCCCCCCCCCCCCAGCGGTTCCCCCAGCAGTCATAATACCCCCCCCCCCCCAGTGGTCCACCAGCAGTCACAATGCCACCCCCAGCTGTCCGCCAGCAATAATAATGCCCCCCTCCCCCCAAGTGGTTCCCCCAGCAGTCATAATGGCTCCCCCCCAGCGGTTCTCCTGGCAGTCATCATGCCCCCCTTCCCCCACAGAGATTTTCTTGGCAGTCACCATGCCCCCTCCCCCCAACGATTCTCCCAGCAGTCATGCCTCCGCTCCCCCGCCAGCGATTCTCCCAGCAGTCAGAATGTCTCCCATCCCCCCCCAGCGATTCTCCCAGCAGTCAGAATGTCTCCGATCCCCCCCCCCAGCGATTCTCCCAGCAGTCAGAATGTCTCCCATCCCCCCCAGCGATTATCCCAGCAGTCAGAATGTCTCCCATCCCCCCCCAGCAATTCTCCCAGCAGTAAGAATGTCTCCCCCCCCCCAGCAATTCTCCCAGCAGTAAGAATGTCTCGCCCCCAGCGATTCTCACACAACGGCTATTTTATTCAGCCTGGAAGGGGGAAGCAGCGGCCTACAAAACCTCAGTGGTCGCTGCTGCCGTCATCTATATATATAAAAACGAAGTATGTATGTATGTCTGTCTTCGCAGCAACGCGCGCTTGCGCGCACCGGTCACGTGATTTGCGGATGCGCATCCGTCATGCGATCCGCAAATCGCGCGAAAAAAAGCCCGTCTGACTAAGGCCTTATAATAAACAATGACCCCCGTAACATAGTATAAAATACGTATCACAAGATATAACAATCACATATCATATAAATCCTATACAAATAAAGTGGAAGTACATGTAAATACCAATATAAAAAAGGAGAACGCAATACTAAACTGATAGTGTCCATAAGGTACCTGTGGTGGCCAAAGCCTCAACATGCTTTTTTATGTTGGTATTTATATGCATTTGCACTATATTAGCATCTTAACCCCTTAGTGAGGAAGCCTGTTTGCGTTTTTTGGAAATTTTGGAAATCTGACATGTCTTTCAACATAGCATAACTCCGTAAAGGTTTTGCATATCCAAATGATTCTGACATTGTTTTTTCGGCACATACTGTACTTCATTTATGTTGCAAAAATAGACCGATATAATTTGTGTATATTTATTAAAAGTACCAATATTGGAAAAATTTTGAAAAAATTGTAATTTTTTCACATTTTCAACTGTAATATCTCAAATATGTGCAAACATACTGTACAAATTTTTTTTTTTATTCATTAATTTTTTATTGAAAATGTGCTAAGGTACATACATTGTCATCAATCAAATACAATTCCGTTAAAGGGGATTGAGTACATATAAATTTGTAGTCAAAGATGAGAATATAGGATAAACCAATTTACTGGTGCACATATCATATTTTTGTTAATATTAATCGAACATATTGAAAGGTGGGATACGGACGGGTATGAAGGGGAGGGAAGGGGGGGAGGGAAGATAGGGAGTGGGGGGGGGGGAGAGGGGTTTAGGGGAAGAATCAGGTAAGGAGGGATAGGAAGAAAGTGAGGGATGCAGTTATTAGAAGAAAATCCAGAATATCGGACCCAAACGAGGTCCCTTATTTTTTTTTTTATATATAGTTATTAAACAAATAGTTAACATGGAAACATTTTTAACCACGGGTTCCACACATCGTAGTATAAATGGATATCATTGTTTCGAAGTGCCAAAATCTTTTCAAACATACTGTGTTCTGTTATTAATTGGGTCAAATCCGTCAGATTTGGGATTATAGCTGATTTCCATCTTCTGGCTATTAGATTTTTGGCTCCTAGTAGTATATGGCCTATGAGTTTTTTAAGAGGTGGATATATTTCTCCTGGATCCAGTAATAGTAAGGCTAGTTTTGGTGTAAATGGAAATTTGATACCTGCTAATTTGTGGAGAAGGCTATAAACGTCTGTCCAAAAAGTAGTAATCATTGGACATGACCAAAATATGTGGAGCAGTGAGCCTGACTCTCCGCATCCTCTCCAGCAGAGATCGCTTGTTGAAAGGCCTCTTCTAGCTAGAGTCGTTGGGGTGTAGTACCACCTCGTCAGGGTTTTTATGTGGGTTTCAATCAGTGAGATTCCCTGTGAGGCTCGTCCCACCCATCTGAATGCTTGTAGCCAGTTGGCAGTAGGAATCTTTTGTTTTAGATCTTTCTCCCAACTAATGAGGTGACACTTTCCCGGGGGTTTTAGGTTGCCCGACAAGTTGTCATAGAATAGTCTGGTTGAGAATTTTTTGTTTGAAGGGTTTAGAAATGAGTGTATTAGTTCAGGAAGTTTAAAATTCAAAAGATTATGAGTGCGTAGGAGGGAGGTCACTTGATTGAACCTGAATAGCTCGCTTTTGGGTATTTGGAATTTTAATGCGAATGAGTTAAAAGTATGGAGTTCTTTTTTTGAGTATAGGTCAGAAATATGTTTTATGTTGTTTTTTTTCCATGAGTTTAAGTTTAAGTTCGGGATAAAATATTTTAAGGTCTCTAGAGGGATGTTTAATAGGTTGTTTCGTGGTTCTTGATTTACATTACGTATTAGGTCTGTCCATGCTTCTAACGAGGCTTTCATAGGAGGTGATATGGACAAGAATTTTAAAGGTCTTGATAAGGAGGGTATGTAGATACCTATTATGGTTGCTATCAGGAGTGATCTTAATGTTTTTTGTTTGTTTATTTCCCTTTCTATTGATGACCAGCTAAGGCTAGGATTTTGAAACGTCCATGGGGGCAGGTGACTTAATGTGGTGGCTTTATAGTAGGATTCTAAATTGGGAAGTCCCAGTCCACCTTGGTTTCTGTTTAAAGTCAGTATTGATAGTGCCATTCTCGGTCTTTTATTTTGCCAGATAAATTTTGACAGTTGTTTTTGGAGGTTATGTAGAGTTTTTTTTGGTATGGGTATAGGGAGTGTGCGAAAGTAGTGAAGGATCTTTGGTAGAGTTATCATCTTGTATAATGCGACTCTTCCTAGCCAGGATAATGAGTAAGATTGGTAGTGATCTAGATCTTTTTGAATTTCAGTTATGAGTTGGGGAAAGTTAGCTTGTATCAGCTTTGAAGTTGGAAAGGAGAGGTGAATTCCCAGATAAGGGATGGTTTTTTGTTGCCATTGGAATGAAAATTCTGTTTGTATAGCTTTTTTTAGATGTTCGTTCAGATGTATTCCAAGAATTTGGGATTTGCTTGTATTTAGTTTGTAGTATGATATTTGTGCGAATTTAGTTAGAATGTTTTGGGTATGCCTAAGTGAGTGGAGGGGCTTAGCTAGTATGAGTAGAACATCGTCAGCAAACAGGCTGATCTTGTGTTGTCTGAAAGCTGCTGGGATACCATGAATGTTTGTTTCAGTTCTTATTTTTTCCGCTAGGGGTTCCATTATCAGTGTGAATAGTAGGGGAGATAGTGGGCATCCTTGCCGGGTGCCATTTGTTATTGGGAAGGAGTTGGAGAGCGTGCCATCTACTAGGACCCTTGCTGATGTGTTAGTATAAAGCGCTTTAATTGCGTTGAAGATGTTGCCTAAAAAACCGAACTTACGAAGGGTAGCAAATGCATATTCCCAATGCAGGCGGTCAAATGCTTTTTCAGCATCAAGTGTGACCAACACTGCCGGGTATTTATCTTGTTCAAGTTTGTATAGAAGATTTAGGATTCTTCTAGTTGCGTCCGAAGCTTGCCTCCCCCTCGTAAATCCGACTTGGTCGGAATGGATCAGTTCCGGCAAGATTTCTAAGAGTCTTTGTGCTAGGGTTTTGGCGTAGATTTTAATATCGCAATTTAGAAGAGAGATGGGTCTGAAGTTGGATGGGGTAGTGGGGTCTTTCCCTGGTTTGGGGATTGTTACAATTGTTGCTTCCAGTGTTTCTTTAGGGAAGGAGCCTTCCGCAATTCCCTGGTTGAATGCTTGGGCCATATGGGGTGCAAGTATGATAGAGAACATCTTGTAGTAGTCATTTGAGAACCCATCGGGTCCGGGCGCTTTTTGTGACTTGAGAGTTTTTATGGTTTTCATGACTTCAGGGTGGAGTATTGGGGAATTTAAAGAATTCAGGTGGGTTTGAGACAAAGATGGGAGCTCCGTGTCTTTCAAGAAGTTTTCAATAGAGTTTGTGGAAGGCTGGGGAGTTGACGCGTCATCTTTCAAATTGTATAGATTTTCGTAGTATTGTCTGAATGAATCTACGATCTGGGTGGGATGGGATATTTTAGTTGTTAGTTTCTGAGGATCTGTGATGTAGGGAATTTTGGATTTTTGTGTCTTTTTCTTAGTCAATTTGGCTAGCATGCGGGATGGTTTGTTATTAGAAGCATAGTATGAAGCTCTAGTGGATCTCAGCTCCTTCTCGTAATTATCTATCAAAGCGTTTCTCAAAGATTGTCTCAGATTAAAGAGTTGCTTATGTAGGGGATCAGAAGGGTTTACCCTAATCTGGGATTCCATAGTAGATATTTGATTTAACAAATTGTTAATGAGTTGAGTTTTTTCTTTTTTATGTTGGGCGCTTATTTTAATTAAAATTCCCCTAATCACTGCCTTGTGGGCGTTCCAGATAATTAAGGGAGAAACATCTGTAGTGCAGTTGTTTTTAAAATATTCCTCTAGAGCTAATGATATGGTTTTAGTGTATTTGGGGTTCTTCAGTAGGAAAACATTGTTTTTCCATATTTTGGGTTTTTGTGGCACTTCAGATAGTGAGATGGTAATCTCAACTGGTGCATGGTCAGACCATGTAATTTTTCCTATCTTGGCTGCCTTAACCAAGGGAATTGTGTGTTTATTAACCAGAATTAAATCTATTCTAGAGAATGACCTGAGAATGACCTGAATCTATTTAAGCATCTAAAGGAGTCTAACAGCGATTCTCTGTGTAGCCATGGCGCAAGAGGGGGAGTTGATCTTCGGGGACCACTTGTGGAATCTAGTATATTGTCAGGAGTACTGTTAAAGTCGCCACAAACAATAAGGTTTCCCACCTCGCATCTTCTAATCTTTTTGATTATCTTGTTCAAGAAGCCTATTTGGCCCTTGTTGGGGGTGTAGAGGTTTACCAACGTGATTGGTTTTTGGTTCAAGAGACCAGTTAATATCAGAAATCTACCCTTTGGGTCAGTCTCTTGATGTTTAATATCAAATTGTACTGTGTCTTTAAAGGCGATCAGTACGCCTGCTTGTTTTTTTGTTGAGGAGGCTAGAAAAATTTTTGGAAAATTTTTGTGGGTTATTTTTGGAGTAGCTGAAGATGCAAAGTGGGTTTCCTGAATACAGATAATATCCGCTTTGGAACTCAATGCTTCTTTCCACAAGGACGCCCTCTTGTACGGTGAATTTAGTCCGTTGGTGTTAAAGGACAGAATTGAAATCGACATTCCGCTGGTTCTTGTCAAAATGCGAATATGTGGAAGTAGCCGGGTCAGCAAAATTTAACTTATTCGGATTTCCAGAAGTTTTGCTTCAGGACCAAAGATTAGCTTAGGTTAGTCTCTTGTCGTAGATTTGACTTTTTCTTAAGGTCTTGGTCTTGGTCTTATTGCAGGGAGTTGGAGAGGGGGGGGGGGATGGGTAAAAGCAGTTGAAGTGTAAAAGGAAACTGTTGAACGGCTGTGAGTTGGACTGTGAGATAGAGAAACAATAGGAGTGACAAGTTGTCAGACCTGTTTCGTCTAGTAAGGAGGGGGGGAGCAAAAAGTTCGCCTGTGAGGAAGTCCTCATTTTTCACCCTTGTAGTTAGAGCCTTGGGAGAAATTCCGGGATATTTTCTTTCTTGTGCTCAATCTTTTGAGTATTTTCTTGGGGTTTTGGAGGTTCTTTGCGTACGAGGAGCGGGAGGCACACCTACTCCCCATGATTTTAGAAGTTGGGCCGCTTCTTCTGGTTTGAACAAAGCATGGGTTGAGCCATCTTTATGAATTAGTAATTTGATGGGGAATCCCCATCTGTAGGAGATGTTGGCTTGTCTCAATGCAGATGTGATCTCTGAAAATTTTCTTCTTTCAGACATGGTGGTTTGAGACAAGTCTGCATACAGACGTATGTCTGCGTAGGGAGACGGGAGTTGTTTTAGTTTCCTGGCAGCGGACATAAGCGCGTCTTTAGTATGGTAAAAATGGATTCGGGCTATTATATCCCGAGGAGTCGTCTCGGCGATATGTTTAGGTCTCGGGAGTCTGTGTGCCCTGTCGGTAATGAGATCTTGTAAAGGAGCCTCCGGCAGGAGTGTGCGCATTAGTTGGTTTAAATATTTAGGAATTTCAGGCGTTGTTATGGATTCTGGAATGCCGCGAAACTTTATATTATTACGCCTGCTCCTATCTTCTAAATCTGCCAGTTTTGATCTGAGTTGGGTGACTTCATCTGCCAAATCGTAGTGGGCATCTATGAGGGTGTTATGGGATTGGGTGAGTTCGCCCATTTTGTTCTCTGTGCGAGCCACTCTTTCTCCAATGGATTCTATTGTGGCTGTGAGAGAGGAATTGAGGGTGGTAAAGCTAGTGTAGATTGATTCGCTTAAAGCCACCATCATTTTCTTTATAAAAGCTTCAGATGCCGGTTGGCCTGAGGACGGTAGAGCTTTAATATAGTCCTTCATAAATGGAGTATGGGGTGGTGACTGATTCCCATCTTCCTTTCTAGACTTTTGTTTAATAGGGCTGTCTGATGGTGAGGGGGTGCCTCTATTACAGGAGGATGCTTGTGACTGGATTGCTGAAGATAAGCCTAAATTGTGGCGTTTTCCTCCTGGTGGACCTTGAACTAGTCTCTCAGGATGTCTCTCTGCCTTTTTGTCAGCTTTGTTTTTTGGCAGGGAGCTATCGTCCTCACCACGAGGATCTGCCCTGGGCGCCATCTTAGGGTTAATTTTAGGTGTCTGGGATCTGTCTGTTTGCCCTTCTGTGTGGCTGTGTGACAGGGTGTAGGAGTTTGCACTCACCGCATCTTCCTCTCCCTTCTCCGGAGATGAGCCGGCCGTCAGGTTTGGAAGGGTGTCAGCAGCTTCCTCATCTTCTGCTGTTATAGCAGAGCCGGTCGGGCTGTGAGCGCGCTGTGTCTCGGGCGCCGAGAAGAACTCCTCTAGGCGCCGCGGTTGCGAGCGGGACGGTCTGCGGCATGACATCGCTGTGTGCAGGGAGGATAGAGAGGCTGCTTTAGAGCGGTTTCCGTTCCCGGAGTCGCTGTGGAGTAGCTACGGGTGAAGGAGGTTAGCGGAGCTAGCTAATTACACCGCCATCTTCTCTCTCGGCCAGGCCACGCCCCCACATACTGTACAAATTTTTTGATAGGATATATATTTCCATCTGTTTACTTTATTCTGAATGCAGATTTGAAAAACTTTTGTGTTTTTTTTAACCATTTAGATGACATACAAATTTAACATTACTTTTCAGCATTTTGAGGAACACTTACAGTTTTCTTACAGCAAGCCACGTTTGCAAAGGCTCATGAGTGTCAGAATGATAGACACCCCCCCCCCCCCCCAAATGATCCCATTTTAAAAACTACGCCCCTTAATGTATCCACTGAGGGGTGTCATAAGTATTTTGATGCCACAGTTTTTTTTTCAGGAATTAATTCAATTTAGAGGAGAAAAAATACAATTTCATATTTTTGAAAATATGTCATATTTTTCCTATAGTGCACATGAAAATGAGGATTGACACCCCAAATTGGATACCCCTGTTTCTCCCGTCTTCAGAAATATACCCATTGTGGCCCTAATCTTACGTCTGGATGCACAACGGGGGCCCAAAACGAAAGGAGTAGTCAGTGTCTTTCAGAATATAAATTTTGCTTGAAGGTGTTTTAGGCCCCATAGCACTCTTGTAGAGCTCTTGAGCGGCCAAAACCATATATAACCCCCACAAATAACCGCATTTTAAAAACTAGACCCCTTAACAAATTTATCTAGGGGTGCACTAACCATTTTGACCCCACAGTTTTTGAATGAATTTAAACAAAGCAAAAGGAAAAAATTGTGATTTTCGTTTTTTTGGCAAGTCTGTCATTTTAAAACAGCTTTTTTTGTACAGCACACACATGAATGAAGACTTGCACCCCAAAATGGATACCCCTGTTTCTCCCGTGTTCAGAAATATACCCATTGTGGCCCTAATCTACTTAAAGGAAACATGGCTAGGCCTATAATGGAAGGAGCACCCGTTGGATTTCAGGGTACAACGGAATAAATTCCAGGCCCCATTGCCCACTTGTAGAGCTATTGAGCGGCCAAAATGATAGAGAACCCCCACAATTGACCCCATTTTGAAAACTAGACCCCTTAACAAATTCATCTAGGGGTGTACTGCATATTTTGACCCCACAGTATTTGAATAAATCTAAGCAAAGCAGAAGGAAAAAATTAAGATTTTTATTCTTTTGGCAATTTTGTCAATTTAAAAATAGTTTTTTTTGTACAGTGTACATAGGAATGAAGATGTTCACCCCAAAATGTCCCGTTTGTCCTGTGTTCAGAAACATACCCATTGTGGCCCTAATCTACTTATAGGACACATGGCAAGGCCTGTAATGGAGGGAACACCTGTTGGATTGCAGGGCACAACTGAATAAATTCCAGGCCCCATTGCTCACTTGTACGGAATAAAAACTGACACGTTAAAAAAATTCCTCCCCCCCCCCCCCCCCCCCCGTCTCTGCACCCTTTTCGGCGTTCCCCAAATCTTAGATAAAAGTAATAATGTGAACTGTGTGGTATTTCTGAAGACAGGGGTAATTACGGAGGCTGGTTGGGATGGGCACATGGGGCAATAAAACCAGGTATCCCCCCCTCCCATCTCTCATGCTTTTTGGGGGGTATTTTTTGACCTCAGTGGCGGGTATGGGGTGTAAAAAGTGGCGCTCTGTGAGGCTTCATAAGCTTGATGAGGTGTGGCGGTCTCACACAGAAGGCAATCAACAAGCTGCTCCTGGAACTGCATAAAAGCGAGTGTTCCTGTGGCTTCTTGTAAAATACGTATTACAGGTAGCAGTCTGAATAACGCCGGGCTCACGCGGCCGTATGTGAAATCCGCTTGCAGAGTCTCACAGCGGATCCCAGCTGTGAGCCCGGCTGTTACCCTGCGTATGGCCGCGTAATGTACTGTGCATAACTGCCTACTCATACAGGCGGTCATGCGCAGTACACCTTTGTTTTGTTTGTATTTTCTGCACTGTCGCTTAGCGATGACGCGGGTACCCACAGCCCGTACACAATGTAGATGCGTATGGGCTGCGGGTATATCCATGACCACAGAGCACAATGGGCTCTATGTTGCGGATGTCTGCAGTAAAATAGAACATGCTGTGTTCTGTTTTCTGCGAGTGGATTACGCAATTCCGACCCACTAATGTGAGCGGAATTGTGTAATCCAATGCGATTGATCTGCGTATTACCGCAGATCAGACGCATGCGGAATCCGTAATTCCTATCCGGTCATGTGAGACCGGCCTAAGGTAGATTGCTACCTTTTTATCACGTGACCGGCGACCGCTCAACAAGGTCACTGCTCCAGGCTCTCGGCGACCATTGGTTGCTGGGAGCAAGGAGATTTTAAATTTCCTGGGCTCCCCGTCTCCTGCGCATGTGTCCAGTGTTTTGCCGGTGGTTGCATGTGCAGAATTCGGAAAATTTCACAGAGGAAGATCGTGTCGGGGTGCAAATACGGAGGCCTCTGGTAAAAGTTTCATCTCCTCTCACCGATCGCATCGGTGAGGGGAGATGAAGCTTCACCTTTTTTTTACTTTTACATGATCGCCATTATCCATTGGATAACGGTGAACACGTGATCAGGAACCGCTCACCGCGGCCCCCCGTGAAATCTCCAGGCTCTCAGCTAAGTTTTTAAGCCAGGAGCAGGGAGATTTTAAATTACCCTGGCAATCCACAGCTTTTGCGCATGTGTCCGCCATTTTGGCGACGGGCGCGTGTGCAGAAGCTAGGGTAAGGTGCACGGATAAATCCAGGGGCCTTAGGTACATCATTTCATCCTCCCTCACGGATGTCAGCTTTTTAAACTTTTTTTTTACTTTTTAAAACTTTTTTTTTAATTTTTAAACTCTTTTTTTTTTTTACTTTAAATGATCACTGTTATCCATAGGATAACAGTGATCATCTCTCCAGTGACATCCCTCTGCTCCTGGCTACACATGGCAGCCAGGAGCAGAGGGATTTTGAATTTTCCGGGGCTCGAGCCCCTCTGTGCATGCGCCCGATGAGTAACATTGGGAGCGCATGCGCAGAGGGGGACTTTGGGTCCCAGAACACCGGGGACATCGGTGGTGGAGGACCCGAGGTGAGTATTTTCACCTCCCCTCATGGATCGGATCCAAGAGGGGAGGTGACACTGCCACTTTTTTAAAACTTTTTAAAACTTTTTCGCGATTGCCGCACAGGATAGCGGCGATCGCAGGCCTGAGCACTGCAGTGACATCTCCTGGTCCCCAGCTACCTTCAGGCTCCCGGCCTTCTGCGCATTCACGTGACGTCATACGTCTGGCCCGCATGCGCACAAGAGCGGCGCCGGGTCCCGGAGGACCCTTTCACTGCAGCAGACTTCAGGGAAGGCAGGTGAGTGCTTTCAGCTGCCCTGATGGATCCGATCCATCAGGGCAGCTGAATATCTAACTTTATTTACTTTTTTTCCCACTTAAATGCAATTGGCGCTATTTATTGGATAGCGCCGATCGCATTGCCGGGGGGAACTGCCCGCAGCCCAGGATGACAGCTCCATGCCGTCGGCTACCTGCGGGCATCGACAGCATGGAGCGGTCACGTCCTCAGCTAAGAGGGCTTTAATCCAAAGAGGATGTATGTTTTTACGTCCTCTAGGATTAAAGCCCACTTAGTGAGGGCGTAAAAAGGCAATGGGGCCGTCACTAAGGGGTTAATTTATATGGTATATGATGATTACATGCTGTGATATGAATTCTGGG
Organism: Eleutherodactylus coqui; assembly: GCF_035609145.1. Classification (NCBI taxonomy): domain Eukaryota; kingdom Metazoa; phylum Chordata; class Amphibia; order Anura; family Eleutherodactylidae; genus Eleutherodactylus; species Eleutherodactylus coqui. The sequence continues at coordinate 93,024,013 of NC_089843.1, read as the reverse complement.
GGGCGTTATTTATTATTAATAAGTGGGATCTTCGGATGGCTTAAAGGGGTTGTCCCGCGGCAGCAAGTGGGTCTATACACTTCTGTATGGCCATATTAATGCACTTTGTAATGTACATTGTGCATTAATTATGAGCCATACAGAAGTTATAAAAAGTTTTTCACTTACCTGCTCCGTTGCTGGCGTCCTCGTCTCCATGGTTGCCGTCTAATTTTCGCCGTCTAATGGCCAAATTAGACGCGCTTGCGCAGTCCGGGTCTTCTTATCTTCTCAATGGGGCTCCGTGTAGCTCCGGGTAGCTCCGCCCCGTCACGTGCCGATTCCAGCCAATCAGGAGGCTGAAATCGGCAATGGACCGCACAGAAGCCCTGCGGTCCACGGAGGGAGAAGATGCCGGCGGCCATCTTCACCGGGTAAGTAAGAAGTCACCGGAGCGCGGGGATTCAGGTAAGCGCTGTCCGGTGATCTTTTTATTAATCCCTGCATCGGGGTTGTCTCGCGCCGAAGGGGGGGGAGGTTGAAAAAAAAAACAAAACCGTTTCGGCGCGGGACAACCCCTTTAAGTGTTTTCTCTGGTGCTTATCTCTTTAAATTATTTTTTATACTATTGGCACAGAGTAAAGATTTATAAGATTTTAGCATTTTGTACATTTTCTATTTTGGTGTTTCTGTCCCTGGTAATTGCCCATTGCGACAGTTGTGTTCTGATTTATTAATTGTGCTGTGGGAAAAGGTTGCTTGTAGGAAAGTGAGGTTAGAAGAACTGATGACATTCTCTTCCTAACAGATTGGTTATAACGAATTTTTAATTGAAAGTCTGTTTATAGAAACTTTACTTAGTATGATTCCAAATTTAGCAATATGTAATATCAAGATTCACCACAGGAATCATTCTAGTCCAGGGCTTCTGCAGGAATCAGAGCCTAAAAATCCTTTCCAATGTCAGGTAATATCATGTAAGTCTGTACTACCATTTCCAAGATGCTTTGCCTTGGTTCCTTGCCCAAGCTAAGGTACATTTACTTTTTACGCAGTTAATATGTGAATTACCCATAGCTGATATAGCATCTTTAGCTTCTGTATTTCTAGAGTCTATGACTATACTGAAGACATGGGAAAATTGTTTTCCTCTAAGCTGCAAGATATTTTCACAATCATTTTAATTTTATAGTTTTGGTAAAAGTAGTTGTTCCTTATTAGGGTACACATATGTCATATAGAGCGGATCGCTGCTTCAGTGGACCCAGTGTGTCCATGCACTACATGCTTGGACATTTGTTTAAATGACTTGCATGCTACATTTCCTTTTCAGTGGCTGCTGCAGGTGAAAAGTATAGCAGTATGTGGCTTCCCCGATAACAATGGTGCCTGGGGGTTTGGGGTTGGGGTAAGAGATCTGCAGAGATCAGCTGATTGCCACAAGTGGCTTTCAAGCTATTACTAGTTAAACACTTCTCTAAATGATTGGAGTGAACATCTTTTCAACGTACTGCACTCAGAATCGACTGGGTGAAAAGGAACTGCAGGTAATAGTGGCAGGTAACTATTATTATTTAACATTAAGCAAACTTTGATGAGTGTTAGGGAAGGCCAAGAATGATTTTCTAGTAAGCTAATTGGACAATCAATTTTACCCCTTCCTGACCACATCATATGAATATAGATCATGTGGTTGTGAAGAGGTGTAGGGAGCTGGCTCTGAAGTCTGCTCAAATCCCTGGTGGCTATCAGCTGTTTTTGTCAGCTGACAGCTGCTGGTAACTGCTGTGATTGGGGCTAGCTCAAATTGCTGCAGTTAACTGTTTAGATGCCACTGTCAAATCTGACTGCACATTTATACAGTTAGTCGAAAAGTGCTCTCCATCAGCCCCCTCCCCAGGTTGTAATCTCAGGATTATGGCCTGATGGGCTAGCAAGGCAGCATAGAGCTTACTGGAGGCTCTCAGGGCCGCTTTGCACATATGCCTAATAAAGCATTGAAATTACTCTATAGTGTAATGCCGAGGTATTACAGTATATAGTACAAGCAATCAAGTGATTGCAGTTTGAAGTCCCCTAGAGGGACTTAATAAAAATGTAGAAAAAGCTTTAAATTTAGATAACTAAATAAAAAAAAGATTAACCACTTCCCGCTCTACGACGTACATTTACATCCTGGCACGTCTCTGCATACAGCGTTGGCGTCAGCTGTTTACTACAGCTGACACCTGTGGGCAATAGCCGCGATCATCCGTTCGGCCGATCGCAGCTATTAACCCGCAGTGAGATCGGGGGAGCCGTGCAGGTGTCATGGCTGCCGGGGGCCTTCTGAAAGGCCCCAGGGCTGCTTTGAGAGACTGCCTATCAAGCCATCCCTGTGGGGTGGCTTGATAGGCTGCCTGTCAGAATGCAGTATGACGTAATGCTATAAAATTACGTCATACTGCAGGAGCGATCAAAGCATCGCATATTGTAGTCCCCCAGGGGGACTTAAAAGTTAAGTTAAAGGGGTTGTCTCGCGGCAAACATCAAAATTTTACATTACCCCATTCCCCCTGTCACCCCCCTGGCATAAAATAGCAATTTAAAGCGGTTTTTAAACCGCTTGCTACTCACCGATCCGACGAAATATGGAGTTATAAAAATCTTCTCCCTAAGATGGCCGCCGGTCCTTTCCCAGGGATGCACTGCGGTTTTCTCCCATGGTGCACCGCGGGTCTTCTCCCATGGTGCACCATGGGCTCTGAGCGTAACATTGCCGATTCCAGCCTCCTGATTGGCTGGAATCGGCACACATGACGGGGCGGAGCTACAATGACGACACGGTGACCAGCTCTCCGGCACGAGCGGCCCCATTCACCAGCCAGAAGCACGTACTGCATAAGCGCGTCTAAAAACGCCAGAAGACATCAGAATTAGACGGATCCATGGCGACGGGGACGCTAGCAACGGAGCAGGTAAATGAATAACTTCTGTATGGCTCATATTTAACCCTTTCCAATCCACTGTCTGACGTCTAAAGACATTCTGATTGAAGGCTGTACTGCTCCGATGTAGGAAGACGTCTGGCAGGGTATTCTTACTGTAGATTACTGGCCGCTCTGTTGTCGGGGGCCTCTCCAGCAGGTCACATACCGCAGTACTGGAGTTAGCCAGCAGATGGCGCCATTGTGTAATGGCAGAAGGAGAAAGATGCCTAGGAAAAAGCTGAATCCAAAATTGGATTGCAAAGGGTTAATGCACGATGTACATTACAAAGTGCATTAATATGGCCATACAGAAGTGTATAACCCCACTTGCTGCCGCAAGACAACCCCTTTAAGAAAAGATCAATAAAGTTTTTTATTTGTAAAAAAAAAAGTAATAAAAGTTTAACTCACTCCCCTTTTGCCATATCTATAATTAAAACAATCTAAATCAGAAAATAAAAATACATATTTGGTATCGTCGCGTCCTTAAAAGTCTGATCTATCAAAGTAGCACATTATTTACTCCGCACAGTGAACGTCGTCAGAAAAAACAAAAAACGTCAGAAATGCTCTTTTTGGCCTTAGTCACACGGGCATTTTTTCGCGTAATTTGCGCATCGCATGACGGATGCGCATGCACAAATCGCGTGACCGGCCCCGGAAAATCGGCCGAAAAAACGCCTGAAAATCTGCTCCTACCCGCGTTTCATTAGAAACGGGCCGGAGCTGTCCAGCGCATTGCATTCAATGGAGCCGGCAATACAGCCGGCTCCATTGAAAGCAATGCGCTGCGGGCGAGCCCGGGATGAATTGTCGGGAAGGGCTTAAATATATAAGCCCTTCCCTGCAATTCATCCTAAAATGTGTTAAAATAAAAAAAAATTCTATACTCACCTTTCCGCTGCAGCCGGAGTTCTGCCGCGGCCGCTGTCAGATCTCCTGAACTGCTTCTCGGCACTATTCATGAATTCATGAATGGGTGAGTGACTGCTGCCTCTCATTGGCTCAGCGGGACTAATCAGGGGCAGCTCCCGCTGAGCCAATGAGAGGCAGCAGTCACTCACCCATTCATGAATTCATGAATGGGTGTGTGAGTGAAACCTGCCTCTGATTGGTCAGGCTGTGACCAATCAGAGGCAGATCATTCAGCAGGCGGGGATTTTAAAGCCCCGCCGGCTGAATAGTGCCGAGAAGCAGTTCAGGAGAACTGACAGCGGCCGCGGCAGAACTCCGGCTGCAGCGGAAAGGTGAGTATACAATTTTTTTTTATTTTAACATATTTTAGGATGAATTGCAGGGAAGGGCTTATATATTTAACCCCTTCCCGACAATTCACCCCGCGCACGCCGGCAGCCCATTGCTTTCAATGGAGACAGTTGTATTGCCGACTCCATTGAATTCAATGGGCAAACATCGTTCTTCTCTGCCACAGCTGTTACAGCTGTGGCAGAGAAGAATGATTTGTATTCTATATGTTCTCAATGGGGTCGGCGCTGCTGCCGCCGGCCCCGTTGAGCGCATATAGAGAAGAGAACAGGAATCGCAGATAGCACATAGGTGCGATCTGCGATTTCTGTTCTATAATTTAACGGACGAGCGCATAAAAAGCGCTCATGTGTCCGATACCATTGCAAAGCAATGGTTTTATAAAATCGCCGGACGCATGCGCATGCGCAAATCGCGGCTAAAAATGCCCGTCTGACTAAGGCCTTTCAGTCACCCTGTCTCCCAGAAAAAAACGCAATAAAAAGCGATCAAAAAGTCGTATGTATTCTGAATTTACTATCGGAAACTACAGGACATCCTGCAAAAAACGAGCTCTCGCTGAACTACGTCGACGGAAAAATAAAAAAGTTATTGCGCTCACAAGATGACCGCAGAAAATAATTGGAAAAAATTAAATGACTTTAAAAAAAAAAGAGGAGTATTGTAAAAAAAAAAATACACAAGTTTGGTATCGTAGCAATCGTACGGACCCATAGAATAAAGGTACCATGTTGTTTTGTTGCAGTTTGTGCGCCGTAGAGACAAGACGCACTGAAAGATGGCGAAATGTTGTTTTTTATTTTACTCCACTTAGAATTTTAAAAAAGTTTTTCAGTACATTATATGGTACATTAAATAGCACCATTGAAAAATACAACTCGTCCCGCAAAAAAAACAAGCCCTCAGGCCTCAGTCACACGGGCGCATCGGCTACCGTACACCAGCGCCGATGCGCCCGTGTGACTGACACCAGCAGAAGGCCGTACCTAAAGACAGCCGTCTCTCTGCAGCGCCGGAGGAAAGAACATGTGACTGGCTTCATTGCCGGTCATGTGTTCTTTCCTCCGGCGCTGCAGAGAGATGGCCGTCTGCAGGTACGTCCGTCTCCTTCCTGCAGTCACACAGGCGCATTGGCGCCGGTGTACGGGTGCCGATGCGCCCGTGTGACTGAGGCCTGATACAGCGACGTTGATGGATAAATAAAGGAGTTATGATTTTTTTTAAAGGGGGGATGAAAAAACAAAAATGGGGAAAAAAAGGGCCACATCATGAAGGGGTTAAAAAACCCTTTTCCTATTTTTCCCATAAAATATCTAAACAATGAAAAAAATACATATTTTGTATTGCCATGCTTGCAAAAGTCATAACTGTTAAAATATTGCACTATTAAAAAAAAAGGATGACAGAATAGCATTTTTTGTTACCCAGGTTACCAAAAAAGTGAGTAAAAAATAATCAAAAAATGTATTTATGTATTCCAAAAATATACCAATAAGGGCTTTTACCCATAAGCTTTTTTTAATGCTGCAATTTCGCTGCGTTTTTTCAATGGGACTTTCTAATGTTAAAATCGCATTGCACAAAAAGCGCAACAGCACAAACTTGTGATTTTTGTGCTATGCAATTTAACATTAGAAAGTCCCATTTAAAAAAACACAGTGATATTGCAGCGTTAAAAAAACGCTAGTGGGTAGAAGCCCTTAGTCCTCCTTCTCACACAGCAGAATCGCTGTGGGCATTCCACAACGGATTACCCACAGCAATTCCACAAGAATTCCTAAATGGTGCGGATTTGACTGCATTTTAACTAGCTGAACAATTCAACCATTATATTTCAAGGAATGAATTCCCCAGCAAATACTGTAGCATAAATAGATATGCTGCAGAATCAGAATCCGCATCGGTTTATAAAAGTGCTGCAGATTCGTCACACAGAATACCTGCACCATGTCAAAGGGATTTTTTAAATCCCCTCCACATGTTCTGTACTGTAAATGCTGCCTAATTTCTGAAGCGATTCTGCCAACAGAAATCCCGTAGCACATAGTGCACTGTAAAGGCGGCCTCAGACAGCCCAGTGAGCAAAAAATAAAAAAAGTTATGGGTTTCAGAATATGGCGACAAAAAGCAATGTTTGTTTAAAAAACGGGTTTTTAAAACTTTTTAAAAGAAGTAAAACATGAAATACTATATAGATTTGGTATCACCATAATCATATCAACTCACAGAACAAAGTTTACATTTAATTTTTACTGCCCTATTAATGCCATAAAAAGTACTCCCCTTAAAAAAAAAGGTGCAATAGCATTTACATTTTTATTTCACCTCACTTAGAAATGTCTAAAATATTTTAGCACATTATATATTACATTAAATGGTACAATTAAAAAATATAACTCATCCCGCAAAAAACAAGAACTCATACAGCTCTGTCTAAAAAAGTTATGGCTTTTGGGAGGCGGGGAGGAAAACTTGAAAATAAAAAAGTGAGAAATCTCTAATCGTGAAGGGGTTTATATAATAGGAATCTTTAATTGCAAAATCACAGAATATTTAATTTTTCGAGATAAATAAAAGCATTATCCTGGTGATTTTGCTCCCCATGGGTACTTAGTTATAACTGCAGAAAGCAAAGCCCACAGAGCTTAGCAGTATGAAAATACAAATTGTGAAGTAAATTCATTATGTTGTCCTACATTTTAAATGCTTTTACCTTGCCTGCTAAAATAATTTTCCTGAAGCTAAAAATGCACAAACCAATTTTAATAATAGTGTTAAAATAATGTGACCATGTAGTTGTATTGTAATGATTCTGCATGTTAGTATAATTGCGCTAGCAAGTTGTCATATTAAAATTTTAAATGCATAATAGATTGCCTTTTTTCTCAACTGTCTTTCAAGGTTTTATGTGAAGATAAAAGAACGTATGATAAAAGTCCTTATTTGACGTGTGAGACAGCTGTTTTACTTCACACCGATATAAATTGTTTACTATATCTTTAAATTGTTCAAAATCAGTCTCGGCTCATCAATACATCAATACAACGGCCAGCTTGATGCAATTACTTAATGACTTATTAAAGGCAATTTTTACAGCATTATGTGATACAGAATAAGAGATTCCTCTTTTAGATTTCTTTTTTATTTGTTTAGTTTTATTATTAAATTATTCACACATTTCACTTTACTTTATAGACATTGCTTTACTTGTTATGAATGCTAATGCGTATCACAAATGAAAATGCAGCAAGAATTATTGAAAAATGGCTCTCATGTTGTATTCCTAGATTGGGATAACATCTGGAGAAGTTTAGCCTGATCAACAATATACAGGTTCTTCATAATACGATAGCTGCTAAACTATCCCCAAGATCATTAGAAAACACATTGCATTATTATTCTGGAGCTACACATAAAATCCTGGACATAACTCAGCTTTTTAAGAAAGAACATTGGGGCATAAAAAGAAAATATATGTTCCAGAATATTGTTGGCGTAATCCATAGTATACAAATATATGTCCTGATTAGAGTTGAGCAAACATATACTGCCGAGCTTGATGCTCGTTCGAGTATTAGCGTACTCGATGGTGCTCGTTACTCGAACGAGCATCAAATCCTGTTCGACCCCGTCCCAGTTTTTGGCTCCTCCCCGCTGTGACGTGCCTGTTTTGGCCCCTCCCCGCCGCAACGCAGCGTGCGTCATTGGCAAATTTTTTGTCTGGCAGGAAGGGGAGAGAGAGAGAGAGAACACGAACCAAGAAGAAAAAAAAAAGCTCGGCACCCAGCGTCCCACATACAAAAATGCTCGAGTCTCTCCCATTGTAGTCAATGGGGTTCATTACTCGAGTAGAGCTCTTGAAATTTACGAAAAGCTCGACTCGAATAACGCGGACTAGAGTATTTGGGTGCTCGATCATCTCTAGTCCTCATTTAATATAACTGGTATTATTTGCTTAAATGGCCACTGACATTTCTGGCAACCTGTGCTTATGTGATAGCCAATCCGATAACTAACATCACTTTATTTACCTTAAATTACATTTTTCTATTGAAAAATCCCTCCAATGTGCTGGCTACTAAGGATATCCCTTGTAATTTGCTGTCCACCTCCTGTTGTAATGACAGAACACAGGAAATGGAGGAGATGATGACTGCCTATAAGAGAGGAGGGAGAAAGACCGACCAACAGATGCTGAAGCAGTTAACTGGTGTTTACTGTCTGACAGCTACTGAAATTATATTTATACTGCTCAGTAGTGCTCTATAGTATCCTGCATAATGTTTATTAATATGAAAGTGTGCTACAGAGAGGAATAGAGAAGATATTCCGATCTTCTCTGGGCACAGCACATAGAAGACAGCATAGCATCAGTCTCCACCCACTAGCTCAGGGACAACTGAAAAGTAGATATACAGTCTGTAGAGAGGAAAATTGGTGAAAAATGGAGGATACAATTCATATAATGGCCATAAATAAGTATTTCTCGTGTACACAGCTGGCAGCTTATTCAGAAAAGTTACCTGCAGTGTGTTATAATGACAGTTAGGTATCAGCTGAAAACTACTCTATAATATAAAAATAAGGACCCCTTTTTAGTGCTTGTCTGAATTAGCTACTCTAGGCAGTCTTAAAGGTGCAAAAGAGTAATTTATGTAGGCCAACCAGTATTGAAGGTATCAATACTTTTTTGCATAGGGACCCTTTTGAATTAATGGAAAACCTAATGCTAAATTTGACACTGTATTATGCATAGTGTAAGGCAATACTTTCATTTTTGTATATTAGTCATTGTTGTGAGAGCCAATACTTGGCTTTTTTATGTAACCCACATCCAGGGAATCTGGAGAACTGCCAAGGAGGGTATGCTCACTGGTCCTCAGTGAGCATATACACATATGAAGAATAAGTTACCAAAAAGCAAAAAAATTCCTCCGTGCTCAATAGGAATCAAGATCAAGTTGCCACTGTGCTAATTAGCATAACAGGTTTATTAATCCATAAAACATTATAAAGATATCTGTGGCAAAGTGTTTCGGCACATGCAAGTGCCATTTACAAGTGTAGAGGTAACACGCAATGACCTGACCAAGACACCAAACGACGCCACTATGCCGCGATGGAGAGACAAGGGAAGGCGTCTTCTAATGTAAGTTTCACTGTTATTTAATTTTTTAATTACATGTTCCTCTATGTTTGAAAAAGGCACTTGTGTATGCCGAACACGTTGTCATTATGCAGAAACAAGAAACCGCTCAGATACAGAACAGAGTTTATCCTAGTATGACGTATCAAAGGGAGAGGGGAATCGGAAAGATAGGACTGTGTATCCTTCATGGCGAAATCGGTGTTGTCACAGGAATCGCAACAGGGGCAGTGGACGACCAACCTTTGAAAGTGGTTCCTGGGTCAACCAATTTCCCAGTATTTTTTAAGAACATGTCGAGACTTATCATCGACCTAATATGTGACACCTCAAACCGAAGTCTACGCCCAGCTGTGAATCCATCTAGAAATCTACCTCTGACTCCATCTCCTAATTCCTCTTTAACAGCTATGAATGAAAAAATGCAAATAATAAGTCTATCCAGTTATACCCTCAGTACAAATAAGATTGGGGTATTTGAGAGGGGGCTGTCCTTGGTCCCAATGACACGCTACGACTCGTTCGTCTGGACAAAGGACATCACCCTCTTTGTCACAAAGTTAAAATGGAAAAAGTGTCTCGCAAACAAGGATAGAGCTTTAGCCCAGGAACTGGGCCTTAATCTGGTAGATGTACTAAGCTTACAAATTTTAAATAGCCTAGAGGAGGAATCTGAGCAACCACAGGGGAATGGCCCATTCACAGATCTTAGATTACCAAATACATCCAACCTTCCTCTGCTGCACTGCCCTAAATTGGACATATTTGAGAAATTAGTTCATAAAGACTTGAAAAACTTTAAGCTATCAAGGAAGTCATCAAATATGTCTCAATCAAAGTTAGCTGCTTTAAAGACCCTGGAAACCAATGATGAGATTTGTATAAAACCCTCAGATTAGGTGGGCAATGTGGTAGTCATGGACAGGAACCAATATGTCGCCATGTGCAAAAAACTGCTTGATGACAAATCAACATATGCGACTTTGAGCAATGATGCAACGTTGCTCTTCCTGGGGGAACTAGGGAAACCACTGGCCAAGCTGATGGGGGTGGTTGCATCACCAAGACAAAGCAGAAGTATATGCTCCCCAAGGATCCAAAAGTTGCCACATTTTACGCGCTTCCTAAAATCCACAAAAGGAAGTCTCCATTATTAGGGAGACCAATTCTGTCAGGCATTAATAACTTAACGCAAAACACAAGCATATACTTAGATAAGATCTTAAGACCTTCTGTTATGTCACTCCCCTCATACGTGCACGATACAATGGACATCTTGCGACATCTTGAGGGCATCTCTGTGAATTTAGAAACGTTCTTGGCAACATGCAGGTGGTACAAGAGCGGTCAATTACTTTTTAACTCAGAGGGGTATACACTTTCAGAAGCATAATGAATTTGTAGGTAACCTACTTGACTTCGTCCTTTCCCACAACTACTTTCCTTTCAATGGACAGTACTTCCACCAGCTCAGAGGCACCACGATGGGGATGTCATATGCCCCATCATATGCCAAGCTGTACCTGGGCTGGTGGGAGGAAAAATGTGTTTTTACTCCAGAGAATTCTAAATGGACAGACAATATATCGATTTGGTTTTGATATATTGACGATATACTCCTCCTATGGTCTGGGGGTTTATCTCTCTTTAAGACGTTTGTTGATCACTTAAACACCAATGACCTAAATGTAAAGGTCACTTCTGAGATTGATTCCACATCCATATCTTTCTTCGATATCAAAATCATAAAAGAGCCTGATGGAATCTCCACGACACTATTTAGAAAAAGTACGGCCACTAACAGTTTTCTATATTGCAACAGCTTTCACCCCTATCCACTTTGGAGGGGGATACCCAAAGGCCAATTCTTGCAGCTTTGGAGGAATTGCTCAGATGAAAAAACGTTTAAACAAGAAAGTCTAAAATTATCAGAGAGATTCTTGAAAAGAAACTACCCAAGAGACGTAGTTCAGAGAGCATGCCAATTTGCATCTCAACAGTCAAGATCCAATCTCCTAATTCCACACATATGGGAAAATAACGAGGCGTTACGTGCAATTGGTACATATGATACAGCTACAAGACAGGTCCGTGAAATCTTGAACCGCTATTGGAATATATTAAAAGATGATGGGGACCTAAAGGAATTGCTACCCGATAACCCCGCAAGCACATTCTGATGCGTTAGAAATATTGTGGCCACTTGGTGAAAAGCTCTCTATCACAAGCAGGAATAGGGTGCAACTGGTTAAATGCATCAAGACCAGTGGGAACATTCCCCTGCTCAAATTGTAGTGCATGTGCCTTTATAGATAAAAGCACCTCCTTTAGAAGTGCCTCCACAGATAAGGTATATACCAATAGAGAGTTTATAAATTGCCGTTCCTCCAATATCATCTATCTCGCCTCCTGCCCTTGCCCGCTAAATTACGTGGGCAAAACAACGCAACAACTTAGGCGTAGAATATCGACCCATGTGGGAAATATTTGTAGAAAAGAGAATACTCCCCCTGCCAATCACGTGTGGGCAGTACACGGCGGTAACCCTGATGTGATCAAATATTAGGGTATAGAACAAATGAGAACACAGAACCGCAGAGGAGATGTTGACCAAAGGCTGCTTCAAAAAGAATCAGAATGGATATCCGCCTGAACTGTGTGAACCCCTCTGGACTGAACAAGAATCTATCATTTACATGTTTTAAGATCTGAAGGACCTCTGAGTAGTCCACTGTCCCTCAATTATATAGATGCTCTTTTATGAGTCAATGCAGTTGTGCCTTTCCTTCACCTATGTGAAAGATTGTATTTTTATATACTATCTATGATCAATTTATTCCCAATCCAATAAACTGTCTAATAAAACTGGCATTTGCAGAATGAAAAATAATCACTAAACCCAAAAATGACCTATCCTTGTGGGCATATGTACATTAAAGGGGTTGCCCCGCGCCGAAACGGGTTTTTTTTTTTCAATAGCCCCCCCGTTCGGCGCGAGACAAACCCGATGCATGTGTTGAAAAAAAAAAACGGATAGTACTTACCCGAATCCCCGCGCTCCGGTGACTTCTTACTTACCTTGCGAAGATGGCCGCCGGGATCTTCACCCTCGGTGGACCGCAGGTCTTCTGTGCGGTCCATTGCCGATTCCAGCCTCCTGATTGGCTGGAATCGGCACACGTGACGGGGCGGAGCTACGAGGAGCAGCTCTCCAGCACGAGCAGCCCCATTCAACACGGAGAAGACCGGACTGCGCAAGCGCGTCTAATCGGGCGATTAGATGCTAAAAATTAGACGGCACCATGGAGACGAGGACGCTAGCAACGGAACAGGTAAGTGAATAACTTCTGTATGGCTCATAATTAATGCACGATGTACATTACAAAGTGCATTAATATGGCCATACAGAAGTGTATACCCCAACTTTGTTTCGCGGGACAACCCCTTTAATATCAAACCTTGGCAGAAGATAGGGCCTGATATTAAAAACTGCATGTCTTAGAGTGATTGATTAGTTTATGCTATCGGAATTATGAATGAATATAGGCAAATCTGGAATAAGAAGCGATACTTCCTTAGCAAGCCCTGTGTATTAATATATATCCTCATCTCATTAATGACAATGATGATATTAAGCAAGTATGGCTGAAGAAAATAAATCTACGTAGATAATGTTAGACTTGGAGAAACCTCCTTGTTAACAACAAGGTTTTATTAATGTTTTTAAAAACTGGGAGCTGCGAGAATAACTTGAACTTAACCACTCCCCCTATGATGACATACCTTGCTGTGGGATATGTCTTTCTCTGTCAATACCCCGTATTCCTGCCCCTACAGATGATGCGGGTGGACTCCCAGTCATCTGACCGAACTCCCAGTAACCTGACTAGGGTATCAGTCACACAGCTGAGCTCCTGGTGACATGGGACTGAATGGCGTGATGATGTAGAAGCACAATCCCTCCCCATCACGCTGTCTCCATGGCGACCGGCTACACGGGTAAGTTCCTGATCACATGGGGTCCGATTGACATGCCGGCTTTATGGCAATCAGATGCTAACTACCAATGACTCAAAGACACCTCCCCGCTAACCACCAATGTGGTATGTAAAGCAATAAGAGAAATCAGAAGTGTCTGCCTGGAGATCAGAAGAACGGAACCAAGTAAAATAACAAGGAGGATCTCCATTGTAATAGATTAACTGGATCGGAAGAACCGAATAACCGAAATCTGTACTATGTGAAGTAGGTGTACATCAAATGACCCTCCTATAGAAGGTTTGGATTGGGCTAAAACACTTAGTCGTCATCCCCCAGGGGAGGGCCAGGGCTGCTAGGGCTCACAAACCTAGTAGGCATATACCTGTGGTCTACCATTTGTTTAATATTTTGATCCTATTACTTAAAAACTATGCAGGCATGACTTCTGGGCATTCTAGCAGTGAAAAAGAATTAGGAGAGATAAATATCAGACTCTAAATCTCCAGATATTTCTTTCTGGGATAGGCATCTCTTAAAAGAAAGCAAGAAGTAGATAGAAATGCTATTTAATGTATAGCCAGTTGAATAGAGACTGGGATATCAGAAAAGAATTTGTATACAATTGGGCACTAGTCTAGTTCAGCAATCACTACTAGTGGACCAATCTATATCAAACGTTTAATCGCTTATGTCTTCTGACTGCTCCTGGTCATATACTTTTATAACAAAAAGAGTTAGAATAGTGAGAGAAGAAAAAAGCAGGCACACTAAGTAATATGCTGGGTAACTTATCTCAACAGAAATACATGCTGCCATCTTACATCTGATAGACGTCGCATTAGAGGTGAATGAGCAGATTAGATGCATATATGCACCACCATAGATTTATCAGCTCTCTAACCTAAACTAGTGCACTGCCTATGAGTGTATTGTAATAAGAAACTTGAACTGACTCCTCGATAGGTTCAAAGATTTCCTGATGATCTGCCTGATGAACAGAAGAAACGCATCGAGCTGTGAACTAATTGAATGCACGGCTTTGTTATCAATATAAGTTGTGAATCGAATGCAACAGGATGTATTAAGCTATCTCACTAACAAGACCCTGAATATGTTGCCTTATCCTACTTGTGACCTAAAATATGCATGAATAACACATCATATAATATAATAACACATAATATCAAGTATTATAGGAACCTAAAGGTGGAATAAGGAATATTTATACCGCTCACCATAATCTTGTAAATTGAGTAACCACTGAACAGTGGCTTCCTTGCTTTATGTTTGTTTGAGTCATCTACAGTTTATGTTTGATTACGCAAGTCGTCAATTTTTTCGACGCAGTGACCTGTATGTCAGCCCTATGCTTTTAGAATTATCCCTAATAAACTCCCATATTAACTGTCTATACTGTGAAAGGGCCTTTAATACTCTGTTTTAGACTTGGGCTCTGCCTCAGTGAAAGATAGTAAATCTGATGAACCCATGAGGGTTCCCCATTTTGCCAAGTCCCACCAACTTTTAGAAGAGTGCTGAATGAGGTGTAAAATGGTCCAAAAGTGGTAAATTATGCTTCAAATATGGCAAAAAAAAGAGCTGTGAAAACAGTATATTAACAAATAATTTTTGAACAGGGCACACATTCATTTTAAGAAGATAGTGTAAAATTCCGAATAGACAGGACTTTAAATGCATACATTGCTCATAGTCCCATCTGACTATTAAAAAGAGGAAAATGGACATACAAATATATTCTTCCTTACCTTTCCAATTGCCAAGATATAATCAGATGTGTGTATCATGAGATAACCAGCTTTTCAAAATAACATGATGTTGTGATACTCAGCCATGAAATATCTATCCTAGGTGTGTCTGTGAATGGCCACCCAGGGGTTTCGATGTTAATCCTAGAATTCAAGGGTTTTGCTAGCATATTATGATATTGTATAGAAATGGATTCATCAGAAACTGCAGTCCTTATCCAAGTTAGAGCTAAGGTAAGGGTGGATACATTTCTATGTAGTTGTATACAAGTAACATTTGATTTAACCATGTTTTATTTTACTGCACCAGATATACATTAGCTTATATAAAAGTATTAAAATAATTCAGTTCTACTTTAATTAAACAAGCTAAATTCTTAGCCTACGCATATGGCAACTTTACCCTTTAAAACAAGCATTCATTAACTGTAATGCAAAAGTGGCACTGGATGCCAGAAAAAGTCATGGATCTGTGGGTTTTTGGCTTGATCTTTGAACTATCCCGGCAAACTGGCCTGAGACAACAAAATTATGTACTGCATTCACTAGAGATTGATCAAGAGGTAAAATAATTAATCGTCTCACTAAGCCTCAAATTCCAGCCAAAAAAACAGATAAGAATAATCAGCAGTGAGAAGAATAATGTGCATAATTAGTGATATAACATAGTGTTTTCAGTTTTCTGTAATATTTCCCAGCTATTGTACCTTACAGCAAGATGAGAAAGCTCCTGAACTTCAAGTGTTATTGAGTGTAATAAAGCAACTACTGTAGACAATAACAAAGTTCTAAAACTGTTTTTTCGCTTTTATATAACAATTGTTACATAATTCAAATGGAATAGAAACAATAAAAGAACTTAGAAGGTCGCTACATGAAAAACATGGTTTATTGTAAGAGGAGAGAATTAATATTTGTGGGGAATCCAAGCTATTTCCACTTTGGAAATTCAATACAAAATAACATTTTTAAAGATTTGCTGACCTCTATGTAAATTGATTTGTTATGTTTGATAGACACAGTAAAACAGAATGATTCACAGTTTGCACAGTCATTGGTAAAGAGAATTTTTATGAAGATTTACCTCATCACTGGTAGCTCTGTTTCATCAAACCTTTTCAACTCCTTCCAGCAGCTGAAGACTGCCCCATATAGCATTGATATAGTTTTACATGTAGCCATCTTCAGCTGCTGTAAAGAGATGAAAACGGCCGATGGAGCAGAAGCGCTCTGAAATTAAACAAAACAAATACCATAAATAACAAGCTTATCAATGCCAGTGGTGTACCCAGAGAGAGCACTATATCGGAAAATACAATTCTTCTCCATAATGGTATACACTCAGGACAGCAGGGCATGATGTTTTTTTCCCTCCTTGCCCTTGCCATAACCCTTGGGACAATTCCCTACTGTATTGTTTGCTAACAATGCAGTTTCTCTGGAGAGGTGAATCCTACACAGGTCACCTGATAGTGAAAGGAATGGAATTACAAAAGATAAGCCCCCTCTGTCAAGGGCCACATAGCAGCCCTGTGGTCTGACTTTATAGTATAAATATATAATTTTACTATGTTAGATTTGTAGTGTCGTCTCTGGACCAATACATCCATTACCTTCTTGTGTCCAATTCCAAATTGGTAGTATAATAGGCTTCAATGAGCTCAGAGAGAAAGAAAGACAGACCCCAGTGCCTTGTGGTATCAGGTGATTCCCTATATTTTCATGACAAAATTACATAACAGCAGAGATTCACACCCTTAAAAGTTATGAGTATACAGGATAGGTTATAACTCAAATGATTAACATATGTTAATGCCTTAAGGTGTAGGTTATTGACATGTTACTATTCAGACACGCGATTTCGAAGAAGTGACGGTAAAACTACAAACAGAAACTAGCAGAAACTAACATAAAGAATGCAAGGGGGAATTGGAGCCCGCCTTTTTATCAACTAGAGGGGTAAAGCTGCTCTCAAGATAAGGGCAGATTGATCAAATTAGGAGTTTTCCCATGAGAACAAAGCATGGGGGTAAAAAGAAGAACCTTGCAAATACAAGCATATACTATACTACTGTTTCCATTAATTAATTACTAGATGTAACTGTGGTTTTCTTTCTGCTCCCCCTATCTTGCAGACACTGTGGAATATGTTGGCTCTATATAAAACAAGATTATTATTATTAACTTTTTAGCTGCGGCTTATACTAGCAGGGTGCTATATCTTGCCCAGCCTAGGGCACTTCATACATACTGTATATACTCGAGTATAAGCCGAGTTTTTAGCACATTTTTTTTGTGCTGAAAAAGCCCCCCTCGGCTTATACTCGAGTGAGGTAAAAAAAAACAAAAATAAAAACCCCGCAATACTCAGCTCTCAACTGGCGTCTGTGTCCCCGGTGCGATGATCTCCCTGGCGGTGTGGCAAGCTGTTTTAGACTTCTCCCCACTGTCATCTCCCTGACTCAGTTTTGAATTCCTCCGCCGTCAGTGCTTTGTGAGGAAGCACTGTGATTCGATCGAGCACCAGCCAATCACAGCCGGTGCTCGATCATTCACAACCATTCAGTATATGACATCACTGAATGGCTGTGATTGGTTTATCGAGCGCCGACTGTGATTGGCTGGCGCTCAATCCAATCACAGTGCTTCCTCACAAAGCGCTGAGGGCGGGGGAATTCAAAATCAAGCCAGGGAGATAATAGCGGGGAGAAATCTGAAGCAACTTGCTGCACGGCTGGGGAGAGCATAGCTTCGGGGACACAGACGCCAGCTGGGAGGTGAGTATTGCAGTTTTGTTTTTTTTATACCTAGTGTATACTCGAGAATAGCTAGGCTTATACTCGAGTCAATAAATTTTACCAGTTTTCATGAATGGGTGAGTGCTGCCCCTAATTGGCTGAGCACAGGGACCAATCAGAGGCAGCTCTCAGCTGTCATTCAATAGCTGAGAGCTGCCTCTGATTTGTTAAAGTGCTCAGCCAATCAGGGGCAGCCCTTTCAGCAGGTGGGGATTTTAAATCCCTGTTTGCTGAAAGCTTCTCATAGCAGTGCAGGAGAAGAGCTGGCTGGACACAGCTGAGCCCCGGCAGCTGCAGAGAGGTGAGTATACATTTTTTTATTTTTTTACACATTTTTGGATTGATTTTCAGGGAAGAGCTTATATTTTAAGCCCTTCCCCGAAAATCACTGCAGGGCTTGCCAGCAGCCCATTGCTTTCAATAGAGCCAGCTGTATTGCCGGCTTCATTGAATTCAATGGGCGAACAGCGCGCTCCTCTGCCACATTATATGTTCTCAATGGGGTCGGCACTGCTGCTGCCAGCCCCATTGAGCACAAGGTGAAACCCCTGGATGCGACATACACAAAACTCCGGTTTGCCGCAGTTACATGCGTTTTGCGAACCGGTGTCCTATAATTTTCTCTGCAGGCATTTTTCCGCATGTAAAATTTCCACATGTGACCACTCTCATTGAAAAGCTCGGGTTCTATCTAGTGCGATCTTTTTTACATGTAGAAAAACGCCCGTCAAAACACCCGCGTGACTGAGCCCTTACAAACAAAAGCATTCCAGTAATAAAGCTACCCATTAACTATTTTACCGCAAATTGTATCTGTTTTAAAGGCTAATGCCCATGGACGGATTTCTGACGCGTTCTCCGTGGCAGAAATCCGTGTCGGAATAACGCAGCTATTACTCACATATGTGATTCTGTCATGGATTTTCGCCATGGGAAAAAAATAGTGGCATGTTCTATTTCACCGCGTTTTTCCACAGCGGAGGTCTTCATTAATATAGTGTTAATGGAGACTGCGGAAAACCGAGCATTTTTCTTCAATCACCAGCGAGGACTTTTTGTTTACCACCGCGGTACTCCCACGGCGTAAATCCATGGGCGCATTCCGCTCCGTCCGTGGGCATGAGCCCTAAGCAATCCTCTGATTTCACAACAAAATTCTATACTGGGAGTATATTACCTGCAGTTGTTCTTCTCTGCCACCCCTCCAATTTGCCAGTTTTTGTCTGTCCAGGATGGCTGCAACAATTTTTTAACTATCTAATGCCCACTGTGCACTGTTTTCTTATTGGCCAGTGCTGATCACATAAGCAGCTCTGGCTAATCAGAGAGCAGGTGTACTGCATTAGTAGTCTAACATTACCAATGCACTGTGGTGATCAGGTATTTTGAAGATTGTGTTGGCCATCTCGGGTGGCCAATATTTGGAATACGGCACTGGCAGATTGGAGTGACAGAAGAGAAGAACAACTGCAGGTAATATAACCCCCTCCATGAAAACGATCTTACAGACTTGGATTGACGTGAGACCCCCCCCCCCCCTTCAAACTCTTTTTGGAGAAGCTCTCCTTTATTATGCGTATGGACTGGGTGGAAGCCTCTATCCAAAAGGAGACATAGATAGAGGGATTTTTCAAAACATGGGAAAGTTTTGTTGATATCCTACCGCACAGAGTAAACAGAGCAATACATGAGTCTTTCAGAATGACTGCATGCTACGTGACTAGGTCTATGACTGAAGACCCCCCAATCAGTGGAGTGTAACTGACATGGGGGGGTACACTGGGGGCCCGTATGCGCCGGAGCGCTTATTCGTATACAGAACGGAGAATATGTTTCTGTTCGGAATTATACACAGGAGGAGAGACGCAGAAGACAAATAAAGAAAAAAAAATTAATGGTGTCAACTTGGTCCATGGTTGGTTAGGATGTTGAAATATGTTGAAGGTTTGTTTTTGTTTTCTTTCTTTGTTTCTCTTTGACCCATAATGTGACCACATGCTCCCCCCACCCCCTTTTTTTAATCTCCTTTCCCTCTCCCCTCTACCCCCCATAGGAAGGAAGAAGTCAGGAAAAGCATATACCAGTATTAATGTTTAAATTCTATTGACAAGGATAGAGGAAATGTTTTCGTAAGAAGTTAAGAATATACATGTTTCTACACAGATATATGTTTTCATAAACATGCTTGACATACGGATATATATGTTTTGTAAAAGTATGGAAACCCTGTTTAATGCAAAAATGTTCAATACAAACAAGTTGAAATATAACCCCCTCCAGTCCCGGGACAGAATTATGTCCTGAAAACAGAGGGTTGCTTTGAATTATAAGCATAAAACAAGCTATATTCTTTTACATTTGCAGATCACCTGCTGATAAGCTCACCTTTGGCTCATCACCAACAACTATTTGGAGTATTTTCTTAACCTCTAATACGAATATTAAAGAGCATCTGAACCATCACAATCAACGATCCAAGATTTTATTTACAAAATTATTATTAATAAAATGTTCAAATTGTTTTAAAACAAAAAAAAGCAAGAAAAGGTATATTTTTCAGCCTAATCTTACTATAGCATCTAAGAAACACACAATACTTACTTTAATCTGACTACCTGAATTTTAGCACGCTTTAATGCAGGTGTTTGGGTTGATGTGCCAATTCACAATAGTACTCTGCTCCTTGTACAGCAAGCTGGCAGGGCTAGACTTTTAATTAAGAGATTGTCCCTGAGAAGTCAGCTGTTACTTTGCCACTAATTAATGAGTTGGCAGGACACCTAGCATTCCTGGGGCAAAGAAAGTGAACTCATCAAATATTTTGTTGTTAATGTTCTTTTCATTGTGATTAACATAAATGATGATCCACAAATGACCGTACATAAGGAGTCATTTATTGAGGGCCATGGGTCAAACTAATGCAGAAATTCTCCAGACAGAGCTACTTCATATTCTCCTAACACAACATATGATTTGGTTTCAGGATTGTGTCCTTACGTTTTGTCTTAGGTTTATTTATGAGCTTACACATTATGCTAAGTTATTGCTGGGAATAAAAAGGGACATATTTTTATCTGTATCATTTTTCTTATCTCAATTGTCCTTTTGTTTATTACAGAGATACAGCTAAGAGGAAATATGCCAAAGTATGTGTACAATTGATGTGGAAATAATGTGCATAATATTAAAGTGCTACTTATACAATTCTCATGTATGTAAAATACTGTAGGAAGATATTGTACAATAAATCGCTTAACTCCTAAGAGGATGACAATGAACAGGTTCTGTCCTTAGGACCCATGCACCTTGGTACACTATAGATCTACACTGCAAGGATCCCTAAGAAGATTGCAATCAAGGAGACTAACATTGTGCCATGCTTCATTGCATACCGGATTATGGGGTATTCATGATAGGGGTGGGCACACATAGTGCCTTCAGGTCTGTAATATTTTTTCTGTATATGTTATATGCAGGATCATTTCTAAACCAAGTCTTACTCTTGAGGAAAACTCTAACAATTATAGTGGATAATGTCAGGGATCCTTTAAGACTATGTAGCTGATCATCTGATATGCGAAGTGGAGTCTTTGCTTCTTGAAGCTAAGACAAATCCAAACTACAGGCTTATGTTGCTCACAGATATTCCCTGAAGGAAGATTTGGTTTAGAGGGTTCTCATGTCCCTAACGTGGTGAGAGGTGATAACAAATTGTGGTCAGATAGCCTTGGTTAGATAAACCAAAATCCTGTGCACATGTACTGGAAGAAAAATGTGCACTTTCAGGTCATTATCTTGAAGATTTTCTGTGGACTGTTGAAGCAGATTTTACCTTTTGCAATGTAGATTGTTGCGGACTAATCTGGGCACTATTAGCTATGGTCAGCATGTATGTCAGTCTCTGTTTCTACCTTTTTATCCCTTTCCCCTCTCCTGTTTATAGACTTCAATAGGCAGCATGAGTTTCCCCCCTCTTTCCCTTCCTGTTTTCAACCTTGTTATCACTTTTACGAGAGATGGGCATCACTTGACAACAGACAGTGCACAGCAAATTAGAAAGAAGGGAGACCCCTAGTGGCCAGCACTTTAGAGTTATTTTCAGCACAGAAACATAACTTTAGGGAAATTAAGTTATTTTCTATTAGTCACATTGGCTATCATAATGACGGAAGTTGTTTGAAAAGTTAGCAAACATTAAAAACATTCTTCAGCTTCAAAATTGATGGCTTATCCATGAGACAAGCCATCAATATCAGATCATTGGTGGCCTGCCTCTCAGCAACCATGCCAACCAGCTGATTGAAGGAGCCACGGTATACCAGCAAGCAGTGTTTGCCCTTAATGTTTAACAACAAAGGTTTAGTTGTGCCTGTACCTACTATTACTGCTCAGTTCCATTCAAGTCTATGGGAGTGGTCTGTAATACCAGGCACAACAACTAGTTAAAGTTCTGAGCAATGTTAGGTAAACAATGAAGGAGATGCAACATTTTTAAAACCCCATGGCCCCTTCAATCATCTGATTGGCTGCCGTGCATAGTCGGGCCACCCACCAATCTGATATTGATGGCCTATCTTGAGGCTAGACTGTGAGTTTTGTAGAGCTGGAGAATGCCATTTAGAGATATTACAATATGGCATATTTTTAAAGTATTCTAGCTACTGGTATCAGCTTGTCTAAATATGAATGTGCACTTTAAGGCATGTAAGAGGGTCTATTTAGCATTTCAGCTACTTTTGATGTAATGCATTGAGCAATACCCTCTACTTCCCTTTTAATAACGTACTTTAAAAAAGAACAATGAATTTCCAGAATAATTAATTCACATTTTCCAGTACTGAGATGATTGATAACACAATTATAACTACAGTAGAACACAATCCAGAAAAGCAATTTAATGGAAAAGACATGAGAAACCAGCCAGCATTGTGATGCAAACTACAGATTAATTCAAACTCTAAGAATTTAATAAACATGATCTGGAATTTTGTTTCTAAATAAGAAATGGAACAGTGATATCAAATATGACATTCAATCTGATCTCATAATATTATTCATTTCAGCCATTAAGATGGCAACAACTGCTTTGATAGAAAATTGAATTTTCAAAAGGTTTGTGTCACAAATGCACAATACACTTGCTGTCAGCGTAGAGAAGGCAGAATAGAACAGGTTTTTTTCAGATATGATATTGTGCATGAATGGTAACATATTTTTAGCAATAAATATATTACAATTTGATTCCACAATCAACATAATTAAAATCAAGGCATACTAATAAGGGTATTCTTTGTAGCATTTGCAACATTATTTTATACATGTTCATCACAAACTAAGCTGTTATTCCCCATCCACAGGATAGAGGATAACTTGCTGACCGGGGGAGGTCGCTCAGCTGAGACCCTCACCAATCTCAAGAACAGGGTCCTCTTTCCTGCTCTGTCTGTCACTGCAGGGTCTTTTCTCTCCCAATAGTGAAATCAGAATGAATAGAGCACTGGTCAAGCATGCGCAGTCGGCATTCCACTCATTTCTATGGGACTGCTGGTAATACCTGAGTGCTTGCCACAGTCCCATTGAATGTGAATGGAGTTTCAGTGAGCTTGTGCGACTCATACTCCATTTATTCTCCTCACTGCAGGGGGTACAGTAATCCCACACTGAGGAGGACGGGGACACAAGACCCTGTTCTCTGAATTGTTGGAGTCTCAGCGTTATTCCTTATCCTGTGGATAAAGCATAACTGGTGATCCTGGTACAACCCGTAAACTATTTACCCTTTTTTCAGTTTCAACATATTTACACAAATTGTGAACAGACAAATTTCTGATAACTTTTTTGTACTCAGCTTTGTCACAATTTTATGAGAAGCACCAAATAAAAGCTAATTAACCCCTTCCTGATATATGATGTACATTTATGTCATGTAGCGTCGGGGTATGTATGAAGAGAGATCGCAGGACAACCTCTCTTCATACAGCATGGGCATTAGCTGTTTATTACAGCTTACACCGGTGGGCAATAGCTGCAATTAGATGCACTGCCGATTGCGGCTATCAACCATTTAAATGCTGCTGTCACATTTCCTTGCACTCAGCTATTTTTGCTAGCCAAGAGTAGGGAGATTTTAAATTTACCATGCTCTCGGGCCTTCTGCGCATGAGTCCAACATTTTGCCCTTGGTGCGCATGTGCAGAAGGCAGCGCCAGGTCCCTGCAGGACCAGATCACCGCGGGACATCACAGAGGCCGGAGGTGAGTAGTTTCATGTCCCCTCACGTAACCGATCCATGAGGGGAGCTGAAACTTTAACTTTTTTTAAACCGTTTTGCAACTTTATGCGATCACTGGTATCCATTGAATAACGGTGATCGCATGACTGGGGGTCGCTCACCGCAACCCCCCGTGACACCTCCAGGCTCTTGGCCATCTCCACCAGCCAATAGCAGGGAGCGGTCACGTTTGCCGATCCAGCTTTTACTCTACACGGTGTTTTTTACGGCCCTGTAGATTAAAGCTCAGACATCCAGGAAGTAAAAACACGTATGGGTATTCACTAAAGAATGAACCTGTCTTTAATGGGGGTTTCTTTGTTTATTTCTGTTCAGTGCTGTCTCCTATGGGTCTTCTGAGGCAATCCCAGATCATCTTTTGTTAATTAATTATATATAATGTACATGTTGGGAAATATGCTCCTCACAAATAAACCATGTTAGGTCATTGCTGATCATGACATATAAATGTTTTTACAGGAAAATATAATCTTTTTCCATGCTTGTACAATGCTTTAAATATTAAAAAATTAAAATAACAAAAAAACCTGCACATAATTAGTATCGCCATAACAACCCATACTATAAAATATTAAATTATTAGAGATGAGCGAACGTACTCGGTAAGGGCGATTTCGCAATCGAGCACCGCGATTTTCGAGTACTTCACTACTCGGGTGAAAAGTACTCGGGTGCGCTGTGGGGCGGGGGGTTGGGGAGGGGAGTGGGGGGTAGTAGCGGGGAACAGGGGGGAGCCCTCTCTCTCTCCCTCTCCCCCCCACTCCCCGCTGCAACCCCCCGCTCACCCCCGGCGCACCCGAGTACTTTTCACCCGAGTAGTGAAGTACTCGAAAATCGCGGTGCTCGATTGCGAAATCGCCCTTACCGAGTACATTCGCTCATCTGTATAAATTATTTATCTAGCATGGTAAATAACATGAAAATAACCATGGAAAAAAAACCTAAAAGAAAAAATGCCAAAATAGCCATTTTCTTTTAATCTTGTTTCCTCAAACAGCAATAAAAAAGAATCAAAAAGTCATATATTCCCTTAAATTTCAATCAGTAAAAACTACAAGTCATCCTGAAAAAAACAAGCCTTCATACAGATCTCTTGATGGAAAACTAAAAATGCTTTGGTCTTGGAATGTAATGACACTCCAAAAGTCTTTTTTGTAAAAAAAAGGATGTATATTGTCCAAAAGTAGTAAAACATTATAAAACCTATATAAATCTGGTGTCTTCATAATTGTAATGACAAATAGATTAAAGTCAACTTAATGTTTATACCATCTGATGAAAACCATAAAAAGAAATGCTAAAAAACAACGGTAAAGTTGCATTTTTTCAGTTGCCCCCAGAAGAAAATTAATAATAGTTATTAAATACAGTATATGCACCTGAAATTGGTTCATATAAATGCAAAAGCTCTTTCTACAAAATACAAGGTCTGATACAGCTACCCTGACAATGAAATAAAAAAGTTATGACCACTAGAACAGGGAAACGATTTATAGGTTCTTAAGGCTAAAATTAGCTAAATTGACTTAGTTAAGGTAATTGAGTTATGTGCCAGATATTTTTACACATAAATTCAAAACCTACAATAAAAAAGTGACATTTTCAGGAAGGCTTTTCCAATTTTCAAGTGACTGTTAGGGGCTTAAGGACTTACACATAGTGGATATAAAAACTCTACAGATCCCCGTTAAAATGCCCTGCTGCAAAATACGACAAAGATTAATCATTTCAGATTTATTTCCATCTTGAATGTGACCCATTATCTGTATAATTCCATTGAAAAATAAGCTAAAATCATTTAGGGTAGAAAAGTAAAAATAACAAAACTGAAATAACATAGTTGAATAAAGTTGGGGATGTGGTTGTGTTCAGAATTAGCCAATCATATTTAAACCCATGTTAAATAGCTAATCAGTGCATGGCTGCCATTATTTACAGTGATTCTGATTTAGCTCATATAATGTTCAGCTGTTCTAGTGTGATTTTCCTTACACCTTATTAATTGTATTTTTCAGAAAAAGGCATGGTCCGCAAAGAGCTTACAGGACATCAAAGGGATCTGATTGTGGAAAGGTATCAGTACAGAGAAGGTTACCAAATAGAGATGAGCGAACGTGTCCGTAACGGACACATCCGCACCCGGACACCGGCTTTAGCGAACACTGGAGTGTTCGCGCGTAAGTGTCCGGGTGCCGCCGGGGGGCGGGGAGATGCGCGGCGGCGCGGGCGGCAGTAGCGGGGAACAGGGGGGAGCCCTCTCTCTCTCCCTCTCCCCCCCGCTCCCCGCCGCACCCCCCCGCGCTGCCACGGCGGCCCCCGAACTTTTTCGCCCGAACACCGAGGTGTTCGCAAAGTTCGGTGTTCGGGCGAAAAAGGGGCGGGGCCGAACGTGTTCGCTCATCTCTATTACCAAAACATTTCGAAGGTATTACATATACCATGGAACACAGTGAAGATGGTCATCAAGTGGATCAAGTTTGCACAACAGTTGCATTATAAGAACTGTCCGTCCCTCAAAAATTGGTGAAAAGACCAGAAGCAAATTGGTCTGAGAGGCTGCCTAAAGAGGCCAACAACAACATTAAAGGAGCTGCAGGAGTTTCTGGCAAGTAGTGGTTGTGTAGTGTATGTGATAACCATCTCCTGTATTCTTCATATGTCAGGGCTGAGAGATAGGGTGACAAGATGGAAACCTTTTCTAACATAGAAAAACATCCAAGCCCAGCTATGTTTTGCCAAAACCTACATGAAGTCTGCCAAAAGTATGTGGGAGAACATTTTATGGTCTGATGAGATCAAGGTTGAACTTTTTGGCTTTAATTCCAAAGCTAAAGCCAACTATGTACATCACCAAAAGAACACCATACGTACAGTGAAGCATGGTGGAGACAGAATTATGCTTTGGGGCTGTTTTTTCTTCTGCTAGAACTGCGGCTTTTGTCAAGGTGGAAGGAATTATGAACAGTTCCAAATATCAATCCATTTTGGCACAAAACCTTCAGGCCTCTGCTAAGAAGCTGAAGCTGAAGAGGAATTCTACCATTCAGCAGTACAACGACCCAAAGCATACTTCCAAATCAATAAAAGAATGGCTTCACCAGAAGAAGTTTGAAGTTTTGGAATGGCCCAGCCAGAGCCCAGACCTGCTTTCCATTGAAGGCTTACCTGAAGAAGGCTTTACACACAAGATGCCCTTGCAATCTGACAGATTTGGATCACTTTTGCAAGAAAGATTGCGCAACGATTGCCAAGTCAAGATGTGCCATGCTGAGAGACAACTACCCAAAAAGACTGAATGCTGTTATAAAATCAAAGGGTACATTGACAAAGTATTGGTTTTAGGGCGTGCATATTTTTGCAACCACATTATGCAGGGGTTATCGGCAGCCCATTGCCGTCAATGGGGCCAATGGCAGCAGCCACGGTCCCATTGAAGGCAATGGGAGAACATCGCAATCCTCTGCCACAGCTGTGACAGCTGTGGCAGGGGATTCTTTATTCTCCGCGGGGAGTCCTGTTGTCACTGAACACTGTGACAGTGCTGTCACAGTGTTTAGTGACAAGGGGACTCCCCACAGGGAATATTGACATGCACCACGGACCTATGGTGCACGCGTGTCCTACGTTTTGCAGGTATGTACGTTTGCATGCCTGTAATACACGGGAATGTGAACACACCATAGGGAACCAATGGTTCAAATAGACTTGTGGTTTTGTGCGCACCTATGTGCGCACACGCTCGTGTGAAAGCACTCTCTGATTACTACTTACCTAACTTCAGGATTCTCTTGAGCCCCTTATTTGGGATCAGTGGGTGGTCTCAGCTGTCAGACCTTCACTAATCTGAAAGTTATCCTCTATTCTATGGAGAGGGGATACCTTTTTCTTGTGGCACAAAATCTTCTATTTTTGAAGTCTCTTAAAATAATAAATATGACTCTTTTCCATTTTTCTACTATTATATTAATCATCTCTTATTTCACACTCTGAAAGCTCTACTTGGGTAAATGTCAAGTTACTTCTGTCAAACTGCACTAATTATTTTAAAAAAAAGCATAATAGGGATAATAACAGTAATAATATATTAAACTTGAATTCGTAATCCAAAATTCATAGTTGCATCAGAATGCTAAATTTGGATACTACATACTACAGCAAATAAAATAGGTTTCTAGCATGAGAATAAATGAGAATCTGTTCATATTTCTTGTGGTTTGGAGACAAACCTCCATCTTGAGACCAGAATTATAATATTTTAGTGCCTTGGCAAGAACAACACTGTAAGTATAGCACTGTAGAATTTGTTGCAAATAATTTGGACAACAAACTAGAGCAGATGGTATCTAACATCAATAATTTACATGATTGGAGTGAGCCGTACTGGAGGAAAATTTAGAAGGATAAATGGAGATTGAATTTCATTTGCAAAACAAAAAAAAGTTGATACTGTATGTAAAACATATATTTGCTTAATGAATCAAGTTTTTCCATTATATTAGGCTCATTGTTGCTAGTTATTCACATTTAGCATGTATGACTAAATTACCATTAAAAGTGTTGATAACAAATACAGGAAACATCACGTACAATTCTGTATTTTGATTTTAGCAGTTATATAGATGATACTGGTATCCTGTATAGAAACTTGCAGTTAATTTTCATAAAATTTCCATTTGCATTAAAAGTTCTATGAGTTTCATGTAATCACATAATTGCTTGGACAGCTATCATGAGACTGACCTACTGGTTCTAACTAGACTATGCACAGTCCTGATTGCTACAACTGTCACTTTATCAGGTCTGCTTTCTCCTGTAATTGGGTTTGTCATGGCACTGTAAAAATATAAATGTCCCCTGAAGCTCTATTCTGACCTTTTGCTACACAAGTTACAAAGAGAAAATAGCATAAATAATAATTTTGAAAAATTAGCAAAAAAAAATAGCACCCACTGAACTGAGTCTGAAACTCGAGGCAATGATTACTTTAAGCTGTTTACTCTGCAAAGGAAAGAGTTAAAACAACAACAGTCATTCAGCTCATTCTGTCTGCAAGATGTGGAATTTTTAAGTTTAGAATTTCCAGAACACAAAGCTAAGGCCGGGTTTCCATATATCTGGCTGTCTGGCTCTTTTGTCCCTCTGGCGTTGTAGTGAAATGCCAGAGGAAAACTGATGCCAAAACTGATCCCATAGTTTTGTTCATTCATGGCATCTGGTCCATCAGTTGTGATGCCAGATGCCTCTCTGTGCCGGACAGAGAAACATTGCATACAGCAATTTCCTATCTGGCTATGAACACCAGACCGATGCACAATGTTCACCAAAATGTCATCAGTTGTGTCTAGCTCTGGCATAAAACCACTGGCTGGACAAAACTGATATATCGGAACAATGAGATTTATATAAAAGAAGCATAGTTGCAAACAGTCCTGAGAAATGCCTATAAAGGGATGGTTGTATACAAGTTTACCCCAAATGTGGGTGGTGTGCGGATTTTCCTGGACATTTGGGGAACTGTCCTGGGAAATAAGGAGAGGGCTTAAATGTCCAAAATTAACTTGGCAACCAGCTGTACCATTAATATCAGGCACTGGTATGTACACAAACACTTCATACCTATAAAATATCATGCCCCTTTTTCTGACTCACTATTGCCCCCCCTCCTCCCTCCATGATGTGAATAAGGGCTTACAGAGTTGCCATATATTTAACCATGGGCTTAATATTTGAATGTGCAAAATACGATATACTACAATACTGAACTATTGCAGTACATTGTAGAAGCAGTCAATCAATTGCAAGTTGAGGTTCCCTAAGGGGACTAAAAAACAATAAAAAAATAGAAAAATCTAAAGAATTCAACCACACTTTTTCCATTTTTCTCACAAAATTATAAAAACAATAAAAAAATAAATATAATTGTCATTTCAGTATATTAAAAAGCCCAAACTATCAAATAATTGCTTTTTCTATTTCACATGATGTAAAAAACCAAAAATACAAAATGCCAGAATTAAGTTTTTCTGATCACCCTCGTCTCCCAATAAAAACTCAATAAAAGGTGATGAAAAAGTCATGTGGATGCAAAAATAATAGCAATAAATACTACAATTCGTCATGCAAAACAATACGCCTCACTGACAGAAAAAAAACATAAGACTCTGAATTGAATATAAGGAAAAGACATAGTTTTCTTTTTAAAAGGTTTGATAATTTTTCGAAAGTAGTAAAATAATAAAAAAAAATCTATAAACTTTGTATCGTCTTAATGATACTGACCCATAGAATAAAGCTAGCATGTCATTTTTAGCACACCATTCATGCTGCAAAAGCCAACACCCCACGAAAATGGCACATTTGCATTTATTTCATTATTACCCAAGTAAAGATTTTTTAAAAGTTTTTCAATACATATATAATACCATAAAAAATACATTTAGTTTCACAAAACACTTATATACATCTAGTCCCAAACAAGCACTTTTATGGCTATGCCAATGATATAAAATGAGAAGGTTATAGCTTTTGGAATGCGGGGATGAAAAAAATAAAAACAAAAACTAGCAAAATTGCTAGTTAAGGGGTTAAAGTAATTTTCAGTGTTTTTGGCAGAATAAGTAGCTTTCTCATGTGAGCAGATTCTCAGCAGAATTCTCTCCTTTCTTGACCGAGCCAGCTGTGCAAGCTTGTAGGGTAGTTAGGAGAGATAGCTGTCGGCTGAATGACTATATTGCTGACAGCAATCTAATCTGTTGGGATAGCTTTAAGGAGTTTTCCAACTTAAAACAAAGGATAACTGTCTGATCAGTGGGGGTGACCGCTGAGACCAGCATGAAGGTGTTAAACGTCCCTGCATAAATGGAGCAGTGGTTACGCATGTGTACTGCAGTTCCATTCATTTTAATGGCAGTGCCAGAGATTGCCACATGCTTGAATTTAGCTATCTGCAGTGTTCCTATTGATATGAATGAAATGTGACTGCTGCTCCATTCACGTGAGGGCCTTTGGGATCACTAGTCTCGAAATTGATGGGGGGGGGGGGGGGGTTCAAGCAATCGGACTCCCAGCAATCAGAAATGCATTCCCTATGCTGTCGATAATGGATAACTTTCTATCTTGACACAGCTCCTTTAAGGAGCTGGAAAGAAGTCTTCTCGTCTCTACTGCAGCAGAGTTTCTGATCTTTCCGGCACAAGCAGTGCTGAAAGCTATGACTATTGGTTGCTGTGCAGTGTACAGAAGATTGCTACACAGAATTCTAGCTAGAGACCCCAATTAATATTCATGCTGAGCCAATTTGGTTGAGATACCTGTACACAGATGAAGGACATAATATTTCATAGTGCTGAATTCATTATAGCATTAGGACATGATTTGTGTACATAGAATAAGAGCATTTTGATGAGAGAAAGTCTTACAAATATCACAGTTATAAAACTTCACGCCAGACCAATGCTGTGAGCACATGCCAAAAAGCTATGGGATCAATTTATTTAGTAGCAGACTTTAGTGCTCCCTGTCTACACTCTAATAGATGCTTGGGCGAAATTAAGAAGAAAAACTGCACACTACTTAATCCTCTGTACATCTATAACATGACCTAACTCTACTAATACGTTTAATGATATAAATAGTTTAATCATAACCCAAATATAGAGGATGTACACATAAAAATGTAATTATCAAATGTAGTTTTTATGACATCAAATCATATCACAGAAGTAAATACACTCATAAGTAGAAGTTTGGTTTTAGCCCAAAAATAAAAAATGATGACTTGTAAAAGCGATGCCTGTATAATAAATAAAAGCATTATCTGAAGAGGTTCTTGAATCAGATGCATAAGATTACCATAATCATGGGGCACAGGGGAATAGCCATCATGACATTCCTTGTAATTTAAGCCACATTATTTATTGTCCATTCTGCAATTTTCTTAGTACTGCAATGCACAATCATTAATGATAATGGCTTCATATGTATTAGCTGAAATGTTTATGCGTTATAAATGTGAGGAGAAGTGTTTCTATTCTTGACAAAGATCCTGACTCATGCATCATTAGAGTAGTTTGCTCAATATTGCCAGATCTATATGAACATTCATTATGAAGTTTCCCTGTAATATATGTCTCCACTCAGTCAATGGTATAATGGTACAGGAGAAAAGCTAACAGTGGCATATGATATCTTAACATTCACTATGTTGATTCCCTTATTGGTAAGAGGTATATATTTTATCTAGGTAATTACAAAATTTGACATGTATTTGCTGCTGACTTCAAAAAATTCTGAACCCTTTCGGGTGGAATGCATGGAGCTATTTTCTTATATAGTTATTTAAACAATGTATGCCAAAAAAACATTCTTTTAGCGTATTGTATGTTGGCTTTTAAAATCTTTGTCAGTGCATAAAGATTTTCTGAGTGGTTATTAGTCACCACAGACACAGAGTGAACCTATCATAAAGCCTTCCTCCAACCAATATATTATGTATCCTGCAACATTGTCATAAATATGTTGAAGGTCATTGATAATAAAACTAATGTGATATGCAAACCACACTATCCTTACTTGACATTTATGGTCGCAAAGAAGTTCCAGGCAGCAGCACAGGGGAAAGCAAAACTTCAGAAGATCTTCTCAACGCTTAAAAGAACAACTTTTATTGTGATATACGCAAGTAAAAGCAAGCATGCAACGTTTCGAGCAATGCAGCAGTCTTTGTCAAGCTATTATACACTAAAAACACAACATATATATGTAGTAAAGTAAAAACCAATCACAAAGTGGCATAAATACACCCCCCCTTTGTCAGGGTAATAAAATTCCAAGTACAGCACCAATCAGGCCCACCCCACTTGCCCCGCTGCCGGCGGTAAAGAAAAAAACACCACACGGAGGTCTGGTATCATTCCTCACACGGGACATGGCTCTCTGCCGTGCTTTATTACAGATTACATGAGATCTTATACCCTTTGTCCCATCACCAGCAAGGGGTGATGGGCTCATAACCATATATGGGAAGTCCGGATTTCCGGCCTGAGACAGTGAAAACAGCCGTTATCTTGATATGGCGCCTCTGGCTTATGTACAGAAAATCACGTATTCAATTAACTCCAGTGCAAAGAATCACCCACTCAATTCTAAGAAAGCGGCCAAGCATGCATTCTCCATATATGGGAAGTCCGGATTTCCGGCCTAAGACAGTGAAAATTATGTACATAGTGGAACATCTTGATATCTTGCTTCTGGGAAAACGGCCAAGTACACGCGTCCTTCGTCCGATTCTTCATTGCTGTACATTTTAAGATACATTTTGTTCAAGACACATTTTGTCTTCGCCTTGCAAGGCCTCTTGGCATATCTGATGTAAGGCGACATATAAGTTTTTTTCTCATTTGGAATTGAATAGAACTTGCATATAGGTATAAAGCATAAAAAACATTTGGCAATATATACATATACCCTCACACTATCTTGTAGACACATGATTGGACCGTTTGGAGAGGCATCAGGTGTGAAAAGATCAGAGGTAACAAAGCCATACTTTGGTCAAACATCATCAATAGGCGTCCTGCCATCAGAATGACATATATGGCTGCTTCAGGGCTCGCGGACACTGCTACAGGTCCCGCGCAAGCATCCAGCACAGTGTAGTTGCTGCAGAGATCGCGATAGCAACCATGGATCCTGCGCATGCACCTGACACTTCAAAAGAACAATGATGTGTCACATAATTTTACGGAGTCAGCTGACATAGAAAAGAATGGAAAAAGAGTCTGCCCAAACAGTAACGCACTGGCGCTCGCACAGTAATAAACAGAATAAAAAGGACTGAAACAATGGTCCCGAATATAGATTAAGTACATGTTACAGTGCATCATAGAACCCTGAAAAATATGAATTTTGGTACCTCAACTTCCACTCCATAAGGGCAACGCTGTTACGTAGATCACTTCAGGGCATATGTGCAATATTATTGGAATATAATAGCCTTCCCAAAGGATTAAAACCTTTTACACAGCTGCCCACTCAATGGAATGAACAGAGGAATATTGCAAAAATGTTTTAACCATGCTATGTAGGAAAAGGGGTGTAAATAGATCGTATTACTCCTACTGTATATTGTATATCTCAATAATTGATCGAAAATCAATTTGTCACACAAAGACAGTATAGTTGTCATGGCTTGTCGGTCACGACAGCATCGTGGCATGGTGGCCTTGATGCAGGCTAAGACCTGTTGCCTTGTTATGCATGATATGGGTTAACTCTTTCCAATCCAATTTGTATCCTGGTTTTCCTAGGGGGCTTACTCTTGTTCTTCTGTTATACAACGGCGCTATATGATGGCTAAAGCCAGTACTGCATGAAGTGACACGTTGGATAGGCTTCGACAGCAGAACGGCTGGCAATATGCAGTAAGAGAACCCCGACGGACGTCTTCCAACATTGAAGCTATACAGCCTTTAATCATAATGTCTTCAGAGGTCAGACAGTGGATTGGAAAGGGTTAATGCACCATGTGCAGAGACTGCTGGGTGCTGTCTCTCTTTGCTGCATGGATGCATGCTGGATTAGTCATGCCTGGAAGAAGGTTGGAGGTGGGGTTCTCTAATTGCTCTGCCAGTCCTCAGGTGTAGAGTAGCTTTATATTCTCATCCCTCTCTTTACTCAGTGCTGCTTATTCAGTTCCATAGAGTAGTAGTAGAGATTGGAGTTCCTCTCTGCTGGGTGTACTGCTACGTCCAGATAAGTTGCTACAGTTTACTTTTCAGTTGTATTTCTGTTTTCATCTCTGTTTTGCTTTGCTGTTCGGAAATACCTTCCTTAACCTTTGCATCACTCAATCTAGGAACTTTGTCTCTTAAATACTCAAATGCCTGTCCTTCCTGGTTCATGCCTTTTAACAAAATTTTTCATTAAACCCAGCTTTGTATGAAGGGGTGGCAGAAGAACATCTTCTGGGTCCACGAGAGACTTGGCAATTACATTTTTCTCGATAGAGTTAAGATTTCTTGCAGGCTAGTTCGCTTGAATGCAATGTGATTTTCTATCTGTACTGTCCCACATACATAAAAAGCAACAGTATTTAGTGTACCCAAGTTGCATTCCTAAGAGTACAGTGATGACTTTTAGATTGTCACAGATTTTCCACTTGTGTACAGCATATTTGATTGAGGGCTGTCATGTTTGCATATGTCTGCTTTATGTGAACTGCATGACCAACAGGAATAAAAGGAATACGGTTGCCGTTGTGAAGTAATACAGCTTTCAAACTAGGCTTGGAGCAGTCTATGAATAGCCTGCATTCAGTTGGATCATGGTTCAAATTCAAACATTTCATCAAGCCATTAATGTTGCAGCAAACAACCAGTTTGTTTTTCTTCTAAAAAAAAATTAAGCAGATCCCTCTGATGTTCTCTGTACTGTGAGACCCTGACATCACGTTGGAGAAGATTCCATTGCTGTAGTCTTGACCCTAGAAGTTTTGCCTTCTCCTTTGACAAGTTAAGGTCTCGAATGAGATCACTCTATTCTGCTTAACTCAGTCTGTGTGGTGTATCATCTTTTACCTCAAAGTCAGGGTCATGGGATATGAAAGGCTTGTTGGGTTCTTCTTTTTCCACACTTTCTTCATTTTCTACTTCCAGCTCATAATGTTGTGTTGGAGTAGGAAATGGTAAACTATCTGAATGTGGAATAGGTTGAATAGCAGATGGAAGATTTGGGTATTGAACAGTTCTTGTTTTCTTAATTGACAATCCTGCCTTTATAGGCGGAGTCAAGCGGAAATAGCAGTCATGTGTATGGTTTGTAGGCTCCGGCCAAACCATAGGCACAGCAAAAGCCATAGATCTTTTTTTACTTTTTAGCCATTCTCGTAGTTTAACTGAACAAGAGTTGCAACATATATGTGGAGCCCGTGACTTTTCCTGGTCCCCTACCTTCATACCAAAATAATGATGATAGGCAGTCTTCACAAAATGCGTCAGATTGCATTTCTGTGACAAAAATGTTATTTCACCACAGATGTAACAAAAATTATTCACTAAATTTACACATTTTCGTGGCATTTTGATATAGCAAATTTTACACTTCAAAAGCACTTCAAAACCAGAAATTCTGAAAAAACGAAAAACAGAAACAATATGAAACTCAGTCATAGCAACATTTATTATGTTTATAACCTACAAACATATGGCGAACGTTGTTGTTATGATCATGTGGGCAACGTGACCAAAGGATGCACACGGGATTTAGACAACTGACCCTGAGCTACAGGGAGATAGACATGGCCCTACCTAAGGGACATCACCCCAATAAAGGGCAGCCCAGCGGTCTTCGGATATGGGCCCTAGATGATCCTAGGAACCACGCCACCAGAACAAGACACATACACATGCCACATGACAGGGACAGAACAACAGGACATACAGAGCCAGAAACACAGCATACAGCAGCCAATATGCAAACACTAATAGCAGATAGCAAAGCTGAATATAAATACCAGGTATTAGTTGACATTTTGATCAAAACATGGAAGCTGGCTGGCCACTTCACGGCTCCTGGCTATACTGCTAGTCCCTACACTAACCAGGAGTCCAGCGC
Source organism: Eleutherodactylus coqui (assembly GCF_035609145.1). Classification (NCBI taxonomy): domain Eukaryota; kingdom Metazoa; phylum Chordata; class Amphibia; order Anura; family Eleutherodactylidae; genus Eleutherodactylus; species Eleutherodactylus coqui. The sequence goes on along the minus strand of NC_089843.1, from coordinate 92,987,204 downwards.
CACCGGACACAGTTCACACCTCAAACTGCAACCGGACAGAACAGAACACAAGTCACACAGCAAGCTGCACAAGACAGAAAACAGAACCCAAGTCACACAACAAGCTGCACAGGACAGACAAACAGAACACAAGTCACACCGTAAGCTGTACAAGACAGACAACGGTACACAGATCACACCACAAGCTGCAACAGAACAGACAACAGGACACAGGTCACACAGCAAACTGTACAGGACAGACAACAGGATACTGACTTACGGGCACCGACTTTACTGGCTTACAGCAGACTACAACATATAGTGCAAACCACACAGACTCCATCCAGAGCTCACATGCACACAGATGAAACTCATAGCACATCCAAGTGTTCTCATACAGGGGATATGGACAGTCAGCCACCATGCTGACATAGGGAACTGTGTCAGGGATCCACCAACTGACACACAGAGGGAGACATAAGACATTTGGAGGCCGCACCTGTCAGGGGAAGGGAAAAGGGGAGCTGCATGTGCTGCAGACAAGGACTACAGGTGTCCAAACTGTCTTTAGGGAAGCAGAGCGAAACAACAGACTTACATGCAAACACAGATCTGAGTGGGAACAAACCAGATACATCTAAACAGTAGAAGACCAGCCTCAACTACTGACAGGAGCTGGGTTTATATATGCTGCAGGCTAAAGGGGATTGGCTGCTGGAGAATACCACACCTATCCAGCTCAATTAACCCTCACCTGAGGAGCTGTGCTACTAGGAACCTCAGTACTACAGATCTCAGCAGCACACCCTGACAGTTGTATTATGTCAGTTGAGAGGTGTGACAACTCCCCCCCCAAAAAAATTCCCACAAAAATAAAAATGTAAACTCTAAAAAAACGACATGTCACTGTATCTCCAAAGCAAGAACTAATCGTTCATTTTTATGGTGATTTTTTAATTCAGCAAATGGAAATACATAAGAATACTCTAATTTTGAGCCCAAAACAAAATCATCGTTGGGCAGTGAATTTGTTCAAAGAGCTTTACTGGTATAGAAGTCAGGCTCACATGCCTGTCGTTTTTTGAAGATAGGGACAGCATTTGCCCTTCTCCAATCTTCTGGAACTTCTCCTGTTTTCCAAGAATTTTCAGAGATTATGGCAAGTGCTTCAGCGATTACCTCTGCTGCTTTCTTTAGTATACTAGGATGTAATTTATCTAGATCTGGAGATTTGAATTCATTTGAGTTAACCCCTTAATGCCGTGCTCCTTTTTTTCTGTTTTTTCCTCTCCCCTTTTAAAAAAATCGTAACTTCTTTATTTATCCATCAACGTCGCTGTATGGGGGCTTGTATTTTTCAATGGTAGTATTTAATGTACCGTATAATGAACTGAAAAACTTTGAAAAAATTCTAAGTAGAGTAAAATGAAAAAAAAAAACGAACTTCCGCTATCTTTCAGTGCATCTTGCTTCTACGGCACACAAACTGCAACAAAACGGAGAAGAAACCTGCTGAAGGCAAACGTGGACAACAGGTGCAGAGGGGTTATTTCCTCACCATCGGATTAACCCTTCTGGCACCGGGTAAGTCCACTCTTTCTCTTTTTTTCTTTTTTAAGCTATAAAAGCACCTGAAATTGCTAGTGAGGCGCATTCTAAAGCACATTTTCTATAAACTGCAACAAAAGTGACTTGATAACTTTATTCTATTGGTCAGGATGATTACTACAATACCAAACTTATATAGATTTTTTTGCTGTAATACTTGTATTTTTTTTCAGACATTTATTTTTTTAAATTCTTTTCTGCCACCATCTTCTGCGCGCAATAACTTTTTATTTTTTTTGTCGACATAGTTGTGCAAGGGCTCATTTTTTGTAGCTTGCATTGGTACCATTTTTGAATTCATACAACCTTTTTATTGCAATTTTTCTTAGAGACAGGATAACCAAAAAAAGCGCATCTCTGGCGTTTTTAAAAAAAAATTTCTGACGATGCTCATTGTACAGGCTAAGGGTGGCTTCACACAAGTGTGTGCACGGGTTGTACATAGGTGCGCACGAAAGGGCACACCCATGTACATGCACAAACACATGTGAATGCAGGTGCGTGCATTGCTTTCAATGGAGCTGCGCCTGCTGCCGGCAATGGTCTGTTGGCACCCCTTAAAGGTTTTTTCTGGGAAGAGCTTTAAATATAAGCTCTTCCCTGAAAAACAACCATTTTAGTGTTAAAAAATAAATAAATAAATAAAAAATAAAAAAAAAATATATATACACACTTATCTGTCCGCCCCGGGGATTAAAGAATTTCCTGCTGCACCTGTTACAGATGTGACAGATGCTGCAAAGGAATTCTAAATCCCCACGGGGAATAAAGAATTCCCTACCGCAGTTGTCACAGATGACAGCTGCGGTAGGGGCTCCAGCTACCGGCACTCTGTAATTGTTTTTCAGGAAAGGGCTTTAAATATAAGCCCTTCCCTGAGAAAACAAGGCAAAGTAGTGTTAAAAATAATAAAAACCACATACTCACCTATCTTCAGCTGCGGGGCCTCAGCCGCGTGCACTCTCCGCTGTCCCTGCTCTGCAATGCAGTTCTTTCAGCCGGTGGGGATTTAAAATCCCCACCTGCTGAATGAGCTGATTGTAATTGGCTGAGCGCCTCAACCAATCACAGGCAGCACTCGCCTCTCATTTATTTAGCGAGAGCAGCAGGGAATTCTTTTATTCCCCTGGCGGACACAGCAGCGATGGACAGGTAAGTATATATATATATATATATATATATATATATATATAGTGTTTTTCACTAAAATAGTTGTTTTTCAGGGAAGAGCCTATATTTAAATCTCTTCCCTGAAAAACAATTAAAGGGTGCCGGAAGACCATTGCCTTCAAAACACAGACATGTGAACACACCATAGGGAATGCATTGGATGTAATAGACGCATGTTTTTGTGCACCCATGTGAAGCCACCCTAAATAATGCATTTTGGAACTTTTATTACTTTTTTTTCAACAATTGGTAAAATTTTATTGTCCTTATTTTTACTTTTTTTCAGTTCCCCTGGGGGACCACAACTAGCGATGCTTTGATCGCTCCTCGAGTGTGGTGTAATGCTATAGCATTACATTATACTGCAATCTGACAGGCAGTCTGTCAAGCCTCCCCATGGGGATGGCTTGATAGGCCTACTGCTAAGACAGCCCTGGTGCCTTTCAGGAGGCCCCTGGCTGCCATGACACCACATGGCTCCCTGCGATCTCAACGCGGGGGTGCCGTACGAGACCCTGAACATTGTTTGGGGCATTTAAAGGGTTAACAGCCCTGATCGGCTGTGCGGCTGATTGGAGCTGTTGCTGCCGGGTGTCGGCTGTAATAAACAGCTGGCACCCACGATGTATGATGAGAGATAGCTGTGTGATCTCTCTTCATACATACTCTGGCCCAGCAGGACGTAACTGCACGTTGTATAGCGGGAAGGGGTAACTAAGTGTTCCCTAACCACCTCTCTACTTATAGATAGCCTGCATCTTTTTATTTCCCCAGTAGCACAGGTAAGATCAGTTGATGTTACATTTACTTTCTGAGAGAAATCAGGAATTTAAAAGTTTGAACTTCTCAACATCATTTTTAACCAATTCACCATTTTCATCCTGTAAACATGCTATAGCATCTTTGACTTTTCTTTTGACATACCCCCAAAATCCTTTTTTATTGATTTTGCAGTCTGGATAGAAAGAGCTGCAAGAGTATAAGAATCAGCAGCCTGAAACTCCCCGTAGACACTAGAGATAAGTTGTAGTTACAGAGAACCACTCTGCCCTTATATTAATAAAGCTGAGCTAGGCGGCAGGCAAACGGTAAAAACACTGAAGAAAATAAATAGTAACTATCACCTAAGGGTACTGCTTTAAGGCTGATTTACACGCAATGATTATCGCTCAAAATTCATTCAAATGAACTAATTTGCGCGATAATCAATACATGCAAATGTGGGCAGTCGTGCACTGCTCGTTCACTTGACGTTTATAGCTGTTTTTTAGTCGGCATAAAAATAGTTGTCAGGCAGGTCAAAATTCATTCCATTTGAATGGGAATTGTTCAGTCTTTTGAGTGGTTGGACAACATGAGGAAAAGGGTGGGGAGGGTGAGTGTTTACTTTTCCAAACTCAATGAGTACATTGTTTACTCATGTCAGCGGAAGACAATGGATTTCTTTACACTAATTAACCTCTTAGTGACCAAGCCTGTTTGTGCCTTAATGACAAGCCAAATTTTGGAAATCTGACATGTGTCACTTTAACATAGAATAACTCCATCAAAATTTTGCATATCCATTGGATAATGGTGATCACGAGCCTGGGGACTGGTCACCACGGTCCCCAGTGACATCTCTAGCCTCCCAACTACCTTTAGTAGCTGGAAGCCAGAAGATTTCAAATTTCCCAGGCCTACAGCCTTCTGCACATGAGTGTGACGTAATACATCTGCTGCGCATGTGCAGAAGGCAGCTTCAGATCCTTTCTGGACCAGATCGCCGCGCGACATCATGGAGAATGGGGGTGGGTACTATCAGCTCCCCTCATGGATCCGATCTGTGAGGGGAGCTGAAACTTTTAAAAACTTTTTTATTTACTTTTTTGCGATCAGCGTTATCCATTGGATTACGCCAATCGCGGGACATGGGGTCGGATATCCTGGCCGCCCATGACAGCTCCAGGTTTTCGGCTACCTCCATCAGCCATCAGCAGGGAGCTGTCATGTTCACAGCCCACATGGCTTTAATCTTCAGAGCGAGCAGGTTTTTATGGCCCCGAGGATTAAAGCCCACTAAAGCAGGGCGTAAAAACACTATGGGGTTGTCACAAAGGGGTTAAGATTCTACTGGCCAGACAAACACAAGCATTAACACACGCCCACCTGAGCAAACAACTAATACTGAGTTTACTTTAGCTAATGAAGGGAACAGAGATGATTTCAAGAAATTCTATTTTATGCAAAAAAGTCATCAATTCTTTACGGAGTTCGGATATTTTAGTGATAATCGTCTTTAGTCTTCAATTTTTTGTTCTGTCAAGGGAGCAGTAAATTGGAAAGCTGTATTATTCAATGACCAAAACGAATGGTCCATAGTGCTTCCATCATGTCTTTTGGCATTTTCCTGGAAAAAGTAGAGCTTTTTTGTCAGGGATTCTAGGGATGGAGCTTCGCCAGGGGCTACAAATTGAAGCCCTAAATGTCTGACACAGATGTGAGCAAAATTTTACATATAATTTAAAGCTATCAAGTGGACAGTCACTTTTAATACTTTCCCTAAAGATACAATGGATACATTCAATATGTTTCCTTGTGTAGCAGTTAAAACATTTTTGTTTTCTTAAATACAGACTAGCTTCTATTAATATAATAAGATATTCTCAGACATGTCACATCTTCATAGGTAAAAGTATTGAGCCCTGTAATGCAGTAGGAGACCACCATCAAAGTACATCAAATCTGAATTTTATTTCTAACACAATCTATCGTGGTCAGAAATAGGTCAAGTTTTATCCTTCAAGTGCTTAGCGAGAGGTAAATGAGCATTTTTACAGAACATCATTGATTTTTTAATGGGCATTTATTGGTAACAAACACTTACGGTGGTGTTAAAATAGAGGGAGCAAAGACGTGTTAGCACATTTATTAAATAATATGTGCCTAGGACTGTCCTAATGCATTCATATTTCAAAATAGTCTAGCATTAACCACTTAGTCCTGGTTTACAATGCAATAAAGTGCTGTATAGTATCAATGTACAAGTACAAAGAGGTCTGGAAAGCCAAATTACCACTGTTTATGTATGATTTTGGGCAAGTAAAACATCTGTAAATTATTCTATTGTTCAGGTAGTTTAGAGGGCTAGCTCTGACCCTAGTCTCGTCAGTACTACATCTAGGTCCTGATCACACTCTGTACTCAGACTAATGACAGAGGAAGAAGTCTCTAGATTGCTTTCCTCTGCTCGCCCCACCACCTGCGCTAGCGACCCTCTCCCCTAACACCTCCTCCGATCCCTCTACCTAGTGGTTATCTCCCACCTCACTACTATATCCAGTCTTTCTCTGACCTCTGGCATCTTCCCCTCCTCATTTAAACATGCTATCATATTCCCACTGCTAAAGAAACCGACTCTTGACTCGACCCCTTCATCTCCAAACTACTATAATGCCTGGTTTACCATGTAGAAAACTCTCTTCTTGACCCCTACAGTCCGGCTTCTGCCCCCTACACTCGACAGAAACTGCCCTGACTAAAGTGTCAAACGATCTCCTGATGGCCAAATCTCCCCTACTGTTTCCATCAATTTTTACTTCATGTAACTGTGGTCTTGTTTTTATTTCCTCTGTCTTGTAAGCGCTGTGGAATATGTTGGCGCTATATAAATAAAGAATATTATTATTATTCCTAAAAGGCCCAAAAATTTTAGTGATTTTATGTATGTGGTGGTTTAATGGCCCTTGTTTTTCCGGCTACCAAAATGATTTTTGCTGCAATTTTTTTTTCGTGGCTGTTTTTTAAAATACTTTTTTCCCATTTTTTTTTTGTTTTATTAGGGTGCTTGTACAGAAAGTTAAAAAAGAAAGATTTTTTTAATTTATAATTTTATATCGTAGCATTAAATCTAGAGATGAGCGAACGTACTCATCTGAGCTTGATACTCGTTCGAGTATTAGGGCGCCCACCCACTGGCGTTTGCGATTTTCGTGCGTGAAAAACGCTGCGTTTTCACGGCGTTTTTCCCGCGCGTTTTTCGTGGCGTTTTTTGCCGCGTTTTTGCGGCTTTTCCATTAATTTCCATTGACTTTCATGGGTGCATTAGGAGAAAAATAAGGACACATATGCAACTGACAGTTCCTATGTTAAAAAACGCAACGCAACGCAAAAAAAAACGCCAGTGGACAGGAGTACATTCAATTCTAATTGCTCTTGAGAAAAAACGCAAAACGCAAAGAAAAAAAAATCGCCAGTGGGTGGGCGCCCTTAGTGTGTTCGAGATGCTCGTTACTCGTGACGAGTACCACGCGATGTTCGAGTTACTTTCACTTTCATCTCTGAGACGTTAGCACGCTTTTCTGGCCAATAGAAAGACAGGAAAGGCATTACAACTTCCCCCTGCGACGTTCAAGCCCTATACCACCCCCCTGCAATGAGTGGCTGGCGAGATCAGGTGTCACCCGAGTATAAAAATCGGCCCCTCCCGCGGCTCGCCACAGATTTGTTCTGACATAGAGGAGGGAAAGTGCTGTTGGTGCCGGAGATGCTATAGGGAGAGTGTTAGGAGTATTTTTGGCTTCAAGAACCCTAACGGTCCTTCTTAGGGCCACATCTAACCGTGTGCAGTACTGTGGAGGCTGCTTTTTGCAGTGTTGCACATTTTTCTTTTTTTGTATATCGGCCGTGCAGAGCATTGCGCCCTGCAGTAATTATACTAAGTGCAGGGCCAGTAGTGGTGAGGCAGGGACAGAAGACATATATTGTGAGGCAGGGACAGAAGACATATATTGTGAGGCAGGGACAGAAGACATATGTTGTGAGGCAGGGACAGAAGACATATACAGTGTATATAGGCAGTGGGCCTTTGCAAAAACATTTTGAGAAAAAAATCTATTTTGGCTGCCTGTGACTGTCCTCAGTGTTCTGGGTCTGTGCTGGGTGTAGTTGTCCTCCTAATTCATACGCAGCCAGCTAAGTGTTACAGCAGGCTTGCGCAAAATTATTTCCTGGCTCTGTGTTGGCTGTTAAATCACCGCTGTATTCCAGTCCACAGTGCAACAGTCTGCAGTTATTTGACATACTCCAGGGCCAGTAGTGGTGACGCAGGGACAGAAGACATATACAGTGTATATAGGCAGTGGGCCTTTGCAAAAACATTTTGGGAAAAAAAATCTATTTGGGCTGCCTGTGACTGTCCTCAGTGTACTGGGTCTGTGCTGGGTTTAGTTGTCCTCCTAATTCATACGCAGCCAGCTAAGTGTTACAGCAGGCTTGCGCAAAATTATTTCCTGGCGTTCCGTAAGCGAAGTCAGCCTCCAACCACAGGCCAATAAGCGGCACATTTAATTACAGCGTTCTGTTTCTGCACTACTGGTAATACAGCATGCTGAGGGGTAGGGGTAGGCCTATAGGACGTGGACGCGGGCAAGGACATGGAGGCCCAAGTCAGGGTGTGGGCACAGGCCGAGCCAGTGCGGTGGCCAGGGGTAGAGGCAGGGCCAGACCGAATAATCCACCAACTGTTTCCCAAAGCACCCCCTCGCGCCATGCCACCCTGCAGAGGTCAAGGTGCTCTACGGTGTGGCAGTTTTTCACAGAGACGCCTGACGACCGACGAACAGTGGTGTGCAACCTTTGTCGCGCCAAGATCAGCTGGGGAGCCACCACCACCACCATGCGCAGGCATATGATGGCCAAGCACCCCACAAGGTGGGACGAAGGCCGTTCACCGCCTCCGGTTTGCACCACTGCCTCTCCCCCTGTGCCCCAACCTGCCACTGAGATCCAACCCCCCTCTGTGGACACAGGCAGTACCGTCTCCTGGCCTGCACCCACACCCTCACCTCCGCTGTCCTCGGCCCCATCCAGCAATGTCTCTCAGCGCAGCGTCCAGACGTCGCTAGCGCCACTGTTTGAGCGCAAGCGCAAGTACGCCGCCACGCTCCCGCACGCTCAAGCGTTAAACGTGCACATTGCCAAATTGATCAGCCTGGAGATGCTGCCGTATAGGCTTGTGGAAACGGAGGCTTTCAAAAGCAAGATGGCGGCGGCGGGCCCGCGCTACTCGGTTCCCAGTTGCCACTACTTTTCCCGATGTGCCGTCCCAGCCCTGCACGACTACGTCTCCCGCAACATTGTACGCGCCCTCACCAACGCGGTTACTGCCAAGGTCCACTTAACAACAGACACGTGGACAAGCACAGGCGGGCAGGGCCACTATATCTCCCTGACGGCACATTGGGTGAATTTAGTGGAGGCTGGGACAGAGTCAGAGCCTGGGACCGCTCACGTCCTACCCACCCCCCGAATTGCGTGCCCCAGCTCGGTGGTGGTATCTGCGGCGGTGTATGCTTCCTCCACTAAACCATCCTCCTCCTACGCAACCTCTGTCTCGCAATCAAGATGTGTCAGCAGCAGCACGTCGCCAGCAGTCGGTGTCGCGCGGCACGGCACCACAGCGGTGGGCAAGCGTCAGCAGGCCGTGCTGAAACTACTCAGCTTAGGAGAGAAGAGGCACACGGCCCACGAACTGCTGCAGGGTCTGACAGAGCAGACCGACCGCTGGCTTGCGCCGCTGAGCCTCCAACCGGGCATGGTCGTGTGTGACAACGGCCGTAATCTGGTGGCGGCTCTGCAGCTCGGCAGCCTCACGCACGTGCCACGCCTGGCCCATGTCTTTAATTTGGTGGTTCAGCGCTTTCTGAAAAGCTACCCACACTTGTCATACCTGCTCGGAAAGGTGCGCCGGCTCAGCGCACATTTCCGCAACTCCAAGACGGACGCTGCCACCCTGCGGACCCTGCAACATCGGTTTAATCTGCCAGTACACTGATTGCTGTGCGACGTGCCCACACGGTGGAACTCTACGCTCCACATGTTGGCCAGGCTCTATGAGCAGCGTAGAGCTATTGTGGAATACCAACTCCAACATGGGCGGCGTAGTGGGAGTCAGCCTCCTCAATTCTTTACAGAAGAGTGGGCCTGGTTGGCAGACATCTGCCAGTTCCTTGGAAACTTTGAGGAGTCTACCCAGATGCTGAGCGGGGATGCTGCAATCATTAGCATCACCATTCCTCTGCTATGCCTCTTGAGAAGTTCCCTGCAAAGCATAAAGGCAGACGCTTTGCACTCGGAAACGGAGGCAGGGGAAGACAGTATGTCGCTGGATAGTCAGAGCACCCTCATGTCTATATCTCAGCGCGTTGAGGAGGAGGAGGAGGAGGGGGAGGAGCATGAGGAGGAGGGGGAAGAGACAGCTTGGCCCACTGCTGAGGGTACACATGCTGCTTGCCTGTCATCCTTTCAGCGTGTATGGCCAGAGGAGGAGGATCCTGAAAGTGATCTTCCTAGTGAGGACAGCCATGTGTTGCGTACAGGTACCCTGGCACACATGGCTGACTTCATGTTAGGATGCCTTTGCCTTTCTCGTGACCCTCGCGTTACACGCATTCTGGCCACTACAGATTACTGGGTGTACACACTGCTCGACCCATGGTATAAGGAGAACCTTTCCACTCTCATTCCCGAAGAGGAAAGGGGTTCCAGAATGATGCTATACCACAGGGCGCTGGTGGACAAACTGATGGTAAACTTCCCATCCGACAGCGCTAGTGGCCGAAGGTGCAGTTCCGAGGGCCAGGTAGCAGGGGAGGCGCAGAGATCAGGCAGCATGTACAGCGCAGGCAGGGGACCATTATCCAAGGCCTTTGCCAGCTTTCTGGCTCCCCAGCAAGACTGTGTCACCGGTCCCCAGTCAAGGCTGAGTTGGCAGGAGCACTGTAAAAGGATGGTGAGGGAGTATGTAGCCGATCGCACGACCGTCCTCGGTGACGCCTCTGCCCCCTACAACTGCTGGGTGTCGAAGCTGCACACGTGGCCTGAACTCGCGCTGTATGCCCTGGAGGTGCTTGCTTGTCCTGCGGCTAGCGTCTTGTCAGAGAGGGTGTTTAGTGCGGCTGGGGGAATCATCACGGATAAGTGTACCCGCCTGTCAACCGACAGTGCCGACAGGCTTACACTCATCAAGATGAACAAAGCCTGGATTTCCCCAGACTTCTCTTCATCACCAGCGGACAGCAGCGATACCTAAGCAATACGTAGGCTGCACCCGCGGATGGAAGCATCGTTCTCTTTCCCCATCAAAAACGGGGACCTTTTTGCTTCATCAATCTGTGTCTAATATTCCTCCTCCTGCTCCTCCTCCTGAAACCTCACATAATCACGCCGAACGGGCAATTTTTCTTAGGCCCACAAGGCTCAGTCATATAATTTTTGTAAACAATTTTTATACGTTTCAATGCTCATTAAAGTGTTGAAACTTTCACCTGAACCGATTTTTATTTTAACTGGGCTGCCTCCAGGCCTAGTTACCAATTAAGCCACATAAACCAAAGCGATTAATGGGTTTCACCTGCCCTCTTGGTTGGGCATGGGCAATTTTTCTGATGTACATTAGTACTGTTGGTACACCAATTTTTGGGGGCCCTCGCCTACAGTGTAATCCAATTAATTTTTTGCCCACCTGCATTACAGCTTACGTTACATCAGCTGTGTTGGGCACTGCAATGGGATATATTTATGTACCGCCGGTGGGTTCCAGGGAGCCACCCATGCCGTGGGTCCACACGGAGTTGTAACTGCATGTGTCCACTTCTAAAGAACCCCAGTCTGACTGGGGCATGCAGTGTGGGCCGAAGCCCACCTGCATTAAGCACGACATTACCTCATCTGTGATGGGCAATGCAATGGGATATATTTATGTACTGCCGGTGGCTTCCTGGCACCCACCCATGCTGTCGGTCCACACTGAGTTGTAACTGCATGTGTCCACTTCTAAAGAACCCCAGTCTTACTGGGGCATACAGTGTGGGCCGAAGCCCACCTGCATTAAGCACGACATTACCTCAGCTGTGATGAGCAATGCAATGGGATATATTTATGTACCGCCGGTGGCTTCCTGGCACCCACCCATGCTGTCGGTCCACACGGAGTTGTAACTGCATGTGTCCACTTCTAAAGAACCCCAGTCTGACTGGGGCATGCAGTGTGGGCCGAAGCCCACCTGCATTAAGCACGACATTACCTCAGCTGTGATGGGCAATGCAATGGGATATATTTATGTACCGCCGGTGGCTTCCTGGCACCCACCCATGCTGTCGGTCCACACGGAGTTGTAACTGCATGTGTCCACTTCTAAAGAACCCCAGTCTGACTGGGGCATGCAGTGTGGGCCGAAGCCCACCTGCATTAAGCACGACATTACCTCAGCTGTGATGGGCAATGCAATGGGATATATTTATGTACCGCTGGTGGGTTCCATGCTGTGGGTGCACACGGAATTCCCATTGCGGAGTTATACCTGGCTGTGACTATTTATAAAAAACTGCGGTCTGACTGGGGCATGCAGACACCTTGACAGAATGAATAGTGTGTGGCACATAGGTTCCCCATTGCTATGCCCACGTGTGCAGCTCCTGATGGAGGTGGCACAGGATTGGATTTCTCATTGCTTCTGTACAGCATTGTGGGCTATTGCCCCGCCCCTTTTAAAGAGGGTCGCTGCCTAGCCATGCCAACCCTATGCAGTGTGTGCCTGCGGTTCCTCCTCATGGCAGATGCACTTATAAATAGACATGAGTGTGGCGTGGCATGAGGGCAGCTGAAGGCTGCGCAGGGACAGTTTGGTGTGCGCTGTGGACACTGGGTCGTGCGGGGGGGGGGGGGGGTTGGGCAGCATGTAACCCAGGAGAAGTGGCAGCGGAGTGTCATGCAGGCAGTGATTGTGCTTTGTTGGAGGTAGTGTGGTGCTTAGCTAAGGTATGCATTGCTAATGAGGGCTTCTCAGAAGTAAAAGTTGTTGGGAGGGGGGGGGGGGGGGCCACTCTTGCCGGTATTGTAGCTTAATAGTGGGACCTGGGAACTTGAGATGCAGCCCAACATGTAGCCCCTCGCCTGCCCTATCCGTTGCTGTGTCGTTCCCATCACTTTCTACAATTGCCCGGATTTTCACAAATGAAAACCTTAGCGAGCATCGGCGATAAACAAAAATGCTCGGGTCGCCCATTGACTTCAATGGGGTTCGTTACTCGAAACGAACCCTCGAGCATTGCGATAATTTCTTCCCGAGTAACGAGCACCCGAGCATTTTGGTGCTCGCTCATCTCTATTTAAATCCTATGTACAGGATGCATTTGATTTTTTTTTAGCAAAATCCATGAATTGAGGATTACAAATCTGTGATTTTTGTCACTTTAGATTTATCATTGTATAATTCCATTGTGCATGACAATGGCTTTCTAGCAGTTGCCAAGTCTCTCACCAGCTTGGATCTATTCCTGGGATGTGCAGGACTCATCTTTGCATGGCTGGAGTTTAGCCTCTGGAATACTTATTTTGTTTTTGGGGATGATTGCTATCAGCAGTGCCAATGTTCACCTCTGGGATCCACTATGGACCACACTTATGCAAACATCTATACGGCTGTCCTAGAGGAGGATTTTGTGAACGCTTCCGGCTACCGATATCATTTTTGTGATATGGGAGGTGAGTGTTGAAGAATTAAATCTAACTTACTACCCAGAATTGCAGTTCACATTATCTTTTTCATGGTTTGAAATGTAACTTTTGAATATACTGATCTTTGGAGGGGTCAATATAGAGATCTCTTCCACCATCTATTTATACCAAGGACTGCAACTATAAAAAGTGGGCATCCTCTATGTCTAGAGAAAAAAATGTTTCTACGCCATAGAAGTGGGGTCTTTACTGTAAGAGCAGTGAGACTATGGAACTCTCTGCCTGAGGACGTGGTGAATTTGATTAAAGAGTTTAAGAGGGAACTGGCGCTTTACAATATTACTTGCTATAATCGCTAATTGCTTCAGAAGAGTTGTTGATCCAGGGATTATTCCAATTGCCAGACTTGGATTTGGGAAGAAATATTTTACTCTAAATGAGGATAATTGGCTTTTCTCAAGAGATTTTTTGCCTTCCTCTGGATCAACATTGGGGGAATAATAGGCTGAACTGCACGGTCATATGTCTTTTTTCAGCATAGTATACTATGTTAATATGTTTCTATGTTAGGACATTTTGGAATATGATATTTTTGTCAAACACACTGATAGAAATGTTATTTTTGTAGCAGAGTAATAATCCTAGTGGAATAATAGAATCTCTACAGTGGAACCAATTTCTCAGAATCATTCATACTAGATTGACCCAATGTTCGCTATGTGAACATAAAATGTTTGCAAAAATTGTTATTGTGAATCTCCCTCATCTCTCTTTCCATGCCACTTCTGTTCTCCTCCCTCTCTCTCTCTTCCTCTCCTTCCCCCTCTCCATGCCGCTTCTCTCTCCCCATCTCTCCATGCCGTTTCTCTTTTCTCCCCATCTCTCCATGCCACTTCTCTCTCCCCATCTCTCCATGCCGCTTCTCTTCCTTCCCCCTCCATGTCGCTTCTTTTCCCCCCTCCATGCCGCTTCTCTTCTCCCCCTCCATGCCACTTCTCTTTTCCCCTCCTCTCCATGCCGCTTCTCTCTCCCTCTCTCCTTGCCGCTTTTCTTCCCCCCCCCTCTGTATCTGTTTTCATAGCAGCGCTCCAGCTACCAGGGACGTTTTTAGTTTCCCTAGAGAGAGACGTCATGAAACTATGAATGTCGCTTAGCAATGCTTGAATCTACATAACAGCTCTGCGGGCTGAAGCACTGCTATACTTTACATGGGGAACTTTGACGGGGCCCGACGGGTCACTGGATGTACCCACCTCAAATTTTTGGAATTTATGGCTATGGTCAGCATCTAAGGAATTGAATGACACCAAAATGCTTCTCCTAAGGTGAGGCAAACTGGTCAAAGTGTGGTGCAAGAAAACGCATGTAGGCTTATTTATATTAGATTGTGAATGAGAAGAAGATTGATCTGCAGCTTGAGGGGATGTGTAATAAATTTCTCATTCCATAAAGGGTATTTACCACCTACTGTCTTCCCTTATAGAAAAAAGGTAAACAATCTGAATAGAAATGAATTGTTGAGGGCACATAACAAACATGAATGCAAATCACAAGTTCCCTTTGTGTCTACCTTTGGCCCTTGGAGTGGTAAGATTGAGGGTATATTAAAGAAATATTGGTCTCTATTACAAAAGGGTTGTCCAGATGTTGGTCCACTGAGAGCAATATTCAGATGGTGCTTTCTACCTCCAAAGTTGGCAATTTTCTTTGCCTAAACATTTCATGTTCTGGGAACATCCTAAAGCATGTTTAATTAGTACACCCACTCAGGCAAAAATTCTTTATTAAGAACAAATATGCTTATAGCTTTGTAATTTATATGATTGTATGTTCATGTGGTCTCATCTACGTTGGTGAGAACATTATGGAGATATGCTCTAGAATTGTTAAACATTCCTACTAAATTTGTACTAAAAATGATGGATTTACCAGTCCCTAGCCATTTTGTGGTAAGGCTGCATTCAGTGAATCAATTGTAATTTAGGGTTATTGAACATATCCTCTATGTGAGAAGAAGTGAGGATATAGCGCTGTTCCTAAAGAAGAAAGATCTCAAGTTGATCCATACAATCGAGAGCCTTGCTTTGAAAGATCTGAATCAGGAATATAAGATTCATCCATTTATTTTATCCATATATTATTACTTGCCTCAATCTAAATATTATTGTCAGTATTGTTTCTGCATTGCTTTTATATTTATTTATGTTCCTAATTTGTGTAGTATTTTTATTGTGCTATAAGTGTCTTGAGGATATATACGTTTTGACTTTGAGACCTGCTTGGCAGCTAGAGCCTTGGAAAGGTGGATGAAATATGCAACTTGGATTCATTGGCAAAGTGGAGATATATCTATAGTCTGGGTGGAATTATATACACATTATATTCTATCTCTATGAGGCATATGTATACATGAGAATATATTAATATTGGGAGGAGACTGTAGAATGTTTTGAACTGTGAGTGGAAACTTTACTTCCTCCCTTCCTTCATTTTCCATAAATAATTGCAGTGAGGATTATTTGCCTGGCGTTTATCTATAGGATTTTATCTGGAATTTTGGTAAATGTGTAAGGGGGGAGACCTCCCTTGTGGGATTGTTTAGTTTATAGTACTGGACCTGGTGCTCAGACTTTCCTGTTGTGGGATAGATCCAATTTGCTGGACCTGGGGTCCCTTCCTGTTTATAAGTAATGAGCTTAGAATTTTCTCGGATGCAATATGGTATATGTATCACTGACACTGTTTTTCAAGTGCTGGTGATGTAAAGATATATTTGAGGTCCACCTTCAGTCCTTTACGTCTCATTCTTATGTTTTGTGGAGTAGGATGTCTTATACTGTTTGGATACTGCTATACAGTGGAGGACATGTCCATGTATACAGTAATATATCCAATATAGTTGCTAGTAACAGCAGCTAGAGTTAAATGCTCTGGTATGTTTCCTCTAGCTAGTAGGAATAACAGTTAAGGGTTTAATGCTTTGGTATGTCCCTTCTAGTCAGCATAACAGCAGCAGCTAAAGTGTTAAATACTCTGGGATATCTCTCTTAGTCGGTATAATGGTAGCCAAGGGGTTAAATGCTCTGTGATATTTCTCCTAGTTATTACAACAGTGGCTAAAGGGTTAAATGTATTGGGAAATCTCCTCTAGTTAGTACAATAACAACTAAAGGGTTAACTACTCTGTGATATCTCCTCTAGTGAATACAGCAACAACTAAAGCGTAAAATGCCCTGGGATGTATTCTGGTGTCATTATAGCAGCAGCTAAAGGATTAACCCCTTAAGGACCAGGTTGTTTTGTACCTTAAAGGGGTTGTCTCGTGAAATCAAGTGGGGTTCAGCACTTCTGTATGGCCATATTAATGCACTTTGTAATATACATCATGCATTAAATATGAGCCATACAGAAGTTATTCACTTACCTGCTCCGTTGCTAGCGTCCCCGTCGCCATGGATCCGTCTAAATTCGCTGTCTTCTGGCGTTTTTAGACGCGCTTGCGCAGTCCGGTCTTCTCCCTGGTGGATGGGGCCGCTCGTGCCGGAGAGCTGGTCCTCGTAGCTCCGCCCCATCACGTGTGCCGATTCCAGCCAATCAGGAGGCTGGAATCGGCAATGGACCGCACAGAGCCCACGGTGCACCATGGGAGAAGACCCGCGGTGCATCGTGGGTGAAGATCCCGGCGGCCATCTTGGTAAAGGAAGCAAGAAGTCGCCGCAGCGCGGGGATTCGGGTAAGTAATAAACTTTTTTTCTTTTTAACCCATCCCTTGGGTTTGTCTCGCGCCGAACGGGGGGCCTATTGAATAAAAAAAAAAAACGTTTCGGCGTGAGACAACCCCTTTAAGGACCAGACACTTTTTAGGGATTTTACCCATGTGGCGGTTTTACTGCTCCATTTTTTTTTCCTTTAGCTACCAAAATTATCTTTGCTGCGTTTTCTTTTCCGTGACATATAGGACTATTTTTTTAATATCTTTTTCACTGACTTTTTTTCCTGTTCTTTAGTTTTATTGGGGGTAAAATGCTAAAAAAATGATTTTTTTAACATTTATAGTTTTTAAAAAATTTTTTTTTTATATTTACACTAAAATAAAGTATGTGAATGGGTTCCTCTATTTATTTCGGACATTTTGATATATAGTATGTACGGTTTTGGTTTACAGGGCGCATACGGCGACGGTTTTTGTTGGCATCTGCTTTGTGTGATTCCCTCTCTTATGTATATATTGTTGTTTTATTCTGTTGTTTTGTTTTACTTCTGTATGTAATTGTGCATTTTACTATCTATGTCCCCCATGACGTCATATATGACCTCTGGGGGACATTCACTTTTTTTTTAACTTTATTTGACACTTTCCCACTATAACAGGGGTGTCCATAGGAGCCCTAATTATAGGGGAAAGCAACCCCTGTGGTGACATTACTCACCTGCAGGGCTGCCAGGGTCTAAGTCTGACCCTCCAGCTCTGCATAGCAGGGAATCCCGGGAGGTCACATGACCCCCCGAGGCTCCCGTAGTGAAAGTACTTCTTACTTTTACTTTGCCCATACAGTGCTCATTGAGCATTGTATATCGTGGAAGCAGAAGGCAGGAAGGGTTAAAAACCCCTCCTGCCTTCTGCTCCGGGTTATCAGCTGTCACTAACAGCTGATAACCCGTTCCTGCCTCTGACTGATTGCAGAGGCAGGAGACTTAGAGCACCGCCATATTTTTACTATCGGCGGTCCTCTAAGCCCAGGACCAGCCGCCGTATATATACAGTGGCTGGTCCTAAATGGGTTAAATGCCCTGGGATGTCTCCTTTATTTAATAAAATAAAAAACTGGAGCAAGTTCAGAGAAGAGTTACCAAGATGGTGAGCGGTCTGCAAATCATGTCCTATGAGGAACGGTTAAAGGATCTGGGAATGTTTAGCTTGCAAAAAAGAAGGCTGAGAGGAGACTTAATAGCTGACTACAAATATCTGAAGGACTGTCACAGTGCAGAGGGATCAGCCCTATTCTCATTTTTACAAAGAAAGACTAGAAGCAATGGGATGAAACTGAAAGGGAGGAGACACAAATTAGATATTAGACAGTGAGGGTGATCAATGAGTGGAACAGATTACCACGGGAGGTGGTGAGTTCTCATTCAATGGAGGTTTTCAAACAAAGGCTGGGTAGACATCTATTTGGGATGATTTTGCGAATCCTGCATTGAGCAGGGGGTTGTACCTGATGACCCTGGAGGTCCCTTCCAATGGTCTACAATTTTATGATTGTAATATAGCAGTAGCTAAGGAGTTAACTCTTTTTTTTCCCTTTACTCTTTTTTTTCTCCTCCTTGTGGACAGAGTTACTGTTACATAATTTGCTGTTGCCATGCAATAAGGAACACAAGAACAGCTATAGGCTTGTCTGGGCTTGCCTAGATAGTGTCAGAAGATGGCAACTCATCCGTCTCTACTTCTCGTAGGCTCTCTATATGCCATCATGGGGTTTGTGGTTACTCAGGTGTGTCACATATCCTGAGTGTCAGGACTCAAACCCGGCAGATCTCTCCCCTGGGCTTTGGGCAGTCCCTTACTGAAACCCAGCCTTGTTTTATGTTTCCTTGTTCCTGCTTATTCCACTTCCTGTCTCCCTGTTCTGGCTCCCCCCTGCTACTAATAAGGACTTTCTATAAAAGTTTGACTATGCCTCAGATGCAGTGCATGATTATTGTGCTCCACCACCTTGATCAAGCTCCTCTCTCTTCTGCTCATCTGCAATTGTACCAATACCTCCTGCTGCTGACCTTTGGCTTTCATTAGCTATGCTTCCATCTCATCCCATTATACTGCATACCGTTACCTACTGCTGCTGACCTCTGACTTCCATTTGACTACACTTCCGTCTCATCCCATTGTACTGCATACCATGACTTCCTGATAATGATGCCTGGCTATCTTGACTACTCTCCAGTGACCGGCATGGCTACTACACCTGCGGCTCCAATCCAACGTCAATAAAACATAACACTAAATGTGTTTAATGTTGTATTGTAGAGTGATTTATCACATGATAAGCTTTCTCCTGTTACAGTGGGGGGTGTTACTTATGATTGGTTTCCTTGTATATGGTACAGATTATATAAACATGTCACTGGTGTTAAATGGTTCATGCTTGAGAAAGCCTGAAACAGTCGAAATGTTGCTTAATGGAGGAATAAAGCTGATTTTCTTAAATGCACTTAGGATGCTGTCTTTGAATGTTTTTCTAGACTATGCTCTACCTGTTAATTCGAGGTTGTAGTAGCATATTTTCCTACAAACATTTATAAGCAAGTACTGCTTTACTTTAATGCCTATAGCTTTTGTCAGTGGAAGGTTATATGTGGTTAAACAGTACTGGAAATAGCCACTAGGGGACTCTGACAGTGTATCCAGTAGACAAAGGATGCTTCTACTGATTACTCATGACGCACCTCTTAGACTTTGGTAAAAGGACTGGGCGAGCCACTCACAGGCGCTCTTGAACCAGGGCTGAGGAGCAGCCTACGCCGGAGAAGTGAGCTCCTGGGGTTTCTGCCAATCCAACTGAGAAGGAAGAGTCATGCCTCTAGACTATGTATATGATGTGTAATGAATTGTGGCATTAGGTCGAATAGAGAGGGCCAAAATTAATGTAGAGTGAGTTACCAGATGGTCTGGGGTTTTTTTTATGTACCAGTGAATGAACAGTGTGAAATGCTGTGAACTGCTACTGAGATTAATAAAACTGGCAGGTGCTAGACTTTAAAGAAGCTCCAGGTTCAAAAGTGTGCTCCTGGGAGTGGCGCCAACCATCTTGAGTAGAGAAGATGGGGTGATCCTGAGTATTGACTATTCCCCTATTATTGCACTATATATATATATATATATATATATATATATATATATATATATATACCTACCTAGATAGATAGATAGATAGATATCCATCCAGGGTACTAGAGCATCGATTCCCATCATCTGTATCACATCTTGTATCCAAGCTAGAGGCGTTACAGCAGGGTACTAGATCCTCCATGCCCGCCCATATCACATCTTGTAACCAAGCTAGAGGCAACCCAACAGGGTACTAGAGCCTCTCTTTAAATGTTCCGTTTTCCACAACAAATTCTCTTTTTGCTGTGATATTGTAATCACATATATCAATGTTACAATCATACACATAAAGTTTCATTCGATTCCAACAACTCCTTCAAAGTGCTTGATTTCTCTTTACAATGAGTGTAAGGTGCATGAGTGTATATATATATATATATATATATATATATATATATATATATATATGCAGTGGGGAAAAAAAGTATTTAGTCAGATACCAATTGTACAAGTTCTCCCACTTAAAAAGATGAGAGAGGCCTGTAATTGACATCATAGGTAGACCTCAACTATGAGAGACAACATGAGAAAACACATCCAGAAAATCACATTGTCTGATTTTTAACGAATTTATTTGCAAATTATGGTGTAAAATAAGTATTTGGTCACCTACAAACAAGCAAGATCTCTGGGTCTCACAGACCTGTAACAACTTCTTTAACCCCTTAATGACGCGGCCATTTTTCTTTTTCCATTTTCGTTTTTTCCTCCCCCCTTTAAAAAAATCATAACTCCTTTATTTATCCATCCACGTCACTGTATGAGGGCTTGTTTTTTGCGGGATGAGTTGTATTTTTCAATGGTGCTATTTAAAGTACCATATAATGTACTGAAAAACTTTTAAAAAATTCTAAGTGGAGTAAAATGGAAAAAAAATGACATTTTGCCATCTTTTAGTACGTCTTGCTTCTACGGCGCACAAATGGCAACAAAAACGACATGATAACTTTATTCTATGGGTCGGTACGATTACTACGATGCCAAACTTGTTTAGTTTTTTTTTTACTATACTCCTCTTTTTTTTTTTAAAAGACATAAAATTTTTTTCAATTATTTTCTGTCGTCATTTTGTGCGCGCGATAACTTTTTTATTTTTCTGTCGACGTAGTTGAGCAAGGTCTCATTTTTTGCAGGATGTCCTGTAGTTTCTGATAGTATCATTTTGGAATACATATGACTTTTTGATCGCTTTTTATTGCGTTTTTTTCTTGGAGACAGGGTAACTAAAAAAGTGCATTTCTGGCGTTCTTCATTTTTTGTTTCGGACGACGTTCACCGTGCAGGAAAAATTATGTGCTACTTTGATAGATCGGACTTTTACGGACGCGGCGATATCAAATACATATTTTTAATTTATTATTTAGATTTTTTAATAATAGATATGGCAAAAGGGGGGTGATTTAAACTTTTACAACTTTTTTTTTTTTTTCAATTAAAAAAAAACTTTATTGATTCTTTTTTTTACTTTACTTTGAAGTCCCCCTGGGGGACTTTAGGATGCGATGCTTTGATCGCTCCTGCAGTATGACGTAATGCTATAGCATTACGTCATACTGCTTTTTGACAGGCAGCCTATGAAGCCACCCCACGGGGACGGCTTGATAGGCAGTCTGCTAAGGCAGCCCTGGGGCCTTTCATTAGGCCCCCGGCTGCCATGATACGTGCATGGCTCCCCCGATCTCACCGCGGGGGGGCCGCGCGGGACCCCCGAACATCGTTCGGGGGATTTAAATGCCGCTGTCAGAATTGACAGCGGCGTTTAAATGGTTAATAGCCGCGATCGGCCGCGCGGCCGCTCGCGGCTATTGCCCGCGGGTGTCAGCTGTTATAAACAGCTGATGCCCGCACTGTATGAAGAGAGGTTGCCACGCAACCTCTCTTCATACATACCCCGACGCTCCATGACGTACCAGGTACGTCATTGGTCGTTAAGGGGTTAAAGGCTCCTATGTCCTTCACTCATTACCTTTAGTAATGGCACCTGTTTGAACTTCTTGTCAGTATAAAAGACACCTGTCCACTACCTCAAGCAGTCACACTCCAAACTCCACTATGGTGAAGACCAAAGAGCTGTCGAAGGACACCAGAAACAAAATTGTAGCCCTGCACCAGACTGGGAAGACTGAATCTGCAAGCAGCTTGGTGTGAAGAAATCAACTGTGGGAGCAATAATTAGAAAATGGAAGAGATACAAGACCACTGATAATCTCCCTTGATCTGGGGCTCCACGCAAGATCTCACCCCGTGGGGTCAAAATGATCACAAGAATGGTGAGCAAAAATCTCAGAACCACATGGGGGAACCTAGAGAATGACCTACAGAGAGCTGGGACCAACGTAACAAAGGCTACCATCAGTAACACACTACGCTGCCAGGGACTCAGATCCTGCAGTGCCAGGCGTGCCCCCTCCTTAAGCCAGTACATGTCCGGGGCCGACTGAAGTTTGCTAGAGAGCATTTGGATGATCCAGAAGAGTATTGGGAGAATGTCATATGATTAGATGAAACCAAAGTAGAAGTGATAGGCAGAAACACAACTCGTCATGTTTGAAGGAGATAGAATGCTGAGTTGCATCCAAAGAACACCATACCTACTGTGAAGCATGGGTGTGGCAACATCATGCTTTGGGACTGCCTCTCTGCAAAGGGACCAGGATGACTGATCATATACATGAAAGAATGAATGGGGTCATGTATCGTGAGATTTTGAGTGCAAACCTCCTTCCATCAGCAAGGGCACTGAAGATGAAACATGGCTGGCTCTTTCAGCATGGCAATAATCGCATGCACACCGCCAGGGCAACGAAGGAGTGGCTTCGTAAGAAGCATTTCAAGGTCCTGGAGTGGCATAGCCATTCTCCAGATCTCAATGGTATAGAAAAACTTTGGAGGGAGTTGAAAGTCCGTGTTGCCCAGCGACAGCCCCAAAACATCACTGCTCTTGAGGAGATCTGCATGGAGGAATGGGCTAACATACCAGCAACAGTGTATGCCAACCTTGTGAAAACTTACAGAAAACGTTTGACCTCTATCATTGCCAATAAAGGATATATAACAAACTATTGAGATGAACTTTTGTTATTGACCAAATACTTATTTTCCACCATAATTTGCAAATAAATTCGTTAAAAATCAGACACTGTGATTTTCTGGGTGTGTTTTCTCATGTTGTCTCTCATAGTTGAGGTCTACCTATGATGTCAATTACAGGCCTCTCTCATCTTTTTGAGTAGGGGAACTTTTACAATTGGCATCTGACTAAATACTTTTTCCCCCCACTGTGAATATATATATATATATATATATATATATATATATATATATATATATATATATATATATTACTCTAGTACTCTGTTGGCCACCTCTAGCTTGGATGTAAGATGTGATACAGGCGGGCATGGACGCATACAGGTTCTGTATGGTATACTGTTGTATATCACTTCACATTTACTGTAACTGAGCCTCTAGATCACGCAAACTCATGGGCTGCCAAAGTTGGCATCTGAGATGGTCCCATACGTGTTCTGTTTGCAATAAATCTGGCAACCAGACAGGCCACACAAGTGTGCCAATGTTGGACGCATTCCTGTAACACCGTTGCAGTGTGCGGCCGAGCATTATCCTACTGGAAAATGCCTCTTGGAAGCCGCCATGAGAGGCACTACATGTGGTTGCAGGATATCCTGAAAAGATCTCTGAGCTGTCATTGTCCCTCGAACAACTGCTATAGCTTACCAACCGTCACATGCGATTGCCCCCAGAATATCACGCCAGCAGTGAGGGCAGGATTGAAGTGCCCACCACTAAGTCTCCAGACATGAACAAGACCATCTTCACTGCCCAAACTAAACCTGGTTTCATCACTGAAGACAATCTGGTTCCACTTCGTAGTGAAGTGATCACTGGGTCCAATAGAGGGAATGACACTGCCGCTTCTTCTATTCACTACATAGTGCTCATTTAGCACTACGTAGGCTGGAAAAGAGAAGGCAGAAACAGTTATAAACCAGTTCTTCTCCTCCTGGTCTTCGGCTGTCTCTGATTGCAGGAGCAGGAACATTAAACCTGTATTGTATTTTTACAATGGACCAAGCCTAAGACCAAATGCCATACATGTACAGCACTTTGTAGAAATCAGATTAAAGCACATTTTAGTCAAATAATTTTTCCCAGTCATCTCAAGTACCTGAAGTGGCTAAATGGAGAAGGAATGCATGCAAACTGCTATACTGCAGTAGCAAAACCCTTTTAATCAGGCTTTGCCTAAAACACTGAAGCAATGAAATACAAGTTTCCTTGTTGCAAAAAGTCCTTGCCTTCCTTTTAGAACTTATAAGACAGGGACCTGGGGGAAATATACATGTCTTCCAACAATTCTCCCTTGCTCCTATTACTATACTGTATATATGTATGCCACTTTTTATTTTTCAAGTTAATGAAATAGCTTTTCAAATATCCAGTACTTTCTCATAGTACTCTTCCTATAGGCATATACATTATAAATGATTGGTAAGTATTTCAGGCGTTTCAGGTAGAGCATGTAATTCTGTTTTTTATTTGTGTTGTTTTAAGG
Source organism: Eleutherodactylus coqui (assembly GCF_035609145.1). NCBI lineage: Eukaryota > Metazoa > Chordata > Amphibia > Anura > Eleutherodactylidae > Eleutherodactylus > Eleutherodactylus coqui. The sequence goes on along the minus strand of NC_089843.1, from coordinate 92,962,485 downwards.
CATGACGTTTAGGAGATTTATTGCACAGAAGAGGAGCATAAAAAGAGAGTAAAAAGCAAGTTGTCTTCACTGATCCTTTGGTTTTGACTCGCACATGGATAAACTGTTCTCAAAAGGAAGCTCAGAGAACTTGGAATGGGTTACGTGAACACGAAGTATTAATATAATAAAACATTATAACAGGTAAGCACTGCAGTTTTACTCGTCTTGCAGTCTGATGAATATGCTGTATAGAAGAAGATATTTGCTTGGTTACCTAAATTTAGTTGTAAGGGTCTCTCCTTAGAAATGTACAGGAGCATTAACAAATTTTTATGTTATATTCATATACATTATTAATTTGTATAGAATGATATCTAGTCTCAGGCATTAAGTGAATGCTGCTACACTGTAACTGTATTTCCAAAGTAAGACAACACATTAAAGGGGTTATTCTGGGACAATTGTTTTTTCAAACCTGCTTATTTTGCTATAAAAAAAGTAAGGAAAGCCATACACACTCGCCCGATCCCATTGTACTGGGGCCCATTCCTCAGCTGGTCTTCACTTCACGGCCTAGTCAGACAGCAATGACATACCAAAACCAGGAATACATGATTGCTGCAGCTAATCACCATCTCACTTCAGCAATTGATTAGCTACACCAGTCACATGCCCCATTGCTGGGATGTGATTGCTGCTGCAGCAGGAGTCCAAGTATAGTCGGAAAGTGAGTGGTGGAGGTTTGGGTCAGGTGAGTATGACTTCCTTTACTTTTCTACTGCAAGATGAGTAAGTTTGAAAAAACTTTTGCCCATGGATAACCATTTTAGCTCACGAAGCAGAAACGGTAAGGCAACAATAGTAGCATTGGAAGTTTGTTGAGAAGTATACAGAGGCAAAAGTAGAAATGGCTGGACTCCACAACAAACTTTTGAATCCACCCATCGGCATGAACATTTACCAATTCCTTATGAAACTTAAGGCAAGGACATACTTTCCTGCATTAGAAAAAAATTATAGCTAAGTCATCAAATATGCCCTTACTCTTTCAGGCTCAAGAATAATGTAACAAACAGTGAAGCAGCAATGTGTTAACATTTTTTGTCATTCATTAATCATTTAGAACCCAGTCGTGACCCTTAAATTCATCAGACTTCAGTTGAGACTTCAAATCAGGACCCTAAATTATCAGATCCCAGACAAGGCCTGTAAATTATTCCACCTCAGACCACTAAATTAGACTCGAGACCCACAAATTACACTGTGCAACACAATTTTTGTAACAGATAAGCAGATAGGCGGCTTATAGTAACTTTAATGCGTTGAATTCAGATATGATAACCATTTTTTTCTTCCACATAAGGTTTTTCAGTTATGGGGAATTACGTAATCCAATTGCTTTTGTACTTCATTTTTTGGAAATATGCCTATACAATTAATCCAGTAGGCTCGCCATTAACCTTGCTTAATAAAAATAACAAAAGCATTCGCACAACTATTTCGTAGTCGCTATTACACACCGTGTGCTGCATGAACACTATATGGGTAGGTTTATATAACATACAGGTTATGTTTCCACGTGGCGTAAACACTGTGGATCATCCACTAGTAAGTTGTAATTAATGAACTGAGTTTTTACAGGTCATTGGTTAGACTGGGACTATTTTTCAAAATGTAATAGCAATATGGCTGAGTGGCGCGGATATCTGAACAACCAAGACAATTTCTGATATGTTCACAACAAAGACACAGTGGAGGAAAATAACATCCTTGGTAAAGTGGGCCTATCATAAGTATTTCGGAATAAAGCTTGGTCACCAAGATAAGAAGTGGCACCGTACATCATCTGTGTGTCATGTAACACTCATCTCACACAGAGGCTGAAAGGCAAGAGTTGAATGCTCTTCACCATTCTGATGGTATAGTGAGAACAAAGAGACCACCATACTGACTGTTATTTCTGCATGACAAATACCACAGGTTTCTCCAGTAAACAGAAAGATAAGATTTTGTATCCAGATATACCTTCTGCAATAAATGCTGTGCCTCATAATGCCAGATTACCTATTCCAGGAGGGTTGTTATTGGCCTCTGGCTGGGCTGCATCCCAGGGACTACCATAGTGGTCACTATTACTACTTGGGTCAATATAGGGGACACTGTTACTACTGGGGCCACTATAGGAGACACTGTTACTACTGGAGCCACTATAGGGGACAGTACTGGTGCCAATATAGGGGACACTGTTACTACTGGAGCCACTAGGGGTGAAACTGCTACTACTGGGATCACAATGGGGGACAGTACTCGTGCCAATATAGGGGTCACTGTTACTACTGGGGGCCACTATAGGGGACACTTACTAATGTGGCCACTATGGGGGTCACTATTACTACTGATGCCACTGTGGGAAGCTATTACTATACTAGCCCTTACTACACTATTACTACAGGGGCTACTCTAAGGGTCACTATTGAGGCTCATACCCATGAATGTAAGCACGTTTCAGTCATGCAAATGCGATATGTATCTGTACAACCAAAAATCACTTATGCCCTTGCTTTTCGCCTGCAGTTTTTAAGTGCACAAGTACACTGCATATTTGTACATGAAAAAAGAAAGTAGACAGGCTCATTGAAATGGTATGCAAATAAGTAGGTTTCCTGTGTACTCACTGTGTATTTGTGACTGACCATTACCTTCAATGACTTATTGCAGTGTGTAATACACCCCAACAAGGTCATGCTATTTATTTTTTCATGTGATTGTATGTCATGTGAAAAAAAACACTGATGTGAGCAAACCCATTGAAGTCAATTATGCACACAAGACATCGCAGCCATTGAAGACCATTACAAAGGGAAGTACAATCCGAATATGATGGGTGACTTTTGCTGGTTCTTACAGAGGCAAAGTAATGTTTCTTACAGAAGAAAGTCAAGATCCAAGCGTCATTTTCCACCAAAAACAGTCAAATAGTAATATTACGGCACGTCCAAACTGTTATCATCTTAAATAAAGGGAATGGTTCAGGGTGGCTTCACACGAGTGTGTTTTTGTGCGTACATAGGTGCGTACATAGGTAGGTGCGCACACCTGTACGCGCAAAAACACGTGTGTACGAAGGTTCGTAAATTGCCTTCAACGGAGCCATGGCTGCTGCTGGCGTCTCCATTACAGGCAATGGTCTGCTGGCACCCCATAATTGTTTTTCAGGGAAGGGCTTTAAATAAAACCCCTTCCCTGAAAAACAACAATTTGAGTGTAAAAAAATTTACCTGTCCGCCACTGCCGTGTCCCTGCGGAGATGAAGAACACATCTGCCACATGCGGCAGATGTTTTCTTCATCCCCACGAGGAAAAATAATTCCCTGCTGCACCTGCCACATCAGTGACAGATGTAGCAAAGGAATTCTAAATCCTTGGGGGGATGAAGAACACATCTGCTGCCTGCGGGGAATAAAGAATTCCCTACCACAGCAGTCACAGATGACAGCTGCAGTAGGGGATCCAGCTGACAGCATCCTGCCATTGTTTTTCAGGGAAGGGCTTTAAATTGAAGCCCTTCCCTGAAAAACAAGGAAAAGTGGTGTAAAAAATAATAAACACCACATACTCACCTTCCTTCAGCTGCTAGGGCTCAGTCGCGTCCTCTCAGTGCTGTCTATGGCTCGGCAATACAGTTCATTCAACAGGTGGGGATTTAAAATCCTTGCCTGCTAAAAGAGCTGCTTGTGATTGGCTGAGGTGCTCAGCCAATCACAGGCAGTTCTTGCCTGTCATTCATTCAGCGAGAGCTGCCTGTGATTGGCTGAGGTGCTTGCCCCCCTGCACCTCCAAGGGACATTCAGGATAGTTGTAAATCAATAGATGAAAGATAGAAACTTCCATTTCAAATACCAAAACATCACTGATCTCAACACAGTTCGGGATGAGAAAAAACAATTTCCTTTTTTTAGGAGTATATTATTATACTGTATCCAAAATTGTACCACCAATATTGTGCCTTCAATGCCACAGAATGTTTTTTTTTGTCAGATTTATATGGACTCAGAATGAAAAAATAGTGTCATGTTCCATAAGATGTGATTGTTCCCAGCAAGAGAAACCACATAATCTTGTAGATATGATACCTTTTAATGGCTAACAAAAATACATGGTTACAGCGAGCTTGCGAACCTCTTGGGTTCTTCCCATTTTAGTCTGAAGAAGAGCCCGAGAGGTTCGCAAGCTTGCTATAACATCATGTTTTTTGTTAGCCATTAAAAGGTATCATATCTACAAAATTAAGTGGTTTCTCTTCCTGGGAACAATCAAATTTGACTTTACTGGCTCACACGGTACCAAACCTTTGTTTTCATTATACCGTAAGATGTTGCATTATGCAGGTATTCTATGTTATATAGTAACACGATATATGATATTGTGGCACACAAAGTCTCTGCAGCTTTAGGGTTTCGAACCACCATACAAGTTCTGCCTATGACAAATGTACACAACCTGCAGCCCGAGTCAACATGTGGCAAAAAATGTCCTTTTGTTCATCTCCCAAACCACCTTGCCACATAAATGCTTGTCTGTATGAAGCTGCTAACATGTAGAGGAGTTGCACTTCCCTGCCACTAAGCTGTGGGCAAGTACTAATGGTGCATCTTTCGGTCCCTCATTTTTCAGAAGAGAGGGGGTCCCTTGACCCCTCCCACCATGTGGTACTCCAGACAGGAGCATATAAATTAGAGGTGGTCATCTATGTATGCAGTTCTGTCCTTATAGTTTATGGGAGTTTTGAAATATTAGACTGTTACCACAACACTGGCAATCTACAATAGAGAAAGTTACATGCATGGTCTTCTCCTCTTTAAACTCCTGGTTAGGAGAGAAGGTGAATGCATTGTCCAGTAGGTGGGAACCTTGTAAGTGGAATTGGCACCAGCAAACATTTTTGGTATATACTTTTGATATGCCATAAAGTAAGACCCTTTAAAGTTTATTGCAGCCTTTTTGAGTGATTGAATACAACAATGTAGCCCTAAGACAAAAAAAATGTAGTGAGTGCAAATTTAACTGCAATGCTTGTAAAACTGCATTCTTTTCTTCTACATTATTGCAAAACACAGAAAAAAGTAACATTGCTTAGAAGTCTATCATCCATAATGAATAGGTCATAAACCACTTACACATTTAATGTTCCATGCTGTAAAATCCACTCTGATTGCTATTAACCTAACATTAGTATCTCAATAAGCTTACATTTCAAAAATCTCAAAATCTTAATTTGAGAATTTATCTTTATGGGCACGAACTGCACTGAAACATTAGCAATATAGTTTTCAAAGTGTAAGACCGTCATACAAAATAAAAAAGCAACACACATACAGAAAAAAATAAAAGGTTTAATGAATCTAATCAGGTAGTAACTCAAAGGATGTCATGTTATAAGTATAATTACACCCAGCATGGCACCCACATGTGCCCTGCATTCAAGTAAACTAAAAAGAAGGTTGTAATTAAAATTATGAGCAATAAAAAATAAGCACTAATGTCATGGGCATCATTTTACTCAGCATGGGAACCCTGTCCTGGCAGAGGCATCGGGCATGCATTAGACTTGAAAAAAAAGTTCTGCAAAAGTGCATAAAATTCTCCGTACTAAGTGAACATTAGAATATGTATATTTTAGTCATTTTACAAAAATAGCAGTTGGAATTATCATCATTTGGCTAATGCCTTCCACTATTACACTTAAGGGGAGGCTCACAGCCATAAGAGAATGCAAAAGTCTGATTATTGTTTTAACATTTTATAGTACCATGAATTATATTCCAGGAAAAGGGAACCTTGTAAAACACAAACTAACATCAATTCATTGTACACTATGCTTACTGAATATAGGTGAAAGTTATATATCAAAAAAATAAAAACCATTAACCCCTTCCCGCCTAAGCCTATTTTTGTGTTTTCGTTATCTTTTTTTTGTCCTCCACTTCTCTATCAATTTTTATCAATTCCATTTTTCTATCAATATAGCTGTATAAAGGCTATTTACAAGATGTTTCTTGAAGAATGAGCTGTACGCTCATGAGCTTTTTATATAGGTTCCATTTTCCACTTCTGTATTCTTTGCATACAAAAAGAATTATTGTCAAACACAAAACTTTTTGCATTATATGCAGGCCACCTAAAAGACAGTCCTTATAATAATTGTTGGCTATAACTGGCCCATCTCAGGTAAAGTCTTTATAAAGATTGTTAATCACTAGAGATGAGCGAACGTACTCGGTAAGGCCGATTTCACAATCGAGCACCGCGATTTTCGAGTACTTCACTACTCGGGTGAAAAGATTCGGGGGGCGCCGTGGGTGAGCGGGGGGGTTGCAGAGGGGAGTGGGGGGGAGAGGGAGAGAGAGAGAGCTCCCACCTGTTCCGCGCTGCTACCCCCCACTCCACCACACCACGCCCCGCCCCCCGGCGACCCCCGAATCTTTTCACCCGAGTAGTGAAGTAATCAAAAATCGTGGTGCTCGATTGCGAAATCGGCCTTACCGAGTACGTTCGCTCATCTCTATTAATCATCTTTAGATCACCAAGCTGGGGGATCTTATAAAAAATTGTCCATCCTCTGCGGTTTGCCAGAGGAGCGACATTGTGAAAAATTGCTGTCTATATTCAGATCATTGAAGTGGAGATCCTCATAAAGATTGTTGATTAGGTGCTGAACATCAAACAGGAAGTCTTTATATAGGGACCCATTTAGAACTTTATGCAAAATGATCGCTGAAACTGTCAATCTTTCAATCATTTGAAAGATTGTCTTTGCTTGTAAATGAGCCGTTAGATGTAGAAGTATGAGCTAGATCTGATTATGACTATTTTAGACAGGCGTCAGCGTTTCAACATAGCTGACACCCATCAGGAACTCTCCATAGAACCGCCGTCAACCGAGGACATACAGCTATAGCAAATGTTAGCCTGACGTTTCACACATTCTGATAATTCAACCACAATGTACCACAATACTGTAAATTGAGTCATCACAATGCTCCAGTCCTGTTAACGATTGCTAAATATGTAGAATTTAAGGACGAGCGCCTTGAACAAACTTTTTTTTAGTCAGGCCGTGTTTAAGTAGACTTTTTACAGATTTTCAGTGTTGATTCTCCATAGAAAATCTACTGCAATTTACAGTACATAAGGATGGGCAATTTTCCAACAAAATAAATAAATCATTTGTAAAAAAAAAAGAAACACATTACATATGCCATAGACAAGCTGTCTAAAGAGTCTACTTTATTATTTTTGTATTTTCCTGCCAGTGATACATTATACAATTTCATACTTGATTTAAATTATATGTTTTTTCAAATCTTAAAGTAAAATGATATGATGTTCATAAAATGCATCCTCTTCATAGACTGTACTATTATGTTATTGATCTATAAAATGATTTCCAAATGTTACTTCCACTTCCTGCTACTTTTCTAAAACATCCAAATATGTCAGTGTAGTCTATTTCCATGGCAACAAGAGTACAGTGCCAATATTGAATATGCACTTTTATCTACAGACTAGAAATGATGAGGCTGGAGTTGCGTTCTTACAAAAGTTAGAATATTATGTATCCCTTTGTAGAATGATAGACTAGACTGGGAAATTGTGAAGTTTTCTTTTTTTGTCTGTGGCATTACTATCTGTAGACTTGTAATATATAGAACCGGCACATCCTTCCTGCTAGAATGTTAAAATATTAAATTCTGGTCACAGGCAATAAAACATTAATCTTTTCTATATTTGTGATAAGGCACATATGGCTCGATGCACTATAGGATATATAAAAGCTTGTTTAAGATTGTGCAGTGTCAAAAAGCTAATAGTTGGCAAAACCTAAAATGTCAAATAAGTGACATCAGTGTTTTTGCATTGTGATGTGATGAGCTGGAAAGTCTTAGTAATAGTACAACTTTGTCTTCGGTGCTGTTGGATTTCGTAAGCTATGGATGCTATAGACGACCAGAACTCAAGTGCAATAGAAAAAAAACATTAAAACTAGGGATGAGCGAACGTGTCCGTTACGGACACATCCGCACCCGGACACCGGCTTTGCCGAACACTGCAGTGTTCGCGCGTAAGTGTCCGGGTGCCGCCGGGGGGCGGGGAGATGCGCGGCGGCGCGGGCGGCAGTAGCGGGGAACAGGGGGGAGCCCTCTCTCTCTCCCTCTCCCCCCCACTCCCCGCCGCACCCCCCCGCGCTGCCACGGCGGCCCCCGAACTTTTTCGCCCGAACACTGAAGTGTTCGCAAAGTTCGGTGTTCGGGCGAAAAAGGGGCGGAGCCGAACGTGTTCGCTCATCTCTAATTAAAACCTAAAAATGTTTCATTTTACTTTTTAGTGTCTCTGTTAATTTCTAGCGCTACTTCACTTTGGAGTTCATTATGGTTCCTATCTCTCTTCATAAGGCCTTTTCTGTTGAGCAATTGATTTTGTAAATTAAATGATTTTGCAGTGAGAGAATGTCATTAAGTGGATTTTAGATAAACCACGCTCATTTCTCAACTTATTTGATTGGTTTATATGGTATTCCAATAGGAGCTCCAAAAAAAAAAACTTCTCCTGTCTATTGTTTGGCCTTGTGGCTGCTGTAAAGCATATCGTTCAGGTGACAAGACATCACTCTAAATATCTGAGATGAAAGGGATGCAGAGAGTCACTTATTAACAGCAGATTATCTGTTAAGCCTTTCTCTCCTCTAATTAAAGAGAATACATCTGTCAGTGTGAGTGAGCGCAGTACGTCTATGAGAGCAGCACCCAATCACAGCATCAGTAGCAGGTAAGTGGGGTGGCCAAATACAGTGTACCATTGCAGTGTCATCTAGATCTTCTTTAATAATTGTTAGATAATCAAATATATATTTTTTATATTATTTCTTTTTGTTTTATTTTAAGATTACCAGCTTTTAAAAATTGATGACATTAAACATTTTTTAACCACTTATTGACACAGGATGGATATATAGTTAAATCCTGTGCTTTCAGAGTTTGTATGGAAGGGGATTGGGAGCCGATCCTGCTTCATACAATGTAAGTGCCAACTATTTCTCACAGCTGACACCTGCCAACAACAGACGCTATCAGTGCCAACACTAATCGCAATTATTAACCTAATAAATGACACTTTTAGTTCTGACAGCAGCATTTAAATCCCCATATCAGTTCTATGGCTGCCCTGCGTTGAGATCAGGGGGTGCCGTCCAGTTGCCATGGCAGCCTAGTGTATTCTGTGGCATGGCTTGATAGAATGCCTGTCAAATCTCAGAATCCCCCATAGCAAGGAGAGAGAGAGAGAACGGGGCTAGAGGGGACTCCACAAAGAAATCCCCCATAGCAGGGAGAGAGAAAGGGCAGGGCTAGAGGTGTTGCCCTCCTTCTCCTTGCTGTGGGGTGATTCCTCGGAGAGTCCCCTCCAGCCCAGCTCTCTCTCCCAGCAAGCCCTGTCCTCTCTCTCTAGCCCCACCCCCTTTCCCACTGCTATGGAGGATTCCTTCGGGTAGTCCCCTCCAGCCCCGCTCTTTCTCTCTTACCCACTGTGGGGGAATTCCCCTGTAGTGGGGAAAAAAGAGTTACCCTGCAGGAGGTAATCACACTGACTATTAATATGACTTTTAGCCCTTAAACTACCCATTAACGTCTGTGCCGCTACCATTGATTCTAACAGCCGCATTTTTGGCAAGCCTACATCACGTCATAAGGACACTCATCTGAATAAGCCCTTAACGGGTTAAAGTTGATATCTTTTAAGATGTTAGAAGATGTCAAATTTTCTTTTAATGAAGGTACAATAGGGCAAAGCTGAGCTGCATGTGGCAGTTCTAAGTGCATTGTAGAATTTAGTGACTACTTTTCTGTAGAGTTATTTAAATATGGTGAAGTTAGGCTATTTTCAGACACCACAAATTTGCTTACTAGAAGATCCATGGTAGACATCCGAGGCTGCCACTCCGATGCCTGCTATAGTGGTTCAGTGGATGTGTTGGCGGATCTACATGAGAATTAGCCCCATTCAGCGGATGTGGCTAATTTATAGCTCTTCTGTGTGGAATCTGTGAGAGAAATAAACATGTTCATACTTCTCAGAAATGATTGCTTTTCTGTTACACATATTTTCTGTGCTGCATATCAATGAAGAATAAAGTACCCCATTTACTTGCATTGGATACGGAATGTTAACAGATTTGATGAGGATTTCAGCGTTGAATCAAGGCTGAAATCTTCATTAAATCCTGGATAATGTGTGAATGGAACCTAATAATATTTGTTAGTTGCAAACATTTACATGTTATCTACATTGAGTCTAGAAAATATCCAGTTCGTTTGGATAGATTGGATATACGGTGATAATGAGTCTGGGGAGACAACTCTCATTTCATTCTCAGGCAGTTACAGTTGGTGACAGTCAGTGTAGCATTACTACAATATACATATTGCTTTATAATAATTGATTTTGCCTTCTGTTGAGTTGGATTAAATTTATTCAAAAAAGAGATTTTATTTCATATTCATCAAAAAAATATCCATCATATGCATCTCCTGCAAACTTTTGTGTTCATTTACAATACCCCAGGTGGTCCTATGAAATAGAGATCCTAGTTCGGCCTTATTAAACTTCTACTCACAACATACTCTAGGGCCAAGATTATGGTTTATATGTGGGAAGATATAGAAATAAAGTCATATTAAAAAAGAATGGGGATGAGATGCAAAAATAGTCCGTGGACAAGAGTGGTGCGGATTAGAAACTTGTACACAAACTATACTTGAAATTGAAATGTAGCCCTAATGGATTATTCAGACGACCAAATGTGCAAATGCACATGCTTCAGCGCAACACATTTGTACCATAAAGGAGGTAGATTTGTGCGTGTATCGGTGCATAGTGCTGTACTTTTTATGCCCACAGGGCCTGTTCACAAAAACAAAACACCCCTCCCTGATTTAAAAGGCTATTTAGTCTAATGAAGTCCAGATGTGTTCTATTTTTTATGGAATTGCGCACTGTATTTGTTTACCTTCTATAGACTTTTATGCAATATGCAGAAAGGAAGGTTTTGAGCCAGATCTGTGACTGAACCTCAGATGCAAGTTCCAACGCAGATGTGAAATCGGCCTCATCTAGTTTTTGCACACTGCATATAAAGAAAGCGATAAATAGAGGTACACAAGGACACAATAATAGTTGCATTGCAATCGAGACTTGTTATGTTTGTCACCAGAAAAACGGAACCTTAAAGCCACAATCGGATTGGCGTTGGCTAGACTGGGGGAGTGAGATTTAAGGAATGTCCTAGTTTTCTCATCCTTAACTACCACAAAAGGGTATTGTCTCTCCTGGTTGCATTCCTAGGATGTGGTATCCTATATACAGCACAAAGCTAATCCTTCCTGTATACAGACCTCAGACCAGGCTCTCCCTTCCCAAGTACAGAACCCAGACCTGCAGTGATCACGACAGTAGGCAGTATATCCATTATATAGATTCTATCTATCTAGCTATCTATTTATCCTTTACTTTATTGTGAATCAATACCAGATATATAGATGGAGGGAGGAATGCTGTACCCACTGCCTCATTTACCTCAGACCATCATTCTCCGGTGTGTAAATGGCATATCATGCAGTATGTCAACATAGCATATCATGCAGAGCACATCAGGCTGGTTGTAGGAGGCGAATGAAGATAAAATAAGGAGATATTACCAGTTACATGAGTAGTGTTGAGTGAATTTTTGAAAAGTTTGGTTAGGCCAGTTTGCCAAAATTCTGCAAAAAGTTCAGTTTGGTCTGAATTCGATGAAACTGAACCAAATCTTCACCAATACTCCTAAAGCTGGTGTAGAAGATTGTTTAAGAGCCAAAAAGTTATTCTCCTCCTCCTCTTTTGACGAAAACCACCGAAACATAAGGAGAACATACAAACTCCACATTAATGTTGTTTTTGGTCAGTTTTTTTAAATCTAGGATCCCAGTACTGCAAGGCAACAGTGTTAACCACAGAGGAGGAGGAGTAATTTTAGTGGGTTCTGCTGAGATGAACCGCCTGAGGTTCAGGTTCACACCACACTTTTAGCAAGGTTCGACCTGAAACACGGTTTGACTGCTTTGTATATGCTATACATCAGTGGATGTACAACTTCACACAACTCTGCAGCTGCTGAGAAGTATGTGACAGTTATCAAGATGAGAGGTGAAAATAGAGAGGAGCGTGGCAAGGTGGCCTACAGTGCCTCACTGTCTACACAGAACTGTGTCCTCTGACTAAAAACTCTGCTATTGTACTAGTGCAGGAATGTAGATGAAAGTGGGATGCCCATAAGATTTGTTGCTCTTTCTAAAATCCGAGATATCTTTCCTTTTACAGGGAGTCTCCCTGACATTCCTTTTTGAGTGAGTTGGAAAGTATGGTTTGAATAGACTGCAATGGCCTAATGCCATCTTCAAGCACTGGTTGCATTGGTTGCCATGTGGACAGAAAAGGAAAGCCATGACCCTATCTGGTAGAGCCTCCCCAAAAGATAGGAACCATAACTGGATTGGATGAGGCATCTAGAGCAACTGGACACAGTTGTTGGTAGGAGCCACAGTCACCCACTGCAACAACCAGTTGAGGTAACAGGATTATAACTTCTGGACATGGCAATCTGCTGTACCGTGACATCTTTACATCTTATAAACTTTACTTTTGATCACCCCTATTGATCACATGGGACAGGAGAGGAACAAATACCGGAGGTGTTACTCTATCAGCATGCATCACAAGGCTCAGCTTTGAGCCACAATTCTGTTTTAGCTGCCGAACTCTATAATTTACAGGGTCCTAGTACTAGTGGTCTCACTCACCTACTAAACAGGTATATGTAAATTCTGAAAAGAGAATACTGTATATCCACTTAGCAAAGTGAAGAATGGCATTTCTGGGACTAACGTGAATGTCCTGACAAATTTGGAACTGTTGATATCTATGGCGCAGTGGTGTCAGTCTACATTATCACTGTAATAAACATATTGCTCTATTATAAATGATATCCTTTTCTGCCATTATTATGATATTTTCTGCCGAATTATATTTAATATATTCCGATATTGAGAGATTTTAGTGTTCCATATTCATGCATTTTGTATGTAATGTTGCAGAATATTCTTCTCCTGCAAACCTATTGTGTTCATTTACATTACCCCAGGTGGCACTTTGAAATAGAGATACAACTTCAGCCTTATCAAAATTCTACCCAATAGCATACTCTAGTGCCAAGTTTAGTTTAGAGTTTTTATGTGGACTTACAAATACATTCCTATTAATATATCAGAGACTTGTATAAAGATTACACTGGAAATGCAACCCCGTGGTCTTGTATCCTAATTTATGGTTTCAATTCTGGATTGAAAATACTGATAAATGATAAAAATTCGGACTTCCTGAAAGCTATAAATTTCTACATATATATAAATAATAATTCTAAAATATGTTCAAACTTAAATCTGTTATGACACAGGTTCTTCTTTATTACCGAAATAGGGAAAGCAGGGATGTAGCTGCTAACGAGAAATTAGGCAGCTGTGGATGTTGTTGCTAAGAATAGCTGTGCAAAAACTGTTTTGTGCAGCTCAGCACCTGGACATTGTGCATGTCATATGGGGACACACTACTTAATCAAAGGTTACATTAAACTTCAAGTTTTTGGCATACTAAAATAAAATACTGTACAAGGACAAGTTGTATCTGCAGTAATCACTAGCTGAAACATTGCTGTGCTAAGGCAAGTATGTACTGTGCTAAAAGAGATGAACAGCCAAACAATAAATAGTAGCAATATATACAGACAGAAATATAGAAATATATCAGCTAATTAGAACAAAAAGGTAACAATGGAAATTAGCCCTATAAAACGTATCCAAATAACAATAAAGAAGAAAAGGGAGATAAGATAGAAAACAAAATGCTTCTGTAAAAATATGACATGGTTGTACCTTTTATTTACTCTCATCCTACATGGTTAGTATTGAACATTAGTAGAACTACCGTATATACTCGAGTATTAGCCGACCCGAGTATAAGCCGAGACAATAAGTTTTACCACAAAAAACAGGGAAAACTTATTGACTCGAGTATAAGCCAAGCTATACTCTAGTATTTGCTGGGTTAAAAAAACCCCTCCATACTCCCCTCCCAGTCGGTGCTGTATCTGTGCGGCAAGCTGATTGAATTCTCCCTGCTGTCACCCCCCTCCATCCTTGCTGCTCGGCTTTGTCAGCGCGGTGTAAGTAAGCACTGTGATTGGACCGAGTGCCAGCCAATCGCAGCCGACGCTCGATCATTCACAGCCAATCAGTGAATGCCATTCACTGATTGGCTGTGAATGATCCAGCGCCGGCTTTGATTGCCTGGCACTCGGTCCAATTACAGCGCTTACTTACACAGCGCTGATGGCGGGGGATGACGGAGCCGAGCAGGACGAGAGGACAACAGGGGATGACAGCGGGGAAAATTCAAGCAGCTTGCCGCACCGTCACCTGGGACACAGACGCCGGCTGGGAGGTGAGTATGGAGGGTTTTTTTTACCCTTCCCTGACTCGAGTATAAGCCGAGGGGGGCTTTTTCAGCACAAAAAAATGTGCTGAAAAACTAGGCTTATACTCGAGTATATACAGTATGTATTTAAGGGCCATGCAGATGGCCATATTACTGCTCTGCGCAGCCCTCAAGTTGTACAGCGCTCCAATTTGGCACCCCTAGAAGTCTGAAGAACCCATATTGTACCACCATAGCAAATAGAAGTTTGTGATTGGAACTTGTTTATATAAAACAGTGGAACAAATATAGTAATCATGTGTCCTTTGTGTCAAAATGCAGAATGAATAACCTTTTTTGCTGCCTAGTAATGAATTTAGTAAAATGACAACACTGAGGAATCTAGCAGAATCACGACAAGGGTGCAATGCATGTCTTATTTATGGGCTTACTATTATTATTATGGCTTATTTATAAAAGACAGTGAATATTAAAAGCTGCACAAAATATTAAATGCAGACTAAAAGCTCTTGTCTTAATTTTCTAATCTGGAGAAATGAAATCTGATGCGGGTGTCATAGGTAAAAATACCATGCACATGTGGAAAAAATAACCTCATTCAGATGTATAGATGTAGCAAGCACCATCTTAACCAACTAGATGTGCCAAGTGCTCCAATACTAGGTGAATGAACAAGTTAGAGTTCAACGTGTGCTTATACAATAATTGTTGGAGTTCCCGGGGGGTACACGACTAGCACACATATGTTCACTGAGCTACACTATCAGGGCTTCTTCACACGAACGTATTTGTGCAAAACACAGACAATAGAATGCATTGATGTCAATAGATTTTATATCAGGAGTGCGCTTTGTAACATAGTAACATAGAACGTTAGGCTGAATGAAGACAATGTCCATTTAGTTCAGCCTGTTTCAACCTCCTTGTTGATCCAGAGGTAGGCAATAGAACCCAAGAGGCAGAAGCCAATTAGCCCTTTTGGGGGAAAAAAATCTTTCCCAACTCAATAATGGCAGTTGCAATAATCCCTAGATCAATCTCTGATAGTTCTTACCAGTCTGTAAGACCCAGATCAACAACCCGCTGGTCACCTAATGTTTATATCCTGTAATATCCTTCCGCTCTAGAAAGACGTCTAGTCCCCTCTTAAACTCCTCTATGGATTTTGCCATCACCATGTCCTCAGGCAGAGAGTTCCACAGTATCACTGCTCTTACAGTAAAGAACCCCCTTCTGTGTTGGCAATGAAAGCTGCTTTCTTCTAGACGTAGAGGATGCCCTCTTGTTACTGTCACAGTCCTGGGTATAAACAGATCATGGGAGAGATCCTTGTGTTGTCCACTAATGTATTTATACAAAGTTATTTGATCACCCGTTAACCGTTTTTTTTCCAGGGTAAATAATCACAATTTTTTTTTTTCAAAATATTTTTTATTAAACATTTTTTAAGTATACATACATGCAAGGATAGCTTGCAATATGCACAGTAACAAATATATGAACAAAGTATAGCACTGAGTATCAATAATGGCACAGAAAATCGGATTGTAGCAAGCATTGTGTTCACAGGTGAAATTCATTGTTACTGTTATTAATGAAGGTAAATTGTTGACTCAATTATGTACACAAAGTAGAATTAAAACAAACATTTTAACTTGAATTGCTGCCAAGGTTCCCATATGCGATTAAATTTTGATAGAGAGTTATTGTTCTTAGCATATATTTTTTCAAAGCAATGGTGATCAGATATTGTGTCCAGTAAGTCTTTTAGGAGGTTGGGGAAGTCGTTTTCCACTTCCTCGCAATGATGTTCTTAGCCGTGAGAAGAAAGTGGCATATCCAAGTTCTTTTATCCGCCGGGAGTGAGCCGCATTCAAGGAGAAGGAGAGCCAGTTGTCGAGTTTTAGCGGGTCGTATTCCAGTGATAAGTCGGATGGTGTCGAAGACCTCTCGCCAGTAACTTTGGATCAAGGGACAGTCCCAAAATATGTGGTAGAGTGAGCCTTCAAATCCGCAGTTTCTACAGCATTCTCTGCTTGTGTTTGGATAGCATTTAGCTAATTTTGTAGGGGTGTAGTACCATCTTGATAGCACTTTGTAATGTGTCTGGAGTAATCCGGCTGATATAGTTGCTTTGTTTGTTCTTTCAAAGGCTTTCAGCCAATCTGTGATCTCAATTTTTTTCCCAGGGTCTCGTTCCTAGTTTAATAAATGGATTTTTTTAATGTTGTTCATATTTCCTGCGATAATATCATAGAATGTTCTTGTCATAGAAGTTTGAGAGTTAGTACATTTATGGAATAAGGTTTCTAGGTCGTTTGGGAAAGAGTACGCCCCTAGACGGGAACTGCCAAGAAGCGAGGAGATTTTCAAGTAGGAGAAAGCCTCTTTGTCAGGTAAATTAAACTGAGATTGGATAGTTTGAAAAGACCGGGGTTCTCTCTTGTCCAGGAAATCAGATATAAAGTTAATTCCACGTCTGCTCCATTCCTTTAAATTCAAATCACGTGTATAGTAGGTTAGAATCTCCAGAGGGAGGTTGGTTGAGGGAATTCTGGTGGTTTGTTCGAATTTATACGCCAGGAGGTTCCAGCAGTGGATAGTAGTCAACATTAAAGGTGAGAGGTTTGACACTGAGAGAAAAGGAGGCATTTCTGGGTTGAGGATGCCTATCATTGAGGCTCTAATAAGGAGACTCAAGGGTTTGTTTTGGTTTCTTTGTCTCTCTATATGACACCATGATGGAAGTTGCGAATTTTTAAACCAGTTGGCTGATTGACTTAGAATAGTCGAGTTATAGTAAGCTTGAAGGTTGGGTACTCCCAGACCACCCTGTTTTCTGTGTTGGTATAGAATGGAAGCAGCCAGTCTGGGTTTCTTGTTGTTCCAGATAAAATTTAGCATCTGTTGTTGGAAGTTAGCTATTATGTTTTGAGGAATTGGATGAGACAATGTGCGAAACAGATACAAGATTTTTGGTAGAATGAGCATTTTGTATAAGGCCATTCTGCCAAACCAGGAGAATTCTCTTCTCCCCAACTCTTCTAGCTCCCCTTTAAGTGCAGAAAAAAGTGGATTCATGTTTTGCGGGACAATCTCTGACGTAATGAGCAGAGTTTAATTCCTAAATAGGGGATTGTTGATTTCCACTGAAAGGGGAATTCATTTTGTATGCTCTCCTTTAATATTTTGTATATATTGAAACCCATGATCTGGGATTTGCTTAAGTTTAATTTGTAGTAGGAGACTTGGCTGAAACGGGAGATGCACTCGTAGACCTTTCTAAGAGAATTTAGAGGGTCAGTTAGAGTTATGAGTACATCATCCGCAAAGAGGCTGATTTTGTATTGCCTCATGCCAATTGGTATCCCTTTAATTGTTAGGGAAGTTCTAATCATTTCAGCCAAAGTTTCAATTATCATGGTAAATATTAGAGAGGACAGGGGACACCCCTGATGGGTTCCATTTGTAATCAGAAATGGCTTGGACAATGCTTCGTTGACTAGGATTCTCGCGGAAGGCTGTGTATAGAGGGCCTGTACCGCACGAAGAAAGTAATCTCCTAACCCAAATTTGCGAAGAACAGCAAAGGCGAACCCCCAATGGACTCTATCGAACGCCTTCTCTGCATCCAGGGAAAGGAGGAGAGAAGGCGTCTTACTCGAGTTCGACAGCTCCACCAGGTTTTGAGTTCTTCTCGCACCATCTACCGCATTTCTGCCTTTTGTGAAGCCCACCTGGTCATCATGTATGACCCCAAGAAGGAGTTCCAGAAGTCTTGTTGCTAAAATTTTGGAATATATCTGTACATCAGAATTTAAGAGGGAGATGGGTCTGAAGTTTGCTGGAGATGAGGTGGATTTCCCTGGCTTGGGGATGGTGACAATTGTAGCCTGTAGCCATCTTACCTTGGTTCATTGAATCGTTAAAAATGGCTGCTAGATATGGTGATAGGGAAAGGGAGAATTTTTTGTAATATTCATTTGATAGGCCATCGGGGCCTGGAGACTTGTGATTTTTTAGTCCATTGATGGCTTTAGTTATTTCTGGGATAGATATCGGTTTGTTTAGGGGTTCGTTCTCTAACTTCAAAGAAGGAAGAGACACACTCTCCAAAAACTTCTCTATGAGTTCCGCGGTGGGCTGGAAAGTACTTGAATCTTCCGCCAGGTTGTAGAGGTTAGCATAGAAAGTTCTAAACTGATCTGCTATTTGTTGGGCATGGGTAATTTTCATGGTAGGGTCTTTGAGGGAGTTTATAAATGGGATTTTTGCTTTAATTTGTCTCTTTTTGGCTATTTTGGCCATTAGTTTTGATGGCTTATCGATATAGGAATAGAAATTTGCTCTGAGGAAGGTAAGGTTATTGGTGCGTTTAGTTAGAAGGATTTTCCTCAATTCACTTCTCATAGCCATCAACTCTGCATGTTGATTATTTTGGGGACATTCTTGCTGGGCTTTCTCAAATTTTTTAATACTTTCCAATAAGAAGTCAATTTTCATTTGTTTATTTTTTTCGGTCTTGTATTTTAAGTTTTATCAGGACTCCTCGAATTACTGCCTTATGGGTGTTCCATAACGTGTAGTTGTTAATGTCGGGAGTAGCATTTTTGGCGAAGTATTCATCTAACGCACTTTCAATGAATTTTTGGTTGGCAGGTGAGTTGAAGAGGTTTACGTCATTTCGCCAGGTCCTGGCTGGGTTGAAAGGGGCGTTGATATTGAGTTTTAAGTAGATAGGAGAATGATTGGACCACGTAGTGGTGCCTATTGACGAGTTAGTGACGGAGGTGAGAGTCCATCTATCCACCAATAGAAGGTCGATTAGTGAAAACGTTTTATGCCTCGGAGAATAATAAGTAAATTCCCTCGAGGAGGAGTTTAGGCACCTGAAAGAATCATATAAACCCTCTCTACGGAGCCAGAATTGAAGCGTGGGAGAAGTTCTTATTTTTGCTGTGGAGTCTAGATCTCTATTTGGAATAATATTAAAATCCCTGCAAAGGATTAATTTGCTTGTGTGAAACTTTTTAATTTTTTTGATCAGTTTGTTAAGAAAGGAGATTTGTGCCTTATTAGGCGCATAAATATTTACTATTGTTATTGGGGTTTCACTGAGTTTGCCCACTAAGATAAGATATCTTTGAGGGAGAAGTTTAGCGTCTCTCTAAGGCCTTAGTCAGAAGGGCGTTTTTAGCCGTGATTTGCGCATGCGCATGCGTCCGGTGATTTTATAAAACCATTGCTTTGCAATGGTATCGGACACATGAGCGCTTTTTATGCGCTCGTCCGATAAATTATAGAACAAAAAATCGCAGATCGCACCTATCTGCGATCTGCGATTCCTGTTCTCTTCTGTATATGCGCTCAATGGGGCCGGCGGCAGCAGCACCGACCCCATTGAGAACATATAGAAGACAAATCATTCTTCTCTGCCACAGCTGTAACAGCTGTGGCAGAGAATAACAATGTTTGCCCATTGAATTCAATGGAGCAGCAATACAGCCGCTCCATTGAAAGCAATGGGCTGCCGGCGTGCGCGGGGTGAATTGTTGGGAAGGGGTTAAATATATAAGCCCTTCCCTGCAATTCATCCTAAAATGTGTTAAAATAAAAAAAAAATTGTATACTTACCTTTCCGCTGCAGCCGGAGTCCAGCCGCGGCCGCTGTCAGTTCTCCTGAACTGCTTCTCGGCACTATTCAGCCGGCGGGGCTTTAAAATCCCCGCCTGCTGAATGATCTGCCTCTGATTGGTCACAGCCCTGACCAATCAGAGGCCGGTTTCACTCACACACCCATTCATGAATTCATGAATGGGTGAGTGACTGCTGCCTCTCAGCGCTGAGCCAATCAGGGGGCAGGTCTGACTCACACCCCCTTCACACCCACTGCAGGACGGCCGCGCGGAGCTCCGGTTCCCGGGAGAAGGTGAGTATACAATTTTTTTTTATTTTAACACATTTTAGGATGAATTGCAGGGAAGGGCTTATATATTTAAGCCCTTACCGACAATTCATCCCGGGCTCGCCCGCAGCGCATTGCTTTAAATGGAGGCGGCTCTATTGCCGTCTCCATTGAATGCAATGCGCTGGACAGCTCCGGCCCGTTTCTAATGAAACGCGGCTAAGAGCAGATTTTCGGGCGATTTGCGGGCGACTTGCGCGCACCGGTCACGCGATTTGCGGATGTGCATCCGTCATGCGATCCGCAAATCACGCAAAAAACCACCCGTCTGACTATGGCCTAAATGCGATTAATACGCCTACATGCTTCTTTTGAGCATTTGCAAAAAAGATATTAGGGTAGAGCTTGTTTGAGAATTTAGTAGAAGAGAGATGTGTGAAATGCGTCTCCTGTAGACATAATATGTCAATGTTTGCTGACCTGGCGTCCCTCCAAACCATTGCCCTTTTAAAAGGGATGTTTAGTCCCTTGACATTAAGTGGGCAAACATTTAGTAACATCATGGAAGGTAAATACATGCATTGTGTACGAGGTTAACCTGGCAGCATGGTTAACAATGAATGTAGAAACTTGAAAACTTACAACAGTAAAGACAGGTCCTCTGCAAAATATGAGCGAAGGTTTGTGAACGCTGTTCTTGTAGGTAGGAGTGGCGTACCTAAAAGGTAAGGTTCAAGGAAGTAGTTCTTCGCTTAAGTGTTTGAAGACCTGAGAACAGAAACAGTTTAAGCAAAACAGTATAGCAGGTATTAAAACCTAGTACATTTGGGGGAAAAGTTCGGCAAACAAGTGACAGCCTTTTTTTTTTCTTCCCTGTGTTAATAGAGTGAAATTTCCAGTGTATGAGATGGATAAGGTCGGGTTGGGAGTGTTGCAGTTCCCTCAAGGAGGCGTAGTAGGGAGAGTGCGGCGGTTAGGAGCCCTCTGTGGTCTCTGGGGTTTCGCTGTTTGAGAGATATCTGGTAGAGAGAAGTTCCATTTGATTAATAGCTTTTTTCCTTCATCAGGAGAAGATATAATTTGTGTTGCGTTGTCTTTATGAGTTATCAATTTAGTAGGGAAACCCCATTTGTAGGGTATTTTGGCGGTTCGCAGTGCCAGAGTTATCTGTGAGAAAGCTTTTCTGTCTTGAATTGTGGTCTGAGATAAGTCCGTGTACAGAAGGATATTGGTGTACGGCGGAGTTAGAGAGCCAGAGGTTCTGGAGGCTGGCATAAGTGCTTCCTTTACATGAAAAAAATGTATCCTGGCGATCACATCTCGTGGCGTAGTTTCAGGGAGGAAGCTTGGTTTGGTTAATCTGTGAGCTCTATCTATGGGGCAATCATATTCGGTAGCGTTTGGAAGAAGATGTCTTATTAGCTTGGTGAGGTAATTTTTTTAGGTCCGATTGTGTTACGCTTTCAGGTACGCCTCTGAATTTCACATTATTTCTTCTGCTCCTATCCTCTAAATCGGTCAATTTACTCTTAAGGAACTCCCCTTCCTCCTCCAGAGAGTAGTGCGCATCACTTAAGTTGTTATGAGATGATGCTATTTCTCCTATTTTGTTTTCAACGTGGTCTGTACGCTGTTCTAGCTCCTGTATAGACACGTTAATTGTATTGGAGAGGGCTTTAATGTCCTTCTGTAATGAGCCACATAGGGCCAGGATCATGCTTTTAATAAAGTCTTCTGATGCGGGAAGGCTTGAGGAAGGGAGGTCATTTATAGGGTCCACTTCTGTTTGAAAGAGCTGGTGACGAGTATTGTTAGAAGGGGACATGTGGGGTCTTTGTTTTTCTGGGCTAGCAGAAGGTGTGGATACAGTAGGTGTAGATACAGTGTGAGGGGAGTGTGGATGCTGCGGCGCCATTTTGTTCATAGCTGGGGCATTAATGGTGGAACTGTCTACAGCCTCACTCACTCGGCACTGCAGTGATGTCCTCTGCTGATCGGGAAGTAGCTTCTCCAAGCCGACTGCCAGGTCCTCTTCTCTGCTTGAAGTGTCTGCATAGTCTCCCTCCGCTCCGGTGCCCACGTCGGAGCTCACGGACCTCGGGGAGCTATCTCTCACTGTCAGCTCAGTCTGCCCCGGCCCGCGGGAAGAAAAGAAGTCGGAGACCTTCTGGAGCGGCGCTTTTACAGTCTTTCTCTTCGGCATGATGCCCAGGAAAGCTTCAGAGGTGGATTTGTGAGTAGATGTCTCGCTGGAAATGCTTGGGGTAGCTTTAAAGGCTATCGGAGAGCAGAGCTCAGGATTATGCGTCCAGCTCTGCTCGCGTCCAGGCCACGCCTCAATAATCCCAATTTTGATAGCTTCTCTGGGTATTCCAGTCCCCTCATTCCATGTATTAATTTAGTTGCCCTTCTTTTAACCCCCTCAAGCACTGCAACATCTTTCCTGAGCACTGGTGTCCAGAACTGCACACAGTATTCCACGTGGGGCCTGACAAGTGCCTTATATAGTGAAAGAATAATGTTCTCGTCCCTCGCCCCTAAACCTCTTTTAATACATTCCAAGACTTTGTTTGCTTTTGCAGCAGCTCACTGGTATTGGTTGCTCCAGTTAAAACTACAATACACTAGTACCCCCAGGTCTTTTTCCATGTCACTTTTCCCTAGCAGTACCCCAATCAGTGTATATTGGTGACACATCCATTTCTCCTGCCCATGTGCATAACCTTACAATTATCAACATTGAACTTCATTTGCCATTTTTCTGATCAAACCCCCAGTTTATCAAGGTCCATTTGTAGCCACACATTGTCCTCTGTTGCATTAATTAGATATACGAGATCAACAGACTCTCCGATTTCCAGCCTAGAACTTACTTCATCGTAGAAGCTGATCAGATTGGTCTGACATGATCGACCCCTCAGGAACCCATGCTCGTGAGGAGTTATTCCATTGTTCTCCTTGAGGTATTCTAGGAGGGCATCTCTCAGAAACCCCTCAAATATTTTTCTACTTATTAAAGTGAGACTTACCAGCTTGTAGTTACCAGGCTCTCTTTTGGACTCCTATTTGTATATTGGAACCACATTGGCAATGCACCATCCAATGGTACAACCCCGGTCTTGATAGTGTCCATAAATATAAGAAATAGCGGTCTAGCTATCACATCACTTAGTTCCCTTAGAACCCTTGGTGATTTATCGATTTTAATCCTCTTTAACTGGCTCTGCACTTCCTCCTGTGTTAGGTATGTAATATTTTGCTTGGGGTTTATTTTATTTCCCTGCGTCTCATGTGACATTTCCTTTTCGTTTGTGAATACACTTGAAAATAAACTATTTAATAGGTTTGCCTCCCCCCCATCGTCTTCTATGATTTATCCTGCATTTTTTGTTAAAGGGCC
This sequence comes from Eleutherodactylus coqui, assembly GCF_035609145.1. NCBI lineage: Eukaryota > Metazoa > Chordata > Amphibia > Anura > Eleutherodactylidae > Eleutherodactylus > Eleutherodactylus coqui. The sequence continues at coordinate 92,938,618 of NC_089843.1, read as the reverse complement.
AGTGCTTTTACTGTTAATATAATTGAAGAATAGTTTAGGGTTGTTTTTACTCTCTTCGGCGATCAGTCTTTCTGCCTCCTCCTTCTACTTATAGTTCTTTTATTTTTAAAGGGTATGAACTGCTCACATGAGGTGATTAGGATCTTTTTAAACTTTTCCCATTTGTCGTCTGTACTGTTATTTTTGAGGATGTTGTCCCAAATAATGTTACCGATAGTAGTTCTGAGCTGATCAAATTTTGCTTTACTAAAGTTTAGTTTATTTGTCTCTCCCTGATAGGGTTTCTTATTGAATGACAGCTGGAAATTAATTATATTGCGGTCACTGTTCCCCAAGTGCCCCTCAACCTGCACCCCCATTATTCGGTCCGGTTTGTCAGTTAGTACTAAGTCCAGAATTGCCCTCCCTCTAGTTGGCTCCTGCACAAGTTTGGTAAGGTAGTTATCTTTAATTGTCCTCAAGAATTTATCACTCCTATGAGATTTGCAGGTCTTGTTATCCCATATTATATCCGGATAATTAAAGTCCCTGATAATAATTACTTCATTGCGGTTTGACACCTCTTCTATCTGCCTTAATAGTAAGGTTTAAGCTTCTTCTGTTGCTTTTGGTTGCCTATAGAAAACCCCTATCAGTATTTTGTTACTTTTTTTCTCCCTGTATTTCTACCCACAGCGATTTAACGTGTTCATCTCCTGCACCTATATCCTCCAGTAGCCTCGGCATTAAGTAGGATTTAACATATAGACATACCCCTTCCCCTTTCTGGTTTCCATGGTCTCTTCTGAAGAGATTGTAACCTTTTAAATTCACTGCCCAATCGCACTTATCCCACAGACACACACACACTTAGACACACAGACACACTAAGACATATACTTAGATACACAGAGAATACTTATCCGCTCCTCTGCAGCTTCGATGATGTCACCTGCCGGCTCAGCATTAGGTCCCCTCTCCAGGTGGCTGCACTCTCTGTTCTCCTGCAGCTCCCTCGGCCTCCTGGCGCTGGCTCCTGTGCCACTCCGGTGTCCCCTTCCGCCCTGCTCCCGACTCGCTTCTGGCGTCTGACGTCACTTCCGCACTCTGTGCACAGAAAAAGATAGGAACTGCTCTATCTTTCTGTGTATTGCGCAGCAAAGGTCCCCATTAAAGTCTGCGGGAAGTGCGCAAATACACAAGGAAATGCGTGAAGCTTCAGGGAAAAGAACACTTTTGGACCTCGCTAGCCTAAATAGCCTTTTAATACACAGAAAGAATGTGTTGCTTGTCTGTGTGAACTGGCCTTGCATGCGCAAAAAGTATAATACTATGCATAGACATGTGAGCAAATCAACCTCATTTGTGCGCAAATACATTGCATTGAGGACATAATTTTTGTGCATACATGCACCTCATGAGTGTGTGACAGCCCCCACCCAGATTTAAAAGTCTATATTAAGCTTAATGAGGTCCCGGTGTGTGCTTTTCCCGACAAGTCTGTGTAGCGTATTGGGCATCCCATTTGTGCACCTTTCATAGACTTCTTTGGGGCCCTTTGGTGCGCCAATATATAGTAAAATTGAGCAGGTCCTGTTTTTTTAGCGTGATTGAAATGCATACAAAAAAATTGTTAATGAGAACGAACCAATTGACATCAATGAATTCTATTATCTGCATATTGCCTGCATTAATCCCTTGAACGCATTTTGTGTGGCAAATATACCCTTATAGCAGCATGCTGAGTGTTCATTTGGCACTTGCTAAATCTGTATGGCCTCCTTCACATGACCGTATGCATTTTTACGCTCAGCTGATCACAGCTAAAAATTGCATGAATAAAGAATAGCCGCGATCAAATTGCGCATTTTCTCATTCATTCACACAGGCGGCTGCGGTGTATTGGCGAAAAAATACGCTGCAGTGTGGAAATCCCTTGATTAGCAGAAACCCTTGGAATAACTGTTAATGCTGAAATAGAGCCAGCTGTCTTCATTTCCCAGCATTGGACGCAGCTAAACATCCCTCCCCTCCATTTTTTTCAGCTCCTATAGAAGCTTATGGGAGCCTGCAGCGTATTTAGGCAAAACACTATCTTTCTATAAAATCGGTGTAGTTTTTGGACACCGATGTGCTATTTTTTTTTACACGCCCAAAAATCGTTCACCTGAATGAGTACATTGAATTCAATGCTTCAGATGGTCGCAAGTTTTGCAGTTATTAGGTTACTAAATGTATATGTAGGTGAGATTACCAATTGTGTAAATATATTTAGTGTTACAAATTGTACAGTGATCAGCCATGACATAAAACCACGGACAGATGAAGTTAATAACACTGATTATCTCAAGACAATAGCACCTTTCAAGGGGTAGGATATATTAGGCAGCAAGTCAACAGTGGGCTCCTGAAGTTGACGTGCTGGAAGCAGGAGTAGTAATTAAGTATAAGCAACACATTTGACAAGGACCAAATTGTGAAAGCAAAACAACCAGGTGATAACATCCCCAAATGGCTGTAGGAGGTGGGGAATCTATGCAGGTGCTTCATTGTTTCTCATAGGATATGTTCACATTTGACAAAAATGCGGCAGATTTTCTATGTGGAATTTCTGCACGGAAAATACAGCATGTACAGTAAAGGTCTTGTGGATTGGATTTAAGAAATCTCATCCATATGGTCCGGAAAAAATCTGCACAAAATATGTAGTAAAATTGACATGCAGTGCAGATTTTGTGGCAGATAAATTGTGGCAGATAAATGCACAGCATGTTGATTTAGGCTGTGTATTATCTGTGCAAATTTCAAACGCTGGAGTGAAAACCAAATTACAATGGTTTGTAATATGGGGAAGAGAGACCTAATGGGCTCCCTGGGGCTCCTGGACTCAGGTGCGATTGCACCCTCTGCACCCCCTAACCAAATTACACATTAAAATCTGCACCAAAATTGTGGTGTTTCATTTGGGTTTTTACGCAGATTTCGCTGTGGATCCACACTAAAATTCTCAACATATTTCGCACTGCAGAAAATCTGCTAAGTTTGCATGAAATTTTAGCGTATCTGCTGATTACTATCAACCTAATTTAGGGTGGATTACAGAGCAGATATAGGAATATCAGAAGGACGTGTACTAGAGATGAGCGAGTATACTCGCTAAGGCACATTACTCGAGCGAGTAGTGCCTTAGCCGAGTATCTCCCCGCTCGTTTCTAAAGATTCGGGGGCTGGCGCCGGTGACAGGTGAGTTGCGGCGGGGAGCAGGGGGGAGCGGCGGGGGAGAGAGGGAGAGAGAGATCTCCCCTCCGTTCCTCCCCGCCACTCCCTCCCCCCCCCCCCCCCGCCGGCCCCCGAATCTTTAGAGACGAACGGGGAGATACTCGGCTAAGGCACTACTGGCTCGAGTAATGTACCTTAGCGTGTATACTCGCTCATCTCTAACATGTACGTATGTGTGCTTCATAAACTACAGCAAAGCATTTCAATGCATTGAACACAACAAGCTGTGGAAATGTGGCATCCCAGAACATCTGGAAGAATTGATATGATCACTTTACAAGAACCAAGAAGCCTCGGTACAGATAGCATTCGGTAACACTGACTGTTGAAATTGAGAAAGGTGTCTGACAAGACTGCATTTTATCATGGGCCTTTTCAATCTGAGGCCGAAACAATCATGGCGAAACCTGGATGAATCAACAATTGGAGTAAGAATTAGTGGGAGAAACATCAACAACATTTGATATGCCGATGATACAACGTTGCTCGCAGGAAGTGAAAAAGATCTGGAATATCTGATCTGAAGAGTTAAAGAAGAAAGTGAGCACATGGGGCTATACCCCAACATAAAGTAACAAAGGTAATGATGAAAGCAAGTAATGGTACAGTCCGCGTAAGAATCGGCAATGAGGAAATTGAATCAGTACAAGATTTCCTCGGATTCAAGATTGACCACAATGGAAAATCAGAACCAGAAATCAAACAAAGAATTGCACTTTGCCATAGCACAATGCAAGGAATGGCAAGGATATGGGAGAGCAAAGATATTAACATTGCTACAAGGATCTGAATGATAAATGCAATCATGTTCCTGACTTCTATAAAGGCATGCGGAAGTTGGACACTCAGGAAGGCAGATGGAAGGAAAATTGATGCTTTTGATCTATGGTACTGCATATACCATGCTCGACGATGATCACCAACAAGATGGTTTTAGAGGGTATCAAGGAAAAAATATCCCCAAACAGCGATTTTCATACTTTGGGCATATTATGTGAGCCAATTCTCTGGAAACAACATTGATGCTCGGAACAATTAGTGGGTCATGAAGAAGAGGATGACAAAGAACACACTGGCTGGACACAATGAAGGTGGATACAAACATACACGTAAAAGAACTGAAAAAAGCGGTCAAAGATAAGATGGCATGGAGAATAATGATCTACATAGTGACCGAAATTCGACCTGTACTGAACGAATAATCATTATCAGCTTGAGAAAGACCTGTTGGTCGAAACGTCGCTGCTACTTGTGTTTTATGGAGAATTAAAGTTTTTTCTACTTGAAGATCTTGCATCTTGGATTGCTGCTATACCTTTTACTATTCCCCTTAACTATTTGGAAACTTTTATGGGCTGTGGTCCCAAACCCATTTTGAATAGCGTGCATATGGTATTCATACCAATTCAATATATGTGTGGATTGACCCATTGTTTTTGCTGCTGACCTCTCTTTATATATTTTGGAAAGGAACTTTCATCCGGCTGATCACTGTCCACTTCAGCTCTAGCAATGATACCCTGTCACAGGGATGTGTGAGTTCTGCTAACAATTGCCAACTGTATGTGGCTCAGGATCCGCTGGTAATTGGCTGCAGAGGTCACATGTTCCTGTGTTGGAATGTCATCGTTACAGCTGGAAGAAGAATGCAACAGGGGTCAGGCACCATCAAAATGGTAGTTGCTGGCGATCAGGTAAAGAGGCGTAACTTGAAGCTGCTGGGCCCCAATGCAAAATCTGGAACTGGGCCTCCAACTATAAACCTTCATTGTTAGCATTGATTTGCAATATGGGGAAGAGAGACTTTATGGGCCCCCTATGGCTCCGGGGCCCAGGTGCGACCATACCCTCTGCACCCCTTATACTTACGCCCCTGATCAGGTTTTTTATGAGAGCTGACTAGATCTCATTTTTTCCATCTGTATCAACAGACACTTGAGATATAATTAGAGTATTGGCTTTTAAACAATAAAATGCAAAACAAATTAAGGTTTTAATGGCACTATATTGCTATGATATGTAACGATATGTAACTGGGGAATATGGAAGTTCATAGTTCATAGGAAACATTTATACTTTTTCGGACACGGTTTCTCTCTTGCAAACCATTAGTATTACATCTGTTTCCACTGCAGTTTAGCACTTAATGTTGTATACAATATATGTTAAGTAACACTTAATTCACACTATGTCTTCTCTCAGACAGTTACTAATGATCAATTTTGTTAATTAGTTCTTTAACTTACTTGTGCTTCCTAAGAAACGGCAATTTACATGCAATTCCAATCTAGACCTTAGACTTTTCAGTATGATATAGTCTATCATTTATTGTAAACAATTATATGTATGGAATGATGTAAGTGTCACTAAGGGCTCAATCAGACAAGCGCAAAAAAGAAGCACTACACACCTTAGCAAAATGTGCGCGACCATAGCTCCTTCCCAATGCTTGCAATGGGGCCAGCGCTGCCGCCGCCGGCCCCATTGAAAGCAATGGGATGCAGGCAACCCCCGCAGTGATTTACGGAGAAGGACTTTAAATATAAGCCCTTCTCTGAAAATCATCCCTAGGTGTAGAAAAAAAAAACAAAGCACATTACTCACCTAGCAGGGCTGTCCAGGCTCCGGTGCGTCTTTCCTCTTCAGTGCCGACACTTGTCTAAAGAACTTTTTAAGAGGCGGGGATTTAAAAATCCCTGCCTCTTGAAAGTGCTGGTCTGATTGGCTTAGCGCTCAGCCAATCAGAGGCAGCGCTCAGCCATTCATTGAATTCAGTGAATGGATAAGCGCTGCCTGTGATTGGCTGAGCGCTGTGACCAATCACTGGCAGCGCTCAGCTGTCATTGAATGAATGGTTGAGCACTGCCTGTGATTAGCTGAGCGCTCAGCCAATCAGACCCAGTGCTTTCAGGAGGTGGGGATTTTTAAATCCCCACCTGCTAAAAGAGCTTTAGAACACTGACGGGGATCAAGCGACAAGATGTGCCAGATCCCTGTAAGCGTTGATCAGGTGATGTTTATATATTTTTTATTTTTATACTAGCTAGTGATGATTTTCAGGGAAGGGCTTATATTTCAAGCCCTTCCCCAAAAATCACTGCGGAGGTTGCCTGCATCCTATGTTTTCAATGGGGCCAGCGGCAGTAGCGCTGTGACAGCCAAGGCAGGGGATTCCTTCATTCCCGTTGGGAGTCTCCTTGTCACTGAACACTTTGACAGTGCCTTCACAGTGTTCAGTGATGAGGGGACTCCCTGCGGGGAATCTTTCCATGCAGCACAAACCTTCCCGGCGCATGGATGTCCTATCTTTTGCAGGTGCAAGTATTTTGCGCCTGTAAAAGATGGACATGTGAACACACCTTTCACGTGGTTCACCTTTCACCAATGGTTCTATCAGACATGCTTTTATTGTGCTCGCAAAAAAACACTCAGCTGACTTCACTCTAACAATCAGTGACTTAATATTCTCTTACTTTTCTACTGTAGTAGTTGTCACAGCTCGCCGGTTATGTTGTATCGAGTCCGGAGTGACATCACAACGTCAGCCCCAACCCACCTGAATCACACGCCACCACATTTTCAGTGTCGTTCCCATGTTTGATGTCAATATGAGCACTTCTTTGCTGGTGTGTGGAGGCATTGGTCAGCTGAGAGTTCTGTGTACCAACTGGCCAATCAGCACATGTTTGTACAAATTTGTTCTGGCTCCTCCTCATGGAGGACGCCGGTTGTACTTCTTGTCTGAGGGTATTCCCGGTCTAGTCAGCAACTCCTGTCCTATTCCACTGTGAAATAAGTCTGTTTGAGGTTATGGATATTTGGGCTGTTGTAATATCTTTCTCCTGACTCATTGCTGTTTTTGCATTAGTATTCTGTGGTTCTTAGCATGTTGTTTTACATTTATACTGCATGTATTGTTATGTATTGTTGTTTCCAACAACTCCTCATCAGGGCAAGTGCTCTGCTCTTAGGTAGTGTCTCAGTGCATTAGAAGGTTTGGGTCAAATTTCCAATTTCCCCATTTTTTCGGTTTAGTTATAAATATACTGCGTTAGTATATTGTGTGTATATCTGTCCCTTGGGACACTAAATTATGTATAATCTAGATGAGGTATTCTTGCGTCCTACTCAGACGTAACAGTAGTCTTATACGGAGTATATCAACAGAACAAAACCATTGTTTAGATCAGATTTTTATTTTAAACATAATGAGTGAAATTTACTAAACCCAGCATTTCTTGCACAGGGTTTAGTAAGATTTTCCCCAGTGCACGATGTGCTGAATACATGAAAAGGTGCAGGCTTCTTCATGTATTCAGCACGACCCAGCAGCTGAGTGCACCTTCACAGAAATCCTACACTAGGAAAGGAAAATATATCAAAAATGGGGTAATGTGCTAAGATATTAGTAACATTTTCTTTGACTTATTAAAGCAGAGAAAAGCAAAAAATCCGAAAATGCAAAAAAAATGCAAATTTCCTTCCTGCTAGAGAAGCAATATGCTGTATGGATGCAAGATATCATTATAAATCAATGAAATATTAGCAGCCAATCTAAGACATTTCCACCAAATATCACCGAGAGCTGTATCAAATGTTATATTAAGCAGCAATCTATAATACATGGTCCATAATAAATATACCAGTGAAACGGGCTCTAAAAAATGCTCATATAGTCCATTGATACAAGATTGGACAAGATAGCTAATGCAACAAGGACTTATCTGATAAACTAAATGCATAGGTATAAAGAGATGTTACAGACTCACTTATACTGGGGCTGGTCTGCCCCAAGTTGAAGGAAAGCCTCTTGCCAACAAGCTCCGCACCCTTTTTGAAAAAGTGTTGGGGCTGGCGCAGGAGGAAGAGAAGTCACAAAATTTGTGCGCAAGAAGGGTTTGCACAAAAATGTCTGACTGTTCTGACCCAGTATCCTGGAGTAAAGCAGTTAGTAAATCTCCCCGCCCCCATATATATATAGTTTTTTTAAACTGTATATTACTATTTTATTACAAAAAAATACATAAAGTCAGACTTCTTGCAGCTATCCCTTCCAACATCTGTGCAGCAGGTTAACGTTTATTCCATGTGAATTTCTTGCGGGCGCCCTCTTGGCCTGGTTTTTTCCGTTCCCTCTTGCGTGGACGTACAGTTAGCAATCCAGCTTGTCTCATAGCCTCCATTTCTTCTGGAGACACAAAACTGCGCAGGGCCTTTGATACAGCTAAACGGACAGCTCCAGCTTGCGCAGATCTTCCACATCCCGTGACGGTACATTCTGTATCATACTTCATCAAGCGGTTCAAAAATTGAAACGGGAACATAAGTTGCTCTCTGTCTGGAAGTACTGGAAAATAATCAGTATATTCCTGCCCATTTATGGTAATTTTTCCTTTTCCTTGGTCCCGTAATATAACCTCTGCATTTGAAGTTTTCCTTTTACCTTTCCCTCTGCTGAATGCTACTCCATGCTCATCATACTGCAGAGGATGAACCGTCTGCTTTTGGGACTGTATTTCCAGATTCTTGCAGTATCTCCGTACATAGTCCTCCTCAATGCTGCTGTTTGGCAGGCTCACCAAGCGTTCCATCGTTTGTATAAAATACAGGTAGTCTTGGTCAGACAGATTTTCTGCTAGAAGGCTCTCCAATTCTTCCTTAACCAACCATCTTATGCCAGAGGTTTCTATCGCTGGTTTTTCATTTTCCACACTTAAGCCTTTTCTCTTAACTTCTTCTCCCTATGCTTGAATTGACAAATACTTTGCATGTGTATCATGCAGTAATGAGTAAAACCCTTGCTTGCCAGTGTAAAATAGAAAGTGGAACGGACGCTTGTCTTCTCCCCACTGAATTGCTATTTGCTTTGGAAATATCACATCAGGGTGCTTCATAAGTGGCCGGGCCCTTTTATCAAATAACCCAGAGGGAAAGAGATACGCAATGGCTTTATCAATGTCCGCTTGGGTGAACGTCTCTGGATCCTCTCTAGAGATGAGCGAACGTACTCGTCCGAGCTTGATATTCGTGCGAATATTAGGGTGTTCGGGATGCTCGTTACTCTTAACGAGCACCACGCGGTGTTCCGGTTACTTTCAGTTTCCTCTCTGAGACGTTAGCGCGCTTTTCTGGCCAATTGAAAGACAGGGAAGGCATTACAACTCCCCCCTGTGACGTTCAAGCCCTATACCACCCCCCTGCTGTGAGTGGCTGGGGCGATCAGATGTCACCCGAGTATAAAAGTCGGCCCCTCCCGCAGCTCGCCTCAGATGTCTTGTGAGTTAGCTGAGGGAAAGTGCTGTTGGTGCCGGAGCTGCTATAGGGAGAGTGTTTGTAGTTAGTGTAGGCTTCAAGAACCCCAACGGTCCTTCTCAGGGCCACATCTATCCGTGTGCAGTACTGTGGAGGGTGCTGTTAGCAGTGTTGCACAAATTTTTTTTTTTTCAAAATCTGCAGTCTGCAGAGCATTGCGCCTTGCAGTAATAGTCCAGGGATAGAAGTGGTGGTTAGGCAGGGAGAGTGTTAGGAGTGAGTGTAGGCTTCAAGAACCCCAACGGTCCTTCTTAGGGCCACATCTATCCGTGTGCAGTACTGTGCAGTCTGCTGTTAGCAGTGTTGCATATTTTTTTCTTTTCAAAATCGGCTGTCTGCAGAGCATTGCGCCTTGCAGTAATACTACAGGGAGAGAATTGTGTAGGCAGGGCCAGAAGACATATATTATTGATTGAATATAGTCAGTGGGCCCTCCGTTTCCAAAAAAGGGAAAAATTGTATTTGTCCTGCAGTCTTGCGCCAATTTATTTCCTGCCTGGGAAAAGTAACCGCTGTGCTGCACTTCATATAACTGCATTTCTGTGCAACACATATCTTATCTGATTCAATATAGTCAGTGGGCCCTCCGTTTCCCAAAAAGGGAAACATTCTATTTGTCCTGCAGGCTTGCGCCAATTTATTTGCTGCCTGTGAAAAGTAACTGCTGTGCTGCACTTCATATAACTGCATTTCTGTGCAACACATATCTTATCTGATTGAATATAGTCAGTGGGCCCTCCGTTTCCCAAAAAGGGAAACATTCTATTTGTCCTGCAGGCTTGCGCCAATTTATTTCCTGCCTGGGAAAAGTAACCGCTGTGCTGCACTTCATATAACTGCATTTCTGTGCAACACATATCTTATCTGATTGAATATAGTCAGTGGACCCTCCGTTTCCCAAAAAGGGAAACATTCTATTTGTCCTGCAGGCTTGCGCCAATTTATTTCCTGCCTGGGAAAAGTAACCGCTGTGCTGCACTTCATATAACTGCATTTCTGTGCAACACATATCTTATCTGATTGAATATAGTCAGTGGGCCCTCTGTTTCCCAAAAAGGGAAACATTCTATTTGTCCTGCAGGCTTGCGCCAATTTATTTCCTGCCTGGGAAATCACTGGTAATACAGCATGCTGAGGGGTAGGGGTAAGCCTAGAGGACATGGACGTGGACGTGGCCGAGGACGCGTAGGCCCAAGTGAGGGTGTCGGCACAGGGCGAGCTCCTGATCAAGGTGTATCGCAGCCGACTGCTGCGCGATTAGGAGAGAAGCACTTTTCTGGCGTCCCCACATTCATCGCCCAATTAATGGGTCCACGCGGGAGACCTTTATTAGAAAATGAGCAGTGTGAGCAGGTCCTGTCGTGGATGGCAGAAAGTGCTTCGAGCAAGCTATCATCCACCCACAGTTCTGCGCCGTCCAGTGCTGCAAATCCAAATCCTCTGGCTGCTACTCCTCCTTCCTCCCAGCCTCCTCACTCCACTACAATGACACATGCTCCGGAGCGGGCAGACTCCCAGGAACTGTTCTCGGGCCCCTGCTCAGATTGGGCAGCAGTGGTTCCTCTCCCACCAGAGGAGTTTATCGTCACTGATGCCCAACCATTGGAAAGTTCCCGGGGTCCGGGGGATGAGGCTGGGGACTTCCGGCAACTGTCTCAAGACCTTTCAGTGGGTGAGGAGGACGATGACGATCAGACACAGTTGTCTTGCAGTGAGGTAGTAGTAAGGGCAGTAAGTCCGAGGGAGGAGCGCACAGAGGATTCGGAGGAAGAGCAGCAGGACGATGAGGTGACTGACCCCACCTGGTGTGCAACGCCTACACAGGACAGGTCTTCAGAGGGGGAGGCACGGGCAGCAGCAGGGCAGGTTGCAAGAGGCAGTGCGGTGTCCAGGGGTAGAGGCAGGGCCAGACCAAATAATCCACCAACTGTTTCCCAAAGCGCCCCCTCGCGCCATGCCACCCTGCAGAGGCCGAGGTGCTCTAAGGTCTGGCAGTTTTTCACAGAGACGCCTGACGACCGACGAACAGTGGTGTGCAACCTTTGTCGCGCCAAGATCAGCCGGGGAGCCACCACCAACAGCCTCACCACCACCAGCATGCGCAGACATATGATGGCCAAGCACCCCACAAGGTGGGACGAAGGCTGTTCACCGCCTCCGGTTTGCACAGCTGCCTCTCCCCCTGTGCCCCAACCTGCCACTGAGATCCAACCCCGCTCTGAGGACACAGGCACTACCGTCTCCTGGCCTGCACCCACACCCTCACCTCCGCTGTCCTCGGCCCCATCCACCAATGTCTCGCACCGCACCGTCCAGCCATCGCTAGCGCAAGTGTTTGAGCGCAAGCGCAAGTACGCCGCCACGCACCCGCACGCTCAAGCGTTAACCGTCCACATAGCAAAATTTATCAGCCTTGAGATGCTGCCGTATAGGGTTGTGGAAATGGAGTCCTTCAAAAGTATGATGGAGGCGGCGGCCCCGCGCTACTCAGTTCCCAGTCGCCACTACTTTTCCCGATGTGCCGTCCCAGCCCTGCACGACCACGTCTCCCGCAACATTGTACGCGCCCTCACCAACGCGGTTACTGCCAAGGTCCACTTAACAATGGACACGTGGACAAGCACAGGCGGCCAGGGCCACTACATCTCCCTGACGGCACATTGGGTGAATTTAGTGGAGGCTGGGACAGAGTCAGAGCCTGGGACCGCTCACGTCCTACCCACCCCCAGAATTGCGGGCCCCAGCTCGGTGCTGGTATCTGCGGCGGTGTATGCTTCCTCCACTAAAGCACCCTCCTCCTCCTCCGCAACCTCTGTCTCGCAATCAAGATGTGTCAGCAGCAGCAGCACGTCGCCAGCAGTCGGTGTCGCGCGGCGTGGCAGCACAGCGGTGGGCAAGCGTCAGCAGGCCGTGCTGAAACTACTCAGCTTAGGCGATAAGAGGCACACGGCCCACGAACTGCTGCAGGGTCTGACAGAGCAGACCGACCGCTGGCTTGCGCCGCTGAGCCTCCAACCGGGCATGGTCGTTGTGACAACGGCCGTAACCTGGTGGCGGCTCTGCAGCTCGGCAGCCTCACGCACGTGCCATGCCTGGCCCACGTCTTTAATTTGGTGGTTCAGCGCTTTCTGAAAAGCTACCCACGCTTGTCAGACCTGCTCGTAAAGGTGCGCCGGCTCTGCGCACATTTCCGCAAGTCCCACACGGACGCTGCCACCCTGCGGACACTGCAACATCGGTTTAATCTGCCAGTGCACCGACTGCTGTGCGACGTGCCCACACGGTGGAACTCTACGCTCCACATGTTGGCCAGGCTCTATGAGCAGCGTAGAGCAATAGTGGAATACCAACTCCAACATGGGCGGTGCAGTGGGAGTCAGCCTCCTCAATTCTTTTCAGAAGAGTGGGCCTGGTTGGCAGACATCTGCCAGGTCCTTCGAAACTTTGAGCAGTCTACCCAGGTGGTGAGCGGCGATGCTGCAATCATTAGCGTCACCATTCCTCTGCTATGCATCTTGAAAAGTTCCCTGCAAACCATAAAGGCAGCCGCTTTGCGCTCGGAAACAGAGCCGGGGGAAGACAGTATGTCGCTGGATAGTCAGAGCACCCTCCTGTCTATATCTCAGTGCGTTCAGGAGGAGGAGGAGGAGCATGAGGAGGATGAGGAGGAGGGGGAAGAGACAGCTTGGCCCACTGCTGACGGTACCCATGCTGCTTGCCTGTCATCATTTCAGCGTGTATGGCCTGAGGAGGAGGAGGAGGAAGAGGATCCTGAAAGTGATCTTCCTAGTGCGGACAGCCATGTGTTGCGTACAGGTACCCTGGCACACATGGCTGACTTCATGTTAGGATGCCTTTCTCGTGACCCTCGCGTTACACGCATTCTGGCCACTACGGATTACTGGGTGTGCACACTGCTCGACCCACGGTATAAGGAGAACCTTCCCACTCTCATTCCCGAAGAGGAAAGGGGTTCGAGAGTGTTGCTATACCACAGGACCCTGGCGGACAAGCTGATGGTAAAATTCCCATACGACAGCGCTAGTGGCAGAAGGCGCAGTTCCGAGGGCCAGGTAGCAGGGGAGGTGCGGAGATCGAGCAGCATGTACAGCCCAGGCAGTGCAACAGTCTTTAAGGGCCTGGACAGCTTTATGGCTCCCCAGCAAGACTGTGTCACCGCTCCCCAGTCAAGGCTGAGTCGGCGGGAGCACTGTAAAAGGATGGTGAGGGAGTACGTAGCCGATCGCACGACCGTCCTCCGTGACGCCTCTGCCACCTACAACTACTGGGTGTCGAAGCTGGACACGTGGCCTGAACTAGCGCTGTATGCCCTGGAGGTGCTTGCTTGTCCTGCGGCTAGCGTCTTGTCGGAGAGGGTGTTTAGTGCGGCTGGGGGAATCATCACAGATAAGCGTACCCGCCTGTCAACCGACAGTGCTGACAGGCTAACACTCATCAAGATGAACAAAGCCTGGATTTCCCCAGACTTCTCTTCTCCACCAGCGGACAGCAGCGATACCTAAGCAATACGTACGCTGCACCCGCGGATGGAAGCATCGTTCTCTCTCACCATCCAAAACGGGGACATTTCTGCTTCATCAATCTGTGTATAATATTCCTCCTCCTCCTCCTACTCCTCCTCCTGAAACCTCACGTAATCACGCTGAACGGGCAATTTTTCTTAGGGCCACAAGGCTCACTCATATAATTTTTCTAAAATTTTTTTATACGTTTCAATGCTCTTAAAAGCGTTGGAACTTTAACTTGAACCAATTTTTCGTTAAACCGGGCTGCCTCCAGGCCTAGTTACCACTTAAGCCACATTAACCAAAGCGATTAATGGGTTTCACCTGCCATCTTGGTTGGGCATGGCCAATTTTTACTGAGGTACATTAGTACTGTTGGTACACCAATTTTTTTGGGCCCTCACCTACAGTGTAATCATAGCAATTTCTATGTTCTTCGCCTGCACTCATGGTACAGAAAGGTGTGTGGGGTTGGCCTACACTTTAGCTACATAAATGTAACTTGGGCCTTGGCTATACTGCAGCTACTGAAATGGAACTAAGACTGCGCTCCCACTATACTGCTGCTTCGGAATTGTTCCTGGGGCCTGTGTAGGCTGCTACTATTACTTAAATGGAACTTAGACTATGCTCCTCCTATACTGCTGCTTCGGAATTGTTACTGGGGCCTGTCTTGAGTGCTACTATTACTGAAATGGAACGAAGACTGCGCTCCCACTATACTGCTGCTTCAGAATTGTTACTGGGGCCTGTCTTGAGTGCTACTATTACTGAAATGGAACTAATACTGTGCTCCCCCTATAATGCTGCTAGTGATATGTTAGTGGGGCCTGTCCTAATGCTACGGCTGAAATGTTACGAATTATGGGCTCTGCCTATACCGCTGCTAATGGTATGTCTCTGGGGTGTGGAAACAGAGGCTTCACAAAGACATGATGGCGGCGAGGCCATTTCCCACCAACGCGGTTACTGTTAAGGTGCATATAACCACGGACACGTGGAGAGGACACGTAGTGCCTCAAAAACATCCCCCTCCTCCTCCAACAATGAAAACATTCTTGGCAAATGCCTTTGCATTGGTTCGTCTGGTGGCAGTCCAAGAATTTCACCTTTACCAACACAACAAGAGAGCCCCCCCACCATCCCCCCGCCACGGCCCACTTAATCCTGGCCACATTCCGAAAACCAACAAAATAAAACCGCGCTACTAGGTCGGCAGTCACCACCACATTACCACCAACGCGGTTACTGTTAAGGTGCATATAACCACGGACACGTGGAGAGGACACGTAGTGCCTCAAAAACATCCCCCTCCTCCTCCAACAATGAAAACATTCTTGGCAAATGCCTTTGCATTGGTTCGTCTGGTGGCAGTCCAAGAATTTCACCTTTACCAACACAACAAGAGAGCCCCCCCACCATCCCCCCGCCACGGCCCACTTAATCCTGGCCACATTCCGAAAACCAACAAAATAAAACCGCGCTACTAGGTCGGCAGTCACCACCACATTACCACCAACGCGGTTACTGTTAAGGTGCATATAACCACGGACACGTGGAGAGGACACGTAGTGCCTCAAAAACATCCCCCGCCACGGCCAACTTAATCCTGGCCACATTCCGAAAACCAACAAAATACAACCGCGCTACTAGGTCCGCAGTCACCACCACATTACCACCAACGTGGTTACTGTTAAGGTGCATATAACCACGGACACGTGGAGAGGACACGTAGTGCCTCAAAAACATCCCCCGCCACGGCCAACTTAATCCTGGCCACATTCCGAAAACCAACAAAATACAACCGCGCTACTAGGTCCGCAGTCACCACCACATTACCACCAACGCGGTTACTGTTAAGGTACATATTACCAGTCTGACTGGGGCATGCAGACACCTTGACAGAATGAATAGTGTGTGGCACATAGGTTCCCCATTGCTATGCCCACGTGTGCAGCTCCTGATGGCGGTGGCACAGGATTATATTTCTCATTGCTTCTGTACAGCATTGTGGGCTATCGCCCCACCACTTTTAAAGAGGGTCGCTGCCTAGCTGTGCCAACCCTCTGCAGTGTGTGCCTGCAGTTCCTCGTCATGGCAGACGCACTTATAAATAGACATGAGGGTGGTGTGGCATGAGGGCAGCTGAAGGGTGCGCAGGGACAGTTTGGTGTGCGCTGTGGACACTGCGTCGTGCAGGGGGAGGGGGGTTGGGCAGCATGTAACCCAGGAGAAGTGGCAGCAGAGTGTCATGCAGGCAGTGATTGTGCTTTGTTGTAGGTAGTGTGGTGCTTAGCTAAGGTATGCCATGCTAATGAGGGCTTTTCAGAAGTAAAAGTTGTTGGGAGGGGGGGGGGCACTCTTGCCGGTATTGTGGCTTAATAGTGGGACCTGTGAACTTGAGATGCAGCCCAACATGTAGCCCCTCGCCTGCCCTATCCGTTGCTGTGTCGTTCCCATCACTTTCTTGAATTGCCCAGATTTTCACACATGGAAACCTTAGCGAGCATCGGCGAAATACAAAAATGCTCGGGTCGCCCATTGACTTCAATGGGGTTCGTTACTCGAAACGAACCCTCGAGCATTGCGAAAATTTCGTCCCGAGTAACGAGCACCCGAGCATTTTGGTGCTCGCTCATCTCTAATCCTCTCCCATCATGTTGGCTAAATGTCTCTTTCCAATGTTGAACTCTTCAATCTGTTTTTTAGTAAAGGCCTCTGTGTACTTTTCTGGTCCCGAGGCTGCAACATTTTTCCTCTGTACTGTGGAACTGGTATGTATTAGTCGAGCCGCCTCACTGCCCCCCGCAACCATCGGCTTCCAGGGAGCCGCAGCCCTCGTACGCAGCACTACAGCCAGCAACCTCGGACGGCATACAGCGGCGGCCTTGCTGGAGGATGCAGACTAATGGAGGTCACATGAGCCAACAGGAAGGGGAGGACGGAAGAGGAACGGGAGGAGCAGTCTGTGAGGGATGGAGCAGCAGGTGTGCCGGGCCGCCTCATGTATGACAGGTGGTACCGGGCGCGTTACTTGTGGGGTCTTCCACCTTTGGAAGTGCTGACAGCCTATAACCTGCTTATAGTCTCCTAACAGCTCTGTTGTCATGGAGACGTCTAAGGTTATGTTCAGCCGGAGTGCTGAGCCCCAAGACATGAAGGAGCGCCATGCTCGTGTGTCCATCCACTGTGTGCGCCCCCATATTTTTTATGTGATTGTCTATGTTAAAAAAAAGTCTCGAAATATTCTAATTTTCATGGTGGCCACTTGAGCAAGCACAACAGGATGACTGTAGCTCACTCCTCAGCTTTGCTGTATAGACTATGGCCCGAATAACATGGGCAGACAATCTGCCCGTAACAAGCATTGATTGGTAATATACTTTAGCAAGTCAAGTAGCACTCATTTAGCTGCATTTAAATGCATAAATCATCATGAGTATACTTGGATGAACTACTGGTTTTGCAAGCATTCATGGCAATACAGGTTTTTCTTTATTGTTGGCAGCAGATCCCTTATTTACAAGAAGGGATGCACTGCTGATAAAGAATAGTTTTTTATGCCCACACAAAAGGCTGCAATTACTAACAAATTAGGGTATTATTATTTTTCATGTGATTGCTAGACATGTTTACAGTGGGCAATCATCACAAACGAACATTCGCACATTATGATTAGAGGGTGGGCAGCTTAACGACAGCTCTAGTGTACTGCTGGAAACCTAGATAAAGCAGTCTAGTAATACTATACACCATGCAAACAAAAGTTCTCTGAAGGAGAGAGCTGTACGCCATTATGTCCTGTAGACTGTAATAGTGCATGACATTTTTCTTTGCAATAAAGGGGTGTTCCCATTTTTGGCCAAACATGGCCAAGATGAGAATGCCGCTGATTTTTGACTTAGGCCTCATGTCCACGGGGAAAATCAGATCCGCTGCAGATTCTCCATGTAGAATCTGCAGTGGGTCCCTCCTGCCCCGCGGACATGAGCGCCGAAAATAAGAATTTAAAAGCATTTACCTATCCGGCGCGGGCGGGGAAGGTCAGCTGTTCCTCACGGCCGGATCTTTTTTTTCGGCCGGCGGATGAATTCCTCACGCCGGCGGCACGTCGCCGGCACGTCGTCGACGTGCCGCGCGCATGCGCCGGGCACATCCGCCGAGCCGAAGCAAGGAAGATGCGGCCGTGAGGAAGAGGAGACCTTCCCGGTCCGCTACGGATGGTAAATACTTTAAATTCCTATTTTAGGTCTCCCGCGGATCCCGACGGCTTCCATAGGCTTCAATAGAAGCCCGCGGGAGCCGTCCCCGCGGGAGACCCGCATGAAAATGGAGCATGGTCCAGATTTTTCCATGCTCCATTTTTTTTAAAATCCCTTTTATTGACGATCCGCGGGTATTTATCTACCCGCGGGTGGTCAATGCATCCCTATGGGATGCGGATCCGCATGCGGGAGATCCGCTGCGGATCTTAAATCATATTTTGCCCGTGGACATGAGCCCTTAGTGGTCGGGATGACAAAAACTGCCGAGCTCGGAGGAGCTACACTATTTTTATAACTTTCATAGAAGTCCATGAGAGTTATGCAAACTTTATCGCACAGCGATATTCTGGCTCCACAGCTCCCGAGTAATGGAAACAACATAGTTTGCTCTGCTACACTGTTTGCAAAACTTTTGACTTCTATAGGAGTTATGCAAACAATGTAGCGCAGGGTTTTTGGCTATTTTTGTCCTTTCGACCACCCCTGGCCACCACATTCTGTGGATATGTCATGAGGGTCTGAGATAGAAATACCCTATCACCAGATGCTGAAAACAAAGATTAGCATACTTTTGCCCCTCACAGACATGTGATATTGGATCATATTTCTCAATAAATAAATGACCAAATCTAATATTTTTGACTCATTTGTTTGATTTGGTTTTCTTTATTTATTTTTAGGACTGGTGTGAAAATCTGATGTAGTTTTAGGTGAAATGTAAGCAGATATGAGGAAAATTCTGAAGTGATCACTACTTTTCAAGCACCACTGTATCTATCAAATAATGGAAGAGTGGCAGCACTCTAAATATATGCTATTGCTGATGAAAAAAGTGAGTAATTTATTCATCCATCAGTGCTAATGCAATGTTTTGTTTCTATCTTGCAGTGTTTCTCAAGCCTGTAATGGGAGAAAAAATGAATATCGCTTTTATTAGATTTTGTTGCATATTGTTATGGTACACATAACCTTGTGGGCATTGTACAGTTACAACACTTGCTTGTCTCATCATTTAAATACTGCATCTGGCAACAATTTATTGAATTTTTCTGTATCTAGTGATGTATACACACAATGTATATTTCATTACTGAGGTGAAAAAAATACATTAACACTTTGTCTACACTTTTGTAGACATGCACTTCTGCATAAACTATACCAGCTGGTCCATTTGTGATCTTATGTAATAATTTTTATGAACTATGATGCTTTATTGTTGAAGCATACTTTTTAGATCTATATATATATATAAAGGTGAAAGCCCTCACTCACTGACTGACTGACTCGCCACTAATTCTCTAACTCCACAATGTCGTACAAACATGAAATTTGGCCTGAACATTCTTTAGGTCCTAAACAGGAAAAGTAAAGTGGTCACAACGCGATTATTCAATGCTAAGTGCAAAAGTATTGTCATCCCTATGTAATGTACCTAATCTAATTCTCTAACTTCCCGGTGTCGTACAAACATGAAATTTAGCATGACCATTCTTTAGGTCCTAAATGGGAAAAGTAAAGGGGTCACAACACGATCATTCAATACTAATTGCAAAAGTAAGTACACCCCTATGTAATGTAACTTCCCAGTGATGTACAAGCGTGAAATTTGGCACAAGCATTCTTTAGGTCCTAAATGAAGAGAGTGGGAGGGGTAGCACATTCTGCAGAGGGACATCGGAACATGCAGCCTGAGGAGAATCTAATGCTCTTCTATTTGTATACATATCTTATTCCTTGGTTACTCTAAAGTAACCTTAACTTCATAAAATTTTCAATGTAAACAATGTGTAAACACCTGTATCAATTTAACTCGGGCAGAGTCGGGTATATCAGTTAGTGCCTGTATATTTCTCCCTTTGGTGATTCTGCCCCATCTTTTTTGTTAGACTTATTTTTTATATGACCTATATTTGTTAATAAAGATTTTCTTCAACATTTTTTTCAGATTTCTTTAGTGACTTGTTCCTTTTCTTTGTAGGTTTGAGCATTTGTTGGAGAGCTACAGAGTTTATTATACAGAGTTATTTACACCTATAGTAGATATTAGTGGACTTTCTTTAGATAATATGTACTTTTATTATATTTTTTTTTGTCTAACTAAATTGGTTATCTTGGATCTGTAAAAATTAGTTTAGGAGGTATGGTCTGTAGTCTGTAATAGTTTAGGGAGTTTGGTCTGGGGTCTTTTAATTTAGGGTACCTGGCCTGCAATTATTGGGATCTGGTCTGAGGTCTGTATTTATTTTAGGATCTGTTTCTTTTTTACTTAGGCCTCATGTCCACTTGGAAATTCTAATTTAAAATCCGCAGCGTTTTTCATGCACGCGGATCCGCGCCCCATTGTGATGCATTAGACACCCGCAGGTAGTTAAATACCTGCGGATGTCATTTTTCCCTGCAGACGCGGATCTATTGAAGCCTATGGAAGCCGTCTGGATCTGCGGGAGACCTAAAATCAGAATATACTCACCTGCTGCGGGCCCTGCGTGTCTTCTCTTCTTCCTGGCCGGATCTTCTTGCTTCGGCCCGGCGGATGTGCCCGCCGCATGCGCGCGGCACGCAGCCAGCGTGCCGAGCACATCCGCCGGGCCGAAGAAAGAAGATCCGGCCGCAAAGAAAGGAAGACACGCACGGCCCGCAGCAGGTAAGTTTATTCTAATTTCAGCCCTCATGTCCGCGGGGCAGGAGGGACCCGCTGCGGATTCTCCATAGAGAATCCGTAGCGGGCCTGATTTTCCCCGTGGACATGAGGCCTTAGAGTCTATATAGTCTACACTTGTTTCACTGGTATACCCTGGGGTCTGATTTTATTATATGGTTTGTATTAGCTGAGGAAGTCTGGTCTATGAGGTTATTAATTCTTTCCATCAATGTTTCTTTGTGGTCTGAATTCTATACTTATTTTTCTTTAAGGACTGTATTTATTCTAATGTTTGAGTTTTTTGGTATCAGGTTATAAATACACTTTGTGGTTTGGGATTTGTATTCATTTTATGGTGTGATGAAGTACCTTTATGTACTATTTGTGATAAGCTATCAGTGTTTAATGGACATGGCTTATGTAAATGCATGGACACCGCTTCTCAGAATTTCTCTGATGTAATAACTGAAAAGTAGACAGGTTTGTTGTGTGTGAATCTATATTTGTGGATGTGTGTGCTTGATACAAGTGCAAGCCTATCCCTGACCACTCTTATGAATGTTAGTGACTGTAGGATCATTCCTGACTCATAACTCCAAACTTTTGAACAATAAAAAGTGTCGCAATCAGCAAAATGGCAAATTTTCCATGTTAAAGCACACCTCATTAACTTTAAGCCATACCCTTTGTGTTCCCCTCACAGTGATAGTGCATGTTATTGACCCCTCTCACAATAATAGTACCCCTTAGTGTTCCCCTCACAGTAATAGTGCCTCTTAGTTACCTCCTGAATGTAGTAGTGTTTCTTAGCGACCCTCTCATCATATTAGTGTTCTCTAGTGACATGCCTAACAGTAATAGTGCCTTTCAGTGACCCCACTTAATAGTGCTCTGCTCCATGGCCCATAGTGCCGTCCTCTATGGACCCACTTTACAATGCTCCCCTCTATGCCTGCACTTTATAATAATCCCCTCTGTGGCTCCATAGTGCTCCTCTTTTTGGCCACACTCTATAATGCTCTTCTTTGTGACCGCAGATGGCTACTCTCTGTGGCCCCAATTTATAATGCTCCCCTCTGTGGCCCTGTTGAGGCAAGTGGCTTGAGCTCTCTTTGTGGGAAGCAGTGCCAGAAGATGGTAAGTTCCATTTCACAGCTCAGGGGCTGGGTGTACCTTTTGGGTTGCACCTCCAGTCTCCCCTCTATTATGAGACATGGGCATTATGGAACCACCGTGCGAACTCCCAGTTACAATTTTGCAAGTGGCATCTGGTCTGCTACAGTTCATCAAAAGACTACCTATACATCATCTTGCTGGATCAACTCTGGGAACTTTATTACCTTAACAGGCATCTGAATTCAGTATCTATGTGTCTCAGAAATAAGGTGCTTGCAATGTCTACTTAGTTTCCTGTGTCTCAATACTCTTAGAGGAACTTGCGCCACATGGGGTTACAAGCAGAGCCTACACAGAGCAGCAGCCACTTCTCAGGAATCACCAGACATCTCCTCAAAGGGTGGGAACAACCCCTTTTATAGCTTCTTACTCACAAGGCAACGGAGGAGCATGCGCATAGTGCACAGACAGTAAGAAACCTTTCCCCAGGCACAGAGGGAAACATTTTCTTGAACATTACAGAAAAAAAGTGAAACTGTACGCTGTTTACCCCTTACAGCCCCGTATTGCTTACCTCTGTAGCCCCACTTCGTAATGCTCCCCTCTATCGCCCCATAGTTTTTTCCTCTGTGGCCCCACCTAATAATGCTACCTTCTATGGCTTCACTTTATAATGCACCCCATAGTTCTCCTTTCTGTGGCCCCACTTTATAATGCCTCTCTGTATCTCCATAGTGCTCCCCTCTGTGGCCCCACTTTTTTAAAATGTGATCCCACTTTATAATGCTCCCCTCTGTGACCCTGCTACAAAAAATCAATTTATTATCCACAGTAATCATTCACTTCTATATTCCCTTACATCCTACGGCCGGATACTGGCAGCTCGCTGCTCTATACACCAACTGACTCTTCCCTACTTCTGCTTTTGCATGCAGTGCGTCTGCAGCTAGGGGCAGAATACAGACGTATAGAACAATCTGCTGTCAGTGTCCAGCACCGGGATGCAAGCGAGGCTGATAAAGGCTAAGTATACCCCCATATATTACATACAATACTAAATTACGAATTTGCCAATTATACTTTTATTATTCATATAAGTATCAATGGGAAATTGTATTAATAAGTACACGTATTAAAGAGTATATGTATTTTACAGGAATGATTCAAACCATTAATACAGATTCCTTAAAAAGCTTATTTGTCCAGTTACCATGATTTTCCTCTGGGCCCTTTTCTCAAAATGTAAGGGATCAATAAACTAGATAGCAAACTTTGTATCTTTGTGTAATCACAAAGCATGATTCTTCTCTAAACTCATGTTTGCCTGTTACGCTTTTGTATGTGTTTTTACAAGGTCGTCAGTGACCCTGAATACGTCCTTGTAACTACTAGGAGTGAATGGCAGTATAACAACAGTGTACACCCCACGTGCTGTAGAGGGTATGTTTGTCACGTTTTGTCATTATAAAATGTGCTTGTCACAGGGCTTTTGACATCCGCTGCTTTAGGATATCATTATTTGAAGTAGAGCCTACTAGCAAAGAGATCAGTTAGTGGTCAGCTTTTCTGAGACCAAGCAAATATTCTCAAACATTTTGCTATTTCTCAGATTGTGTATTAGTTTTAGACCAAGAGCTTTTCAACTGTCCAGAAAAGAACAAGACAAGAATCACAAATATGCCATAGGCTCCCTACACACGGGTGGAAATTCTGCAGCAGGATTTCCCGCAGAATTTCTGCCCGTGCCCGCCTGCATAGGATTGCATTACAAAATGCAATCCTATGCAGACGGCCACGATTTGTCCACGTGAAAACACGCGGAAAACAAATCGCGGCATGTTCTATTTCTGTGCGGATCTCGCAGAGGCCCGCACAGAAATGTCAGTAGTGCCAGGCCCGGCTCCCGGCTCCTCTCTGTGCATGGGCTGGCTGGGCGGCAGCCGGCACATCACAGAGCCAGAGCCGTGGGACCAGGTGAGAGTCGCACTGGTCCCTGCAGGGACGTGGGTCGGATCCCACTGCGAGAATTCTCGCAGTGGATCCGACCCAGCCGTCTGCAGGCGGCCATATCAAGAGGCTGATAAAGGTAATAAATGTTGCATTTTTTTAATAATGAAATCCTCCCTTTAGTACAACATATTTACTTCATTCCAATAGTTTAGAATAAGTTCATGTTTTATTATTTGCTATTTCAAAATTCTGCAGGCTTCATGTTACCAGAGATAAGTGCATTATGGGAAATCAAATATCTAGGGAAATAAAGTATCTCTTTGTGGAAACCATACGCCAGGCTATGCTTCCCTGGGCTAAATGATATGTAAAAAATTTCTCCTGAAGTAAGGAAGAAAATACTTTCAGTTAGGGCTCCATCACACATTTTAGCACATTTTTGCACGCGGAAATATTTCACACGCATTTTGTGGAGAATAGAGCCCATTGATTTCAATGAGTTCATTCTCACTTCTTTTTTTTGCACAGTTCTCCATAGAGGTCTGTGGAAGGTGTGCAAATGTGCACACATATACGTGCGGATATGCGCAAAATGCTGCACAAACCACAGCACGCCGGCACCTTGTTTTGGCATAATAGCCATTTAAATCAGGGTCGGCTTATTCCCCCAACCATCTGAACTAGCGGTGCTGGTGCAAATATGCTCAGTATTGAAAAGTACCCTCGTTCACTTTGCAAAAACGTTGTCCAGGAGCGAGCATATTTTGCAATATGCTTGTATGACGCCATCCTTAGGCGAAGTTTAGAAGTAGTGGATTTGTTGTAGATTTCTGGTAATGATTGCACAAATATATGTAAGTGGGTTCAGATATAACTGAAATCTAAATGTTAAGGCATGCTGAAGTTTTTCAAAGGATGTCTACTGGGGTTCCTGCAGACCAGGATAGGCATAGATACACTCGTGATACCATGGCGTAATTGTGCTGTGAAGGGAGCGTAATGCAGTCTATCGGATGCGTATCGGTGCATTTTATTGTACTTTCCTGCGTTGTTGGAATCGTTCACATCGGTGCAGGACACACCGTGCTGTGATTTAACAGGCTGTGCAGCCTAATTAGTCCCCAGTGTTGTCAATTTCTCCACAAAATCGTGCAGTTTAGTGCACGATTTGGTGTAGATCAGGTGCACATTTGTGCACCCCCATAGACTTCTGTGGTGGCTTTAGTGTGCAAATACGTACAAAAATAGAGCATGTTGTATATATTTTTGCAAAATGTGTGCGCAAAATGCAGGGAACCCATTGAAATTAATAGGTCCTATTTTCTGCATTTTGTGCAAATAAATTTGCATGCGCAAAAATGTACACAAATACGTCTGTCTGCAGAAGCCATGGATTTTCACAGCAAGTTTCATACAAACAGTCAAATCTACTACAAATTTTTGCCATGAGTTCATTGCAAAATATGCAATGGAAAAAATTGTTGCGGTACCTAGACATAGCTTTATGCCACACAAGCGTTTGTAAAAGTGCTGCATTTTCAACGCAGCGTCTTACAGAGTTGAGTGCAGCGTTTTTGTGAGCGTTTGTCTGCTTTTTTACAGCATATTTAGTGCAGTAATTACCCTGGAAAAGCAAGCTGATGGCTTCACCATCCCCCCCCCTTTTCATATGTCAACTTGTTTTTATTAAACATTTTTGCATTAAACAGGCCCTTCACAGATATAGACTTTTTTTTGCATTAAACAGGGTTTATCAAAACATACAGTTGTGTAGAAACATTTATATCCTTAACTTGAAGGAAAACATTTCCTCTATCCTTGTCAATAAATTCGATCATTAATACTGGTACGTGCTTTTTCTGCATTCTAAATTCATACGGAGGGTGGAGAGGACAGGAAAAGGAAAAAAAAGAAAAAAAAAAGGAAAAAATGGGGTGTATAGAAAACATGGGGTCACATTATGGGTCAAAAAACCTTCAACATATTTCAACAACCTAATCAACCATGAATCAGAGTGACACATTATTCCCCCCCCCCCTTTTAACGTATCAAAAACTACCTGTATACCTGAAAATAGAATATACAGCATTAGTTTTAGGGCTTAGTCACACGATGCGCCTGTGTGACTGAGAACTTACTGCAGGAAGAATGAAGCCGGTCACAAGTTCTTTCTTCCGGCGCTGCAGAGAGACGTCCGTCCTGAAGTGCGGCCGTCTTCTTCCTGCAGTAACACGGGCACCAATGCACCCGTGGGACTAAGCCCTTAGCATGCGTTATAAGCTCTGCACTAAAATACTCATCTGAGAAGCCCCATTAAAATAAATGGAGGCTTAGTACAGCATTTATAGCAGGCGTTAAAAACACCGGCTAAACAATGTAAAAAACGCCTGTGTGAAAGTTGCCTTAGAGACCTTTCACATGGATGCAAATTGTTCTGCAGGATGCAGCAGAATTTGCCTTCAAATCAAATCATCACCAAAGTCCACATTTTTAAGTGCAGATTTTGATGTGGAATTGATGGCAGAATTAAGCCATTTTAAATTCTCCATTTAAACCCACACTTTAGATTTTGATGTAGAATTTTCCAAAGGATAGAAAATTCCAGTGAATCCTGCACAACAATTCTGCTCATCTGAAAAGCCCCTAAGCGCTTACATATTAGGTTACATGATATGCTTGTGGAGTGTAGATACACCCAATATAGATTCCAAGAAGGAAATAACACTTATGGCTTAAGATCAGTGCAAGATGTAGTGAAGGAAAGAATTTACAAAGATATTCAACTAACTACATAGATTCCAATTGTGAAACATTCAAAAAGAACTGATTCTTCAACTTGCTGGAAAGAGATTGAAGATCCAGAGATGTAACTTTTGGGCTTTGTCTTTTGTTGCTAGGTAACAGCTTAAACATATTTGCATTAGTACTAACAAACAACACGTCTGAAAAATGATTCATTTGGGAATCTAAATAATTACTATAGGGAATTTGTCGTTCAATACATCTTTTTGTATATAGTGTCTTAGCAACCTTGCAAATGATTCATTTATTCAAACTTTTAACTGCTTGCAGACCACCTGTAGCTACAAAACTATTTATTAATGTCCCGCAGTTATGCTAGCTATAAACAAAAGATAGTTGTCTTCCTCAAACTTTGTGAATATAAACACTCAGCTTGGCAGAATGTGCATTTTAATTCAGTAGGGAAGAGGGAGACAAAACATGTAACAGCATCTTATATCCTAGATGAACAAAGAATTGGGCATGTTGAAATCCTGTGTGCCTCGTTTCTGACAGCAGACATTAGAATATAGTTTGGATGCCCCTGTTGGTGCAAACAAGAATATTTGCTATATGATATACTTCCGGGTTCCAAATTGGTTAGAAGTATATATGGGCCTGGAAATAACTTGTCAAACCACACACGACTTGATGTGGTCAAAGTTATCTGTTTATTGAATGACAGGCAGCAGTTCTTTTAGAGGCACAAGCTTTGATTACAATAATTCAAATCTATTATAATTCATTTATTAGCATTGGTCGATGCGACAAGCAAAATATTAATATGCAGGATAAGGAATTTAACATCTAAAATGCCAGGCAAATGCAGCGCAGAAATAATCATACATGATTAACATCTTGGAAAAGTAAATCTAAACAATACGTTGTTTAGAGATAATGTTTAGGAATATATGTGAACAGCTAGGAACATGTCAGTTTGACCCGACGGGCAGTCTAAATGCCACATAGCTATCTTCTGGAGCAAAAACCTTAGTGATTCACTCACATAGCTATCTTCTGGAGCAAAAACCTTAGTGATTCACTCAAGGCTTATTAAATAACTATTTAATATCCATAAATCCTCCAAAAAGAGGACAAATGAATACAGTGAAAAAAAACACAGAAGATGGCTACTTGCTTGCAAAATGGCTACACATAGGTTAGAACATGGTGTCATATTCATTTCACTAACACCCCAAACACATTTGATTTTTGGCATTCTTGCTGGGATTCACCAACATTTATTTAATGTGTATGGGCAGCTATAGTGGTTGTCAGTGACACTCAAGCTTTTCTGAGAGAAGGTAGGAGAAGTTTGTAACTGACTGCACTTTCTTGCTCGCTGTATAAACTAACAAATGAGACCATGGATCTTTCTTTATTGCTGCTGTTGATCATTAGATTAGGTCTCATGTGAAGGATGCAACAGTTGCATGGTTATTTTTTACCTTAAAGAAGTTGTGCCAAGATAAAAATGATCCCCTAACCACAGGATTCAAGATAAATGTTAAACCCCTTTCAGTATGAGTAATGACAAGGGGAATTTCTAAGCTGTATCTATTAAATTAGAAGTTAAGGAAAAAGTACAACCAAAGCAAGAGTCCCACTTCAAATATCAAGATTTGAATGAACTTTTGAAAAGTTCGGTTCAGTAAATTTTGTCAAAAAGTTTGGATCAGTCTGAATTAGTTCACAAAAACCTCTAGAACTAGTATTCAATACTATCTAAGAGTGTGGTGGTAGTCCTTCAATAGATGTGTCTCAGTGGTTATCATTGCTGCCTTGCAGAGCTGGGATCCTAGGTTTAAATCTGATTATTTTGACTTTGTAAAAGTCCATTCAAATGTTGTCCTCAGATTTGAGCCTAGGATTGCAGCTCTGGAAGCAAACAGTGCTAACCACTAGAGAAGAAGAAGAACAAGAAGAAGAAAAACAAAGAGAACACACAGATTCCATACAGAAATTGTCCTTGGTTAAATTTCAACCTAGGACACCAGTGTTGCAGGGCAACAGTGCTAACCATTGCCTTGCAGTGCTGGAGTCCTAGGTTCACATCTGAGTGAGGACAATATCTGCATGAAGTTTTACTAACTCTATGCAGATGTTGTCCATGGTCAGATTTCAACCTAGGACCCAAGTGCTGCAAAGCAGCACTGCTAACTACTGAGCCATATCTATTAAAGGACCCCCCTTCTTCTTTAGACCTCGCTCACACAGGCGTTTGCAGAAACTCAGTATTTTTCAAGTTGTGGCGCATTTTCAGCAGCACTGAAACCACTGCCCAATCATTTCAATGTGCGACACACAGCTGAAAATAGCGAAAAATAAAACATACATCGCTTTCTGTGAGCAGCGCCATTGAAATGAATAGGAGCGTTTTACAGCTAAGCGCTGTACAAAAACGCCTATGTGAGGGAGGCCTTAGAAAGTGTTCAATATTAAACTAGGGTTTTTTATGAACTTTTGTGGTGCAAATATAATTGGCTATTTGTAATCCTCCATCTTGTATTCAAATGGCCATGAATGTTCAATGTATAAATTATAAGGATTGTATAACTGAGTTTTAAGGCCCATTTACACCAGCCGATGATCGCTAAAAAATCGCTAATTGTTTTAGCGATAATCAGTGCGTCTAAATGTGCGCCCATCGTGCACTTTTCGGGCACCGCTAGCTGATGTTAAATTCAGTCTAACCTAAAAATCCTGGGACTATTAACTGCATTCAGTGAAGGCGTCATTTGCACACTTAATTGGTACTTAAAGGGGTTGTCCCGCGGCGAAAGCGGAAATTTTTTTTTTCACTTACCCCCGCATTCTGCCCTGTTAAAAAGAAAGCATAGGTTAGTTTTTAAAAATGGCATTGCGCTTACCTGCATCAGCGTTCTGCAGCTTCTTCTTTTCTTCTTTTAAAGATGGTGCCGCTGGTCTTCTCCCACGGTGCACCGCGGGTCTTCTCCCATGGTGCACCGTGGATTTTCTTCTCCTTCCTTGCATTCCATTGCTGATTCCAGCCTCCTGATTGGCTGGAATCAGCACACGTGACGGGGCGGAGCTACGATGACGACGCGGTGACCAGCTCTCCCGCACGAGCGGCCCCATTCACCAGCCAGAAGACCGGACTGCGCAAGCGCGTCTAAAAACGCCAGAAGACAGCTAAATTAGACGGCACCATGGCGACGGGGATGCCAGCAACGGAGCAGGTAAGTGAATAACTTCTGTATGGCTCATATTTAATGCACGATGTACATTACAAAGTGCATTAATATGGCCATACAGAAGTGTATAACCCCACTTGCTGCCGCGGGACAACCGCTTTAAGTAGCCGAGTAGCTACTTAATAGTTTATGCAAAATGATCGCTCAAAGCTGTCACTCAAACTGTTGTTTGAGCGATCTTTGATTGATCATCTGCTGGTGTAAATGGGCCTTTATAGACTTGTTGGAAACCATGTTAATATCAGGACATAGTGTCACCATTGTCTTGTAATTCTACCACCATTGTCTATAGAGTCATGTGATTCTATTGTCTAATTAATCATCCAAATCTATCATCATTGCCTTAAGACTGAACTGGGGCCTTATGTATATTTGGACCTTAGTGTTGCCATTGTTTTAAGAATCAGTTTTGTTTGTCACTTTGAATTGTGACCTTTTTGGACAAGCAATTCTATGCATTGATATTTGTGATGCAAATATCCAAGCAATAAATCATACTAAGTATAAAGGACATTAGATGGTTTTGGGGAGTTATAAGCATTTTGGACTTGCAATGGAGAATGCCCATCACAGTGTGGTTCCCAGGAGGCCCCGTGTTCTCTGACTTTTCACCGCTGCTTCTCCAGTTGATGCACAAAGCAGATGAAGTATACATAAGGCCCTTGGTGATCTAAGTATTAATGTAACCGTTGTTAAGAATTGTTTACAAAACGTCTATACAATATCACCTATTTTTATGTAATTGTTTTATTTTATCATTTATTAATTTGTATTAATAAATTGTGTTTTATCAACCCACTTGTCCTTTTTTAAAGCCGTATCCGAGCTTGTTGTTTTCAAGTTGGCAAAACAACTTCCAGTTCAGCAGACATTCGGCCCAAAACAGGGTACTTCTGGTTTGGTTCACTCAGTGCTAGTCAAGTTATTCTCTTACCTCCTACTCTCTGTTTGTCAGTATGCATGAATGACTGATGTAGTTGAAGATGTAGTTTTATTGTGATGCCATTGAGAAAAAAAGGTCCTGGCAGGGCAGTACCTAGATATACAATGCATGCAGAAATCAATAGAGCTCTATTGTTTATTTGTAAATACTCTTTACGTACCCTGTTTTCCTCACATCTCATCTCCGTATTGTACATAAAGTACCTATGCACAAACTGTTTCTATAATTGTGCCCCAAAATTTAATTTTTTTTTCAACTTGCTGACTTATCTGTGACTTACTGTGAGTTACAGTATGATCATATACAAAGGAACATTTCCACTCAAAACGTAAAAATTGTCAGGTTACAAAAAGGAGAACTCTGGGAAATGTGGATGTAATGCCAGACGTTAGAGCACTATCCAAAGTGTATTAGATAACTGATGACCAACTGTCAGCATCAAGTCTCAGCATGTGCATTCAGCACCTTATTGCTGACAGAAATAGCTGTTTCTCATTTCAGAAAGGAAGGGGAATGCTTATTCAAGGGAAAAAAATGCTGGCCTAGGAGTAGATGTATAATTTGAAGCTGCTGGGCCGCAATGCAAAATCTGTAACAGGGTCTCCCAACTATTATGCTTTATTTATAGTACTGGTCTCCTTGCATGTGAAAGGGAGACATTATAATCCCCCTAATTTCCCAGGACCGGAGTGCAACTGTACCTTCTGCACCCATTATAGTTATAGGATGGTGATCAGGTACAGAAGGCAGCCCTAACAAACCTTTACTGACAGATTGCACATTGTAGGCTAATGCATGCATGGACTCTTTTTGTTAAACAACCAAGGCAATTTCTGACAGTTTATTATATAGAAAGGCAAGACAAAGACACTGGCTTCATTAGAGTCCTATTTTTATGTTTACATAACATGTAAACATGTTATATTGATAGAGTATATTATTTCAGCAGGGGGGAATTTAAAATCCCGCCTGCTGAATGGGATGTGTCTGATTGGTCACAGAACTCAGCCAATTAGACACACCCCTTTCAGCAGGCGGGAATTTAAAATCTTCAGAGCTTCAGAGCAGTGCAGGGGGACCAAGCGGCTAGACGCTCCTGAGCCCCGACAGCGGCGGAGAGATGAGTATATATTTTTTTACACATGCTAGGGATGATTTTCATGTGGGGCATACTTTTAGGCCAGTTTCAGACATATAACACATCTGTAATGGACATGTTACAGACAAAATTACAACCATAGGTCATCAGTATTTGAGCTGTTTTTGCCTCCATATATTTTATTTTCTACTGGACAAATTCTGATCCGTACTTACACAATAGAAAAAATTAAAAACCACTATGAAGAAATCCGGCCATGTAAATTGATACGTAGATTTACATTAGCTCTATATTACAGTCCACAAAACATTGACCAAATATGGAGCTATAATACGCTTATTTGAAAGCAACTTATAATGGGTTGTAACATTTTTTTTTATACAACTCCTAGCACACCCTCACTATTGTTAAAGTTATACTGGGAGTTGTAATTTTACACAGTATAAAATTACATGCCAACAGTTAACCTGGCTTTGCAATTGCTGTCTGTATTGTTTGTTTCTGGGTCTGTATTTATATACTACATTTGGTTCTGATATTGGATTTATGTTATAAGCTTGGTTCTGGTACCATAATTATGTTATGAGCTTGGTTCTGGTGCTGTATTTATGTGCTGAGCTTGGTTCTGGTGCTGTATTTATGTTAGGAGTTTGGTTTTGGTGCCATATTTCTGTAGTTTGCTTGGGTCTGGAGCTGTATTTATGCTATTAGCTTGGTTCTGGTACCATAATTATGTTATGAGCTTGGTTCTGGTGCTGTATTTATATATTGCACTTGGTTCTGGTGCAATATTTATGTACCAAAGTTAGTTGGGATTTTATATTTATGTTATGAAAAGGCATAATAGGCTGTTTCTCATGTGCCAGGGTTCGGTACTCGCCTTCCAAGATAAAATTTGCCAGTCAGCCCCTGCTTGGCTGACTCTCTACTACTCATAAGCTTCAGTGAAGAGGGCTAAATGCATGTGTTGTCATCTTTCCTATATGTAATTTTAATATGGGAACAGGTGGGGTTTGGGTCCAGGAGGATATATGAGGGCTTCCACCAATTTTCCTTCCCATGGGCCTAAATCAACCTTTATCTGCCACTCTACGTATGTAAATATAGCAATATACACCAAAAACACCTACGTTTGTATGCCTACATATTTCATATACAAAGCACAGTATGTAGAAAGCATTACAGCCTTACCATACAATATTTAAAGTCACCCTTTCCTTCTGACTATTTTGTGGCTATGAATTAAAGCATTTGTCTAAATATGGCATGCACATATCTATGTCTGTGTAGTTCTTGAAAATGTAAATTGCTGTAGCAATATTAAGCATACTGCAGTAAAAGATGTCAACCACTAAATTAGCACATCTATTGAAAGATTGGTTTAGTCACAGCAATCTGTGCAGTGAATATAAAATGTGAATATCCTTAATAAGAAGATGGGATTCAGTCATGGGCTTGAGAGAATACAATGGCGTAATACGCTACATTGTAAACTGCTGTCATATTCATAATGGAATAGAAAACTTAGTACTAACAAATGCAGTAGGTGTCTGAGGCAAAGACCTCAAGGTCTTCCCTGCAGTAGAATTCTGCTGAAAACAAATCCACTCTGTTTTAGAGAAAAATCCCAGAAGCGTCTTTATTAATCCTGTCAAGGAAGATTGTAATACTGTAGTTATAAAGCATGCCACTCTGGTCATCCGTAAACACAGTGCACAAGTCTGATTTAAATCACATCACTTGTTGTCAATTTACTTCCACCAAGCAAGACTGAAAAACAGAGCACTTAAAGGAAGACAGTTGGTGAGCTGACCTACTGCGAATGGCAAGTCCTTGACTGGGAGTTGAGTTTAGTTATTTGCACATCTAATTGAGAGTTACTGTAGTTGAGAGTGGTATTTTTACTGAGCTGCCTTGCCTCCCGCTAGGTGGAAATGTGCATTTATGTAAGAAACAGGAAAAGGAAGTACCAGTAATTCAAAATGAACAAATATATATTATTTTAACCCCTTAGTGACCAAGCCTGTTTGCGCCTTAATGACCAAAATAAATTTTGGAAATCTGCAAACATTCTGTACACTTTTTTGATTAGGTAGGTATATATTTCTTTTTTTGACAATTGTGTCATTTTAAAAACATTTTTTCTTGTACAGCACATCTATGAATGAAGACTTTCAATGCAAAATGGATACCCCTGTTTGTCCTGTGTTCAGAAACATACCCATTAGGGCCCTGATCTTAAATCTGTATGCGCAACGGGGCCCAAAGTGAAAGGAGCAGCCGGTTGCTTTCAGAACAGACATTTTGCTTGAATGTGATTTAGGCCCCATTGCCCACTTGAGTGGCCAAAACAACAGAGAACCCGCAGAAAAATGACCCCATTTTGAAAACTAGACCCCTTAATGAATTCACCTAGGGGTGTACGCATATTTTGACCACATAGTTTTTGGCAATTATGTCATTTAAAAAAACTTTTTTTTTGTCCAGCACACTTTTGAATGAAAAATTTCACCCCAAAATGGGTACCCCTGTTTGTCTTGTGTTTACAAACATACCCATTGTGGCCTTATTCTTATGTCTGGCTGCACAACAGGGCCCAAACCGAACGGAGCATCAAACTTCAACTGTCGTTTAAATTTTTACGTGATCATCTGTCATTATCAATTGCCTAACGGCAATCACGTGACCGGGGACTGCTCACTACGCCCTTGGTCACTGCTCCAGGCTCTCGGACACCTTTAGTAGCCAGGAGCAAGGAGATTTTAAAATTTCTGGGCCTCCCCAGCTTTTGAGCTTGCGTCTGCCATCTTAGTGATGGACGCATGCGCTGAAGTTGTGAAAAAGTCCACGGATAGGGATTAGAGATGAGCGAACGTACTCGTAATGAGTACTTACGCACCCGAGTACCGCCATTTTCGAGTACTTCAGTACTCGGGCGTAAAGATTCGGGGGGCGCCGGGGGGCGGGGAGAGGCGCGGCGGTGCGGGGGGGAGCAGCGGGGAACAGGGGGGAGCCCTCTCTCTCTCCCTCTCCACCCCACTCCCCACTGCTACCCCCCGTGCCGCCACGGCGCCCCCCGAATCTTTACGCGCGAGTACCGCTGTACTCGAAAATGGCGGTGCTCGGGTGCGTAAGTACTCGTAACGAGTACGTTCGCTCATCTCTAATAGGGATCCTATTGGGGGGCATCGCTGGAGGCCTTAGGTAAGTAATTTCACCTCCCCTCATGGATCGGATCCATGAGGGGAGGTAAAACTTTATTTTTTTTTTAACTTTAACCTGATCACAGTTATCCATTGGATAACGGTGATCACATGACCAGGGACCTCATATCGCGCCCCCCCCCCCCCGTGAAATCACCAGGCTTCATTTAGTATCCAGGAGTAGTGAGATTTTAAATTACCCGGCAATCTGATCCATAAGGGGAGTTGAGACTTTAACTTTTTTTAGCTTTGTATTCATTTTAATACGATTGCTGGTAATTGTGTGACTGGGGGGGAGGAGGGACCACGGCCCCCCATGACAGCTCCAGGTTGTCAGCTGTCAGCATGGAGCTGTCATGTCCAGAGTCAGCAGGGTTTTAATCCCCAGAGGAAGCATGATTTTATGTCCCTGGCGATTAACGCCCAGCCAGCCAGGTTGTAAAAAGTCTATGCGGTGGTCACTAAGGAGTTAAATATAATGTCTCAAAAAAAACAACAACAACAAAATCAAACCTATTGTAGGAAATTTCCTTCATTGTGCTATGATAGAGCAAAGGCTAAATCCTCTCTAATCCAGAAACCAAAGGGCATTTTCAGTTGGCAGTCAGCTGTAGGTACTAGATTTTTAGTTGTATTTTTGTGTATTAAATAATTTCCTGGACCCCACAGAATCTTTCTATTTGTTCCAAAAATGTTCTATCCTAGTCCATTTACTTGATGTAGAGGAAAGACAATGTGGTGCTGTGTTAGCCAGAAATCTAGGTTATATTTAATACCATTGTATAAAAAGACCATTGTATAAAAAGACAAAAGTATTAGGACTCTTACCCTCTTGCATTTTTTTATGTGATGTGTTTTTAACAGTAGAAAGTCCCATTGACAATTGCGTTAAAAAATGCAGCGAATACACAGCATTAAAAAAAAGCAAGTGGGTATAATAATACATTGATTTATTTCAATCAGCATCGCC
This sequence comes from Eleutherodactylus coqui, assembly GCF_035609145.1. Lineage (NCBI taxonomy): Eukaryota > Metazoa > Chordata > Amphibia > Anura > Eleutherodactylidae > Eleutherodactylus > Eleutherodactylus coqui. The sequence goes on along the minus strand of NC_089843.1, from coordinate 92,902,339 downwards.
ATATAGGACTCTGTTGGTGACAGATCATTATCACATCATCGTCCAATAGAGATCCTGGTTCTTGTCATAGCTCTTATTGGGACTCCTCCTTTTCTGACTTCGATACATGAACAGTTGTGGATACAACACATGACCACAGTCATATTTGGTGCAAAGGTCATGTGTTCGCCCTCACCCCACCCCCCGTCCACTGTCTTATTGAAGCGTGCGTACTCTTTGGTTTTCCTTATTTACCATGGAGAGTTTATGTGTGTCATTGATTAATAATTAAATTTCTGAAGTATTGAGGGGTATGGCTATATATGGCATGGTTTTGGAGGCAAGAGAACTATGTGTGCATATCCAACAGTTCATGAGTGTATTATCACAATTAAAACTCTGTACTAGAACTTTATAATGTTTTATAAACTTATTATGCCAATCAACTTTTAACACATCATAGAGCCCTTTGGCTCAAGGAATTACAAAAAACAATAAGAACAGCATGCAACAATGGCTATACATATAAAGTCATTCTTTTCTCAGATCCTGTACTTTTTTTTACAGTAACTAGTGTGAATCCAATTTGGTTTTCCTTCAAGTTTCATGGAAGTAGCTGTTATTAACAGTACTTGGTATGGTCCTTCGTATCATGGTTCTAGAGATTTTCTCATGTGTCCCTTTAGAAGCATCCAATCTCCTGTTTCCGGAGGATGAGTTGCATGCTCATGGTGTGAGACAGTGACTGACAAAGTGCTGGAGGGTGGATACGTGCCACCGAGCGGCCTGGGCTCGGTGGAGGAAGCCAGCAGTTCTGTGTCAGTAACGCTATGTTACTGACACGTTGTAGTTGGCTCCAAGCCGCATAGTCCAGGCTGGCTTTCCGGGAGTGTTCAAAGTGAAGGGTGGTATGGCCACTCCCACGTACCAGGTGAGGCTGGTACCAGGCCTTATAAAGCCTGGGCCTGCAGGTCAGAGTTGGAGAGCATCTGGCTGAGAGAGTCTGGCTGAGAGCCAGAGAGCGTCTGGCTGAGAGCCAGAGAGAGGGCTCTGCAGAGCAAGGAGCCCGGCTAGCCCAGCGTGTGGGCTGAGAGAGCCAAAAGGCGAGGTTGTCAGGGTGACGCCCCTAACCTCAACACCCAGGAGGGTGTGGTGAGACCTCCACAGGTCTGAGGACCGGACTGGCTGTGTACAGCAAGCAAGAAGTATTCTGACGTTTTGAAGTGAGTAGTCAGGAACAAGTATATGTATAGTGAGTGCTCAGACGAGCAGGTGTTTACTTCCGTTTTGGTTTTGTTTCTGCTGCAATAAACCCAGGCAAAGCCTGGACTAAAGAACGTTGTTGCCCGGTGTCACTGTCTCTGGCCGCGGATGCCCACGCTGCTACTGCCCCTAAATGCTAATCCCCCATATATGGTGTTTGGATGCTGGCAGCGGTCTTAAAGAGACATACACCAGTTAATGGACATTCTGCTGCAGCAACTGGAGAACCGTTGCTAAGGGCAACCGCCCAAAGAGAGATTGTCTGAGCGTGCCATAACCCCATGTCCCGGGTGGACGCTGCAACGGCGCAGCAACCAGATACAGCCAGTATGGAGGAATGGCTGAAGCAATGGATGCCAGAGATAGTGCTGGAACAGGAGACCATAGCTCAGCAGCAGAAAGCACAACAGGAGGCCATGGCTCAGCAGCTTAAAGCCCATGGAGAAGCTATGCGGGTGCAGCAGGAGGAAAGGCAACGCCTAATAAAGCAGTTGGCTACACTGAATGAGCCCCTTATGCGACAAACTGAAACGGATCACACGGCTGTGTTGAGAGAACAAGCCCCTAAGTGTGAAAAGTTGAAAACACAGTTTGAGAAAGAAACTAGCCTTCAAATGGTGGAGCAGCTGAAAACAAAAAGTGCAGCTCTCTTAAAGGAGAAGGAGCATTTTGAGAGGTTGGCTAAGGAGGAAGCTGATCGCCGAGTGTTGCTGCAACAGATGAATGTTCAGTATGAACAGCGCTTAAAAGAGATGAGAAGTAAGAAAGAAAAGTTTAAGGAATATCTTTCATCAGCCCATGAAGAGATACAAGACCTCAGAGATGAGGCTGACCGCAGAGTATGTCTGGAGGCACAAGCTGCGCAGTATGAACAGGACTGTAAGAAACTGCAAATGAAAACCCAAGAGTTGAAAATGCAGCTAGCAAAGAAAAATAGTGACTGGGAGTGCCAAGTAAGTCAGCTCAAGGAAGAGCTGGAAATACAGAAAGCTGCGTGCAGTCAGACCAAAAAGCAAGCAGAGTTCTTAGAAGACTTACTGGGTCACAAGGAAAACCAGGAAGTGCTGCTTGAGAGACTGGTGTCCCAGCTACAGATGAGCTTGGATGAGGAAGCTGAAGTACATGGAACCCAAATCCAGGAGCTGGAACGGAGTCATGCTGTAGCTGTGGGGAAACTGTCCAAGCTGTTGAAGCAACTTGAAAAGGTGAAAGAAGCATTGGAAAATGAGTGTCTTGAGCTGTCCCAAAAGGTGAAGGGGTTGTTGGAAGACAAGTATGCATATGAATGCAAGAAAGACACCATAGAGATGCAGCTTCAAGAGCTACAAATAAAAATAGCCGAAGGTGACCGTGTGCAGACCGCATTGTCTGAGCAGGTGAGCAGGCTGCAGGAGAAGCTGGAAGCTCAGACTGAAGAGTCTCAGAAGTTACTGCAAGAACAGAAGCAGCAGAAGCTTGGTCTCAGTGCACACCTGAAGGCTATGCAAGATGAGAAAAATGTGCTCCTCAAGCAAGTAGGGGAGGATGCAAAAACTAAGAGAAACCTATCAGAGCAGATTGCAACACTTCAGGCTGAGGTGGTGGATCTGGAAGTTAGACTGGAGAAGAGTGCCTTGTGTCTGGTTTCTGTGGAAGAGCAGAAAAGAGAAATACAAGGAGAATTAGAAACTACAAGGCAGCAGTGTGTAGAGAAGACAGCTGCTTGTGACAAGCTCGAGAAGGTTAAAGTACATCTTCAGCAAGAGATAGAAGGTGCTTATGTGAAGCTTGGTCTCCAAAAGGACCTTGTATCCAAACTAAGAAAGACACAGCAACTATGTGAACAGCCGCTCACAGAAGAGAAAATCAGGTCGGCAAGATATGTCACTGAATGTGAGCGTGCTGAAGAAGGGGTCTGTATGAAAGAGACCGAAGTGTTAACTTTAACACCCACCCTGAAAATGATGTCAGAGAAGGAAGAGAAACTGTATGAGAACCCTGCATGCTGGGTCACGGTTGAAGAGCAAGACAGTGAAATCCTGGAAGTGGAAGCGCTAAATCAGCTGTTTTGTCTTCAAACTGATGTCTATGATGAACTTGAGAAGTTTACAGTGAGTCTTCAGCAGGAGGTAGAAGACATTAGTGTGGAGTTTGGTCACCAATGTCAGATGGTGTCCAACTGGGAGAAGAAACAGAAGATGTGTGAACAGTGGCTTACTTAAAAGTTGCAAAAGAAAGGCATAACAAGCTTGTGCACACTAAAATGCAAGGCTGGATAAGCACCAAGACAGATGCTGAAAAGAGAACCCTGATACGGGGAAAGCTAATCGGTGTGTTCCAACGACCGGTAGCAGAAATGGAGATCCTGCTGGAGAATATTAAGAAAGAGACTGAAGCGCTAACCCTAAAGTGCCCCCTGAAGGTAGTGTCAGGCAAAGCAGAGCTTCAGCAGTTCTCAGAGAAGTTGTGCATGAAGATAAAATGCTGTAAATCAGACAGCCAAGCGGCTGAAAGAAGTGTTCTGAGACCAGACATGTCTAAAACCCAGTTCAGACAGAAAAGAAAAAAGGGGATTTTGTTAAAGAATCTGAAAAAGTTACAAGTAGTAAATGGTGCCAATTTATGTTTACAAAAGGAGACTACTGAGGCTCAGAAGGTCTCACAAGTGGATGCAGAAGTCTTGAAAAAACTGCAGCAAAAGAATAGTGACGTACAAAAGCAAACCCCAAAAGTGAAGAAACTGTTTGTCCAAGTGGTAGAAGCCTATCACAGGGATGCTGGCTCCAAGGACCAGCTCATCAGTGAACTGAATACTACCAAGAAAAAGTCAGAGTCAGAGGTAAAGGAACTGGAAGAACACTGAGACAAGGTTCTTGCACTAGAAAGAGACCCCCGAGCCTTGAGCTTTGACCCTGGAGGGCCAAGAAGAAAAGACTTTGAGCGTGGGACCAAGGCCCAACACCCAGGCCTTGTCAAGGACGCATTTTCAGGACAGCTAAGTGTCCGAACCCACGGGCTCGAACAGAGGGGGAGGGTATGTGAGACAGTGACTGACAAAGTGCTGGAGGGTGGATACGTGCCACCGAGCGGCCTGGGCTCGGTGGAGGAAGCCAGCAGTTCTGTGTCAGTAACGCTATGTTACTGACACGTTGTAGTTTTGTAGGTGGCTCCAAGCCGCATAGTCCGGGCCGGCTTTCCGGGAGTGGTCAAAGTGAAGGGTGGGATGGCCACTCCCACGTACCAGGTGAGGCTGGTACCAGGCCTTATAAAGCCTGGGCCTGCAGGTCAGAGTTGGAGAGCATCTGGCTGAGAGAGTCTGGCTGAGAGCCAGAGAGAGCGTCTGGCTGAGAGCCAGAGAGAGGGCTCTGCAGAGCAAGGAGCCCGGCTAGCCCAGCGTGTGGGCTGAGAGAGCCAAAAGGCGAGGTTGTCAGGGTGACGCCCCTAACCTCAACACCCAGGAGGGTGTGGTGAGACCTCCACAGGTCTGAGGACCGGACTGGCTGTGTACAGCAAGCAAGAAGTATTCTGACGTTTTGAAGTGAGTAGTCAGGAACAAGTATATGTATAGTGAGTGCTCAGACGAGCAGGTGTTTATTTCCGTTTTGGTTTTGTTTCTGCTGCAATAAACCCAGGCAAAGCCTGGACTAAAGAACGTTGTTGTCCAGTGTCACTGTCTCTGGCCGCGGATGCCCACGCTGCTACTGCCCCTAAACGCTAATCCCCCACATAGGTCAGGATCTGGAAGGGAAGCAAATACTTGTTTATACACTTGGTTAGAGTGGATTTGCAGGGCCAGGACATATTTCATGAGTGTGTTATGCTGCATCTGAAGCACCTGCAGAAAGTACAACCCTGCCCTAGGTGCTGAACGAAATACTACTTCATAAGTAGACAGTCCTGTCTTCCTATTTGGGGTGTACCTTATTGAGAATAGTGCTAAGGGAAAGCATTCTATCCATGGCTTACCTAACTCTGACATTGCTTTCTGTATCTTAAGTTTCAATATCCCATTTAGTCTCTCTACTCTTCCACTACTCTGTAGGTGATAGGGGGTATGGAAGGCCTGTTCTATGTTTAGCGCTGACATAATTTCTTTTATTATTTCTGCAGTGAAGTGTGTACCCCTATCACTTTCTATGGTCTCTGGGATACCATGTCTACAGATGACTTCATTTAGTAATCTACGTGCTGTGGTTTTTGCTGTGGCTTTAGAAATAGTATTCCATCCAGCTGGAGAAAAGGTCAATGCAGATGAGAGCAAACTCATGCATTCCAGTTTTTGGCAACTGCATGTAGTCAATTTGGAACCTTTAGAAGGGGTGGAGTGATCTTGCTGTGGTCTGAGGGACTCTTACCACTTTCCCAGCATTGTCCAAGCACAGATCATACATGCCTGTGTGTTTTGGGCAGCTGTAGTGCCAAAACCTGGAACAATCCAGTGTTGTGTCACTAGGTTACACATAAGTCCTGGACTGATGACTTTTCCCATGAGCATAGTATATCATCATAGAATAAAGGGTATGAGGGAGACACAAACATTGTTTATTTCCCCACAGGCCATCATATTTTTGGCTGACTCCTGCCTCTGTCCAGCTCTTCAGTTTAGGCTATGAGGCCTGAGCCTGGAGAAACCGAAGCAGCTCCAGGTTAACTGGATTAGCTGGGGTGACAGCTTGAAGATGGACTCATTCCTTAGGTTTGTACCCTGCAGCAGCTACTTTTGCAGCAACGTATGCACATGCGTTTTCCTTGGCTTTTGGACTATTTGTTTTGGTATGGACTTTTACTTTTATTATTCAAAGCTCTATGGGTAACATAAGGGCTTTCATCAGTTGTCCCACACTCTCTGCATTTTTTATAAGTTTGCCACCTGCCGTTAGAAATGCCCTCACTCTCCAGATGGGTTTGTAGTTATGTGCTATACCAAAAGCATATCTGAAGTCAATATATATGTTTGCAGTCTTACCCTTCTACATGCCTCTGTCAGGGCCTTCAATTCCACCTCCTGTGCTGACAGATGGGGTGGAATTGGTTCTGCTTTTGTTACCTCATTCTGCATGACCACTGCATAGGATTTGCCATTTTCCTGAAATCTGCTGCCATCTGCAAAAATACTCAAAGTCTGGATTAGTAATGGGCTCATGTTTAACATGTTAAAATCCTACAGTTTCTTGTGACATGAGTGTAATGCAATCATGTGATCCATGACAGCCTGTTGTTCTGTTTGATTAGGTTGAAAATACAAAGTATTCTCAATTTTTTCTCCTACTTCCCCTCCCCCCTTTGAATCTAATAGAAGAAGTGTGGCAGGATTCAAGGTAGTAGAACATTTGGGAGTAATGTTTTTAAGGAAAAGTAGAGCACCCTGTAGTCACAATTGTCTGGCCATAGAGTTATGAGAGGGCTGCACCTGGTTCAGTATACTCGTATATCATGTGCCATATATATATGTTAACCTTGTAATCCAGGATAATTTCAGAAGCTTTCTGCAACAGCAGTTGAACTGCTGCAGCAACTCTTATACAAGGCGGGGCTCCTCTTGCTACGAGGTCCAATCTGGCAGAATAGTAAGCCACAGGACGTTGCTGAGGACCATGGGTCTGTGTTAGGACTGATGTAGCATGTCCCCCCCCCATCTCTGTTCAGTAAAGTCAGAATGGATTGTCATAGTCCGTTGTACCCAAAGCTGGTGCTGAGGTAATGGCCATTTTCAATGACTGGAAGCAATCTACTGCTTCATCAGTCCGAGAAAAAGGCTTTGACTGCAGGCAGTTGTACAAGGGCTGCATGAGCTGGGATGTAGAACGTATCCAAGACCTGCAGTATGAGACCAGACCTAAGAAGGTTCTGAGCCTTGGCAGATTGTTAATACAATGCCCCAGGAAGGTGATTTTTTCCTGGACCAATTAAAGTTTACTTTTTGAAACTGTGCAGCCATTTTCTGCAAGGAAACAAAGAAGTGAAACAGAGGCACACGGCTCCTTTGAATGAGAACACAACTACAAATCATCCACTTTTGCCAGAGAACAGTATGCTGGTCTGGAATTATCCAGTTTTGCAGTACTGAAGCTAGTGCAGTGTAGGTGAATTTTGGGCATCTTGCGGGAGCACCAAACAGGTATATTGTTTGGCTTTAAATGTAAAAGCAAGCAAAAACTGATAGTCTGGGTGCAGGGAAACACTAAAAAGGCATTAGGCAAGTCCACCACTAAAAATGCATGGAGGTAAATAGAATCTAAGCCAGAAGAGTGTGAGGGTTAGGAACAATAGGTGTTATAAGTTCTTTTACAGAATTCACCGACTGTAGGTAGATACTTGGTTGGCCTAGATTTCCTTTCTTTTTCATTGGGTACAGAGGAGTATTGCAAGGTGAAATGGTAACTGCAATAGCCTTTGCCTGCAACAATTCCATGATTATCTCCTTTTTGGCCTTCCCTTGCGCTGGACTAAGTGGGTATTGCGGAACTCTAGGAACATCCACCCCAGGCTTCAAGTTTATCATTACGGGTAGACGGCGAAATGGCCAATATCCGTCTTACTGGTTGCCCATAGGGAGTCAGGTACCCTCAGCAACCAGATTGTGCCTGGGGTAGGAGGGTCATCTTCTGCAAAATGAAAAACAAAACCATGTTTTCTTCTATGGCCTAAATCACATATGCACCCAATAAATTAATAGGGGCCATGCCACTAATAAGGAATTGGGTGAGTATATTGTGAGCAGGAAAAATAGAAATAAGTGGTTTACTGAGGGGAGTATTAACTGTTTTTCCATCTACCCCCATGCATGCAATGCAATCATCAGTGATTTCATAGGGAAAAATATTTTTGGTGTGTCTGGCTGCTTCAGTATCTACTAGAAAATCAAGTATCCTGTCACCAACATAGGTGCTGGTCCTACAGATTATGGGACATACACCGTTTACACACCGGATGCTGGGTTGCCCACTATGCATTACCTGAGAATGATGGAGGTGGAGGAACAGGCGGATGAAGAGGAGCATCCCGTTGGGTGGGCTCGACAGTACCTCCTAACATGCTCCTCTTTTCCACAGTTCTAACAGACTACGCTGCTGCTTTTGTGTTTTCCCTTATCTATGCCTGTGGGTTGGAAATTCATCACCCGCCTGGGTTTAGATTTCAGACTCTGTTCTACTCCTTCAGCTACACAGAGCAATTGAATATAATATTGCATATGCCATTCTGGCCATGCTTCGATAAGTTCCTCCCTCAAAGGCTTCCTAAACCCATCCACAAAAGAGGAAGTTAGCAGATGCTTGTCTAAAAGGCTACAATCCTTATAACCCATATCTGACCATTGCATTCGTCCTTTTCCTGTGTCATGCCTGTAAGAGTCACTGATTGCTCAAGATGCTTTTTCTTTACCTATTAGTTAAGTGTTGCAATGTAATAAACTCCTGACTCAAGAGTTTTCTCATAGTCTTCTAGTAACATATGTGTCAGACATATACTCGTACAAGTGTTTTTCACTGCTTCCTGTATAATGCGGGACACAATAGGACCATCTTTTGCCTGTGTTAAGTTTTGGAAGTCTCTCCATGTACACTGATAAGTGGACTGAAAAGTCTGTAAGTGTCTTGCAAAGGGAGCAGGTCTCTGATCTGGATCTGGCAATTGGTTACACATTGCTAATTGATCTCCTTGGCTCAAAGGCTGATACTGTGTTGTAGTTATTGCCTGAACTCCTTCTGTATAGTTTGTTACTGTGTCAAAAATTGGGTTGAGAGGGCGTCACAGGGTAGCAGCTTATGTCCCCCCCTTTCAGCTCATCTTACAGTTGAGGTGGGTTGTTGTAGTAGGGTGGACTCTGCACCCCTGTCTGCAACTCTCCCTCCTACAGCTCCATCCTCTCCTCCATCCGCCACCATCTCATCACCTCTCCCTGCCCCACCTGCAGTTGGTATGACAGCAACATAATGACTTCTAGCTTGTGGAGGGAGTAGTGGTTCTGCATGACAAGCTAAGCAGGTCTGCGTCCAGTCAGGATTTTGTTGTCTACAGTACTTGCATGTCCTATATAGTACATTGCTAAATGGCTGTGTCAATATATAGTCAAGGTGGGTACAAGGATTCTCTCTGTTACAGTTGTCATTAACTTCATATGTTATCACTTTGACCCTATACTCTTTAAAATCACATCGTGTCACCTCCTCTGATACGTTTTTCCACTTGCTAGCCATTTCAGTAAATCCATTATTACTCAACCATTCCCTATGCTCATAGGTAAATCTTCTCCATTTTGCCATATCCAAAAAACCCTCTGGCTGCATGCCTACTTGTTTAAGCATATTTTCACACCTTCTGACTGCTTTTCTGCCCTCTCTCTTTTCCACCAGCTGCCTAGCTGTCTTTTGGGCAATGCCCTACTCAGCATTATTACTTGGCACATTCCCCATAGTTTACCTCAAGGTTTTCTCACTACTTACAACGCAGGTCTTTATTGTCTCTACACAAGTACTTATTGTTTTATCCACTGACCGCAATTAGAAAAACCTCCTACACATTTTCCCCTGCAACTCACGGCACACATCTGTATTTTTGGAAGGACAAGGTGTCTCTCAACAGTCTGTTTAGCTCACTGTAATCTGAGAAATACTCAAATGCCGGTGCCTACGCTACACCCTGAAGTAGCATATACAAGGTACTCCTGTCTGAGCAATATACCTAAGCAATAAGCAGCTGAACACATCTATTGTATAGTCAAAAAGGAAGATCCACGATCTCAAAGAAAACAGGCTTTTTAACTATTTGTAAAACCAAGCATATAACATGGATTTAGTACTAAATACATCATGATGAACAATTTTGATCACATAGCAAACTTTTTCTACCTTTTCCTCTTATAATATGACAGGCTAACATATACAGGATGGAGGATGGGTACAAAATGAATATATATTTGTTGCTCCAACACAACTTAAAGCTGATACATTTGTTTTCTAAAAGTCTGTGACTGCTTAGAAACTAGTAAACAAACTTGTACTTACCAATTGAAGCCTCTGCTACTCCAATCACCTTCTGCCTCTGTCTGCTTTCTGGTAGAGTGCTCATGTGCTGTCTAAGCATGTGACAGCTACAGCCAATTACTGGATTCAATGGTGGTACTGTTAAGACCAGTGATTGGCTACAGCAGTTATGCGCTTAGATGACATATGACCACTTTACATGGAAGAGCAGCAGAGGGAAGTAAAACATGATTATAAGGTTATTTATTATTTTCTTGTCAGTTATTGACTTGAAAAAATAGCCACCAAGCAACCCCATTAAATAAACCATCACCACATCTCTGTTTCCTCATGCTTTTTTACAGAGGTTATTTACAGAAATCATAGAAGTGACAAAACTAAGAAAGTGCTCCACTGAATAGGAGAGCTTTTGTTCCCTTCGTTAATAAATGACATGATTCTAGCTGCATGCAAAAATCTCTAGGGGGAAGGTAATGGTATATAAATGTTATTCCCTACTTTGCACATTAACATCCTTGAAAAGGAGCGTGGTGTCTTTTTAAAGCAGTATGGTGTCACTTTTTTGTTATAGCTTTCAGGTTCCATTGTCCTCTAGCATTATTTCATTCATGAAAGCAATACGTTTAGAAGCATCTCTTTTAATTCACCTACAATTTTCTGGCTTGGAGTTGATGTGATTTGGAGCTTGTGAACCTTATCCTTAGATGCACCACTGCTCATGGCCTCGCCCGCCTCTTGACCTTGAAAATGCATCCATGACCTTATTGTTTGGTTTGTTTTATCATGTCTTGCAGAACACGTGGCCTGTTAATCCACCACAGTAAGTAACAAGCTTTCCTTGTGGTTGTATTTGGGTTTGTTGATGAAACAATTCAGCAGAGTTGGGATGAGGGTGGTGTAAGTACTTCAACTGCCTTGAACACTGGGAACATAAGAATCACCGCTGCAGAGGACCAGTGTATGCTTTAGCTGTTGTCACAGACTGTAATCCTAGTTTTATTTTTATTCTTATAAAACTTAACTTTTAATTAAATAATATAATCTAAAATCCTAAACGGAAAGGAGGGCTTTCATAAAAGAACTTTATTATTACGTATGCAGATGATGCATCTTATTATTCTCTGTATATCTCATATGTCACCTTCAAGACAATCTGCTATAAAGTATTTGCAGACTCTTTTTGGATCTCTGGATGATTTCACACCAGCTTCAGTGAAAAACGCACATTGACTGATGTTTATGCGTTTTTCGCTGGTTTGTGGATGTACAGGGATATAATATTGATAAATCTGATCCTTTGGAAAAATAATGAATTTATCAAAAAAGAGACGAGTAATCTCTTTTTTTGGTTCTGTTCTCTCTATATACAGTGCTCAACGCGTTTCCTCACTCATGCGATTCATCAGGAGCAGTGTTACCAAACGCATAGAACCAGATAATAACCAGGATCCGCAACTCTCTATTTATAAGTACTTTAATCCCATACGTTCTTTGATCACCAATGGGATTAATTGTACGGAGTGCATAAGATCCAAAATTGGATAGCGTCTGCACACTCAATAATAAATTATGAATTCGTGACACTATGTAACCAAATGATAATCTATAAAGACCGTCTTAATTCATTACAATTGTGCTGCACGTATGCTAATGTCTGTTTCTAGACAAGCACGTGTGCTGCCAGAGACCAATCTAGGGCTTTCTTAGAAAACTGACAACAATCTGTCTTGATACCAGATGGAATTTTTACCTGGTTTACTCACTATTGCCCCTAGATCTCTAAAGCTGCAGACCCCCCCCCCCCCCAATCTGTCAGGGTACCTGCATGTAACCTAAAGTCCCTTCCTATGCTTGGGCACTAGCACTAATCACCAGTGGCCCGGCTTTGCAGAGAGGTCAGCAACACAGCAAAATAACAGACAAGGAGAATCTGGCAGCAGCTCCAGCCTTAGTGGTAGGCTGGAGGCATCTGATGTGCAGTCAGCCAAATGTTCCTCTATAAAGCCCCAGTATGACACTCCCCCCTGTGGGTGTGTGCTTGTTGACCAATCAGCTATTGCTACATTTATTCCATGGGCTTATTTGTCAAGAGACGTCCGATCTATACCGCACCTATGCCATCCTGCTGTAGCTGAAAGCTACTCCAAAAGGGGTATGAACATATAAGGTCCTATGTCATCCGATCTCATATAAAGACTCTTGATGACAGAATTTTGCTCTGTGCACTAGCGCGATTACTTCAAAGTCACGTGACTCCCCATGTCGCTATGTATATTTGTGCAGCATTTATATAAATACATCTCCTTAACCTTTCTTGGTGTATGGGGAGAAAAGGAAGTGTAGAGCGCTGCTCCTATTTCAGTTATAAAGCTGTTGGGACCTGTGCTGTCCAGCATATTCTGTAGTGGAACGCCTATACAGCTAACTCCGCCCACTGTTCGGTCAGGTGGGGAGTTACATCATCCCCTGGATGGTCACATGATCGGCCTCTGGTCTCATCTCATCATGTGTGCGTACACGTCATCAGTGGGATGTTCCTACCTCCCACCTCTATCTACCCCAAAAGGTTGCTTCTTGGAGAGGATTACGTAGTTACCTAGGTACACACGTGATCGGACGTACTCCCGGAGCTGTCACATCTGACAGTGCATCATTAATAATGAAAATAAAGAAGTGATAAACATATTGATATGTTAATATCGCCTACTAGAGATGTAAAGAGGTAGCATGCTTTAATTTTATGTTACTCAAAGTAGCACTTAAATCAACTTGAAGTATGTTAGTATCCATTCAAGTTATTTGTTGATATATTTATACAGGTGCCATGTTGTAATGATCTGAACACGAGATCCTACCCAGCCAGTAGCATGATGTTATCTGTTTTTTCTAGTTGTAAAGGCAGACAGCCCATACTTTACAACCACAGTCATAGCCATAATTTCCCCTAACTGGCGTGTGTTTATAGGGACCTCCTGTTTATTAAGGTAAGTATATAAAATAATGGTCTATTGGACTTGACCGTTCGTAGCATTAGAATGTTGCCTGCATAATCAACTCCTTCTGTATTAGAGATATGCGCCCAAGATAGCTGAATAATGTATTTAGTGGCCCAAATATTAGGGGGTCATTTTTCTACATAGTGTCGATTGGACAGTTATACTATAGTATATCCTCAAAAAGTATACAGATCATCTTATTAATCTGCAACAATTTACATGGTGATCTTAATCACGTATTCAGATTTTATGTTAATCACTGTTTTTGGATGAAGGAGCAGAAGGAAAGTACCTCGTTCAGACCTTTAGGTGCTACACTATCCATTCTGTACATCCATTCTGCTTCTTTCTGTAATAGGCGCTTGTCCAGATCCCCTCTGCGGCCCTGTGATTTAATTGATTCAATCGCCTGAAATTTCAGATGGTAAATATCTCCACCATGATGTTCGTGCATGTGGTTGGACAGAGGGGTCTTCTCTTTTCGCCTGATGTTACCTACGTGTCCCTGAATGCGCCGCCGTAATTGCTGTGTTGTCTTGCCCACATATTTTAGTGGGCAAGTACAGGTGGCGAGGTAGATTAGATGACTCGATCTACAATTGAAAAACTCTTTAATTCAGAATTTTTGACCAGTAGACATGCTTTGAAAATCCACCCCCTTCTGAATCATTTAGCAAACTGAACAATTCCTGCAAGGGAATGTTCCATTTGGGATGTTAGCCCCTAGCCACGTCCTAGGTCCAGTACTTGATAGTAAGTGACTTTTAATAAGTCTATCCTTTATATTCCTCCCCCTACGGAAAGTAAGGCTTGGTGTTTCTGGGAGGATTTCTCTCAGGTCTGGATCATCTTTTAGGATGTGCCAGTGTTTGTTTAATAATTTTCGCATCATTGGGACCCCTTCATCGAAGTTTCCAATGATCCTGATACTGTCATCCGTCTTTTTTGGTCGTGGTAACAGTAGTTCCTCTCTTTTAATTGGGGCCACTGCCTGATAGGCTTCATCAATGATTTCAGGAGGGTAGCCTCGATCCTGGAATCTTTTTTTAAGTTTATGGGCTTCTAGTCTGAAGTCCTCATCCGAGGAGCAGTTTCTTCTAATACGAAGAAACTGCCCCTTCGGTATTCCTTTTTTCAATGTGAAGGGATGTGCGCTATGCCAAGATAGGAGGCTATTTGTCGCCGTCTCTTTTCTGTGCAGGGTGGATTTCAAAATTCCTTCTGCTGTTTTCGAGATTTTTATATCCAGAAATGCGATTGTTTCCATTTGTATTTCTGATGTTATACGCAGATTCACCTCGTTGTTATTCAGAACTTCAACAAATTCATTGAATGTCTCTGTTGTTCCATTCCATAATATTAGCATGTCATCAATGAATCTTACCCAGAGGAGGATCTGACATGTCCAGTCATTATTGGGTTCTACGAAAACGCATTTATCCTCCCACCAGCCCAGGAGCAAGTTGGCATAGGATGGGGCACATGGACTCCCCATCCCGGTGCCCCTGAGCTGGTGGAGGAACCTGCCATTAAACAGGAAGTAGTTGTGTGTTAATACGAAGTTCAGTAGATGAAGGACAAACCGGTTGTGTCCGGAGAAGTCATTCCCTCTCTATCGGAGGAAATGATCGACTGCTCTTAGCCCTGCCTCATGCTGAATTGAACTATACAATGACTCGATGTCCAAACTTGCCAACATGACATGTGGTTCCACATATAGCCCCTCGATGCGTCGCAAGACGTTGGATATATCTTCCACAAATGACGGCAGCGCTTCTACGAATGGTCGTAGTATCTTGTCAATATAGGTGCCTATGTTTTGGGATAAGCTGTCGATGCCCGACACTATCGGCCTTCCTTTAAGGGGGTCGAGCCCCTTATGTATTTTTGGGAGAGAATAGAACGTTGCTATTCTTGGGTGTGTTGGTAGCATAAAGTTATATTCGGTCCTATCAATCAACTTATGAAGTAGTGCCTCATCCAGAATAGATTTAAGATCTCTCAAGAAGACGTCTGTGGGGTCTGAGGGTAGTCGTCTGTATGTTGACCGATCCTCTAGTAATGCATCACACATTCTAATATACCCCTCCCGAGACATCACTACCATATTGCCCCCTTTATCGGAGGCTTTTATTACTATCTCTGGATCATTTTCTAAATTTTGAAGTGCTTGTAATTCATTTGTACTCATGTTTCCACCCCGTCCTCTAGGATTTGGTAAATCCTTTATTTCATTCAAGATGATCTTCTCAAATATATCTATAAAGGTTGACTGGTGGGGGAGGGGGGTGCATTTTTTGTACTTTTGAGTCTCAACTTGGTGAAGGGACCTTCTCCTGATGTTTTGATGTTTTCATTCTCTAATGCTTCCAATACCCTTAGTCCCTGTGGGTCGTTCATTTCTAATCCCAAATCTGTTAGTCTTTGTCAATCCTGAACAGCGTAGAACTTTCTCCATTTAAGTTTATGCAAAAAGAGGGCCATGTCCTTTGTCCAGCCGAATCTGTTGAAACGATTCGACGGGACAAACGACAGGCCCCTCTCTAATACGTTCACCTCCCCTTCGGTAAGAGCTCTGGGTGAGAGGTTGATGGCTCTCATTTTATTATCCTAGTCTGTATATCCACAAACCAGCGAAAAACGCATAAACATCAGTCAATGTGCGTTTTTCACTGAAGCTGGTGTGAAATCACCCAGAGATCCAAAAAGAGTCTGCAAATACTTTATAGCAGATTGTCTTGAAGGTGACATATGAGATATACAGAGAATAATGAAATGCATCATCTGCATACGTAATAGTAAAGTTCTTTTATGAAAGCCCTCCTTTCCATTTAGGATTTTAGATTATATTATTTAATTAAAAGTTACGTTTTATAAGAATAAAAATAAAACTAGGATTACAGTCTGTGACAACAACACTGAGAACATAGAGTCTTGGGCGCCATATGGTGGAATGATACAATTTAGGCGATATGACTAGAGGAAAATGGGGGTATGTGTGATATAAATAAGAATCTGTATTTGGTGGGAAGGGGCAATTATACATTAAAAGACTTCCCATTAGAATGCTGTTATGATGCACTTCTGAGACCTTGGTTAGTGGAGAACATTGTAAATCTACTGTCTTGGGCACTAGGAGACCCTGACATAGAAATTCATGATACTGTGATTCTATCTTTTGGGTTCTCATGCACAGCCCCTCAGGCCCTGCAGTAGGCATAAAACTGTGGATAGAAGAGCCTTTAACACTGTTGTCAGTTTAGCAACTGCAAACTATGGCTTTAAATGAAGAGAGAAGAAGAAAATATTATTACAAGATTTCTAATGTCATATAAAATGAAGGAAAAAAAGTAATTTACATGTACAGCAGATGTGATTTACAAAAATCTCAAAAAGATTGCAGTGCAGTGGACTCATCTTTTATACAGTCTATATAAAGCAAGGTGTAGTGACAATAATTCACTATTTAAAAACTTTGTGCCCTCGAAAATGTATATATTAAAGGATACCCGAGCAATCCAGGACTCGCAGAACTTCAGGCGTGCTCTAAAAACGCACCTCTTCAGGGAGGCATACCACATTCCCTAAGCAAACCCCTCTGTACTCCGCCTGATAACATGCTCCCTGACCTATTGACTGCAATGCCTGCTAACCATCATAAACCGCTCCTGCAGTCATACCGATTCTGCCGCCACACGGCCAAATATCTGACCATTGTCTATGTGTATAGAATCCCTCACTCTCCACCTCGCCATACCGTGCACATCTCCAGCCCCTTTACCTTCTGTATCACCCCATTACTTGTAGTATATAAGCTTGTTGGAGCAGGACCCTCACCCCTATTGTTTCCATCAACTGATTACTATGTAACCGTGGTTCTGTAATTTTTGTACTTGTTGTCTTACTGTATTCCCCCTGTCTATGTAAGGGCTGCGGAATATGTTGGCGCTATACAAATAAAGTTTATTATTATTATTATATGCCCCTAAAAATATGTACCTCCCAAAAAGCATGCTCCCACCACCTGAAATGTAAATACCCTCCACAAAAAGTATACCTCCCCGTGAAAAGTATGTTCTCCTAACTCAAAAGTTATGCACCCTCACCCCAAAAATGATATGTGCGCCACCCTGAAAAGATTTCACTCCCACAAAAAAGTATGTGCCTCCTGAATAAATATGTGCCCCGTAGCTCAAAAGGATGCTGCCACGTCCACTCAGGACGTGCTGGATCTGTAACACGCAGATCTTGCACAAAAACACGCAAACTGCGTCAAAACAATAATAAGCCAAAACATTGGAACTCTATCCCTATGTAAATAACCGCAGGGAAGGGGACCTGCCTAAATGCAGGTAATTCGCCCTGACAAGGATGTACCTGACCCTGTACCTCAACCTTAGTTAACCCTATGGGGAACAGGGGAATAACATAAGAAACGCAAAAGAAAAGAAACACAAGCTTGGCTTAGAGATACAGCAGGCAAAATATAGATCCAGGACCAAGCAATAACTGAGACCACTGTCAGAGCTAGAGTGAAGATTCAATGGCAATTCAGTCCAGCATCAGCCAGACTAAATAGCCCTGACAATTACCCACAGGTGTGGCTAAGAATGTTTCCCCTAATACCACACCCACCAGGGCCAGAAGATGGAGAACCACCTGCAACCTGCACCAGACTATCAGCATGGCAGCAATCCCAGAACTGCCACAACAGATGCTTTGATGTTGTAAAAGTTTAAATTGCTCATTTACCAGAGCAAGGAAAATTACTTTCCAATTTGACAAAATCTTTACAGTAAACATTGTATACAAGAAATCATTTTACATTTATGGCTCATTTGTAAATAATTATTTAGAATTAATGCATGATAAGAAACAAGAAAAAACTAAAATAATAAAAATAAAAAAAGTATTAAAAACTTTAAATGTATAAAAATAGTTTTGAAATCATTAGATATTCACTGTAAAATGATCAGAGATTTGCACTGCTTTATAGATTAGTATACTACTTTATAAGGGTGGCTTCAGACAAGCATATGCGCAAATACAATTGCCTCAGTGCAACTTCTTTAAGCAGTGAATGAGTTAGGCTTCTGCGCATACAACTATATTTTTTTGCGTACGCAGGGCCAGTTCATATGCAAGCGCAGCACACCCTTACTCAGATTTAACATTTAACTTGACCTAATGAGGGCCAGATGTTTTCTCTTTTTCACAGAATTGCACATGTTCTTGTGTTTTGCGTATGCATTTGCGCACCTCCCATAGACTTCTATGGGGAACTGGGTGCACAAATATGCAGAAAATAGAGCAGTTCTATAAATTATTATAGATCTGTACTACTTTATAAATGATCAAAGATCTGCACTACTTTATAAATTACACTGCTCTGCAGCATTTTTGCATCTGGTGTGTGATATATCAATTCTTATGGATTTGTCGGTGTAGAATTCAAATTTACCTTTAGAAATAATTAGAGATGAGCGAACGTGCTCGGCCACGCCCCTTTTTCGCCCGAATACCGCGATTTTCGAGTACTTCCGTACTCGGGCGAAAAAATTCGGGGGTCGCCGTGGTGGGGTGGGGAGTGGGGGGGAGAGGGAGAGAGAGAGGGCTCCCCCCTGTTTCCCGCTGCTACCCCCCACGCCGCCACGCCTCTCCCCGCCCCCCGGCGCACCCGAGTACTTTTCACCCGAGTAGTGAAGTACTCGAAAATCGCGGTATTCGGGCGAAAAAGGGGCGTGGCCGAGCACGTTCGCTCATCTCTAGAAATAATGTATCACATAAGATTTTTATGTAATTTAGATTTTTTCAATTTTTTTTAAAAAGGTTTTTGTGGTTGTGCTCATTTTCTGGTGAATTATTTATATAAAATTAAATCAATGACTAAGCTAAACTCTTTATTTGAATGTAATACACAGTGAATGAAGTTCTAAAAATAGTCACTAGATGGCAGAACAATGTAGTTGAGCAAGAAGGTTACCAACATGAGCCTATCTGTACTGCCCTTTAAGTGTTTTTGCAATCTGCATGAAGCACTTCTCTTCATTCTTACCTCAGCATATCGTTTTTTTTAACGTTTCCTTCACAAATACATTACCAGAAAAACATTTTGAGTTCTGAGTGTTATTTTTTTTGTATTTGACACCAGACAATATTTGGCAATACTGTATTATTGTCTATGTAATAGTGCTACGTATCTCAGAAATGTGACATGATAGAGAGAATCTGATTCTTCCACTGAATTCAGCACCCCAAAATTAGTTAAATCAACCTGTTTCCAAACCAGATACAGAATTTTTTTTTTGTTGACCTGTGTTATTAGAGACCTGTATGTACTACTTTATAAATGAGCAGAGATCCGGACTACTTTATAAATTATTAGAGACCTGTACTACTTTATAAACTAGTATACTGATCATTTATAATGTTCTGCAGATCTCTGATCATTTATAAAGTAGTACAGGTATCTAATAATTTATAAAGTAGTGCAGACCTTTGATAAATTATAAAGTAGTGCAGATATCTGATCATTTATAAGGTAGTATACTGATAATTTATAATGTTCTGAATATCTCTGATCATTTATAAATAATCAGAGATCTGCCCTACTTTATAAATTATTAGAGATCTGCACTGCTTTATAGATGATCAGAGATCTGCAGAGCATTATAAATTATTAGTATACTAGTTTATAAATAGAGATCTGCCCTACTTTATACATATATCAGAGATCTGCCCTACTTTATAAATGATCAGAGATCTGTAACACTGTGTACAAGAATTCAAAAGAAGAAAGCAACAAAACATGATCCTGTTATGTTAATTTAGAACACTTGGACTGAAATAATAAGTCTCAGCAACAGCATTATCTATGTATTATATGAGCTTATAGTGTACTCATTTTGCCACTAAGGGATTCCATTAAAACCGTTAAGTCTGTTGCTCGTCTACTTAAAGGGGTTGTCTCGCGAAAGCAAGTGGGGTTAAAGGGGTTGTCCCGCGAAAGCAAGTGGGTCTATACACTTCTGTATGGCCATATTAATGCACTTTGTAATGTACATTGTGCATTAATTATGAGCCATACAGAAGTTATCAGAAGTTTTTCACTTACCTGCTCCGTTGCTAGTGTCCTCGTTTCCATGGAGCCGTCTAATTTTCAGAGTCTAATCGCCGGATTAGACGCGCTTGCGTAGTCCGGTCTTCTTGTTTTCTGAATGGGGCCGCTCGTGCCGGAGACCGGCTCCTGGTAGCTCCGCCCCGTCACGTGCCGATTCCAGCCAATCAGGAGGCTGGAATCGGCAATGGACCGCACAGAAGCCCTGCGGTCCACCGAGGGAGAAGATCCCGGCGGCCATCTTCAGCAGGTAAGTAAGAAGTCACCGGAGCGCGGGGATTCAGGTAAGCGCTGTGCGGTGTTCTTTTTTAACCCCTGCATCGGGGTTGTCTCGCGCCGAACGGGGGGGGGGTTTGAAAAAAAAAACCCGTTTCGGCGCGGGACAACCCCTTTAAGTACTTCTGTATGGCCATATTAATGCACTTTGTAATGTACATCGTGCATTAAATATGAGCCATACAGAAGTTATTCACTTACCTGCTCCGTTGCTGGCGTCCCCGTCTCCATGGCTCCGTCTAATTTCGGTGTCTTCTTGCTTTTTTAGACGCGCTTGCGCAGATGGGTCTTCTCCCTTCGGCTCGGCTCGGCAGCAGCGGCGTTTTGGCTCCGCCCCTTGTACGCGTCATCGCGTAGCTCCGCCCCGTCACATGTGCCGATTCCAGCCAATTTTCTCGCTTCCCAATGTCATAGAAACTTGAAATCTGGCACGAGCATTGATTATGTCATAAATAGGAAAAGTTAATGGGAAGTTGTTGAGTACACTCCTGGGAAGATTACTGGCATAGTACATCTATCCTACGATAGGTGGGGTGCGTGCGAGCGTCGTCAACAGTTATGCCCCCCCAGACAAAGATCGTTTGATTTCCATCTCAAGCACAAAAGCAAAAGGCATTACGAGCAACGGGATGAGTGTTCAACTACAAAATGATGCATCTGCCGAACGTATCACAAGACAATTCCTGGATATTGAGAATGCTGAGGTAAAATAAAAGCTGTGCTGTGATTGGTTGCTATATATTATACCGCTGAGATAAAATGAATGCTGCGCTGTGATTCGTTGCTATTTTTTATATTGCTGAGGCAGAATAAAAGTTGCGCTGTGATTGGTTGTTATTTCTCTTACTGCTGAGGGAACATGAAAGCTGCACTGTGATTGGTTGTTATATTTTATACTACTGAGGTAACATATAAGCTGCGCTGTGATTGGTTGTTATATAATATACCACTGAGGTAACCTAAAAAAGCTGCACTGTGATTGGTTGTTATCTAGATATATAAAAACGAATGTATGTCTGTCTGTCTTCGCAGTAACGCGCGACGGGTAAGCTAGTCTATATATATAAAATTGAATGTATGGGTGTCTGTCTGCTTGTCTGTTTGTCCTTTATGCGCTACTACACCATTCATCCGATCGCCATGAAACTTTGGGAAGTCGTTGAGTACACTCCTGGGAAGATTATAGGCATAGTACATTTATGCTACAATAAATGGCGCGGGTGCGTGCGTCGTCGACAGTTACAACCCCCCCACATAGATCGTTCGATTTCCATCATTGCCACTAATTCTCTCACTTCCCGATATTGTAGAAACATGAAATTTGGCCCGAGCATTGATTATGTCATAAATAGGAAAAGTTAATGGGTCCCAACTCGATTATTCAATTCCAAGCGCCAAAGAATTAGCGTCCAAATTTTACGTACGGAATCTCATTTTCTCACCTCCCAATGTCATAGAAACTTGAAATTTGGCACGGGCATTGATTATGTCATAAATAGGAAAAGTTAATGGGTCCCAACTCGATTATTCAATTCTAAGCGCCAAAGAATTAGCGTCCAAATTTTACGTACGGAATGTAATTTTCTCACATAGAAACTTGAAATTTGGCACGGGCATTGATTATGTCATAAATAGGAAAAGTTAATGGATCCCAACTCGATTATTCAATTCTATGCGCAAAACAATTAGCGTCCAAATTTTACGTACGTAATTAGAGATGAGCGAGCGTACTCGGATAAGCACTACTCGCTCGAGTAATTGGCTTTATCCGAGTATCGCTGTGCTCGGGTCTAAAGATTCGGGTGCCGGCACGGAGCGGGGAGCTGCAGGGGAGAGCGGGGAGGAACGGAGGTAAGATCTTTCTCTCCTTCTCTCCCACCCGCTCTCCCCTGCTCCCCGCTGCGACTCACCTGTCAGCCGCAGCGGCACCCGAATCTTTAGACCCAAGCACAGCGATACTCGGATAAAGCCAATTACTCGAGCGAGTAGTGCTTATCCGAGTACGCTCGCTCATCTCTATACGTAATCTAATTCTCTCACTTCCTGATATATATAAATGAATGTCTGTCTGTCTGTCCTTTATGCATTACTACACCATGCATCCAATTGCCATGAGACTTTGGGAAGTTGTTGAGTACACTCCTGGGAAGATTATAGGCATAGTACAACTATCCTACGATAGGTGGCGCACGTGCGAGCATCGTCGACAGTTATGCCCCCCAGACAAAGATCTTTGATTTCCATCTCAAGCACGAAAGCAAAAGGCATTACGAGCAACGGCATGAGTGTTCAACCAGAAAATGATGCATCCGCCGAATATTTCACAAGACAATTGCTGGATATTGAGAATGCTGAGGTAAAATGAAAGCTGGGCTGTGATTGGTTGCTATTTCTTATACTGCTGAGGTAACATGAAAGCTGTGCTGTGATTGGTGGCTACTTCTTATACTACTGAGGTTGCATGAAAGCTGTGCTGTGATTTGTTGTTATATATTATACCACTGAGGTAACATGAAAGCTGCGCTGTGATTGGTTGCTATATATAATACCGCAGAGGTAACATGAAAGCTGCACTGTGATTGGTTGCTATTTTTTATATTGCTGAGGCAGAATAAAAGTTGCGCTGTGATTGGTTGTTATTTCTCTTACTGCTGAGGTAACATGAAAGCTGCGCTGTGATTGGTTGTTATATTTTATACTGCTAAGGTAACATGAAAGCTGCGCTGTGATTGGTTGTTATATATTATACCACTGAGGTAACATGAAAGCTGCGCTGTGATTGGTTGTTATTAGAGATGAGCGAACGTGTTCGTCCGAGCTTGATATTCGTGCGAATATTAGGGTGTTCGGGATGTTCGTTATTCGTAACGAACACCATGCGGTGTTCGGGTTACTTTCACTTCCTTCCCTGAGACGTTAGCGCGCTTTTCTGGCCAATTGAAAGACGGGAAGGCATTACAACTTCCCCCTGTGTTGTTCCAGCCCTATACCACCCCCCTGCTGTGAGTGGCTGGAGTGATCAGGTGTCCGCCGAATATAAAAGTCGGCCCCTCCCGCGGCTCGCCTCAGATGCCGTGTGAGTTAGATGAGGGACAGTGCTGTTTGTACCGGAGCTGCTGTAAGAATTGGTAGTTAGTGTAGGCTTCAAGACCCCCAAAGGTCCTTATTAGGGCCACTGATAGCTGTGTGTTGGCTGCTGTTAGCAGTGGCAATTATTTTTTTTCTCAAAATCGCCTCTGCAGAGCGTTGCACCCGGCATTAGGGACAGAAGTGCTGCATAGGCAGGGAGAGTGTTAGGAGTGAGTGTAGCCTTCAAGAACCTCAACGGTCCTTTCTAGGGCCATATTTAACCGTGTGCAGTACTGTGCTGGCTGCTGTTAGCTGTGCTGCATTTTTTTTTTCTTCTCAAAATCGCCTCTGCAGAGCATTGCACCCTCCATTGATACTGCAGGGAAAGAATTGTGTAGGCAGGGCCACAACACAGTTATTATTCATTGAATATACGCAGTGCTGCCTTTTGGTGGAAAAAAACTGAAAATAATTGTATTTGTCCTGCCTCTGTCCGTCCTAAGGGTTGTGGACACGTGTCGGCTGCATGTGCAACGTTTAAAAATCAGACGCACCCAGCTACGTTTTACTCCTGGCTTCGCCATTTGCTTTCCTTAATTGGGAAAAAAAATACCTGCTCTGCCAGAGTTAATAACTCTGCTACCCTCACGTTCTGTGCCACATTAGCAGGGCCACAGCACAGTTATTAAACTTCTCATGTTCATTGAATATACGCAGTGCTGCCTTTTGGTGGAAAAAAACTGAAAATAATTGTATTTGTCCTGCCTCTGTCCGTCCTAAGGGCGGTGGACACGTGTCGGCTGCATGTGCAACGTTTAAAAATCAGACGCACCCAGCTACGTTTTACTCCTAGCTTCGCCATTTGCTTTCCTTAATTGGGAAAAAAATACCTGCTCTGCCAGAGTTAATAACTCTGCTACCCTCACGTTCTGTGCCACATTAGCAGGGCCACAGCACAGTTATTAAACTTCTCATGTTTATTGAATATACGCAGTGCTGCCTTTTGGTGGAAAAAAACTGAAAATAATTGTATTTGTCCTGCCTCTGTCCGTCCTAAGGGCGGTGGACACGTGTCGGCTGCATGTGCAACGTTTAAAAATCAGACGCACCCAGCTACGTTTTACTCCTGGCTTCGCCATTTGCTTTCCTTAATTGGGAAAAAAAATACCTGCTCTGCCAGAGTTAATAACTCTGCTACCCTCACATTCTGTGCCACATTAGCTGGGCCACAGCACAGTTATTAAACTTCTCATGTTCATTGAATATACGCAGTGCTGCCTATTGGTGGAAAAAAACGGAAAATAATTGTATTTGTCCTGCCTCTGTCCGTCCTAAGGGCGGTGGACACGTGTCGGCTGCGTGTGCAACGTTTAAAAATCAGACGCACCCAGCTATGGTTTACTCCTGGCTTCGCCATTTGCTTTCCTTAATTGGGAAAAAAAATACCTGCTCTGCCAGAGTTAATAACTCTGCTACCCTCACGTTCTGTGCCACATTACCAGGGCCACAGCACAGTTATTAAACTTCTCATGTTCATTGAATATACGCAGTGCTGCCTTTTGGTGGAAAAAAACTGAAAATAATTGTATTTGTCCTGCCTCTGTCCGTCCTAAGGGCGGTGGACACGTGTCGGCTGCATGTGCAACGTTTAAAAATCAGACGCACCCAGCTACGGTTTACTCCTGGCTTCGCCATTTGCTTTCCTTAATTGGGAAAAAAAATACCTGCTCTGCCAGAGTTAATAACTCTGCTACCCTCACGTTCTGTGACAGATTAGCAGGGACACAGCACAGTTATTAAACTTCTCATGTTCATTGAATATACGCAGTGCTGCCTTTTGGTGGAAAAAAACTGAAAATAATTGTATTTGTCCTGCCTCTGTCCGTCCTAAGGGCGGTGGACACGTGTCGGCTGCGTGTGCAACGTTTAAAAATCAGACGCACCCAGCTACGGTTTACTCCTGGCTTCGCCATTTGCTTTCCTTAATTGGGAAAAAAAATACCTGCTCTGCCAGAGTTAATAACTCTGCTACCCTCACGTTCTGTGACACATTAGCAGGGACACAGCACAGTTATTAAACTTAGATTATTCATTCACTAGAGGCAGTGGGGCCTTTCGTTTTCAAAAAAGGGAAAAAATTATATTTGGCTGCAGTCTTGCGCCAATTTATTTCCTGCCTGTGAAATCAAATCACTGGTAATACAGCATGCTGAGGGGTAGGGGTAGGCCTAGAGGACGTGGACGCGGCCGAGGACGCGGAGGGCCAAGTCAGGGTGTGGGCACAGGCCGAGCTCCTGATCCAGGTGTGTCGCAGCCGACTGCTGCGCGATTAGGAGAGAGGCACGTTTCTGGCGTCCCCACATTCATCGCCCAATTAATGGGTCCACGCGGGAGACGGTTATTAGAAAATGAGCAGTGTGAACAGGTCCTGTCCTGGATGGCAGAAAGTGCTTCGAGCAACCTATCGTCAACACGCAGTTCTGCGCTGTCCACTGCTGCAAATCCGAATCCTCTGTCTGCTGCTCCTCCTTCCTCCCAGCCTCCTCACTCCACTACAATGACACCTGCTCAGGAGCGGGAACACTCCCAGGAACTGTTCTCGGGCCCCTGCTTAGACTGGGCAGCAGCGGTTCCTCTCCCACCAGAGGAGTTTATCGTCACTGATGCCCAACCATTCGAAAGTTCCCGGGGTCCGGGGGAAGAGGCTGGGGACTTCCGCCAACTGTCTCAACAACTTTCTGTGGGTGAGGAGGACGATGACGATCAGACACAGTTGTCTTGCAGTGAGGTAGTAGTAAGGGCAGTAAGTCCGAGGGAGCAGCGCACAGAGGATTCGGAGGAAGAGCAGCAGGACGATGAGGTGACTGACCCCACCTGGTGTGCAACGCTTACTCAGGAGGACAGGTCTTCAGAGGGGGAGTCAAGGGCATCAGCAGGGCAGGTTGCAAGAGGCAGTGCAGTGGCCAGGGGTAGAGGCAGGGCCAGACCGAATAATCCACCAACTGTTTCCCAAAGCGCCCCCTCGCGCCATGCCACCCTGCAGAGGCCGAGGTGCTCTAAGGTCTGGCAGTTTTTCACAGAGATGCCTGGCGACCGACGAACAGTGGTGTGCAACCTTTGTCGCGCAAAGCTCAGCCGGGGAGCCAACACCAACAGCCTCACCACCACCACCATGCGCAGACATATGATGGCCAAGCACCCCACAAGGTGGGACGAAGGCCGTTCAGCGCCTCCGGTTTGCACCCCTGCCTCTCCCCCTGTGCCCCAACCTGCCACTGAGATGCAACCCCCCTCTCAGGACACAGGCACTACCGCCTCATGGCCTGCACCCACACCCTCATCTCCGCTGTCCTCGGCCCCATCCAGCAGTGTAGTTCAGCGCACCGTCCAGCCGTCGCTTGCGCAACTATTGGAGCGCAAGCGCAAGTACGCCGCCACGCACCCGCACGCTCAAACGTTAACCGTCCGCATAGCAAAATTCATCAGCCTTGAGATGCTGCCGTATAGGGTTGTGGAAACGGAGTCCTTCAAAAGTATCATGGAGGCGGCGGCCCCGCGCTACTCAGTTCCCAGTCGCCACTACTTTTCCCGATGTGCCGTCCCAGCCCTGCACGACCACGTCTCCCGCAACATTGTACGCGCCCTCACCAACGCGGTTACTGCCACGGTCCACTTAACAACGGACATGTGGACAAGCACAGGCGGGCAGGGCCACTACATCTCCCTGACGGCACATTGGGTGAATTTAGTGGAGGCTGGGACAGAGTCAGAGCCTGGGACCGCTCACGTCCTACCCACCCCCAGAATTGCGGGCCCCAGCTCGGTGGTGGTATCTGCGGAGGTGTATGCTTCCTCCACTAAAGCACCCTCCTCCTCCTCCTCCTCCTCTGTCTCGCAATCAAGATGTGTTAGCAGCAGCATGTCGCCAGCAGTCGGTGTCGCGCGGTGTGGCAGCACAGCGGTGGGCAAGCGTCAGCAGGCCGTGCTGAAACTACTCAGCTTAGGCGATAAGAGGCACACGGCCCACGAACTGCTGCAGGGTCTGACACAGCAGACCGACCGCTGGCTTGCGCCGCTGAGCCTCCAACCGGGCATGGTCGTGTGTGACAACGGCCGTAACCTGGTGGCGGCTCTGCAGCTCGGCAGCCTCACGCACGTGCCATGCCTGGCCCACGTCTTTAATTTGGTGGTTCAGCGCTTTCTGAAAAGCTACCCACGCTTGTCAGACCTGCTCGTAAAGGCGCGCCGGCTCTGCGCACATTTCCGCAAGTCCCACACGGACGCTGCCACCCTGCGCACCCTGCAACATCACTTTAAGCTGCCAGTGCACCGACTGCTGTGCGACGTGCCCACACGGTGGAACTCTACGCTCCACATGTTGGCCAGGCTCTATGAACAACGTAGAGCTATAGTCGAATACCAACTCCAACATGGGCGGCGCAGTGGGAGTCAGCCTCCTCAATTCCTTTCAGAAGAGTGGGCCTGGTTGGCAGACATCTGCCATGTCCTTGGTAATTATGAGGAGTCTACCCAGGTGGTGAGCGGCGATGCTACAATCATTAGCGTCACCATTCCTCTGCTATGCATCTTGAGAAATTCCCTGCAAACCATAAAGGCAGCTGCTTTGCGCTCGGAAACGGGGGCGTGGGAAG
The DNA here is from genome assembly GCF_035609145.1 of Eleutherodactylus coqui. NCBI lineage: Eukaryota > Metazoa > Chordata > Amphibia > Anura > Eleutherodactylidae > Eleutherodactylus > Eleutherodactylus coqui. The sequence goes on along the minus strand of NC_089843.1, from coordinate 92,874,024 downwards.
ACAGTATGCCGCTGGAAAGTCAGGGCACCCTCCTGTCTATTTCTCAGCGCGTACAGGAGGAGGAGGAGGAGCATGAGGAGGATGAGGAGGAGGGGGAAGAGACAGCTTGGCCCGCTGCTGACGGTACACCGGCTGATTGCCTGTCATCCTTTCAGCGTGTATGGCCTGAGGAGGAGGAGGAGGAGGATCCTGAAAGTGATCTTCCTAGTGAAGACAGCCATGTGTTGCGTACTGGTACCCTGGCACACATGGCTGACTTCATGTTAGGATGCCTTTCTCGTGACCCTCGCGTTGCACGCATTCTGGCCACAACGGATTACTGGGTGTACACACTGCTCGACCCACGCTATAAGGAGAACCTGCCCACTCTCATTCCCGAAGAGGAAAGGGGTTCGAGAGTGTTGCTATACCACAGGACCCTTGCGGACAAGCTGATGGTAAAATTCCCAGCCGACAGCGCTAGTGGCAGAAGGCGCAGTACCGAGGGCAAGGTAGCAGGGGAGGTGCGGAGATCGAGCAGCATGTACATCCCAGGCAGTGCAACAGTCTTTAAGGGCCTGGCCAGCTTTATGGCTCCCCACCAAGACTGTGTCACCGCTCCCCAGTCAAGGCTGAGTCGGCGGGAGCACTGTAAAAGGATGGTGAGGGAGTACGTAGCCGATCGCACGACCATCCTCGGTGACGCCTCTGCCCCCTACAACTACTGGGTGTCGAAGCTGGACACGTGGCCTGAACTAGCGCTGTATGCCCTGGAGGTGCTTGCTTGTCCTGCGGCTAGCGTCTTGTCGGAGAGGGTGTTTAGTGCGGCTGGGGGAATCATCACAGATAAGCGTAGCCGCTTGTCAACCGACAGTGCCGACAGGCTAACACTCATCAAGATGAACAAAGGCTGGATTTCCCCAGACTTCTGTTCTCCACCAGCGGACAGCAGCGATACGTAAGCAATACGTAGGCTGCACCCGCGGATGGAAGCTACGTTCTCTCTCACCATCCAAAACGGGGACATTTCTGCTTCATCAATCTGTGTCTAATATTCCTCCTCCTCCTCCTGCTCCTCCTCCTGAAACCTCACGTAATCACGCTGAACGGGCAATTTTTCTTAGGGCCACAAGGCTCACTCAAATAATTTTTCTGAACAATTTTTATAAGTTTCAATGCGCTTAAAAGCGTTGGAACTGTAACTTGAACCAATTTTTCGTTACACTGGGCTGCCTCCAGGCCTAGTTACCACTTAAGCCACATTAACCAAAGCGATTAATGGGTTTCACCTGCCCTCTTGGCTGGCCATGGCCAATTTTTGGGATGTACATTAGTACTGTTGATACAGCAATTTTTGTGGGCCCTCGCCTATAGTGTAATCAAATTAATTTTTAGCCCACCTGCATTCCAGCTGACGTTACCTCAGCTGTGTTGGGCAATGCAATGAGATATTTCTATGTACCGCCGGTGGCTTCCTGGCACCCACCCAGGCTGTGGGTGCACAGGGAATTATAAATGCATCTGTTTCCACTTGTAAAGAACCCCAGTCAGACTGGGGCATGCAGTGTGGGCCGAAGCCCACCTGTATTACGCACGACATTACTACCTCAGCTGTGTTGGGCAATGCAATGGGATATTTCTATGTACCGCCGGTGGCTTCCTGGCACCCACCCAGGCAGTGGGTCCACAGGGAGTTTAACCTACATGTGTCCACTTCTAAAGAACCCCAGTCAGACTGGGGCATGCAGTGTGGGCCGAAGCCCACCTGTATTACGCACGACATTACTACCTCAGCTGTGTTGGGCAATGCAATGGGATATTTTTGTGTACCGCCGGTGGGTTCCAGGGAGCCACCCATGCTGTAGGTGCACACGGAGTGTAACCTACATGTGTCCACTTGTAAAGAACCCCAGTCTGACTGGGGCATGCAGTGTGGGCCGAAGCCCACCTGTATTACGCACGACATTACTACCTCAGCTGTGTTGGGCAATGCAATGGGATATTTCTATGTACCGCCGGTGGCTTCCTGGCACCCACCCAGGCAGTGGGTCCACAGGGAATTATAAATGCATCTGTTTCCACTTGTAAAGAACCCCAGTCTGACTGGGGCATGCAGTGTGGGCCGAAGCCCACCTGTATTACGCACGACATTACTACCTCAGCTGTGTTGGGCAATGCAATGGGATATTTTTGTGTACCCCCGGTGGGTTCCAGGGAGCCACCCATGCTGTCGGTCGACAGGGACTTCACAATAGGGAGTTGTACCTGCCTGTGTCTATGAATTAAAAAGCCCGGTCTAACTGGGGCATGCAGACACCTTGACAGAATGAATAGTGTGTGGCACATAGGTTCCCCATTGCTATGCCCACGTGTGCAGCTCCTGATGGCGGTGGCACAGGATTCTATTTCTCATTGCTTCTGTACAGCATTGTGGGCTATCGCCCCGCCCCTTTTAAAGAGGGTCGCTGCCTAGCCGTGCCAACCCTGTGCAGTGTGTGCCTGCGGTCCCTCGTCATGGCAGACGCACTTCTAAGTAGACATGAGGGTGGTGTGGCATGAGGGCAGCTGAAGGCTGCGCAGGGACACTTTGGTGTGCGCTGTGGGGGGGAGGGGGGCAGTTGGGCAGCATGTAACCCAGGAGAAGTGGCAGTGGAGTGTCATGCAGGCGGTGATTGTGCTTTGTTGGAGGTAGTGTGGTGCTTAGCAAAGGTATGCCATGCTAATGATGGCTTTTCAGAAGTAAAAGTTGTTGGGAGGGGGGGGGACCCACTCTTGCCGGTATTCTGGCTTAATAGTGGGACCTGTGAACTTGAGATGCAGCCCAACATGTAGCCCCTCGCCTGCCCTATCCGTTGCTGTGTCGTTCCCATCACTTTCTTGAATTGCCCAGATTTTCACACATGAAAACCTTAGCGAGCATCGGCGAAATACAAAAATGTTCTGGTCGCCCATTGACTTCAATGGGGTTCGTTATTCGAAACGAACCCTCGAACATCGCGGGAAGTTCGTTTCGAATAACGAACACCCGAACATTTTGGTGTTCGCTCATCTCTAGTTGTTATCTAGATATATAAAAACGAATGAATGTATGTCTGTCTGTCTTCGCAGCAATGCGCGACGGGTAAGCTAGTACTGTATAAAATTATTTCTAATTTCAGTTGGGCTCGATCCAAGCTTCTTCTATAGCTTCTTCTTCAAGCCACTGTAATTTGCCATGTTATATATAAAATTGACAAATGTGGCTTCACTCAATACCAATTACATGCACATACATGTGTGTACAGATGTAGCAGTCATGCCAAGAATGTTTATCTAACATGACAAATGTTCTTGCAGCAGTGACTGTTGACTATTTACAAGCCATGATCAATTCTGATTGCAGCATGTGATGATGATGTCCTCCACGACGTGTCTGTCAATTGCGACACTTTAGCTCCTGTACTGAGCACAGTTTTATGAGCTCTGTGCTGCAACCTGCTCCCCACTGGCATGCAGCAGATAGCACGGTTCCCAAGGTGGAGGTATCGCTTGAGAAATTAATTTAAAAAACTATTCTGACACTGGCTGCTCCACGGCTGTCCCCTATGGCTGTATGTCCTAGGCACTGGCCCTTCAGTGTCTAGTTGAAAATACAGCCCTATATTTTAGTACATATGGCATGTTTTATCACTTTTTATCCTTATTTGTTTTCAAAAGGTGGGATGAAAAAAATCAGCAATTCTCACACAGGTTTTTAATTTTTCTTTTTATGGCATTATTTAGCATAAATAACATTACTTTTAGAAGATGGGTCATTTCGGTTATGGTGATACTAATTATGTATACTTTTTGTTTTTTAAATATTTTTTTATGCAATAGATGGATAAAGTTCGTGATCCATATCGGCAGAAACCTATGCGGCTTCTGCTCTTTTATGCTTTGCACTCTGGTTCTTTATGTTCTCTTTTTCAAATTCTTTTCAATTAAAATTTATGAAAACCAAAAAGGTCATTCCTTGATTGAACATGAATCTCTGATCTGCACACAACCTTTTGAAATGCTATTAGCTATCGCTCTGTCTCCTTTAAAATTCTGTCTTCATCCTCGTTTTTGCTTTTCTTTTTTATTCTATCAATTTTGCTTAGTTTATTCAGTTTTCAAACTTTAAGCTTCAAACTGCTGACTTATTCTAGCTTCAGTATATACAGCAATTCATATTTTAGGATATGTTTTTGTTAAGACGCCAAAAAGAATTGCTTGAGATTGCATGGTGGATGTATCAATATTATTAATCTAAAGTAAATCACAGTGCAGGATAAAAAAAATGTTTATTTTTTGACACTGAGAAATTGACATAATATTTTCTTGTATGCAAGATCTCATATATTAAAAAAAGGAAACATATAGAATGTGAAGTGAAGAAAATGGTATGGTCAGAGGTCAGGTTCGGAAACTGAAGGACGATGCTCACCTGGGAAATATGAAGAAACACTACTTCACGGGGTGTAAAGCCAGGCAACAGTTTCCTAAAACTAGTGCTAGAGGTTAATGCAGTTAGGGAATTCTAACATACTTTGAGAGCTGCAAGGCCAACTTCAGTAGAAAAGCAGGTCAGTGATTAGCAGCAACCAAAGGGTTTAGAGAATGTCTGGAGTATTTTGTTCATTTGTGCTATAGTTATTTTAAGTTTGCCTTATCTTTAAATATCCATAATTAAACTATATTACGGCACAAGTTACTCATTGATTCTCATATAGCCAAAGAAATCATTTACAGCATCTGTTGCAGCTACTGTAAATGGAAAAAAACTGTTTAAAGCCTCATTCACACAGGCTTTATAACTGTCAGATCCACATTGGATTTTTCTGATGTTCGTCCGACAGTTTAATCCATGATAGAGCGCCAGGGCTGAGCCTCCGAATTCTGCCGCAGATTTTAAGAGTAGCAGCCCAAAGTGGTTTCTGTGTAGATTTAGCATGAACACTGCACTGCACCAAGAATTGACATATCATTTGTTTCATTCTGCAACATAGATTTCAAAATTTGTGTGTATCATATGAACTATGGCATAGATTTTCATAGCATTCAATAGAATGCAAAAATGATACGCGTTTCACTACAGATTTGAGCACAGTATGTGCCTTGGGAATGATACCTAAGGGTGACATATAGTGGTTTGGGTTGACAGGCAACTGGGAGGGGTTGGTGCGGATGTAATACTCATGATGCAGATTAGCATCAATGATAAAGGATTTCATGCTGGATCTGTGCCAGATTCTCTGAGCAAAGCCTCTGGTGCATTTATAAATGAAGCCTTAGGGCGCCCACGCACTGGCGATTTTTTTTCCTTTGCGTTTTGCGTTTTTTCTCAAGAACAATTAGTTTTGAATGTACTCCTGTCCACTGGCGTTTTTTTTTTCAGTCCGTTGCAATTTTTAACATAGGAGCTGTCAGTTGCATATGTGTCCTTATTTTTCTCTTAAAGCACCCATGAATGTCAATGTAAATTAACAGAAAAAGCCGCGAAAATGCCGCGAAAAAGCCACGAAAAACGCAGCAAAAAACGCGCGGAAAACGCGCCGAAAACGCTGCGTTTTTCACGCACGAAAATCGCAAGCGCCAGTGGGTGGGCGCCCTTAGGGTGCCTGCACACGAGCGGAAATTCCGCGCCGGGATTTCCCGCGGAATTTCTGCCCCTGGAAGCTGCCATAGGATTGCGTTAACAAACGCAATCCTATGCGGACGGCCGTGATTTGGCCGCGCGAAATCTCGCTCGGCAAACAAATCGCGGCATGCTCTATTTCTGTGCGAGGCTCGCAGAGCCCCACACAGAAATGTCACTCACCGGCCGCTGGCCCCGCTCTGCGCATGCGCCGGCTGCCCGGCAGCCGGCACATGAAAGAGCCGGGGCGCGGGAGAGGTGAGTGCCTGCACTGCTCTCTGCAGACGCTCGAGTCGGGTCCCGCTGCGAGAATTCTCGCAGCCGTATCCGACCTGGCCGTCTGCAGGCGGCCTTAGAGGGGGTGTTAACATTTTTGGATATACTGTATGTTGTTTCATGAAACAACAAATGTAAAAATATTATAAGCAACTGACAGTATCTTATTATCTTTAGGGAACAGCATTGAGTAAGACAGGCTGCGCAAGGGCGAGACAGATTCCGCAAGTGGGGTGCTGCAGAAGGATTCGGCCGTACCTGCATTATCTGTAATTTGCATGACCGCAGAGGCTTGCATGTGGTCATGCACAGTGCAGATTTTTTTTACAATATTTGTATTTCCCGTGCTGTCTTTAGGCAATGGCGCAGTTACCCAAAGCCCATGCGTAATATCAATTGACTTCAATGAAGGCCATCCGCTCAGACTATTCATAATGAAACTAACATGTGGGAAACCCTGTCATATGAATAGGAGGAAACCAAACCTAAAAGCCTGGTTATCACCTTGACAAGGTAGGCTCCACATCTGGAATCTGAACGCAACTTAGACTATCCCTAGCTGATTACAAAGGGGAGGGGGTAGTGACAATTGACAGGTGTAAATAACAATTGATGGTAATACCAGGAAGCAGATATTACTAAATCAATAAGTGAGTAAAAACACCAAGGACTTACCTGAAAGTATGATGAGACCAAGAGGACACAGACTTGACCAGAACGCTGCTATGTAGATGAATAGCCAGCGCCCTCTGAGAGGAGGGGCTGGAATAAATATACAACAATAATGGATGATTGGCGGTCTGGAGGAACAACCTCTCTGCCAACCAATCAAATCCCACACCAGGAAGTGTTAATGTTGACGTGTTAATGATGTGTTAATGTTGGCTCCCAGCAACCAATGACAGGGTGCATGCTCTGATGCTGCAGTCACATTGGCCGGGACTAACACACTCCAGTGGCAGCAGTGATATGGTGTAAAAATATAAAAGGATCTTTATTTAGCTTGCTTGAGAAAGACTGCGTGGTGGTCGAAACGTCGCATTTTATCTTGGAAGATTAAAGATCCTTTTATATTTTTGCACCATATCACTGCTGCCACTGGAGTGTTTACCTGGATTGCTGCATGGGGATCTATGGTCCATGGTCCCTGCAATGGCTTTGCAGATATATAGTCTCCCCTGTTAAGGGTTTTTGAACTGAGTGCTGCTAATGACCTGTTTTTGAGATTTACATAGGCCAGGGCTGATGCTGTGACATCATCACAGACCCATTCCCTGGTTGCAGCCAAAGTGCTCTTGCGCCAAAGAAGTGGGCAATGCTGGGCGCGTCACATCAGTCAACATGTTCCTTGCTCTTTGACTGAAGAATTCAGTTTCCTGAGTCAAATAGGCAAACTTTCATTTGTGCTTATTCTGAAACACTGCACTATATCAAAATAACATTTACATGAAAACACTATGTATACCTGTCCTGGTTTCATGCTGCCCGTGAGTAGGGCTTTATTATCCAGAGACAGGTTCCATGTAATGTTTAGAATCCAGCAATCATTTTGTCTATGCTAATAAGAGCTATCAGTTCTGACTGCAAGGGATTTGCTATCTTGGTCAGTGAAGTTAATGTTTGTGCTTTAAATCTATTCTTTTAACTTTACTTCTGCCCAATGATCATACATTGGGATCAATGCAATTATATGAGATTTTCCACAGTACAAATTATTCTTCAGGGGAAAATGCGTCATATTGTGGAAAATATCAATTTTTCTCTTCCTCTTTCACGATGAGTGCTTTGATCACAAAAAATATCAGATTAGTGGACAATTTCCATCCCCTGTGATGACATCAAATAGCATTTATGTTTTCTTCTAAGTGTTAGCAAGTTTGAAATGCAACATCTCCATGACATTACACCTGCTCTGGTTCTTGCAGTCAGCATTGATTTCATAATTGAGAAAAGCTTGGTATCACTAGACATTTAGCTTTGCTTGGCTACTACTGCCATTTCACCTTTTTTAATAATTATAATAACTGCTGCAAATGACACGACTATTGAATTTCCATTACAAATATATGGTTGCATAAGCACACAATGAAAGTACCATCCAATCTCTGAAAAATCAAAATACATATATTCATCTTTTTAACTTCCTGCCCCTATAAAGCTCTAGATTAAAATGTGTTCTGTGTCAGTAACAGTTTTGTGGCTGGAATTGCAATGCAATAGTTAAGCTGGATATCTGTCATAAATTAACTAAAGCAAAATTGTGAGATTTTCCTTCTACTTAGTCTTGATTCCACATTCTTTAATCCAGAAGTTTTCACTCCTGCAATAGGTTCCAGATTTTCCTCCAGCAGTGACATATGCAGTGACTGAAACTATAAATAGGATTATGTCTAGTTAAACCCCATTAGAAATGTGTCCGGATTTTCAAACTACATTAAAAAGTGACAATAACAAGGAATTGCAGTGGATGACAAATGAAGAACATGCAAATTTTCTTTCTTTGTTTCTTGCATTTTCTTTCTTTACAAAGTTCATTATAAGAGCCCTTGACAAATGGCCATCAACAAAAAGCAAAAAAAAAATCAATATAATGTTTGCACGCAGACTTTGTCCTAGAATCCAATGCGGAGCAAGAGATCTGCACAAGCTCATCCTAATTGAAGTATGGCACAGAGTATGTGTGTAAATATATATATATATATATATATATATATATATATATATATTAGTTAAAGGTTACTTTCCAAAGTTTGTCTTTGAGTCTCAAATTAGGTTGTTTATAGTTGTGCATGAAAATAACTTATCAAACACACATGACTGGATGTGATAAAAAGTTATCTATTTATTAATTGACATGCATCAGTTTTTATAGAGGCACATGCCTCAATTGCAATAATTCAAATTTGCTATGATTAATTTATTACCGTTGTTCATAAAACTAAAGCACAAATATGAATATGCAAGGTAAAGAATTTAACATCTAAAATGCCAAACAAACACACACCAACGCAGTGGAATCATACATGATTGGCTTCTCCGAACATAGATACAGGGTGGCCACTACTCATTCCTAAAGCCTCTATTCTAACCCTGGGTCTGGGAGCAGAGCATCAATATCTGCAGCATATTGGGATAGAGGATGAAATATGTCGCAACCATTTAGTTGTATCTAGTCGGATGTTCTTTGACCAACATAAATTACACATCTGCATTAATGGACCCATGAACCATTTATTATCTACCCTACCAGATCAGGCATGAAACAGCAAAGCTGTATGCAATTTACCACAACACTACAAGGTATACAAGAAAATAAGCAAAAACAAAAAATGCACTGAACCAGGAACCCGGAAGTCAATCAAACTATCAGTTAGGATGAAACAACATATACCCTAAAATTTCTCACATCTATAATTGAATACCATTAATTGTAGCTCTGTTCTGTGGAACAGCTTCCTAAGTACTTTGTACATCTGCCAGTACTAAGTCAAAAGCCCATGAGAAAACATTAAGTGCTCTTTGCCATATCACATGCTATACCATATATTACACTGCTACTTGTCATTGCTAGTCCCCCGACCCCCCTCTTGTGATGCTCCCAGGGCTATTGCATCACTATTATTTAGCAATGTGGAAGGTCTATCACAGACTTTAACCAGTACACAGGATTCCCTCTAGTTCTAAATTGTAGTCAGATGTTTAATGTATGAGAATACCTAAAGGCTTCCACACACTTGCATTTTTTAGCGCTGCATTAATGCTGCGTTTTTTTAACACAAATGTCAATGGGACTTTCTAATGTTAAAAACGCATCACAAGTTTGCACTTTGCGATTTTTGCGCGATGTGTTTTTAACATTAGAAAGTCCCATTGACACTTGCATTAAAAAAACACAGTGTTAATTCAGCATTAAAAAAAGCAAAGAGTAGAATGGAGTCCATGGCAGCATGGATAGATGAAAAAAACTCTGAAACTTTATTCCTCCATAGTAAAGATAGCTGCAATGTTTCGACCTGTAGACAGGTCTTTGTCAAGTATAGTGCACTATTGGTACTACACATAGTATGTATAGCATCACTAATACAGCCTCCACCAATCACAATAAATATAAAACAGCTGAAAACACAGACAAAAATTACATAAAACAATTAACATATTTAAGAGTGATGTTTCACATATGTGTTCCATTTGCCGTTTGTTAAATCTACAGCATCCTCCTACATCAGTAGCACATGCGCAGATGCATAGCCATCCCACAAGAGGTCACAGTGACGTCAGTGTCTCAAAGCCGGCATTGTAACTGCGCATGCGTGGTAATTCAAAATTGTGCAAGAGTTCGATCAGCAAATCAAAACACGGCAATGATGCTAAGAAATAGCCAAGCAACCCCAGTGTCATACCGTAATGCCAAACAGCATCCACACCCACAATAGGGGCATATCATATTCTTTATCAGCCATATCGGAATGGAATTAGTCCGCTATATTGCCACTAGATGAAGAAAGGTCTGCAGGACCTCAGCTTGTGACAAATGTGTCATACACATCGCAGGCATACTGTTGCTAAGCAACATCTAAACACCCCTAACACCCTGCTGCAACAACAGGCAGCATCTATATACATCTGGAGGGAAAAGCACTGCTGTTTACAGCACCATTAATGGTGCTAATCTATCCCATGATCTTCTAATTACCAATATTTAAAGCCCCATTGGCCAACTAACGTAAAAAATGAAAAGAAAAAACAGGGAATATACCCAGCCCAATCATTCAGGGAAATGGGCCTCAGTTAGACTAGTATGGACATCAATCTATCACCACTACCTCTGGTTTATAAAATGTCTGAACAGAGACAATAAATATATTAAAAGGACGAAACCCAAAGGTCTCCTACCCACTTGCGTTTTTTTAATGCTGCGTTAATGCCGCGTTTTTTTTTTTTAAGCAAATGCCATTCGGACTTTCTAATATTAAAAACGCATCGCACAAAAATTGCAAAGCACAAACTTGCGATGCGTTTTTAACATTAGAAAGTCCCATTGACATTTGCGTAAAAAAAACGCAGTGTTAATGCAGTGTTAGGCCTTAGTCAGACGGGCGTTTTTAGCCGCGATTTGCGCATGCGCATGCGTCCGGCGATTTTTTAAAACCATTGCTTTGCAATGGTATCGGACACATGAGCGCTTTTTATGCGCTCGTCCGATAAATTAGAGAACAGAAATCGCAGATCGCACCTATCTGCGATCTGCGATTCCTGTTCTCTTCTCTATATGCGCTCAATGGGGCCGGCGGCAGCAGCGCCGACCCCATTGAGAACATATAGAAGACAAATCATTCTTCTCTGCCACAGCTGTAACAGCTGTGGCAGAGAAGAACGATGTTTGCCCATTGAATTCAATGGAGCGGCAATACAGCCGAGCGCTCCATTGAAAGCAATGGGCTGCCGGCGTGCGCGGGGTGAATTGTCGGGAAGGGGTTAAATATATAAGCCCTTCCCTGCAATTCATCCTAAAATGTGTTAAAATAAAAAAAAATTGTATACTCACCTTCCCGCTGCAGCCGGAGTCCAGCCGCGGCTGCTGTCAGTTCTCCTGAACTGCTGCTTGGCACTATTCAGCCGGCGGAGCTTTAAAATCCCCTCCTGCTGAATGATCTGCCTCTGATTGGTCACAGCCCTGACCAATCAGAGGCTGAAAACACTCACACACCCATTCATGAATTCATGAATGGGTGAGTGACTGCTGCCTCTCAGCGCTGAGCCAATCAGGGGCAGGTCTGACTCACATCCATTCATGAATTCATGAATGGGTGTGAGTGAGGCATGCCTCTGATTGGCTCAGCGCTGAGCCAATCAGGGGGCAGGTCTGACTCACACCCCCTTCACACCCACTGCAGGACGGCCGTGCGGAGCTCCGGCTGCCGGCAGAAGGTGAGTATACAATTTTTTTTTTATTTTAACACATTTTAGGATGGATTGGAGGGAAGGGCTTATATATTTAAGCCCTTACCGACAATTCATCCCGGGCTCGCCCGCAGCGCATTGCTTTCAATGGAGACGGCTGTATTGCCATCTCCATGGAATGCAATGCGCTGGACAGCTCCGGCCCGTTTCTAATGAAACGCGGCTAGGAGCAGATTTTCGGGCGATTTGCGGGCGACTTGCGCGCACCGGTCACGCGATTTGCGGATGCGCATCCGTCATGCGATCCGCAAATCGCGCGAAAAATCGCCCGTCTGACTAAGGCCTTAAAAGAAACACTAGTGGGTAGGAGCAAGTGTGACAAAAATAGAAAACATGCTAGCATATGCCACTCTTGGGCAGCTGTAAGGTAATCTAGCACTATTGTGTATTGATTAGTAACATCAAAATTAAGCTTGACTTGCATTAGTTTGATCAGCCAGCCCTGATACTGTAAAAATGTTCTGTTAATCTAGACAATCTGTAGCTTGCATGAACTAATTTCTCATCCCTTGTATTAATGGACAAATAAAATTATTCTGTTAGCTATAACCATAGACCTTATATTACCCACAGCTCTCGAGAAGACTGGAAGGACTTATTGTTTATGGTAGACCATCATTTTTTAACACAACATTAGCATGACTACTACTGTGTGATCTAGGACTCTAGACAACTTGTCGTTTAAAAAGCAGAGCATAGCTCTGGCCCGATTTTCTACCATCTTATCTCACAAATTGTCTAAAATCTTATTAGGTAGTCCATTGTAATCCCCACAGGGGGTATGATTTGGAAACATTATTAGTGACTTCCACACATGCACATTTTGTCCATGAGGAATAACAGTCTATAGTGACACTTTTTCCTGCACAAATGAGATGGCATGATGATCCCCAGCCCATGAGAGCTAACCATTAATGGGGCAGTTGTGCTCCATTTTTTTGATGTCTTGACTTCCTTTATAATGAGGTAATGAGGGGTAAACACACAGGCATAGAGGAGGATATTATAAGAGCATCAGTATACATAAAACAGTTCTTCAATTTTCTTCAAGTATTTCATGATTCTTAACACACATATTGTCCCAATTATGTTCTCAAATATTATTCAAGCCCCAAACCCATGGTACTATGACCATAACTTAAAAGATTTGCATATTCTAGCGGGTATTTGATTCTTTCTTTCGGATGGAGACTCGCATACGGTGGTTGGCACATGGACCCTATTATCTTTTCCTTTCAACTTGACTGAAGTGGCAATTGTCAACTGGATCTGGTATGGTTAAACTTTTTCACATACGTCCTTTTGAGGACAACCCAGTCACCTTAAAACACAACTTTTAGTCTGGATCTGGAATCCAGGAAAACACATTAATGAGTGACAGTTAACCTTTATCAGAAAGCACTCACATGGGAAGTGAGCTTCTCATGCTAGGACTGGAGAAAGTATATGACTATACAGGGAGTCTATCAAAGAAAACTTCATAGGGGCTCAGTTCAGTCTTATGATTAAGCACAGGTCTAATTGACTAGATGGCTACTAAAATGTGTACCTCTATTATTTTCTATGACTTCTGATACTATATATATATATATATATATATATATATATATATATATATATATATATATATATATATACTAGCTTACCCGTCGCGCGTTGCTGCGAAGACAGACAGACATACATTCATTCGTTTTTATATATCTAGATAACAACCAATCACAGCGCAGCTTTCATGTTACCTCAGTGGTATAATATATAACAACCAATCACAGCGCAGCTTTCATGTTACCACAGCAGTAAGAGAAATAACAACCAATCACAGCGCAACTTTTATTCTGCCTCAGCAATATAAAAAATAGCAACCAATCACAGCGCAGCTTTCATGTTACCTCAGTGGTATAATATATAACAACGAATCGCAGCACAGCTTTCATGCAACCTCAGTAGTACAAGAAGTAGCCACCAATCACAGCACAGCTTTCATGTTACCTCAGCAGTATAAGAAATAGCAACCAATCACAGCACAGCTTTCATTTTACCTCAGCATTCTCAATATCCAGCAATTGTCTTGCGAAACGTTCGGCGGATGCATCATTTTCTGGTTGAACACACCTCCTGTCGCTCGTAATGCCTTTTGCTTTCGTGCTTGAGATGGAAATCAAACGATCTTTGTCTGGGGGGCATAACTGTCTACGATGCTCGCACGTGCGCCACCTATCGTAGGATAGTTGTACTATGCCAGTAATCTTCCCAGGAGTGTACTCAGCAACTTCCCAAAGTCTCATGGCAATTGGATGAATGGTGTAGTAATGCATAAAGGACAGACAGACAGACATACATTCATTTATATATATCAGGAAGTGAGAGAATTAGATTCCATACGTAAAATGTGGACGCTAATTGTTTTGCGCTTAGAATTGAATAATCGACTTGGGACCCATTAACTTTTCCTATTTATGGAATAATCAATGCCCGTGCCAAATTTCAAGTTTCTATGTGAGAAAATGACATTCTGTACGTAAAATTTGGACGCTAATTCTTTTGCGCATAGAATTGAATAATGGAGTTGGGACCCATTAGCTTTTCCTATTTATGACATATTCAATGCCCGTGCCAAATTTCAAGTTTCTATGTGAGAAAATTACATTCCGTACGTAAAATTTGGACGATAATTCTTTTGCGCATAGAATTGAATAATGGAGTTGGGACCCATTAGCTTTTCCTATTTATGACATATTCAATGCCCGTGCCAAATTGCAAGTTTCTATGTGAGAAAATTACATTCCGTACGTAAAATTTGGACGCTAATTCTTTTGTGCATAGAATTGAATAATCGAGTTGGGACCCATTAGCTTTTCCTATTTATGACATAATCAATGCCCGTGCCAAATTTCATGCTTCTATGTGAGAAAATGACATTCCGTACGTAAAATTTGGGCACTAATTCTTTGGCGCATAGAATTGAATAATCGAGTTGGGACCCATTAGCGTTTTCTATTTATGACATATTCAATGCCCGTGCCAAATTTCAAGTTTCTATGTGAGAAAATGACATTCCGTACGTAAAATTTGGACGCTAATTCTTTGGCGCATAGAATTGAATAATCAAGTTGGGACCCATTAGCGTTTTCTATTTATGACATATTCAATGCCCGTGCCAAATTTCAAGTTTCTATGTGAGAAAATGACATTCCGTACGTAAAATTTGGGCACTAATTCTTTGGCGCATAGAATTGAATAATCGAGTTGGGACCCATTAGCGTTTTCTATTTATGACATATTCAATGCCCGTGCCAAATTTCAAGTTTCTATGTGAGAAAATAACATTCCGTACGTAAAATTTGGACGCTAATTCTTTGGCGCATAGAATTGAATAATCGAGTTGGGACCCATTAGCGTTTTCTATTTATGACATATTCAATGCCCGTGCCAAATTTCAAGTTTCTATGTGAGAAAATTACATTCCGTACGTAAAATTTGGACGCTAATTCTTTGGCGCATAGAATTGAATAATCGAGTTGGGACCCATTAGCTTTTCCTATTTATGACATATTCAATGCCCGTGCCAAATTTCAAGTTTCTATGTGAGAAAATTACATTCCGTACGTAAAATTTGGACTCTAATTCTTTTGCGCATAGAATCGAATAATAGAGTTGGGACCCATTAGCATTTCCTATTTATGACATATTCAATGCCCGTGCCAAATTTCAAGTTTCTGTGTGAGAAAATTACATTCCGTACGTAAAATTTGGGCACTAATTCTTTGGCGCATAGAATTGAATAATCGAGTTGGGACCCATTAGCGTTTTCTATTTATGACGTATTCAATGCCCGTGCCAAATTTCAAGTTTCTATGTGAGAAAATGACATTCCGTACGTAAAATTTGGACGCTAATTCTTTGGCGCATAGAATTGAATAATCGAGTTGGGACCCATTAGCGTTTTCTATTTATGACGTATTCAATGCCCGTGCCAAATTTCAAGTTTCTATGTGAGAAAATGACATTCCGTACGTAAAATTTGGACGCTAATTCTTTGGCGCATAGAATTGAATAATCGAGTTGGGACCCATTAGCTTTTCCTATTTTTGACATAATCAATGCTCGTTCCAAATTTCAAGTTTCTATGTGAGAAAATTAGATTCCGTACGTTAAATTTGGACGCTAATTCTTTGGTGCTTACAATTGAATAATCGAGTTGGGACCCATTAACTTTTCCTATTTATGACATAATTTTCCAGTAAGATTTGTACATCATAAGCTCACTTGAGCTCTTCCTCCTCCCTTTATAGAAGTCTGTGTCCATGAACACATATTTCTCATGCAGTTCTTGCAACCCACCCACCCCTCCTTTGGAATAACTCTGTCTGTTATCTCTCTTGCTGAGAAGATAAAAGAAAGCTGAGAAGCTTTTCAGTTTTTTGAAAAAAACTGAAAATAGATGTTCATTTTAAAACAACATTAAATATTAGCAATTAAAAGAGGTATATCTCTCTGAGTGTCTAAGTAGCAATATCAATAGAGTATGATGAAGCACACATTAGACAAAAAAAGTTATTAATAGTTTCACAGCATAATTTCATGGAATAGTTAACACATAAAAGTACTGACACTGGGAGAGCATACTGTTACAGCTGTTCTGAGATCTTCACCTTGCTTTCCGGTCAGACCAGGTTTTAGCAGTGTCTCTGCCTTTCCTGGGGCTGATGGGTGTAATGTCAGTTCTCACCTGTCTCTACTGGCCCTGGCCTACATAATCTGTTCTAGAACTAACCTCAGTGCTGGTCAATTTCAGTCTGCTCCTGGGTCTGCTATGAGGAGCACAGCCTGTCTTTGGAGCTCCATTTCACTGCTGTAGTCTGCAGCTACAGATAAATGCCACAGTTGGTTACCTTGCATTGCTTATTGCATTCAGGGCTCCCTAGTAGGGATTTATCAGTGGCCTAGGTGAGCATGAGCGTCTGCACTTATCAGAGCGA
Source organism: Eleutherodactylus coqui (assembly GCF_035609145.1). Classification (NCBI taxonomy): domain Eukaryota; kingdom Metazoa; phylum Chordata; class Amphibia; order Anura; family Eleutherodactylidae; genus Eleutherodactylus; species Eleutherodactylus coqui. The sequence goes on along the minus strand of NC_089843.1, from coordinate 92,857,188 downwards.
TCGGCCTGCTGGTTAGGCAGGGCTCGCTCCTGGGATAAGGGGTTTTGTTTCCCTTTTTTGGTTTAGTTACATTTGTTATGCACAGTGGTGCTTTGGTTTAGTTTTGCACGGTTGTGCTTCTTTATGTTTATTTATCCTTCATAGCCAGTCAAGACACGACTCATACCAACAAAGCATACCAGCTTCTTTAACACTGTTCATAACAGCCCTGACCTTTTAACTGCATTTTTAACTTTTTTCACCCTTCACTGTGGAGAACAGCATCTCATGAGTAGGGGCTCGATAGTTATAACAACTTACGCTTCTGCAATTTTCTTCCTTTAGCCATACATAACAATTGAGAGAGAGCTGCCAAACGATATTTTGCATGTCCTGTGATAAGCTCCTCCCTCAATAGCTCCCCAAGCCTGTAAGCTGAAGCAAGCAGGCACTAGTCTGAAAGATTATGTTGGTTATAACCCATCGGTGGTCTGAGAAAGAATTTTCCTACTGTCTCGTCCTTCTCCTGATATGGAGACTTGCATGTCCAATAATGTGCATTGCTAAAAGGTTCTGTCAGTATGTAGTCTATAGTCACAAGGATTCTCTCTATGACAGTTAAAGTCACATCTTGTCACCTCCTCTGCCACCTTTCCACTCTCTCTCCCACATAATTTGTTTAGCGGCCTCCCCATCCTGTTCAATGCTATTATTTAGCACATCACCCATAGTTCACCTCAGGTTTCTCCTTCTCTTTCTTACAGTTCACATCTGACTTATCTCCACTCTACACATGCATAAGCCCTTACAAACTCTTACTTACCGCAATTAAAAAAATCCCCTGGAACTGGTTTCATTCCACAACTTACGGCACAGATCTGTATTATAGAAAGAACACTTTTGCCCTCTCCTTACAGTTTGTTGAACTCACTGTAATTGGAAAATCTGCTAAATGCGCCTGCCTTTATGCTACTCCCCGTAGTTGCATATCACAAGGTACCTCCCTGGGTGATATACTTAACCAACAAGCTGCTAAGTGCTTCTATTGTTCTGCTTCAATCTTAGTGATTACAGATGGACACACACTTGGGAGAGCGGAAAAAAACAAATCCCAACACTTCCTCTTAATGCGCATATGCCAAATTTGCAAAATTCAATTGCTATCTATCATCTACAGTGTTAAATTGTAACAATTGTCCATAGATTTATAATCTAGTCACTACATATTATCTAATTCACTGTTTTAGAGTCCTTCAGGAATGTCAGCCAGAAGGAGAAGAAGGGAGGGTTGAAATGTCACCAAAACCCAGGCATTCCAAAGAAACCCAGGCTTCCTAACTAATAGTGCCTTTCAGTCTTATCCTCATGCACTCAATCTCATCTCAGGGCAATAATATACGTTCACAGCACTCACCTCACAAATGTCCGGACAGCATTCAGGTACAGATTCCAAAATTCCCCCAAAACATAACAGTCTGTTGGGTTCTTTGCCTGGATCAAAAGCATGACAATAATATGACATCCATCTCCAGCACAGATAGACAATCACAACCTCAGAAAAAGACAGATAATTTGTAAGAAATAAAGTTTCTTCCTTTTTTATTTCTAGACTGGCTCTGTCTGCGTCTCCCGGGGGAGTGAAAGTAACTGAATTCTTCGCTGGGGTCTGGAGTTAGACCCAATGCCCACGTTGGGTGCCAAATGTTAGTGAAAGATTAAAGATTGCTTTCCAAAGTATACCTTTGGGTTTCAAATTAGGTTGTTTATAGTCAGACCTGGAAATAACTTATCAAACCACACATGACTGGATGCCATCAAAAGATATCTATTGATTATCAACAAGTGTTTTATTGGATTTTTTAATATAACATAAGAGATCATGTATATTACATACTGCAAAATGTATCCAGTGCATAGGATGTACAATATACACTTTATAGCCCACAACCTTAGTATAGACAATCAAGTAAGTCAACATGGGGTTCACATTCCAACATACTGTATAATGGGACCTAGCTAAGGTGCTGACTGGATGACTTGTTTGAATTTGATTTTGCACATGTCCAAGTGGGTAGTAGAGTATACCTGTGCTTTGTATGCATGGGTATGTATGGGTTGTGTTGGTCCCATCAATTATTTTGTGCAGATCGTGGGCAAGCATGGGCAAAGCTTACTGGGACAATACTATTGAACAGAGGAGAGAAAAGGAAAAAGGAACAAGTAATATGGAACCCAATAATAGGTTACTCGATCATGGGTCTCCACCTGGATAATAACTCAGCTGCATTATTACGTCATAATGAATACCTAAATGAAGCGCTGCCTAAAACCACTATACCCAAGGATATATCTTTTTGGCACTTAATGGATCCATTTTTGAGGCAGGAAATTAACATGAGTATCCCGAGAAAAAGAAAAATATAAAAAACACTTTGCCAAGTGCTTTTTCAATTTTCCCAATTGGCCCAATCTGTTTGCAATTAGGTGTTCCATCACATAGTTATGTTGGACTCCTAGAAAGATCTCAGTCAATGATGGCACATCAATCGTTTTCCATTTTTTAGCTATGGTAGATCTAATCATTGTCAGCACATGTGATATAATAGACAAGTCTGTACCCAATGATAAAAGAGCCACACCTGGGTTCCAATTAAGGTTAGAGTGCAATATCGAACACAATGCTAAGTGTACTTGATTTTTTTTCTGGCATCTCCAGCAAATATTGGAAGGCTGGTGTGAAAATTTGGTCAAATGATAGGGAGTCAAGTATCATCTATACAGCAGCTTTCTTTTAGTTTCAAGATGTTTTATACAGTGGAAAATTTTGAGGTTGAATTGAAATGCCATTGCCCACTGGTCTGTACTGAAAAATTCTTGGAGGTCTTTCTTCCAATTAATTTGGAACTGGAGAGTGGATGGGAAGGTTTGTGATAATAATGACGTATAAGCTTTGGAAATACTTTTAGCCTGATTTCCATGGTTATATATTAAGCAATTTCATATTTTGTAAGCAAGGCTATAGTCAAAGTAGCTAACGATGAGAGAAAATGTCATATCTGTAAGTATTTATAAAGTTATTTGTGCAGTAATTGGTGTGTATTATGTAGTAGTGTGAAGGATTTCATGATTAGTCCTTTATATAGAACCTCAAACTTGGTGGTACCTTTGGCCACCATACACCTAGAAATCTGGTATTAAGAGTTGGATCACCTCTATGCGTGTTTTACATTTTTGAAGGGGGAGAAAGCCAGGAATGCAGGATATTTTTCTGCCAGATATACATTGTGGTGGATACTGTGGGGTAGATAGATGTGGTGAGTTTCTTTGTCAACCTGGAAACCCATAATATGTTTGAGAGTTTAGAATATCCAGTAATATTGTATTAGATCTGAATCCAATGTTTGGATGAGTCATCTATTCATCAGTTTTTTAGTTGGTCGAGCAATGCTGCATAGTAATATTTTTTTTATACAGGGGCAGAAGCTTCCCTGGGAGGGGTGGAAGAATAATACTTTGGAGGATACCCTTGCATTCTGAATGCGTAAAATGTAATTCATTAGCAGGCTTTGTATTCAATTTAAGATGATATTAGGTATAACCACATGAAGGTTGCGAAACAGATGTAAGATTTTAGGCAACAGAAACATCTTAACAATGGTGATATGGCCTATCCATGAGATCTGTAAGTTAGTGTAATATTTTATTTGTTTTCTAGGCTCATTAATAAAGGCTTGAAATTAGTGGGACATAGTTGGCCGATAGGGTACGTCAGGGTGTCACCCAGATATGGAATCTGTCCGTTTGACCACTTGTAGGGTAAGAGAAACTGTAATTTTGCTTGCTGGGTTTCAGAAATTCCCATGTTAAGGTCAAGAGACTTGGTGGCATTGAGTTTGTAAAAGCTCACTTGGCTGAACTTTTCAATAATTCCAGAAATAGTGTGAAAGGAAATTTCTGGGGTTGTCAAGCTGAAGATGACATCATCCGTAAAAAGGCCAATGCAGTGCTCACTATTTCCTATAGTAATGCCATATATATCTGGACATGAACAGATCAAATGACTCCATCATCAATGCAAATATTGTCAGCAACAGCGGGCATCCCTGGTGGGTCCCATTTGGAATATTAAATGAGTTAGAGATAACACCAGAAATGAATACATGTGCTGAGGGGGAGGAGTAGAAGTTCATTATAGAGTAAAGTAGTTGGCCCTCAAATCCAAATCTTATGAGATCCTCCCTGAGATAGCCCCAGGGCACATGATCGAATGCCTTCTCTGCATCCAGAGTGAGGAGCAGAAAAGGCATTCTTTGGGTTGATGTTGCAGAAATGATATTAATGTATCAATCTGTATGGTTCGAAGTCTGATGACCCCTAATAAAGCCAACCTGGTCCTTTCCAATTAAGCTTGGCATGATTTGGGATAATCTGTTTGATACTATTTTAGCATATACTTTAATGTCCACATTTAAAAGGGAGATAGGTCTAACGTTAGAGGGGTAGTCTGCAGTTTTGCCTGGTTTGGGCAGGGCAATTATAAGTGTTTTAGCATCTCTTGTATGGTGTGTTCATTTGCGGCTTTTACATTAAATACCCTGGTTAGAAGGTGGAGCTAGGGAGAATCCATAGGCTTTATAATACTTGTTTGTAAGGCCATCAGGGCCAGGTGAATTGTTGGGTTTGAGGTTCTGGATAGCTGCAAGAACTTCAGCTGAGTTGAATCGCTGGGATATGGCATCCTGCTAAGTGGAAGATAAAGTGGGTAAATTTAAGTTGTCCAAGAATTAGGTTATATTCTCATGTGTGGGTTGGGTCGTAAATAGTGATGAGCGAACGTACTCGTCCGAGCTTGATGCTCGGGCGAATATTAGGGTGTTCGGGATGCTCGTTACTCTTAACGAGCACCACGCGGTGTTCGGGTTACTTTCACTTTCCTCTGTGAGACGTTAGCGCGCTTTTCTGGCCAATTGAAAGACAGGGAAGGCATTACAACTTCCCCCTGTGACGTTCAAGCCCTATACCACCCCCCTGCTGTGAGTGGCTGGCGAGATCAGATGTCACCCGAGTATAAAAGTCGGCCCCTCCCGCGGCTCGCCTCAGATGCCTTGTGAGTTAGCTGAGGGAAAGTGCTGCTGCTGGTGCTGCTGTAGGGAGAGTGTTAGGAGTGAGTGTAGGCTTCAAGAACCCCAACGATCCTTCTCAGGGCCACATCTATCCGTGTGCAGTACTGTGGAGGGTGCTGTTAGCAGTGTTGCACAATTTTTTTTTTTTCAAAATCGGCTGTCTGCAGAGCATTGCGCCCTGCAGTAATAGTCCAGGGACAGAAGTGGTGGTTAGGCAGGGAGAGTGTTAGGAGTGAGTGTAGGCTTCAAGAACCCCAACGGTCCTTCTTAGGGCCACATTTAACCGTGTGCAGTACTGTGCAGGCTGCTGTTAGCAGTGTTGCATATTTTTTTTTTCAAAATCGGCTGTGCAGAGCATTGCGCCCTGCAGTAATACTGCAGGGAGAGAATTGTGTAGGCAGGGCCAGAAGACATATATTATTGATTGAATATAGTCAGTGGGCCTTTTCTTTAAAAAAAAAGGGAAAAATTCTATGTGGCCTGCCTCTGTCAGTCCTCAGCGTTCTGTGTACGTGTGTGGTGGGTGGAGATAGTAAAAAAATCATACGCAGCCAGCTACGTTTAACAGCAGTCTTGCGCCAATTTATTTCCTTCCTGCCTGGGGAAAATCACCGCTCTGCTGCACTTCATATAACTGCATTTCTGTGGAACAGATTTCTTATCTGATTGAATATAGTCAGTGGGCCTTTTCTTTTAAAAAAAAGGGAAAAATTCTATGTGGCCTGCCTCTGTCAGTCCTCAGCGTTCTGGGTACGTGTGTGGTGGGTGGAGATAGTAAAAAAATCATACGCAGCCAGCTACGTTTAACAGCAGTCTTGCGCCAATTTATTTCCTGCCTTCCTGGGAAAAATCACCGCTCTGCTGCACTTCATATAACTGCATTTCTGTGGAACAGATTTCTTATCTGATTGAATATAGTCAGTGGGCCGGCCTTCCCTTAAAAAAAAAAGGGAAAAATTCTATGTGGCCTGCCTCTGTCAGTCCTCAGCGTTCTGGGTACGTGTGTGGTGGGTGGAGATAGTAAAAAAGTCATACGCAGCCAGCTACGTTTAACAGCAGTCTTGCGCCAATTTATTTCCTGCCTTCCTGGGAAAAATCACCGCTCTGCTGCACTTCATATAACTGCATTTCTGTGGAACACATTTCTTATCTGATTGAATATAGTCAGTGGGCCGGCCTTCCCTTAAAAAAAAAAGGGAAAAATTCTATGTGGCCTGCCTCTGTCAGTCCTCAGCGTTCTGGGTACGTGTGTGGTGGGTGGAGATAGTAAAAAAATCATACGCAGCCAGCTACGTTTAACAGCAGTCTTGCGCCAATTCATTTCCTTCCTGCCTGGGGAAAATCACCGCTCTGCTGCACTTCATATAACTGCATTTCTGTGGAACACATTTCTTATCTGATTGAATATAGTCAGTGGGCCGGCCTTCCCTTAAAAAAAAAAGGGAAACATTCTATGTTGCCTGCCTCTGTCAGTCCTCAGCGTTCTGGGTACGTGTGTGGTGGGTGGAGATAGTAAAAACATCATACGCAGCCAGCTACGTTTAACAGCAGTCTTGCGCCAATTTATTTCCTGCCTTCCTGGGAAAAATCACCGCTCTGCTGCACTTCATATAACTGCATTTCTGTGGAACAGATTTCTTATCTGATTGAATATAGTCAGTGGGCCGGCCTTCCCTTAAAAAAAAAAGGGAAAAATTCTATGTGACCTGCCTCTGTCAGTCCTCAGCGTTCTGTGTACGTGTGTGGTTGGTGGAGATAGTAAAAAAAATCATACGCAGCCAGCTACGTTTAACAGCAGTCTTGCGCCAATTTATTTCCTTCCTGCCTGGGGAAAATCACCGCTCTGCTGCACTTCATATAACTGCATTTCTGTGGAACAGATTTCTTATCTGATTGAATATAGTCAGTGGGCCTTTTCTTTTAAAAAAAAAGGGAAAAATTCTATGTGGCCTGCCTCTGTCAGTCCTCAGCGTTCTGGGTACGTGTGTGGTGGGTGGAGATAGTAAAAAAATCATACGCAGCCAGCTACGTTTAACAGCAGTCTTGCGCCAATTTATTTCCTGCCTTCCTGGGAAAAATCACCGCTCTGCTGCACTTCATATAACTGCATTTCTGTGGAACACATTTCTTATCTCATTGAATATAGTCAGTGGGCCTTTTCTTTTAAAAAAAAAGGGAAAAATTCTATGTGGCCTGCCTCTGTCAGTCCTCAGCGTTCTGGGTACGTGTGTGGTGGGTGGAGATAGTAAAAAAATCATACGCAGCCAGCTACGTTTAACAGCAGTCTTGCGCCAATTTATTTCCTGCCTTCCTGGGAAAAATCACCGCTCTGCTGCACTTCATATAACTGCATTTCTGTGGAACACATTTCTTATCTCATTGAATATAGTCAGTGGGCCTTTTCTTTTAAAAAAAAAGGGAAAAATTCTATGTGGCCTGCCTCTGTCAGTCCTCAGCGTTCTGGGTACGTGTGTGGTGGGTGGAGATAGTAAAAAAATCATACGCAGCCAGCTACGTTTAACAGCAGTCTTGCGCCCATTTATTTCCTGCCTTCCTGGGAAAAATCACCGCTCTGCTGCACTTCATATAACTGCATTTCTGTGGAACACATTTCTTATCTCATTGAATATAGTCAGTGGGCCTTTTCTTTAAAAAAAAGGGAAAAATTCTATTTGTCCTGCAGGCTTGCGCCAATTTATTTCCTGCCTGGGAAATCACTGGTAATACAGCATGCTGAGGGGTAGGGGTAGGCCTAGAGGACGTGGACGTGGCCGAGGACGCGTAGGCCCAAGTGAGGGTGTGGGCACAGGCCGAGCTCCTGATCCAGGTGTATCGCAGCCGACTGCTGCGCGATTAGGAGAGAGGCACGTTTCTGGCGTCCCCACATTCATCGCCCAATTAATGGGTCCATGCGGGAGACCTTTATTAGAAAATGAGCAGTGTGAGCAGGTCCTGTCGTGGATGGCAGAAAGTGCTTCGAGCAAGCTATCATCCACCCACAGTTCTGCGCCGTCCAGTGCTGCAAATCCGAATCCTCTGGCTGCTGCTCCTCCTTCCTCCCAGCCTCCTCACTCCACTACAATGACACATGCTCAGGAGCGGGAAGACTCCCAGGAACTGTTCTCGGGCCCCTGCTCAGATTAGGCAGCAGTGGTTCCTCTCCCACCAGAGGAGTTTATCGTCACTGATGCCCAACCATTGGAAAGTTCCCGGGGTCCAGGGGATGAGGCTGGGGACTTCCGGCAACTGTCTCAAGACCTTTCAGTGGGTGAGGAGGACGATGACGATGAGACACAGTTGTCTATCGGTGAGGTAGTAGTAAGGGCAGTAAGTCCGAGGGAGGAGCACACAGAGGATTCGGAGGAAGAGCAGCAGGACGATGAGGTGACTGACCCCACCTGGTGTGCAACGCCTACTCAGGACAGGTCTTCAGAGGGGGAGGCAAGGGCAGCAGCAGGGCAGGTTGCAAGAGGCAGTGCGGTGTCCAGGGGTAGAGGCAGGGCCAGACCGAATAATCCACCAACTGTTTCCCAAAGCGCACCCTCGCGCCATGCCACCCTGCATAGGCCGAGGTGCTCTAAGGTCTGGCAGTTTTTCACAGAGACGCCTGACGACCGACGAACAGTGGTGTGCAACCTTTGTCGCGCCAAGATCAGCCGGGGAGCCACCACCAACAGCCTCACCACCACCAGCATGCGCAGACATATGATGACCAAGCACCCCACAAGGTGGGACGAAGGCTGTTCACCACCTCCGGTTTGCACCGCTGCCTCTCCCCCTGTGCCCCAACTTGCCACTGAGATCCAACCCCGCTCTGAGGACACAGGCACTACCGTCTCCTGGCCTGCACCCACACCCTCACCTCCGCTGTCCTCGGCCCAATCCAGCAATGTCTCGCACCGCACCGTCCAGCCGTCGCTAGCACAAGTGTTTGAGCGCAAGCGCAAGTACGCCGCCACGCACCCGCACGCTCAAGCGTTAACCGTCCACATAGCCAAATTTATCAGCCTTGAGATGCTGCCGTATAGGGTTGTGGAAATGGAGTCCTTCAAAAGTATGATGGCGGTGGCGGCCCCGCGCTACTCAGTTCCCAGTCGCCACTACTTTTCCCGATGTGCCATCCCAGCCCTGCACGACCACGTCTCCCGCAGCATTGTACGCGCCCTCACCAACGCGGTTACTGCCAAGGTCCACTTAACAACGGACACGTGGACAAGCACAGGCGGGCAGGGCCACTATATCTCCCTGACGGCACATTGGGTGAATTTAGTGGAGGCTGGGACAGAGTCAGAGCCTGGGACCGCTCACGTCCTACCCACCCCCAGAATTGCGGGTGTCAGGGTAAAATAAAATATATTCTAAGTACAGCACCAATCAGGCCCACCCCACTTGCCCGCTGCCGGCGATAAGAAGAAAACACCACACAGAGGTCTGGTATCATTCCTCACACGGGACATGGCTCTCAGCTGTGCCAACGTGCTTTATTACAGATTACATGAGATCTTATACCCTTTGTCCCATCCCCACCAGGGGGTGATGGGCTCATAACCATATATGGGAAGTCCGGATTTCCGCTTTAGACAGTGAAAATTATGTACATAGTGGAACATCTTGATATGGGCTTCTGGGAAAACGGCCAAGTACACGCGTCCTTGTGTCTGGTTCCGTATCTTCTCTGAATTTCTAGAACATCTCTCTCAGCCTTCTAAAGCCTTGGAATATCTGATGTAAGGCGAGATATAAGTTTTTTTTTTTCATTTGGAATTGAATAAAACTTGCATACAGGTATAAAACATAAAAAAACATATGGCAATATATATATATATCCTCACACGGGCCCCAGCTCGGTGGTGGTATCTGCGGCGGTGTATGCTTCCTCCACTAAACCACCCTCCTCCTCCTCCTCCTCCAACGCAACCTCTGTCTCGCAATCAAGATGTGTCAGCAGCAGCGCATCACCAGCAGTCAGTGTCGCGCGTCGTGGCAGCACAGCGGTGGGCAAGCGTCAGCAGGCCGTGCTGAAACTACTCAGCTTAGGAGATAAGAGGCACACGGCCCACGAACTGCTGCAGGGTCTAACAGAGCAGACCGACCGCTGGCTTGCGCCGCTGAGCCTCCAACCGGGCATGGTCGTGTGTGACAACGGCCGTAACCTGGTGGCGGCTCTGCAGCTCGGCAGCCTCACACACGTGCCATGCCTGGCCCACGTCTTTAATTTGGTGGTTCAGCGCTTTCTGAAAAGCTACTCATGCTTCTCAGACCTGCTCGTAAAGGTGCGCCGGCTCTGCGCACATTTCCGCAAGTCCCACACGGATGCTGCCACCCTGCTGACCCTGCAACATCGGTTTAATCTGCCAGTACACCGACTGCTGTGCGACGTGCCCACACGGTGGAACTCTATGCTCCACATGTTGGCCAGGCTCTATGAGCAGCGTAGAGCTATAGTGGAATACCAACTCCAACATGGGCGGCGCAGTGGGAGTCAGGCTCCTCAATTATTTTCAGAAGAGTGGGCCTGGTTGGCAGACATCTGCCAGGTCCTTCGAAACTTTGAGCAGTCTACCCAGGTGGTGAGCGGCGATGCTGCAATCATTAGCGTCACCATTCCTCTGCTATGCATCTTGAGAAGTTCCCTGCAAAGCATAAAGGCAGACGCTTTGCGCTCGGAAACAGAGCCGGGGGAAGACAGTATGTCGCTGGATAGTCAGAGCACCCTCCTGTCTATATCTCAGCGCGTTGAGGAGGGGGAGGAGCATGAGGAGGATGAGGAGGAGGGGGAAGAGACAGCTTGGCCCACTGCTGACGGTACCCCTGCTGCTTGCCTGTCATCCTTTCAGCGTGTATGGCCTGAGGAGGAGGAGGAGGAGGAGGGGAGGAGGAGGATCCTGAAAGTGATCTTCCTAGTGAAGACAGCCATGTGTTGCGTACAGGTACCCTGGCACACATGGCTGACTTCATGTTAGGATGCCTTTCTCGTGACCCTCGCGTTGCACGCATTCTGGCCACTACGGATTACTGGGTGTACACACTGCTCGACCCACGGTATAAGGAGAACCTTTCCACTCTCATTCCCGAAGAGGAAAGGGGTTCGAGAGTGTTGCTATACCACAGGACCCTGGCGGACAAGCTGATGGTAAAATTCCCATCCGACAGCGCTAGTGGCAGAAGGCGCACTTCCGAGGGCCAGGTAGCAGGGGAGGTGCGGAGATCGAGCAGCATGTACAGCACAGGCAATACAACAGTCTTTAAGGCCCTGGACAGCTTTATGGCTCCCCAGCAAGACTGTGTCACCGCTTCCCAGTCAAGGCTGAGTCGGCGGGAGCATTGTAAAAGGATGGTGAGGGAGTACATAGCCGATCGCACGACCGTCCTCCCTGACGCCTCTGCCACCTACAACTACTGGGTGTCGAAGCTGGACACGTGGCCTGAACTAGCGCTGTATGCCCTGGAGGTGCTTGCTTGTCCTGCGGCTAGCGTCCTGTCAGAGAGGGTGTTTAGTGCGGCTGGGGGAATCATCACAGATAAGCGTACCCGTCTGTCAACCGACAGTGCCGACAGGCTTACACTCATCAAGATGAACAAAGCCTGGATTTCCCCAGACTTCTCTTCTCCACCAGCGGACAGCAGCGATACCTAAGCAATTCGTAGGCTGCACCCGCGGATGGAAGCATCGTTCTCTCTCACCATCCAAAACGGGGACATTTCTGCTTCATCAATCTGTGTATAATATTCCTCCTCCTCCTCCTCCTGCTCCTCCTCCTGAAACCTCACGTAATGACGCCGAACGGGCAATTTTTCTTAGGGCCACAAGGCTCACTCATATAATTTTTCTTTAAAATTTTTATACGTTTCAATGCTCTTAAAAGCGTTAAAACTTTAACTTGAACCAATTTTTCGTTACACTGGGCTGCCTCCAGGCCTAGTTACCACTTAAGCCACATTAACCAAAGCGATTAATGGGTTTCACCTGTCCTCTTGGTTGGCCAGGGCCAATTTTTCTGATGTACATTAGTACTGTTGATACAGCAATTTTTGTGGGCCCTCGCCTACAGTGTAATCAAATTAATTTTTAGCCCACCTGCATTACAGCTGACGTTACATCCGCTGTGTTGGGCAATGCAATGGGATATTTTTATGTACCGCCGGTGGGTTCCAGGGAGCCACCCATGCTGTGGGTCCACAGGGAATTATAAATGCATCTGTTTCCACTTCTAAAGAACCCCAGTCTGACTGGGGCATGCAGTGTGGGCCGAAGCCCACCTGCATTAAGCACGACATTACTACCTCAGCTGTGTTGGGCAATGCAATGGGATATTTCTATGTACCGCCGGTGGCTTCCTGGCACCCACCCATGCTGTGGGTCCACAGAGAATTATAAATGCATCTGTTTCCACTTCTAAAGAACCCCAGTCAAACTGGGGCATGCAGTGTGGGCCGAAGCCCACCTGCATTAAGCACGACATTAGTACCTCAGCTGTGTTGGGCAATGCAATGGGATATTTTTATGTACCGCCGGTGGGTTCCAGGGAGCCACCCATGCTGTGGGTCCACAGGGAATTATAAATGCATCTGTTTCCACTTCTAAAGAACCCCAGTCAGACTGGGGCATGCAGTGTTGTCCGAAGCCCACCTGCATTAAGCACGACATTACTACCTCAGCTGTGTTGGGCAATGCAATGGGATATTTTTATGTACCGCCGGTGGGTTCCAGGGAGCCACCCATGCTGTAGGTGCACACGGAGTTTTTAATACATCTGTACACTTCTAAAGAACCCCAGTCTGACTGGGGCATGCAGTGTGGGCCGAAGCCCACCTGTATTACGCACGACATAACTACCTCAGCTGTGTTGGGCAATGCAATGGGATATTTCTATGTACCGCCGGTGGCTTCCTGGCACCCACCCATGCTGTGGGTCCACAGGGAATTATAAATGCATCTGTTTCCACTTATAAAGAAACCCAGTCTGACTGGGGCATGCAGTGTGGGCCGAAACCCACCTGCATTAACCCTTTCCAGTCCACTGTGTGACCTGTGAAGACATTAGGGTTTAAGGCTGTACAGCTCCGTTGTTGGTAGACGTCCGTCGGGGTTCTCTTACTGTATATTGCCAGCCTCTCTGCTGTCGGAGCCTATCCTACGTGTCAGCTCATGCAGTACTGGCTTTAGCCAGCATATAGCGCCGTTGTATAACGGCAGAAAAAGAGTAAGCCCCCTAGGAAAACCATATACAAATTGGATTGGAAAGGGTTAAGCACAACATTACTACCTCAGCTGTGTTGGGCAATGCAATGGGATATTTCTATGTACCGCCGGTGGCTTCCTGGCACCCACCCATGCTGTGGGTCCACAGAGAATTATAAATGCATCTGTTTCCACTTCTAAAGAACCCCAGTCAAACTGGGGCATGCAGTGTGGGCCGAAGCCCACCTGCATTAAGCACGACATTAGTACCTCAGCTGTGTTGGGCAATGCAATGGGATATTTTTATATACCGCCGGTGGGTTCCAGGGAGCCACCCATGCTGTGGGTCCACAGGGAATTATAAATGCATCTGTTTCCACTTCTAAAGAACCCCAGTCAGACTGGGGCATGCAGTGTTGTCCGAAGCCCACCTGCATTAAGCACGACATTACTACCTCAGCTGTGTTGGGCAATGCAATGGGATATTTTTATGTACCGCCGGTGGCTTCCTGGCACCCACCCATGCTGTGGGTCCACAGAGAATTATAAATGCATCTGTTTCCACTTCTAAAGAACCCCAGTCAGACTGGGGCATGCAGTGTGGGCCGAAGCCCACCTGCATTAACCACGACATTACCTCAGCTGTGATGGGCAATGCAATGGGATATTTTTATGTACCGCCAGTGGGTTCCAGGGAGCCACCCATGCTGTGGGTGCACACGGAATTCTCATTGCGGAGTTGTACCTGGCTGTGACTATTTATAAAAAACCGCGGTCTGACTGGGGCATGCAGACACCTTGACAGAATGAATAGTGTGTGGCACATAGGTTCCCCATTGCTATGCCCACGTGTGCAGCTCCAGATGGAGGTGGCACAGGATTGGATTTCTCATTGCTTCTGTACAGCATTGAGGACTATCGGCCCGCCCCTTTTATGGGGGGGTCGCTGCCTAGCCATGCCAACCCTCTGCAGTGTGTGCCTGCTTTTCCTGTGGCAGACGCACTTATAAATAGACATGAGGGTGGCGTGGCATGAGGGCAGCTGAAGGCTGGGCAGGGACAATTTGGTCTACGCTGTGGACACTGTCGTGCGGGGGGGGGGGGGGGTTGGGCAGCATGTAACCCAGGAGAAGTGGCAGCGGAGTGTCATGCAGGCAGTGATTGTGCTTTGTTGGAGGTAGTTTGGTGCTTAGCTAAGGTATGCCATGCTAATGAGGGCTTTTTAGAAGTAAACGTTGTTGGGAGGGGGGGGGGGCCCACTCTTGCCGGTATTGTGGCTTAATAGTGGGACCTGTGAACTTGAGATGCAGCCCAACATGTAGCCCCTCGCCTGCCCTATCCGTTGCTGTGTCGTTCCCATCACTTTCTTGAATTGCCCAGATTTTCACACATGAAAACCTTAGCGAGCATCGGCGAAATACAAAAATGCTTGGGTCGCCCATTGACTTCAATGGGGTTCGTTATTCGAAACGAACCCTCGAGCATCGCGATAATTTCGTCCCGAGTAACCAGCACCCGAGCATTTTGGTGCTCGCTCATCTCTAGTCGTAAATTTATCAGAGCTTCGGTTGTATACATATTTGTAATAGTTCGCTAAGATGTCAACGATGCCTGGGGGATTAAATATTTTGACATCCCTTGTATTGTGAATAAAGGGTATACATGTTTTAGCCTTGTGAGCCATTTCTTGCTTTGCCAGGATGGCACCTGGTTTATTACCATGCCAGTAATGTATCACCTTTAGTTTACTTAGAGCTAGGTCATGCTCATAGAAATGGAGTTCTTGGAGCTGCTGGTGGATGGTAGAAATTTCTTTGGCTCTATCTGCGGAGTAGGAGGCTTTGTTCAATCTATGCAATGCACATAGTTGTGTCTGTAAAGTGACCAGTAGAGTGGTTCTACATTTTTTGCCGTAGGATGCTTGACTTATGAAATGGCCTCTCATAAGTGCTTTATGGGTGCACCACAAAGTAGAGTCAGAAACTTTCACCATTATCATTGACTTCAAAGTAGTCTAGTAGTGATGGTAATGAACGGGTAGTGTATTTTGGGTGTTGTGGTATGTAGTTATTGAAGCACCAGATTTTGGTGGGTGAGCGGTTGAATTGTTCTAAGAAAGACATTGTGATAGGTCAGACCAAGAGATAGAGCTCCACCTAGATGTGTCTTCAATGTCTGCTAGCTTCAATTTCAGGATTTGCAAGTCATCCTTGTATTAGCACTATCAATGAGCTCGTTATGGGCTGTCGTTAATTCTGACATTTTTTTTTCTATGTCAGAGGTGCGGTCACCAATAGATGAAATCGTAGCCTGCATTAAGGAGAATTCCTGTTGAATATCCTTCTTGGTGGAAAGCTGTAGATACACTAATAAGGAGCACATTATGGTTACAGTTATGTACCCTGAGAGGCTACATAGTTTATTGCCATAGTGTTTTCTGTGTCTTCACTGTGACCTGCCCATAGTACTGGTTCAGAATAAGAGAAAGGGGTTAATTTATTTGGGGCATCTGCTTTCATTGTTTTTGAGGGATCCCTTCTGTGCTTTCCAACTACAGGGACCTGTTTGTAGGCTGCTTTAACAGGATTGCCTGCTTGTGAAATACTCATCAACAGAGCTGCAGGTGTGATGATAAGTCACTCACTACCAGCATTTGAGAGCAGGAGACACCCCTGGGTGGCTGTGAAGCAGGGAAGAACTTGACTACTTTGAGAGGGCTTTTCTTCACCCTGCCACAAACCAACTTTACAGCTGGTGATAGGGACAACAGTGGAGTCATGGCTTAGTGATGGTTTTACCTGGTGATTTGTTCACTTTCAAGTTGGTTTGAAGCTGTGTAAACTGGCAGTACAGGGATTATGCGACCTCCACCATGTGCTGCTGGCCACCCCCCAAAAGTTATCTATTTATTAATTGACAGGCATCATTTTTATAGAGGCACATGCCTCAATTACAATAATTCAAATGTATTATGATTCCTTTATTACCATTGGTTCATTAAACTAAAACACAAATATGAATATGCAAGATAAAGAATTTAATATCCAAAATGCTAAACAAACACACGTCAGTGCAGAGGGATCATATATGATTAGCTTCTTGGGACGTGCATACAGGAATGTATAACAATAAAATGTTTAGTAAAAATATTTAGAAACATGCATGAACAGCAAGGAACAAGTCATCTTGACATGCTGGTCAATCTGGATGCTTCATAGCTGTCAGCTGCAGCTCTGGCCTCGGCTGTTCACTCAAGGCTTTTTGAGAAACTATTTAAAATCAGTAATCAGTCTAATTTTAAAGGAAAAATTAATGTAAATGAAAGGGATATACAAAATGGCTTCAAAAAGGAAAACATATCCGTAGTAGTAAAAATTCCTTTCCAGGAATATTATACTGGTCTATATAACCTTAATAAAAGCGAACTAGGCCATGAGGAAAACAAATAAAAAACATTAAAGGAGGTCATGTCTTTGCTAACTCTCCCTTGTCTGAACCTAGATGAAATTTCCACTTTGACCTCCCCAGTGTCCCTTGAGGAACTGACCTCAATACTTAATAGCTTCCCACAACATAAAAGCCCCGTTAGCATACTACAAAAAAATTCAGGAAATAATACTACCTCACCTGGTCCGTTCATTTCATGCTTTAATGAAAGGTGCACATCTGCCCACACAATCACAGGAAGCTTATGTCATACTCATCTACAAAGAGGGAAAGGATCTACTTTTAGGCAGCAGTTACAGACCCATATCTCTATAAAACTTAGATAGTAAAATGAGGTCAAAGCTCCTCTCCAGACAGATCAATAAGATTATTCCAAAATTGATCATTGTGGAACAATGGGGGTTTGTAGCTGGGAGAGAGGGAAAAGATAACTCCACATGTGTGTTGCATGCAATAAGAAAGCTCAGAAAAAAGATCTCCTTTAATCTTATTAAGTATAGACGCAGAGAAAGCCTTTCACAGGGCGGATTGGAACTGTATCCGTACAGTCCTGTGTAAATTTAATTTTCCTAACACCTTAATTCAAGCAATATTCTCTTTATACTCACAACCACACACCATAATTAAGGTTAATGACTAGAGATGAGCGAACGCGTTCGTCCGAGCTTGATATTCGTGCGAATATTAGGGTGTTCGGGATGTTCGTTATTCGTAACGAACACCATGCGGTGTTCGGGTTACTTTCACTTCCTTCCCTGAGACGTTAGCGTGCTTTTCTGGCCAATTGAAAGACAGGGAAGGCATTACAACTTCCCCCTGCAACGTTTAAGCCCTATACCACCCCCCTGCTGTGAGTGGCTGGCGAGATCAGGTGTTCGCCTAATATAAAAGTCGGCCCCTCCCGCGGCTCGCCTCAGATGCGGTGTGAGTTAGATGAGGGACAGTGCTGTTTATACCGGAGCTGCTGTAGGGAAAGAATTGGTAGTTAGTGTAGGCTTCAAGACCCCCCAAAGGTCCTTATTAGGGCCACTGATAGCTGTGTGTTGGCTGCTGTTAGCAGTGGCATTTTTTTTTTTCTCAAAATCGCCTCTGCAGACCGTTGCACCTGGCATTAGGGACAGAACTGCTGCATAGGCAGGGAGAGTGTTAGGAGTGAGTGTAGCCTTCAAGAACCTCAACGGTCCTTTCTAGGGCCATATTTATCCGTGTGCAGTACTGTCCAGGCTGCTGTTAGCTGTGCTGCATTTTTTTTGGGCTTCTCAAAATCGCCTCTGCAGAGCATTCCACCCTCCATTGATACTGCAGGGAAAGAATTGTATAGGCAGGGCCACAACACAGTTATTATTCATAGAATATACGCAGTGCTGCCTTTTGGTGGAAAAACAAGTGAAAACAAATCTATTTGTCCAGCCTCTGTCCGTCCTTACGGGCGGTGGAGACGTGTGAGCTGCGTGAAGAACAGTGCTAAATCATACGCACCCAGCTACGCTTTACTGCTGGCTTCGCCATTTGCTTTCCTTAATTGGGAAAAAAAATACCTGCTCTGCCAGAGTTATAATAACTCTGCTACCCTCACGTTCTGTGACACATAAGCAGGGACACAGCACAGTTATTAAACTTCTCATGTTCATAGAATATACGCAGTGCTGCCTTTTGGTGGAAAAACAAGTGAAAACAAATCTATTTGTCCAGCCTCTGTCCGTCCTAAGGGCGGTGGAGACGTGTGAGCTGCGTGAAGAACAGTGCTAAATCATACGCACCCAGCTACGCTTTACTGCTGGCTTCGCCATTTGCTTTCCTTAATTGGGAAAAAAAATACCTGCTCTGCCAGAGTTATAATAACTCTGCTACCCTCACGTTCTGTGACACATAAGCAGGGACACAGCACAGTTATTAAACTTCTCATGTTCATAGAATATACGCAGTGCTGCCTTTTGGTGGAAAAACAAGTGAAAACAAATCTATTTGTCCAGCCTCTGTCCGTCCTTACGGGCGGTGGAGACGTGTGAGCTGCGTGAAGAACAGTGCTAAATCATACGCACCCAGCTACGCTTTACTGCTGGCTTCGCCATTTGCTTTCCTTAATTGGGAAAAAAAATACCTGCTCTGCCAGAGTTATAATAACTCTGCTACCCTCACGTTCTGTGACACATAAGCAGGGACACAGCACAGTTATTAAACTTCTCATGTTCATAGAATATACGCAGTGCTGCCTTTTGGTGGAAAAACAAGTGAAAACAAATCTATTTGTCCAGCCTCTGTCCGTCCTAAGGGCGGTGGAGACGTGTGAGCTGCGTGAAGAACAGTGCTAAATCATACGCACCCAGCTACGCTTTACTGCTGGCTTCGCCATTTGCTTTCCTTAATTGGGAAAAAAAATACCTGCTCTGCCAGAGTTATAATAACTCTGCTACCCTCACGTTCTGTGACACATAAGCAGGGACACAGCACAGTTATTAAACTTAGATAATTCATTCACTAGAGGCAGTGGGGCCTTTCGTTTTCCAAAAAGGGCAAAAATTATATTTGGCCTGCAGTCTTGCGCCAATTTATTTCCTGCCTGTGAAATCAAATCACTGGTAATACAGCATGCTGAGGGGTAGGGGTAGGCCTAGAGGACGTGGACGCGGCCGAGGACGCGGAGGGCCAAGTCAGGGTGTGGGCACAGGCCAAGCTCCTGATCCAGGTGTGTCGCAGCCGACTGCTGCGCGATTAGGAGAGAGGCACGTTTCTGGCGTCCCCACATTCATCGCCCAATTAATGGGTCCACGCGGGAGACGGTTATTAGAAAATGAGCAGTGTGAGCAGGTCCTGTCCTGGATGGCAGAAAGTGCTTCGAGCAACCTATCGTCTACCCGCAGTTCTGCGCCGTCCACTGCTGCCAATCCGAATCCTCTGTCTGCTGCTCCTCCTTCCTCCCAGCCTCCTCACTCCACTACAATAACACCTGCTCAGGAGCGGGAGCACTCCCAGGAACTGTTCTCGGGCCCCTGCTTAGATTGGGCAGCAGCGGTTCCTCTCCCACCAGAGGAGTTTATCGTCACTGATGCCCAACCATTCGAAAGTTCCCGGGGTCCGGGGGAAGAGGCTGGGGACTTCCGCCAACTGTCTCAACAACTTTCTGTGGGTGAGGAGGATGATGACGATCAGACACAGTTGTCTTGCAGTGAGGTAGTAGTAAGGGCAGTAAGTCCCAGGGAGCAGCGCACAGAGGATTCGGAGGAAGAGCAGCAGGACGATGAGGTGACTGACCCCACCTGGTGTGCAACGCTTACTCAGGAGGACAGGTCTTCAGAGGGGGAGTCAAGGGCATCAGCAGGGCAGGTTGCAAGAGGCAGTGCAGTGGCCAGGGGTAGAGGCAGGGCCAGACCGAATAATCCACCAAGTGTTTCCCAAAGCGCCCCCTCGCGCCATGCCACCCTGCGGAGGCCGAGGTGCTCTAAGGTCTGGCAGTTTTTCACAGAGACGCCTGACGACCGACGAACAGTGGTGTGCAACCTTTGTCGCGCAAAGCTCAGCCGGGGAGCCAACACCAACAGCCTCACCACCACCACCATGCGCAGACATATGATGGCCAAGCACCCCGCAAGGTGGGACAAAGGCCGTTCACCGCCTCCGGTTTGCACCCCTGCCTCTCCCCCTGTGCCCCAACCTGCCACTGAGATGCAACCCCCCTCTCAGGACACAGGCACTACCGCCTCATGGCCTGCACCCACACCCTCATCTCCGCTGTCCTCGGCCCCATCCAGCAGTGTAGTTCAGCGCACCGTTCAGCCGTCGCTTGCGCAAGTGTTCGAGCGCAAGCGCAAGTACGCCGCCACGCACCCGCACGCTCAAACGTTAACCGTCCGCATAGCAAAATTCATCAGCCTTGAGATGCTGCCGTATAGGGTTGTGGAAACGGAGTCCTTCAAAAGTATCATGGAGGCGGCGGCCCCGCGCTACTCAGTTCCCAGTCGCCACTACTTTTCCCGATGTGCCGTCCCAGCCCTGCACGACCACGTCTCCCGCAACATTGTGCGCGCCCTCACCAACGCGGTTACTGCCACGGTCCACTTAACTACGGACACGTGGACAAGCACAGGCGGGCAGGGCCACTACATCTCCCTGACGGCACATTGGGTGAATTTAGTGGAGGCTGGGACAGAGTCAGAGCCTGGGACCGCTCACGTCCTACCCACCCCCAGAATTGCGGGCCCCAGCTCGGTGCTGGTATCTGCGGAGGTGTATGCTTCCTCCACTAAAGCACCCTCCTCCTCCTCCTCCTCCTCTGTCTCACAATCAAGATGTGTTAGCAGCAGCATGTCGCCAGCAGTCGGTGTCGCGCGGTGTGGCAGCA
The DNA here is from genome assembly GCF_035609145.1 of Eleutherodactylus coqui. NCBI lineage: Eukaryota > Metazoa > Chordata > Amphibia > Anura > Eleutherodactylidae > Eleutherodactylus > Eleutherodactylus coqui. The sequence goes on along the minus strand of NC_089843.1, from coordinate 92,836,118 downwards.
CAGCGGTGGGCAAGCGTCAGCAGGCCGTGCTGAAACTACTCAGCTTAGGCGATAAGAGGCACACGGCCCACGAACTGCTGCAGGGTCTGACACAGCAGACCGACCGCTGGCTTGCGCCGCTGAGCCTCCAACCGGGCATGGTCGTGTGTGACAACGGCCGTAACCTGGTGGCGGCTCTGCAGCTCGGCAGCCTCACGCACGTGCCATGCCTGGCCCACGTCTTTAATTTGGTGGTTCAGCGCTTTCTGAAAAGCTACCCACGCTTGTCAGACCTGCTCGTAAAGGCGCGCCGGCTCTGTGCACATTTCCGCAAGTCCCACACGGACGCTGCCACCCTGCGCACCCTGCAACATCACTTTAAGCTGCCAGTGCACCGACTGCTGTGCGACGTGCCCACACGGTGGAACTCTACGCTCCACATGTTGGCCAGGCTCTATGAACAACGGAGAGCTATAGTCGAATACCAACTCCAACATGGGCGGCGCAGTGGGAGTCAGCCTCCTCAATTCCTTTCAGAAGAGTGGGCCTGGTTGGCAGACATCTGCCATGTCCTTGGTAATTTTGAGGAGTCTACCCAGGTGGTGAGCGGCGATGCTACAATCATTAGCATCACCATTCCTCTGCTATGCATCTTGAGAAATTCCCTGCAAACCATAAAGGCAGCTGCTTTGCGCTCGGAAACGGGGGCGGGGGAAGACAGTATGCCGCTGGATAGTCAGGGCACCCTCCTGTCTATTTCTCAGCGCGTACAGGAGGAGGAGGAGGAGCATGAGGAGGATGAGGAGGAGGGGGAAGAGACAGCTTGGGCCGCTGCTGACGGTACACCGGTTGATTGCCTGTCATCCTTTCAGCGTGTATGGCCTGAGGAGGAGGAGGAGGAGGAGGAGGATCCTGAAAGTGATCTTCCTAGTGAGGACAGCCATGTGTTGCGTACTGGTACCCTGGCACACATGGCTGACTTCATGTTAGGATGCCTTTCTCGTGACCCTCGCGTTGCACGCATTCTGGCCACGACGGATTACTGGGTGTACACACTGCTCGATCCACGGTATAAGGAGAACCTGGCCACTCTGATTCCCGAAGAGGAAAGGGGTTCGAGAGTGTTGCTATACCACAGGACACTTGCGGACAAGCTGATGGTAAAATTCCCAGCCGACAGCGCTAGTGGCAGAAGGCGCAGTACCGAGGGCAAGGTAGCAGGGGATGTGCGTAGATCGAGCAGCATGTACATCCCAGGCAGTGCAACAGTCTTTAAGGGCCTGGCCAGCTTTATGGCTCCCCACCAAGACTGTGTCACCGCTCCCCAGTCACGGCTGAGTCGGCGGGAGCACTGTAAAAGGATGGTGAGGGAGTACGTAGCGGATCGCACGACCATCCTTGGTGACGCCTCTGCCCCCTACAACTACTGGGTGTCGAAGCTGGACACGTGGCCTGAACTAGCCCTGTATGCCCTTGAGGTGCTTGCTTGTCCTGCGGCTAGCGTCTTGTCGGAAAGGGTGTTTAGTGCGGCTGGGGGAATCATCACAGATAAGCGTAGCCGCTTGTCAACCGACAGTGCCGACAGGCTAACACTCATCAAGATGAACAAAGGCTGGATTTCCCCAGACTTCTGTTCTCCACCAGCGGACAGCAGCGATACGTAAGCAATACGTAGGCTGCACCCACGGATGGAAGCTACGTTCTCTCTCACCATCCAAAACGGGGACATTTCTGCTTCATCAATCTGTGTATAATATTCCTCCTCCTCCTCCTCCTGCTCCTCCTCCTGAAACATCACGTAATCACGCTGAATGGGCAATTTTTCTTAGGGCCACAAGGCTCACTCAAATAATTTTTCAGAACAATTTTTATAAGTTTCAATGCGCTTAAAAGCATTGGAACTTTAACTTGAACCAATTTTTCGTTACACTGGGCTGCCTCCAGGCCTAGTTACCACTTAAGCCACATTAACCAAAGCGATTAATGGGTTTCACCTGCCCTCTTGGCTGGCCATGGCCAATTTTTGGGATGTACATTAGTACTGTTGATACAGCAATTTTTGTGGGCCCTCGCCTACAGTGTAATCAAATTAATTTTTAGCCCACCTGCATTACAGCTGACGTTACCTCAGCTGTGTTGGGCAATGCAATGGGATATTTTTATGTACCGCCGGTGGGTTCCAGGGAGCCACCCATGCTGTAGGTGCACACTGAGTTTTTAATACATCTGTACACTTCTAAAGAACCCGTCTGACTGGGCCATGCAGTGTGGGCCGAAGCCCACCTGTATTACGCACGACATTACTACCTCAGCTGTGTTGGGCAATGCAATGGGATATTTCTATGTACCGCCGGTGGCTTCCTGGCACCCACCTAGGCAGTGGGTCCACAGGGAGTTTAACCTACATGTGTCCACTTGTAAAGAACCCCAGTCTGACTGGGGCATGCAGTGTGGGCCGAAACCCACCTGCATTAACCCTTTCCAGTCCACTGTGTGACCTGTGAAGACATTAGGGTTTAAGGCTGTACAGCTCCGTTGTTGGTAGACGTCCGTCGGGGTTCTCTTACTGTATATTGCCAGCCTCTCTGCTGTCGGAGCCTATCCTACGTGTCAGCTCATGCAGTACTGGCTTTAGCCAGCATATAACGCCGTTGTATAACGGCAGAAAAAGAGTAAGCCCCCTAGGAAAACCATATACAAATTGGATTGGAAAGGGTTAAGCACAACATTACTACCTCAGCTGTGTTGGGCAATGCAATGGGATATTTCTGTGTACCGCCGGTGGGTTCCAGGGAGCCACCCATGCTGTGGGTCGACAGGGACTTCACAATAGGGAGTTGTACCTGCCTGTGTCTATGAATTAAAAAGCCCGGTCTGACTGGGGCATGCAGACACCTTGACAGAATGAATAGTGTGTGGCACATAGGTTCCCCATTGCTATGCCCACGTGTGCAGCTCCTGATGGCGGTGGCACAGGATTCTATTTCTCATTGCTTCTGTACAGCATTGTGGGCTCTCGCTCCGCCACTTTTAAAGAGGGTCGCTGCCTAGCCGTGCCAACCTCTGCAGTGTGTGCCTGCGGTCCCTCGTCATGGCAGACGCAATTCTAAATAGACATGAGCGTGGTGTGGCATGAGGGCAGCTGAAGGCTGCCCAGGGACACTTTGGTGTGCGCTGTGGGGGGGGAGGGGGGGGCGGTTGGGCAGCATGTAACCCAGGAGAAGTGTCAGTGGAGTGTCATGCAGGCAGTGATTGTGCTTTGTTGGAGGTAGTGTGGTGCTTAGCAAAGGTATGCCATGCTAATGAGGGCTTTTCAGAAGTAAAAGTTGTTGGGAGGGGGGGGGGCCCACTCTTGCCGGTATTGTGGCTTAATAGTGGGACCTGTGAACTTGAGATGCAGCCCAACATGTAGCCCCTCGCCTGCCCTATCCGTTTCTGTGTGATTCCCATCACTTTGTTGAATTGCCCAGATTTTCACACATGAAAACCTTAGCGAGCATCGGCGAAATACAAAAATGTTCTGGTCGCCCATTGACTTCAATTGGGTTCGTTGTTCGAAACGAACCCTCGAGCATCACGGGAAGTTCGTTCCGAATAACGAACACCCGAACATTTTGGTGTTCGCTCATCTCTATTAATGACACATTTTCAAAACCTTTCTATATTACAAATGGCACATGACAAGGTTGCCCTCTATCTCCTACTCTCTTTATACTTTCTCTAGTAATACGCCTCCAAATGGTCAGGTGGGATAAAGACATACGGGGTTTGGAGATCAACAATCACTCACTCAAATCCATAGATTTCGCAGACGACATCCTTTTTATTTTATCCAATCCAGAACAAAGCCTTGGAAAGCTTAATAACATTCTAAAATTATGTGGTGCATTGAAAAACTTTAAGGTAAACTTTTACAAATATACAATACTCAATATTACTCTTCTCTTCGACATTGCAAATAAACTTAACTCTAAATCACAATATCATTGGGCTGACTCTCACATTGATTATCTTGGAATACAAAATTGCGCTCTTCTACTTAAGGAAATTGCTTCCCTCTTAAATCCATACAACTTACCAGTCATTTCTTGATTTGGGCACAAAAACCTTCTGCAAAATTTCATTGTTCCAAAGATAATCCATAAACTACAAATAAATCCGATACCCTTACCCTGCTCATTTTTCAGCAACATTAAATCACTCTTCTCGAGAATCATTTGGAAAAATAAAGGACCCCGTATAGCTTATTGTCTGTTAATTTAGAGGGAGAATGGCCGGGATCAATTTACTAGACCTATTGTAATATTACAAGACCATTCAACTTAGTGAATTGTTGGAACTAATAAAACCTTCTAAAAAACAAATTAGAAGTTCCCTAGCCAAAGTTACATATGGACCTAACTTCTTGAGAGATCTTTGGTACCCATCAACTAAAATCTACAGAAAAGTCTCCTATAATTCTCTCCTGAGAGGGGCGTGTGAGACATAGAAATCCCTGAGAGAAGAGTTAGCGCCACACCCATCACCTACAACCCTCCCCCCCTCCCCTAATCTAATCCCTGACATTCTAGTTATCAAACTTGATATACCCACAATTAATCTGGACATACCTTAAGGACCTCTCGGTATCTGATATTTGGATACAGCATCAAAATGGGAACACACAATTAACAGAATTGTTACTTTCCCAAACATCATGCCCCTCCCTTCAACCCTTGCAATCAATACATCTCTCCAGAATACTAGACTTATTCGTTAAAACATATCCATCAACTTGCCCTTTTCCCAATTGGAACAAATTATCACTTCACAGTGTTATACTAGTTGAAGAATTACACTACTTAAAAGAAAATTTATCGACACCCAAGACACCACCAAACCAGCATATATCCTCTTGTGGGAAAAGAATTAAATATTTTACTGTCGGACAGAGACGTTTAATACTAAATTCACATGGATTTTCTAAATGTATTAGATTGCAAGAAAACCATTATAAACTTTTGACTAGATGGTATAAATCACCAGAATTAGCTGATTCCAATTCATGCTGGTGTTGCAGCAGTCAAATAGGTACTTTAATACGTATTTGATGGCACTGTCCAATCATAAAGCCATTCTGGGAACAGATAAAAAAGCGCAACTTATCAAATGATACCTTCCAGACTCTCCCCATTATGTGACATTATCTAAACCCTCTTCAGATTATATACCCTCAAAGTCTAACTTGTAACCCAGTTAATCTCTGCTGCAGAATCCTTGATCCCTACCATGTGGAAGCAGGCAGAAGCATCTACATATGACCGATGGGTGGCTAAAGTAAATGAAAGTAGGAGACTTGAACTAACAAGTTGGGCTAAAAAAAAAACACAAAAAATTAAGAGTTAACTGGGACCCATGGTACAAACTAATCTAATCCTGTATAATCTTTTAGAAGCAATAGAAAAATGCTAGAGTTCCATAGTCTTACTGCTCTTACAGTAAATAACCCCCTTCTGTGTTGGTGATGAAACCTTCTTTGCTCTAGACATAGCGGATGCCTTCTTGTTACCTTCGCAGTCCTGGGTAAAACCATCATGGGAGAGATCCCTGTATTGTCCCCTAATGTATTTCTACATAATTATTTTTTCGCCCCTTAACCGTCTTTTTTGCAGGATGAACAATTCCAATTTTGATAGCCTCTCTAGGTATTCCAGTCCTTTCATTCCGATTATTAATTTAGTTGCCCTTCTTTGAAACCAATTCAATGAATTCAATGAATGGCTGAGAGCTGCCTCTGATTGGCTGAGTGCTGTGTCCAATCACAAGCAGTGCTCAGCTGTCATTCAATGAATGGCTGAGCGCTGCCTGTGATTGGCTGAGCGCTCAGCCAATCAAACACAGCCTTTTCAGGAGGTGGGGATTTTTAAATCCCCACCTGCTAAAAGAGCTGCAGAACACTGCCGGGGAAGCCAGGGCCAAAATGCGCCTGAGCCCCGACAGCGGCAGAGAGGTGAGTATATATGTATAATATATATGTGTATATATATTTATTTTTTTTATATATTTTTTTTCACAGCTAGGGAGGGTTTTCAGGGAAGGGCTTATATTTAAAGTGCTTCCCTGAAAATCACTGCGGGGATTGCCTGCATCCCATTGCTTTTAATGAGGCTGCTGACAGCAGTGTCGGACCCATTGAAGGCAGTGGGAAAACATTGCGTACCATTGCCACAGCTGTCACAGCTGGGACAGCTGTGGTAGGGGATTCTTTATTCTCCATGGGGAGTGCCACCATCATTGAACACTGTCACAATGCTGTCACAGTGTTCAGTGATAAGGAGACTCTCTGCGGGCAATATTTACACACAGCACGGACCTTTCCGGTGGGCAAATGTCCTATCTTTTGCAGGTGCGCTATTTTGCAAGCCTGTAAAAGACGGACATGTGAACACACCATAGGAAAACAATGGTTCTAATAGACGCACAGTTTTGTGCGCACATACGCGTGCACAAATAAACGCTCATGTGAACGAGGCCCTAAAGTCCCCTTCTGGGACTAATAAATGTAGTAAAAAAAAGTTTGTAAATAGCCCATTGCTAATATCTTGGTATTGTGGCATTTGTAATAACACAAATTATAAAATAGTCAAATTATTTAGCCTGCAATGTGAAAGCTATAAAATAATTTAAAAAACAAGCAAAAACTGCTGTGGTACCAATGAAAATTTTATCCTATATAAAAAGTACCTCACAGTAACATCAATAGAAAAATTAAAAAGTTATGGCAATCAGAATACTGTGATACAAAAAATTGTTTTCTTTTTCTATGAAAATGCCTTTAGTATGCAAAAGCAGTAAAAAAATAAACAAAAACCTATATACATTGGGTATTTCCATTATCATGCTAATCTGCAGAATAAAGTTATCATATCGTTTATACTGCAAAGTTATTGGCATAAGCAAAAAATAAAATAAAAGCCAATGCCAGAATTGTGTTTATTTTCTTCATCCCAACTGCCAAAAAATGTAATGAAATGGGGGCGTGGCTAGCCTATGGAGGAACAAGACGCCTAATAGCTCGGCTCCCGCTACCGACCCGATTTTCCCGGCCAGTGAATGACCCAGACCCGGCTTTTAATCCACATGGCAAGGGGAAAGAGAAGAGGCACCTCAGGGGCCACTCCGGAGGCCAGCAGGAGGAACATAGCGACCTATCTACGGAGAACGGCGGTAGCAGAGTCCCACGCGACCGCTCCCAAAATGGCGCCTGCAAAGCTCCCGGCAACACAAGCGTCCGCAGGCACCGACGACGAGCTGCCAGGCAGCGAAGAGACCCGGAGCGCAATCAGCGCCCGCAGCAGCCACTCACCAGACTCCAGCCCCGGCGGCAGGTACCACAGCGGCGAGAGCGAGGAAGCGCCGGCAGGGAACAAGTCCCCGGAGCCCAGAGGCAGCAGCGCCGGGGGAGGAGGAGAGAGCTCCGCTCGCGGGTCCCAGCGCAGAGAGCGCATGACAGCGGGAGCGGTGAGCGGGGACGGGGCAGATTCGGGGGGACGGACCGGCATGATCCCGTCAGGGAGCGCAACCCCGGGACCCCGGGGGTCCCCTCTATTCCTACCAGACTCCAGTCCTGGCGGCCGGCAACACAGCAGCAAGAGGGGGGAAGCGCCGACAGGGAACAAGTCCCCGGAGCCCAGTGACAGCAGCGCTGGGGGAGGGGGAGGGAACTCCGCTAGCGGGCCCCAGCGCAGAGAACGTACGGCAACAGGAGCGATGAGAGAAGGCAGGGGAGAATCGGGGGAACAGGCTGTCACAATCCACCCAGGGAGCGCAACCCCGGGTCCCCAGGAGCCTCCACTACACCTCCCCCCCCAAACCTCCCCAGGGGAAGGCGAAACTAGGCGCACAGCCCACAACAGAGGGGGCTCACAGCAGGCCCCCCTGACGGAGGAGATTAGAATGCCTCACAGAGCAGAGCCTGTAGAAGACCCCAACACCTACAGGCTCCCCAGAAGTCCCCACTCAAGCCCTAAATGCAGACACACACAGAGGCAAGAAGAACCCCCCCAAAACGAGACCCTTGGGGCCAGCGCCCCCCCCGGGGCCTGACCGACCAGAAGCTCCGCAAAAGAAAAACGAACGCGCCCGGGACTCAACAACTAGCCCCCAAACCAACAAGCTACATTCCTCAGCACCCCAGCAGCCCTCCTACCCCCCTCTGCCACAGAGAAGCAGCGGCCCGAGAAGACCGGCGCAGGCAGACCTGCAGAACACAACAACCCGCAACGAGCCCCGTCCTCCACGCGGAGAACAGAACCAATGGACGGAAAGACACGAGCCCTCCAACAGCAAAACGAAACAATTGCCACCTACCCAGGGAACTGCACAAGACCCACCACCCAGCCCCCCCCATACGCCCGACAAGGAAGACGGATGGGACTGGAAGAAGCACCTAAAGGCCATGCCGACGCAGAGCCATATCGATTCCCTATTCCAGCAGCTCGAAACCGCACGGAAGAAAGACGTAGCTTCGCTCCAGCATGAGATCCGACAAATAGGCCAGAGAGTGGAGGCGGTAGAAGAGGCCCAGGAAAAGACAGCCGAAACCCTTGAGGCCCACAACTATGAGCTCCAACTACACTCCCAGCAGATTCTGGAACTGTTCACCCACATAGACGACCTGGAAAATCGTCACCGTAGGAACAATCTACGAATCAGGGGCCTCTCAGAAGAAATCGAAACCCCACAACTAGAACCATGGGCCCAGTCTTTCTTCAAGAATATACTAAAACGACCCGAAGATTCCACCATAGAAATCGACAGAATCCACCGGTCGTTAGGCCCAAAATCATCCGACCCCAGCAGACCCAGGGACGTGATCTGCAGAATTCACTTTTACAAAGATAAAGACATGATCATGCAGAAAATCCGCCCCCTTAAAGGCTTATCATTTAAAGGAACTCCTATCCAGATACTTCCAGACCTCTCGCGCAGAACCCTACAGCTGCGTAAAGCCCTTAGACCTTTGCTGACACTTCTCCAGGAAAGGGAGATCCCATACCGCTGGGGCTTCCCCTTCCAACTACATGCCTCCAGGAACGGCAAGTCAGCTACATTCAGAGGCCTGGGAGACCTTCCGAACTTCCTGGGAAGCCTCGAACTTCCAACGGTTCAACTCCCGGATTGGCCAATATCGAGCTCCCTCCCCGTGATGCCGCCCCGGAACGCCTGGCAGACGGCGACGAAAAGATCCAGTAGACGCCGCAAGGACCCTCACCAAGAGAAGAGAAGCTCCGCCAGCAGCGACAAAGGGGAATGAAGCCGCTGAACCTGCTCCCTCCTGCTGACCGCACTTGCTCTTACCTTGATCTTTTTCTTTTCCCATCTACCCCCCCCCCCTCTCCGAAATGCCATACCCATTAGAAGCAGAGGCAATTAGCCTACAACAATGGTGGGGGGAATTTGTGTTCGTCTGGGTCTGGGTATGTTCACGGACATACTCAATAGCTCCGCGACAGGAAAATGCGCGGATCTACAATTGTCAGTGGGTCGAGTGGCGGGGAAGAGAGCATACCTCTCTCTGGCTCCCACTCTCCCACCTAGGGCACACAGCTAATTTAAGCTGTTACATGTCGCCAATGTTAGGCGAACCTCTAGTTAACAGGGTCTCCAGGAGACCCACCCCCCTTTTTTTCTTCTTTTGTTTTTTCCCTTTCTGTTCTCCTCTGTTTGTTGTTAACAGTGCGTTTGCCCCATGTTTTCCCCACGTGTTAATGCCTAACGTATCTACCCACTTCCTCCCTCCTCACCCCCTCTCCCTCCCGCCCACCCACCCGGGGAGAAATGAGAGGCCTTGGAACATCCACACGCCAAAAGTTAGATGGCTAGTCTAACATTCTGTTCATTTAACACCAAAGGCCTAAACAGCCCCCAGAAAAGGAGACAACTCCTATATCATCTACACAAAAAGAGGGTGATGGTGGCCCTACTCCAGGAGACTCACTTTAAAGCAGGTAGTGTACCCACCTGTACCTCCTCTCAATACCCAACGTGGATCCATGGCCCCGACCCCACAAGGAAGGCGGGGGGGGTCTCGATCGCCCTACACAGATCCCTCCAATACCAACACATAGACTCCCTGATCGACCACAATGGTAGATATATCTTTCTCAAGATGGAAATAACGGGCATTGCTATCACCTTTGCTAACCTATATCTTCCCAACCAGAACCAGGTCCCAGCAGCGACAAGAGCCCTGAACGCCTTGGCCGATTTCGCAGGAGGGACTAGGATCATCCTAGGGGGAGACCTCAACATGGTACTAGATCCCGCGATTGACACTACATCAGGTAAGTCCTCCGTCTCACGAGCAGCGATACGCACACTCAAAAAAAAGCTAGACACACTACACTTGATAGACCTCTGGAGAATCTTACACCCAGAGGAGAGAGACTACACTTTCCACTCAGCGACTCACAACTCCTATAGCAGGATTGACCACCTCCTAATATCACACGGCCTTCTTGACAGCGCCCCGACTTGCTCACACGGAGACCTTCTCTGGTCGGATCATTCACCAGTGTATGGAGGCCTGGCAGGCTGGGGGACAACCCCAAAATGCCAGTCATGGAGGCTTAACGATAGCCTCCTTAAAGACCCCATCTGTGTAGCAGCAATCAAGAAGTCAATTGAAGACTTCAAAGAGACTCATCGGACAGATCAAACACCCGCCCCGATAAAGTGGGAAGCACTCAAATGTATCTTAAGAGGAGTGCTTATCTCGCATGGCTCCAGGCTTAAAAAAGAGAGAGCGGGCACTCTGTTGGGCCTATTATCCAAGCTGAGAAGTAAAGAGACAGCCAATAAAAACCAACAAAACGACACTTTAAGAGCAGAGATCTCCACCATCCGGCACCAGATCCTAGAGATCCTTGATCAACGCTCATTGGCGCTCAGGGACAAGCTTAAGAGGGGATCTTTCGAATACGGTGATAAATGCGGGAGCCATCTAGCCAAAACCCTCCACCCCAAGACCCCACTCACGTACATCTCCAAAATTCAAACACACAGGGGACACATGGTCCACAACACCATGGATATCCTGGAAGAATTCAAATCCTACTATAGCAAACTGTATAATATCGACTCCCACCCCCAGACCACCACACCGCCACATAGAGAGGAGGTAGACGCATAGTTATCTGAATATACCCCTAAAAGACTGACGGATAGGGAGGCAGAAGACCTAGAACCAGACTTCACACCCCAGGAACTGCAGGACATAATTCAAAACCTGAAGGTTAGCAAGAGCCCAGGGCCAGACGGCTATACGGCCAGATTCTATAAACTTTTCGCGGAAGAACTGGTACCAATAGCCCTCGACGCATTCAACGCAATCAACAGGGGCCAACCGTTCCCCAGACAAGCACTACAGGCCCACATAACAATTATTCTCAAACAGGGCAAAGACCCCTCGGCCTGCGGAAGTTACAGGCCTATCTCATTAATAAACGTAGATATCAAAATGTTTGCCAAATTGATAGCCAATAGACTCCAAAACATAATCCCACGCCTGATCCATCTTGAGCAGGTTGGCTTCGTTCCAGGCAGAGAGGCAAGGGACAACACCATCAAAACGATGTCCCTAATAGCTAGGGCAAAATCAGCAAAAACCCCTCTCTGCCTTCTGGCAATCGACGCCGAAAAGGCGTTCGATAGGGTGAGTTGGACCTTCCTCTCTGCCACACTGGAAAGAATCGGCCTGGGCCCGCGTATGCTCCAGAGAGTCATGGCATTATACCGAGAGCCGACGGCCAGGATTAGGGTAAACGGAGCGCTATCCGAATCTCTTCAAATAAATAACGGGACTAGGCAGGGGTGCCCACTCTCACCATTTTTATACATACTGACAATGGAGTCCTTAGCTAATGCCATTCGTAGTAATGAATCTATCAAAGGACTCACAATCGGGCCCACAGAACACAAAATGGCCATATTTGCTGATGACTTACTCCTATACCTGTCCAACCCCCGAGTCAGCATGCCTATACTATTGAGGGAATTTGAAAGATTCGGGAGGGTCAATAACTATAAAGTAAACACCCAGAAATCAGAGGCCCTTAATATTTCGCTTCCGCAGGCCGAGGTCTCCCAACTGGGACGGGCACTCCCTTTCCGGTGGGTCAGCTCACACATAAAGTACCTGGGAGTCATGATCCCGACAGAGCCCTCACTAGCCTACAAACTAAATTACATCCCCTTTATAGAAAATCTCGAGAAGGAACTGGGGAAGTGGAGACCCCTGTACCTCTCCTGGAATGGCCGGGTTAACGCGATAAAAATGGACGTGCTGCCCAGATTCTTGTATCTCTGTCAAACTATCCCGATTGGGCTTCCGAGAGCATTTTTCAAAAAAGTCAAATCCCTAATCACTGCTTTCATATGGAGGGGCCGCAAGCCGCGACTACGTTTCTCTATACTAACAAGGGAGAAAGAGAAAGGAGGCCTGAGTCTCCCGGACTTCTCCCTCTACCACAAAGCCAACATCGCAAACTGCGCCCTCGACATCATCAAAAATAGGAATACAAGACTCTGGGTAGAAATGGAGCATGCAGGCGAACCAGACGGGCTTGACGGAGCGTTATGGATCCCCCCTAGACTGATAAAATCCATCCCAAATATCTCCCCTTTTGGTCTCCAGCTAATTAAGACATGGGCAGATATGGCGCACAACTTTGGACTGATCACAATACCAGGCCCTTTAACTCCACTCGTAAGTAACCCCCAATTTGAAGCCACTTTACTACACCAGAGACTCCTATCTCTCCCGGTCAGACCGATCCCCAGACTGAGAGATGTCATGACTCAAGAAGGCCTAAAACCCATGACAGAGATACTGGGACAGAATTCCCATCAGCCAGGGTCCTGGCTTCAATACCTGCAACTAAGGGGGTTTGTGAGCTCGCTGACACCGAAAGACAACCTGACAGCGCCGCTTACGGCGTTTGAACAACTCTGCTTATCAACCACAAACCAGAGACACTTGATCTCCAGATTATACAAGATACTGCTGGGCCGTGAGACGGAGGACGAGACCTTGAATTACAAAGAGGCATGGGAAACAGAACTTGGCACCATTCTCACAGAGGAGGACTGGGATAAAGTATGGGCCCTCACACATAAACTCTCCTCAGCGGGCAGGATCCAAGACCTCAATTACAAGTTAGTTACAAGGTGGTATAGGACGCCTGACCTGCTGCAGAAGATCTTCCCTCAATCCTCACCCATGTGCTGGAGGTGTGGTGAGAACAGAGGCACAATGATACACATCTGGTGGGACTGCCGACCAGTGGCCTCTCTCTGGAACGAGGTGACAACCCTCTATAACCACATCAACCACACAGGGCTGTTGATAAACCCAAAACTAGCCCTACTCTCGCTTTTCCCAGGGTCGGTGAAAGATGCCAAAACAGGCCTATTAAGGTACTTTATAATAGCAGTCAGAAGGCTAATACCGAGGTTCTGGCGTTCTCCAACCACCCCCACTAGAGGCATGTGGGTGGAGGAACTCCACACCCTTATGAGATATGACGAAATGGGGGCCGACGATCCCAAGATTTGGGAAACCACCTTTAAGACTTGGCAGCCGTGGGTGGCGTTCAGAGGCTCAGATAATTTCAAAAAGTGGGTAGCCCAGGGCTCACTGGACTAGACAACAGGCCAAGGGACAAGCAGACGTGACCATAAAGCAGAATCTCAAGGGGCCCCATACAGCAGTTCTTCTCGTTTCTCCCCCCCCCCAAACCCCCCCTCCTCTAGCCCCCCCCCCTCCCCCTTTAGTGTGTTAAGAGAGTTAAGTTTCACATAGTCGAAAGGAGAACTATTCGCTATACTCAAGGTGGGGGCCGTAACAAGCCTCGCCACCATGAATCCCAAAGGTAGCCGAGGTAGAGGGAACGCGAAAGAAGTAGCTAGCACGAGGCATAACTGTCTCGCCAAGCCCCACTAGGGATAAACGCTCCTCCCCCAGACCTACCTTACTTCTCCCTTCGATCTTTACATTTTTCCAAAAGTTTACGAAAGCTATATCTGATTTTTTATGATTAACGCAGAAAATTAACTTTGTTTGACTGATATATGTAATAAAATCTATTTGAATCAAAAAATGTAATGAAATGCAATAAAGTCATCTATACCTTAAAATGGTACCGATGAAAACTTCTGCTCATCCCACAAAAAACTAACTGTAACACAACCCCATAAACTGAAAATTTTTTAAAAATATGGGTCTCAGAATATGGCGACACAGCATTTAAAAAATGTAATTTTTTTTCTTTTTTTTTTTTTGTGCAAAGGAATTTGTGCTGTAGAAACACACATTAACAAATCATCATCCTGCAAGTAAATGTAAAAAAAAACAACTACAATTGCTGTTTTTTTGTTCATAATGTTTTCAAAATATGGAATAAAGAGTGATAAAATAATCAAATGTACCCCAATATAGTTATTGTGCTATTATTTGTAAAGTACTGTATTTGGGGGGACTTTACCACACAGCAAGTACAGTAATGTGGGCACCTAGGACAGCAACAGGCATATTAATGGATGAAGCAGCAGGATGGTCCTGTTAAAGGGGTAGCAGGATGGGAACTTTGTATAGAATAGATAAAGAGTGTGCTTGAAAAGCAAGGAGCCAGAGACATTTATTTGAGCAGTACACTATTCAGAGATGAATGGGTTGGGAGAAGTTGTCATGATGGCCTTGGTCAAATGGAAGAGAAAAGGGAAAGTAAATGACTCGAATCAGAGAATACATCCCATGTACACTGGATTTTATGGTACTGTAATCCTATATATGGTCTGGGGACTGTGTGTGTAGTATTGTTATCTACCACAATATGATGACTATGGTGGCAATATTGGTCTTCATATAATGTTTTTTATTCAGACACTGCATGGTGCTAATTCTTGAAGATTATGTGGTGGTGTTATCTGGCCCTTGTACAGTTGTATTACATGGCAACTGTATGACTATGTTACTCAGATACATAGTCTTTATGACAGGGACAATTATTTGGGGGAAGATCTTCTATGGATACATGTTTGAGAACTACAGAACTGGTTTTACTATAAAGTAATATCTAGTGACAGTTTACTGCTGAGTTGGTGTATCCAAGTCTATCATGTGTCATAAAAATTGTGCACTTTGACCTGTGGTGAACAGATGGAATATTAGATACATTTTTATAGTAATAGGATTTTATTTGTTAGTAACCTGCTCAACGTGTTTTCAACCAAAACATCAACTTCTGTAGCATTTTGTGCATGAACATGCAGCCTAGAACTGATGGAAATAGGATAATAGGATCATATTTGCATAACCACACCCTTTTTGCATAACCACTCCCACAAGCACGGCTTAAACCACACAACTTTGTAGCTTTGTATCTCATCAGATATTTTATTCCTGGTACTTTTTCTTTCATACTGACATTCTTGCCTTCTGTGGTTTTAATGCTATGGCTGATCAGTGTATGTATATCTCAATTACTCAAACTTAAAAAAAAATCACACTCTATCCTCAGTTCAGTAATTAGACCATTTACATGAAGAAGGTTTCAGCAGAATTCTTTGCACAAATACATATTTTATACATAACATTAGTTTTAGACCTTTAGAAACGCATAGCAGAAATAATTGTAAGTAGGAGAAAGTCAAAGTTAACTCTCAGCATGCGATAAAACTCAAGCTGATCCAAATTTGCATCTGTACTTGTGAGTCAAGAAGCAAAGTCAAAAACTACATGTTGCTTAGAAAGTCTCCTACTGTTTATTTTAAATAATAGCAGGGGATTATGAAAGG
Organism: Eleutherodactylus coqui; assembly: GCF_035609145.1. NCBI lineage: Eukaryota > Metazoa > Chordata > Amphibia > Anura > Eleutherodactylidae > Eleutherodactylus > Eleutherodactylus coqui. The sequence goes on along the minus strand of NC_089843.1, from coordinate 92,820,302 downwards.
AAGAGTTTTGCACATACATATTTAATATGGTTGTTCTTGAAAAATACATAGTGCAAACAGTAGAGACATATGGCATGTATGTTTAGTAAATCATAATATAAATAACTGATGTTTACATGGCAAACTGTGCTCTTTCTAGCAGAAAAAAAGAAAAACTAAAAACACACAAAAAAAAAATATTTTAATTTCTTTCAAACATATCTTTCGTACTGTACACCTTCCAAGGAAAACTGCCAACATTTTGGCAAAAGTACTGGTGCAATCACTAGGTGCATTTTAAAGGGAGTCTATCAGCAGTTTTGACTATGCAAAACTGCTGACAGTGCTAGGTAGGGGTAAGAGACAACGTTTTAAACAAATGTGTGATGAGGATGTTAGTGGTTGCATCATTGTAAATAAAGAACTTTGATCTCAGTGCACACTGCTCCTGAACGTGCCTGGGAAGTGCACTCTGCGTTGAGCTACTTCTTAGCTCCTCCCCTCTGCTCTGAGTGATTGCTGTAGGGTCCGCTCAGGAGAACAATACAGTTGATACAGCTGACAGATACCCTTTAAGGGATATTTTGTAATGGGCAAAGTTGAGTGGTTACAGACTGCTACCTGGAAGTTTGCCCTATTGGCTAGATGAGCCAAAGAAAGCTGCTGTACCTTAATGTACCTATGCATATGTTTTTCTGCAACTGTTTTTGGTGTTGGGTGTCCTTGCTTGAACCTCAGTAGTAGCTCTAGGAAATTTGCTAGGCAGTGTATGCAAAGAGTGCCCAATCATTCGAATAATTCAGTAGAATGTATTAATACATATGTATTTCTTTAAATCAGACTCACTCAGCAGATCTACAGTATCAGGGCGCGGTCACACGAGCGTAGGCGTATTTACGTTCGCACGTGCGCAGCGTTTAATCGCTGGAAAGAACGTTTTTCGGCGATCATGACCAGAGCTAGAAAGCGTATTATCGTTTGTTCCTACTTTGAAAACTATCTTTTCAGCCATCGAATATGCGTTGGCGCGTATTTCGGTCGCGTATGTTCCGTCTTTTTTTCGGGTTGCCGTTTTTACGCGCCGTAAAATCGCCCATGCGAACGAATACATTGGAAACCAACGCCTCAGATGGTCACGTTTATACGATTGGGCGGAAAAACGCGCCGTTTGTGCGCTCGTGTGAACGCACCCTCAATGTAACTCTTTGCAACCTATGAGAGTGTTCACTACTGTATCTAGATACTTCCCATTCACTAGCCTTTACCAGTAATTGTCTACCTGGTGTGCAACTCTGTGATATTGACTGACTCCTGTGATTCTGACCAGGCTTACTTGACTATTATACTTGATTATTCTCTCCTGGATTAACAGTGTCTGACATTGCATTTGCCTGACTACCTGTATACCTGCCAGTCTGGTTCCAGCAGTCCTCCTGGTATTTGATCCTGCTCTGTTGTTGACTCTGTTTGTGTTAACTTTTGGCTCTGTTGTACTCTCTGATTTCTCAGTATCAATCTTTGGATTGTTTTACTCTGTGGTCTGTTTTCTCCACCAATTAGTGGCAATTCTGGTGACACAAACTAGCAGCAAGGACCACATCCCTTAATCAGGAGTTAAAGGTTGAAAACTTGTAGTTACTAGGTTTTGCTAGGTAGAGTAGCTTGTGCCAAGCCTGATTGCAGATGCACAATTTCTAGACAAGCTATTACTCTGACATCTTTGTTACAGTAACATTACGCTGTAACTGTGAAGCCTTATTCTACTACTGTAATGCCTAGACCTGTGCCTAGTATACCCTCTGTAGCCAAAATGTTTGTGTTAACAATGGCATTAACCATTACACTTTATACCTCCTGTAGTGTAAAGTATTCTTAAGTTTACTACAGGTGTCTACATTCGTTCCTATGCCATCTTCACGTGGATACCCTCAAGTGGGTCAGTGTTCAAGGGTTACATCTAAAGACTGACTTTTTTGCATGCCTTTTAACCTTTTAGTGTAGGCCCCATTGCCTTTTTACATCCTAGCTAGGTGGGTTTTAGTCCCCAGGGACATAAAAACATGCTTCCTCTGAGGATTAAAGCCATGTGGGCTGAGGACATGACAGCTCCATTCTGACAGCTGCCAGAGGAAGCTGACAATCTTCCCCCGGGATAACCAGCCCCCAGTCATACGATCGGCGCTATCCAATGGATAGCGCCGATCACATGAAAGTAAATAAAAAGAGGGAAAAAAAAGAGTTTCAGCTCCCCTCACAGGTCGCATCCATGAGGGGTGCTGAAACTACTCACCCCCGTCCTACGAGTTGTCCCGTGATGATCTAGTCTGAAAAGGACCTTTGGCCATGTTCTGCGCAGGCACGCCTAATAAAAAATGGTGTTGTCTGTGCAGTAGAGCAGATTGGCATGGGAATTTGAAGTCTCCTGGCTCCCGACTACTGAAGGTAGTCGGGAGGCAGGAGATGTCACCGGGGACCACGGTGACCGGCCCCAGGCCCATGATCACTGCTATCCAATGGGTCATGGAAAAGTTCAAAAAGGTTAAATAAAGTCAAAGTTTCACCTCCCCTCATGGATCGGATCCATGAGGGGAGGCGAAAATACTCACCCCCATCTTCTGCAATGTCCCACTGTGATATGGCCCTTCTAGGACCTGACATCATTCTCTGCGCATGCACACCTTATGTCATTTGTCAGGTGCATGCTCAGAAGGGCTCACGCCCGAGGAAATATATAATCCCTCTGCTCATGGCTAGCATGACTAGCCGGGAGCAGAGAGATATCACCAGGGACTGTTGTACGCAGTTTCTGGTCACATGATTGCTGTTATTCAATGAATAAAAGGAATCATTTAAAGTAAAAAAAAAAGTGTAAAAAGAAAAGAGGGGAAAAACAGTTTAAGTTTTATCTCCTCACTGATCATACCTGTGAGGGAAGATGAAATTACATATGCGGCTCCTCATGATATCTCCTGGCTCGCAGCTATGTTTGGTAGTCAGGAGAGCCTGGAGATCTCCTGACTAACCAATTAGTAACGGCGATCACGTAAAAGTAAAAAAAGTTTAAATTTCACCTCCTGTCAGTGCTCTGCCATTCATTGAATTCAATGAATGGTGGAGCGCTGCCTGTGATTGGCTGAGCACTCAGCCAATCAGATACAGCCCTTTAAGTCCTTGCCTGCTGAAAGAGATTCAAAGCAGTGCAAGGAGAAGATGCTCCGGCAACGGTGGAGAGGTGAGTATATATTTTTTTATTTTTTACACCAGATAGGGTTTATATTTAATCCTTTCCCTGAAAATCACTGCAGCCATGACCCCATGGAAAGCAATGCTGCACGGACCTGCATTCACGAGTGTTTGTGTACATATGTGGGCACTCCGGTTTTGTGCGCACCTATGTATGCACCAGCACACGCTCGTGTGAATGCACCCTGAGGCCTTAGTCAGATGGGCGTTTTTTCGCGCGATTTGCGGATCGCATGACGGATGCGCATCCGCAAATCGCGTGACCGGTGCGCGCAAGTCGCCCGCAAATCGCCCGAAAATCTGCTCCTAGCCGCGTTTCATTAGAAACGGGCCGGAGCTGTCCAGCTCATTGCATTCAATGGAGACGGCAATACAGCCGTCTCCATTGAAAGCAATGCGCTGCGGGCGAGCCCGGGATGAATTGTCGGTAAGGGCTTAAATATATAAGCCCTTCCCTGCAATCCATCCTAAAATGTGTAAAAATAAAAAAAAATTGTATACTCACCTTCTGCCGGCAGCCGGAGCTCCGCATGGCCGTCCTGCAGTGGGTGTGAAGGGGGTGTGAGTCAGACCTGCCCCCTGATTCGCTCAGCGCTGAGCCAATCAGAGGCATGCCTCACTCACACCCATTCATGAATTCATGAATGGATGTGAGTCAGACCTGCCCCTGATTGGCTCAGCGCTGAGAGGCAGCAGTCCCTCACCCATTCATGAATTCATGAATGGGTGTGTGAGTGTTTTCAGCCTCTGATTGGTCAGGGCTGTGACCAATCAGAGGCAGCTCATTCAGCAGGCGGGGATTTTAAAGCCCCGCCGGCTGAATAGTGCCAAGAAGCAGTTCAGGAGAACTGACAGCGGCCGCGGCTGGACTCCGGCTGCAGCGGAAAGGTGAGTATACAATTTTTTTTTATTTTAACACATTTTAGAATGAATTGCAGGGAAGGGTTTATATATTTAACCCCTTCCCGACAATTCACCCCGCGCACGCCGGCAGCCCATTGCTTTCAATGGAGCGGCTGTATTGCCGCTCCATTGAATTCAATGGGCAAACATCGTTCTTCTCTTCCACAGCTGTTACAGCTGTGGCAGAGAAGAATGATTTGTCTTCTATATGTTCTCAATGGGGTCGGCGCTGCTGCCGCCGGCCCCATTGAACGCATATACAGAAGAGAACAGGAATCGCAGATCGCAGATAGGTGCGATCTGCGATTTTTTGTACTATAATTTATTGGACGAGTGCATAAAAAGCGCTCATGTGTCCGATACCATTGCAAAGCAATGGTTTTAAAAAATCGCCGGACGCATGCGCATGCGCAAATCGCGGCTAAAAACGCCCGTCTGACTAAGGCCTAAGGGAATAAGAGCAAGGTAGTCCACTATTTATATAGGAATTCTCTAATAATGAAGTAATCATTTTAACCAATTAAAACTTAATTTAGTTATTAATTATGAATTATTTATTTAGTTATTCAGAAGTGCTTGATGATTTGGATGCAGGGTGAAGTTCAGTTGCTTGTAATTTGTGAATGGTTAAGTGGTCTACTTGTTCTAATTTTACACTTTAAAAATACTACCCATGGAGTTACATGTTACTTTGCCTAGAAAATGAGCATTTTCTTTCTCTGCACAACTGAGAAAACTCCCAAAGTATTGAGCCAGTAAGATTCCTAGAAGTTCTGCAAGTAATATATAAGGAGCACTTACCACAGCATGTGCTATTGCTGCACAACAACAGACAGCCATAGCAGGCCAATATTCCTTAGAAAAAAAGGGTTGTAAGGTTGTTTCAGCTTTACCAGTCAGGTTAATAAGTTTTCAATGCCATCGTAGACATCAAAAGTGCGAAAATGCAGCCTGATGGCATAAAAACAGGGGAGAGAATAAAGATAGTGCTCCTGTATTCTGTCAAATGTAATTGAATTTCAGATTTTAAGTCTGAGGCTTTATCAAAAAAGTTTCATCAAGAATAAAATAACAGAAACAAAAGGATATTTTCAGAGTCATGTGAAGAGAGCACAAAGAAGAAAGCATTTTATTTTTCTTTGAAACGTAAATATTCTATTTTGCTGTTTTATCAGTGTGATATAGAAGTCATTTCCTACTCAAATTCTAAAAGACTAAAGAGAAATACAGCATATTGATAAATAATCCCCATTTGGGAGGAAAGCACACAAAGTAATTTGTAGACAAAGCTGCATAAAGCTCCAAAAAATACAATTCTATAAATCACTTGTTCCCTACATTTAGAAATACTTGAATGTAGGCAAACATCAAATTATCATTTAAGGTTCACATGTGATGCATTTAGCTGGCATTTTTTTCGGTCAATTACCCTGGAGTTTTATAAAATTATCATCTAGTTTTTAGTATAGGCAGCAAGCTGGCTACATATTGAAAAAATAAAATGTGTGACAAGCTCAACCAGGGAATGGAAGAAGATGTGAGAAGGTGCATGCGTTAACATTAGAACTTTGTTGTCGCCTATCAATCCAGAGGAAGGCATGACTCAATCTGCCCTAAAAAGGGAAAAAATCCCCTCCTGATCAAATGTGGCAGTTTGACTACCTGTAGATCAAAATTAAAAATAGGAATTCTATATACCTATACAAGTTATTAATGGGTAGTTGAGAAGAAAACGTAAAAATAATAAAAAACGTCTGATGAAAAAGTTATCTGATAATATAAAAAACAACTTCTTGGACCTAAAACAGCATGGCTTTAGAGATCAGATGAAGTCAAACTAATCTTATTGTTTTCTTTGAGTATGTCACAAAAGTGTTGGATGAAGTTGGTTTTGTAATAGGGATGCCCCTCTTCCCGCTGAGTTGTCCTCCCCCGTTATTTAAAAAGATATTGAAAACAATACTTGATATCAGAATTGTTAGGTAGATTTGCAGAAGTGTTGTTGTCAATGCTGTATATCCTGATGAGAGTCTAATTACAAGCAGTGACCACATGATTCTGTTGTGAACTCTATTCCTTTAAATATATCTTAAAGGTGACATACAAATGTGCCTTTCCTTAACTTATCTTTAAGCCCAGCATATACTAGGATATATGACATGAAATTTTAAACAGACGTAAGAAAATGTATGCCAACGATGGATGATGGCCATTGGCTACCTGCTGCCTGTAGATTTGCATGTTAAAAAAAGTATACATTTTAGGCTGTGTTTACAAGGGCAAGTTTCATTTACGAGTTCCATACGATAGCGATATGGAGTTAATCACATGTGAAAATAACACAATGGTTTCAGTTTGTTTATTTACATGAGCGATTTTCCTCTTGGATCAATGGTTCGAGATAGAAAAATTGCGGCTTGCGCTATTTTGATTCTGTTCAGGGATCACTCATTAGTGCCAAAGGAAGGAGAAAAAAATCACATTGCACTCGCATGTCAATGTGAGTTTCATGCGAGTGTGATGCCATTTTTTTTTACTATTGAAACAACGTGATTTTTATATCTGCAGGGAGGCAATGCATTTTTCTCTCAAAAACGAATCACAATTGCAGGTAAAATCCCTGCTGGTTTAAAAGTGCGATATTGGTCCGAGTTTCTTAGACTTATATCACACTCACTGGTCCTTGCCTTACGTGTTTTTACTGACTAACAGTAAGTTGGTATCATTATGAACTGTGTAACATAACCCAATTCAATAAAAGTTAAAGATGGACACATCTGTGAGAGAAGATTTAATAGATAAGATTTGCTTTTTTTCTGATGACAGAAGACTGTTTATTAGGGTTGATATTCCTGATTGTGTTTGTAACATGCAAAATCATAGAATCATAGAATGATAAAGTTGCAGAATCCACTAACTCATCCCAGAAAAATGTCTGTCCAGTCTCTGTTTTAAGACTTCCATTGAAGGAGAACTCACCACCGCCCATAGCAACCTGTTCCACTCATAGAAAGTTTTTTCTAATATCTAATGAGTCTCCTCCCTTTCAGTTTCAAGCAATTCCTTCTAGTCCCTTCAGATATTTGTAAACAGCTATTAAGTCTCTTCTCAGCCTTTGTTTTTAAACATTCCCAGATCCTTTAACTGTTCCTCATGGGACATGATTTGCAGATCTCTCACCATCTTGGTAGCTCTTCTCTGAACTTGCTCCAGTTTGTCTATGTCTTTTTTAAAGTGGGGTGCCCAGAACTGGACACAGTATTCCAGATGAGGTCTGACTAAGGAAGAGTAGAGGGGAGTAATTACCTCACGTGATCTAAACTCTATGCTTCTCTTAATACATCCCAGATTTGTTTGCTTTTTTGCTGCTGCATAACACTATTGACTCATGTTTAGTCTGTGATATATTTGTATACCCGTGTGTTTCACAAGTGCTGCTGCTTAGCCCAATTCTTCCCATTCTGTATGTGCTTTTTCTTGCCTAGATGTATGACCTTGCATTGATTTAACTTGATTGAATAAGTCATTAAATTGATAAAATTTGCAGTTTAATGTTTCCAAATGTAAAATAATACACTTATTGAAGAAGAATCATCAGTCTTGGTATCACATGGGCAGCTCAACACTGAGCTGCCCATGTGATACCGAGACTGATGATTCTTCTTCAATAAGTGTATTATTTTACATTTGGAAACATTAAACTGCAAACCCAGACTTCAGAAGTGAATGATTTAGACTCCTTTTCAACGGGCGCTAAATCATTCGCATGAGCGAACGTTAACAGAGTTCGTTCGTTCGCTCATGCAGCCTGTTTATACAGGCAGATAAATCTTTCGCAATTGCGTTTGCACATCATTCAATCATTTACATTTACCAATTTTAGTGAATCTGAACGTTTAAATGATAGCTGTTTACATGCAATGACATGCGAACAAGCAAACAACTATTTTTATGCCTGTGTAAAATGAACAATGAATGAGAAGCAAACAAATTCTTGTTTGTTGTTCAATTGTTGGGCGTGTTTACACTGAACAATTATCGTTCAAATTTGCATAATCCAATAATTTTTTGAATGATAATCATGCTGTGTAAAAAGGCCCTTAGCAAAAGATTTCTGACAGCATTTGTATGAGTCAATAGTGCAGAGAGGCAGTAGTGAAAGCAAGTAGAACGCTTTGTCTGTATTGGGGCAGGTATAACCAGTAGAAAGAGGGAGATCGTGATCTCATTGTATAGAGCTTTGGTAAGGAATTATTACCACTGTATCTTTTCCTATCCTGTGGGATTTCATCTGAGGCTTACAAAAAAACTAAAGTGAGACAAAACCCTGAATGGAAATGAACTGAACCATTCTCTGTCATTTCTCTTCTTTGTGCATTTGCCAGGGTTTCTGTAGTTAGCTATGCTATTCCATGCTCCAAATATAACAAAAACAAATGTAAACATTGTCAAATGGACACCAAAGTGGGCCACTGCGTCCTGTGGTGGTATTGTTACACCCACCTGTCTCCAGGTTTCAGCACTGTCAGCCTGCAAACTTGATACTTGTACAGAACAAATTCCATTGGCGAATGCACTGCCCTGTCATTATATCACAATGAGTGGTGACTTTGTGGGCTGACAGCTCTGGATTGTGAAGGCAGATGATTATAGCAATACCACTGCTGGACTCAGCAGCCCATGTCCTATGAACTTATAAACTTAGGGCTCAGTCACACGGGCGCATCTGGGCACCAATGTGCCCGTCTTCCTGCAGGATAAGATGGCTGCACTGCAGGTACAGACGACTCTCTGCACCACCGGCAGAAAGAACACATAACGGTCTCTGTTGCCGGTCATGTGTTCTTTCTTCCGGTGCTGCAGAGAGTCGTCTACACTGCAGATGTGGCCATCATCTTCGTGCAAGAAGACGGGCGCATCGGCACCCAGACACGCCCATGTGACTGAGCCCTTATTAGGACAAATTTGAAGAACTACATTTGCATAGCATCTAGTAAAGGAAAGGAGTGCATGGCAGAAAGGTTGAAAGGTTATGGAAACCTTAATAAATGGAAAATCAATGCATACATACAGTGGGTCCAGAAGGTCATCAGAAACAAAATTCAAGTTTTTCCCCATCAATCTGCACTCCATCATGACAAAGTGAATACAGAATGTTAGAAATCTTTGTAATTTTTTTAATGAAAAACTAACATTTTGCATTGACATAAGTATTCAGACATATATGACACTTGAAATGTAGCTATTGGGGGCCTCCCATTTCTCATGATCATCTTTGAGATGTTTCTACACCTTGATTGGAGCCCACCTTTGACATAATTTTAAAAGACCTACTCCTGTCTATATAAGGTCACACAGCTCACAATGCATATCAGAGCCAAAAAAAACCTTAAAATGGAAAAATCTGCAAAAGCACCTAAAGGACTCTCAGACTGTGAGAAACAAGTTTTTCTGGTCTGATGAAACCAAACTTGAACTTTTTGGCCTCAATTCTAAGCAATATGTGTGAAGGAAACCAGGCACTGCTCATCATTTCTCCAATATCCTCCCTACAGTGAAACATGGTGGTGGCAGCATCATGCCGTGGGGAAGTTTCAGCAGCTGGTACAGGGAGACTGCTCAGGGTTCATGGAAAGCAGAATGGAGAAAAGTACAGCGATATTATTAATAAAAACTCTGGGAATGTCCTTGAGTTTTGTGTTTATGCATTTAGAAAGCCTCACACTTGCCTTAAGTCCTCCATTAAAATGTCTAGCTGGGGCATTCCCAGCAATGATTAGTTGGTCTCTCTCGTAAACAAGCCCAGCTCCCCCTCCTCTCTTATCAGTCAGAGGCTGTAGAGTCATACCTATTCAATATTACAGAATAATGTCCCTCATTTTACTATTTACTAGTGATGGTGGAACAGATAACCATAGTGTGGTTGATTAGAATTCAATGCTTATCTAGGTCAAATAACAAGGTGGAGGGAAATGAGCTGGACTAAAGACAAAGTCTAAGGTCCCTTTTACATTGGCCGATAAATCGTTCAGTGTAAATTAATACTCTGACTGAACGATAATTGAGAATTCATTTGCTGCTCATTCACAGTTCAGCTTCTGCATGTAGAAAACTGAACCAAGAATCGGACAGGCTAAACAAGCAGTTCACTTATGAACAACTGCCTGCTTCCTTTGAGTGAAGGCGGGCGGGCCGGAATGATCTGTGGCCCAATCAACCTCCATTCACTAGCAATGTTTGTTCCTGTGTAAAAGTACAGGTACGATTATCGCTCAAGAGACCTGTTTGGCATTTGCGCCCAACAAGTCGTTCTATGTGAAAGTGTCCTAATTGTACTTTGGCAAGTGGGTGGGGAGGATTAGAATGGAAAGCAGAGCATGACAAAATACTAGTACTACAAGGTGCAACATGCTGGGGGGTGGATGGGCTAGTGAGAAGATCAGCATCTTTTCACATTTCCCATCACTGTCATACAACCCTCTATAATAAGGTTTCTCCCTCCAGACAGGTTTTTTATCCTCGTTTAATACTTATGACTTGGAGGGAGTGTAATAAACAATAATATATAAGCTTTCCATACACTTCTCTTCCCTCTGTGGAAGACGCACATGAACCTACAAATGACAGACAATGGGCTGCCTTCTTGCTGTCACTGCAGAAGGCCCCTTGTTGGTTATCTGTTGGAAATCCCCCACTGTATAATGTGCCCCTCACAGCCTACTAGATCTGACTCAGGAGAGCTGGCTAGTGGAGGGGCCGAGAAGCGGCCATTAGTTCACTGACTGATGTTCTTAATATGTCAGTCTGCAGCACCATGGAACACAGTACAAGCATAGGAACCAAACAATTCGATATTTTTAATGAAAACCAATTACAAAAAGTCTTCTTTTCCAAAGACAAATTGATTAAAAATAAGGAGTGCCAAGATGTACATAGCCTTTAAATATGTTAATAGATTAAATAAGCCCCAGGAGGGAAATGTTTTTTTCTAGTGAGTAGCTAAACGCAAGATCAATATTCCACAATCTGAAATTACTTGGTGGAAAGATAAAAAGCAAAGCCAGAAAATATTATTATACTGAAAAAGTAGTAGACGTTTGGAACAACCTTCCAACAGACAAGGTTGGAAAATCAACACTAAGTGAATGGGAAAATTCCTGGGCGATATCTATCCTAAGGGCTCCCTCAAATGAATATGTAGGTGGAAAAAGTGCAGTAAAATATGGCGATAAGTGTGCAAAAAAGCATTGTTTGTTCCACGAAAATGCAGCGCTGAGGCTTGCGCAAATGTACATGCACCAGTGTGAAGGGGCCCTAAAAAAGAAATAGAAAATAATATCAGGGCAGACTGCATGGTCCATGTGGTCTTTATCTGCTATCAATCTTCTATATTTCTATATTTTTAGGTGATTGTAAGTAGATTTTATTATTTTCAAATATTATGTCATGAGTGGGTGCTTCTGCCGGCTTTATTTTTAGATTTCTCACTTTGAGAAAAGAACTACCTGTCTGCAGCTGCATTTTATATGACTTGGAATTATTCCTAAAATGCTTTATTAAAATTTGGTATATATTTAAAATATTTTGTGAATTTCAAATGTCTTGGTTTGTACAATTGCTATAATAAAATTAACAGCATTTGTTATGCAAAGAAAAGCTGTTTAACCCCAGATGTGAGGTTATTGTCCTGGCACACAAACTGGTCAAATGTACTTGAGCTTGAGGCCTCGGTCAGACGGGCGTTTTTTCGCGCGATTTGCGGATCGCATGACGGATGCGCATCCGCAAATCGCGTGAACGGGGCCGAAAAATCGCCCGAAAAAACTGCTCCTAGCCGCGTTTCATTAGAAACGGGCCGGAGCTGTCCAGCGCATTGAATTCAATGGAGCCGGCAATACAGCCGGCTCCATTGAAAGCAATGGTTTGTCGGCGATCTCATGATGAATTTTCGGGAGGGGCTTAAAAATATAAGCCCTTCCCTGAAATTCATCCAGAAATGTGTAAAAACAAAAAAAAAAAATATACTCACCTGGTCCCGGCAGACGGAGTTCAGCCGCGGCCGGCCGGCAGTTCTCCTGAATTTTTATCACCATTTTTTCATGTTTTTCAGGGAAGGGTTTATATATTTAAAGCCCTTACCCGGAAAAACAATTACAGGATGCCGGCAGCTGGATCCCCTACTGCAGCTGTTGTAGCAGGGATGAAGAATTCCTGTGCTGCATCTGTCACAGATGTGGCAGGTGCAGCAGAGTATTCTTTTTCCTCGCAGGGATGAAGGAAACATCTACCGGATGTGGCAGATGTGTTCTTCATACCTGCGGGGACATGGCAGTGGCGGTCAGGTTTTTTTTTTTTATTTCTAAACTAAAATTCTTGTTTTTCAGGGAAGAGCTTATATGTAAAGCTCTTCCCTGAAAATCACTTCAGGGGTGCCATCAGACTATTGCCTTCAATGAAGCCGCTAGCAGCAATGCAGCTCCATTGAAGGCAATGCACGGACCTTCAAACACGAGTTTTTTTGCGCATACAGGGGTGCTCACCTATGTACGCACATGCTCGTGTGAAGCCACCCTAATGCCAATGTCAAATTTACGCATGCATTTCAGCTTTATATTTGCGCAATGGACATTGTATATCTGCACACACAAAAAAACACACAACCATGCTCCCAAAAATTCAAATGAACAATTAGTGTAATTAGTTCAATGTGTGGTCTTTCACTTTTTTTCAATGGGGTTTCAAAAAAAGGAGTGTTAATTTAGGAGGTGTTAATTCAGCTCCCATAGGAGTTAATGTGAACCCCTGCGCAAAACGCAGGTCCTACCTTTTCTCGCTGCACGCAACTTAGATGCATGCATGGTAGCCACGCATGACCTATGTTTTGCTGGTGCAAGTATTTTGCGCATCTAAAAATTGTCTATGTGAACGCTTTAATAGTAAACCATTGGTTCTCTTAGATGAGTTCTTTTTGTGCGGCTATCTGTTTAAACCAACTATTGGATTGGCTTAGTTCATGGTAAAAATTATGCCACAATTTCGACACAATTTGGTGCAATTTTTGGTGCAACATATGCCACGCTACTTTTCAAATCAACTTGTTAAGACTAACTTCACACAGGTGAGTGCAATGCTGCGCCATGAATAATGGCCGGATATCGCGCTCGCCAACATGCGATTTCCCTGCAGATGTGAGGTGTTTTTATCTCAAACTGCTTTGCATCACTTTTTTTTTTTTGTAGGGAAACCTCGCATCACATCGCACCGTGTGCACCTAGCATGTGGTGCGTTGCTGCCGATGGCCCCATTGAAAACAGTGGGTGATGATGCGAGGGCACGCCCAAAGATAGGACATGTCGTATTTGTTTCCCACATTGTGATATACATTATGACCCCATTACAAAGAATGGGGTTCATAGTCATGCAAAATTTGTGCGTATCGCAATGCACAAATCTTGCCCGATTTTCTTGGCATGGCTTGATAGGCAATCTACAATGGCAGCCCTAGGGATCTTCAGGAGGCCCCTGACCGAATGGCATCCCACAATCTTACTGCAGTGGGGGCCATTTGAGACCCTGAACTCAAATCGGGGTTTTTAAATGCTGCTGTTAAAATTGACTATGGCATTTAAAAACCATAGAAGGGTTAACATCCACGAACAGCATTAGCATTGATCGCGGCTGTTTTGGGCGGGTGTGAGCTGTCAAAGACAGCTGGCACCCGCATTGTACAGAGTGGGTAAATTGGAAAAAGTGTCCAAAATGTAAGACCATTTTCTGAAGCAATTTGTGCCAGAAAACTGTTGTATTTTAAGTAGTAAATTTGCCTCATTGTTTTTTTCTTCCAGCAGTCATGTTAAAATTGAAAAAAAAAACTCCTGAAAATGTCATTTTTTTAGTTGAAGATTTTGAATTTATGTCTCATATAAATGTATTTGATGCTGAACTAATTTGCCTTGAGGCTGGTTACACATGGGCATTTGTGCCGTGTATTTGCATAATGGGGGTTGCATATTTGCACACTCAAGTGCGTGTTTTACTGTACTTTTTGTGCACTCAAATCATGCACATTTGCAAGTGCAAAACAACATGCAAGCATGCTCCCATTCGTTAAAATGGATAATTAAATTAATTATTTCAACATGTTCTCTTTCCCTGTTCAAATGAACAGGAAAATAGAGCATTCTGCTTTTTTTCAGCAACGAAATTCACGCACAAAATACATGCATGTGAACTAACCCAATGAAAGAGTTCTATTCACTGCATATTACGCATACATATATTGTGCGCACAAAAACTGTGGAAATATGGTCGTGTGACACAGCCTTAAGTGCATTTTAACCCCTTAGTAGCATACATAATTTTAGACTTATGAGCTAGTAAATCTTTTTGTCAGTGTATGATGCCTTTTATTTTACCGGACGAGTTCTAATTGTTTTAGGAACCAATTTAAGGTACACATAATGTATTGAATAAGTTTTATTACATTTTTTTTGCTGGGGCAATGGAAATAAAAGCTATTTCTGCATTGTTATTTGTGAATTATTTTTATGGAATTTACATTGTGGTATAAATATTATGTTACCTTAGTTCTAAGATGCTTTAGGATTATGACAACATTAACTAATAGTTAGTAATATTTTATAGTGAGGGTTTCTATAGATGCTGCCATACCAATTATGCGTAGTTTTTTTTTGTTCTTTTCATTTTTCAATATTTAAAGCCCTGTATAAAGAAAAAAGTTTCATTTTCCCAATAAAAACATTTACTGAAGCATCTGTGGGGTAAAATTGTGTAGTGTAGTAATTAGATGAGCAAGTTCTGATTTTTTTACTACTATTGTTAGGAAAACCCATATATGACAATCAGAGAGCAAATACTCTCTCCAATTGATGGGGGGTGATAACATGAACAAAAATTCATGTGACCAATTACCTGAGGCAAATCTTCTCTCTTGCCACTGGCCTCCTTCCTCCTCTCTCTCCCCTGCACACACAGTAAAAAAATGACAGCTGTAAATTCAGTATTCCTGACTTCACTTCAAATGGCCAAATGGCTGTAACTCCAGTTCTTTAAGGGCCAAAAAATGCCTTTGGTCAAGAATCTTAGCTTTTAAAATGACACCAAAACCATGTAGCCCTGATCAAACCAGAGCTACAGCTGTTAAAAGTAGAGCAAATTCTATAATGTACTTTTCCTGCAGAAGGAACAAAGCTCATCCTAAACTGCTGGGGAGGTTAATGATTAGAGATGAGCGAACACCAAAATGTTCGGGTGTTCGTTATTCGAAACGAACTTCCCGCGATGTTCGAGGGTTCGTTTCGAATAACGAACCCCATTGAAGTCAATGGGCGACCAGAACATTTTTGTATTTCGCCGATGCTCGCTAAGGTTTTCATGTGTGAAAATCTGGGCAATTCAAGAAAGTGATGGGAACGACACAGCAACGGATAGGGCAGGCGAGGGGCTACATGTTGGGCTGCATCTCAAGTTCACAGGTCCCACTATTAAGCCACAATAGCGGCAAGAGTGGGGCCCCCCCTCCCAACAACTTTTACTTCTGAAAAGCCATCATTAGCATGGCATACCTTTGCTAAGCACCACACTACCTCCAACAAAGCACAATCACCGCCTGCATGACACTCCACTGCCACTTCTACTGGGTTACATGCTGCCCAACCGCCCCCCCTCCCCCCCACAGCGCACACCAAAGTGTCCCTGCGCAGCCTTCAGCTGCCCTCATGCCACGCCACACTCATGTCTATTTATAAGTGCGTCTGCCATGAGGAGGAACCGCAGGCACACACTGCAGAGGGTTGGCACGGCTAGGCAGCGACCCTCTTTAAAAGGAGCGGGGCGATAGCCCACAATGCTGTACAGAAGCAATGAGAAATATAATCCTGTGCCACCGCCATCAGGAGCTGCACACGTGGGCATAGCAATGGGGAACCTATGTGCCACATACTATTCATTCTGTCAAGGTGTCTGCATGCCCCAGTCAGACCGCGGTTTTTTATAAATAGTCACAGGCAGGTACAACTCCGCAATGGGAATTCCGTGTGCACCCACAGCATGGGTGGCTCCCTGGAACCCACCGGCTGTACATTAATGTATCCCATTGCAGTGCCCATCACAGCTGAGGTAACGTCCGATTAAATGCAGGTGGGCTTCGGCCCACACTGCATGCCCCAGTCAGACTGGGGTTCTTTAGAAGTGGACACATGTAGTTACAACTCCGTGTGGACCCACGGCATGGGTGGCTCCCTGGAACCCACCAGCGGTACATAAATATATCCCATTGCAGTGCCCAACACAGCTGATGTAACGTCAGCTGTAATGCAGGTGGGCAAAAAATTAATTGGATTACACTGTAGGCGAGGGCCCCAAAAAATTGGTGTACCAACAGTACTAATGTACCTCAGAAAAATTGCCCATGCCCAACCAAGAGGGCAGGTGAAACCCATTAATCGCTTTGATTAATGTGGCTTAATTTGTAACTAGGCCTAGAGGCA
This sequence comes from Eleutherodactylus coqui, assembly GCF_035609145.1. NCBI lineage: Eukaryota > Metazoa > Chordata > Amphibia > Anura > Eleutherodactylidae > Eleutherodactylus > Eleutherodactylus coqui. Next base: position 92,803,668 of record NC_089843.1, on the reverse strand, counting down.
GCCCAGTTAAAATAAAAATTGGTTCAGGTGAAAGTTTCAACGCTTTAATGAGCATTGAAACGTATAAAAATTGTTTAGAAAAATTATATGACTGAGCCTTGTGGGCCTAAGAAAAATTGCCCATTCGGCGTGATTATGTGAGGTTTCAGGAGGAGGAGCAGGAGGAGGAGGAGGAATATTATACACAGATTGATGAAGCAAAAATGTCCCCTTTTTTGATGGTGATAGAGAACGATGCTTCCATCCGCGGGTGCAGCCTACGTATTGCTTAGGTATCGCTGCTGTCCGCTGGTGAAGAAGAGAAGTCTGGGGAAATCCAGGCTTTGTTCATCTTGATGAGTGTAAGCCTGTCGGCACTGTCGGTTGACAGGCGGGTACGCTTATCTGTGATGATTCCCCCAGCCGCACTAAACACCCTCTCTGACAAGACGCTAGCCGCAGGACAAGCAAGCACCTCCAGGGCATACAGCGCGAGTTCAGGCCACGTGTCCAGCTTCGACACCCAGTAGTTGTAGGGGGCAGAGGCGTCACGGAGGACGGTCGTGCGATCGGCTACGTACTCCCTCACCATCCTTTTACAGTGCTCCCGCCAACTCAGCCTTGACTGGGGAGCGGTGACACAGTCTTGCTGGGGAGCCATAAAGCTGGCAAAGGCCTTGGAGAATGTTCCCCTGCCTGCGCTGTACATGCTGCCTGATCTCTGCGCCTCCCCTGCTACCTGGCCCTCGGAACTGTGCCTTCTGCCACTAGCGCTGTCGGATGGGAAGTTTACCATCAGTTTGTCCACCAGTGCCCTGTGGTATAGCATCATTCTGGAACCCCTTTCCTCTTCGGGAATGAGAGTGGAAAGGTTCTCCTTATACCATGGGTCGAGCAGTGTGTACACCCAGTAATCCGTAGTGGCCAGAATGCGTCTAACGCGAGGGTCACGAGAAAGGCATCCTAACATGAAGTCAGCCATGTGTGGCAGGGTACCTGTACGCAACAGATGGCTGTCCTCACTAGGAAGATCACTTTCAGGATCCTCCTCCTCCTCCTCTGGCCATACACGCTGAAAGGATGACAGGCAAGCAGCATGTGTACCCTCAGCAGTGGGCCAAGCTGTCTCTTCCCCCTCCACCTCATGCTCCTCCCCCTCCTCCTCAACGTGCTGAGATATAGACATGAGGGTGCTCTGACTATCCAGCGACATACTGTCTTCCCACGCCTCCGTTTCCGAGTGCAAAGCGTCTGCCTTTATGCTTTGCAGGGAACTTCTCAAGAGGCATAGCAGAGGAATGGTGACGCTAATGATTGCAGCATCCCAGCTCACCATCTGGGTAGACTCCTCAAAGTTTCCAAGGACTTGGCAGATGGCTGCCAACCAGGCCCACTCTTCTGTAAAGAACTGAGGAGGCTGACTCCCACTACGCCGCCCATGTTGGAGTTGGTATTCCACTATAGCTCTACGCTGCTCATAGAGCCTGGCCAACATGTGGAGCGTAGAGTTCCACCGTGTGGGCACGTCGCACAGCAATCGGTGCACTGGCAGATTAAACCGATGTTGCAGGGTCCGCAGGGTGGCAGCGCCCGTCTTGGAGTTGCGAAACGTGCGCTGACCCGGCGCACCTTTCCGAGCAGGTATGACAAGCGTGGGTAGCTTTTCAGAAAGCGCTGAACCACCAAATTAAAGACATAGGCCAGGCATGGCACGTGCGTGAGGCTGCCGAGCTGCAGAGCCGCCACCAGGTTACGGCCGTTGTCACACACGACCATGCCCGGTTGGAGGCTCAGCGGCGCAAGCCAGCGGTCGGTTTGCTCTGTCAGACCCTGCAGCAGTTCGTGGGCCGTGTGCCTCTTCTCTCCTAAGCTGAGTAGTTTCAGCACGGCCTGCTGACGCTTGCCCACCGCTGTGCTGCCACGCCGCGCGACACCGACTGCTGGCGACGTGCTGCTGCTGCTGACACATCTTGATTGCGAGACAGAGATTGCGTTGGAGGAGGAGCAGGAGGAGGGTGGTTTAGTGGAGGAAGCATGCACCGCCGCAGATACCAGCACCGAGCTGGGGCCCGCAATTCTGGGGGTGGGTAGGACGTGAGCGGTCCCAGACTCTGACTCTGTCCCAGCCTCCACTAAATTCACCCAATGTGCCGTCAGGGAGATATAGTGGCCCTGCCCGCCTGTGCTTGTCCACGTGTCCGTTGTTAAGTGGACCTTGGCAGTAACTGCGTTGGTGAGGGCGCGTACAATGTTGCGGGAGACGTGGTCGTGCAGGGCTGGGACGGCACATCGGGAAAAGTAGTGGCAACTGGGATTCGAGTAGCGCGGGGCCGCCGCCGCCGCCATCATGCTTTTGAAAGCCTCCGTTTCCTCAAGCCTATACGGCAGCATCTCCAGGCTGATCAATTTGGCAATGTGCACGTTTAACGCTTGAGCGTGCGGGTGCGTGGTGGCGTACTTGCGCTTGCGCTCAAACAGTGGCGCTAGCGACGTCTGGACGCTGCGCTGAGAGACATTGCTGGATGGGGCCGAGGACAGCGGAGGTGAGGGTGTGGGTGCAGGCCAGGAGACGGTAGTGCCTGTGTCCTCAGAGGGGGGTTGGATCTCAGTGGCAGGTTGGGGCACAGGGGGAGAGGCAGTGGTGCAAACCGGAGGCGGTGAACGGCCTTCGTTCCACCTTGTGGGGTGCTTGGCCATCATATGCCTGTGCATGCTGGTGGTGGTGGCTCCCCAGCTGATCTTGGCGCGACAAAGGTTGCACACCACTGTTCGTCGGTCGTCAGGTGTCTCTGTGAAAAACTGCCACACCGTAGAGCACCTTGACCTCTGCAGGGTGGCATGGCGCGAGGTGGCGCTTTGGGAAACAGTTGGTGGATTATTCGGTCTGGCCCTGCCTCTACCCCTGGCCACCGCACTGGCTCGGCCTGTGCCCACACCCTGACTTGGGCCTCCGCGTCCTCGCCCGCGTCCACGTCCTCTAGGCCTACCCCTACCCCTCAACATGCTGTATTACCAGTAGTGCAGAAACAGAACGCTGTAATTAAATGTGCCACTTATTGGCCTGTGGTTGGAGGCTGACTTCGCTTACGGAATGCTCAGCAGAGCCAGGAAATAATTTTGTGCAAGCCTGCTGTAACACTTAGCTGGCTGCGTATGAATGAGGAGGACAACTACACCCAGCACAGACCCAGTACACTGAGGACAGTCACAGGCAGCCCAAATAGATTTTTTTCCCCAAATGTTTTTGGAAAGGCCCACTGCCTATATTCAATAAATATATGTCTTCTGTCCCTGCCTCACCACTACTGGCCCTGGAGTATGTAAAATAACTGCAGACTGTTGCACTGTGGACTGGAATACAGCGGTGATGTAACAGCCAACACAGAGCCAGGAAATAATTTTGCGCAAGCCTGCTGTAACACTTAGCTGGCTGCGTATGAATTAGGAGGACAACTACACCCAGCACAGACCCAGTACACTGAGGACAGTCACAGGTAGCCCAAATAGATTTTTTTCCCCAAATGTTTTTGGAAAGGCCCACTGCCTATATTCAATAAATATATGTCTTCTGTCCCTGCCTCACCACTACTGGCCCTGGAGTATGTAAAATAACTGCAGACTGTTGCACTGTGGACTGGAATACAGCGGTGATTTAACAGCCAACACAGAGCCAGGAAATAATTTTGCGCAAGCCTGCTGTAACACTTAGCTGGCTGCGTATGAATTAGGAGGACAACTACACCCAGCACAGACCCAGTACACTGAGGACAGTCACAGGCAGCCCAAATAGATTTTTTTTCCCAAATGTTTTTGGAAAGGCCCACTGCCTATATTCAATAAATATATGTCTTCTGTCCCTGCCTCACCACTACTGGCCCTGGAGTATGTAAAATAACTGCAGACTGTTGCACTGTGGACTGCAATACAGCGGTGATGTAACAGCCAACACAGAGCCAGGAAATAATTTTGCGCAAGCCTGCTGTAACACTTAGCTGGCTGCGTATGAATTAGGAGGACAACTACACCCAGCACAGACCCAGTACACTGAGGACAGTCACAGGTAGCCCAAATAGATTTTTTTCCCCAAATGTTTTTGGAAAGGCCCACTGCCTATATTCAATAAATATATGTCTTCTGTCCCTGCCTCACCACTACTGGCCCTGGAGTATGTAAAATAACTGCAGACTGTTGCACTGTGGACTGGAATACAGCGGTGATGTAACAGCCAACACAGAGCCAGGAAATAATTTTGCGCAAGCCTGCTGTAACACTTAGCTGGCTGCGTATGAATTAGGAGGACAACTACACCCAGCACAGACCCAGTACACTGAGGACAGTCACAGGCAGCCCAAATAGATTTTTTTTCCCAAATGTTTTTGGAAAGGCCCACTGCCTATATTCAATAAATATATGTCTTCTGTCCCTGCCTCACCACTACTGGCCCTGGAGTATGTAAAATAACTGCAGACTGTTGCACTGTGGACTGGAATACAGCGGTGATGTAACAGCCAACACAGAGCCAGGAAATAATTTTGCGCAAGCCTGCTGTAACACTTAGCTGGCTGCGTATGAATTAGGAGGACAACTACACCCAGCACAGACCCAGTACACTGAGGACAGTCACAGGCAGCCCAAATAGATTTTTTTTCCCAAATGTTTTTGGAAAGGCCCACTGCCTATATTCAATAAATATATGTCTTCTGTCCCTGCCTCACCACTACTGGCCCTGGAGTATGTAAAATAACTGCAGACTGTTGCACTGTGGACTGGAATACAGCGGTGATGTAACAGCCAACACAGAGCCAGGAAATAATTTTGCGCAAGCCTGCTGTAACACTTAGCTGGCTGCGTATGAATTAGGAGGACAACTACACCCAGCACAGACCCAGTACACTGAGGACAGTCACAGGCAGCCCAAATAGATTTTTTTTCCCAAATGTTTTTGGAAAGGCCCACTGCCTATATTCAATAAATATATGTCTTCTGTCCCTGCCTCACCACTACTGGCCCTGGAGTATGTAAAATAACTGCAGACTGTTGCACTGTGGACTGGAATACAGCGGTGATGTAACAGCCAACACAGAGCCAGGAAATAATTTTGCGCAAGCCTACTGTAACACTTAGCTGGCTGCGTATGAATTAGGAGGACAACTACACCCAGCACAGACCCAGTACACTGAGGACAGTCACAGGCAGCCCAAATAGATTTTTTTTCCCAAATGTTTTTGGAAAGGCCCACTGCCTATATCCAATAAATATGTCTTCTGTCCCTGCCTCACCACCACTACTGGCCCTGGAGTATGTATAATTACTGCAGGGCGCAATGCTCTGCACGGCCGATATACAAAAAAAAAAAGAAAAGTGCAACACTGCAAAAAGCAGCCTCCACACTACTGCACACGGTTAGATGTGGTCCTAAGAAGGACCGTTGGGGTTCTTGAAGCCTAAAATACTCCTAACACTCTCCCTATAGCAGCTCTGGCACCAACAGCACTTTCCCTCATCTATGTCAGAATAAATCTGTGGCGAGCCGCGGGAGGGGCCGATTTTTATACTCGGGTGACACCTGATCTCGCCAGCCACTCACTGCAGGGGGTGGTATAGGGCTTGAACGTCGCAGGTGGAAGTTGTAATGCCTTCCCTATCTTTCTATTGGCCAGAAAAGCGTGCTAACGTCTCAGAGATGAAAGTGAAAGTAACTCGAACATCGCGTGGTACTCATCACGAGTAACGAGCATCTCGAACACGCTAATACTCGAACGAGTATCAAGCTCGGACGAGTACGTTCGCTCATCTCTAGTACTTAACTAATCTAGAATTGTTTCTTTACCACGTTATGTACATGCTCACTATTACAAAATAGTCCTCAGCTTTATCTACAGCACTTTTAAACTTCTGGCATGATTACAGACATGTATAAAAAAATCCATTGATCCATCCACAGAAGTTTCCTCTTGAGGATTAACTGGGAAAGGAATATACACAGCTGTCCCTAGTGACTAAATCCCCCTATGCAGCAACATGCGGGGCGATCGCTCTGAAAAGAGTAGCTCTGCAGACACCATGAAAGCTAATAAACCCTGTATGACCCTATTCAGGGTACACAAAAGTAGGGACAGAATAACAAAAGTGAATGTAATCAGTAGCAGGGGTTCCAACGCGTCTCATCCTGCCGACAGGCTCATCAGGGTATCAATAAAGGACAAAACAGTAACGAAACACTGATAGTATTAAAAAAAATTTGGAGTTTTTTGTTTACCACAAAAACCCTTTTAAAAAGGGCAGGTACATGAATGATCATAAAAGACACATAACTCGTGGCTAACACTTCCTATACAAGATTGTATTCAGCCATTTGGACAGATCTACAGGAGTGGTAAGATCTAATTCCATCAATACTACTAAAGCCAGATTACCATAAATGAATTTCATTTGGCTATTCATCTTTTTTATACATGTGTTATGGTGTTATGCCTGTGGTCGTGATCATTATCTATGTCTCACTTTCTGTGTTTTTGATTATCATCACTTATTGAGGTATCATATATTTTATCTTTATTCTATTAAAGGTTATGCTTTAAATTTCACAATATTCACCCTCTTCGCTGTATATTGTAACTTGGTGAAGCCTTAGTATAAGGATCCATACCAATTGTAATGTTCCTTTGGGATCTTTTGCTCTAAAACTTACCCGATTGATCATGGTTTTTCTCAGCTTAGGGGAAATAAGAATAGTATTATCCATTATTACATTATGAACACAGTCGGAAAATATGATGAATTTAAGCAATCTAGTTGAGAATCAAGCAGAGATAGACAGCCAAATTGTTTAAAATGTATAAAGTCATCTGGAGCAGGTCATTTACTTTGAGCCTCTTAAAAGTTTTGAAAATGTCTGCTTGCTGAAATGCTAGATTTAAAATATTGTTGAGTTTTACAAAGTCAAATTTTAGAAGGTATCTTGCAGGAACATATTTTTTTTTGAACTTGCTAAAGGGTGATGTAACAATGCCTCTACCGCACCATGTATTAGTAGGTAGCATTCTTGCAAATCAATGTCAGACCTTTTAACAAGCCTTGTAACATGACTGGGAATATGAGCAAGAAACAGAGTCTTCTCTGGAAGGAGAAGGTAACCATGCAGAAACAGACTGGGGTTTTTTTGCCCCTGTAATGCTTGAATATACTGTATGACACAATAGCTGATGATAAAACGGAGTAAAGAGTATTTATAATATCTAGAGATGAGCGAGCGTACTCGTCCGAGCTTGATACTCGTTCGAGTATTAGGGTGTTCGAGATGCTCGTTACTCGAGACGAGTACCACGCGATGTTCGAGTTACTTTCACTTTCATCTCTGAGACATTAGCGCGCTTTTCTGGCCAATAGAAAGACAGGGAAGGCATTACAACTTCCTCCTGTGATGTTCCAGCCCTATACCACCCCCCCTGCAGTGAGTGGCTGGCGAGATCAGGTGTCACCCGAGTATTAAAATCTGCCCGCCCGCGGCTCGCCACAGATGCATTCTGACAGAGAGCAGGGACAGTGCTGCTGATGCCGGAGCTGCTATAGGGAGAGCGTTAGGAGTTATTTTAGGCTTCAAGAACCCCAACGGTCCTTCTTAGGCCATAGTCAGAAATCGCAGATCGCACCTATCTGCGATTCCTGTTCTCTTCTCTATATGCGCTCAATGGGGCCGGCGGCAGCAGCGCCGACCCCATTGAGAACATATAGAAGACAAATCATTCTTCTCTGCCACAGCTGTAACAGCTGTGGCAGAGAAGAATGATGTTTGCCCATTGAATTCAATGGAGCCGGCAATACAGCAGGTTCCACTGAAAGCAATGGGCTGCCGGCGTGCGCGGGATGAATTGTCGGGAAGGGCTTAAATATAGAAGCCCTTCCCTGCAATTCATCCAGAAATGTGTTAAAATAAAAAAAATATATATACTTACCTTGTCCCGGCAGACGGAGTTCAGCCGCGGCGGCCGGCAGTGGGTGTGAAGGGGGTGTGTCAGACCTGCCTCTGATTGGCTCAGACTGAGTCAATCAGGGGGCAGGTCTGACTCACACCCCCTTCACACCCACTGTAGGCCGGCCGCGCTGAACTCCGTCTGCCGGGACAAGGTAAGTATATATATTTTTTTTATTTTTACACATTTCTGGATGAATTGCAGGGAAGGGCTTCTATATTTAAGCCCTTCCTGACAATTCATCCGCACACCGGCAGCCCATTGCTTTCAGTGGAACCGGCTATAAGCATGTAACCCAGGAGAAGTGGCAGCGGAGTGTCATGCAGGCAGTGATTGTGCTTTGTTGGAGGTAGTGTGGTGCTTAGCTAAGGTATGCATTGCTAATGAGGGTTTTTCAGAAGTAAAAATTGTTGGGGGGGGGGTGGCCCACTCTCGCCGCTATTGTGGCTTAATAGTGGGACCTGGGAACTTGAGAAGCAGCCCAACATGTAGCCCCTCGCCTGCCCTATCCGTTGCTGTGTCGTTCCCATCACTTTCTTGAATTGCCCAGATTTTCACAAATGAAAACCTTAGCGAGCATCGGCGATATACAAAAATGCTCGAGTCGCCCATTGACTTCAATGGGGTTCGTTACTCGAAACGAACCCTCGAGCATCGCGAAAAGTTCATCTCGAGTAACGAGCACCCGAGCATTTTGGTGCTCGCTCATCTCTAATAATATCCCAAGCTGCTTTTTGATTTGGTGGTAGTGCAGCGAGCCAGAGGTAGCTCGAGTGGGTGGTGTCAGTTTACACTTTGTCACAGTGGCAGCTACTCTGACAGATATGGTGACTTGCACAGCAGACGGTTGGTAAGAGTCTCTGCCTAATGTAGGTACTTACTGCTGATATCTGTTTGTGATGCCAATGCCTTTATATGAGAAAAACCTTACTTATAGTAATGATTAGAGATGAGCGAACGCGTTCGTCCGAGCTTGCTATTCGTGCGAATATTAGGGTGTTCGGGATGTTCGTTATTCGTAACGAACACCATGCGGTGTTCTGGTAAATTAAACTTTCTTCCCTGAGACGTTAGCGCTTTTTTTTGGCCAATATAAAGACAGGGAAGGCATTACAACTTCCCCCTGCAACGTTTAAGCCCTATACCACCCCCCTGCTGTGAGTGGCTGGGGAGATAAGGTGTCCGCCTGATATGAAAGTCTGCCCCTCCCGCTGCTCGCTATGGATGCATTCTATATGCGCTCAATGGGGCCAGCGGCAGCAGCGCTGACCCCATTGAGAACATATAGAAGACAAATCCTTCTTCTCTGGCACAGCTGTAACAGCTGTAGCAGAGAAGAACGATGTTTGCCCATTGAATTCAATGGAACCGGCAATACAGCCGACTCCACTGAATGCAATGGGCTGCCGGCGATCGCAGGATGAATGGTCGGAAAGGGGTTAAATATATAACCCCTTTCCTGCAATTCATCCAGAAATGTGTTACACTAAAAATATATACCGGCGTTTAAGGCGACGGGGCGTATAAGACGACCCCCCAACTGTCACCTTATACGCCGGTAATACAGTGGAGCAAAGAATAAAAAGCATTACTTACGTTTTTAGATGATCTGCGGTGCTCCTGCAGGCTGTCACTCCCTCCTGGTCCACGGCAGACAAGCTTTCTCCACGAAAGACTTTAAATCCCTGCCTCCAGAAGCACATGTGCCTTCAGCCAATCACAGCCAATGACAATGATGTCATTGAATGGCTGTGATTGGCTGTGTTTCTGGAGGCGGGGATTTCAAGGCTTGAAATCCCCGCCTCCAGAAACACAGCCAATCACAGCCATTCAATGACATCATTGTCATTGGCTGTGATTGGCTGAAGGCACATGTGCTTCTGGAGGCAGGGATTTAAAGTCTTTCGTGGAGAAAGCTTGTCTGCCGTGGACCAGGAGGGAGTGACAGCCTGCAGGAGCACCGCAGATCATCTAAAAACGTAAGTAATGCTTTTTATTCTTTGCTCCACTGTATTACCGGCGTATAAGGTGACAGTTGGGGGGTCGTCTTATACGCCCGGTCGCCTTATACGCCGGTATATATTTTTAGTGTAACACATTTCTGGATGAATTGCAGGAAAGGGGTTATATATTTAACCCCTTTCCGACCATTCATCCTGCGATCGCCGGCAGCCCATTGCATTCAGTGGAGTCGGCTGTATTGCCGGTTCCATTGAATTCAATGGGCAAACATCGTTCTTCTCTGCTACAGCTGTTACAGCTGTGCCAGAGGAGGACGATCTTTATGCTGACAGTGGGGGGGGGGGGGGGGCACTCTTGCCGCTATTGTGGCTTAATAGTGGGACCTGTGAACTTGAGATGCAGCCCACCATGTAGCCCCTCGCCTGCCCTATCCGTCACTGTGTCATTCCCATCACTTTCCTGAATTGCCCAGATTTTCACACATGAAAACCTTAGCGAGCATCGGCGAAATACAAAAATGTTCCGGTCGCCCATTGACTTCAATGGGGTTCGTTGTTCGAAACGAACCCTCGAGCATCACGGGAAGTTCGTTACGAATAACGAACACCCGAACATTTTGGTGTTCGCTCATCTCTAGTAATGATATAACGAGACCTGTCCAATTGGATGCCAGTAAACTGAAGGCATGCAGTTTACTATGCAATGTCAGGTCATAGAAACAGTTCACTCTTGTGGATTTGAGAGCAATGATAACAACAACAACAGTTACATTTGTATCCACATTGACAGTGTCAGATTTCTTACTTCTCTCAGGGTGAAGGTTTTTTGGATACATAAAAGATTTTTCCCTTTACTTTATCTGGGGCTGTCAGCGACATGCTGGAAGGGTTCATGCTGGGTAGATTATATTCCACTGTTAGTTAACTGTGCAAGGGGAGGTAACACTCACTATTATGATGACCTCTCTTTCTGATTGGCCCTGATTTCCTTACTCTGGATGGAGGAGAAACTCTACTACTCTCCATGCTTCCTTACAATATCTCTTCTGATGACACACTCACTGTCTCACCACACTACTATAACCCTTTCTTGCTCTTGTCTTCACGTCTGCCCTCTTATGCTCCTAATCTTCAACTGCCAACTGACAGTGTACGCAGACTTAAAATTACCTTTTCCCATGCGGACTCTGATGTTGCTAAGCACGCAAAGCACCAATCACTAAGCTGCTGCTGGGGTATATATCCCAGTAATAGAGACATCTATCTTAGGGGGAGCACCTCCTATGTTTCCTTGAGGCTCACCGTGAGATCACAGGAACTTATTAACTCTTTTTGACTACTCTGCAGGCCCTCCGGGTCTCTACAATAGTTTGAGGAAATGGATACTACTAATGTCGGCTTTTTTTTAAGTAGGAGTCTGCAAATAAGAAAGTTTTTTATCCTAAACTCCAGGAAACATTGGGGAAAATGTATGAAACTATTTACAACAAAATTGGCATATAAAAGTCATACATTTTGGCGCATGCCATATCTGCACATAAATTTACAAATTTTTTTCAGTTTCTTATCACTTTTGAAAAGTGCCAAGAAAAGGGGAGAGATTTAGTGGAGAGGTGCTTGATTAAGAAGGAACGTCCTTCGAAATGCATTGTACAACTCTTATTCCTGTAGGTATATTCTAGCAAAAAAAACAGTGTTTAATTCAGCATTTGTGATTGTGGACTGCATCCTTCCAGTGACCAATTTAAAATCCCATTTAGGGGGATTCTTGATTTTGGAAGTGTCATTGCCTTTCGTTGCATGCTGCCTTTTTTGGATGTATGTCATCTACGCAACCTCTAAAACGTTGGTACTTTTTTCTTTTTTTCTAATTTTGTTTATACTCATCCGGGGGGATTCCACCCATGGAGTTCCATAGACACTCTCTATCCAGGGATGTCCCAAGTAGGATGAGGGGTTCCAACCAAAAGTGGATTTATATTGATCTCAGTGCCATCTTGGATCAAGGTATGACAGCCAGTTCTCAGGAGGATAGGCTGCACACCGGGTAAGTCACCATCATATAATTCTAATTCTTATTGTGGACCTTTGGAGCGCTGCCCTTTTTAAAATTTTAGAAATTGGTAAAATTATATTATATTTGCTGATAGCTAGTGTAGATTTCAGTTTGAGAAGCAAGAGTTGGTTGGGTATAATAGGAATAATATATGTTTAGACTAAGCTATTCTCCTCTAGGTGCCAGGTTTGGGAATATTAAAACAAACCACTGGATTAGTTATCACTTTAGATAGCGTTGAGTTCTACTGGAATGCAACTGAACTTCTTGTTCATGGTGGAACTTCTAGTCCATGATATTTCTAGTTATGGACTGACTACATGTGCACACCTGGACCTCACTGGACTACCCCTGTATACATATTGTTGGTGTTTTTATCTATGTATATGATGATTGTCCTAATGAAAGGGACACATTACCAAAGTTCCCGAAAGGTGTTAATGGGGCTATAATAAATCCTGTAACACATCCTTATTGTCTGTGGTTTATATGGGAAAGATATCGTTTAGAGGCCCATTCTGGTTACCAGGGGGTGAGATGTACCTGCCTGTCCTCTTCCCCCAGCATCTGTAAGTACTTTTATTGTGATACTTTGCCTGTCGATGGTTTTAATGCAAAGCTGAGCATCTATCCATATATTATTTATCTCTATAAGCCAAACCATAAAGTTCACCGGGACTTCAGTATAAAGGTGGCAGTCTAATTACTAAATTCTGTCTGATAAAGAAGCAAAATCACTCTGAAATTTCTCACCTATCAATTCTGTTGGGGTATTTGATCACCCTGGAAATCTTCATTTAATTCCCTTGGTGGGTAATTCTATCACTTTCTGTCCATATCCTCACAGGAACTATAAAGAGAGTTTTGTTTATTCTTTCTTGCCTAATTTAATTAAGGCATACACCTCTTCATAAAGTAAGCACATCTTATTCCAAAGCACTATTTATCAAGGCTGATGTATGAAATGCCAGTCTTAATAAATGTGCCACGTTTTCTATTCTTTTGATGACTACATGAAAATTACCTGGAAATATGATTGACTGACAAGAAATTTATGAGTGATTTCCAAAACATTTTCCAGCCATTTTAATTATACTCTATGGAGGAATAAAGTAGCTACTACTTTTCAAAGTTGCTCTGCAATGCCAGCATCTAGCGATTAAAAAAATACAAAAACTATGATTTTGAAGAGAGTTTTAAACTACTCAATATTTTTTCTATGAACAGCAATATCTTAGCAATTTTTTGCTGTGTGATTAAAAAGTCTAGGTATAGCTTTAGCCCCAAGCTGCTGAAGAGAATTAGTCTCAGTTGGAGTCATTGTTTCTAATTATTCTTCATTAGCACCTAGTGAATACTAGAGACACATGTACAGTAGGTATCCCATGTGTACATCTTTTTGGAACAGAAGGCCCGATTTAACAAAATGTCCCTCCTAATATTCAATAAAATATTGAATTCTGCTAATGAGTGTTGATAGCTCTCTGTGTGAAATTGGCGAAAAAATCTTCTTAAAAATTAAGGTATAAAATTATTAAAAATATTAATTTTAAATAGATATAAGAATTAAATTTTAATCAACAGCACTCATTTAATGCATCTAGTTTTTTTTAAGGAAAAAGCAGAAAGTAAAATAGGAGAACACAATCCTATTCTGCTCAACTTACCTTTGAGATGTATGGGACCATATTATGGCATTCAAATAACTTTGTAGGGTCTATTATACCAACTAGTCACAAGATGGGGGAGGGGAGAATGATAGCGCAGACAGGTTGTTTTTAAATTCAATTACAACGGAAGAGGAGGCTTTTGATGTTGAACATGAACATGATTGTGTAGCTGTAATGGAACAGGAAACAGCAGGTTTTGAAAATGTAACTGAAAAACCTCTGGATAACCCCAATTTTGAGTTTTTTGTAGATGGTTCCAGGTATCAGGGTGATGATGGTCGGCTCCACACTGGATATGCAGTGGTCACACAACACGGCACCATAGAAGCAAAATCTTTGCCTCCGCATGTCTCAGCACAAGAAGCGGAACTGAAAGCACTAACTGAGGCGTGTAGAGTGGCAAAAGGTAAAACTGCGACCATTTACACTGATTCCCCGTATGCTTTTGGCATAGCTCATGATTTTGGTCCTATCTGGAAGGCCAGGAGTTTTTTACCTCAACAGGACAGCCAATTAAGAATGGTGCAGCGGTGCAGAGTCTCACGGAGGCCCTACTTCTACCTGACAAAGTGGAAAGCTCAAACCAATTCCTACACCGGAGAACCAAGAGGCAACGCCATCACAGACCGCACAGCAAAGGCAGCGGCCCTCAAGCCATGGAAGAAAAGAAGAATTTAACAATAACTTTGGACTTTGACTAAACTTTGGACATTGACTAAAAACTTTGGACATTGACTAAAAACTTTGGACATTGACTAAAAACTTTGGACTTTGATAAAAACTTTGGACTTTGATATACTAAGGACTTTACAGTTACAAGCCAGCAAGGAAGAAAAGGAAAAATGGACTAAAAAGGGACGGCGTATGGCGAACAGTCAACAGAACTTGCCTACCCTGGTCCCTGTGCCCCATGATGGCCCAGCTGATGCACGGAAAGACGCACCTCTCAAAGCAGCAATGATGTCAGTGCTTGAACGAGGACGGGTGGCTCCTGGTTTTCCTGTAGCTGCTGCATCATTTGTCCAATTTTGCATGATCTTTGCCATAAAGCAACAGGGCAGAAGTAAAATTTGCCACATAACATTTGCTGGGGCCACTCTACCCATTTCAGGGATTGCAAATTGGCTACATTCAGCTCCCACTTGTTGGGAAGTATGAATATGTGCTTGTTGTTGTTGTTGATGTTTTTCAGGTTGGAGACCCACTCTGTTGCCAAAGTAAATAAGGAGGTAACCGCACGGAAGCTTATGAATGAAGTCATCTACAGGTATGGGGTACCTGAGGTAATTGAGTCAGATGGAGGTACACATTTCACAGGAGAAATAATGTGACACATCATGTCAGCTCTGGGGGTTACTCTTTCACACGCCCTACCACCCTCAGAGTAGTGGCAAGTTGGAGAGACTGAATGGCACCCTAAAGCTGAAAATTCAAAAAGCAATGAACGAGACAGGCAAGCCCTGGACTGAATGTTTGCCTTTGGCCCTTTTCTCAGTAAGATACACTCCTAACAAGAAAACAGGGTTATCTCCCTATGAGGTGTTGTTTGGAAGTGTACAAAGACTGGGCTTGTATTTTCCACAACAGTTGCAGGCTCAGTATGGCAACCTTACTGATTATGTACAGTCCCTTTGTAAGCGCCTGGCAATAACACACAAGCAGGTCTTCTCTTCCATTCCAGATCCAAATTCCCTGGAAAGTACCCACGACCTAGAACCCGGAGATTGGGTGGTCATAAAGAGACACGTGAGAAGGGCACTTGAACCCAGATTTGACAGACCCCATCAGGTTCTGCTAACCACCAGCACCTTGGTTATTGTACCTACTGTACAGGAGTGTTTAAGTACTATGAGCCTGAGAACCATGATATTATGTGTAAATTCATAACCTTGCCAGTAATATTTGGTCCTCCAATGTATTCTCCTCAGTACTGGTTGCCTAAATTCGTAGGTACACTGAGGGACAGTAAGAACAGAACACACAGCGAAGAAACATGTGAGAGTACCTAGTGTGCGGACAAGGTACTCCTGTATATGAACCATGTTTCCTTCAGCACTCCATGAGCATCTGCGACTGGACAATCATACCGATCAGTACACAGATGTTCATGGAGGTAGGCCCACAATACATCTGTATGGTTACCAATGATCCAGCAACCACCAATTTGTACAACCTGCCTAATCCTTTCACTGGATGTCTGCAGAAAGTTTCGGTATTGTTCTGGGGTAATTACACTTACACCTTTTTGCCTGATGCAGAGCAATGGGTTAGGCTTCATTGGTTCCCATCATTCCTTCCGATGTCCAACTTAACTGTATCATTGGGAGGAGTGATTGCTCTAATGAAGGACACTGAACACCTGCGTAAACACCTAGAAAAGGCCAACACATCACTTATGGAGATTCAGAAGCAGACCATCTGGGTGGGAGATAAGTTAGCAGAAATAGGCACTAAAATACAGGCAGACACAGGACATCATTGGTATGATATTTTCACTGGATTGTCTCCAAGTGCAGTTAAAGTGATGAGGTTTGTGGTACACCCTATGCTGGTCATTTTCTTTTTGTTTGTTTTCTTGAGCATAATGAATTTTTGGCTGTACTGTGCTATAAGGAATAAGGAAACAAAGCCGCACTATAGAGACGATTCCCTTAAGAATGCTTTAAATCATCCATTGAGGAAAGAGTTATGATGGGGACCCGATTAAAGGAACAAGGAAATCCTACCGGAATGCAATTCCCGGGATTACCATCATCTATAATGGACATTGGACTTTTCCTAAATGGATATTGGACTCTTGACATTGGACTCTTTCTAAATGGACAATTTCAAAAGGGGGACTGTGAGGGATTATAAGAACCAAAGTACCTCCATCTTGTCTTTTCATATACCCAGTTAATACTTACCTGAGTTTAACTAACATTCACATGATGATTCAGCGTAGAAGCTAAAAAATGTTTAGTCTGTGATTACAAGCATTGTACATCTGGTATCTTGTGGTATCTTGTGCTAGACACTGGTTCCAGTAAGACTCAAGGACCTACTGTTATGGTAAGAATGTGTGGGAAAGTCTAGATTATCAAGGACCCACGTACATTGCTAAAACGCTTTCATTTCTTTGAAATAATATTTAAGACTGAAGCTTCTGCAATAAACCAGAAAATTTCTATCGTACAGCCTTCATTGCTGTGTGTGATTTTCTCCAAGCCGGCTTGATTCTCTAATTTGGCAATTCGGTAACATATTGGAAGAAAACCCTTAGCTTTTCGCCGACACAACTAGAAAAAATGGTGGCGTAGGATGCTATATTACAGGGTTATTAGAGGAACAGTATGTTCCTGTGTGCAGGATCTAATGTGCCTGATGCTTGTAGGTGAAAAAATTTATTTAATCATTTTATATTTTCTTGCCTTATATTTTAGTGTATGTCAAACATGTTATTACAGAACTAGACTGTAATTGAATGAAGTTTTTAGATGAGAAGGGAATTGAAAAAAATGTTAGGGAATTGTTGAAAATCCTTGAAAAGTTATAAACTTAACAATCTATCAATCAAAATCATTTATAAATTTCAACATCAAACTTTAATGGTAACATCCAACTATTCTTCATTTTTTCTGCACAAATTGTAGCAGGAGAAATTAAAGTGGTTGTCAGTTTTAAATGAGTTATTGTTTTTTAAATCCATGCTCATCCCATCAACACACTTACTGCAGCCCTTAAACACAGATCCAGTGGCAAGAATGGAGGTATGGAGCTGGTCATGTGGGAAGCCAGGAAAGGTGGGTATAGTTTGTTTCATTATGTTCAGCCATAGGAAGCATGAATGTTAAGAGAAATAACTCAGGCAACACCTCCAATGAATATATGTTACATGTACATTGCATAAAAGTTCAAAACAAAAAACTTAAAAAATGATTATTTGGGATAAATAACAAAATGCTTACTTGCCCACTCTCTTACCTAGATGTGTGTAGTCTTATAGCTTAGGTACATTCATTTGAAGTTTAATACAAGTTCCTACACAAGATTGGCTCTGTTCCTTGAAAAATGCACCCATATGCACCCTTTAACCACTGCAATATGATATAAAACCTTTAATATGTGTGGTACGGTTCTGAAAAAAAAGTTAATTCAAGAATCTTAGTAGAAAGCAAATGTCAGTGCTTGCTGGCTGTGACGGATCGGGACTTGGGTGACAACACGGCATCACTACTAGTCCACGTCAGCCACACATCAGTGAATGCTCAGTGTCATTTCAACACTGGATGCTGATATGAGTATTTCTATGCTGGTGCGTGCATGAATTGGTTGGCGGGGGGGGGGGGGGGGTCTCAGCTGGCCAATATGCATGTGTCTGTACATATTTATCACAGATCCTGCTCATTTAGCATGCCAATTCTACTTGTAGTCGGAAAGCACTTCTGGTCCAGTTAGAGACTTCTGTTGTGCTCAACTTTCAGATATGTCTGTTTGGTGTTAAGGATATTTGGGGTGTTGTTACATTTATCTCCTTACTTACTGCTATTCCAGCATTGGTAAATCTGGTTCGTTGCATGTTTGTCTAACATCTATACCACATGTGTGGTTTCTTATTGCAGCAGACATTATCCCTGTTCCCAACTGAAGAAAGTCAGGGTTGCCTCAGATTTTTGACTTGGAGTCACCCTCATTAGGGCAATTACTCCACATTTAGGTAAGGTTTCATTGCATTAATTGGTTAGGGTCAGAATTCATATTTCCCCACTTTTTGGTTGAATAACAAATATCTTGTGTTTTCCACTTTAGCATATTGCCTGAATATCCATCCTTTTAGGACAACATATTACATCTATTCCAGACTAGGTGTTTTGCATCCATCTTAGACATAACAGCAAATAGCAGATGAGTAAGTGATGGATTGATAATCAAAAAACACTCTTCTCTCACATTGCTCTAGTTGGTGCAGACTCTTTTAAAAGAGGAAGGGGAAAGTCCATGTCAAACACTGTGTATTCATTGACATGGAGCTTACACAAAGAGGAGGGTCAAGAGTCAGGACGTACAGAACAAGAGAAGAAGAGAAGAGGTGGTAGAGGAGATACTGAGGAGAGAATCTGGGCAGGGCACAAACTGCTAGTAGAGCAGAAACTAGTCAGCTTCATTGTCAGTACCGATTGCTGACCGGTGCTTTTTCTCAATGGCTGGCTAACCTCTGTCATCATGAGCCCCCAATTCTACTCAATCGCACACCTTTATAAATATGAAATTCTGGTGTCAGAATACCTTATTATATACATATGTACATACTTGTTAATAGAATATCTCTATCAACGTATATCAATCAATAGCGATCATACGAAATGGCCACAATTATTTAGTAAACCTGGAGGATGTGAAAAGTTCACTACCACTTAATAAGCAACTTGAAATTATCCCAAGTTAATAGTAAAAATGCTGTTTCCCTGGTAGCTGGCCTGTCCCATTGATTGTCTGATATTCAATTCAGCCAAGTCATTTAAGGGCATGATGCATTTCTAAATCCATGAAGAGAGTAATTTGGCATTGAGTCCAGCTTGCAGTGTAGGCCGGCTGACAGCATCCATAGGAGCATAGCTAATGTATTCCACTGCAGCTGTGATAGTCAAATGCTTTTTAAGAATGTGGAGCTTTATGTATACAAAGACAAGTGTTACTGGGAGATCTCAGATAATAGGCAGAGAAGCTGAGATATAGGATGCACATTACATGCACTGTTCCCGCTCTCCAGTACTTTTTTTTCATTTTTACCGATCAAAAGGAAACATCTTACATCTATGAATTATTCACTCCTAGTGGTGAATTATGCCAAGCAGCTTGAATACTTTGTCTCCATTCCACCACTATGTTTTTAATGAGTGATTCATGGCTGTTTATAGAACAAATTGTATAACAAATACAGTACATAAAAATAATAATGTGGGGTTCTTCTCAAAGAAGATGCTCATGACGCAAATTATATGACGGAGCTAAAAATCTGCCATAGGAAATGTGGTTCAGATAAAAGGGGTGGTCATCTCCAAGAGGTGGTCTTTTGCAGAGATTTAACTGTATATACATATATTAGGGCTCAGTCACACGGGCGCATTGGCACCCGTATACAGGCGCCGATGCACCCGTGTGACTGACAGTTAGAAGACGGCCGTACCTGAAGACGGCCGTTTCTCTCCAGCGCTAATGAAAGAACACATGACCGGCAATGAAGCCAGTCACATGTTCTTCCTCCCGGGGCTGCAGAGAGACGTCCTCCTTCAGGTACGGCTGTCTGCTGGCTGCAGTAACACGGGCGCCGATGCGCCCGCGTGACTGAGCCCTTATAGAGTATCCATGCTTAATACAGTATTTACCATTTGCATTGTTATCAATGTGTTTAATCCGCAGTCAGGTAAATGTAAAGGGGCTTAAGAAATCCATAAAGTGCAGCTAATGATATATTGTAGGTTGTAACATACATCTATGTATGGAGGCATAAAAGGGAACCTGGCACTAACTATAAGCGGCATAAACTAATATATAGAACCTATAGTTTATTTGATGTGGATTCTTGTGAGCTTCATTTCATACTCACCCGGCCCTGGCAAAGTTGGCTGACTTTCCTGGGGGATACCACAGGAATGGAGGACCAGGTTATTATCAAAAAGGCTCACTGAACTCCACATCACCTAAACTATAAGCCCCATAACTTAGTTAATGGTGCCTATAGTTAGCGGAAGGTTCTCATTAGATACTGGACATATGTGAGATAGGGTAATAATCATGAGGCTGACAACTAGTAATAAAGGCGCAAAAAAGATTTAACTATCTCATCCTTTTTTAGTGTTATGTACATAACATTCAGTGAGCATGGTGTATATACTACCCCTTTTTATAATAGTACGAATACACTCTAAAATTTCCGTAAATCATATTGTTTGAATTGGGCTGCTGGCAAGCCCTGCATTGATTTTCGGGGAAGGGCTTAAAATATAAGCCCTTCCCTGAAAAATCAATCCAAAAATGTGCAAAAAGCAAAAAAAAATCTATACTCACCTCTCTGCAGCTGCCGGGACTCAGCCATGTTCAGCTGACTCTTCTGCACAGCAATGAGGAGCTTTCAGCAGCAGCTTTTTGATATTATAAATGCCACTTTCATTCTCCTCTAAGGTCGCCTGCAGACGGCCGGGTCGGATCCGGCTGCGGGAATTCTCGCAGTGGGACCCGATTCGAGCGCCTGCAGAGAGCAGCTTGGAACTCACCCGCTCCCGCAACTCCGGCTCTTTCATGTGTCAGCTGCCGGGCAGCCGGCGCATGCGCAGAGCGGAGCCAGCGGCCGGTGAGTGACGTTTCTGTGCCAGGCTGTGCGAGCCCCGCACAGAATTAGAACATGCCATGGTTTGTTTGCTGCGCGGGATTTCGCACAGACAAACCGCGGCCGTCTGCATAGGATTGCATGTTGTAATGCAATCCTATGCAAGCTTATACAGGCGGAAATTCTGCGGGGAATCCCGCCTAAAACAGTATTAAGTATTTCAAGGGCTTGAGTATCAGACCTAACTTATCTCTTATTTTGTGGTATCTATGCGATGCCAAATTTAAGGCAAAGAGATACAATAGACCCTTCTTCAAAACTCTCATTTGGGCCTCAGTTAGTTCATGAATAGAGATGAGCGAGCACCAAAATGCTCGGGTGCTCGTTACTCGGGACGAAATTTTCCCAATGCTCGAGGGTTCGTTTCGAGTAACGAACCCCATTGAAGTCAATGGGCGACCCGAGCATTTTTGTATTTCGCCGATGCTCGCTAAGGTTTCCATGTGTGAAAATCTGGGCAATTCAAGAAAGTGATGGGAACGACACAGCAACGGATAGGGCAGGCGAGGGGCTACATGTTGGGCTGCATCTCAAGTTCACAGGTCCCACTATTAAGCCACAATACCGGCAAGAGTGGGGCCCCCCCCTCCCAACAACTTTTACTTCTGAAAAGCCCTCATTAGCATGGCATACCTTAGCTAAGCACCACACTACCTACAACAAAGCACAATCACTGCCTGCATGACACTCTGCTGCCACTTCTCCTGGGTTACATGCTGCCAAACCCCCCTCCCCCCTGCACGACGCAGTGTCCACAGCGCACACCAAACTGTCCCTGCGCAGCCTTCAGCTGCCCTCATGCCACACCACCCTCATGTCTATTTATAAGTGCGTCTGCCATGAGGAGGAACTGCAGGCACACACTGCAGAGGGTTGGCACGGCTAGGCAGCGACCCTCTTTAAAAGTGGTGGGGCGATAGCCCACAATGCTGTACAGAAGCAATGAGAAATATAATCCTGTGCCACCGCCATCAGGAGCTGCACACGTGGGCATAGCAATGGGGAACCTATGTGGCACACACTATTCATTCTGTCAAGGTGTCTGCATGCCCCAGTCAGACTGGTAATATGTACCTTAACAGTAAACCGCGTTGGTGGTAATGTGGTGGTGACTGCGGACCTAGTAGCGCGGTGGTATTTTGTTGGTTTTCGGAATGTGGCCAGGATTAAGTTGGCCGTGGCGGGGGATGTTTTTGAGGCACTACGTGTCCTCTCCACGTGTCCGTGGTTATATGCACCTTAACAGTAACCGCGTTGGTGGTAATGTGGTGGTGACTGCGGACCTAGTAGCGCGGTTTTATTTTGTTGGTTTTCGGAATGTGGCCAGGATTAAGTGGGCCGTGGCGGGGGGATGGTGGGGGGGCTCTCTTGTTGTGTCGGTAAAGGTGAAATTCTTGGACTGCCACCAGACGAACCAATGCAAAGGCATTTGCCAAGAATGTTTTCATTGTTGGAGGAGGAGGGGGATGTTTTTGAGGCACTACGTGTCCTCTCCACGTGTCCGTGGTTATATGCACCTTAACAGTAACCGCGTTGGTGGTAATGTGGTGGTGACTGCGGACCTAGTAGCGCGGTTTTATTTTGTTGGTTTTCGGAATGTGGCCAGGATTAAGTAGGCCGTGGCGGGGGGATGGTGGGGGGGCTCTCTTGTTGTGTCGGTAAAGGTGAAATTCTTGGACTGCCACCAGACGAACCAATGCAAAGGCATTTGCCAAGAATGTTTTCATTGTTGGAGGAGGAGGGGGATGTTTTTGAGGCACTACGTGTCCTCTCCACGTGTCCGTGGTTATATGCACCTTAACAGTAACCGCGTTGGTGGGAAATGGCCTCGCCGCCATCATGTCTTTGGGAAGCCTCTGTTTCCACACCCCAGAGACATACCATTAGCAGCGGTATAGGCAGAGCCCATAATTCGTAACATTTCAGCCGTAGCATTAGGACAGGCCCCACTAACATATCACTAGCAGCATTATAGGGAGAGCACAGTATTAGTTCCATTTCAGTAATAGTAGCACTCAAGACAGGCCCCAGTAACAATTCCGAAGCAGCAGTATAGGAGGAGCATAGTCTAATTTCCATTTAAGTAATAGTAGCAGCCTACACAGGCCCCAGGAACAATTCCGAAGCAGCAGTATAGTGGGAGCGCAGTCTTAGTTCCATTTCAGTAGCTGCAGTATAGCCAAGGCCCAAGTTACATTTATGTAGCTAAAGTGTAGGCCAACCCCACACACCTTTCTGTACCATGAGTGCAGGCGAAGAACATAGAAATTGCTATGATTACACTGTAGGTGAGGGCCCAAAAAAATTGGTGTACCAACAGTACTAATGTACCTCAGTAAAAATGGCCAACCAAGATGGCAGGTGAAACTCATTAATCGCTTTGGTTAATGTGGCTTAAGTGGTAACTAGGCCTGGAGGCAGCCCAGTTTAACGAAAAATTGTTTCAAGTTAAAGTTCCAACGCTTTTAAGAGCATTGAAACGTATAAAAAAATTTTAGAAAAATTAGATGAGTGAGCCTTGTGGCCCTAAGAAAAATTGCCCGTTCAGCGTGATTACGTGAGGTTTCAGGAGGAGGAGCAGGAGGAGGAGGAGGAATATTATACACGGATTGATGAAGCAGAAATGTCCCCGTTTTGGATGGTGAGAGAGAACGATGCTTCCATCCGCGGGTGCAGCCTACGTATTGCTTAGGTATCGCTGCTGTCCACTGGTGGAGAAGAGAAGTCTGGGGAAAACCAGGCTTTGTTCATCTTGATGAGTGTTAGCCTGTCGGCACTGTCGGTTGACAGGTGGGTACGCTTATCTGTGATGATTCCCCCAGCCGCACTAAACACCCTCTCTGACAAGACGCTAGCCGCAGGACAAGCAAGCACCTCCAGGGCATACAGCGCTAGTTCAGGCCGCGTGTCCAGCTTCGACACCCAGTAGTTGTAGGTGGCAGAGGCGTCACGGAGGACGGTCGTGCGATCCGCTACGTACTCCCTCACCATCCTTTTACAGTGCTCCCGCCGACTCAGCCTTGACTGGGGAGCGGTGACACAGTCTTGCTGGGGAGCCATAAAGCTGTCCAGGCCCTTAAAGACTGTTGCACTGCCTGGGCTGTACATGCTGCTCGATCTCCGCACCTCCCCTGCTACCTGGCCCTCGGAACTGCGCCTTCTGCCACTAGCGCTGTCGGATGGGAATTTTACCATCAGCTTGTCCGCCAGGGTCCTGTGGTATAGCAACACTCTCGAACCCCTTTCCTCTTCGGGAATGAGAGTGGGAAGGTTCTCCTTATAGCGTGGGTCGAGCAGTGTGTACACCCAGTAATCCGTAGTGGCCAGAATGCGTGTAACGCGAGGGTCACGAGAAAGGCATCCTAACATGAAGTCAGCCATGTGTGCCAGGGTACCTGTATGCAACACATGGCTGTCCGCACTAGGAAGATCACTTTCAGGATCCTCCTCCTCCTCCTCAGGCCATACACGCTGAAATGATGACAGGCAAGCAGCATGGGTACCGTCAGCAGTGGGCCAAGCTGTCTCTTCCCCCTCCTCCTCATCCTCCTCACGCTCCTCCTCCTCCTCCTGAACGCGCTGAGATATAGACAGGAGGGTGCTCTGACTATTCAGCGACATACTGTCTTCCCCCGGCTCTGTTTCCGAGCGCAAAGCGGCTGCCTTTATGGTTTGCAGATGCATAGCAGAGGAATGGTGACGCTAATGATTGCAGCATCGCCGCTCACCACCTGGGTAGACTGCTCAAAGTTTCAAAGGACCTGGCAGATGTCTGCCAACCAGGCCCACTCTTCTGAAAATAATTGAAGAGGCTGACTCCCACTGCGCCGCCCATGTTGGAGTTGGTATTCCACTATAGCTCTACGCTGCTCATAGAGCCTGGCCAACATGTGGAGCGTAGAGTTCCACCGTGTGGGCACGTCGCACAGCAGTCGGTGCACTGGCAGATTAAACCGATGTTGCAGTGTCCGCAGGGTGGCAGCGTCCGTGTGGGACTTGCGGAAATGTGCGCAGAGCCGGCGCACCTTTACGAGCAGGTCTGACAAGCGTGGGTAGCTTTTCAGAAAGCGCTGAACCACCAAATTAAAGACGTGGGCCAGGCATGGCACGTGCGTGAGGCTGCCGAGCTGCAGAGCCGCCACCAGGTTACGGCCTTTGTCACACACGACCATGCCCGGTTGGAGGCTCAGCGGCGCAAGCCAGCGGTCGGTCTGCTCTGTCAGACCCTGCAGCAGTTCGTGGGCCGTGGGCCTCTTATCTCCTAAGCTGAGTAGTTTCAGCACGGCCTGCTGACGCTTGCCCACCGCTGTGCTGCTACGCCGCGCGACACCGTCTGCTGGCGACGTGCTGCTGCTGCTGACACATCTTGCTTGTGAGACAGAGGTTGCGGAGGTGGAGGAGGAGGAGGGTGGTTTAGTGGAGGAAGCATACACCGCCGCATATACCAGCACCGAGCTGGGGCCCGCAATTCTGGGGGTGGGTAGGACGTGAGCGGTCCCAGGCTCTGACTCTGTCCCAGCCTCCACTAAATTCACCCAATGTGCCGTCAGGGAGATGTAGTGGCCCTGTCCGCCTGTGCTTGTCCACGTGTCCGTTGTTAAGTGGACCTTGGCAGTAACCGCGTTGGTGAGGGCGCGTACAATGTTGCAGGAGACGTGGTCGTGCAGGGCTGGGACGGCACATCGGGAAAAGTAGTGGCGACTGGGAACTGAGTAGCGCGGGGCCGCCGCCTCCATGATACTTTTGAAGGACTCCGTTTCCACAACCCTATACGGCAGCATCTCAAGGCTGATAAATTTGGCTATGTGGACGGTTAACGCTTGAGCGTGCGGGTGCGTGGCGGCGTACTTGCGCTTGCGCTCAAACACTAGCGCTAGCGACGGCTGGACGGTGCGGTGCGAGACATTGGTGGATGGGGCCGAGGACAGCGGAGGTGAGGGTGTGGGTGCAGGCCAGGAGACGGTAGTGCCTGTGTCCTCAGAGCGGGGTTGGATCTCAGTGGCAGGTTGGGGCACAGGGGGAGAGGCAGCGGTGCAAACCGGAGGCGGTGAACGGCCTTCGTCCCACATTGTGGGGTGCTTGGCCATCATATGTCTGCGCATGCTGGTGGTGGTGAGGCTGTTGGTGGTGGCTCCCCGGCTGATCTTGGCGCGACAAAGGTTGCACACCACTGTTCGTCGGTCGTCAGGCGTCTCTGTGAAAAACTGCCAGACCTTAGAGCACCTCGGCCTCTGCAGGGTGGCATGGCGCGAGGGTGTGCTTTGGGAAACAGTTGGTGGATTATTTGGTCTTGCCCTGCCTCTACCCCTGGACACCGCACTGCCTCTTGCAACCTGCCCTGCTGCTGCCCGTGCCTCCCCCTCTGAAGACCTGTCCTGTGTAGGCGTTGCACACCAGGTGGGGTCAGTCACCTCATCGTCCTGCTACTCTTCCTCCGAATCCTCTGTGCGCTCCTCCCTCTGACTTACTACCCTTACTACTACCTCACTGCAAGACAACTGTGTCTCATCGTCATCGCCCTCCTCACCCACTGAAAGGTCTTGAGACAGTTGCCGGAAGTCCCCAGCCTCATCCCCCGGACCCCGGGAACTTTCCAATGGTTGGGCATCAGTGACGATAAACTCCTCTGGTGGGAGAGGAACCACTGCTGCCCAATCTGAACAGGGGCCCGAGAACAGTTCCTGGGAGTCTGCCCGCTCCTGAGCATGTGTCATTGTAGTGGAGTGAGGAGGCTGGGAGGAAGGAGGAGTAGCAGCCAGAGGATTTGGATTTGCAGCACTGGACGGCGCAGAACTGTGGGTAGATGATAGCTTGCTCGAAGCACTTTTTGCCATCCACGACAGGACCTGCTCACACTGCTCATTTTCTAATAAAGGTCTCCCGCGTGGACCCATTAATTGGGCGATGAATGTGGGGACGCCAGAAACGTGCCTCTCTCCTAATCGCGCAGCAGTCGGCTGCGATACACCTTGATCAGGAGCTCGCCCTGTGCCCACACCCTCACTTGGGCCTACGCGTCCTCGGCCACGTCCACGTCCACGTCCTCTAGGCTTACCCCTACCCCTCAGCATGCTGTATTACCAGTGATTTCCCAGGCAGGAAATAAATTGGCGCAAGCCTGCAGGACAAATAGAATGTTTCCCTTTTTGGGAAACGGAGGGCCCACTGACTATATTCAATCAGATAAGATATGTGTTGCACAGAAATGCAGTTATATGAAGTCCAGCAGAGCAGTTACTTTTCACAGGCAGCAAATAAATTGGCGCAAGCCTGCAGGACAAATAGAATGTTTCCCTTTTTGGGAAACGGAGGGCCCACTGACTATATTCAATCAGATAAGATATGTGTTGCACAGAAATGCAGTTATATGAAGTGCAGCACAGCGGAAACTTTTCACAGGCAGCAAATAAATTGGCGCAAGCCTGCAGGACAAATAGAATGTTTCCCTTTTTGGGAAAGGGAGGGCCCACTGACTATATTCAATCAGATAAGATATGTGTTGCACAGAAATGCAGTTATATGAAGTGCAGCAGAGCGGTTACTTTTCACAGGCAGCAAATAAATTGGCGCAAGCCTGCAGGACAAATAGAATGTTTCCCTTTTTGGGAAACGGAGGGCCCACTGACTATATTCAATCAGATAAGATATGTGTTGCACAGAAATGCAGTTATATGAAGTGCAGCACAGCGGAGACTTTTCACAGGAAGCAAATAAATTGGCGCAAGCCTGCAGGACAAATAGAATGTTTCCCTTTTTGGGAAACGGAGGGCCCACTGACTATATTCAATCAGATAAGATATGTGTTGCACAGAAATGCAGTTATATGAAGTGCAGCACAGCGGTTACTTTTCCCAGGCAGGAAATAAATTGGCGCAAGCCTGCAGGACAAATAGAATGTTTCCCTTTTTGGGAAACGGAGGGCCCACTGACTATATTCAATCAGATAAGATATGTGTTGCACAGAAATGCAGTTATATGAAGTGCAGCACAGCGGTTACTTTTCCCAGGCAGAAAATAAATTGGCGCAAGCCTGCAGGACAAATAGAATGTTTCCCTTTTTGGGAAACGGAGGGCCCACTGACTATATTCAATCAGATAAGATATGTGTTGCACAGAAATGCAGTTATATGAAGTGCAGCACAACGGTTACTTTTCCCAGGCAGCAAATAAATTGGTGCAAGCCTGCAGGACAAATTGAATGTTTCCCTTTTTGGGAAACGGAGGGCCCACTGACTATATTCAATCAGATAAGATATGTGTTGCACAGAAATGCAGTTATATGAAGTGCAGCACAGCGGTTACTTTTCCCAGGCAGGAAATAAATTGGCGCAAGCCTGCAGGACAAATAGAATGTTTCCCTTTTTGGGAAACGGAGGGCCCACTGACTATATTCAATCAGATAAGATATGTGTTGCACAGAAATGCAGTTATATGAAGTGCAGCAGAGCGGTTACTTTTCACAGGCAGCAAATAAATTGGCGCAAGCCTGCAGGACAAATAGAATGTTTCCCTTTTTGGGAAACGGAGGGCCCACTGACTATATTCAATCAGATAAGATATGTGTTGCACAGAAATGCAGTTATATGAAGTGCAGCACAGCGGTTACTTTTCCCAGGCAGGAAATAAATTGGCGCAAGACTGCAGGACAAATACAATTTTTCCCTTTTTTGGAAACGGAGGGCCCACTGACTATATTCAATCAATAATATATGTCTTCTGGCCCTGCCTATACAATTCTCTCCCTGTAGTATTACTGCAAGGCGCAATGCTCTGCAGACAGCCGATTTTGAAAAGAAAAAAATATGCAACACTGCTAACAGCAGCCTGCACAGTACTGCACACGGATAGATGTGGCCCTAAGAAGGACCGTTGGGGTTCTTGAGGCCTACACTCACTCCTAACACTCTCCCTGCCTAACCACCACTTCTGTCCCTGTAGTATTACTGCAAGGCGCAATGCTCTGCAGACTGCCGATTTTGAAAAAAAATAAATTTGTGCAACACTGCTAACAGCACCCTCCACAGTACTGCACACGGATAGATGTGGCCCTGAGAAGGACCGTTGGGGTTCTTGAAGCCTACACTCACTACTAACACTCTCCCTACAGCAGCTCCGGCATCAGCAGCACTTTCCCTCAGCTAACTCACAAGACATCTGAGGCGAGCCGCGGGAGGGGCCGACTTTTATACTCGGGTGACATCTGATCGCCCCAGCCACTCACAGCAGGGGGGTGGTATAGGGCTTGAACGTCACAGGGGGAAGTTGTAATGCCTTCCCTGTCTTTCAATTGGCCAGAAAAGCGCGCTAACGTCTCAGAGAGGAAACTGAAAGTAACCGGAACACCGCGTGGTGCTCGTTAAGAGTAACGAGCATCTCGAACACCCTAATATTCGCACGAATATCAAGCTCGGACGAGTACGTTCGCTCATCTCTATTCATGAAATGAAAGATTATATATCTGCAACTCCTCATTATTAGACATTATTTTTGGAAACAACTCACTTTGTCTAGTTCTCTCAATTGCATAGGTGTTTGCCCTAAAAAATTGGGGCAGTGCATGTATGAGATGCATTTCTAAAAAGACTGGCCTCTGGAGTCAATATCGGGGCTCCAATTGATGGTAATACTTGGGATTGCATACATAAGCCAGAGGATAAGAAATGTGTACCTAGAGAGACTTGTGTGGTACTTCATTTAAGCTGTTAAAGGAGAAGTTAAGGTAGATTTTCCATCTAAAAAGCAAAGCACCAGAAGGATTAAATAAGGAAGGGCTTTTCATTTGCAGCCTTTCTGTAAATAATACCTTTAATAAGTTCATTTTTTGTAAAAGGAGTATTATTATATTGCATTTAATTTTGTTTATACTTCACACGCTTCTATTTTCCACTACTGACAACATGAGTTAACTTCCTTTTGATTATATATGATCCTTTAATGATTAATTAAAATTATCTGCTAAATTACATAAGAAATAAATTGTTCTGTGGAAATGGATGTTATACCTCCTATTCTTCCATATGCAGATTCGGGCAGACTGTACATGCAGGTGACATCTCTGGGGGAATTTGATCAAGGGGACCTCAGCGCTGCAGAGCGATGGTGTTCACTATTTAGCCAATGTGCTACTTATTCCCTTCTTCCCTCTCTTCAAGTAGATTAAGTCTCCTTTGGGACCTATGTGTTTGTGCAACCTCCAGAATAACAGACTTTCCCCCCATCAGCATTAGTTAGGCCTGCACTTCCATTAACAGTGCATATGATCCATATAAGTTCAAAACATAACATGGTGAAAAATTAGAAAGAAATCTCTTTTTATATTTCATTATTTTTAATGGTTACAATCACATTATGAACTTGCATGACATCATCAAAGGAGAGGAGACATAAGTACGAAATCATTATACAATGATAGGTGTGTCTGTATATGACAAACTATTGGGTGATGAGATATGTGATAACATGGTTGTCTTCACTAAGGGGATTGGTATTTACTCTTTTCAATCATAGTGTAGATCTGTCAGTATTGGTTACAAAGATCATACAGGTACCATTCTTTTGTGTTATAAGAGTTGTCAGTTTGTGGCAGTTTCATCTATAACCCTGTTGTTACGCCTGGCAGGATGACAGTCTGTCTGGCGAAACATGTTAGGGGTTTCTTTACCTTTTAAACTCTTATCCTTCACTGCTGTTTAGCCTAGCCCAATTCCTCATTCAGCTGCTCAATTACTATGTGAGGGGCAAATCCTCATATCCCACTCACTGAGAGGCAGAAATTGTAGACACTTGGCTACTTTCATGTGTCAATAATAGGGACTTATTGGTGGCCTGGGTCAGTATAAGCTGACTAAGTAGGGAGTGCTGGCATCCCGCTTGGTCCATAATTGACCGTAAATCTTTAACCATTGAGCCTGATATTCCTGGCAAGCTCACCCTTGGACAAGACAAATATAAAGGCAGGTCATCTGCAAAAAGCACCATTTTATGTTCAGTTTGACCCACTGTCACACCCCTTATGGAGTCATTTTGTCAGGTTGCATTGGACATGGATTCCACAGATAAGACTTATAGAAATGGAGACAAGAGGATATCCCTGTCTTGTGCCATTCTGAATCTGAAATGGGTCTGAGAAGAAACCGTCACTCAAACTTTGGCAGTGGGTTTGTTGTACAATGCCATTATCCAATCTCTCATGCGAGGGCCCACCCTAATATTCCTTAGAGTCATTTCCAAGAATTCCCAATGTACTCAATTGAAAACCTTTTCAGCATTCACCGCAATTTTCTTCTTTAAACAGTTTCTAAAACGTAGTGTCACATCCATGCGGCACACAAGCACCACGCTCAGCACGGACGCAGGGTGACGTTCACAACCACTGCAGTTGACAATACCATGAACTGTAGAACAGTGCGCACCACATTATGCTGAACAGTAGCAACACTCCAGGGAGAAGGAAGGCTGGCCCTAACCTAGCAGGGGGTTGAAGGGTCCCTGCCTAGAAGCGGAGTAATCACCTCAATAGAGGCAGCCCCACAGTCTTCTTCCTGGGCCCTGATTGTCCCTAAAGAGACTCCTGGAGAGATGAACCAAACAGCAAAGCAAAACAGAAATATGACTGAAAACTAAACCGCAGCAACATATCTGGACATAGCAGTACACCCAGCACAGAGAAACTCCAAACTCCAATACTCTTCTATGGAGCCAAATAAGCAACATTCAGCAAAGGGAGGGATGAGAATATAAAGCTACTCTACACCTGATGACTGGCAGAGCAATTAGAGAACCTCACCTCCAACCTTCTCCCAGGCATAACTAATCCAGCATGCATCCATGATGTCTCTGCTGACTCTTTTGAATGGAGTCATCCACATGAGCAATTGTTTTCCTGCATCGCAGTGCAATGCAATGCGGGTAACGAATTGCAGCATGTCCTATCTTTGGGCATGTCATAGCATTGCCCATTGTTTTCAATGGGGCTGGCAGCAGCATCAAAGTGATGTAAGGCAGTTTTGAAATAAAAACGCCTCGCATTCATGGGACTATCGCATGTTGGCAAGTGCAAAATCGGGCCGTGATTCACGGTCTGATATCGCACTCGCCCGTGTAAAGTTAACCTTAATCTCCAAACATTAATCCTTTAACCCCACATCCATGATTGTAACACAAAAAAGGAGCCCATGGAACATATTGAATGATGGTCTAATAATTTATAGGAGATTAGAAGGTGATCTAAACGGCCATAACGATTATGGGCCTTAAAGTGGAAACTAAAGTCTCTGACACCTGGGTGGAGAAGTTATCACAAATTTACTAAGTGCAGGGCCTCTAACCAAGGGAGAGAGGACTTACCTGAGGAAGTGTCCACTTCAGGGTCGAATACCAAATTTAAGTCTCCTCCCAGGATGATGTTTGAGCTGTCTGCGAATTCCGCCATCTTTCTTAGGAGTCTAAATTTAAACAAAATCTGGTCCTGGTTAGGGAAGTAGACATTGGCAAAAGTTAATATATCTTCTAGCAAAGATATTTTTTAAAAATATTAATCTACCATCTTGGTCTATCTTAGGCCTCATGTCCACGGGGAAAATCAGATCCGCTGCAGATTCTACATGGAGAATCTGCAGCGGGTCCCTCCTGCCCCGCGGACATGAGCGCCGAAAATAGCAATTTAAAGCATTTACCTTTCCGGCGCGGGCGACGAAGATCAGCTGTTCCTCACGGCCGGATCTTCATTTTCGGCCGGCGGATGAATTCCTGACGCCGGCGGCACGTCGCCGGCACGTCGTCGACGTGCCGCGCGCATGCGCCGGGCACATCCGCCGAGCCGAAGCAAGGGAGATGCGGCCGTGAGGAAGAGCAGAGCTTCGCGGTCCGCTGCGGGTGAGTAAATGCTTTAAATTCCTATTTTAGGTCTCCCGCGGATCCGGACGGCTTCCATAGGCTTCAATAGAAGCCCGCGGGAGCCGTCCCCGCGGGAGACCCGCATGAAAATGGAGCATGGTCCAGATTTTTTCATACTCCATTTTTTTTTAAATCACTTTTATTGACGATCCGCGGGTATTTATGTACCCGCGGGTGGTCAATGCATCCCTATGGGATGCGGATCCGCATGCAGGAAATCCGCTGCGGATCCTAAATCCTATTTTCCCCGTGGACATGAGCCCTTAGAGGATATAAATTGATGTTGGAAAGACTTATGGAAGATTATAGAAACTACTCTATGTTTCTATACAAATGCACAGAGCATGGGAAACAAGGAGAATTGGAGCTCCTAAAACAGGAACAGAAATATGATATTATAGGGATCACAGAAACTTGGTGGGATTATACACATGATTGGAATACAAGACTTGAAGGATACAACCTTCTTATAAGAAACAAATCTAATAAAAGGGGAAAAGGTGATGTGTTGTATGCTAGGAAAGCATACATCTCCACAGAGATTCAAGCTTCAGAGCATGGTAGGTCTGTTTAGGTAAAAATGCAAGTAGAGAACAACATAATGGACACCATTATAGGTTTTTACTATAGGCCGCCTGGACAAGCAAAAGATATGGATGAACTCTTTCTACATCAGATGGCCAAGCTCTCAAAAAAGCACGACATAGTGAGATGTCGTGCTCCCATGTGAGCATGACATGGGAGATTTTAACTATCCAGACATTTGTTGGGAATCTCTCTTAGGCAAAAGCAATGGGGCCAACAAATTCTTATCCGCTCTTGCTGACAACTGTATCTTCCAAAAAGTAGAAGAGAAAACAGGGGGATCTGCGATCTTGGACCTAATTCTTACCAACAGAGAGGAAATGGTTCAGGAAGTAAGGGTGGATAGGACCTTAGGAGGCAGCAATCATGCTATCCTTGAATTTTGGATAAAAAGGGGAGGAAGACCTAAGAAGGCTCAGACCTCAAGGTTGGATTTCAGAAAGGCAGGCTTTAATGGACTCAGAAACAGGGTAGGAAGGATCCAATGGCTGGATGTTCTTAAGGACAGAAATGTCCAAGAAGGTTGGGAAATATTGCAAAATGAGATTCTCAAAACACAATTATTAACAATTAGAGATGAGCGAACGTACTCGTCCGAGCTTGATACTCGTTCGAGTATTAGCGTGTTCGAGATGCTCATTACTCGAGACGAGTACCACGCAATGTTCGAGTTACTTTCACTTTCATCTCTGAGATGTTAGCGCGCTTTTCTGGCCAATAGAAAGACAGGGAAGGCATTACAACTTCCCCGTGCGACCTTCAAGCCCTATACCACCCCCCTGCAGTGAGTGGCTGGCGAGATCAGGTGTCACCCGAGTATATAAATCGGCCCCTCCAGCGGCTCGCCACAGATGCATTCTGACAGAGATCAGGGACAGTGCTGCTGGTGCCGGAGCTGCTATAGGGAGAGCATTAGGAGTTATCTTAGGCTTTAAGAACCCTAACGGTCCTTCTTAGGGCCACAACTAACCGTGTGCAGTAGTGTGGAGGCTGCTTTTTGCAGTGTTGCACATTTTTTTTTTTTTGTACATCGGCCATGCAGAGCATTGCGTCCTGCAGTAATTTTACATTGTCCAGGGCCAGTAGTGGTGAGGCAGGGACAGAAGACATATTTAGTGTATATAGGCAGTGGGCCTTTCCAAAAACATTTGGTAAAAAAAATCTATTTGGGCTGCCTGTGACCGTCCTCAGTGTACAGGGTCTCTGCTGGGGGTAGTTGTCCTAATTCATACGCAGCCAGCTAAGTGTTGCAGCAGGCTTGCGCAAAATTCTTTCCTGCCTCTGTGTTGCCTCTTACATCATCGCTGTATTCCTGTCCACAAGTGTACTGGGTCTCTGCTGGGGGTAGTTATCCTAATTCATACGCAGCCAGCTAAGTGTTACAGCAGGCTTGCGCAAAATTCTTTCCTGCCTCTGTGTTGCCTCTTACATCACGGCTGTATTCCTGTCCATAAGTGTACTGGGTCTCTGCTGGGGGTAGTTGTCCTAATTCATACGCAGCCAGCTAAGTGTTACAGCAGGCTTGCGCAAAATTCTTTCCTGCCTCTGCTGTGCGTTCCATAAGCGAAGTCAGCCTCCAACCACAGGCCAATAAGCGGCACATTTAATTACAGCGTTCTGTTTCTGCACTACTGGTAATACAGCGTGCTGAGGGGTAGCGGTAGGCCTAGAGGACGTGGACGCGGGCCCCTGTGCCCCAACCTGCCACTGAGATCCAACCCCCCTCTGAGGACACAGGCACGAGTGCCTACCGGCCTGCACCCACACCCTCACCTCCGCTGTCCTCGGCCCCATCCAGCAATGTCTCTCAGCGCAGCGTCCAGACGTCGCTAGCGCAACTGTTTGAGCGCAAGCGCAAGTACGCCGCCACGCACCCGCACGCTCAAGCGTTAAACGTGCACATAGCCAAATTGATCAGCCTGGAGATGCTGCCGTATAGGCTTGTGGAAAATGAGGCTTTCAAAAGCATGATAGTGGCGGTGGCTCCGCGCTACTCGGTTCCCAGTCACCACTACTTTTCCCGATGTGCCGTCCCAGCCCTGCACGACCACGTCTCCCGCAACATTGTACGTGCCCTCACCAACGCGGTTACTGCCAAGGTCCACTTAACAACAGACACGTGGACAAGCACAGGCGGGCAGGGCCACTATATCTCCCTGACGGCACATTGGGTGAATTTAGTGGAGGCTGGGACAGAGTCAGAGCCTGGGACCGCTCACGTCCTACCCACCCCCAGAATTGCGGGCCCCAGCTCGGTGTTGGTATCTGCGGCGGTGTATGCTTCCTCCACTAAACCACCCTCCTCCTCCTCCTCCTCCAACGCAACCTCTGTCTCGCAATCAAGATGTGTCAGCAGCAGCAGCACGTCGCCAGCAGTCGGTGTCGCGCGGCGTGGCAGCACAGCGGTGGGCAAGCGTCAGCAGGCCGTGCTGAAACTACTCAGCTTAGGAGATAGGAGGCACACGGCCCACGAACTGCTGCAGGGTCTGACAGAGCAGACCGACCGCTGGCTTTCGCCGCTGAGCCTCCAACCGGGCATGGTCGTGTGTGACAACGGCTGTAACCTGGTGGCGGCTCTGCAGCTCGGCAGCCTCACGCTCGTGCCAGGCCTGGCCCATGTCTTTATTTGGTGGTTCAGCGCTTTTTGAAAAGCTACCCACACTTGTCATACCTGCTCGGAAAGGTGCGCCGGGTCAGCGCACATTTCCGCAAGTCCAAGACGGACACTGCCACCCTGCGGACCCTGCAACATCGGTTTAATCTGCCAGTGCACCGACTGCTGTGCGACGTGCCCACACGGTGGAACTCTACGCTCCACATGTTGGCCAGACTCTATGAGCAGCGTACAGCTATAGTGGTATACCAACTCCAACATGGGCGGCACAGTGGGAGTCAGCCTCCTCAATTCTTTACAGAAGAGTGGGCCTGGTTGGCAGCCATCTGCCAGGTCCTTGGAAACTTTGAGGAGTTTACCCAGATAGTGAGCGGCAATGCTGCAATCATTAGCGTCACCATTCCTCTGCAAGCCTCTTGAGAAGTTCCCTGCAAAGCATAAAGGCAGATGCTTTGCACTTGGAAACGGAGGCGGGGGAAGACAGTATGTCGCTGGATAGTCAGAGCACCCTCATGTCTATATCTCAGCGCGTTGAGGAGGAGGGGGAGGAGCATGAGGAGGAGTGGGAAGAGACAGCTTGGCCCACTGCTGAGAGTACCCATGCTGCTTGTCTGTCATCCTTTCAGCGTGTATGGCCGGAGGAGGAGGAGGAGGATCCTGAAAGTGATCTTCCTAGTGAGGACAGCTATGTGTTGCGTACAGGTACCCTTGCACACATGGCTGACTTCATGTTAGGCTGCCTTTCTCGAAACCCTCGCGTTATACGCATTCTTGCCACTACGGATTACTGGGTGTACACACTGCTCGACCCACGGTATAAGGAGAACCTTTCCACTCTCATACCTGAAGAGGAAAGGGGTTCGAGAGTGATGCTATACCACAGGACCCTGGCGGACAAACTGATGGTAACATTCCCATCTGACAGTGCTAGTGGCAGAAGGTGCAGTTCCGAGGGCCAGGTAGCAGGGGAGGCGCAGAGATGAGGCAGCATGTACAGCGCAGGCAGGGGAACATTCTCCAAGGCCTTTGCCAGCTTTATGGTTCCCCAGCAAGACTGTGTCACCGCTCCCCAGTCAAGGCTGAGTTGGCGGGAGCACTGTAAAAGGATGGTGAGGGAGTACGTAGCCGATCACACGACCGTCCTCGGTGACGCCTCTGCCCCCTACAACTACTGGGTGTCGAAGCTGGACACGTGGCCTGAACTCGCGCTGTATGCCCTGGAGGTGCTTGCTTGTCCTGCGGCTAGCGTCTTGTCAGAGAGTGTGTTTAGTGCGGCTGGGGGAATCATCACGGATAAGCGTACCCGCCTGTCAACCGACAGTGCCGACAGGCTTACACTCATCAAGATGAACAAAGCCTGGATTTCCCCAGACTTCTCTTCTCCACCAGCGGACAGCAGCGATAGCTAAGCAATACGTAGGCTGCACCCGCGGATGGAAGCATCGTTCTCTGTCACCATCAAAAACGGGGACCTTTTTGCTTCATCAATCTGTGTATTCTATTCATCCTCCTCCTCCTGCTCCTCCTCCTGAAACCTCACGCAATCACGCCGAACGGGCAATTTTTCTTAGGCCCACAAGGCTCAGTCATATAATTTTTGTAAACAATTTTTATACGTTTCAATGCTCATTAAAGCGTTGAAACTTTCACCTCAACCAATTTTTTTGTTTTTACTGGGCTGCCTCCAGGCCTAGTTAGTTACCAATTAAGCCACATTAACCAAAGTGATTAATGGGTTTCACCTGCCCTCTTGGTTGGGCATGGGCAATTTTTCTGAGGTACATTAGTACTGTTGGTATACCAATTTTTTGGGGCCCTCGCCTACAGTGTAATCCAATTAATTTTTTGCCCACCTGCATTAAAGCTGACGTTACATCAGCTGTGATGGGCAATGCAATGGGATATATTTATGTACCGCCGGTGGCTTCCTGGCACCCACCCATGCTGTGGGTCCACAGGGAGTTGTAACTGCATGTGTCCACTTCTAAAGAACCCCAGTCTGACTAGGGCATGCAGTGTGGTCCGAAGCCCACCTGCATTTAATCGGACGTTACCTCAGCTGTGATGGGCACTGCAATGGGATACATTTATGTACAGCCGGTGGGTTCCAGGGAGCCACCCATGCTGTGGGTGCACACGGAATTCCCATTGCAGAGTTGTACCTGCCTGTGACTATTTATAAAAAACCGCGGTCTGACTGGGGCATGCAGACACCTTGACAGAATGAATAGTGTGTGGCACATAGGTTCCCCATTGCTATGCCCACGTGTGCAGCTCCTGATGGCGGTTACATGATTATATTTCTCAGTGCTTCTGTACAGCATTTTGGGCTATCGCCCCGCCCCTTTTAAAGAGGGTCGCTGCCTAGCCGTGCCAACCCTCTGCAGTGTGTGCCTGCGGTTCCTCCTCATGGCAGACGCACTTATAAATAGACATGAGGGTGCTGTGGCATGAGTGCAGCTGAAGGCTGCGCAGGGACAGTTTGGTGTGCGCTGTGGACACTGGGTCGTGCGAGGGTTGGGCAGCATGTAACCCAGGAGAAGTGGCAGCGGAGTGTCATGCAGGCAGTGATTGTGCTTTGTTGGAGGTAGTGTGGTGCTTAGCTAAGGTATACATTGCTAATGAGGGCTTTTCAGATGTAGAATTTGTTGGGAGGGGGGGGCACTCTTGTCGCTATTGTGGCTTAATAGTGGGACCTGGGAACTTGAGATACAGCCCAACATGTAGCCCCTCGCCTGCCCTATCCGTTGCTGTGTCGTTCCCATCACTTTCTTGAATTGCCCAGATTTTCACAAATGAAAACCTTAGCGAGCATCGGCGATATACAAAAATGCTTGGGTCGCCCATTGACTTCAATGGGGTTCGTTACTCGAAACGAACCCTCGAGCATCGCGATAATTTCGTCCAGAGTAACGAGCACCCGAGCATTTTGGTGCTCGCTCATCTCTATTAACAATCCCTAAAAGAAGGAAGAATTGGAAGCATTTAAAGTGACCAGAATGGATAAACACAAAACTTACATACATGCTAAAAGCAAAAAAAAAAATATGTTTATCAAATGGAAAGAGGGGGTAATATCTAAAGAAGAATATAATGCGATCTGCAGAAACTGTAGGGCAAGTGTTAGAAAAGCTAAAGCTAAGAGGCTTGCATCACAGGATAAAAGCAATATAAAAGGATTTTGGGTGTATGTCAAAAGCAAAAGAAAAGTCAAAGATGCTATACGATGTTTACAGGATGAAAATGGTGAATTGGTTAAAATTGATGTTGAGAAGGCCAAACTTTTAAATTGCTATTTTGTATCTGTTTTCTCTCAGAAAGTAAATGTAACATCAAATGATCTTCCCTGTGCTATTGGGGAATAAAAGAATGGATGCTATCTATAAACAGAGAGATGGCGGAAAAAGCTTAGCTAACTTAAATAAATTTAAGTCTCCAGGTCCAGATAAATTACAGAGGTAATTGCTGAACCGCTAGCCATATTCCTTGAAAATTCCTGGAGAACAGAAGCTTGCTAAAAAGGGCAAATGTTGTCCCTATCTTCAAAAAAGGGGAGAAGGTGGATCCAGGAAACTACAAACCTGTGAGCCTGACTTCTACTGTGTTTCCCTGAAAGTAAGACCTACCCCTAAAATAATCCCTATTCTGATTTTTAGGGGAGGGGGTGCTTGAGAAATAAACCCTACCCTGAAAAATAAGCTACACTACATGATAAAAAAGCAATGCTTACCTTGTATTCATTGAATGACTATGATTGGTTCATCAAGCGCTGGCTCTGATTGACTGAACTGTGGTGCTTGAGGACCAATGAGAGCAATTGCTTGCTGGAGGCGAGGTTTACAAACCCGTTTCCAGCAAGAGATGTTCTGTTGGTGCTGAGAACTGCAAGCAAGCCTGCGCAGAACTGCGCAGACCAGTGTGAGGGATGCAGACAGTGTCTGTTAGGTAAGTTTAAGACATTTTTCAAAAATAAGACCTCATGCTTCTTCTGGGGCAAAAATTAATTTAGGACAGGGTCTTATTTTTGGGGAAACACGGTATGCCAGGAAAGATTTTTGAACAAATTATTAAACACCATGTATGCAAGTGCTTGATGATAATAATGGAGTAATTAACCAAAGCTAGCATGGGTTTGTAACAAACAACATATACCAGATGAATCTAATCACGTACTGAGTTGATCAGGAAAATGCGGTGCATATAATATATCTGGACTTTAGTAAAGCATTTAACAAAGAATCTCACACCATCCTTATTGAAAAAAAATCACCAAATATGGGATTGACAAGGCAACAGTTAGGTGGATTCACAACTGGCTGAGTGATCGTACTCAAAGAGTGGTCATAAATGACTGCACATCCAATTGAAAGAATGTTTCAAGTGGGGTACCACAAGGCTTTGTGCTGGGCCTAGTGTTGTTCAACATTTTTAAAATGATCTTGAGGAGGAAATTGAGGGGAAACTGGTCAGACTTGCCGAAGACACAAAAGTAGGAGGCATAGCTAACACTAGAAAAGAAAGAGAGAAGATTCAAAAAGATCTAGAAAAGCTTGAACAGTGGGCGGTGATACACAGAATGTTAATTAACAAAGAGAAATGCAAAGTTCTACATCTGGTCAATAAAAATCAACAAAGCACAAACAGAATTGGAGGAATTGGGCTAAGCAGCACATGTAAAAAAGACCTGCATATATCAATAGATCACTGACTGAAAACGAATCAACAGTGTGATGCAGCAGCAAAAAAGGCAAACACAATTTTGGGATGTATTAAGAGAAGCATAGAGTCTAGATCACGTGAGGTAATTATTCCCCTCTACTCTTCCTTAGTCAGACCTCATCTGAAATACTGTGTCCAGTTCTGAGCACCATAATTTTAAAAAGACATAGATAAACTGGAGCATGTTCAGAGAAGAATAACCAGGATGGTAAGTGTCTGCAAATCATTTCCTATGAGGAACGGTTAAAGGATCTGGGAATGTTTAGCTTGCAAAAAAGAAGGCTGAGAGGAGACTTAATAGCTGACTACAAATATCCGAAGGGCTGTCACAGTGCAGAGGGATCAGCCCTATTCTCATTTGTACAAGGAAAGACTAGAAGCAATGGGATGAAACTGAAAGGGAGGAGATAGATTAGAAAAAAACATTTTGGCAGTGAGGGTGATCAATGAGTAGAACAGGTTGCCATGGGAGGTAGTGATTATTTAGTCAATCCTGCATTGATAAGGGGGTTGGACCCGATGACGCTGGAGGTCCCTTCTAATTCTACCATTATATGATTCTACTCTGGCCCTCTGGGAGGGATGGGAGCCACCATGATACCAGGAGGTAAAGAGCCTTGAGGAGCACCTAGGAATGTGATTAGCATTGAAATAGATCTCCTGAAACATAGCCACCATAACTTTTTTATGTAAATGGTAGAGAATTTAATTAACCTTCTCCAGGACATTAAGGCCCTTAGTATTGTATGAACAAAAAGTAACACTAGCCATGTTTTAAATGTAGTGATTAGTAACAGAGTGAGACAAAGTACCCATATTCTGGGAAGGGGTGGAGAGAGGAAGAGTTGGACAATCAAACAGGGCAATCATTCGAAGGTCAAATGTTCCTAAAACTTTTGGAAGTTCTCCTAAGGACTTGGGCACCTTTTCGGGCCTGAGTTCAAAGCGGTATCCCCAATGATATTGCACCTCTTTCTCCTTCAGGGCTGATAACAAAGGTTTCAGTGCTCTACACAATTGCAGGGTATGATAGGTCTGAGAGTATGAGTATGGGAGATCCCTGGAAAGACAAGCCTTCAGAGTATTTAA
This sequence comes from Eleutherodactylus coqui, assembly GCF_035609145.1. Classification (NCBI taxonomy): domain Eukaryota; kingdom Metazoa; phylum Chordata; class Amphibia; order Anura; family Eleutherodactylidae; genus Eleutherodactylus; species Eleutherodactylus coqui. Next base: position 92,761,761 of record NC_089843.1, on the reverse strand, counting down.
TCCTCTGTAAGATCATCTCTTTTTCTTTATAAAAATGTATGTAACAGACAATGTCATGTGGGCAAGAGGGGTCAGAGGGTCTAGGACCCAGAGTAAGATGAATCCTATCAAGTTCAATCGGTTTGTCAGGGGGTCCCTGTAGAAGGTTAATGATAAAGTTTGGGGCCCATGATTGAAACTGAGAAATCTCCATCATTACTAATCTCTGGCCCACATGTTGTATATCATGTTGTAAGGTAGAAACGATTTTCTTATGACAGGCTTTTAGTTTCTGGAATACGCTACCCATCTCCATTTTAGTGGGTAATGCCAGTCATCCTTGCTAATTGGGGTCAGTGAGAAATGAGGGAAATGTCCTGGTGGATAACTGGGTTTAACTGAATCCTCAATGTGTCTGGGAGAAGGAGCAAGGGAGGAGAGGGGCTCATCCAGTTTGTCACTGGTTGTGTGGGAGACAGGAGCGGGCTCATATCCTGTGGGAGCTGGTCCCTCATGGTATATCCCCTGTGGATTAGCCCAGGCATATGGAGGCAGAGGTAGAGGAGCTGATGTGCACAGCAGGCTGGATGAAGAGCCGGGAGGAGAGTCTGTACAGGCTGTCTCCAGATCAGCCACATCAGGGCTGTGCATAGAGGCGCAGTAAGAGCTAGTGCCAGGAGGCTCTGACTGCATAGTGAAACTATTCTCAGCATGGGTGAGGTCACTGTATCCCTCCGCCAGTGCCATGATGGGCTTTACAGGATAACTTGAGAGGGATGGACGCATTGCTCCAGCCGTCCCTTATCCATGCCAGGAGCCTGCTGTGGGGTGGTGGGTCTCTGCCTGCAGCCCATGGAAGTAGCAGTCTGGAATGCTGGTGAGTAAAATTTGGATGCAAATTCTTTTGCACTTAGGATTGAATAATCGAGTTGGGACCCATTAACTTTTCCTATTTATGACATAATCAATGCCTGTGCCAAATATTAAGTTTCAATGACATCGGGAAGTTGGAAAATTAGATTACGTACATAGAATTTGGACGCTAATTCTTTTGCGCTTAGAATTGAATAATCGAGTTGGGACCCATTACCTTTTCCTATTTATGACATAATCAATGCCCGTGCCAAATTTCAAGTTTCTATGACATCGGGAAGTGAGAGAATTAGACTTCGTACGTAAAATTTGGACACAAATTATTTCGCGCTTAGCATTGAATAATCGAGTTGAGACTAGAGATGAGCGAGCACCAAAATGCTCGGGTGCTCGTTGCTCGAGTCGAGCTTTCCGCGATGCTCGAGAGTTTGTTTCGAGTAACGAACCCCATTAAAGTCAATGGGCGACTCGAGCATTTTTGTATATGACCGGTGCTCCGCTAAGGTTTTCATTTGTGAAAATCTGGAAAACCCAAGAAAGTGATGGGAACGACACAGAAACGGATAGGGCAGGCAAGGGGCAACATGCTGGGCTGCATCTCAGGCTCCCAGGTCCCACTGTTAAGCCACAATAGCGGCTAGAGTAAGCCCCCCCTAACAATTTTTACTTCGGACAAACCCTCATTAGCAAGGCACACCTTAGCTAAGCACCACACTACCTCCAACCAAGCAGAAGCACTGCCTGCGGGACACACTGCTGCCTCTTCTCCTGGGTTACATGCTGCCCCCCCCACACACACACACACGACCCTGCGTCCGCAGCGCACACAAAAGAGTCCCTGCGCAGCCTTCAGCTGCCCTCATGCCAAATGGCTGCATAGCCACACCACCCTCATGTCTATTTATAAGTGCGTCTGCCATGAGGAGGAACCAGAGGCACACACTGCAGAGGGTTGGCAGGGCTAGGTAGCGACCCTCTTTAAAAGGGGCAGGGTGATAGCCCACAATGCTGTAGAGAATCAATGAGAAATTGACATTCGATCTTCATTCCATTCCTGTGCCACCTCCGTCAGGAGCTGCAAACGTAGGCATGAGTTACATAGCTATGGGGAATCCATGTGCCCACACAGTATTCATTCTGTCTAGGTGTCGCATAGCTCAATCGACACCGCAAGGGGAAAGCCATTGGCACTCTGCGCCCTACCCAAGTCAGTCAGTGTCTTTGTGCCAGACAGGTCAAACACCGCGATGGGAACTAAGTGTGCACCAACAGCATAGGTGGGTCCTAGGCAACCCAAGACATGAACAATAAATAAATCAGAGTGGGCAAACATGGCAGACTTGCACCGCGCCATCGACATAGGCCTCGGCCCACAGCTTCAGCAATCATAGGCATGAAGCGGACTTCGATGCTAGTTCATCTGCGACGGGCTCATTAAATCAGTTAGCTTTCCTTTCACCGCTCCAACGACTGGATTAGCAGAAAAAAGCTCCACAGCCCCAAACTGGCGTACTTGCACTTCCCCTGGGACATAGGCCTCAGCCCACACCCTTAGCAAACGCAGGCATGAAACGGACTTCGATGCTAGTTCATCTGCAACGGGCTCAGTAAATCAGTTATGTTTTCTTTCCCCGCTCCAATGACTGGATTAGCCAGGAAAAAGTTGCACAGCAGTTGCAGTTCCCCCGGGACATAGGACTCAGCCAACAGCTTCAGCAATCATAGGCAGGAAGCGGACTTTCACTGCACCCAGGACATAAGCCTCTGCACAAACCCTCAGCAATCGCGGGCCTAGAGCGGACTCTATTGCTAGCGTAGCTGTGAATGTCTCATTAGCGCTGTATCGCTCCTCTTGTTTGTCCCAATGCAGTGCCCCGGATAGCTGAGGTAACGTGAAATAAAATACAGGTTGGCTTCGACCCACACTCCATGCCCTAGTCAGGCTGGGTTTTTTCATAGTCACAGGCAGGTACATCTCCGCTATGGGAAGTCTGTGTGCATTCACAGCATGGGTGGCTCCCTGGAACCCACCGACGGTACATTAATAAATCCCATTGCAGTGCCCCGGATAGCTGAACTAACGTGAGATAAAGCAGAGATTGGCTTCGGCGCACACTGCATGCCCTAGTCAGTCTGGGTTTTTTTCATAGTGCCAGGCAGGTACAACTCCGCAATGGGAAGTCTGTGTGGACCAACAGCATGGGTGGGTCCCAGGAAGCCACCGACGGTGCATAAATTAATCCCATTGCAGTGCCCCGAATAGCTGAGGTAACGTGAGATAAAGTGCAGGTTGGCTTCGGCCCACACTGCATGCCCTAGTCAGTCTGGCCTTTTTTCAAAGTCACAGGCAGGTACAACTCCTCTATGGGAAGTCTGTGTGCACCCACAGCATGGGTGGCTCCCTGGAACCCACCGACGGTACATTAATAAATCCCATTGCAGTGCCCCGGATAGCTGAGCTAACGTGAGATAAAATACAGGTTGGCTTCAGCCCACACTGCATGCCCTAGTCAGTGTAGGTTTTTTTGGGGGGCCAGATACATAGAACGCCGCGATGGGAAAACTAAGTGCACCCATACTATGCACAGACCCCTGTAATATTCCTGTAGCAAAGGTATAAGCTGACCCCACTAACAGTTATGTTGCAGAAGTCTAGGGAGACCCCAGTAACATTTCTGTAGTTACAGTATAAACACACCCCAGTAACATTTCCGTAACAGCAGTATAGGCAGAGCCCAGTAACATTTCCGTAGCAGCAGTATAGACAGACCCCAGTAACATTTCCGTAGCAGCAGTATAGGCAGAGCCCAGTATTAGTAACATTTCAGTAGTAACAGTATAGACAGACCCCAGTAACATTTCCGTAGCAGCAGTATAGGCAGAGTCCAGTATTAGGTACATTTCAGTAGTAACAATATAGACAGACCCCAGTAACATTTTAGTTGCAGAAGTATACGCAGACCCCAGAAACATTTATGTAGCAGCAGTGTTGGCAGACCCCTGTAACATTTCTGCATCTGAAGTATAGGCAGACCCCTGTAACGTTAATGCAGTTACGCTCCTCTCCTTTGGCCCAAACAAGTTTCTCCGATAACTGTGGTAACACGAGAGAAAATACATGATGCGCATTGCTGATCCCCTGACCCCAAGCGGGAGGAGGAGGTGGCATTACAAGGCCAAGACACCATGACCAGGACCCGCTATAGTCTGTGTGGGAAGCACGTTAGCGGGCCCAGGGTCAGGCTCGGTTCCGCGCCTCCACCTTGAATTTTGCCTCCATGGGCAAAATCAAACCTTCAGATATGAATAAGAGCCAATGGACAAAAGTAAAGCCACAGAAAAGTGGAAGCAACAACAGCTATGTAGAAAAGCTAGTATATTTTGAGACAAGAGGGGCATTTGATAGCAATGAAAAGGATATTCTAGGTACTAAATGTCTGAACTCCTCATCTCAATCAGAAATATGGAAAGGCTTCATTCATATGTTTTCTGTTGACCATTTCAAAGTGTTAGCAATGCAAGTTTCTGGCTATACCACTCATCTTTGTCAGGAATTACCAAAGATGTTCACAAGTAAAGGCCTCATCAATCAGTCCAAAATCAGTCCGGGAGTATGTGGATCTCAGCTGGCCTGCTTCCACCAAGGATATGTGCCTGCTGCTACTCTATCCCCAGCCCTGCAGGGATGCTGTGTTCTATAGTCAGCTCTATTCCTACCTCAGCTATACACTAACATATGTAATTATTATCAGTACCAACAAGATGGAAGCCAATATTGCTCTACTGGTCAGCTGAATGCTTCAGGTAGGAATAATGGAATAGGACCCCGATTGTATTTTGTTGGTTTTCGGAACTGTGGCCAGGATTAAGAGGGACGGCCGGGGGCATTCGTATTGTGGGGTAGAGGTGAAATTCTTGGACCGGCGCAAGACGGACCAAAGCGAAAGCATTTGCGAAGAATGTTTTCATTGTTGGAGGAGGAGGCGGGGGAGGGTTTAGAGGGGGTGGCATAGACCGCCGCAGATACCAGAACCGAGGAAGGACCCACAATTTTGGTTGTGGGTAGGACGTGTACGGTCCCAGGCTCTGACTCGGTCCCAGCCTCCACCAAATTCACCCAATTTGTCATCAGGGAGATATAGTGGCCCTGCCCGCCAGTACTTGTCCACGTGTCCGTGGTTATGTGGACCTTCCCAATAACCACGTTGGTGAGGGCACGATTGATGTTGCGGGAGATGTGCTGGTGTAGGGCTGGGACGGCACACCGGGAAAAATAGTGGCGACTGGGGACCGAGTAGCGTGGGACCGGCGCCGCCATCATGTTTTTTAAAGCCTCTGTTTCCACAAGCCTGTACGGCAGCATCTCCAGGCTGATCAATTTGGCAATGTGCACGTTTAATGCTTGAGCGTGCGTGTGCGTGGCGGCGTATTTGCGCTTGCGCTCCAACGCTTGCGCTAGCGACAGCTGGACGCTGCGCTGAGAGACATTGTTGGATGGGGCCGAGGACAGCGGAGTCTGCTGTTCATCAGAATGTGTCATTTTCATCGAGTGAGGAGGCTGGGAGGAAGGAGGAGCAGCAGCCAGAGGATTCAGAATTGCAGCAGTGGTCGGCGATACATCGCTGGATGCATTTTCTGCTATTCACGACAGAACCTGCTCACACACCTCATTTTGTAATAAAGGTCTACCACGTGGACCCGAAAATTGTGATATAAAGCTGGGGACGCCAGAAACTTGCCTCTCTCATAATCCCGCAGCAGCCGGCTGCGATTGACCTGGACCAGGAACTCGGCCTGTGCCCACACCCTCACTTGGACCTCTGCGTCCTCGCCCGCGTCTACGGCCACGTCTTCTAGGCCTACCCCTACCCGGTGTATTTCGAATACAGCAGACACAGAGCGTTGTAAAAAATTAGGCGATTATTGGCCTGCATTTGGAGGCTGACAGCGGTACTGTAACGCACACTGTAGGCCGAAAAAATGATACGCTTGCCTGCAGAAAGGCCAAGCTGGCTAATAGTGAGCCACTACAATTCCTAGGTGCCACGCAGTAAACTGCACACGCGCACAGTTAGCCCTAAGGAGGATTTTTTTTTCCAGATGTTTTTGAAAAAAACAGCAGCCTAGGTAGCACGTATATGTCTTTCCCTCTATCAGCGGCGGTGGGCGTACGCTGTGCGGGAAGTTGACGGGACGCACAGAGCAGTGTAACAAATTAGGCGATTATTGGTCTGCACTTGGAGGCTTACAGCGGTACTGTAACGCACACTGTAGGCCGAAAAAATGATACGCTTGCCTGCAGAAAGGCCAAGCTGGCTAATAGTGAGCCACTACAATTCCTAGGTGCCACGCAGTAAACTGCACACGTGCACAGTTAGCCCTAAGGAGGATTTTTTTTTCCAGATGTTTTTGAAAAAAACAGCAGCCTAGGTAGCACATATATGTCTTTCCCTCTATCAGCGGCGGTGGGCGTACACTGTGCGGGAAGTTGATGGGACGCACAGAGCGGTGTAAAAAATTAGGCGATTATTGGCCTGCACTTGGAGGCTGACAGCGGTACTGTAACACACGCTGTAGGCCGAAAAAATGATACGCTTGCCTGCAGAAAGGCCAAGCTGGCTAAGTAAATCAATTATGTTTTCTTTCCCAGCTCCAATGACAGGATTAGCTGGGAAAAAGTTGCACAGCCCCAACCTGGCGCAGTTGTAGTTCCCCCGGGACATAGGCCTCGGCCAACAGCTTCAGCAATTGTAGGCAGGAAGCGGACTTTCACTGCATCCAGGACATAGGCCTCTGCTCAAACCCTCAGCAATTGCGGGCCTAGAGCGGACTCTAATGCTAGCGTAGCTGTGAACGTCTCATTAGCTCTGTATTGCTCCTCTTGTTTGTCCCAATGCAGTGCCCCGGATAGCTGAGGTAACGTGAGATAAAATACAGGTTGGCTTCGGCCCACACTCTATGCCCTAGTCAGTCTGTGTTTTTTTTCAAAGTGCCTGGCAGGTACAACTCCGCTATGGTAAGTCTGTGTGGACCCACAGCGTGGGTGGGTCCCAAGAAGTCACTCCATGCCCTAGTCAGTCTGTGTTTTTTTTCTTAGGGCCAGATACGTAGAACACCGCGATGGGAAAACTTAGTGCACCCATACTATGCACAGACCCCTGTAATATTCCTGTAGCAAAGGTATAAGCTGACCCCACTAACAGTTATGTTGCAGAAGTCTAGGGAGACCCCAGTAACATTTCTGTAGTTATAGTATAGACAGACCCCAGTAACATTTCCGTAACAGCAGTATAGGCAGAGCCCAGTAACATTTCAGTAGTCGCAATATAGGCAGAGCCCAGTATTTGTAACATTTCAGTAGTAACAGTATAGACAGACCCCAGTAACATTTCAGTTGCAGCAGTATAGGCAGAGCCCTGTAACATTTCAGTAGCAGCAGTATAGGCAGAGCCCAGTATTAGTAACATTTCAGTAGTAACAGTATAGACAGCCCCCAGTAACATTTCCGTAGCAGCAGTATAGACAGAGCCCAGTATTAGTAGCATTTCAGTAGTAACAGTATAGACCGACCACAGTAACATTTCAGGAGCAGAAGTATAGGCAGACCGAAGTAACATTTTTTGTTGCAGAAGTATAGGCAGACCCCTGTAGCATTAATGTGGCAAAAGTATAGGCAGGCAGACCCGAGTTACATTTCTGTAGCAAGAGTGTAGGCCAACCCCTGACACATTGGTGGACCATGAGTGCAGGTGAAGGCCAGAAACATTACTTGGATTACAGTGTTGGCGAGGGACCAAAAAATTAGTGCACCAACAGTACAAATGTACCCCAGAAAAATTGCTCAACCGAGAGGGCAGGTGAAACCCATTAATATTTTAGCTCACTGTGGCTTTATTTGTAACAGAGCCTGCAGGCAGCCCTGTTAAAAAAAAATTGGTTCATGTTGAAGTTTCAATGCTTTAGTTAGAAACGTAGAAATATTGTTTGAAAAAAGTTATATGAGCCTTTTGGGCCGCAGAGAAATTGGCAGTTCAGCGTGATGACATGATGTTTCAGGACGAGGAGCAGGAGGAAAACTAATATCATACACAGATTGACAAAGGTAAATGCCCCTTTTTTTACGGTGATAGAGAACAATGCTTGCATCCACGGTTGCAGTGAAAAGAATCTTTAGGTATCGCTGCTCTCCGCTGGTGGAGAAGAGAAGTCTGGGGAAATCCAGGCTTTGCTCATCTTTATGAGTGTAAGCATGTCGGCACTGGCAGTTGACAGGGGGGTACGCTTATCTGTGATGATTCCCCCAGCTGCACTAAACATCCTCTCTGACAAGACGCTAGCCGCAGGGCAAGCAAGCACCTCCAGGGCATACAGCGCGAGTTCGTGCCACGTGTCCAGCTTTGACACTCAGTAGTTGTACGGAGCAGAGGCCTCACGGAGGACAGTGGTACGATCGGCTATGTACTCCCTCACCATCTTTTTACAGTGCTCCCTCCAACTCAGCCTTGACTGGGGAGTGGTGACACAGTCTTGCTGGGGAGCCATAAAGCTGGCAAAGGCCTAAGAGAGTGTTCCCCTGCTGCGCTGAACATGCTGCCTCCCCTGCTACTTGGCCCTCTGCCACTAGCGCTGTCAAATGGGAAGTTTACCATCAGTTTGTCCGCCAGGGCCCTGTGGTATTGCATCACTCTCGAACCCCTTTACTCTTCAGGAATAAGAGTGGAAAGGTTCTCCTTATACCGTGGGTCGAGCAGTGTGTACACCCAGTAATCCGTAGTGGCCAGAATGCGTCTAACGCGAAGGTCACGAGAAAGGCAGCCTAACATGAAGTCAGCCATGTGTGCCAGGATACCTGTATGCAACACATCACTGTCTTCACTAGGAAGATCACTTTCAGGATCCTCCTCCTCCACAGGCCATACACGCTGAACAGATGAGAGGCAAGCAGCATGGGTACCCTCTGCAGTGGGCCCAAACTTTCTATTCCCCCTCCTCAGGCTCCTCCCCCTCCTCCTCCTCCTCCTCCAAAACGCACTGAGATATAGATATGAGGGTGCTCTGACTATCCAGCGACATACTGTCTTCCCCCGTCCCTGTTCCGACCGCAAAGCATCAGCCTTTATGCTTTGCAGGGAACTTCTCAACAGGCATAGCAGAGGAATGGTGACGCTAATGATTGCAGCATCGCCGCTCATCATCTGGGTAGACTCCTCAAGTTTTCCAACGACCTGTCAGATATCTGCCATCCATGCCCACTCCTCTGTAAAGAATTGAGGAGGCTGACTCCCACTGCGCCGCCCATGTTGGAGTTGGTATTCCACTATAGCTCTACGGTGCTCATGCAGCCTGGCCAACATGTGCAGCGTAGAGTTCCACTGTGTGGGCACGTCGCACAGCAGTCGGTGCACTGGCAGATTAAACCGATGTTGCAGGGTACGCAGGGTGGCAGCGTCCGTGTTGCACTTGCGGAAATGTGCGCTGACCCGGCGCACCTTGCCGAGAAGGTCCGACAAGTGTGGGTAGATTTTCAGAAACTGCTGAACCATCAAATTAAAGATGTGGGCCAGGCATGGCACGTGCGTGAGGCTGCCGAGCTGCAGAGCCACCACCAGGTTACGGCCGTTGTCACACACGACCATGTCCGGTTGGAGGCTCAGCAGCGAAAGCCAGCGGTTGGTCTGCTCTGTCAGACCATGCAACAGTTCGTGGGCTTTGTGCCTCTTCTCTCCTAAGCTGATTAGTTTCAGCACAGCCTGCTGACGCTTGCCCACTGCTGTGCTGCCGCGCTGCGTGACACCGACTGCTGGCGGCGTGCTGCTGACACATCTTAATTGCAAGGTAGAGGTTGCATAGGAGGAGGAGGAGGAGGAGGAAGGTTTAGTGGGGGTGGCATACACCACCGCAGATACCAGCACCGAGCTGGGGCCCGCAATTCTGGGCGTGGGTAGGACGTGAGCGGTCCCAGGCTCTGACTCGGTCCCAGCCTCCACTAAATTTACCCAATGTGCCATCAGGGAGATATAGTGGCCCTGCCCGCCTGTGCTTGTCCACATGTCCATTGTTAAGTGGACCTTCCCAGTAACCGCGTTGGTGAGGGCGCGTAAAATGTTGCGGGAGATGTGGTCATGCAGGACTGGGATGGCACACCATGAAAAATAGTGGCGACTGGGGACCGAGTAGCGCGGGGCCACTGCCATCATGTTTTTGAAAGCCTCATTTTCCACAAGCCTGTACGGCAGCATCTCCAGGCTGATCAATTTGGCAATGTGCACATTTAAAGCTTGAGCGTACGGGTGCGTGGCAGCGTATTTGCACTTTTGCTCCAACACTTGTGCTAGCAACAGCTGGACGCTGCGCTGAGAGACATTGCTGGATGGGGCCTAGGACAGCAGAGGTGAGGGCGTGAGTGCAGGCCGGGAGACGCTCGTGCCTGTGTCCTGAGATGAAGGTTGGATCTCAGTGGCAGGTTGGGGCACAGGGGGAGAGGCAGTGATGCAACCCAGAGGCGGTGAACGGCCTTCGCGCCACCTTGTGGGGTGCTTGGTCATCATATGCCTGTGCATGCTGGTGGTGGTGAGGCTGGTGGTGGTGTCTCCCCGGCTGATCTTGGCATGACAAAGGTTGCACACCACTGTTCGCCGGTCGTCCGCGCTCTCAATGAAAAACTGCCACACCTTTGAGCACCTTGGCCTCTGCACGGTGGCTTGGTGCGAGGGGGTACTTTGGGAATCCATTGGGGGATTATTCGCTCTGGCCCAGCCTCTACCCCTGGCCACCGCACTGCCTCTTCCAACCTGTCCTGCGGCTGCACTTGCCTTCCCCTCTGAAGACCTGTCCTCAGTTGGCTTATCAAACCAGGTGGGGTCAGTCACCTCATCGTCCAGCGGCTCTTCCTCCGAATCCTCTGTGCACTCCTCCCTCAGACTTACTGCCCTTACTACTGCCTCACTGATAGACAACTGTGTCTCATCATCATCGTCCTCCTCACCCACTGAAAGCTCTTAAGACTGTTGCCGGAAGTCCCCAGCCTCATCACCCGGACCCTGGGAACATTCCAAAGGTTGAACATCAGTCATGACAAACTCCTCAGGTGGGAGAGGAACCATTTTCTCCCAATCTGGGCAGGGGCACGAGAACAGTTCCTGGGAGTTTGCCTGCTCATCAGAATGTGTTATTTTCATGGAGTGAGGAGGCTGGGAGGAAGGAGGAGCAGCAGCCAGAGGATTCAGAGTTACAGCAGTGGACGGTGTAGAAGACTGGGTGGTCGATACATTGCTGGATGCATTTCTGCCATCCACGACAGGACCTGCTCACATTGCTCATTTTCTAATAAAGGTCTACCGTGTGGACCCCAAAAAATTGTGATATGAACCTGGGAACCCCAGAAACTTTCCTCTCTCCTAATCCCGCAGCAGCCGGCTGACATTCACCTGGACCAGGTACTCGGCCTATGCCCACACCCTCACTTGGAACTCCTCGTCCTCTAGCCCTAGCCTTACCCCTCAGCATGGTGGATTACAAATAGAGCAGACACTGAGTGGTGTAAAAAATGTTGTGAATTATTGGCGCACAGTTGGTGGCTGATAACGGTTATGTAACGCAAACTGCAGCTAGAAATAAATTATACGGAAGGTTGCAAGCAGGCCTAGCTGTGCAATAATGATGCACCTCAACTCCCAGCAGCCACGCAGTTAAATGCACACGGTCACAGGTAGCCGTAAGAAGGAGTTTTTTTAATTTAATTTTTTGGAAATGCAATGTAGGCTATATAGCATGTATCTGACTTTCCCTCTATGAGGGGCTGCCGCCGTACGCTGTGCGTGCAGTTGACGGCAGATACAGAGCGGTGTAAAAATTTTTAACATTTTTTGGCGTGCAGTTGGAGGCAGACAGCGCTTATGTTACGCAAACTGCAGCCGGAAAAAAATTATACGGAAGGATGCAAGCAGGCCTAGGTGTGCAATATGCAATAGTGATGCACCTCAACTCCCAGCAGCCACGCAGTGAAATGCACATGGTCACAAGTAGCCGTAAGAAGGAGTTTTTTTTTGGAAATGCAATGCAGGCTATATAGCATGTATCTGAATTTCCCTCTATCAGGGTCTGTCACCGTACGCTGTGCGTGCAGTTGACGGCAGACACAGAGCGGTGTAAAAAATTGTAACATTTTTGGCGTGCAGGTGGAGGCAGACAGCGCTTATGTTACGCAAACTGCAGCCAGAAAAAAATTATACAGAAGGATGCAAGTGGGCCTAGCTGTGAAATATGCAATAGTGATGCACCTCAACTCCCAGCAGCCATGCAGTGAAATGCACACGGTCACAGGTAGCTGTAAGAAGGAGTTTAAAAAAAAAAAAATTTGGGAAATGCAATGCAGGCTATATATCGTGTACCTGACTTTCCCTCTATCTGGGGCTGTCGCCGTACGCTGTGCATGCAGTTGACGGCAGACACAGAGTGGTGTAAAATTTTTTTGAATTATTGGTATGCAGTTGGAGGGAGACAGCGCTTATGTTACGCAAACTGCAGCCAGAAAAAAAATATATGGAAGGATGCAAGCAGGCCTAGCTGTGCAGTAGTGAGGTACTACAACTCCCAGCAGCCACGGAGTTAAATGCACATGGTCACAGGTAGCCCTAAGAAGGACCGTTGGGGTTCTTGTTGACAGGATTCCACACTAGCACTGTCCCTGCCTGACCACAACTGCCCCTATGCTATGTAGTATAGACTGCAGCCTAAGAACGCTATAGCCTGCACGCCTGATATAAAAAAAGGTGCAAAACTGCTACCAGCAGCCACAACAGTAATGCACATGGTCAGATGTGGCCCTAAGAAGGACCGTTGGGGTTCTTGTACACAGGATCCTACACTAACACTTTCCATATAGCAGCACCAGCACTGTCCCTGATCTCTCCCAGTGTGTGACTGGCGAGCCGCGGGCGGCCCTACTTTAGATACTCGGGGGTCACTTGATCTCGCCAGCCACTCACTGCAGGGGGGTGGGATAGGGCTGGAACATCACAGGAGAAAGTTGTAATGCCTTCCCTGCATGTCTATTGGCCAGAAAATGGCGCAAAACTTTCAGGGAAAGAAATGGAATTGACTCGAGTACCACGTGGTGTTCATCTTGAGTAACGAGCATCTCGAGTACCCTAATACTCGAAGGAGCATCAAGCTCAGACGAGCACGCTCGCTCATCTCTAGTTGGGACCCATTAAATTTTCCTATTTACGACATAATCAATGCCCGATCCAAATTTCAAGTTTCTATGACATTGGGAAATAAGAGAATTAGACTTCGTATGTAAAATTTGGACGCTAATTCTTTTGTACTTAGAATTGAATAATCGAGTTGGGACCCATTAGCTTTTCCTATTTTCGATATAATCTATGCTTGTGCCAAATTTCAAGTTTCTATGACATCGGGAAGTGAGAGAATTAGATTACATATGTAAAATTTTGACGCTAATTCTTTGGCGCTTAGAATTGAATAATCGAGTTGGGACCCATTAACTTTTCCTATTTATGACATAATCAATGCTCGTGCTAAATTTCAAGTTACTATGACATTGGGAAGTGAGAGAATTAGACTTCGTATGTAAAATTTGGACGCTAATTCTTTTGCGCGGAGAATTGAATAATTGAGTTGGGACCCATTAGCTTTTCCTATTTATGACATAATCAATACTCGTGCCAAATTTCATGTTTCTACGACATCGGGAAGTTGTAGAATTAGATTACGTACGTAAAATTTCGTTGCTAATTTTTTTGCACTAGAATTAAATAATCGAGTTGGGACCCATTAACTTTTCTTATTTATGACATAATCAATGCTTGTGCCAAATTTCAAGTTTGTATGACATCACGAAGTGAGAGAATTAGATTACGTACGTAAAATTTTGACGCTAATTCTTTTGTGCTTAGAATTGAATAATCGAGTTGGGACCCATTAACTTTTCCTATTTATGACATAATCAATGCTCGTGCCAAATTTCATGTTTCTACGACATCGGGAAGTTGGAGAATTAGGGGCGAGTCAGTCAGTCAGTCAGTGAGTCAGTCAGTGAGTCAGTGAGGGCTTGCATCTTATATATATATATATATATATATATATATATATATATATATATATATATATATATATACATAACTTGAGCAATGACTGTCATAAATAGCATTTTTATTATCTTTTAAAAACCCGAAAAAAAACAAAAAAAGATTCACAGACATTCCGGATGATTACCAGATATACCAAACACCTTTAGTAACTGCCCGACACTCATTGCTATCTATCCACAATCGGTCGTATGATGGAGTCACAAAGGTTATTAATAGAGATGAGCGAGCGTACTCGGAAAAGCACTACTCGCTCGAGTAATTTGCTTTATCCGAGTATCGCTGTGCTCGTCCCTGAAGATTCGAGTGCCGCTGCGGCTGACAGGTGAGTCGCAGCGGGGAGCAGGGGAGAGCGGGCGGGAGAGAGGGAGAGAAAGATCTCTCCTCCGTTCCTCCCCTCTCTCCCCTGCAGCTCCCCGCTCCGTGCCGGCACCCGAATCTTCAGGGACGAGCACAGCGATACTCAGATAAAGCAAAGTACTCGAGCAAGTAGTGCTTTTCCGAGTACACTCGCTCATCTCTAGTTATTAATTATGCAATAGGAAGTGCTACACAGTTAACAAATAATGACACAGCTATTGGCTATTAACCAGCCTTAAATATAATAAGCTATAGATATTGTATTAGATTAAAATGTTAACAGAAGATTAAAAAAACTTACCATAATAGTTAATGACACAAATTGCTTCAGCATTAGAAATTGGTGACTAACATTTAGGAGAAAGGGTAATAGCATTCTTGCTATTTTCTTTTCATTTTCAGTTGGAATCCCGATTCATTAGCACCAATTATAACCAGGGCCATCAAGATCTATGAATGTCCCTGTTCATTGTGCAGTATACGCTATTTTCTGAAAAGTCTGAAATATTTTATAGATCAGAGATTAAAACTGGATGTAAAAGCTAAAAAGAGCCTGAAGAATTTAACATTTTGTTTGTTGAAGTTTAAAGGTAACCCTTAGGCCTTAATCACACGGGGAGCTACACGTACGGAATTCACATGCGTAAAAGACAAGCGGCTATTAGAACCAATGGATTCCTATGGGAACGTTCAGATGAAGGAATCTGAACGTTCCCATAGCAAACCATTGGTTCTAATAGCTGCGTGTTTTTTAAGTGAGTGCGTAAAATAGGGGAAAAAATAAACTATTATAAAACATTGCTCATAATATAAAGAAGAACATGTTGAGACTGTAGGTACAACTTGGCATCAACCAAGATATACAGCTATATATATACCAGAGTGTATGTATAATATACCCCACACAGACACCTATAAAAAGTAGTAACACCATTCAATATAGGCCTATGTTGCAAAGTACATACATTGAGAACTAGCAGAAACAAGAGAACAAGCTGAACTAAAACGGGAAGCACGGAAAGAAAGAGAGAAAGAAAAATCATAAGAGAAAAGAGGACCATCCAAACACATGTCACTTATAACCATCCATTATTCAATACAAAAATTTTTGAGTGATATACTCCTTTTAGGCCTTGAGAGTGCTTTCAGTCGAGCGTGTACGTACATAGGTGTGCACAAAGCGACGCATCTATTAAAACCATTGATTCACATGTCCGTGTTTTGCACATTCCTGCAAAACATAGGACATACATGCAGCATAGGTCCATGGTGCGTGTCAATATTCCCCAGGTAAAAACCACACCCTCCATGGAACATTTGAAGCCCAAATATATAAATTAGACCCCGTATGTATAATCTTGAGGCCTCATACAAATATAAGTGATAGAATTACATATAAGGCACACAATAAATACCTGTGAATATAATGTGAATACAAAGTAGAGCAAAAAGAACAAAGAACACAGCTCTAACAAGGAAAAATGTCCTCAACATTGTAAGATATAAATATGGCTATTTCAGCAGGATATTTGAAGAACAAAAATGTGTTGGTCCTCATATAACTGGAAACCCAGCTGGGGATTTTGATTTATCGAAGATTTCTATCAGGGCTTTGACATCTTTATGAATAGACTTGCCTCTTCATAAGCATGACTTGGTAATGAGGGAGATAGTCTATTACACTGCCATGAAAGATGTCCAGGGAATATGGGCCCTACAGCGACCCAATGAACCCGGGCTTTGCTTTCAGACCCCATACTTATTGAAAAAAATCACCAAATATGGGATTGACAAGGCAACTGTTACGTGGATTCACAACTGTCTGAGTGATTCACAGAGGCTGCACATCCAAGTGAAAGAATGTATCAAGAGGGTACCACATGCCTCTGTCCTAGGCCCAGTGTTGTTCAACATTTTTATAAATGATCTCGAGGAGGGAATTGATGGGAATCTAATCAAATTTGCTGATGACACAAAGGTAGGAGGGATAGCTAATAGAGATGAGCGAACGTACTCGGATAGGCACTACTCGTCCGAGTAATGTGCTTTATCCGAGTACCTCCCCGCTCGTGCTGAAAGGTTCGGGAGCTGCCGCTGCTGACAGGTGAGTCGCAGCGGGGAGCGGGGCAGAGCGGGCGGGAGAGAAGGAGAGAAAGATCTCCCCTCCGTTCCTCCCCGCTCTCCCCTGCAGCTCCCCGCTCCGTGCCGGCACCCGAACCTTTCAGCACGAGCGGGGAGGTACTCGGATAAGGCACATTACTCGGACGAGTAGTGCCTATCCGAGTACGTTCGCTCATCTCTAATAGCTAACACTAGGGAAGAGAGAGAGGATTCAAAAAGTTCTAGAAAAGCTTAGACAGTGGGCGGTGATTAACAGAATGGTATTTAACAAGGAGAAATGCAAAGTCCTACACTTTGGAGGAATTGGGCTAAGCAGCAGCACATGTGAAAAGGACTTGGGTATACTAATAGATCATAGACTGAATATGAGTCAACAATGAGATGCAGCAGCAAAAAAGGCAAACACAATTTTGGGATGTATTAAGAGAAGCATAGAGTCTAGATCACGTGAGGTAATTAGCCCCCTCTACTCTTTCTTAATCAGACCTCACCTGGAATACTGTGTCCAGTTCTGGGCACCCCACTTTAAAAAAGATATTGACAAACTAGAGCAAGTTCAGAGAAGAGTTACCAAGATGGTGAGCGTTCTGCAAATCATGACCTATGAGGAACGGTTAAAGGATCTGGGAATGTTTAGCTAGCAAAAAAGAAGACTGAGAGGAGACTTAATATCTGTCTACAAATATCTGAAGGGCTATCACAGTGCAGAGGGATCAGCCCTATTCTCATTTGCACAAGGAAAGACTAGAAGCAATGGGATGAAACTGAAAGGGAGGGGACACAAATTAGATATTAGAAAAACATTTCTGACAGTGAGGGTGATCAATGAGTGGAACAGGTTACCACAGGAGGTGGTGAGTTCTCCGTCAATGGAAGTGTTCAAACAAAGGCTGGACAAATATCTCTCTGGGGTGATTTAGTGATCCTGCACTGAGCAGGGGGTTGGACCAGATGACCCTGGAGGTGCCTTCCAGCTCTACCATTCTATGATTCCTATAAAGGTGGACTGCTATTTTTAATGTGAATATGTTGGTCCCTGAATGCTTTCACCTCCGCAGTCTCTGGACTGAGATACGCCAAATTGTCCCTTTGCACCCCAGTAGAGAGGATGCTTCTGCTCAAGCTGCTGTTGATACTGAAGGAGCTGATGCACCAAAAGAGGAGGATTCTTTGGAACACCCTTTGCTAGCAGGCTAGCAGCTCTCTGCCAATATGGACAGGCTATGAATGTTACTTTCTCTGATGTACTGGTAGTAAAAGGTGGACATTCCAAGTAGCCGGTAGGTAAAACCAGAAAAGGGGGCTGTTACTGTGTTAAGTGTTTATTTAGTTGAAATGGTTTGTGTTTTAAAAAAAAGCTATTATGCCTACTAGGGAAGGGCTGGAAAAAGAGGGGAGTGGAACACGTAGAGGGGTGCTGTGTTGCATTTTCAAGGAAATAATGATGATGACTATGTTGTTCATAATGTTTTGTAACTTTTATGTTGCTGTACCTTCTTTTTACAAGGAAGGTGTTACCTGCAACTAGCATTATATGTATGAGCTTCCATTGCCACAGTATCCAGGGAAATATATAACAGGTCAGTTCCCACTCTTTCCAGTGGAAGAAGCGCCAGAAGGGAAAATCTTCAGTGCAAGGTTCAGCTTGGGGATAGAATTTATAATGCCTTTAGGAGGCTTGAGATGGTGCAGTAAGCTTCTACACCCTGCAAATGGGATGATTGAATTCCATGTGAGTTTTGTATACAATAAAAGTTCAACAGTATAAAGCAAGAACATGGGGTATGAGGACTTTCCTTTCAGCGTTGCAGCAGATGGCCATGAGGGAGACTGGGATTCAGTCCAGCAAAGTGTATAGAACGTGACCGTTACTCCAGTGGTTTGGAAACTGGAGAGAAAACTGACCAGCCATAGAGACTGAAAGAGATAGAATCACTCATGGTAGAAGGTAGGCCCCTTCCCCTTGTCCAGACACAGTAGAGCAGGACCCCCAGCCAGCTGATGCTGACCCTGCTTTTATATCACAAGTTGTATTCCCTTCCTCACCATTCATGATACAACACTTTGCTGGGACAGTCTCTAAGTTGATTTTTGAGAACTATTTCCAATATGCTGCTGAATGTCATGGATGACTTTGGACATCCAGGCTGACAGAGGTCTTGGCTTCTTCATGTTTGTGACAGACCCAGTTTGATATAATTTCTGAACCAGGTCCTGAATAAAACATTTAGCAGGTGTTTTTTATCTGGGTACTTGACAGCGAATGCCTCTTGCATTACCTAAATTGATCTGATTCGCACATAGCCTTCTTCCACAATAAATATTTGCAGGAAAAATACCATGAGGCAGAATTATTAAAGCTATCTATAAGAAAATCTGTCTTTGTTGCCCATTGCAGCCAATCACAATGCAGCCTTAGTTTCTTGTACTACTAAGATAAAATCAAGGACTATGCTGTCCACCAAAAAGTGTGTTGGCAGGATAGGAGGTAGGCTACTTTTTGTGGCCCACTCTGTAGATGCATTGCTCATTCCATGGTAAAGCTCTAATACACTGAAAGTATACCACCAATATCAGAGAAGGTCTATATGACACACTGTACCTTAAGACAGTAACTTTCACTTATCGCTAGAATGATAGTTACCCATTGGCTTATATTGGTTTTATGCAGGGAAAGTCGTGTGAGAAAAAAGTACGGGATCCAAAAATGCTGGAGCCTCTTCCTTCTATTGATCATGGGAATAAAGCCCCATTTACAGAAAATGATTATCTTTTGAAGCACCGAATGAACAAATTTTATGCACAGAGATGCTGAACACATAAATGTACAGATTATCGTCTGAAATCATCTCTATTCCCTTCATTAACTAAAGTAAACATGGTATATTTTGTTTGCTCATTTGGCCTTGTGTTTATGCGAGGAAAACTCTGACCAGCAGTATTTTAATTAGTGTGAAGAAAAACCAATGTCTTTTGCTGGCATGAGCAAACAAATCAACCCTCCCCTCAAGTCTTTCAAGACTTAACAATTGCCATTTAAACCAGATGATAAGTGAACTACCTGAGGACTATTTTTATGCAGGCTGAAACTTAGTGATAAGCAGCCATAAGCGACAAGTGAACGAATAGTGCATGATGGTCACGCATTTACAAGTAATGATTATTACGCAAATTTGTTTGTTTGAATTAATTTTGAGCAGTAATCGTTGCGTGTAAATGGGCTTTGGAAAAGAATGCTGACTGATGAGAAGTTTTTTTTTAGCTGGACATTATCACGGTATTTTTTTTTAGCCTCTAGATGTAAACATGTAAACATGTAAAATTGCTTTCTCTCACTGACGGCAAGTATCGATCTTGAAGTTATTGATTATAGAAAGCTGAATAAAATGTAAATATGTAGGTAATGTATTTACATATAACCAGAAAACCTCTTTTTGTTCACTAAGGAGATCAGGAAGTCAGTTGGCTCCTTATCAGTGGTTTACGCAGTGGTTGAGTGATGCATAATTCCATGTTCCACTCCACTACAAGCTATTTCATATAGAAGCACACTGAGGTTATTTTTGCAGGCATTTATATGCCATTCATTAGACACAAAATTGTCGCCTGCTTCAGTGTATGCAGAATTATGCAGTAATTCTCACCTAAGTGAGGAAAAAATAACATGCACAGGCGTATATGATAGCAGATGTAAAGTCTTTAGCTCCATAATAGGCACTCTGTGTGTCGTTATAGAGGTTCCATGCATGTGCATGTGTGAATTAAACCTTTTAGATCCCTTCAGATGATTTGTTATAGAGATGCATGAAAAATCACAGAGGATACCACCAATAAAAGTTACATCTTATTTCCTCACTTAACCCCTTAGTGACGAAGCCTGTTTGCGCCTTAGTGACGGAGCCAAATTTTGGAAATCTGACATGCGTCGTTCAACGTAGCATAACTCCGTAAAAGCTTTACATATCCAAGTGATTCTAACATTGTTTTTTCACCACATGTTGTACTTCATTTTGGTTGTAAAAAGAGACCGATATAATTTGTGTATATTTATTAAAAGCGCCAAAATTGGGAAAATTTAGAAACAATTTTCATTTTTTCACATTTTCAGCTGTAATATCTCAAATATGTCCAAACATACTGTAAAAATTTTTGATAAAATATATATTTCCATCTGTTTACTTTATTCTGAATGCACATTTGAAAAACTTTTGTGTTTTTTTAACCATTTAGATGACGTACAAATTTAACATTACTTTTCAGCATTTTGAGGAACACTGTTTTCCTGCACCAAGCCAAGTTTACAAAGGCTCATGAGTGTCAGAATAATAGATACCCCCCCAAATGACCCCATTTTAAAAACTACACCCCTTAATGTATCCACTGAGGGGTGTCATGAGTATTTTGACCCCACCCCATTTTTTTCAGGAATTAATTAAATTTAGAGGAGAAAAAATAAAATTTCATATTTTTGCAAATATGTCATTTTAAAGACATTTTTTTTTCTATAGTGCTCATGAAATGAGGATTTACACCCCAAAATGGATACCCCCATTTCTCCCGTGTTCAGAAACATACCCATTGTGGCCCTAATCTTATGTCTGGATGCACAACGGGGCCTAAAATGAAAGGAATAGTCGGTGTCTTTCAGAACTGAAATTTTGCTTGAAGGCATTTTAGGCCCCATAGCACTTTTGTAGAGCTCTTGAGCGGCCAAAACCATAGAGAACCCCCACAAATAACCCCATTTTGAAAACTAGACCCCTTAACGAATTTATCTAGGGGTGTACTACCTATTTTGACCCCACAGTTTTTGAATGAATTATAGCAAAGCAAAAGGAAAAAATTGTGATTTTCGTTTTTTTGTCAATTCTGTCATTTTAAAAACAGCTTTTTTTGTACAGCACACACATGAATGAAGACTTGCACCCCAAAATGGATACCCCCATTTCTCCCGTGTTCAGAAACATACCCATTGTGGCCCTAATCTTATGTCTGGATGCACAACGGGGCCTAAAATGAAAGGAATAGTCGGTGTCTTTCAGAACTGAAATTTTGCTTGAAGGCATTTTAGGCCCCATAGCACTTTTGTAGAGCTCTTGAGCGGCCAAAACCATAGAGAACCCCCACAAATAACCCCATTTTGAAAACTAGACCCCTTAACGAATTTATCTAGGGGTGTACTACCTATTTTGACCCCACAGTTTTTGAATGAATTATAGCAAAGCAAAAGGAAAAAATTGTGATTTTCGTTTTTTTGTCAATTCTGTCATTTTAAAAACAGCTTTTTTTGTACAGCACACACATGAATGAAGACTTGCACCCCAAAATGGATACCCCTGTTTCTCCCGTGTTCAGAGACAAACCCATTGTGGCCCTAATCTTTTGTCTGGATGCACAACGGGACCCAAAATGTAAGGAGTAGTCGGTGGCTTTCAGAACAGAAATTTTCCTTGAAGGCGTTTTAGGCCCCATAGCACATTTGTAGACCTCTTGAGCGGCCAAAACCAAAGAGTAATCCCACAAGTGACCCCATTTTGAAAACTAGACCCCTTAACGAATTTATCTAGGGGTGTAATGCCCATTTTGACCCCACAGTTTTTGAATGAATTCAAGCAAAGCAAAGGGAAAAAAATTTGATTTTGGTTTTTTTGGCAATTCAATCATTTTAAAAACGCCTTTTTGGCAGTTGTATCAATTTAAAAACATTTTTTTTTGTACAGCACACATAGGAATGAAGACTTTCACCCCAAAATGGATACCCCTGTTTGTCCTGTGTTCAGAACCATACCCCTTGTGGCCATAATCTACTTAAAGGACACATGGCTGGGCCTATAATGGAAGGAGCACCCGTTGGATTTCAGGGTACAACGGAATAAATTCCAGGCCCCATTGCCCACTTGTAGAGCCATTGAGCGTCTAAACCGATAAAGAACCCCCTCAAATGACCCCATTTTAAAAACTAGACCCCTTAATGAATTCATCTAGGGGTGTACTGCGTATTTTGACCCAACAGTATTTGAATGAATCAAAGCAAAGCAGAAGGAAAAAATTACAATTTTCATTTTTTTGGCAATTTTGTCAATTTAAAAACAGTTTTTTTTGTACAGTGTACATAGGAATGAAGACATTCACCCCAAAATGGATCCCCCCGTTTGTCCCGTGTTCAAAAACATTCCCGTTGTGGCCCTAATCTACTTATAGGAAACATAGCAAGGCCTATAATGGAGGGAACACCCGTTGGATTTCTGGGCACAACTGAATAAATTCCAGGACCCATTGCCCTCTTGTACGGAATAAAAATTGACTCCCTAAAAATATCCCGCCCCCTCCGCGCCCTTTTCGGCGTTCCCCAAATCTCAGATAAAAGTAATAATGTGAACTGTGTGGTATTTCCGAAGACAGGGGTAACTACGGAGGGTCGTTGGGATGGGCCCATGGGGCAATAAAACCGGGTATCCCCCCTCCTCTCATGCTTTTTGGGGTTATTTCGTGACCTCAGTAGTGGGTATGGGGTGTAAAAAGTGGCACTCTGTGAGTCTCCGTAAGCTTGATGAGGTGCGGCGGTCTCGCACAGAAGACGCTAAACAAGCTGCTCCTGGAACTGCAGGAAGGCGAGCGTTCCCGGGGGCTTCCTGTAAATTACGTATTACAGGTAGCGGTCTGAATAACGCCGGGCTCACACGCAGCGGATCCCAGCTGTGAGCCGGCCGTGACCCTGCATACGGCCATGTAATGTACTGCGCATAACTGCCTACTCACACAGGCGGTCATGCGCAGTACTTTTTTTTTGTTTGCATTTCCCGCATCGTCGCTTTGCGATGACACAGGTACCCACAGCTCATACACAATGTAGTTGTGTATGGTCTGCGGGTATATCCGTGACCACGGAGCACAATGGGCTCTATGTTGCGGATATCCGCGGTAAAATAGAACATGCTGCGTTCTCTTTTCTGCGAGTGGATTACGCAATTCCGACCCGCTAATGTGAGCGGAATTGTGTAATCCAATGTGATTGATCTGCGTAATACCGCAGATCAGACGCATGCGGGATCCGTAATTCCTATCCGGTCATGTGAGACCGACCTAAGGTAGATCGCTACCTTTTTATCACGTGACCGAGGACCGCTCAACGAGGCCACCCGTCACTGCTCCAGGCTTTCGTCGACCGTTGGTCGCTGGGGGCAAGGAGATGCGACTCCTGCGCATGTGTCTGGTATTTTGCCGGCGGTCGCATGCGCAGAATCCGGGAAAGTTCACGGATGATGATCGCGTCAGGGTGCAAACACGGAGGCCTCCGGTAAAAAGTTTCATCTCATCTCACTGATCGCATCGGTGAGGGGAGATGAACCTTCAACTTTTTTTTTACTTTTACGTGATCGCCATTATCCATTGGATGACGGCAAACACGTGATCAGGAACCGCTCACCGCGGCCCCTCGTGAAATCTCCAGGCTCTCGGCTAAATTTTGTAGCCAGGAGCAGGGAGATTTTAAGTTACGCTGGCAATCCACAGCTTTTGCGCATGCGTCCGCCACTTTGGCGACGGGCGCGTGCACAGAAGCTGGGGTAAGGTCCGCAGATAAATCCGAGGGCCATAGGTATGTCATTTCATCCTCCCTCACGGATATGATCCGTGGGGGGTGATGAGACGTAAGATTTTTAAACTTTTTTTAAACTTTTTTAAACTTTTTTTTTACTTTTTTACACTTTTTTTTAACTTTACATGATCACTGTCATCCACTGTCATATATTTAATTTTTTAAAATTATTTTCTATCGCCATCCTCTGACAGCAATAGCTTATTTATTTTTCTGTCAATACAGTTGTGCAGAGGCTTATTTTGTGCAGAACATCCTGTAGTTTTTGTTGGTACCATATTTGAATACATACGACTTTTTGATCACTTTTCATTACATTTTTTCTTGGAGATGGGGTGACCAAAAAAGCACAATTCTGGCGTTCTTTATTTTTTTTCTGACGACGTTCACCGTGCAAATTAAATAATGGATTACTTTGATAGATCGGCCTTTTACAAACAGTAATAAAAAATATGTAGTTTTGTTTTATTATTTTATTATAAATATGGCAAAAAGGTTTTCTTTTAACTTTTACTACTTTTGATTATTTTAATAATTAGTAAAAACTTCTTAAACTGACTTTTACTCCTTATTTTAGTCCCCAGAGGGAACAGGAACTTGCAATGCTTTGATCGCTCCTGCAGTGTAATGTAATTCTATAGCATTACATTATACTGCTACCTGACAGGCATTCTATCTAGCCATGTCATAGGCACAGCTTGATAGGCATTCTGCTATGACAGCCCTGGGGCCTTTCGGAAAGTCCCCAGCTGTCATGGCAATCGAATGGCAACCTGTGATCTCATCACGGAGGGGACCATACAGGACCCCCAAACATCAGTCAGGGCATTTAAATGCCGCTGTCAGAATTGACAGCAGCATTTAAAGGGTTAACAGCTCTGATAAGCAATGTGGCATATCGGTGCTGTTGCAGGTGGGTGCTGGCTGTAATAAACATCCGGCAGCCTCGATGTATGGAGCGAGATTAGCCTATGATCTCCGTTCATGCATATGCTGAATATGCAGAATGCAACTGTATGTCCTGCAGCATTAAGAGGTTAAAGGCTATGGACACATTTCAGGGTATGTTTTTAAACTTAAATCCACATATTTTGGCCTAATAATCATTTTTGCAATATGGTGTAAAAATTTTGCACTGTTTGTCCTCTGCAATTTCTACATATCACTGTATATAAACATGGCAGTTTAACCCATTCCCGCTGCAGGGCGTAAGTTTACGTCCTGGGAGCGGGGTACTTCCCGCAACAGGGCGTAAACTTACGTCCTGGAGATAGCGCGGGATCACATATGATCCAGCGCTATCCCGCAGCGGGAGACGGCTGTCACTCACAGCCGGCGTCTCGCTGCAGCAGCGGGGGGACATCGGAGATGCGCCCGCCACTTTTAACCCCTTCCCTGCCGCGATCTAAGTAGATCGCGGCAGGGAAAGAGTTCACAGCGGGAGCGCGGCTCCCTCTGTGTCTCCGGCCGGAACTCGCGATGTCATCGCGAGAGCCCGGCCTGTCACCATGGCAACAGGACGCCAGACACTGGCGTCCTGTATTGCCTATGCCTGAGATCGCTGTATGAGCGATAAGGCATGGGAGAGCAGTAGCTCTGCCATGCCTTATAACAGCGATCATCAGGGTAGTGATTAAAGTCCCTCAGAGGGACACAAACAGTGTAAAAAAAAGAAAGATTTAAAAAATGAATTAAAAAAAATGTAAAAAAAAAGAGTAAAAAAACCATTTTTTATGCTTTTTCTCAGATTAGCATAAAAAAAGGTAAAAAAAAAATAAAACCCCACATATTTGGTATTGTCGCATCCGTAACGATGCGTACAATAAGTTGCACATGTTTTTGACTGTGCACCGAAAAAAACGCTAAAAAAAAAGCTAAAAAACTGAGGCAAAATGCTCATTTTTAGCATTTTGCTTCACTAAAAACGCAATAAAAGTGATCAAAAAAGTCGTATGTATGCCAAATAAAATCTACAGCTCGTCTCGCAAAAAATAAGCCCTCATAGAGCTCTGTACATCAAAAAATAAAAAAGTTACAGGACTTTGAATGCAGCAATTTAGAATAGAAAAAAGATTTCCAAAAAAAAGGGTTTTTATTGCAGAAAAGTGGGAAAACCTAAAAAAAATGTTAGAATTTTGGTATCGTTGTAACCGTACCGGTCTGCAGAAAAAATGGAAAGTCTCATTTATGCTGCATGATTAACGGTGTAAAAAAAAAATAAAAAAATCTATGGCAGAATTGATGCGTTTTCTCTCTCTGCTATCATTAAAAAAAACAACAAAAAAAAAAACAATATAGTCTATGTACCCAAAATTGGCATCGATAAAAACTACAGTTCGCCACGCAAAAAACAAGCCCTTATACGGCCGCGTCCACGGAAAAATAAAAAAGTTCTTGGTCAAAAAATCGCTTGGTCCTCAACGCCAAAATAGGCCATGTCATGAAGGGGTTAAGGATACTTTTACATGGAATAACTGTCCAAGCAATGATTACATCTGTGTTTTCACACAGGAGCAATAAATGCTCACTGAATGGAGGCAGATTATGCTGGAATTTTTTCTGTCCGCCTGTTTCAATTCAGAGTAAACAGACAGTCATTCAAAGATGAACGACTACCTGTTTACACGGATCAACAGTTGCTCGATTTTTAGGTAAGCTAAAAACTGAATGACTCCAAATTGTAAGGAATTTGTGCACACTTAACTTTTGGTGTCCTGATTTTACAGGGGCTAAGAGTTGCCTGTAATCTCTCATTTAAACGATAACTTGGGTGACTGTTGGCTTGTATAAAAAATGTACCCTAAGGGCTCCTGCACATGGGCGATTTTATTTGTTCTGCGTGCAAACCACTAATAATAATACCCATTGATTTCAATGGGCTCCCTCACATTTTTGCACCCTCATTTCCGTCAGCTAAAAAAAATACGCAACATGCTTTACTTTTGTGTGCATTGGTGCACATAAGGCAACCTAGGAGTCAATGTGGGTTTCCAAATGCGCAAGAAACTGTGCACATAATTGCGCTACTTTGCAGTGTTAATTGTATAAAATACGCGGGACCGCACATTATAGCACTCCAGAACGTAATCATGTCATCCTCTCGCAAACATATATACGCATACGCTCATGTGCAGGAGCCCTAAGTCTCACTAGGAGATTTTTTGGTGATGCTGGACTGGCGGCTAACTTTCCCTTTGTGTCCTCCTTTTCTATTTAGTCATTAATTTTCTGACCACAACACTGACAGCTCTCTTATTAAGCCTTAGACTGCAGTGTCCATCTACAGTAATATGTCCATCTACTGTCCCTATGTGTAGCAGGTATTTACCTAGCATCTCCTGTGACCCTCCTATCTATCGCACCTTTAGGAACCTCCAGTCCATCCGCATCCAACAGTTTGCCGAGAGCATCTAGTCCTCCCTGTCCCCTATCTCTCTCCTCACCTGCCCTAACCTGGCAGCCAAACACTACCACACCACCCTCAGACGTGCCTTGGAAGTAGTGGGACCACCCATGACCTGAGCCATCAACTGTAGACCACGGCAACCTTGGCTCACGTCCCAAATTCGCTTTATCCGTTGGTGCTCTACCCCTGCACCTCCTTACCGCCCCACCCCATTTGCTTCCTAATAAATGATTGTTTGCAGTGCCACTGAGGTACCAGTACATTTAAAAAACCCAAGAACTGACCCCATTTTGGAAACTAGACCCCTCAGGGAATTCATCAAGGGGTGTAGTGAGCGTTTTGAACCCATAGGTGTTTGAGGAATTTTTTTAACAATTTGAGTTGAAAACTAAGAATTCTAATTTTCCCAGTAATATTTAGTATTAGGCCCAGGTTTTAATTTTTTACCAGGGTAGAAGGAGAAAAAGCAACCCATGATGTGTTAGCCAATTGCTCCTGAGAACGGAAATGCCCCATATGTGGACGTAAACTGTTGTTTGGGCACATGGCAAGTCTCAGAAGGAAAGGAGCGCTTTTTGAATGCAGATTTTGCTGAAATAATTTTTAGACCCCATGAGGTGCCAGTACATTGGAAACACCCAAAAACTGACCCCATTTCGGAAACTAGACTCCTCAGGGAATTTATCAAGGGTGTAGTGAGCGTTTTGAACCCACAGGTGTTTGAGGAATTTTTTTAACAATTTGAGTTGAAAACAAAAAATTCCAATTTTTCCATGTAATGTTTTGCTTTAGGCCCAGATTTGTATTTTTTACCAGGGGCAGAAGGAGAAAAAGTACCCCATGATGTATTACTCAATTGCTCCCGAGCACGGAAATGTCCCATATGTGGATGTAAACTGTCGTTTGCGTGCAGGGCTCAGAAGGGAAGGACTTGGCATGTGGTTTATGTACAAGCTGTGTGGAGTACATTAGGGTAAAAAATCAGGGCAATAATAAAAATAAAATTTCAGGGAAGTGTGATAGATTTTAAAAACAATTTTTTATACACAGGCCGGGTTGTGGAGCACGTTTCACAGTGGTATATGGTGTCTTTCCTTATCCCTCGTTTATAGCAGATTCTGCACCTCTTTTGGGTCCTTCCGTTCTTCACAGTGGAGGGAATTTCACTGGGAAAGTGTTGCCCTAGTACAATCCTTATGGCCTCACTTCCAGAAGTTCTGGGCTCCCCCACCTCCTGGTTCCCAAATATTAGGTCCTTGATGACTTCCTCCTGAAATTCAAGGAAGGTCCCCCGCTGGCCTGCACCTTGATACAGCACGTAGGCATTATACAGTGCCATCTGTACGAGGTGCACAACCAGTTGTTTGTACCACACCTGTGTTTTCCGCATGGCATTATATGGCTCCAGTACCTGGTCTGATAGATTAACCTCTCCCATGTACTTATTATAGTTAAGGACACAGTCTGGCTTAGGGGTCTCTGTACTGATACCTCGTACTGGACAGGGAGTACTGCTGTGGGTACATCCCTCTTGTCCTTATATTTGACACACAATACATTGTCGCTGCATTGTGACCAGCTCTCAGCCCTTCTGAGCAGTTGCCCAAGCAGCGTCTTAGGGAGGCTTCTCTGTTTTTTTGGATGGTGCCACAAGCCACTGTTCTTCTGGAAGCAAGGCTCTGAAACAAGGGGACACTAGTATAAAAGTGATCCAGGTACAGATGGTAACCCTGATCTAGCAGTGGTTACACCAGTTCCCACACAATTTTTCTTGCTATTCCCAGCATGGAGGGGCATTCTGGGGGCTCCATTTTGGTGTCCTTCCCCTCATACATGCGAAACTTGTAGGTGTCCCGCAATGTGCTTTCGCACAGCTGATACATTTTCACACCATACCGTGTCCTCTTACTGGGCAGGTACAGGTGGAATTTTAGCCTGCCTCTGAAGTGTACCAGGGACTCGTCTACAGATATATTTATCTCTGGGTTATATGCCTGGGCAAACCTGAAGCTAAAATGCTCTATTACGGGCCTAATTTTATATAAGCGATCATAGTTTGCATGATCGCAGAGGGGGGGGGGGGGGGGCACTGTCTGTTATCATTGAAAAGCAGGAATTGCCATGCGGAACATTGGGGTGTGGTACAAAATATCTGTACCCCAGTACACCCTGATTGTGGCTTCTTTACTAGCCCCATAGTTAATATAAGCCCTCCCCCACACACACATTTTTTTTAGCTCTAATGCATCCACAGGGGTCCTTTTATCGGGTCTTGCATAGCTGGAATTGGGATTTTCTTGTATAATATACTGGGCATACAAATTGGTTTGGGTGACTTAGTGGGAAATAAAGTCTTCTGAAAAAAAAAAGTCCTTCAGTATTAATTTGAATCCCTGAGTCCCCAATAAAGTAAGGGATCTGGGATCTGAAATTTTCAGGGGTACTCCAGTGAGCATCAGATACATTGGGGTCAGTGGCAGTCCTTGGATGCCTTCTCGGGGGTATGGGGAGTTCAAACTTGCTTGATGATGATTAGGAGGAGGCAGATAATGCCAGAAAAGTGGGGTCATCCCCACTATCTGAGTCTGACTCGGATGCAATCAGTGCATATGCTTCTTTTGCAGTGAACTTCCTGTGGGCCATAGTAATATAAAAATTTATTGGGCACACAAAAAAACTTTTATTGGACAGGACACTGCGGGATCACTGGGATGGGGTGACCCCAGGACAGGGTCAGAAATACAGAAGAAACTTATGTGGTGTATTTTACACTGAATGATACGCCGAGCACACGCTGCACTGACTAAGCACATGCTGTTTTTTTTTTTTACACTGACAGACTACACCCTACACTGACTAATGAGTGGATGGGTGACTACAAAACGGGAATACAACAGGAACTTTTTTTTTACCCTAACGGATACACTGACACTACATGCTACATTACACTTCTGATCACAGCTACATTACACTTCTGATCACACACCACACTACACTACAGTTCACTCACTACACTACACTACACTACTGATCACTCACTACACTACACTACAGCTCTATTTTTAACAAGTTTTAACAGCAGGTTCTCTCTCTACAAGCACCGGAAAGACACTGCGGTGCTTGCAGACAGAGTCCATACTGTAAACAGCGTGAACTCGGCTGCCGACCTGTGATTGGCCAGTTAGCGGTTCACTGACCAATCACAGCGATCGTGGGGGAGGGACCACTTTTATTGGTCCCCAGCACGCAAGTAGTTATCGGCTGCTGATTAAGGATATGTCCAGTTGCAGGAAGTACCCCGCTGCCATGACGTACCCTTACGTCCTGTGGAGGGAAGGGGTTACGTGAGAAAGTAAAGGTCAAGTTTTATTGTATTGTACCATCTGCGATTTGTTAAGTTAAGTGAACCGAACCAGCAGAACCCTGTTTTGAGTTGAATTTTGCTAAAATTTCACTTCAGCACAAACTCGAACCAAGCTTTTAGCAAAGTTCTATCTCAAATAGGGTCCTACTGGTTCAGTTTGCTGAACACTAGTCCCAATCACTGGTGTATAACACTGTATAAGAAACATAAATGCTCTGGATTACACTTGGTGTGTTATACAGGGCTTTCATGTCTCCTAGACTGTGTTATATACCAGTTTTAGGGTTTTTGATGAACTTCTGGTTCAGTTCTAACTAATTTGTACCGAACCTAACTTTTTTAAAGATTGGCAAACCGGACGAACCCAACTTTTTAAAAGTTTGCTCATCACTTTGTGATTCCTCCTTTTTTTTCATATTGCCATTGGTTCTTATTGGGTCTGCATCCTGGCTATTGTACTGACTTTTTTTCCCCATGCATATGTAAAGTATGGAATGGATATTTTAGTTGCAGAAATTACTAAAACAAATCTGTGAACGTACTCTTATGTTGATGTTTGTTGTAGTGTAGGTACAGAGGCATTTTCTGTGGATGCATATTTACAAACGTTTAACCACGTTTTTTCCTCCTACATTAGGATAAATCTCCATTACTGTGCCACACTACATTATATTTATATTAGCAGATATATCTTGTAACAATTTTAATCCCCATTTAGCTTTCAGTAGAAAGTTTCCATTTTTAGTGATCCTACCCATGGAAATCTTGCTATGCGTAGATGGCCTAGTTCAGTCAAACCGCTGCTTTCTACAATGAATGAACTCATTACCTACAAGTATAATGAAAAGTAATTATAATAATCAAAACTACTTCAATAGAAATTTGGAAAAGAAGACGATCCCGGTAATACTGTAAACGTGTTCCCTGTAGTGTTTAATGATGCTTACAAGGATGTAAAAACAATAGCAACAAGTAACATTATTCTTATGGGATTTAATAAATGCACTATATGCTATAAAAATAGAAATTAAGCAAGGTTTGGGAAAAATGCAGAGCAATTCAGCTTGTAGGGTAGCAAAAGTCTCTTACACTGCAAGTCTTTACTTTGCAAGCAGTACTATTGAATTGAAGTGTAAGCGCACTTAAGGTGCTTGTCTTTTCGGTAATCAATATGCTAACATTTGCAAAATTAAGACATTAATATACGTACGGATAGCATAGAAAATAGACAATGTTAACTCCAATACTGACTACTGAGATATCAGATTAAAAAACTTCAAAATCAATTCACAAGAACTTGAGATGCGGTTAAAGTCTCCCTTTGGGTATAACTTTCCACAGCATTTAAGGATCACATGTAGGTTGAAAACAAATACTCAATTTATTTTATGCATTACAGCGCACTCAGTCATCCGTCACCAATAGTCTACTCCTGGGGTTACATGCCGTTCACAAATGTCATCTATTGCAAGTGAAGCATGGACTTTATAGCAAATAGTTAAAGCTTTGCTGTTTATCAAAGACCATGTAGTACATGTGGCCAGACGGTATGAGAGGTACTGACATGCAGTATTAGACTATACTAGAAAATATAGAACATTCAAGATCTCCTCCTGATTTTAACACTGACACTGTTATGTCCAACCTGGATGCGCTGGAGCTGTCACTGACAGATCTACCGGAAATGCAAATAAATGACAAAACAAGAATGAAACACTGTCCCTATGCAAACAAACACTGGGAAGGGCCCTGCCTTAAAGCCGGGTGATCAACCTGATAAGGATGGCCCCGACCGCGTACCTCAGCCCCTATGTGGGGAAAGGGAACAAAACCAGAAAACCAAAATAACAATGCAAACAAATGCAGAACTTAAACATATATCCGGAACATTAAATCCCAACCAGTTCTGTGATAATGGAGAGGCATCAAGGGCGGACACAGGAATGGGTGGATCCAGAGGTTTTACCTCCAACCCCAAGCAATTGACTGTCTCATGAATTAAGTTAATACCAGCTCCACGATCAAGAAGAACTGTGATTGGGTTGCTATCGCCCCCAAGAAGGATCTTAGCGAGTAGAACCAGCCTGGAGGACACCATCCAGCAATCAGTAGCCCTTGAGGGACCTTCCTCCCTCCTTCAGGCCCCCTAATTCTTCTGGCTGAGGCCAACGATGAGGACAATTCTGAAGCCCCTAGGGTTGGTTGCTGCTGCTTTACCCCAGCAACCTAAAGTGCCAGTGCACTCAGCAGGTTTGACATAGCCTCAATGGGATTCATATTAGATAAACAAAAGTATCCCACCAAGTGAGTATGGTGGTTGATTATATTACGTCCAACCTGGGCGTGCTGAATCTATCACTTGCAGATCTACCGAAAATGCAAATAAACGACAAAACAAGAATAGAACAAAAATATGGGAAACATTTTCCCTATGCAAACAAACACTGGGAAGGGCCTTGCCTGAAAGCAGGGTGATCGCCCCAATAAGGACCGCTCCGACCAAGTACCTCGGCCCCTAGTTGACCCTACATAAGGAATGGGAATAAAACCAGAAAACCAAAATAATAATGCAAACAAATGTACTTAGCTTTAGATGCAACAAGTAACAGACAATCCAGCAGGAACTTACTGATTGCTAGCCCATTCAGGGAGAGACTGAGAATCAACTGCAGTTCAGCCCAGTCTCCAGCCAGGATAAATAGCCTAAGTGATCATCCACAGGTGCGACCAAGCACGTTACACCAAATAGCACACCCACTGAGCTAGAAGATGTAGAAATATCCCCAAAATTAGCACCAGACTATCACCAAGCGGCAATCCCAGAACTGCCACAGCAGTCAGTCTTCCACTGTTTCTTTGGCTGACTCACAGAAAAACACATATCAATTAAAAAAATCAGAGAAGGCGACCATAACTAGTGGTGGTATACTGATACAAAAGACAAGAGCAGGTATAGACAGCACATCCCTCAGCATGCAGAAGGACAAATTCCTATATGGAGGAGCACTGCACTGGTGCAATATACTGATAAACAACACTCACATACCTACCATATATTGAGAGGAGTGTCTGCTTGGTATTGTATTTGCACATAGATAAGGCATGCAAAGAGTGCAAGTCCCACAGATGTGTAGTGTGAAAGGAAGGGCCTGTGCATGATGTTGGGGCTATCTCCTAGGTTTTTAGGATGGGGCATACTTGTTTCTGATGCTGCCTCCTGGTTGCTGGTGGGTACCACCAGTGGTAGGGAGAGACTTCTCACCTCTCAGTGTGTTGACTCTGGAATCATGACATGGGTTACAACCCCCGGGGTGCGCCTGCCAAAGTGGATTTGATTTTAAGCCTAAAGCGGAACTGACAAGGGCTTTTATGGCATAATAAACAGTGAACTCACCATGATGCAACAGTTTATTATTGCAAGCAAACAAGAGATCTTCCGGGATATCAAAGGTGTCAAGCTTTAAATGTTTCACAACAGTCTGTAATAACTACAGTTCTTAATCCTCATTATCAAAAACAGTCTCTTATGAAGTTTGCAATAATTGTCAGAGAATTCGGAGGGACTTGAGTATAAACAGTGCAGTAAACCAGACCAGACTTAGAGGGAGAGCAGCGGAGAAGCTGTTGTTTGTGCGAAAAGTGGGATTCTGCTGCGGCTTTCCACAGGTGAAAAAGGCATTTGTCAAGTTTGTGACGCCAGTCTGTATACAGACCAAGCCCTGTGCTGGACAAAATAATAATGTAAAAATGAGAAAAATAAAATTAAACATTTCTTTCCGCTGAAATATACTGCGGTACCTCAGTGCAGATGGTGAATGGTGGGAAGGGACTCCAGGAGGCAGAATTAACAATGAGATTCTTGAACAGTTTACTGCTTCAAATAACAAGAATCTTCAGCTGTCTTTAGTGCAATTGGATAATTACTTTGCATTTTCAGTACAATTCAAAGTTACATTTCTTTAAAGTGCAGTTCACAAATTACTTGACTTTAATTCAAGGTAGTAGCAATATAATTAGCACAGTTGTAGACATGAAGCTTAGACTTCCTATCTGGACAACAAACAGGCTCTTTGACAGTAATTAAAGGGGTGGTCTCGCGAAACCAAGTGGGGTTATACACTTCCGTATGGCCATATTAATGCACTTTGTAATATACATCGTGCATTAAATATGAGCCATACAGAAGTTATTCCACTTACCTGCTCCGTTGCTAGCGTCCTCGTCTCCATGGTTCCGTCTAAATTCGCTGGCAGCTTGCTTTTTTAGACGCGCTTGCGCAGTCCGGTCTTCTCCTTTCAGCACGAGCCGCTTCAGTGTGCTCCCCGCTACAGCTCTTCTGCGCATGCGCAGATGAGCTGTCACTGCTCGGGAGCGCGCTGGAGCGGCCATTCTGTACCTTCCTCTGTTAGAGGAAGGTGCAGAGCCGCCCAGCTGTCCGGAGAAGCCGCCCAGCTGTCCTGCCGTCCAGCTGTCCTGCCGTCCAGGTAAGTGATGGGCCGGGGGGGCTGCCGCTGCGCCGGGGGGGGGGGGGGCTGTCGTCGCTGTCGCTGCGATGGGGGGGCTGTCGCTAGGCCGGCGGGGGCTGTCGCTGCGATGGGGGGGGGCTGTCGCTAGGCCGGGGGGGGCTGTCGCTAGGCCGGGGGAACTAGCGCTGGGCCAGGGGGGTAAGTGATGGGTCGGGGGTGATGTTCACTGACAGGTGAAGGCCCCGGAGCCCAGCGCTGGGCTCCGGGGCCTTCACCTGGGCTCCGGAACCTAGCGCTGGGCTCCGGGGCCTTCACCTGGGCTCCGGAAACTAGCGCTGGGCTCCGGAACCTAGCGCTGGGCTCCGGAACCTAGCGCTGGGCTCCGGGGCCTTCACCTGGGCTCCGGAACCTAGCGCTGGGCTCCGGGGCCTTCACCTGGGCTCCGGAACCTAGCGCTGGGCTCCGGAACCTAGCGCTGGGCTCCGGAACCTAGCGCTGGGCTCCGGGGCCTTCACCTGGGCTCCGGGGCCTTCACCTGGGCTGAGGGTCTAGCGCTGGGGAGCCGGGAGCGTAGCGCTGGGGAGCCGGGGGCTAGCGCCGGTTACCTGCTGCCTGGCGGTGGGTGACTGGTCGGCGGCTGCGGGGCGTCTGGTCGGCGGCTGCGGGGCGTCTGGTCGGCGGCTGCGGGGCGTCTGGTCGGCGGCTGCGGGGCGTCCGGTTGCCATGGAGACACAGCTGGCAGCGTCTCGGGAGCGCGCACGTCGGGCTGCAGCGAGCGACGGGGAAAGAGGGCCTTCACCTGGGCTGAGGGTCTAGCGCTGGGGAGCCGGGAGCGTAGCGCTGGGGAGCCGGGGGCTAGCGCCGGTTACCTGCTGCCTGGCGGTGGGTGACTGGTCGGCGGCTGCGGGGCGTCTGGTCGGCGGCTGCGGGGCGTCTGGTCGGCGGCTGCGGGGCGTCTGGTCGGCGGCTGCGGGGCGTCCGGTTGCCATGGAGACACAGCTGGCAGCGTCTCGGGAGCGCGCACGTCGGGCTGCAGCGAGCGACGGGGAAAGAGCCGGCGGCCATCTTGGGGAAACTTTTATAAGTTGCTGAAACGCTGGAACGGTAAGTACAAACCAGCTAGGAAAGTCATTTACAGGGGTAATTAGTAGAGATGAGCGAACGTGTCCGTAACGGACACATCCGCACCCGGACACCGGCTTTAGCGAACACTGGAGTGTTCGCGCGTAAGTGTCCGGGTGCCGCCGGGGGGCGGGGAGATGCGCGGCGGCGCGGGCGGCAGTAGCGGGGAACAGGGGGGAGCCCTCTCTCTCTCCCTCTCCCCCCCGCTCCCCGCCGCACCCCCCCGCGCTGCCACGGCGGCCCCCGAACTTTTTCGCCCGAACACCGAGGTGTTCGCAAAGTTCGGTGTTCGGGCGAAAAAGGGGCGGGGCCGAACGTGTTCGCTCATCTCTAGTAATTAGTA
Organism: Eleutherodactylus coqui; assembly: GCF_035609145.1. Classification (NCBI taxonomy): domain Eukaryota; kingdom Metazoa; phylum Chordata; class Amphibia; order Anura; family Eleutherodactylidae; genus Eleutherodactylus; species Eleutherodactylus coqui. The sequence goes on along the minus strand of NC_089843.1, from coordinate 92,725,018 downwards.
ATGTATGTTTAATTAGGGGGACTGGGCAAAAAAAAAAAAAATCACTGCTTCCTCGAGACATCTCCTTTAAGCACGATTTTTCTTCATATCCTTTATGCTTTGCCCTTCTGCTCTTTTCTAATTGCTGCTATTCTCTAGAGTTCTGAGTTTCTTTTTTAGAGAACATTACAATTACTTTGGCTGACTCTCTTTTATTTCTTCAGGTCTTAAGGTTTCTTTAGATTCTTGTTGAAGTCTATCTATTTCTTCTCTTCAACTCTCTTTTTAGTCTGAATTATAAAACTTTGGGGTACTCACACTTTCTGTCCTTCCCTTTGCACTGGTTAGTAGCTTTTCCTCTCTCTTGAGCTCTGTCTAGCAATCACCTTCTTCCTCGATTTTCAGTCTCCTTCTTTAGACTGCACTTGCATTCTCCTACTCCTACTCAAACTCCCCCTATTCTCTACTACTAACTTCTATCTACCAACCCGAACGTAGCACCTTTCTACTTATCTTAGACTGTCTTTCTTCCAACTAGATGACTCATGCCTGTAAGCTAGGCTGTACCTTGTAAGGATAAAGTGTGATTGACCAACATTAAATTAACATATTAAAGTGACATGTGCATTAATGACATCGCCTATGAATCAACAGTCTTTTATGTAGTGTACAATCCTGTACACTACAACAGTTAAGGCCCTTTTACACGGCATGAACATCGGGCAAATGATGCCTGACACTTGTCAGGAGCGAGTACCGCTGGATTGCTCATAGAGCAGCTAGCCGGGAGCTGGGGCGGCTGGAGGAGAGTTCTTTCCCTGCTCTCCCCCCACCCCTCTCCATTCACTGTGAGCAGTGTCCGTTCAGTACTGAATGGCTGCTGTTTACACTGAACAATCGTCATTCAGGATTTTAAGCATGCTTAAAACTGAACCACTGGATGACTCTCGTCCAGTCATTCAGTTTCTGCATGCTTTTGCGCAAGATGATTATTGTTCAAAACTCAACATGGGTATGGAAGACTGAACGACCAGAACGATAATCGTCTCGTATAAAAGGGCCTTTAGTCCAATAAAGAAACATGGTGGAACCAGGTCCATGATATCTACTTACTCCAGCGGGTGGTCTGATTTTATCCAGCAGCATCTCTATGTCACGCTAGCTAAATGTGGACAAGGTGGAGAAAAGTGGAGGTTTTGACTCACATGGATGACTGAACAGAGTTCTCACAACAATGCCCCAGCATCAATGATGTGATACACATGCTTCTGATGGAAGTGGGAGTGCACACAGGTAGTTACAGATGTCTGGGGCTGAAGCTCTGTTGATTCAGATGGTTTGAGGATAACCCTGAACTTGCATATATTTTTGTTTACCCTCCACTAACAGGCTGTTGGCAAAACACCTCTTCTGCCTTCAGGGCTCAGTCAGATGAGCATTTTTTTCACGGATCTGTAAAAGCGAAATGCAAAACGTATGTATAAAAAATGCGTGACCAAAGCTGCATACACATTTTTTATTCCCACTTGTTGTGCGATCACATGATAGTAAACGTTGCACATAAAAGTGCAGTCCCATCACTTTTCCCTGCTGCGGCTGTGACAGCTGCAGAGGGGAATTCCTGGGATGTAAAATTCCTGGATGCTGTCACATCGAGGGGCTTCACCTTTATCGTCAATTGGGCTGGCGGCAGGAGCACTGGCCCCATTGAAAACATGGGGTGAAGATTGCGGTCCTCGGCCACAGCTGTGACAGCTGTGGCAGGGGATTCCTTCAACTTCTGTGGGGAGTCCCCTCATCAATGTCACAGTGTTCAGTGATGAGGGGACTCCCCACGGTGATGAAAGAATCCCCTGCCACAGCTGTGACAGCTTTGAGAGAGGACTGTGATGCTATCCCATTGCTTTCAATGGGGTCGGCGCTGCTGCCACCCCATTAAAAGCAATGGGTTGAAAGTAACCCCTGCAGTAATGATTTTTGCGGGACTGGGGGCGGGGGATTAAAATATAAGCCCTACCCCAAAAATCATCCCTAGCTGCCCCCCAAAAAAACTTAACTCACCTAAAAGCGTTGTCTGGCTCTTCTCCTGGGTCCCTGGCAGTCTTCTCCTATATTTCTGATAGCCGGGGATTGAAAAATCCCCGCCTTCAGAAAGCGCTGCCTCTGATTGGCTGAGGGGTTAAGCTGCAAAATCATAGTTTGTTTACTTTATTTTTCAAAAATAAAGATCCCTCGAAGTGCCTTTTTTTTTTACAGTGCTTGGTCCCATGCTGCACTCTTTTGCTGGCTTTAGCAATGACATCTCATCACAGGGACATGTGATACCTACTGCCAATTGCTATCTGATCCTGATTTACATACAGTCAATAATTAGCTGCAGCAGGCATATGTCCCCGTAATGGAGCATCATCACTAGAGTTGGAAGATAAGGAAGATAAAACAATACCTCTGCAACGCCACCTATTGGATGGCAGCATTCCTGCAAATCAATGCTTAACCCTTTATACAGGTCTGTAAAGCAGAGATTGGGAATTGTAAACCAAGCTAGAATCCATACACAGACAGCTGTTTCAGGGTTTTCGCCCCTCACCATTGTGCAGTAGGATCCTTGAAGGAATGCTGCCATCAAATATGTAGCGCTGCAGAAGTATTGTTCCATCTCCCTTATTTGCATATTACCCAGAGGAGCATGATTGGCCTTATAAGTCTCCTCACTCACCTTCTTGATGCTCTCCCTGAGGAGAGATGTTACCCCTCCAGACCTAGAGTTGGAAGAAGAATGCAGTGGAGGACCGAGCATCACTGGAAAAAGAACTGCAGGAGACAGGGTAAGGGTAATATGACGCCTTTTTGCTTTTGTTTTAATGTAATGTTTTCTCCCTAGATATCTGTTCAAATAAAGAAAATCCTGAAATATTGCAGCTTTTTACACTGACAATGGAGCCTCATAAAAGGCTGGCTCTTCCTTCTCTGTAGAGATCACTTTTCAACAGTCAGCTTATTATCATCAATGAAATGTAAGAGCACCATTATGTAGTGAAGGCACATAACATTGAATCCACTACCAACAATGGATTATACAGTTCACCTCTTCTACCTCGTGTATCACACATCATAGCATGACTAAAACGCTCAGAAAAAATGGCTGCCCCCATGATCATGTAAAGAAGATCAAAAATCTGTAAAAAAAATATCGACAATCTGCAAATAACAAATGGTACTTGTGAGTTATTTGTCACTACTTTTTTAATGAATTTCACAAATGTTTCACCAATACATATGCGTAAATAGATTGGGGGGGAAAAAAGTGTATTTGTATGTGTGATTTGTATTCATAATAAAAAGATGATACATTTACTTTAAGGCTTTAGGGCGGCTTCAGGCAACCGTATATTGTCCGGGTTTTCACGCCTGGCCGATATATGGTGTCCCTCTCTGCAGGGGGGAGGAGGCTGGAAGAGTCGGGAGCAGTGCACTGAGCTCCCGCCCCCTCTCCGTCCCTCGCCACTATTTGCAATGTGAGGGGACGGGGTGGGGGCGGAGCTAAGTTCCGAGACCTGCAGAGAGGGACACCGTATAGCGGCCGAGCGTGAAAACCCGGCTGATATACAATCGTCTGAATAAGCCCTTATTCAAACGAACATCTCTGATTTCCATGCATGAAAAACAAACCAATTTGAATGTGCGTGTATGTCGCTATAAAACCTGTGTGCATGGCGTGCTTCTGTTTTTTTGTCCCTATGTGATTTACATACCATCCATTTTTTTTTCTTACGTGAAAAAAAAAAAAACTGAAGGAGGCCCAATTTGTTTTCTATAATTACTTAGCAATGATCAGTGAAAAACAAAGTGTACACAGATGTCCCATGTATGTGGTCTGTTTTATTTGCGTACCCATTGACGTGAAAATGGACCAGAATAGGACATGCTACGATATTTTTTTATATAGAACATCAGTTCAAAGCTAAAAATGACATGTGTGAATAGCTCCATTGACTTTAATGGGTGCATGTGCCGTCTATATGCAGTTAATTACACACATGGACAACACATGGACTAAAATTACGCTTGTGTTAATAGGCCCTAGGCACATTTCCTCCATTAAAAATAATTTAAAAACCTGGCAAAAATGCCCTGCTGTATAGTCTTATGTACAATCAACTATCCATCCTGGTTAGATGATAAATCTACTATGATAGCATGTGCTGAGCTCCCTCCTACCGAGTCTTGTTACTGGCATATTTGATACTGTTTTGTGCTGATAAATGGAGCTGTATTATATTTTTACCCCAGTTCTATATCAAATCACAGCACCATGGAAGATTATGGTATTATAAACAGCAAGCAAACAAAAACACATGCAATAAGTAACTATATTAGGTGCAGAAGAGAGAACTAAATCTAGGCCAAGAAGCATTAGGGGGCCCATAAGGTTTCTCTGTCCCATATAAGAAGACTGATACTCGGAATGAAGCACTATAGTTGGGGAGCCCTGTTACTTATCTTGTATTGGGGACCGGCAGCTTCAAGTTATGCTCCTATCATTTTGTTCATTGGCACACATTTTATATATATTGTACTCTATTAAACTTAAATTACTTACAATACTTCTAATCTCTTTTAATAGTGAATAATACGGTGAATTAAAACGGTTGTCTTGTTACTTTTTGAAAATTTAATGTCAGGTGTGGATACGTTAAAATAACAAATACAGCAGTATTTACATGCCGTCAGCCCGGTGATCCATAGTTGCAGTGGCGGTTGTCTCGGTCTTGACCACTGCAGCCAATCAGGCTGCAGCATCCCCATCCATTCTCCTGGCATCAGCACTCACATCTTGGGCACCATGATTCCAGGATATACACTCCCGTTAAAGGGGTTGTCTCGCGGCAGCAAGTGGGGTATACACTTCTGTATGGCCATATTAATGCACTTTGTAATATACATCGTGCATTAATTATGAGCCATACAGAAGTTATTCACTTACCTGCTCCATTGCTAGCGTCCCCGTCGCCATGGATCCGTCTAAATTCGCTGTCTTCTGGCGTTTTTGAACCCGCTTGCGCAGTCCGGTCTTCTGCCTGGTGCATGGGGCCGCTCGTGCCGGAGAGCTGGTCCCGCGTCGTCATCGTGGCTCCGCCCCGTCACGTGTGCCGATTCCAGCCAATCAGGAGGCTGGAATCGGCAATGGACCGCACAGAGCCCACGGTGCACCATGGGAGAAGACCCGCAGTGCATCGTGGGTGAAGATCCCGGCGGCCATCTTGGAGAAGGAAAAAAGAAGTCGTCGCAGAGCGGGGATTCGGGTAAGTAATATATATATATATATATATATATATATATATATATATATTTTTTTTTTTTTAACCCATCCCTTGGGTTTGTCTCACGCCGAACGGGGGGCCTATTGAAGAAAAAAAAAAAAACGTTTCGGCGCGAGACAACCCCTTTAAGTGAATATGCATAAATCAAAGAGACTGCACTAAGGTGCGAGCAAGGGCCTATACAGGGTGTAGACAAAAACAAACTGATTCAGTGCTGTATTTCAATACTGGTGTCCTATATTGTAATAACAATAGTGTACTTGAATAGGAAGGCCTGGATGTGCTTCATGATGTTATGCAGTCCTCTTGTCCAACCTTTTAATGTCATTCACATATTATACTGTACAGTGTTGTTTGAGAAACATTTTACGTATGTTGCAAAATGGCACAAAAACATTAAAAAACTGTTTTGAAGCATGAAATGTATATCTTAAGACTGGAACAGAGCAATTTAAGTTTCAATTTTTGACTAGTGAACTGAAAAAAAATGCTGTATATAGCCTGAACCCTTCTCAGACCCTTCTCAGATCCTCTAGACTTTGCTTTTATTAGATGACATCAGATGTGCCCTTTATTTTTTGTTCACTTCTCTTACATTTAATCCTAGCACTGACTCATAACACCAGAAACATGTGACAAGTTCTTTTCTTTTATCAAGTCCATATTCATATCCTTTTATATAAAGTTCCGTATATAAAGCCAACATACTGGCAAAATGAACATAATAAACCAAGTTTGTAAGCCAAAAATGTGGTCAGCGGTTGTCATCAAAAGGTATCATAGTCAAGTTGAACTTTGCTACATATGTATGTTCCTCAGCAAAGAGCAACAAGGAGAGAGAGAGAAGAGAGAGAGGGGAGAGAGAGGGGATAGAGAGGGGAGAGAGAGGAGAGAGAGGAGAGAGAGAGGAGAGAGAGGAGAGAGAGAGGAGAGAGAGGAGAGAGAGGGGAGAGAGAGAGAGAGAGAGAGAGAGAGAGAGAGAGAGAGAGAGAGAGAGAGAGAGATCAGAATTCACCAAAAGTGGTTGAAGGTAGGACAACTAGTGAAAGGGTCATAAGCGCCCAAGACTCATTGATGCTTATGGAGAGCAAAGGCTAGCCCATCTAGTCTTAGCCCACAGAACTGCAACATAAAACTGAAAACATGCTGAAAACATCACTACTGACTGTGATAGAACAGAACACACAGTGAACACGGACTGCTGTATATGGATCTGTGTAGATGTAGTCACATCAGTCAGAGTACCTATGCTGAATCCTGTGTACCCCCGAAAGCGCCTGCAATGGGCATTTTGGCATCAGAACTGCACTTCCCAACAGAACAACTTTTAAATCAAGACATAGGGGGTTTATTAAGGCAAATGTTTCCTACAGCAATTTTACCCTGTGTTATGTTAGTGCAGGACCTACATGAGTATCGTTTACTGATAACTAGAGGGATGAATATACACTCCAGAACAGATAAGGGGAACACAAAACAGACCCCCAAACAGGCACCAAAATAAGGGAAAGGGGAAATCTGATCTTAAACATCAGAGGCAAGACACCATCCCTACAAGCAGGGTGGTTGTCCTGACAGGGACAGCCCCATGTCAGGAACCAGGGTGAACATGACTCCCCTTAGATTGGAGTAGGAAATAAAGGCTGAAAATCGATGACACCTATGCATAGGAATCAGGGCTGTAAGGGGATAAACAGCTTAGCAGGTGTTAAAGCGAATGTGCAGCAAATGTAGCTTCACTGGAGACTCAAATATGGCTGGGAACTGCATACAGGTTCAGAACAGCATCAGACAGAAATCTAACACAGCAAACTTTAAACAATAGTGCAGACTTGTGTCTTCACAGACTAGTCCAAAAGTATAAGCGGTACTCTCCAAGAGGAGAAGTTGGAATAAATGTGCAAAGACAAATGCTAAATGGTTGACAGGGCCGTCCCTTCTCCCTTCTCCTAGCCGACATAACATAATTAACTAGTATGTCAGCCCCCAGAACTGAAATGAAAGAATGCAGACACTAGTGAGGTGATGATGTATCTGCACAGGAGCCCTATGGGGAAGGAGGTTTACCTCAACCATAAAAAATTGAAAGTCAGGTACACTATTAGGGCTCTGCCACATGAGCGTATTTGTACACACAAAACTTGTGCATGCAATATGCAGAAAATAGAACCCACAGAAGAAAAAAAAGAACATGCTCTAATTTCCTGTGCATTTGCGCAGCAAAGGTCCCCATAGAAGTCTATGGCAGGTGCGCAATTGTGCAATACGCTGCGCAATTCTGCTGAAAAAATAAAACACATCTGGACCTCAATAGGGTAAATAGCTATTTAAATCAGGGTGTGTTCATCTGCTGCGCGCAACTGAACATGCTTTGCTTGCGCAAAAGTACATTACAATGCGCTGATATACTTGCAAATTAACCACGTTCATAGCGCTAATACGTTGCGCTGAAAAGTGCGCGCCTTTACGTATATGCTCATGCGAAGGAGCTCTTAATTATTCTTTTTGACATACCAGCGATGTACATAAATTCATGTTACCCAGTGGGGTTTTCTTTTTGCACAGTAATGCTTTTCTTAAAGTAAAGCTTTAAAGAAGGTAGTGAAAAAGATACTGACTGTCAGAAGTGAACTTCCACAAACTTATCCAAACATAGGTACGCACTGATTTTAGATCTTTAGGCCTTTGATGTAACTTACCCTTTTATTCAACTTTACCACGTTTGTTTGCTGGAAGTATATTTTGGTGTTTTTCCTATAATCACCATTTCCTACTCAGCTTGAAGTTCTTCAGTAACCTCTCATGGTATTATAGACAAGTGATCAAAGGCCTTTGGAACACAGTTACAGTATTTCAGGAGAATAGCACAGCATGGAGGCGTGAGGTCAACTTTACCTCTTTGTAATATGTATGACACTTTTGATTCACTCTTCATGTTTTACAATTCATATCTATATAAATGCTTATTCTGAACCATGCTGTCCTGTAGGTATGAGTGATTACACAACATATTTTTCCTTATATAGTACAGTCATTGCAAGCAGTGGAACATAGCACAGTGTAAGTATTGTAAAATAAAGATGACAAATATGAAAATTACATACTATATTGCCATATCTCATAAGGAAAAGGGTATGTTTTCAGGATGACATAGAGGATTTAAACAATCTTAAAGGCTATGGACCCCTTGGGGTGGCAATTTATTTATTTTTACATAAATACATGTACTTTGGGCTGACAGTTTTGCAATAGGATTTAATTAAAAGCATTTCATTATTTGCATTCTGCAGCTCATACATATCACATTAGATAGAAACTGCAGTCTAAGTCTCAATAGGAGAGCTATTAGTGGGGCTGGACTAGATTAGTTTCTTATGAGCAGTTTCTATATATATAGTAATATGTAAAAGTTTTGTTGTTGAGGCCATAAATTAGCTGATAAGAATGGGCAGGAGAGCAGAGATAATAGCTGAAAACCAGGGGCCCTTTTACAAAGAACAATTATCGTTCAGATTCTCACTGGATCATGCAAAATTGAGTGATAATCATTCAGTGTAACGCTACCAGTACTTATCCTTCGTTGTTCAGTTTCTGCAGGTATAAAAAAACAGTCATTCTTCTATGAACAACTACCTGTTTATGGTAAATGGAGGTAGACGACCAGAGTGATCTAAGGACCACTCGCCTCTATTCACTGAGCGATCAACACTCCTGTGTGAAAGCACAAAAGCAATAATTGCTTGGACGAATGTTGGGCACGTGAGAACCTGACAGTTGTCCCATGTAAAAGAACTCTAAGTTTTCAGTTCAATCCTTCTCTTAAATAAGGAGATTGCAGGGCTACACTGTGATATTTGGTCACACAACCCATGTCTTTGACTGGACATTGAAGCCCTTGCTATTATAGAAAAGACAAAGTCTAAAGGCAATAATCAACACGGACATATTGCTTGTCACGGCACACCACTGCAGCTTACCTGTTAAGTGCGACTGTTACCCATGTCCTGCACGCTCCACTTTCTTCTCAGTCTTTCTGGTCTCTGTTCATAGGGCTTCCGCACACTTCTGTTCCTTTCTTAAAGTGTCAGCACATGCTCACTAAATATGTTCCTCACCAATCCCAGTACATCTCTGACTTTATTAGCCATCTTCCTCTCATGGAGAATACCTAAGAAATGTGGTCTTACACTAATATGTTTGACAAAGCCACTGGTTGGCCATTCAGACTTTTGTGCTCCCTGACCTTGGCTGTGTACTCTGGTCTTCACTATTGCCTGCTGCCCACTTTGACCTACAGCCTAGACCTTGTTATTGCACCTGTTCTACCAGCCCTGACCACAGCCTGTATTTCTGCTATTCTGTTAGTCAAGCCTTCAGGTTCCACACCTGAGCTGAGTGAAGCTTCATTAGCCATACTACTTTGACTATCTGCATGAGAAACAGCTTGGGGATCCCATGACAAAGACTGTATTCTGCTTGGAGGGGTCAATGGTAAAAACTGGGATTCCTCAGGTGCTGCCTCCACAGTTAGCCCAAAGTCAAAGCAATGTGTGGCAAGGTGGATTCACATTCACTAGCCTGACATTGCTGTGGCTAATGGTGTTTACTTTTCATAGATCTTTTCATCACATCTACACTGCTCAGCACTGTTGGTAATGTGCTTCATGATACTGTTATTCATGAGGGGATGCTACTAAGAGATATATAGAAGATATCCTGCTCTCCTATGTGTGCAGTGTATTGAGACATTGCAGCAGGTAATCTCCATCTGTCAACTCAGGAAAGACTGAGAATTAGACAATGGCTACATGGCAACTTTGGATTTTTTGTGATCTGCGTGTCATGTTTATGGCTGCTTGTGAATTACACAATGACCTGCATTGACTTCTATTATATAAGGAGATTGCAGGGCTATACTATCTTTGGTCATATGATCTGTGTTGCTACAAAAGATCCCATATAGCCTTAGCTTTATAAAGATATCCTTCAGAGCAAGAAAACTGCGGAAAGATGCAGCATACAAGTCATATAATGGTCAAAACTAGCGTTGTTCCCCAGGCACATGCACTTTGCAGCTTACTCTGAAAAGTCACCTGAAAAGTCAGGTATGCTCTAACTCGTAATCAGTTCAATATAACTATGCATTGTACATACAAAGTTACTCAAATAGTTCTGCAAATGTCCACATGTAACACATTAATGGTTTGAACATTATGTAAGAATAAAGTTGAGATGCTGTTGAATGGACATATCAATCATATATTATGTGAGAGCAGTAATTTTGTGTCTTGTATCCATCTTATATGCTTCAGTATGTTATATCATATTTTTTTCATTTTCCTTTACGAGAACTTTGCAGATGTACTGGACAACCTTGATTGTAGACCTACTTGAGACAAGAAAACCAGATGGACAACCTTGAATGTAGAGCAACTTGAGACAAGAAAACCAGATTGGCAACCTTGACATTATCAGCACCAGTGTCCCAAGAATGCTTTACTTTACCCTATAAATTGAGATGCAGCTCTAATAAAGAGGAGGTGACTTCCTTTTACATTCAAAGTGTGTGTGATCTGTAAGCTTCATCGAGCTTGATCATGAACAATTAATTTGAATACCTGAAAACATACCAAGTAGCGAATATTTATGCTAACAAATTTAGCCCTCAATGTGTGGCTCAACTGGGTTCTCCAGATCCCAGCAAAAAATTTTGTGATTTTCTCTTCTCCAGGAAGGACAGACAGAGCACTGTATAAATAAAAGAAACCTTATTTCTTATAAAATTATCTGTCCTTCCCTGAGGTTGTTATTGTCCCCCTTCACTGGCCAATGAGGACACTAGTGTCATGCTTTGAGATCCGTGTCAAACAATCCAACAGACGGTATGTTTTGGTGTAAGAAATCTGTATGTAAATGGGGAACTGGTGTGCTTCATATGTGTGTATTGTCATATTGTCTCGTAAGGCAAATGAGAGTGATCTTCCATAGATACTATTCACAGCCTGTACTTATAAGTGATTTTAATGCAACCTAGAGCGAAAGGCAACATAGCTTCTTGCAGATTAATCTACATGTCAGTCCTGATTGCTTTTATCAGCTAAAGCTATGGAATTTGGTACTTGGAAAAAAAGAGAGTATAGACCTTTTGGAGGAGTGTCCATCTATTGCCCAAGAGAAATAGTAACCCACATAGATGATGGATATTGTTTTGATTGTTGAGTAATGAGATCGGAGCTGAAGATTGCACTGCTGATAACTATAGGCTATTTGTGGTCTGGGTAACTTGGAGAGTAATTGCCAGTTTGAGAAAAGGGCACATAACTGCTCATTTCCTGGAATAAGTACACTGTCTGAAGTACAGTGTGCAATTCTTCCAAAGGGTGTAATGTTAAGTGTGCTGATACAATACAGGTTTATTCAATTGTGACCAGACAGAACTTTGAACCTGTGTCAGTGATTGTGAGATAAGCCTGAGGTAAGTTGCAATGAGGTACCTACAAGAAATTGAAAGTAAGGGTGCATTCCCATGAAGGTATATCTGCTCGGTGTTCATGGCGAGCCGATATATGTCGTCCTCATCTGCGGGGGACGGGGGGAGGATGGAAGAGCCAGGAGCAGGAACTGAGCTCCCGATCCCTCTCTGCCTCCTCTTCACCCCTCTGCACTATTTGCAATGGGGAGAGGCGGAACGGGGGTGGGGCTAATTCTCAGAACTTAGCCCCACCCCCGCCCCACCTCCTTTCATTGCAAATAGTGCAGAGGGGTGGAGAGGAGGCAGAGAGGGGGCGGGAGCTCAGTTCCTGCTCCTGGGTCTTCCATCCTCCCCCCCTGCAGATGAGGACGATGTATATCGGCTCGGCGTGAAAACCGTTTGTGGGAATGCACCCTTAGGGTTGTGCTTGCTAAGCAGCTGGTTCAGGAGAGAAAAGCTAAAAATGCTGTGTAAGGATGTCAGGCAATGTTAAAAGGTGTTGGTATGAATCTAGAAGGATGATTGGGCAGTTGCGTAAGTGGGAATCGGCCAAGCGTTGGCTCTTGAGGATTTTCAACAGCATTGGGTGGCTGATAGTAGTCAGACATGTCAAACTATCGTGCATAAAACTTTCTTACCTGTGTCTGCACACTGCTAGTCATTCCATGTAATTACAGACTCAGTTTATACTTGCAAAACCACGCTTTATGGTCTGTGCAAAAATGAATAACTGTTTGTGTAGTGTGGATTTGAAAGGGGAGAGGAAGCTTTCTTATAGAGAATCTTGTTTAGATAGGGTTAATAGTTGATTGCTACTCAGAGATAAGGTGTGTTCCAAAAGTTGGGGCTGTCAGTTTACCATAAATTTATACAGTTGATCAGAAAGACTGCTGCATAGAATTAGGCACAATGAATCAAACGGAGAAAGTGGTTTGCGGAAGTGAAAAGTTGTATAGCAGATTGTGATGGAAAGAAAAATCAAGAAAATTAAAGTGTCACAGCAAGTGTGTACAAATGGTCATAACAAAGTTGATAGCAGATCTGATGTTTATTTACAGTGATTTAACCCTTTGCAATCCAATTTTGGATTCAGGGTTTCCTAAAAGGCTTTCTCTTTTTGCTGTTATAGAATTGTGCCATCTGCTGGCTAAAGCCAGTGTGTGAGCACCAGGGAGGCTCTGACAGTGGAGTGGCTGGCAATAAAGCATTTGTGTATGTTATAAATATATAACATATATGTTCTCAATGCATACAATGCAAGTACATGATATATTCAAAATATTGGGTTCTACTTATTTGAATACTATTGGAATATCATGCTGAAATGAGATAATTATGTACTTGACAAACCTGATGAGTGCATTGCAAACAGAATCAAATTGATAACAAATTTGCCCAATGGCTATCACATTTCCAATGTGTGTAGCTTTATGATGTCAGAGACCTGCCCAGTCAACTTATTAGGGCAGACATACTTACAGTGATAAAAGCAGAAATTGAATATCCTCCAAATGGTATTAGGGATATTAGACATTTAACGAGCTAGCAGTTGACTACCACTTGTGTTATAGTTTTTGCACAGGTTCCAAAGGTTTTCTGAGCCCCTTACTGTCATAGTCGCTCCTACAGGCAAAGAAATTCTGCATTGAATACAAACTAAAAATCCTTCAGCTGCTAAATTCACTAAGTATGAGACCGTCCTGCTAGCATCCTCACATCACAATCAAAATAGTTCTAAATACAGCTTCATTCCTTCCACTGAATTTAAAGGGATGGCGGGGCAGACTAGGATGATGTGCTACAAGCCACTATCTACTTCTCACCCGATAGTACTGTTACTCTCGGCCCTGAGGTAGATGAACAGTTAATTTGCCTGTTAAAAGCTTTTGTCTTCTTTGAAAAAGCTAATAGGTCCATGCCTCTGCAGATATATCTCAGCTTACTAAGGTCCCACAGATGCTATGGATGACTAGCAAGACAGAGAATGGGAAGCTCCCAATCTAACCTGTCATGGTCAAGCTGAAAGAAAGGTGTGTTTCCTCGCATGCCTCAGTACCTCCTGAGCCCCGCAAAAGAGGCAGACATTGAAGTAACAATTCATGCCTAACTACAGGTTGAGGCCATACAAGAAACTACGTTGAATCCTGCTGCATTATTTTTGCTTGAATTCAAAGGGAAAGTGGGGAGGCAATGGACAAAGTAACCACTTATCATCCTGAAAATACTCTGTATTTTAAATAACTAGAGTAGACAGAACAACAAGATGTCTTATGTCAACATGATTGCATTGCCCTTATGATGCAGAAAATGTGGATTTGAGCATGTTAAAGATGAACCAATTACTAATGTAGATTTTGAGTTTTTGTAGATTGTTCCAGATATCATGAAGATGGACATGCAGAACGGGTTATGCATTGATAACCAATAAGTAATAATAGGACAAAAATACTTCCAGACTGGGACTATGCTCAAGAGGCCAGAGATGATGGCGCTCGCTACAATGTGTAGACTGGCTTTAAGGTAAGACTTAGTATCTGCACCAACTCAAGGTACGCTCTTGGAATTGCATTCGATTTCGCAACCAATCTAGAATACAGAAGCAGTGTCTTTGTTGTACAAGGTTTTAGCTTTTCCCAAACAGATAGTTGTCCTCAAGGTCCAGGGCCACACGAAGGAAGTAACCCCTGAGGCTCCAAAGAATCGAAGGTAATGTGTGGCATAGTGTATTCTGCTTGGCTTGCCTTAGGGTTCAACACTGCTGCAATCCAGTTTGTACAGGGCTGCATGATATGCAAAAAGGGAAGCTTGTCAGCTAGATGAAACCTGTGAAAGACCTCCCACACTGTTGAGTAATACTGAAGTAATAGTGTGAGTCTGGGAACTAGCAATAGCTAATGGCAGGGTAATACATTGTATAGAAAATGATATAGCAAGAACCCTTAGTGCTACATCACAGGTTATTAACTCATTACTGTTGGATGTACAAGGTACTCAGAAAGCTTCTCTACAGAACAGAGCTACAATTGATGGTTTCAATCGTGGATGTAAAATATTTGAATGTATGTGTTGTTTCAACATAACTGATGATTCGGAGTCTATTCATAAAAATAGGCAGATAAAAAAAAGGTTATGACAGACACTCAGGCTAAATAAGGACCATGGATGGCTTGATTGGCTTTCTGGTTCCTGCTTCAGTGCATCTTGGCTTTGTCTACTTTTTGGTATACTTTGTGGTGTAGCGGTAAGTTGTATACTCCTTTGCTGTTGCATTCAGTGCATACCTAATCTAGTGGGTTTTATATAATAATTGATTCACGGGTCCATGAATACACAGATTTGGAACTCATGTTATTAAGGGAAATCCAACCCTGACAACTAAATGGTTGCGTCATGTTTCCTCATGCTATATCTGTCCAAATACACAGAATAGATGAGTCTCCCATAGGGTGGCCCATAGAGATATGGCAAAAAATTAAGTGGCAGCTATATAGCAAGACACCTTCCTAATTTGTTACATCTGCTAATTGTAGTGTTACGGTAAAGATTTAGCTTTAAATTCCAACTGCAAGATGGTGCTCAAAACTGATGTAAGTTATGAGAAATGGTGCTAATATGTAAGTTTTCTGATTGCACAAGCTACAGAATTAATATTAACAATTTGCTTTTGCAAAACAACCACTATACTTTAAAACATTAAGTATTGAGAATGGTATTTGTACTAATGTACTAATATTTGTCTTGACAATCTACACATTTGTGCTTTTCCAACAAAAATACCTCAAAATATATGAAAATAGTCAAAATTACGACACAAATACATGTCAGTCAGTGCTTAAGAACTGGACAGTAGAATTATTGAATTCTTCAAAATGCTTTACTGCTCGCTCCGCATTGTCATCCACAACACGTAGCGACTTCAGTTGTGATTGGCCATATTGATGCTGTTCACTTTCAGGCCAGTCTTGTGGTGGTGAAACAACAAATGCATCTTTTATGTTGTAGTGACAAAGCAGGTTCACCCTTCTGGTAGTTGCAAAGTCTCCAAAACCTTCATCTAATTTCATCAGAATTGACAAATCTCCATACACTTTCCATTCGCCAGCTTAACACGTCATTCCCTGTACAATTCCTTTGTTTTTGGCTGCTGTCATATGATCTGAGAACAGAACTAATCCAATTAGCTAATCTGAAGGATACCAGAGATGATTTTCTAGGACCTTTCTTGTGGCTGTACTGATACTTGCGTCTGTACTGGTAACTTCCGAGATCAATCCATAGCTGAAAATCACTGGCTGGAGTTTCAGTTGCACGGGGAGCAGCTACCCAATACTTGATGTAAATCAGAGCACCAAACTGTACAAAGTGCTCAACTTTTGCTGCTTCTTTCTTTGTAAGCTTAAATACATCTGTCTGGTTGTGAAAGAGCTATATTTTCATGATATAAATTAACTTTGCATCCAGCGAACATGATGAATGGGTCCTGGAGCCCTCCGGTAGATTATATTCGGTGGGTGTCCCAAAGAAATCATAGTCAATTCAATGAGCTCCATGTAATCATCTCTGACTTGCCCTTGTAGGTGCTTTTTTCTCATGAATGTTACAGTTGTATCTGAAAAACTGAAAGCTTCAGGAGTAACCTGCAATCCTGCAAAATTCTGTCTGATGATGTCATTCCACCAAGTTTGAATCATTTGAAGAGTGGAATATATGGGGAGTTTGAAGGTCCACAGCATATGGCAAAGACTTTGACAAGATTATCTCCATTACATGATGACAGTATGCTAACCAATAGAGTTCACGATCAAGTCTTTTTTCAAGACCAACACATACTTAGTTTAATCTGTTTACTAAGGTCATAGTGAAACACTCAGCTTGAACTTTCGCAGTCAGCTGCCACTCTTCCAACAGCTTGTAAACAGTATTTACTTCATTTTCACCAGTTCCAGAGCTCACCTTTGGCACTCCCAAGAGTTTGTCTATCCCATCACCTAAAACTAGAACTGGCAGCCTGTCAACAGAGCTTGAACCAGAAGTTTCTGGAAGTAGCTTTCTATCCCAGTGAAGCACTAATGGGCAAGTTGCTTCAAAATTATTCTTCATTGCCTTTGAAAGTTAATGCCTTGCACTTGTCCTTGCTCGTTGAATTGTATTATGTGAAATAGGAAGTGCATTTGAATCATGACCAAGAGCTGCAGCAATAGGAATCATTAGTTGCACAACTTCACAATCAGATGCTTTATTGCGATCGAGGTCACTTGTCACATGTGCATTATACAACTGATCTCGGGAGATTTTCTTTACTTGCTGTAACTGGTCTTGCACTTAATTTGACTTACTAGCTTTGATAGGCCTGTAATCAACATCAGAATGCATTTTGTCATCAAGATCACCAATTTTACAATTGTCATACTGGCTGAGGTCTATTGCTGTGGATGCTGAAGGTTGTGAAACCATGTGCTTTCTTTCTTCCTCCTGTTGTCGCCTTCATTATGACCTTTGTTGTTACCGGTATCTTCAGTTGTCATGATCATTTGTCTGTCAGTACGTTGATTGTTGAAGAATTTTTAGTCCTGTTCTATTTTGACTTTTAGCACTGCGCCAGTATGTGCGATATCAAACAATTGATTCTACTGTTTAGCAAATCGGAGCTCATTTGTTTTCTGAGTATTGGATTTCCTTCCTTTATTCTTCTTCAGCAGCAGCCAGGTATCATGCAATCTTTCTAACTTTTCAATTGAGCGTTCTTCAACATTATTGGGATACCAGCCTTCAACCAGTTAATCAGTAGCTCATAAACTGTTGGATAAGAAGCATGTCTTACTGACTTTTTTAGTCTTTTGATGTTTGTAAAATCTCTGAAGCACCTGCTTTATTGTCGGCAACTGTTCCAGATTTGTTAGCAGTTCCAGTTCACATATCCCTCTAAGGTAGATCTCTCTCTCTCTCTCTCTCTCTCTCTCTCTACGTGTTGATGCCATACTGAATAAGCCCTGAAATAAAATAAATAAATATAACCTACAGGTCATGACATAAGTAAATATGCATAATAAGAGATGCACCTGAGAAGAAGACAATTTTGGGGGAAAGTCTGAAAATTCATGGTCTTTGAGCGCAACCTGAAACTCTGCCCACAATAAAGGTTTGTTAAAAGGACAAAATAGAGGGTGTCTTGCTTTGTAGTTGAAAGTTTAGCTAGTCTCTTACCCTCAGACGCAGGGTTAGAATAGAGCCCTAAAGGATGGGCTGGGGCCACCCTACTTGGGTGTGACCAGGAGGATCATGGAAAGTCCTTTGGAACATCCATCATCCTAGAACTTAGGTAAGGCAACACATTCCTTAGTGGTTAACTCAAGTTTCTGGGGGAGAAATGTGAGAGCAGTAAATATGTATCCATTTTGTGTCTTGTATGCATCTTATATGCTTCAGTATGTAATATCATATTTTTGTCATTTTCCTTTATGAGAACTTTGCAGATGTACTGGACAACCTTGATTGCTGGGCAACTTAAGACAAGCAAACCAGATTTACAACCTTGGCGTTATCAGTACCAGTTTCCAAAGAATATGTTCTGTTTTACTTCACCCTATAAATTGAGATGTGGATCTAATAAAGAGAAGATGACTTCCTTTCACAGTCAAAGTGTGTGATTTGTAAGCTTCTTTGAGCTTGGACATGAACAGTTAATTTGGATACCTGAAAACATACCAGGTAGCGAATATTCACGCTAACCATTGTCTGATACACTTGCCAAGTAGTGGTTGAAAAGAAAATGCAAGTAGTGATCAAAACCTGTTCTTCTCAGTGGTATAACATTGACAGAGTTGTGATATTATATTGGCAGGGCGCTGCCACATTTTGCAAGCTGTGTAAACAATATTGTATAAAGGTACACGCACAGACAGAGTGCCCAACCAGAGATCTTGTGGGGCAATTTATTTATTTATTTTTAGTTTACTAATAAAACCCAGATAATTTTACTGGGATATCATTTTTGTGTTTATAGATCATGCAACAATACTAGAAGGCTGCTGCTCCCAGTCATTTGGCTGTTAGGATATTCAAACTAATAGTTTTTGTTTTAGTGACACATGACAGAAAGTTAATTGATTGATTGCTTGTTAATTCTAGAAGTGCAGTTCGTGACCATAAGGATTTATTTGGACAGTCTTAATGTACAACAAATGATTGATTGATTAATGAAAAGACCAAAGTATTCCAAGTGCTGCATTCAGTCCATTAAGCTGATATTGCTATAAAGCTACAGAAACATCACATGGGATGGTTGATGGAGGCTATGAAGCATAGTGCTTGGTTTAGGCTACTAACACTTGATAAATACTAATTTTTAGCCTGAAATGTGCATATTCAGCAATGAAGAAGATGGAAGACCAGGGTAGTATTGTATTTTGTGTATATATATATATATATATATATATATATATATATACACACACACAAGGTGAAATGTCTATTTTACTATCTGATAACCCTCAGGCGTCATTTGACGATACATTACTTATTCCCGCCCCTGCCCCCTCCATCGAACACGGAAAGATGGCGCTGATTTTGCCCCTGAAACCACGTGATGTCAGACGTCCATGACGACAGCAACTCACGCAGGATCGGATGTAAAAAGACCATATTTGGATCAACCAATCCCATGCTTTGATTTCCAACCACGTATTGCTTCCTGCATGCCCATAAAGGGCAATTAACTAATCATGCTATATAAGATGCTATATGCCTACTAATAAACAGAGTCCAGGAAGACTTTCTACACTGACAGTCCTGTCTCCGTGTGATCTCTTCCATTGTGCACACAATCTCTGAACATAAATCTAGAAGGGTGCAAACATTCCTTTTGATTACGCCATGGATGATCTTTGATGCTCAGCTTGACAGCTCATCTTGATTAGAGGTTCCAGGATTCAGTATACCCAAAAACGAGACCACACATACAAGAGGTGACAATGTTAGTGATTTATAAAGTGGCATAATAACAGCTTTTCCTGTATATTAACTTTACTTTCTGTTCACATCAAATTAACAGACTTTGTTGGTCTTCTCCCGTTCATATAGCCATACGAGTTGCTAACTATATCTTTATTAAAACCTGTTTAATATGATCTTTTGTCGAAGTTTCAAGTACATTTCTAGCTATTGTATAGAAGAAATTTGCATTAATGATACTTTACCTCCTACATAGGAAAATCTTAAATATAAATTAACCTTAAATGGACACTAACTTTTCACACAACTTGTGCTCATCTAACAGCCTATGTGCATATCATCAATCTTGTAATATACATGCATCATTTTTCTTATATTTACCACTGAAAATCAATTTTGAAGTAGGTGCTGTAAGGAGAATTTATGTGTTTATCAAAGAGAAGACAATCCCAGATCTCGTGCAGAAGTCTGGGCCCAGGAGAAATACAAATCACACCAGCCTGTGCGGTATCAGATGATTTCTAATTTATTCTAAGGTGTTCGAAGCTTATGTACCATAAATGACATCACAGGAAAAGTATATACCTCCGAGATTAATAAGAATACATGATAGGCTAAAACAAAAATGATTAACATAAGTTACACCTCTTAAGGTGTAACTATAACATACAATGAGACCGTTATGAATTCAGGGAAAAGGAATGCAAGAGATATCTAGAAGTCTATCCTATTTCCTGTGGGCCCCATCCGTAAACATACATACATGGGTGGTCTATGAGACTGTCTTATCTCGTCTGTCTACCTCAGAAGACATGCAAGCCTATAGAAGGGTTTCGTTTAACCCCTTCACTACTTATACTAGTACCATGCTATATATTTCTAGTCTACAATGCAATAAAAGAACAATTAACTGATACATTGTTCTACAATTTTCTTAACATTCCCCACTTTAGATCAATACATACACAGTATAATAGTAAATACACATATAAAATAACTCTACCACAGACCCCCTGGCTTCTTCAGGCCCGAAGCTTTATTACCAGGAGGCCTGGGTTCACACTTCAAGACTAAATATGTAATTATTTCATATAAAAGCATTACATTGATGCATATATATATCAAGTTCTTCCACCAATTGTATCCAAAATTAGGCCCGCCCCCAAGAGAAGCTTGGCCTTGATTTATTATTATCCGATTGATGCTTCTTTCTTCATATAAAAATGATTGTCCATCATAATATAAAATCTTACTTTTCGAAGTGTCAATCAGTTATTTAGAGCAATCCTCCAGCACAATCAGAACACACTGGAATCAAAATGTCACACTTCAAAATCATCAAAGTAAAATAGCACTTCCTTCATAGAACTTTTACCCATCACTTGTCAGACAGAGGTGGTCACTGGACGCAGTAAGTAATCTTGTTCTTCGTCATCTTGTATATTTTGGAACATCGTTTTGGTGATGGAAGTGTCAATAAGGTTTTGTAACAGTCCTCGAATACATAGAATACAGCAGCAACCGCAGAGTACTAGAATGCAGGCACATACTGATACAGACTAGTGTGGAGTATATGACTTGTGACCAGTGTCCGAACAAGCTTTCAACCAGTCCCTGAATGGATCGTCTATGCCAGAGTTATCAGCTAGTTCATTTTATTATGCATTTAACCCTTCCAGTGCTCAGGTATCATCTGGTGCTGTGTTATTAGGAATGAAAGTACAACAATATCCTCCAATCATTTTACAAACTCTGCTAGTAACATATAACAAGAGCCATTCTATTTTGCCTTGCAATAAGTGTAAGGTATGTCCTAGTTGTTTCTCTAGGCCCCCGATTGCATCTCTTGTATAACTAACAAATCTCTGTTGGTTATAATATATATATAATCTAGTCTACATCTTTATTCACTGTTACCCACCATACAAGAAGAGACTCAAACCCCCTGCAGCCATCTGATTTCTCGCCCTATACTCATCCGGTACCCCCCTTGGGACCCCGATGGCGTCAGAGGAACCTTTGGGAGAGGAGTTCCTAGTTCTCCGGACACGGCCTTCGCTGTTCCCCTCGGAGGTCATGAGGTGCGCAGGCATTATCAGTTGTACCAAGCACAATCCCGTTAGGGGCTGTACCTGACACCTGTTCTAGGCCCAGTCACCACACAACCATCACACGTCTGCGCGTGGTCTCTGTAGCTCAGGCCATATCCCAGAGACAGCGTGCTCTTTACTGTTCTCCTCTCCGCACAGCATCCCTCAGGCAGTCTCCCATAGTCTGCCTTGGTCCCATTACCAGGTAGCGCGAAGCAAGTATAACCCCAGGATCAGAGACAACAGCAGGTATTTGGTCCCTGCCCACAGATGGAAACAGCAAACTCAATGTATAACATGGATCACATCTGTGGGGGGTGGGTACAGTTAAGAAGCTTAATCACACATTTTACGTTCATCACAGCTTGAAGACTTGTCATTAACTTTTATCTATCGTGGAGTCAAGTCTTTCTATCTCATAATTATTAATAACATTCTCTATACACAATATTTACTGCATAACATTAAGATTCACACAACTACTACTACTCCAATCATCTGCAGTCGCTTGATCCTCCAACGTTAACAAATTTCTCTTATCAAGGAGAGGTGATGGAGTAAGATAAACAAAGCTTTAACTGTGTCTGGACTCCTACAGCTAGCTGCAGTATACTTGGGATAGTTTCCCTTAATAGGAACACTCAGCTCTCACATTATCAACAACTTAATTATTATTATTTTTCTCTTAAAGACATTATCACATTAAAAACACCATTTAACAATCAAACTCACTGCAAACCAAATCACAGAACTGGACCCTAGCTGATCCTAGGAGCCACGCACGAGAACAGGATGCATTCACATGCCACATGACAGACCCAGAATACACTGCACACAACATGCAACCACTAGTAACAGATTGGAAGCTGAATATAAATACCAGGTATTGGTTGACATGTTGTACAATATGTTGAAAGCTAGCAGGCCACTTCACGGCTCCTGGTTATACTGCTAGTCCCTACACTAACCAGGAGTTCAGCAGAACCGGACACCGTTCACACCTCACGCTGCAACAGGACACAACACAGATTGCAGGACACACAGCAAGCTAACAAAAAACTGACAGAATTTAGACGTACAAACGGACATGAACCTGATGACACTGCAAACCTCACCAGACAAGCATTCCTGACTGCTCACCTGAGGGGCCATACAGACTGACCAGGAGCTGGGTTTATATGTGAGCACAGATCCAGGGGATTGGCTAGCAGACAGTACCACACCCAGCCAGCTCAATCATTAACCCTGAGAGTGCTGTGCTGCTGGAAACACAATAGAACAACATATCTCAGCAGCACACGTAACATTGTCATTCCCAAAGAGGACATCATTTGCTCATAGTTTTGGGACCTCCAGAATTGCTTACCTACCTTCATCTGACAGGTTATACCCCAAATATTTAACCGTTTGCTGACCGTATTGGAGTTTCTACCTGTTTTCTTTATGGCCTTGCTCATAAAGAAATCTCAAGAGTGCGACTGTGCCCCCCCCCCTAATTCTCTCCACTGTCTGCTGCTGGCTACCAGCATACAGTAGTATCTGACTACCTCTAAGAGGCTGGAACTGCGCTAAGTGTGCTGACATAGCCTGGGAGAAAATTGTTGGAGATTCACAGCAGCCCTGAGGTACTCTGGTGAAGGTATACCTAATTTTATCATAATATCTCATCTCAACAATTTACTGGACATATTCGAGACTACATAATTTGACATTTCACAGGCTAATTTGTCTCTAGGTCTGTTATAACTGGTTCAGAGAGGGATTCCCTGTGGGTCCGGCCATTAACCCCTCTTACCAGGATATGACTATTAATACATTTAACATTTGCTACATATTGGGATGTATTAATGTCCTGGTGGCTCCTGGGCCCACCAGGAAAGTAATCATCCGCCCATTCACCTGGAGATCTATCTCAGGCAGTAGAAATTGCCATGAGATCCTCCAAGTGTTGTACATCGACCCCTCCTAGTCATTTTTCCCCAAGGTGCCTGAGGACATTGTTTCTCAGGGCACTCTCGGGCAAAATCACTAGACTTCCCATAATTCCAACACACATTTAAATCCCCGAGCTGCATCCCACCTCTGCTTCTTCCTCTGTCTCTACTTTCACATCCTCTTGCTGTCCAATGACCTCTCTGACTTTCTTGAACCATCATATCACATTCTTCTCCCCATATAAAAAACCTCACTTTCTCACCCTTTTCTTTGTAACACTTTTCTGCATGTTTTGCATATTGCAAAACATCCTGCAACGATCCCATCCTCAGGGTAACCATGTACCTCATTATATAACCTCCTATTTCCTTCTTTACTCCACTTACAAACGCATTCTTTAATGGCTGATTATGTGCAGCATTAGGATCATCTCTCATTCCCCCTGATTATACTATGGAAGGGGTCTACCATCTCCTCCCCTCCCATTCTAATTTCTGTCTACAGAACTCCAATCTGGCCATAGAATTCTTCTATCTGCTCTCTCTATTTTTCATTCAATTGGAACTCCTCAT
This sequence comes from Eleutherodactylus coqui, assembly GCF_035609145.1. Lineage (NCBI taxonomy): Eukaryota > Metazoa > Chordata > Amphibia > Anura > Eleutherodactylidae > Eleutherodactylus > Eleutherodactylus coqui. Next base: position 92,700,696 of record NC_089843.1, on the reverse strand, counting down.
TAACCCTTTGAATTGTTCATCAAACTGTCGGGCGTCTATTTTTATATGGGCGTGACAGTTTGGGGCTTCTTTTAACCAGGCTTCAGCAGAGGATAATCCGTATTTCTGCTGATCTTTTAGCTGATTTTGTCCATATTTTATCACATAATTCTTTACAACTAGGAACTTTTAATTTATTTATTTATTTTTTTTTAATCCATATTTTTTCCACTTATGTCACAATATTTGACATAGTCAGGATCTAACTTGTGTATGTACTTCTTATCCCCTGAAGGACTTCCTGTTGTTGGCAACAACAACAGAGACATGCACAGGAGAATGCCTTACAGTTTATATTTCCCATTGTTAGTAATTATGTTCTTGGTGCCGATTTACAAGACAAACAAAATAAAACAAGCCTCTGGCCACTAAAATGTTTAGTGAAAATGCAAAGGTCCCTTACCAGAATCGCTGCTTCGCTATATACACGAAGACTCCTTTTAGTTTTACCGAGTAGGGCCTGTGAACATTGAACACAATAAGGGGCTTGTCCGAAAACAACCTGCGCAGCGAGGTTGGTCCTTAATGTGTCCTAGAGGTCAATGCCCACGTATCGGATCCACTCATCTCAATCACTCACACATTCGCTTCATGCAATATAAGACAACAATACAAATATTACATTATGTTAGTAGGCGGCCGCCCTCTTTATATTCTTAGTTACTCTATAACACAATATCAAAGAGAAAGTAATAGAAAGATAAGAAGTAAAGTTCCTGGACACCCCTGTGTCCCATGACGTCATCTAACCGCTTCTTTTTACGTGTCGCACGGAGTTAATTCTTTCCTGTAGCCTTCTCACAATGGCTATGGTCTCACATAGACTACTGCTATTGCCCCTTGGCAACCCATTCGTCTATACTTGCCTCTCATTTACAATACACATTGTAAATTCTACTAACACTAAAGTATACAGAAGAAGAAGAAGAGAGAAGAAAAGTTTAACCATTGTTATACTTACTACACGTTATCTGGGAGGCTTCTAAATTCTCTGGCTAGTTCGGAAAAACGTCACCGTTTCAGACAGGATGCCCGAGTGGCCTCTAATGACGTCTAAGCAAGACGGAGGTCTTTTAATGATCGGAGAGTACTTCAGACCCACCTTTTCACAGCCAGGCTGTCCTCTCCCTCTGCGGTGAGTCTTTCCGGCTCGAAGGACCAAAAATGTAAGGAGAATTTTTTTGTTTATCAAAGAGAAGACGATCCCAGATCTCGTGCAGAAGTCTGGGCCCAGGAGAAATACAAATCACACCAGTCTGTGCGGTATCAGATGATTTCTAATTTATTCTAAGGTGTTCGAAGCTTATGTACCATAAATGACATCACAGGAAAAGTATATACCTCCAAGATTAATAAGAATACATGATAGGCTAAAACAAAAATGATTAACATAAGTTACACCTCTTAAGGTGTAACTATAACATACAATGAGACTGTTATGAATTCAGGGAAAAGGAATGCAAGAGATATCTAGAAGTCTATCCTATTTCCTGTGGGCCCCATCTGTAAACATACATACATGGGTGGTCTATGAGACTGTCTTATCTCGTCTGTCTACCTCAGAAGACATGCAAGCCTATAGAAGGGTTTCGTTTAACCCCTTCACTACTTATACTAGTACCATGCTATATATTTCTAGTCTACAATGCAATAAAAGAACAATTAACTGATACATTGATCTACAATTTTCTTAACAGGTGCAAATAGGGGTCTCCCTACTAGCACCTTTGGAATTCACTGCCTGTCATTAAATATCTGACTTCTTTAGTAACAGGGACTTGCGGACATTGCTAGTTACTACACATAACAGAGGGACAGGCATTCAGATGCTGCCTTGCAGCTGATTGGAGCAAGTATATGCAAGGCAGCAAGGGAAGTGAGGGAGAGGAAGTTTCCGCAAGTACAGTAGTGGCAAAATGTATGGCTTAGGACTAGAGATGAGCGAACGTACTCGTCCGAGCCTGATATTCGTGCGAATATTACGGTGTTCGGGATGCTCGTTACTCGTAACGAGTACCACGCGGTGTTCCGGTTACTTTCAGTTTGCTCTCTGAGACGTTAGCGCGCTTTTCTGGCCAATTGAAAGACAGGGAAGGCATTACAACTTCCCCCTGTGACGTTCAAGCCCTATACCACCCCCCTGCTGTGAGTGGCTGGGGCGATCAGATGTCACCCGAGTATAAAAGTCGGCCCCTCCCGCGGCTCGGCTCAGATGCCGTGTGAGTTAGTGAGGGAAAGTGCTGGTCTATTGGAGTTGCTGTAGGGAGAGTGTTTGTAGTGAGTGTAGGCTTCAAGAACCCCAACAGTCCTTCTCAGGGCCACATCTACGTGTGTGCAGGCTGCTGTTAGCAGTGGAAATTTTTTATTTTTTTTTTCTCAAAATCGGCAGTGCAGAGCATTGCACCCGGTATTAGGGATAGAAGTGGTGCTTAGGCAGGGAGAGTGTTAGGAGTGAGTGTAGCCTTCAAGAACCTCAACGGTCCTTTCTAGGGCCAAATTTAACCGTGTGCAGTACTGTGCTGGCTGCTGTTAGCAGTGTTGCATTTTTTTTTTCTTCAAAAAATCGTCTGTGCAGAGCATTGCACCCTCCATTGATACTACAGGGACAGAATTGTGTAGGCAGGGCCACAACACAGTTATTGTTCATTGAATATCCGCAGTGGGGCCCTCCCTTTGCAAATTAGCGAAAAAATTATATTTGGCCTGCCTGTGTCAGTCCTAAGGTCTCCGTGTACGTGTGTGCTGCGTGGAGAACGTACAAAAATCAAACGCAACCAGCTACGGTTTACTGCAGGCTTGCGCCATTGTCTTTCCTGACTGGCAAATACCTGCTCTGCCAGAGTTAATAACTCTGCTACACTAAAGTTGTGTGACACTTTTTCAGGGCCACACCACAGTTATTAATTAAACGTATTGTTCATTGAATATCCGCAGTGGGGTCCTCCCTTTTCAAAAAAGCAGGGAAAAAATTATATTTGGCCTGCCTGTGTCAGTCCTAAGGTCTCCGTGTATGTGTGTGCTGCATGGAGAACGTACAAAAATCAAACGCAACCAGCTACGGTTTACTGCAGGCTTGCGCCATTGTCTTTCCTGACTGGCAAATACCTGCTCTGCCAGAGTTAATAACTCTGCTACACTAAAGTTGTGTGACACTTTTTCAGGGCCACACCACAGTTATTAAACGTATTGTTCATTGAATATCCGCAGTGGGGCCCTCCCTTTGCAAATTAGCGAAAAAATTATATTTGGCCTGCCTGTGTCAGTCCTAAGGTCTCCGTGTACGTGTGTGCTGCGTGGAGAACGTACAAAAATCAAACGCAACCAGCTACGGTTTACTGCAGGCTTGCGCCATTGTCTTTCCTGACTGGCAAATACCTGCTCTGCCAGAGTTAAAGGGGTTGTCTCGCGGCAGCAAGTGGGTCTATACACTTCTGTATGGCCATATTAATGCACTTTGTAATATACATCGTGCATTAAATATGAGCCATACAGAAGTTATTCACTTACCTGCTCCGTTGCTAGCGTCCCCGTTGCCATGGTTCCGTCTAACTTCGGTGTCTTCTTGCTTTTTTAGACGCGCTTGCGCAGATGCATCTTCTCCCTTCGGCTGGTCTTGGAAGCATCGGCGTTTTGGCTCCGCCCCCTTGTACGCATCATTGCGTAGCTCCGCCCCATGACGTGTGGCGGTTCCAGACTCCTGATTGGCTGGAATCGGCATGTGACGGGGGCGGAGCTACGCGATGAAGGGGGCGGAGCCAAAACGCCGATGCTTCCAAGACCAGCCGAAGGGAGAAGATGCATCTGCGCAAGCGCGTCTAAAAAAGCAAGAAGACACCGAAGTTAGACGGAACCATGGCAACGGGGACGCTAGCAACGGAGCAGGTAAGTGAATAACTTCTGTATGGCTCATATTTAATGCACGATGTATATTACAAAGTGCATTAATATGGCCATACAGAAGTGTATAGACCCACTTGCTGCCGCGAGACAACCCCTTTAATAACTCTGCTACACTAAAGTTGTGTGACACTTTTTCAGGGCCACACAACAGTTATTAAACGTATCGTTCATTGAATATCCGCAGTGGGGCCCTCCCTTTCCAAATTAGCGAAAAAATTATATTTGGCCAGCCTGTGTCAGTCCTAAGGTCTCCGTGTACGTGTGTGCTGCGTGGAGAACGTACAAAAATCAAACGCAACCAGCTACGGTTTACTGCAGGCTTGCGCCATTGTCTTTCCTGACTGGCAAATACCTGCTCTGCCAGAGTTAATAACTCTGCTACACTAAAGTTGTGTGACACTTTTTCAGGGCCACACCACAGTTATTAAACGTATTGTTCATTGAATATCCGCAGTGGGGCCCTCCCTTTGCAAATTAGCGAAAAAATTATATTTTTGGCCTGCAGGCTTGCGCCAATTTATTTCCTGCCTGGGAAATCAAATCACTGGTAATACAGCATGCTGAGGGGTAGGGGTAGGCCTAGAGGACGTGGACGCGGCCGAGGACGCGGAGGGCCAAGTGAGGGTGTGGGCACAGGCCGAGCTCCTGATCCAGGTGTGTCGCAGCCGACTGCTGCGCGATTAGGAGAGAGGCACGTTTCTGGTGTCCCCACATTCATCGCCCAATTAATGGGTCCACGCGGGAGACCTTTATTAGAAAATGAGCAGTGTGAGCAGGTCCTGTCCTGGATGGCAGAAAGTGCTTCGAGCAAGCTATCATCCACCCAGAGTTCTGCGCCGTCCAGTGCTGCAAATCCGAATCCTCTGTCTGCTGCTCCTCCTTCCTCCCAGCCTCCTCACTCCACTACAATGACACATGCTCAGGAGCGGCAAGACTCCCAGGAACTTTTCTCGGGCCCCTGCTCAGATTGGGCAGCAGTGGTTCCTCTACCACCAGAGGAGTTTATCGTCACTGATGCCCAACCATTGGAAAGTTCCCGGGGTCCGGGGGATGAGGCTGGGGACTTCCGGCAACTGTCTCAAGACCTTTCAGTGGGTGAGGAGGACGATGACGATGAGACACAGTTGTCTTGCAGTGAGGTAGTAGTAAGGGCAGTAAGTCCGAGGGAGCAGCGCACAGAGGATTCGGAGGAAGAGCAGCAGGACGATGAGGTGACTGACCCCACCTGGTGTGCAACGCCTACACAGGACAGGTCTTCAGAGGGGGAGACACGGGCAGCAGCAGGGCAGGTTGCAAGAGGCAGTGCGGTGGCCAGGGGTAGAGGCAGGGCCAGACCGAATAATCCACCAACTGTTTCCCAAAGTGCCCCCTCGCGCCATGCCACCCTGCAGAGGCCGACGTGCTCTAAGGTCTGGCAGTTTTTCACAGAGACGCCTGACGACCGACGAACAGTGGTGTGCAACCTTTGTCGCGCCAAGATCAGCCGGGGAGCCACCACCAACAGCCTCACCACCACCAGCATGCACAGACATATGATGGCCAAGCACCCCACAAGGTGGGACGAAGGCCGTTCACCGCCTCCGGTTTGCACCGCTGCCTCTCACCCTGTGCCCCAACCTGCCACTGAGATACAACCCCCCTCTCAGGACACAGGCACGGCCGTCTCATGGCCTGCACCCACACCCTCACCTCCGCTGTCCTCGGCCCAATCCAGCAATGTCTCGCACCGCACCGTCCAGCCGTCGCTAGCGCAAGTCTTTGAGCGGAAGCGCAAGTACGCCGCCACGCACCCGCACGCTCAATCGTTAACCGTCCACATAGCCAAATTTATCAGCCTTGAGATGCTGCCGTATAGGGTTGTGGAAACGGAGTCCTTCAAAGCTATGATGGCGGCGGCGGCCCCGCGCTACTCAGTTCCCAGTCGCCACTACTTTTCCCGATGTGCCGTCCCAGCCCTGCACGACCACGTCTCCCGAAACATTGTACGCGCCCTTACCAATGCGGTTAGTGGCAAGGTCCACTTAACTACGGACACGTGGACAAGCACAGGCGGGCAGGGCCACTACATCTCCCTGACGGCACATTGGGTGAATTTAGTGGAGGCTGGGACAGAGTCAGAGCCTGGGACCGCTCACGTCCTACCCACCCCCAGAATTGCGGGCCCCAGCTCGGTGGTGGTATGTTCGGCGGTGTATGCTTCTTCCACTAAAGCACCCTCCTCCTCCTCCTCCTCCTCCTCCTCCTCCTCAACCTCTGTCTCGCAATCTAGATGTGTCAGCAGCAGCAGGACGTCGCCAGCAGTCGGTGTCGCGCGGCGTGGCAGCACAGCGGTGGGCAAGCGTCAGCAGGCCGTGCTGAAACTACTCAGCTTAGGATATAGGAGGCACACGGCCCACGAACTGCTGCAGGGTCTGACAGAGCAGACCGACCGTTGGCTTGCGCCGCTGAGCCTCCAACCGGGCATGGTCGTGTGTGACAACGGGCGTAACCTGGTGGCGGCTCTGCAGCTCGGCAGCCTCACGCACGTGCCATGCCTGGCCCACGTCTTTAATTTGGTGGTTCAGCGCTTTCTGAAAAGCTACCCACGCTTGTCAGACCTGCTCGTAAAGGTGCGCCGGCTCTGCGCACATTTCCGCAAGTCCCACACGGACGCTGCCACCCTGCGCACCCTGCAACATCGCTTTAATCTGCCAGTGCACCGACTGCTGTGCGACGTGCCCACACGGTGGAACTCTACGCTCCACATGTTGGCTAGGCTCTATGAGCAGCGTAGAGCAATAGTGGAATACCAACTCCAACATGGGCGGCGCAGTGGGAGTCAGCCTCCTCAATTCTTTTCAGAAGAGTGGGCCTGGTTGGCAGACATCTGCCAGGTCCTTCGAAACTTTGAGCAGTCTACCCAGGTGGTGAGCGGCGATGCTGCAATCATTAGCGTCACCATTCCTCTGCTATGCATCTTGAGAACTTCCCTGCAAACCATAAAGGCAGCCGCTTTGCGCTCGGAAACCGAGCCGGGGGAAGACAGTATGTCGCTGGATAGTCAGAGCACCCTCCTGTCTATATCTCAGCGCGTTCAGGAGGAGGAGGAGGAGCATGAGGAGGATGAGGAGGAGGGGGAAGAGACAGCTTGGCCCACTGCTGACCGTACCCATGCTGCTTGCCTGTCATCATTTCAGCGTGTATGGCCTGAGGAGGAGGAGGAGGAGGAGGATCCTGAAAGTGATCTTCCTAGTGCGGACAGCCATGTGTTGCGTACAGGTACCCTGGCACACATGGCTGACTTCATGTTAGGATGCCTTTCTCGTGACCCTCGCATTTAACGCATTCTGGCCACTACGGATTACTGGGTGTACACACTGCTTGACCCACGCTATAAGGAGAACCTTCCCAGTCTCATTCCCGAAGAGGAAAGGGGTTCGAGAGTGTTGCTATACCACAGGACCCTTGCGGACAAGCTGATGGTAAAATTCCCATCCGACAGCGGTAGTGGCAGAAGGCGCAGTTCCGAGGGCCAGGTAGCAGGGGAGGTGCGTAGATCGAGCAGCATGTACAGCGCAGGCAGTGCAACAGTCTTTAAGGGCCTGGCCAGCTTTATGGCTCCCCAGCAAGACTGTGTCACCGCTCCCCAGTCACGGCTGAGTCGGCGGGAGCACTGTAAAAGGATGGTGAGGGAGTACGTAGCCGATCGCACGACCATCCTTGGTGACGCCTCTGCCCCCTACAACTACTGGGTGTCAAAGCTGGACACGTGGCCTGAACTAGCGCTGTATGCCCTGGAGGTGCTTGCTTGTCCTGCGGCTAGCGTCTTGTCGGAGAGGGTGTTTAGTGCGGCTGGGGAAATCATCACAGATAAGCGTACCCGTCTGTCAACCGACAGTGCCGACAGGCTAACACTCATCAAGATGAACAAAGCCCAGATTTCCCCAGACTTCTCTTCTCCACCAGCGGACAGCAGCGATACGTAAGCAATACGTAGGCTGCACCCGCGGATGGAAGCTACGTTCTCTCTCACCATCCAAAACGGGGACATTTCTGCTTCATCAATCTGTGTCTAATATTCCTCCTCCTCCTCCTGCTCCTCCTCCTGAAACCTCACGTAATCACGCTGAACGGGCAATTTTTCTTAGGGCCACAAGGCTCACTCATCTAATTTTTCTAAACAATTTTTATATGTTTCAATGCTCTTAAAAGCGTTGAAACTTTAACTAGAACCAATTTTTCGTTAAACTGGGCTGCCTCCAGGCCTAGTTACCACTTAAGCCACATTAACCAAAGCGATTAATGGGTTTCACCTGCCATCTTGGTTGGGCATGGCCAATTTTTACTGAGGTACATTAGTACTGTTGGTACACCAATTTTTTGGGGCCCTCACCTACAGTGTAATCATAGCAATTTGTATGTTCTTCGCCTGCACTCTTGGTACAGAAGTGTGTGTGGGGTTGGCCTACACTTTAGCTACATAAATGTAACTTGGGCCTTGGCTATACTGCAGCTACTGAACTGGAACTAAGACTGCGCTCCCGCTATACTGCTGCTTCGGAATTGTTACTGGGGCCTGTCTTGAGTGCTACTATTGCTGACATGGAACGAAGACTGCGCTCCCGCTATAATGCTGCTAGTGATATGTTAGTGGGGCCTGTCTTGAGTGCTACTATTGCTGACATGGAACGAAGACTGCGCTTCCGCTATACTGCTGCTTCGGAATTGTTACTGGGGCCTGTCTTGAGTGCTACTATTGCTGACATGGAACGAAGACTGCGCTCCCGCTATAATGCTGCTAGTGATATGTTAGTGGGGCCTGTCCTAATGCTACGGCTGAAATGTTACGAATTATGGGCTCTGCCTATACCGCTGCTAATGGTATGTCTCTGGGGTGTGGAAACAGAGGCTTCCCAAAGACATGATGGCGGCGAGGCCATTTCCCACCAACGCGGTTACCGTTAAGGTGCATATAACCACGGACACGTGGAGAGGACACGTAGTGCCTCAAAAACATCCCCCTCCTCCTCCAACAGGGAAAACATTCTTGGCAAATGCCTTTGCATTGGTTCGTCTGGTGGCAGTAAAAGAATTTCACCTTTACCGACACTACAAGAGAGCCCCCCCACCATCCCCCCGCCACGGCCCACTTAATCCTGGCCACATTCCGAAAACCAACAAAATAAAACCGCGCTACTAGGTCCGCAGTCACCACCACATTACCACCAACGGGGTTACTGTTAAGGTGCATATAACCACGGACACGTGGAGAGGACACGTAGTGCCTCAAAAACATCCCCCTCCTCCTCCAACAGGGAAAACATTCTTGGCAAATGCCTTTGCATTGGTTCGTCTGGTGGCAGTCCAAGAATTTCACCTTTACCGACACTACAAGAGAGCCCCCCCCCACCACCCCCCCGCCACGGCCCACTTAATCCTGGCCACATTCCGAAAACCAACAAAATAAAACCGCGCTACTAGGTCCGCAGTCACCACCACATTACCACCAACGCGGTTACTGTTAAGGTGCATATAACCACGGACACGTGGAGAGGACACGTAGTGCCTCAAAAACATCCCCCTCCTCCTCCAACAGGGAAAACATTCTTGGCAAATGCCTTTGCATTGGTTCGTCTGGTGGCAGTCCAAGAATTTCACCTTTACCGACACTACAAGAGAGCCCCCCCACCATCCCCCCGCCACGGCCCACTTAATCCTGGCCACATTCCGAAAACCAACAAAATAAAACCGCGCTACTAGGTCCGCAGTCACCACCACATTACCACCAACGCGGTTACTGTTAAGGTACATATTACCAGTCTGACTGGGGCATGCAGACACCTTGACAGAATGAATAGTGTGTGGCACATAGGTTCCCCATTACTATGCCCACGTGTGCAGCTCCTGATGGCGGTGGCAGAGGATTGGATTTCTCATTGCTTCTGTACAGCATTGTGGGCTATCGCCCCGCCCCTTTTAAAGAGGGTCGCTGCCTAGCCGTGCCAACCCCTCTGCAGTGTGTGCCTGCGGTTCCTCCTCATGGCAGACGCACTTCTAAATAGACATGAGGGTGGTGTGGCATGAGGGCAGCTGAAGGCTGCGCAGGGACACCTTGGTGTGCGCTGTGGGGGGAGGGGGGGGCGGTTGGTCAGCATGTAACCCAGGAGAAGTGGCAGCGGAGTGTCATCCAGGCAGTGATTGTGCTTTGTTGTAGCTAGTGTGGTGCTTAGCAAAGGTATGCCATGCTAATGAGGGCTTTTCAGAAGTAAAAGTTTTTGGGAGGGGGGGGGGCCCACTCTTGCCGCTATTGTGGCTTAATAGTGGGACCTGTGAACTTGAGATGCAGCCCAACACGTAGCCCCTCGCCTGCCCTATCCGTTGCTGTGTCGTTCCCATCACCTTCTTGAATTGCCCAGATTTTCACACATGAAAACCTTAGCGAGCATCGGCGAAATACAAAAATGCTCGGGTCGCCCATTGACTTCAATGGGGTTCGTTACTCGAAACGAACCCTCGAGCATCGCGATAATTTCGTCCCGAGTAACGAGCACCCGAGCATTTTGGTGCTCGCTCATCTCTACTTAGGACACATCCCCCCCCCCCCACCCTCCTGTAAGTGAATTGCAAACAGCAGGGCAGCAAACACATAGAAAAATCTTCATAAAAAACTGAACTGATAGACATCAAATTGGGTGTAAACAGCAGCAGAGCAGCATATCAAGACCTTGGCTACTTTTGAAAATTGTTTTGAAAAGTCAGGTACGTTTTAAATAATAGTGAACAAATACTAAACTACATTCTCGAAGAACACAGAAAAGGTATAGTAGAAATATAAAATCATTTAAACCCTTAGACTTTGTAGCTGTGGTCAGTGCCGCAGAAAAAAACCCTCAATGTGTTATTGACTGTGTCAGAAGCTGTTTGGCTGTTTATACATTATATTATTAATGCACCACTTATATTTTTGACATATGTCTTACCTGTCATTGGTAATGTTGTTTTTGCTTTCTGTTTATGTCTGAGGAGCATTTAGCTCTTTTATAGTGCTTGAACTGTTATTTTGTATATGGAATTTCTTGTGTTATATACAATGCCAGTTAGTAGAGATATTGTTTTATAAACTTTTTGTTGTGTTTTTTATTTTGCTTTACAGGCTCTTTTTGTGTGGGAGATGATGCTTAGTGCCATGACTTGAAGAAGTTTTGTAAGTTGTCTCTCTAAGGACACAAGAATGCAAACTATCAAGTCTATGTAGCATAAAATGAAAAATTGTTTTACATTAAATAATCCATTGCTAAGCCTTCAGGTGGCCATTAATGTTTTCAGACATGAGAAACATCTTACAGGTCTTTTCTGCCATATTTTGAGATTTTAAATCAGGAAATCGCAAACTGCGTTTTCAGCTTCTTAAAGTTGAAAGTTAATGATTCCATTAAGGAGATATCTATCTATCTATATATATATATATATATATATATATATATATAAAGATGAAAGCCCTCACTGACTGACTCACTCACTGACTCACTCACTCACTGACTCGCCAAAAGTTCTCCAACTTCCCGATGTCGTAGAAACAAGAATTTTGGCACAAGCATAGATTATCTCCAAAATAGGAAAAGTAATTGGGTCCCAACTCGATTATTCAATTCTAGCGCAAAAGAATTAGTGTCGAAATTTAACGTACATAATCTAAATCTCTCACTTCCCAATGTCATAGAAACTTAAAATTTGGCACGGGCCTTGATTATGTCATAAATAGGAAAAGTTAATAGGTCCCAACTCGATTATTCAATTCTATGCGCAAAAGAATTAGCGTCCAAATTTTACGTACGGAAATCTAATGCTCTCACTTCCTGGTGTCATAGAAACTCGAAATTTGGCATGAGCATTGATTATGTCATAAATAGGAAAAGCTAATGGGTCCCAACTAGAGATGAGCGAACGTACTCGTCCGAGCTTGATACTCGTTCGAGTATTAGCGTGTTCGAGATGCTCGTTACTCGTGACGAGTACCACGCGATGTTCGGGTTACTTTCACTTTCATCTCTGAGACGTTAGCGCGCTTTTCTGGCCAATAGAAAGACAGGGAAGGCATTACAACTTCCCCCTGCGACGTTCAAGCCCTATACCACCCCCCTGCAGTGAGTGGCTGGCGAGATCAGGTGTCACCCGAGTATAAAAATCGGCCCCTCCCGCGGCTCGCCACAGATGCGTTCTGAAATACTTTAGGGAAAGTGCTGTCTTGGTGGAGCTGCTATAGGGAGAGTGTTAGGAGTATTTTAGGCTTCAAGAACCCCAACGGTCCTTCTTAGGGCCACATCTAACCGTGTGCAGTACTGTGGAGGCTGCTTTTTGCAGTGTTGCACTTTTTTTTTTTTGTATATCGGCCGTGCAGAGCATTGCGTCCTGCAGTAATTCTCCAGGGCCAGAAGTGGTGGTTAGGCAGGGACAGAAGACATATTGATTGAATGTAGGCAGTGGGCCTTTGCAAAAACATTTGGGGAAAAAAATCTATTTGGGCTGCTTGTGACTGTCCTCAGTGTTCTGGGTCTCTGCTGGGTGTAGTAGTTCTCCAAATTCATACGCAGCCAGCTAAGTGTTACAGCAGGCTTGCGCAAAATTATTTCCTGGCTCTGTCTGGGGTGTTAAATCACTGCTGTATAGCAGTCCACAGTGCAACACTCTGCAGTTCTTTGACATACTCCAGGGCCAGAAGTGGTGGTTAGGCAGGGACAGAAGACATATTGAATGAATATAGGCAGTGGGCCTTTGCAAAAACATTTGGGGAAAAAAATCTATTTGGGCTGCCTGTGACTGTCCTCAGTGTTCTGGGTCTCTGCTGGGTGTAGTAGTCCTCCAAATTATTTCCTGGCGTTCCGTAAGCGAAGTCAGCCTCCAACCACAGGCCAATAAGCGGCACATTTAATTACAGCGTTCTGTTTCTGCACTACTGGTAATACACCATGCTGGGGGGTAGGGGTAGGCCTAGAGGACGTGGACTTGGGTGAGGACGCGGAGGTCCAAGTCAGGGTGTGGGCACAGGCCAAGCCAGTGCGGTGGCCAGGGGTAGAGGCAGGGCCAGATCGAATAATCCACCAACTGTTTCCCAAAGTGAACCCTCGCGCCATGCCACCCTGCAGAGGTCAAGGTGCTCAACGGTGTGGCAGTTTTTCACAGAGACGCCTGACGACCGACGAACAGTGGTGTGCAACCTTTGTCGCGCCAAGATCAGCTGGGGAGCCACCACCACCAGCATGCGCAGGCATAAGATGGCCAAGCACCCCACAAGGTGGGACGAAGACCGTTCACCGCATCCGGTTTGCACCACTGCCTCTCCCCCTGTGCCCCAACCTGCCACTGAGATCCAACCCCCCTCTGAGGACACAGGCATGAGTGCCTACCGGCCTGCACCCACACCCTCACCTCCGCTGCCCTCGGCCCCATCCAGCAATGTCTATCAGCGCAGCGTCCAGACGTCGCTAGCGCCACTGTTTGAGCGCGAGCGCAAGTACGCCGCCACGCACCCGCACGCTCAAGCGTTAAACGTGCACATTGCCAAATTGATCAGCCTGGAGATGCTGCCGTATAGGCTTGTGGAAACGGAGGCTTTCAAAAGCATGATGGCGGCGGCGGCCCTGCGCTACTTGGTTCCCAGTCGCCACTACTTTTCCCGATGTGCCGCCCCAGCCCTGAACGACCACGTCTCCCGCAACATTGTACGCGCCCTCACCAACGCGGTTACTGCCAAGGTCCACTTAACAACGGACACGTGGACAAGCACAGGCGGGCAGGGCCACTATATCTCCCTGACGGCACATTGGGTGAATTTAGTGGAGGCTGGGACAGAGTCAGAGCCTGGGACCGCTCACGTCCTACCCACCCCCCGAATTGCGTGCCCCAGCTCGGTGGTGGTATCTGCAGTGGTGTATGCTTCCTCCACTAAACCACCCTCCTCCTCCTCCTACGCAACCTCTGTCTCGCAATCAAGATGTGTCAGCACCAGCAGCACGTCGCCAGCAGTCGGTGTCGCGCGGCATGGCAGCACAGCGGTGGGCAAGCGTCAGCAGGCCGTGCTGAAACTACTCAGCTTAGAATAGAAGAGGCAGACGGCCCATGAACTGCTGCAGGGTCTGACAGAGCAGACCGACCGCTGGCTTGCGCCGCTGAGCCTCCAACCGGGCATGGTCGTGTGTGACAACGGCCGTAACCTGGTGGCGGCTCTGCAGCTCGGCAGCCTCACGCACGTGCCATGCCTGGCCCATATCTTTAATTTGGTGGTTCAGCGCTTTCTGAAAAGCTACACACAATTATCATACCTGCTCGGAAAGGTGCGCCGGGTCAGCGCACATTTCCGCAACTCCAAGACGGACGCTGCCACCCTGCGGACCCTGCAACATCGGTTTCATCTGCCAGTGCACCGATTGCTGTGCGACGTGCCCACACAGTGGAACTCTACGCTCCACATGTTGGCCAGACTCTATGAGCAGCGTAGAGCTATTGCGGAATACCAACTCCAACATGGGCAGCGTAGTGGGAGTCAGCCTCCTCAATTATTTACAGAAGAGTGGGCCTGGTTGGCAGCCATCTGCCAGGTCCTTGGAAACTTTGAAGAGTCTACCCAGATGCTGAGCGGGGATGCTGCAATCATTAGCGTCACCATTCCTCTGCTATGCCTCTTGAGAAGTTCCCTGCAAAGCATAAAGGCAGACGCTTTGCACTCGGAAACGGAGGCGGGGGAAGACAGTATGTCGCTGGACAGTCAGAGCACCCTCATGTCTATATCTCAGCACGTTGAGGAGGGGGAGGAGCATGAGGAGGAGGGGGAAGAGACAGCTTGGCCCACTGCTGAGGGTACACATGCTGCTTGCCTGTCATCCTTTCAGCGTGTATGGCCAGAGGAGGAGGGGGAGGAGCATGAGGAGGAGGGGGAAGAGACAGCTTGGCCCACTGCTGAGGGTACACATGCTGCTTGCCTGTCATCCTTTCAGCGTGTATGGCCGGAGGAGGAGGAGGAGGATCCTGAAAGTGATCTTCCTAGTGAGGACAGCCATGTGTTGCGTACAGGTACCCTGGCACACATGGCTGACTTCATGTTAGGATGCCTTTCTCGTGACCCTCACGTTACGCGCATTCTGGCCACTACGGATTACTGGGTGTACACACTGCTCGACCCACGGTATAAGGAGAACCTTTCCACTCTCATTCCTGAAGAGGAAAGGGGTTCGAGAATGATGCTATACCCCAGGGCGCTGGTGGACAAACTGATGGTAAACTTCCCATCCGACAGCGCTAGTGGCAGAAGGCGTAGTTCCGAGGGCCAGGTAGCAGGGGAGGCGCAGAGATCAGGCAGCATGTACAGCGCAGGCAGGGGAACATTCTCCAAGGCCTTTGCCAGCTTTATGGCTCCCCAGCAAGACTGTGTCACCGGTCCCCAGTCAAGGCTGAGTTGGCGGGAACACTGTAAAAGGATGGTGAGGGAGTACGTAGCCGATCGCACGACCGTCCTCGGTGACGCCTCTGCCCCTACAACTACTGGGTGTCGAAGCTGGACACGTGGCCTGAACTCGCGCTGTATGCCCTGGAGGTGCTTGCTTGTCCTGCAGCTAGCGTCTTGTCAGAGAGTGTGTTTAGTGTGGCTGGGGGAATCATCACGGATAAGCATACCCACCTGTCAACCGACAGTGCCGACAGGCTTACACTCATCAAGATGAACAAAGCCTGGATTTCCCCAGACTTCTCTTCTTCACCAGCGGACAGCAGCGATACCTAAGCAATACGTAGGCTGCACCCGCGGATGGAAGCATCGTTCTCTATCACCATCAAAAACGGGGACCTTTTTGCTTCATCAATCTGTGTATAATATTCCTCCTCCTCCTCCTGCTCCTCCTCCTGAAACCTCACATAATCACTGCGAACGGGCAATTTTTCTTAGGCCCACAAGGCTCAGTCATATAATTTTTGTAAACAATTTTTATACGTTTCAATGCTCATTAAAGTGTTGAAACTTTCACCTCAACCAATTTTTATTTTAACTGGGCTGCCTCCAGGCCTAGTTACCAATTAAGCCACATTAACCTAAGCGATTAATGGATTTCACCTGCCCTCTTGGTTGGGCATGGGCAATTTTTCTCAGGTACATTAGTACTGTTGGTACACCAATTTTTGGGGGCCCTCGCCTACAGTGTAATCAAATGAATTTTTAGCCCACCTGCATTACAGCTGACGTTACATCAGCATTGTTGGGCACTGCAATGGGATATATTTATGTACCGCCGGTGGGTTCCAGGGAGCCACCCATGCTGTGGGTGCACACGGAATTCCCATTGCGGAGTTGGACCTGCCTGTGACTATTTATAAAAAAACGCGGTCTGACTGGGGCATGCAGACACCTTGACAGAATGAATAGTGTGTGGCACATAGGTTCCCCATTGCTATGCCCACGTGTGCAGCTCCAGATGGAGGTGGCACAGGATTGGATTTCTCATTGCTTCTGTACAGCATTGTGGACTATCGCCCCGCCCCTTTTAAAGAGGGTCGCTGCCTAGCCGTGCCAACCCTCTGCAGTGTGGGCCTGCTTTTCCTCTGGCAGACGCACTTATAAATAGACATGAGGGTGGCGTGGCATGAGGGCAGCTGAAGGCTGGGCAGGGACAGTTTGGTGTGCGCTGTGGACACTGGGTCGTGGGGGGGGGGGTTTGGGCAGCATGTAACCCAGGAGAAGTGGCAGCGGAGTGTCATGCAGGCAGGGATTGTGCTTTGTTGGAGGTAGTGTGGTGCTTAGCTAAGGTATGCATTGCTAATGAGGGCTTTTCAGAAGTAAAAGTTGTTGGGAGGGGGGGGCCCACTCTTGCCGCTATTGTGGCTTAATAGTGGGACCTGGGAACTTGAGATGCAGCCCAACATGTAGCCGCTCGCCTGCCCTATCCGTTTCTGTGTCGTTCCCATCACTTTCTTGAATTGCCCAGATTTTCACAAATGAAAACCTTAGCGAGCATCGGCGATATACAAAAATGCTCGGGTCGCCCATTGACTTCAATGGGGTTCGTTACTCGAAACGAACCCTCGAGCATCGCGATAATTTCGTCCCGAGTAACGAGCACCCGAGCATTTTGGTGCTCGCTCATCTCTAGTCCCAACTCGATTATTCAATTCTATGCACAAAAGAATTAGCGTCCAAATTTTACGTACGTAATGTAATTTTCTCACATAGAAACTTAAAATTTGGCACGGGCATTGATTATGTCATAAATAGGAAAAGTTAATGGGTCCCAACTCCATTATTCAATTCTATGCGCAAAAGAATTAGCGTCCAAATTTTACGTACGGAATGTATTTTTCTCACTTTCCAGTGTCATAGAAACGTGAAATTTGGCACGAGCATTGATTATGTCATAAATAGGAAAAGCTAATGGGTCCCAACTCGGTTATTCAATTCTATGCGCAAAAGAATTAGCGTCCAAATTTTACGTACAGAATGTAATTTTCTCACATAGAAACTTGAAATTTGGCACGAGCATGGAATATGTCATAAATAGGAAAAGTTGATAGGTCCCAACTCGATTATTCAATTCTATGCGCAAAAGAATTAGCGTCCAAATTTTATATACATAATCTAAATCTCTCACTTCCCAATGTCATAGAAACTTGAAATTTGGCACGAGCATGGAATATGTCATAAATAGGAAAAGTTGATAGGTCCCAACTTGATTATTCAATTCTAAGCGTAAAAGAATTAGTGTCCAAATTTTATGTACGTAATCTAATTCTCTCACTTCCTGATGTCATTTTATATAAAAGAAACGTCGCATGGTTACCTCCACATGGTGTTTCCTGGGTAACGCAGAGAACTATGCAAAATGGTGAACACATGTTTTTCCTCAGTATCTCTAAAGTAACCACGACTTCATAAGATTTTCCGTGTGAACACCAGATAAACACCAGTACCAAATTAACTCGGGCGAAGCCGGGTATATCAGCTAGTATATATATATATATATATATATATATATATATATATATATATATATATATATAAAGACGAAAGCCCTCACTGACTCACTCACTGACTGACTCGCCAAAAGTTCTCCAACTTCCCAATGTAGTCGAAACATGAATTTTGGCACAAGCATAGATTATCTCCAAAATAGGAAAAGTAATTGGGTCCCAACTCGATTATTCAATTCTAGTGCAAAAGAATTGGCGTCAAAATTTTATGTACATAAATTAAATTTCTCACTTCCCAATGTCATAGAAACTTAAAATTTGGCACGGGCCTTGATTATTTCATAAATAGGAAAAGTTTATAGGTCCCAACTCGATTATTCAATTCTATGCGCAAAAGAATTAGCGTCCAAATTTTACGTACGGAATCTAATGCTCTCACTTCCTGGTGTCATAGAAACTCGAAATTTGGCACGAGCATTGATTATGTCATAAATAGGAAAAGTTAATGGGTCCCAACTCGATTATTCAATTCTATGCGCAAAAAAATTAGCATCCAAATTTTACGTGCGGAATGTAATTTTCTCACTTTCCGGTGTCATAGAAACGAGAAATTTGGCACGAGCATTGATTATGTCATAAATAGGAAAAGTTTATAGGTCCCAACTCGATTATTCAATTCTATGCGCAAAAGAATTAGCGTCCAAATTTTACGTACGGAATCTAATGCTCTCACTTCCCGGTGTCATAGAAACTCGAAATTTGGCAGAAGCATTGATTATGTCATAAATAGGAAAAGTTAATGGGTCCCAACTCGATTATTCAATTCTATGCGCAAAAAAATTAGCATCAAAATTTTACGTACGGAATGTAATTTTCTCACTTTCCGGTGTCATAGAAACGAGAAATTTGGCACGAGCATTGATTATGTCATAAATAGGAAAAGCTAATGGGTCCCAACTCGATTATTCAATTCTATGCGCAAAAGAATTAGCGTCAAAATTTTACGTACATAATCTAAATCTCTCACTTCCCAATGTCATAGAAACATGAAATTTGCCATAAGCATTGAATATGTCATAAATAGGAAACGTTAATGGGTCCCAACTCGATTATTTAATTCTAGCACAAAAGAACTAGCGTCTGAATTTAACGTACGGAATCTAATTCTCTCACTTCTTGGTGTCATAGAAACATGAAATTTGGAACCGGCATTGATTATGTCATAAATAGGAAAAGTTAATGGGCCCCACCTCGATTGTTTAATTCTAAGCGCAAAATAATTAGCGTCCACATTTTACGTACAAAATCTAATTCTCTCTTCTCCTGATGTCATTTTATATAAAGGAAACGTCGCATGGTTACCTCCCCGTGGTGTTTCCTGGGTAACGCAGAGAACTATGTAAAATGGTGAACATATGTTTTTCCGGTATCTCTAAAGTAACCACGACTTCATAAGATTTTCCGTGTGAACACCAGATAAACACCAGTACCAAATTAACTCGGGCGAAGGCGGGTATATCAGCTAGTGTATAATATATATTAACTATAGAGCACACAATTAATAATGGTAACATTGTGTTACAAACCAGTGTCTTTCACTGTTTGTAGACTAAGTGTACCCCACTCAAATAAATTACAACAATATACCCGTAAGGCTGTGATCATACAGATACAAGATTTCTGAAATTGAATTTCAAGGCACGCTACATTGTTAACATTGTATGTCTATGCTATTTGCATAACCAGTCATTTTCTGTTAATGGCTGCACAAATAGCATAATGTATTAAATGGTAATTCGACACATCAAATAAACAAATTTAGCACATTAAACATTGATGCAGCAGTTTGATGCATGCTAGGGTTGTACACTGTGCTGCACATCTTGAGTACTGTTCCAATATCTTCTGGACAGAGGATGCATGCCCCTGGGTACATGTTGCACAGATTGAGAACCTAGATTGTAATCAATATATTCATCCCTAAATCTTATAGAGGTTCTCTGATTTTTACAAATATCGTTTATGTCATATAATACTACATGTGTACTAATTTTGTAGCGTACAGTTAAAAACAGACTTATTGTATTCCTTCTAGTTTGTATAGTGGATGCTTGATGTTGTAGTGTCCTTACTAATGTTGAGTGAACTGAACCAGTCGAACTTTAGTAAAACTTCTGTTTGCAGCAAACCTTGTTCATCCCAGCCAAAGATAGTGGTGACTCTTCTACTGTGGAGAAGAACTATATCCTTATTTTAGGGGCATTGGTGAAATTTCAGTTTAAACTAATTTAGACCAAACCAAACGTATGTCTAGTGCTTACAACCAACAATGAATATTCAATTTTCAAGACATGTTTTAAAACTTTACAGGACAGTATTAACCCCTTAATGACGTGGCCCTCCCCCATTTAAAAAATTGTAACTCATTTATTTATCCATCGACGTCGCTGTATGAAGGCTTGTTTTTTGTGGGATGAGTTGCATTTTTTAATTGTACTATTAATTGTACCATCTAATGCACTGAAAAAACTTTTTTAAAATTTTAAGTGAAGTAAAATTTAAAAAAATGACATTCTGCCATCTTTCAGTGCATCTTGTTTCTACGGCGCACAAACTGCAGCAAAAATAACATGATAACTTTATTCTATGGGTTAGTATGATTACTATGATACCAAACGTGTATACTTTTTTTTTTCACTGTACTACTTTTATTTTTTTTCAAAAACATTTAATTTGTTAACAATTATTTTCTGCCGCCCTCTTCTGCGCGCAATAACTTTTCAATTCGCTGTGCGAGGGCTCATTTTTTGCGAGACGTCCTGTAGTTTGCGTTGGTACAATTTTGGAATACATACGACCTTTTGATCGCTTTTTATTGCATTTTTTCTGGGAGACAGGGTGACTGAAAAAGTTAATTTCTAGCATTCTTTATTTTTTTTCAGACAACATTCACCGTATGGGGTAAATAATGCACTACTTTGATAGATCAGACTTGGCGGTAAGAAATATGTATTTTTGTCTTATGGGTTAGATTTTTTTTATAATAGATATGGCAAAAGGGGGGGGGGGAGGTGATTTAAACTTTGAATACTTTTTTTTTATAATTAGTAAAACTTTATTGATCTTATTTTTGCTTTTTATTTTTAGCCACAGCATTACATCATACTGCAATCTGACAGGCAATCTATCAAGCCACCCCACGGGGACGGCTTGATAGGCAGTCTGCTAAGGCATCCCTGGGGCCTTTCAGAAGGCCCCCGGCTGCCAAGACACCCGCACATCTCCCTGTGATCTCATTGCAGGAGGTGGGGTTGGGCGTACGGGAACCTTGAACATCGCTCGGGGGATTTAAATGTCAGGGTAATAGCCAAGATCGGTTGTGCGGCCGATTGCAGCTATTGCCCGCAGGTGTCAGCTGTAATAAACAGCTGATGCTCACGCTGTATGAAGAGAGGTCACCCTACAATCTCTCTTCATACATACACCATCGCAGCATGACATAAATGTACACCATGGAGCGGGAAGGGGTTAACATTATGTTTCTTCTGTCATCCAAAAATGTTAACAGTTGTTTTTAGTGCAACCATTCTAATCTTACATGGGAAAAAGAAAAATAAACATAAAAAATATAGCAAAAATTTACAGTTACAAAGCAGTTGAAACCAGTTTTTGGTGTAAATTAGAACTCTAAAATTTGGAAAGAGAAAGGAAAAATAGGCATAGTAAAAACAGTAGCATGTGTGCCAATGTCTAAATAGCAACAATTTAACAACATAACGCAGAATCCTTATGTAAACCAATGTAAAGACATGTACAGGAAAATAGAGAATGTTCAGCGTTGGGATAAAAGCTTTCAGTCTTTATTAAACAATCCAGACAGACATGGAGGAACAAGAAGCATGTGCCGCCTTACATGTTTCAGGCAAGCATTTTGCCCTTAATCATAGACATCAAGGCACATGTGAGTAACACATAGATCACACTAAAAAGCCAATGGGGTGCTGGAAGCAAAGGCGCATGAAACCAGAGGCAAGATACAATTACAAGGATACAGAAGGTACAATTACATTTTTCAATGTAAATACATGTTTGTTTGATATCGTCATAATTGAATTTGGAAGTTTTCTTTCACTGCATGTGCAGCCTATCCAACTACTATCTAAGTAGTTATCCATCACCTACTATCCTAAACTGAAGCTACATTTTCCTCTATTTCCTGTAGAAATAGTCCTGTTTTTCACATACTTGAATATGTATAATTTAAATATTTACTATTCTTTCATACTACTAAAGCTACTAAAGTCTTTGCAGTAGACTACTTGCGAGCATCCTTGGGTCAACATGCTAGAGGGCATATTTGTGAACTAAAATGTTTTTAAATTAGGATTAAACACGCTTTTATAATAACCTCACCAAGCAGAATGGCTCTGACAAGGTGTATTACTTTGCATGCCTGGCGTTGAAGGTCAAATAAGGCATTTGCTATGAAGATGTGTTACAAAAAAAAAAGAAAAATAGATGCAATGACATTTAACAATGAACATAATTTATCTTGTCTGCTACTTGCAATGTTTGATATATCAATATCCTCGTATTAATGAATTGGTAGAATGGGACATGCGATCCTTGTTTTAAACTATTTTAGTTGTCAAATTATCAGCTAAACCCTGTTAACAGCGGCAGTAAGGTTCGCTTATGTCATCGTTATCATTTATAACAGTAGCTGTGATGCAGTTATGGATTTGTCATAGGATTAAAACAAAACTAGTGAGTCCTGTAGGGGTAAAGCCTAGCTTTCCATGGCTTACCCCAGAAAAAGACAGCCAACTCTCACAGCAGTTCTAAACTGAAGGGGTTGTCTCTGAACAACTGTCTCTGCAATGAATAGGAAATAGAGCCTAAGGGTACTTTTGCACAGCATCACTGTCAAGTGGTCAAGCACTTGATAGGTGTCCCAATGATTATCGCTCCTGTGCTGTTACAACAGAATGATAATTGCCCAATGCATAGAGGTGAAGTACATCGTGATCCCTTCTTGCTACCTCCTTATATTCAGAGTAAACACGCAGTCATTCCTAGATGAACAACTGCCTGTTTATTTGGGCCTATAAGTGCTTGATATTTTTGTGAGCTAAAAACCAAGCAACTTTGACATGCAAGTAATTTTTGCTCATTTGCCCTGTTGGATCCAGTGTTTAGACAGGAAGACTGTTGTCTATAATCGCTCTTTTCAACAATCACTCAAGTGACTATTGGCCTGTGCATAAGTAACCTAAGAGAGCCAAAACACAGATTTCAACATATTTGTTAGTTATTTTAACAGTTCCTGAATGAACCATGTTTAGTAGCAAGCTTATATCTTTTCTTTTCATTGTGGGTTTCTTGTTGTGTTGCCAACGACTCATCTGAATCCATAAGCACTCCTCTGATTGATAACTATAATACATCTATTTTTCACTGCTTTATAGTGTTTGAAAATAAGAGACATATAACCTGCTGTGACATTGTAATCTCATCATGCAGAATACAAAGCTCTGCTAAAGGTTGTCCCAAGGTTTCATACTTTAGAAAACAGAACTCTCAAAATAAGTACAACCTAAATGTAAAACTAAATACACAACACTAGACATCTTTGTTAAACAATCAAAGGTGTCCAAATGAATATGGTAGATTCAGAGACAGAAGTGAATACATGTTGCAATATATTGACTAAAATGCAATTAAATACTAGAGTGTCACATCTGTCCAGTCCTGTCGAGCCAGAGATATAAAAGCAAAGGACAGGCTGAAAGACATGTAAATCACAGGGAGATTCTAGGTTGTTAAATGTGCAAAATCCTACAACTGATGGAGATAGGAACAGAGAAAAGGCATTGGGCATTTTCCCAGATAAGCCCTGGCTGGGCCATCCAATGAAGCGGAGCACCCACCCTGAAAAGGGCGACCCCATTGCTGGAATCTAAATTGATTCTCTAACTGTCCCTAAGTGTTAATGGAGGAGTGGGAATATGTGAGGATAGGTGAATACACAAACAAAAGGTCAAGAGCAACAATAGTAAATTTATGAGAGAAATAAACACACAGAATATGAAGCCCAAAGTCCATACGGAAAGCACAAAAGAAGTACTCAAAAGCACAAAAGTTAATATACCAAACTACTGAGAAGGAATTCATATACAAACTGAATTACCAGCATGCTCTATCAAGAGGAACTGGAATAAGTACCAAACTATACTGATAGGTTGACTGCGATGATAAGCATCTCAATGACCCTATTAGTGCTAAAACAGAAGCGAGATGTTTCTTCCTTGGCGCCCAGCACCAAATGTCTCTGTGTATGTGTCAGCAAGTGCATAATATGGTGCAGCGCTGATGCTGTGATTTCACACTGGACCCACGCATGCACCCGAACCTTGTCAAAGCCGTGCCATAGTTTATTATCATTAGCATAGTGGTCTCCAGTCTGTGTAACTATTTTGAGATTACTGCACAGACTTTGGCTGTTAGAATATGCTAAGGGTTGTAGTTTGTCAGTATTAGCAAAAGGCTTTTATTATAAGTTCTTAATAAAGCTCTATATTTATACTGTGTGGATTTGTACAAACCAACAAAAATAATAACATAGAACAATTAAGAGCAAGCTGTGATATGTGGGATATGATTTGTGATTCGAAATTCCACAGAACATCACAATATTACTGTATGATATCACTGTCTGACAGAACTAAACTTAGTTAACAAATACTATCAAAATGAAAACTTGACTGACCCCATGTAACTGTGTACAGTCTTTCTCATTTGTTCATGTCTCAGATTTCTCTTGTCTTCAGTTTCCGAGACATGATGCAGCTGTCTGACAACTTTTATTTATACCTTCAATGACTTTAGCTCTCATAAGGGTAATTTGTGTGTTACACAGTCACCAGAGCATTTTTCTTCTGTCCTCTGCCAGGTCTTTCTGGCAGTTATTCTCAGTGAAAAGCACTTTCACTGCTTGATTGAATCTATATAGACTCACAGGAGCATATTCCAACTTACCGTATATTGAATCTATATAGACTCACCGAAGCATATTCCAACTTACCGCTCTATAGATACAGTACCATTGCTCCCTTGGTGCATGGATAACACACTGATCATGTGCAGAGAAACTCACATACACTATATCAAGCTCTTGAGCTGCAGGCATAAAATCCAGATCTTACTGAAAAATATTTAGAAAATTCACAAATATCTAGAAGAGAAAATGTCAACGCGTTTCAGACTCATATAATCTACTGGAAACATTTAAAGTGGAGAAAAGGGGGGGGAAAAGCACTATTCGCCTTTTTGGGGATTTTGTTTTAATGGTCTTCACACTGCAGTAAAAATCAGAAGTTACCTTTATTTTGTGCATCAGTACAATTATGATGATAGCAAATTTATATAGTATTTTTCATGCTTAAAAAAAATAAAATACCTTTAACCACCTGCTCCCCAAGCCAGTTTTGGCCTTTGTGACTATGCCCAATTTTTCAAACCTGATATGATTCACTTGATGTGGTAAGAACTTTAGAATTCTATTACTTATTCAAGTGATTCTGAGATTGTTTTTTTTTGTCACTCATTTTACTTTATATCAATGGTAAATTTGGTTAACATGTTTTTCGTAGTTTTTTATTTTATTTTAGAGAAAATTTGGAAAAATAAGCATTTTTCCAGATATGACAATTTCTGCCTGTAATACAGATTATCATACCACACAAATAGTTAATAAATAACATTTACCATATGTTCATGTTATGTCAACATCATTTTTTCACTTTAGTTATTTTTTTCCGGATGTTACAAGGCTTGTAAACATAGCCGCAGTTTTTTTAAAATTGGAAGAATATTCCCATCACATGCTTGGAGACCATGCTGATTGTTCTCCAGGCTAAACGCCCATTCACATGGAACAATTATCATTCAACAAACGTAAATGAACGATAATCGTACAGACAGCCAACAATTGAACAACTGAGTGTATTTATGCAGGCATCGCTCATTCACATTGGTGCAGAAATCACCTTGCCTTGATTTAAATGACTAATTATCCTAAGGCAGTGAGTATGTGCAGTGTTTAACCCATACCTGCGCATGCAGATGTGCATCTTTACGCACCTCCGATAGACCTCTATGGAGCTCTTTGGTGCCCAAATACAAGCAAGATATAGCAGGTTCTATTTTTTTGCACCTGCAAGAACAAAAAAAAGTGAGAATGTGCTATTTTAAATCAGTAGGTTTCATTCTCTACTTTTTAGAGGATTTTCCCGCATGCAGAAATGAGCATAATTTTTTTATTTCATTGGGGCTGTATGAGGGCTTGTTTCTTGTAGGGTGACCTGTAGTTTTTAGTGAAAGTATTTTGGGGTAATGCCAACTCTGAGTCACCCTATGGCTCATCTATCAAGTATAGCTTCTTTTAACTAGCATGCCAATGTCTACCATGTTTGCATCTAACCAGCGAGTTCTTTGATGACTTCTTCTTCGTGAACCACTGACAAATCCCAACATAATATCCTTCTCCTGTCCATTTTCTTGCATGATGTGTCAAAAATAAGAAAGCTTTTGTTTTGAAATTTTCCCCCCGTAGGGGCCTTTTTGGCTTGATATGATCTAGTGCTTCCTTCTTAGTGATTCTCATAGTCCATGGGATCCGAAGGATTCTTCTCCAGCACCATAATTCTAAAGCATCTAATTTTCTCCTGTGATCCTTTTTAAGTGTCCAGCTTTCATAAGCAAAAGTTTCAAACAGAAAAATAATTGTATTTACTTGGTAGCATTTGGTTCTGAATCTGATGTCTTTACTTTTCTAGATTTTGTCCATTCCTAGCCAAGCCACACCATCCAGTGCTATTCTTTAATTTCGTTTAATTTCTGAACTGCAGTCTTCATTGTGATTTGTCTGGGACCCTAGGAATATGTTATCTGGTATAATATCAATTTCTTCATTGTTAATTTTGATGGTGGCTATACCATTTCCAGCAGTTCTCATGATCTTTATCTTTTTTATGTTTAAGATGGGGCCTTCTAACTTACATCTTTCTTTGACTGCCATTATTAACTGTTCAAGATCATCTTGACTTTCAGCAAGAAGGGTAGTATCAGCAGCATATCACAGATTGTTTCCGCCCTCCTATTTTCACACCAATTTCTGACTCAGCCAAGCTGATTCTCCTCATAACTGCCTCAGCATACATGTTGCCTGTATATCTCAACTGTGTGGCAGAGAGCACATGCTCAGCACGGGCACAGGGTGACGATCACACTGGATGAAGTTGTAGTTCACCGTGCGCAGTAGGACAAAGAGGATAACTCCAGGAAGGTGAAAGCCGGTCCCTAAACTAACAGGGAGATGAAGGGTCCCTGCCTTAAAGTGGAGTAATCACCATGATAAATGTGGCCCCACTTTCTTCTTCCTGGGCCCAGACTGTCCCTATAGGGAGCCCTGCAGAGGTGAACAGATACAACAAAATCAGAACGATAAAGGAAACATACAACTGACGGGATAAAAACAGAACAAGTACAGACAAACAATGGACACAAACAAGAAACAAACCAAAGCACCGGAGCCAGACACACAGCAGCTCTTAGCAGGCTGACTGCTAAGGGATCACTGAAAATTAATTGGCAACTCCCAGGCAGCAAGAGCTGGATCTTATAGGGAGAAGGGAGAGGCCGATTAGCTGACAGAAATGTCAATCACCAGCCACACCTCTAAGACACTGGCAGGACTAATTAACCTAGACTAGTAAGCACAGGAGCTGTTAACACTGGCTAGTCTGGATAGAACCTACAGAAACTAGGTATGCTGGCAAATAATTAATCGTGTGCTGACTGAGACGAGACACCTGATTGATACAGAGTGATCTTATGAGCTCAATGAAATGGGTCCCTACACCCATTTGTTAGAAGCAAATGCCCAGCTTCTCATGGTGTACACAATCGAAAGCCTTGGTGTAGTCAATAAAAAAAATGTAGAGGTCTTTTTGATATTCTCTTGCTTTCTTTATGATCAGTCTCGGGTTTGAAATATGATCACGAGTGCCTCTGCCTTTTTGAAAACCATCTTGCACATCATGCATTTCACATTCCATGATGGCTGCTAATCGTTTCTGAATAATCTTCAGCAGAACTTTGTTTGCAGACACAGACACACAGACAGCTTGCAATTCAATTTGGGTGAGATATTCTATCTACTGCTAGCTACATCTCTTTCTCAGCAGGGAGGAAGAAAAGGGCTGCAGTAATTCAAGTCTCTCCCCACTTTTTTCCCCATTGAAAGAAATAGAGAGTATTAACTGCAAGTGACATGCATGCTAGATTAGAAACTGCAATGTGTAAAGTGAAGTTTTAAGTGTACCACTGGAGATAAAAAGGAAGCATTTATCTTTTCTTCTGAGTTTCAATAGAAATATGACTGGCAGCTTGGAACATAATTAATAATAAAAATTACAAGATATGACATGGATTTTTTTTTAATGCATAGAAGTAGCAGTTTTAATACTCATCTGCAGAAAGAATCCCTGAATAGTTTTGGTCATTATCTCTGGATGACAATGTATCATTTGTATAGGAAGATAATCATAGAGGTCAATAACTGTAATATTCTTGTTAAAGTTTATTCTGAGCTGCTAGACATAACTGACTGCTGAAGTTCTGCTAAAAATTGAAAAGCCAGCAAATAGTAAAGGACTAGTACCAGTGTTTCTGGTGGCGCAATGCGTCACTTACTAATATAATATAGTGAAAGGGATTGGAGTTGGTCAAAATATTTCTGTGCAAGATGTACAATTTTCAGCTGCTCAGTGAGGTGGAATCAGGGCTTGTCGCTGTGTTATGTAAGCTGCATTAGTTTCACGGGGGTTTTGAACCCTCTGTGGTGACATGTTTGCACGACAGCAATGATTTGTTTCAACACTGGGCAACGGTTGACAATTAGATGAAGGCTGGACTGGTGTTAGCGGCACTAACACTTGAGATGAAATGATATCAAGTTCAGGAGATGGGAAAATAGTGGTGAAGGACTATGCTTCAATGTTGTTGGTCAATATGCACTGCGAGCTATGTATGTATACATTTGTGAGGGGTCATTTATTGGACTCTCCACACAGGTGTCCAGCTGTCTCACAACCAGCTACAAGCTGCCAGACTGAGTACTGCTGTATCCATAAAACTGAGACCACAGGGATGTGTGGGGGATGTAGTCTGCCCGTAATCCCTCATTCAGTGCACAGTGATAAAGTACCTGTGATAACATCACCATCAAGTGATCAGAGGTGGAGCTCAGAGCTCCGGTGACTGATCACATGATGGTGACATCATCACATGTAACTCACACAGTCACTCAGTCACTCACAGACAGGTGGTCATTAGTATTTCGATTACCTAGGGCCATTTTGCACTACTGTTCTTGCTTTTATTCTACAATAGCTTTCCATTGTGCAAGCAGAAAAAACGAAAGAAAATGTCCATAGAAATGCATTGAAACTGAAAACCTTCAGCTTCAATCCATTTCTCAATTTTCAGTCTCCATTCTGTTTTTTCTTTTTAGTGGAACAAAAGTGCTTTTGTTTTCAGTTCAAAAAAACAAAATAAAAATGGATGTTTTTTTACTTTGTAGCCAATGGGAGGCAGAAAAAAAAGGAAAGCACATCTGGTTTTCCTTTTGTTTTTCATCTGGTTTTCCTTTGTTTTTATATCAGGTTTTTGAAAAACGGGATCTGTTGAAAAAAGACTAGTGTGAAACTAGCCTTATCCTGCTGGTCTCACTAATACTTGTACATTTTTATGGAATATTCAAGACTAGTGTCCTATACAGTTTAGAGATAAATCAACTAGAGAGAACTCTTTCTTGATGATATTTAATGAACAAGATCATTGCTGCAGCAGTGACTGCTGCTCCGTCGGCCATTTCTGGCTCCTTCCAAAATGGGTCCGTCTTCAGTTGTCGGAGAGAGCTGAAAATGGCTGATGGAGCAGAAGCGCTTTAAATTGAAAGTGTAGGTACTCCTTAAGGGCTCAGTCAGAGGAGCATTGTTTTTTGTGCACCTGTGTGCACACAAAAAAATGCTTAACGCATGTTAAAAAATGTGCATGTCCAAAGCTCCGTGCCCATTGCTCTCAATGGGGCCGGTGCTACTGCAGCCAACACTATTGAAAGCAAAGGGATACAGGCAACCCCTGCAGTGATTTTCAGGGAAGGGCTTGAAATATAAGCCCTTCCATGAAAATCATCCTTAGCTGCTGTAAAAAATAAAAAAAATATAAATATATACACACATCACCTTCCACCACTGTCGGCCAGCAGAAAGTGCATCAGAGGATTGCTGGGGACCAAGCAAGAAGACACGCCAAAGCCCCGACAGCGGTGGAAGGTGATGTGTATATTTTCAAAATTTTTTACAGCAACTAAGGATGATTTTCGGGGAACGGCTTATATTTCAAACCCTTCCCCGAAAATCACTGCGGGGGGCTGCATGCATCCCATTGCTTTCAATGGGGCAGCTGCAGTGCCGGCCCCATTGACAGCAATGGGGGAACATCACGATCCTTTGCCACAGCTGTGACAGGGGAATCTTTCATCCCCGCGGGGAGTCCCATCATCACTGAACACTGTGACAGTGCTGTCACAGTGTTTAGTGAGGAGGGAACTCCCCACGGGGATATTTTACATGCAGCACAAACCTTCCGGGCACATGGATGTCCTATCTTTTGCAGATGCGAATATTTTCCGCTTGTAAAAGATGGACATCTAAATACTACATAGGGAACCAATGGTTCTATCAGACGCACTTTTTTTTGCTCACATAGGCACATGAAAAAAACGCTTGTCTGACTTCACCGTAATGGTGCAAAGATACCCAAAAACTTTTGTCTTCTAGAAAAGCAAAATTCCATCAATTTAAGAAAACCATGGGAAAAATGGAATTGTGAATTGCTAAAGTGAACCTCCAATATTGTAACACGAGAGCACTTTAAATTAGTAATATGTAAGTATTGTCCTATTCAATGTGCATGTAACAGATCAGTATGGGCCTCTGCGTATCCTTGCTGCTTGGACTTAAAGTTCAGAAAGTGTAGCAGTGCAATTTACTGTTTTTAGCACTAAAATCTCCTCTTTTAGTAATAGGAATCTCAGCAACATTCCATTTAGTGTACAAGAACTAAAGATAAAGAGTTCACAATTAGAGATGAGTGAGCACCAAAATGCTCGGGTGCTCGTTACTCGGGACGAAATTTTCGTGATGCTCGAGGGTTCGTTTCGAGTAACGAACCCCATTAAAGTCAATGGGCGACCCGAGTATTTTTGTATATCGCCGATGCTCGCTAAGGTTTTCATTTGTGAAAATCTGGGCAATTCAAGAAAGTGATGGGAACGACACAGCAACGGATAGGGAAGGCGAGGGGCTACATGTTGGGCTGCATCTCAAGTTCCCAGGTCCCACTATTAAGCCACAATAGCGGCAAGAGTGGGCCCCCCCCCTCCCAACAATTTTTACTTCTGAAAAACCCTCATTAGCAATGCATACCTTAGCTAAGCACCACACTACCTCCAACAAAGCACAATCACTGCCTGCATGACACTCCGCTGCCACTTCTCCTGGGTTACATGCTTATAGCCAGTTCCACTGAAAGCAATGGGCTGCCGGCATGCGCGGGATGAATTGTCGGGAAGGGCTTAAATATAGAAGCCCTTCCCTGCAATTCATCCAGAAATGTGTAAAAATAAAAAAAATATGTATATACTTACCTTGTCCCGGCAGACGGAGTTCAGCGCGGCCTACAGTGGGTGTGAAGGGGGTGTGAGTCAGACCTGCCCCCTGATTGGCTCAGCCTGAGCCAATCAGAGGCAGGTCTGACTCACACCCCCTTCACACCCACTGCCGGCCGCGCTGAACTCCGTCTGCCGGGACAAGGTAAGTATATATATATATTTTTTATTTTTACACATTTCTGGATGAATTGCAGGGAAGGGCGTCTATATTTAAGCCCTTCCCGACAATTCATCCCGCGCACGCCGGCAGCCCATTGCTTTCAGTGGAACCTGCTGTATTGCCGACTCCATTGAATTCAATGGGCAAACATCGTTCTTCTCTGCCACAGCTGTTACAGCTGTGGCAGAGAAGAATGATTTGTCTTCTATATGTTCTCAATGGGGTCGGCGCTGCTGCCGCCGGCCCCATTGAGCGCATATAGAGAAGAGAACAGGAATCGCAGATCGCAGATAGGTGCGATCTGCGATTTCTGACTATGGCCTAAGAAGGACCGTTGGGGTTCTTGAAGCCTAAAATAACTCCTAACGCTCTCCCTATAGCAGCTCCGGCATCAGCAGCACTGTCCCTGATCTCTGTCAGAATGCATCTGTGGCGAGCCGCGGGCGGGCAGATTTTAATACTCGGGTGACACCTGATCTCGCCAGCCACTCACTGCAGGGGGGTGGTATAAGGCTGGAACATCACAGGAGGAAGTTGTAATGCCTTCCCTGTCTTTCTATTGTCCAGAAAAGCGCGCAAATTTCTCAGGGAAGAAAATGAAAGTGACTCGAACACCGTGTGGTACTCGTCTCGAGTAACGAGCATCTCGAACACCCTAATACTCGAACGAGTACGCTCGCTCATCTCTATTCACAATCTGTCATTGTTTCTGCAAATTAGGCCTCAAGCACACAGCTGTATTACTGTGGCCATACTAAGCCATCCCATACATATACTTCTATTTTACTATTGAGCTGTGCTATTCCTCTATATGCCTTTCATTTCATAAGGAGGTGTACTATGATCTATTCTAGTAGTTCTCAACTGGTGGACCAAATCGGGAGCAGCGACACCAGTTGGCTGGATCCTGCAGAGCTACTACAGATGGGTTACTCTTAAGCTTGAGTCTTAACACAACATGTTATCAAGGTACATTGCGCTATCAGGGTGGTTTATTTACACTTTGGATTGCTTTACAATGCTTTTGTTGTGTTAAGAAAAGAGAACAATAGTTTTTTAATGGATTATGATAAGATAACTTTCTTCACGTTACTATCACAATCAAGGAAATTCTTCTGTAATGGGCTGTTTTGATGTACTGTGCTGAGACCAGCCTGTGTGTCAGGAGAGAACTGTAAACAACCGCTGTGTTTCCTCAGTTGGAGATAGTGTGATAGCGAGGTGTTTATGCTGTGGTTTTTTCGCTTCAGTGCAGCCAAAGAGTTTGTCTGCATATCTCATTTTTATAGCTGGCCCCTGGTGATCGTCTTAATATATGAAACCTAGCATTTTTCCCCGCCCGTTTGTGTCCCAACATCCCATTTTGTCTGACTTGTGCCGTCATCTCCCCATCTGCTACATCTACCTATAATGTAGTAATTACCCACTCTTTCTCCTTTTCACCTTTGCTTCTCTCAGTGCTCTCCTGGTTGCCTGCGGTTTGATTCATTTTAGGAGTCTAAGTTAATTTTTATGCACTCTTCTGGGGTCTGAATAATTTTAAGGGTCTTTTCTGTTGTTTGAATTCATTTTAGAGGCTGATTGGGGTCTGATTAATTATATGGGTCTGGTTAGGTTCTCAATTCATTTAGAGGTTTGGTGTGAATTAATTTAGGGGTCTCACTAACAAATAATAATACATCTTGGTATACAGAACTGTAAATAATTATATAAAGATTGTGAATCGCTAAAGGGTTGACTTCCTTTGTCTCATAGTGCACGACCCCCACGGTTCAGTTGTGACTGGAGCAACAGTCGGGCATTACCCCTCTTTCTATCTACCCCATGCTCTGCATCTTCTGCTTGCTCCCTTTCTGCTGCCCATAGAGCATGTGTGCGCTCCCACCCTTTGCTTAAAGGGCCAGCCTATTCCTTATTCTGGTCCCCTTCCAATCCAAACTCCCCTCTGTCTATATTTGATATTCTCTTCCTATGTAGAATGCCTAACCGATTGGTCTGCATCAGCCATTGTGACAACGGCCCTATCAGTGTTTTGTTCCGGTTCTAACTCCTGCTTGTCTCCTAATGAATCTGATTTCTGTACTCCCTGACCTCGGCTCTGATAATTTTACTTTGCTATTGCTCAATGCCTGACCTGACCTTCTGCCTGGACTTCATTACTGCATCTGTGCTACCAGCCCTGACCATAGCCTGTCTGATGACTAAATTACAGTTTACGCCATAAAGTACCATGCCTCAGCCCTGTTCAACATCAGCAACCACATTACCTAGACTATCTAGATGAGTAAGGGTCCATTTAGACGGGACAAATGTTGGGCAAATGATGCCTGGCACTCATCCCTGTATGTCTTTGCTCCCATGCTGTTGCACGGGAGCTAGCATTGCTGGCTTGCTCCCAGATCAGCCAGCAGTGGGGCAGGGCGGCTGCAGGAGATTTCTCTCCTCTTGCTCCCCCGCTCCTCTCCATTGACATAACATAGGGGCTGTTCAATACTGAACAGCTGCTATTTACACTGAACGATGAGCAATAAGCTCATTATCCATCGTTTATGCTGCATAAACGATGGACGATGAGCTGATCACTCATCATTCAGTGTAAATGGCGGCTGTTCAGTAGTTAATGGCCACTATGTCATGTCAATGGAGAAGGGCAGTGAAGTCCAAGGAGAGAAATCTTCCCCAGCTCCCTGCTGAGAGCTAACAATACTAGCTCCCGTGCAGATGCACGGGAGCTACTATGTGCGAGAACCAGTGTCAGGCATCATTTGTCCAACATTCATCCTGTCTAAAAGGGCCTTAGCAGCTTGGAGACCCTGCTGCAAAGTCTATATCCTGCTTGGAGGGGTCAAGAGTGAAAATAGGGGTTCCCCCAGTGTTGCCTCCCTAGATAGCCTGAAGTCAAACTGGTGTGTCGAAAGGTGGATCCACGTCCACCTGCCTGACACTTTGCTGTTCAGCATGAGTCTTCACCTGACCACAGACATAGGTAAATTTACCTGTACTAAGACTAGCTATGTACCTCTGGTCTATCTTGTCGGATTCTATGTGAATCCAACAAAATAAAAATCATGCCATGTTTCATTGGACACTGTATTATAGAGCTTGAATGAAGCAACACATATTGGCACACAGTGTTACTCTGGCTCTTAGCATGTAGCCACAAGAGACTTCATATGCCACAGTTAAGACATTTGCATATGGCTCTCCTATGTGTAGGAGGCCTTATGCTTAACAAGCAGCTTGGACATCTGGCAGTGCATACTGCTCTATTAATGAGTCAATAAAAAAAACGTCTATGAAGTACTTTTCATATATAATTGGAGTCACACTGTAAATACACAGAAGGGAAATAGGGGAGTCTTTTAAGACTATGTAATAAATTGTGGTTGAAAAATGTCCAGGAATAAAAAGGAAAGCAGCAGGAAATTGGGAAATGATTTAATGGTGAGTGCTGAAGGTAGGGAAAATGCATAGAAGATTTACGCAGATAGCAATACAAAATGAAAAACAAAATGACGTTACCAAAGTTAACAACAGAAAGACAAAATGCCGTGGATATTAAAATAAATGAGTATACAGAAGTGTGCTTCCTTACCTTTTATCCTGGCTTGACAGATCCCGAAATCTGTGTCGCAAGATGACCAGCTGTGAAAAAAGTGCATGATTTTACTCTGTCAGGAGATGACTATTCTATGTGTGTTTAGAGTGGCCACCAGTGTTTGTGATGTATATTGCAGCCTAACAAGAATTTTGTGAGCATGTCAAGAAAATGTATTGCATTTGTATTGAGAGAAACTAGATTTCTTAATGAAATTCGCCGAAAGGGAAGGGTTGACACACCTGTATTAATTGTAAGAAAATTTCTATTAGCCTTAGGGTTTTTTCATATGACCATATTCATTTTTATGTTCGCCCATATGCACCGTAAAATTGCATTAATGAAGAATTGCCGCGATCGAGTCCTGAACTTTAGCCGTGTATTTTCCACCGTTCACACAGGTGGCTGCTGTGTATTGGCAAGAAAATACACTGCAGTGCAGAAATCCATCGATCAGCATAAATCCTTGGAATGACTGCTAATTAGAGATGAGCGAGCATACTCGCTAAGGCAAACTACTCGAGCGAGTAGTGCCTTATGCGAGTACCTGCCCGCTCGTCTCTAAAGATTCGGGTGCTAGTGGGGGAGAGCAGTGAGTTGCGGGGGTGAGCAGGGGGATGCAGGGGGAGAGAGTGAGGGAGAGATCTTCCCCCCATTCCTCCCCGCTTCACGCCGTCACCCGAATCTTTAGAGACAAGCGGGCAGGTACTCTCGCAAGGCACTACTCACTCGAGTAGTTTGCCTTAGCGAGTACGCTCGCTCATTTCTACTGCTAATGCCTAAATAGAGCCAGATATATTCTTTTCCCACTGTTGTACGCTGAGTAACTCCCTGCCAATCCCTTTTTTTCCCACTTCCATAGAAGTCTATGGGAGCTTCCTGTGTATCTCGGCAAAGCATAGGGCAAAACCTATCTTTTGATGCAGTTTATAAAATCAGCGGCAGCATAAACTGATGCAGAAAGTTTGTTTAAAGGAACATTTTTATTGTTTCAGAGTTTTAAAAGTAGGCAACGTTTCGACCTAAATTAAGGTCTTTTTCAAGCCAAAAACATCAGAAACAGGGACTCCATACATTTTTTCCTCTGAAGAGGAAGTTCATGGTTAGTCAGTCCACTCAGGAGGAGAGGGATGACAGAGGAAGAGGAAGTGGAAGATAGTGAGATGCTCGGCCCAACATGGAAAGGCATCATGGCAATCCACAGGGGGAGGAGGAATAGGCAGACATTTCAGGGCAGTACCCTGCTAAGACAGGGAGTAGGGTGTTGCAGAAAAACATGAGGCCTGTGCCATCAGCATCAACATACTGCTATGTCTACTCAAAAGACTCGTGCACCCTGGGCATTCTTTGAAACCGCCACTAATTACTGAAGAGTGGTTATCTGTAAGATCTGAGGTAGGAGGTTAAAACATGGCAAGAATGTAAACAACCTCAACATGACGTGTATGAACAGCCAAATGAACTCCCACCACCTGCTGCCATGGAGAGCCCACCTGGGCTAGAGAGCAAAGAGTCAGACTCATCCTCCTCACTGCTCTGCTGCTATAGCTATCTTTTCCTTCCTCTCCCTCCCTGTTCATTCAGTAGCCTATGGGCACAGAGCGGCCTTTTTGTGTAGGGGCAGTAATATACAAACTTCAGGCCTCTCTTTTGCAATTAATGACTGGGGCCAGGAGTGAGAAACAGAGTGCAAAATTTGAGCCACCACCATCACCACCACTTTCATTGACATTGACATCTACCCCATATTCCAGCATGTCCCATGTCAATAGCCAGTCATTCATCCCCCAGCTACAAAAAAATAAAAACAAAATGCCACCCCCAAACATCCATGAGCACAGAGCCTGAATACAAGAATTGCACAGCTATCTGCAATGGAAATGCTGCCCTTTAGCCTAGTGAACACAATGCGGTGTTCCATGCTAATCCACAGTACCAAATGCCCAGCCACCATTTCTTTACCTAAAATGCCTTCAGTGTCCTGCTCCACCATATGAGTGATAACGTGTCCCTGGTGTTGCAGAACCCTGTCAGTGGCAGGGTGTATCTGACAGTGGACAAAAATCACAATGGTTCAATGTCCTCCAGGTGGTCATGAAGCCGAAAGTGGTGCTCAACGTTTAATAATACCCCCAAGACTTGTAGGGCATTTATCTCTGATGTCCCCTCCTCACCTTCCTCCTCTTCCTTCACCTCTTTGTATCACCTTTCAACATCCTTTACATTGGCGCAGATCTCTTTATGTGACAAAATCCAGCCTCCATACAACTGTATGTGGTAAACGTCAACTAATATGTCTATGGGAGCACAGCCCCACAGTCATAGAGCTGTAGCTGTTGATGTCTTTGAAGGCCCAGGCAGGCGTATCGTGAGGGGGAGCAGGGGTCGCCGTTGCAACCCGGCCCTTGCTCTGCAGGGTGCCCAGAAGCCCCGCTATATTCAAAATGCACACTTGTGCATTCTGTAGAAGGCAGAGCAGGGCAACCAGCATTACTCTGGCAGCCCTGTGATTCGTGCGGCTGGGGTGTGTGGCTGCTGGAGGGGAGGGCAGAGGAGGGGAGGCTGGCATACCTACGCAGCTGTGGCTCCTCTTGGGGGTTCTCAGTGTGTTGGCAGCCACCAGCGAGACGTCCTGGGAACCAAGAGGCTTCTATCTGCTTCCAGAAACCTTCTTTGCTGTGGTAAACCCATGATTGGCTTCTCCCACAGGCTGGTCACATGACTGGCCACATGAGTGTGACCTCATCAGAGGTCCTTACTGCCGGCTTCCGGGAGGAGGACCCCTCTGTATGCTTGTAGTCTCACAAACTAGTGGAGTTACAGAGGTAAGGAGATTTACATGAAGTTCATGCAATAACCCTCCATCTATAACCTCACTGACCAGCAGTGAATGCCTGCTGTTAACTCCTTCATGACTGACCTGGTTCAACCCCTTCCCGCCCCAGGACGCAAGGGTACGTCATGGGAGTGGGGTACTTCCCGCAAAAAGATGTACCCTTACGTCATGGGGATAGAGCGAGATCATAGCAGATCCCGCGCTATACCGCAGCGGTAGCCGGCTGTCACTAGTAGCCAGCGTCCCACTGCGACAGCCCCCCGTGCTGTTAACCCCTTCCTTGCCGTGCTCCCTCTGTGACTTCAGCCGGGCTCTCGCGATCACGTCCTCCTCACTGCTCTGCTGCTATAGCTATCTTTTCCTTCCTCTCCCTCCCTGTTCATTCAGTAGCCTATGGGCACAGAGCGGCCTTTTTGTGTAGGGGCAGTAATATACAAACTTCAGGCCTCTCTTTTGCAATTAATGACTGGGGCCAGGAGTGAGAAACAGAGTGCAAAATTTGAGCCACCACCATCACCACCACTTTCATTGACATTGACATCTACCCCATATTCCAGCATGTCCCATGTCAATAGCCAGTCATTCATCCCCCAGCTACAAAAAAATAAAAACAAAATGCCACCCCCAAACATCCATGAGCACAGAGCCTGAATACAAGAATTGCACAGCTATCTGCAATGGAAATGCTGCCCTTTAGCCTAGTGAACACAATGCGGTGTTCCATGCTAATCCACAGTACCAAATGCCCAGCCACCATTTCTTTACCTAAAATGCCTTCAGTGTCCTGCTCCACCATATGAGTGATAACGTGTCCCTGGTGTTGCAGAACCCTGTCAGTGGCAGGGTGTATCTGACAGTGGACAAAAATCACAATGGTTCAATGTCCTCCAGGTGGTCATGAAGCCGAAAGTGGTGCTCAACGTTTAATAATACCCCCAAGACTTGTAGGGCATTTATCTCTGATGTCCCCTCCTCACCTTCCTCCTCTTCCTTCACCTCTTTGTATCACCTTTCAACATCCTTTACATTGGCGCAGATCTCTTTATGTGACAAAATCCAGCCTCCATACAACTGTATGTGGTAAACGTCAACTAATATGTCTATGGGAGCACAGCCCCACAGTCATAGAGCTGTAGCTGTTGATGTCTTTGAAGGCCCAGGCAGGCGTATCGTGAGGGGGAGCAGGGGTCGCCGTTGCAACCCGGCCCTTGCTCTGCAGGGTGCCCAGAAGCCCCGCTATATTCAAAATGCACACTTGTGCATTCTGTAGAAGGCAGAGCAGGGCAACCAGCATTACTCTGGCAGCCCTGTGATTCGTGCGGCTGGGGTGTGTGGCTGCTGGAGGGGAGGGCAGAGGAGGGGAGGCTGGCATACCTACGCAGCTGTGGCTCCTCTTGGGGGTTCTCAGTGTGTTGGCAGCCACCAGCGAGACGTCCTGGGAACCAAGAGGCTTCTATCTGCTTCCAGAAACCTTCTTTGCTGTGGTAAACCCATGATTGGCTTCTCCCACAGGCTGGTCACATGACTGGCCACATGAGTGTGACCTCATCAGAGGTCCTTACTGCCGGCTTCCGGGAGGAGGACCCCTCTGTATGCTTGTAGTCTCACAAACTAGTGGAGTTACAGAGGTAAGGAGATTTACATGAAGTTCATGCAATAACCCTCCATCTATAACCTCACTGACCAGCAGTGAATGCCTGCTGTTAACTCCTTCATGACTGACCTGGTTCAACCCCTTCCCGCCCCAGGACGCAAGGGTACGTCATGGGAGTGGGGTACTTCCCGCAAAAAGATGTACCCTTACGTCATGGGGATAGAGCGAGATCATAGCAGATCCCGCGCTATACCGCAGCGGTAGCCGGCTGTCACTAGTAGCCAGCGTCCCACTGCGACAGCCCCCCGTGCTGTTAACCCCTTCCTTGCCGTGCTCCCTCTGTGACTTCAGCCGGGCTCTCGCGATCACGTCGCGTCCTGTATTGCCATAGCCTGTGATCGCTATAGTAAGCGATAAGGCATGGCAGGAGAAAAGTCCTGCCATGCCTTATCGTAGTGATCTGCAGTGCTGCAGTAAAAGTCCCTCAGAGGGACACAAATAGTGTAAATAGTGAGAAAAATAGAGTACAAAAATAAAAATGTAAAAAAAATGTTAAAAAACCCTTTTTTTTAAGCTTTCTCTCATATTAGCATAAAGTAAAAAAAAATTAAAAATCCCACATATTTGGTATCGACGTGTCCATAATGATGCGTACAATACATTGAATTTGCTTATTATCCTGCTCGGCTAGAAGTGTTAAAAAAATGCTAAAAAAAACTGAGGCAAAATGCTAATTTTTAGCATTTTGCCTCTCAAAAAAACGCAATAAAAGTGATTAAAAAAAACATGTGTACCCCCAAAATAGTAACAATAAAAACTGCAGCTCATCTCCCAAAAAATAAGCCCTCAGAGATCTCCATCCATGGAAAAATAAAAAAGTTATAGCACTTTGAATGCAGTGAGTTTAGAAAAAAATAATAATTTCCAAAAAAAGGGTTTTTATTGTGGAAAAGTGGAAAAACCTAAAAAAAAATATAAGAATTTTGGTATCGTTGTAACCGTACCATCCCGCAGAATAAAATGGATTGTGTCATTTATGCTGCATAATTAACGCTTTAAAAAATCCCCCAAAAATCTATGGCAGAATTGATGCGTTTTCTCTCCCTACGATCATAAAAAAAAATAATACAAGTTTTACAATATAGTCTATGTAACCAAAAATGGTACCAATAAAAACTACAGTTCGTCATGCAAAAAACAAGCCCTTATACGACCACGTCGACGGTAAAATAAAAAAGTTATGGCTATTTTAAAATGGAGATGAAAAAATACCAAAAATCATTTAGTCCTCAACGCCAAAATAGGCCATGTCCTTAAGGGGTTAAAGAAATCTACATATCTGGTGACAAGTTGACTTTAACTGGAAAGGAAATACATTAAAGATGTATCTTGTAGAGTAATGAGGACAGCTAAAATCTAGCTGCAGTGTGGTACTTATCCACTCTATCAGAAGCAGATAGTTGAAAAATAGGCCGTGTCCTTAAGGGGTTAAGCACTAATGAGCAACCAATTCCTAAGTCTTTATTTTTGTGCATTATTAGGGTCAGAACTTTTTTTTTTCTTGTTGACATGTCTGTTTTGAGGACTTGTTTTTGCGTGGCAAGTTGTTTATTTAACCCAATTTCTCCCAATGACGTAAGGGTACGTCATGGCAGCGGGGTACTTCAGGCAACTGGACGTACCCTTACATGATAGGGATAGTGCGAGATCATAGCAGATCTCGCACTATCCCGCAGCGGTAGTCGGCTGCAACAGCGGGGATGCATCGGAGATGCGCCCCCCGCTGTTAACCCCTTCCCTGCCGCGATCTCTGTGACTTCAGCCGGCTCTCGCGATGTTATCGCAAAGAGCCCAGCTGGTTGCTATGGCAACAGGATGCCAGATACCGACGTCCTGTATTGCCATTGCCTAAAGATAGCTGTAATAAGAGATAAGGCATGGCAGGAGAGAAGCCTGCCATGCCTTATCGTAGCGATCTGCAGTGCTGCAGTTTAAGTCCCTCAGAGGGACACAGATGGTGTAAAAAACATAAATATAATGTACAAAAAATTAAAATGTAAAAAAAAGTTGAACCCCTTTTTTATGCTTTTTCTCATATTAGCATAAAAAACATCCCACATATTTGGTATCATCATGTCCATAAAGACACGTACAATTAATCAAACACACTTTTTAATCCTGCACGGCAAAAAGCATTAAAAAACGCAAAAAAACTGCAAAAAATTAGCATTTTGCCTCCCAAAAAGCGCAATAAAAGTGATTTTAAAAAGTATGTACCCCAAAATGGTACCAATAAAAACTTTTTTTTACCTCAATTTTGAGCAGCATTTTTGAACGCATGGTAAAGCAGTTTTTAATGCACCTCATTATTGTGATGGGTGGGGAGGTGCATTAGAAAACGCAAAAACAGGACAGATAGCTCTCGAAAATCACTGCTTCCGTGGTCACGTCTGAGTAATCGCATTCAAATAAATGGGAGCAGTGTACCGCGATAAAAAGCGGAGTGTGTGTGTGTGTGTGTGTGTGAGTGGCCCAAGGGGCTACAAACAAATTTTCATGTAGTGCAGGAAATGCGTTAATGGGGCTAATTCATGTATGGAAATTAGTTTTGCAGCTGCATGCAGCAATATTTAGGTATGGGTACGCGGTGAGAAAGGGAAGGGGGGGGGGGCCCGAGCTGAACCTTTGCACCTGGGCCCCTGAGCCTTTAGGTACACCCCTGGCCCAGGCTGACATGTTGTTAGTCAAACATGTGTACTTTGCCTGGCCATTTGATGAATCTGCTATAGAAGTCCAGGAAACTGTGCTCGCAATTTGGTGTTCACATCCAGCCACCTTTTGTCTAGTAGAGGTACAGCGATGATTTGGGCTACCATCTGTGTTTCAATGTTCTGTTCACCTGCTAGAATTTGTCCTTGGAAGATTTATGATATTGCTTTTAAAACAAGCAGCACACTTGCTGTCTTCGGAATCGTAATTTTTGGTAGCTCTACAGTTGTTTCTTGGAGCAGGCCCTTGTTTGAGCGCTCTGTTCATCTGGTGGAATTTGTCCAAGGAAAACTTATGACATTGCTGTCTAAACAAGCAGTAGACCTTCTGTCTTGTATAGTATTATTTGTTGTAGCTCTTCAGATATTCCTTGGAGCAAGCTTGTGCTTCAGTGTTCTTTTCACCTGGTAGAATTTGTTCTTTGTTCTTTCCTTGGTGAAACCATCCAATCAACTCATCTGTGACGTGTCTAACATGGTAGAATTCCACATTGCATATGTTGCAGAGGCTAAGCTAGCACAGAATACCATAGGTTGTATGCCATTAGCAGGCGCTGTATGGAACTTGTTCACTTGATGCCTGTGGAGTGGCTGCAGATCAAATATGTTTATTCTCCCATAATTAATACAGACAGTGCAGGCTGCACTGTCTGCATTGATTATGGGAGAATAAACGTATTTGGATTATTTGCACCAACTAATGCTGACTCCTTGATTCTGCGGTTGGACTTTTTGGACTGTGTCCATGTCCCGGAGGCTGTTGCATTGCATTCATGTCCCACCCCTATGGGGATTCCTTAAAGTGCAGCTGGTGAGATATCTTTTCCTCCGTTTCTTGGAAGTGCAGTCTCAGTGATTTTTTTTATGGTGGAACTGCTGCTGCTCTCCTTTGCCTGCTTTTGCCGTGTTTTCTCCTCCTCCTCATTCTCCCAAAATCAAAATTTTCTAAAGCACAAGAAAATTTAGTAGCTCTGCAGCTGTACCCTGGAGTAGGTCTCTGCTTTAATGTTTTGTTCTACTGGTAAAATTTTTTCTTGAAAAATGTATGATATTGCTTTTAACCCTTTCCAATCCAATTTGTATCCTGGTTTTCCTAGGGGGCTTACTCTTTTTC
The DNA here is from genome assembly GCF_035609145.1 of Eleutherodactylus coqui. Classification (NCBI taxonomy): domain Eukaryota; kingdom Metazoa; phylum Chordata; class Amphibia; order Anura; family Eleutherodactylidae; genus Eleutherodactylus; species Eleutherodactylus coqui. The sequence continues at coordinate 92,656,963 of NC_089843.1, read as the reverse complement.
TGCCATTATACAATGGTGCTATATGCTGGCTAAAGCCACTACTGCATGAGGTGACACGTTGGATAGGCTCCGACAGCAGAGAGGCTGGCAATATACAGTAAGAGAACCCCGATGGATGACTTCCAACATCGGAACTGTACAGCCTTAAACCCTAATGTCTTCACAGGTCACACAGTGGATTGGAAAGGGTTAAAACAAACACCATGCCTACTGTCTTGCATAGCATAATTTTTTAATAGCGCTCTGTTTGGTGAACAGGCCCTTGCTTTATTTGCTCTGTTTACCTGGTAGAATTTGTCCTTTGAAAATGTTTGACATTGCTTTAAAAAAAACAGCAGCACACCTGCTATCTTGCATAGTGTAATTTTTGATAGGTCTACAGCTGTTTCTTGGAGCAGGCCCGCACTTCAGTGTTCTGTTCACCTGGTAGAATTTGTCCTTAGGTAATATATGAATGGTTTTAAAACAAGCACCACACCTGCTCTCTTACTTGGTGTTATTTTTAGTAGCTCTACAGCTGTTCCTTGGAACAGACCCGTAGTTCGGTGTTCTGTTCATCTTGTAGAATTTGTCCTTGGAAGTTTTATGACATTGCATTTAAAAAAAGCACCACACCTGCTGTCTTCTGTAGCATATTTTTTGGTAGTTCTACAGCTGTTCCTTGGAGGAAGTGCCTGTTTGCGTTCTCTGTTTACCTGGTAGAATTTGTCCTATGATAATTTATGATATTACTTTTAAAACAAGCAGCACACCTGCTATCTTGCGTTACGTAATTTGTGGTAGTACTGCAGCTGTTCCTTGGAGCAGGCTTGTGCTTCAGTGTTCTTTTCACCTGATAAAATTCGTTTTTTGCAAAATTCATGACATTGCTTTTTAAAACAAGCACCATGCGTGCTGTCTGCCTTGGTGAAATTTGTTGTAACTGTACTGCTTTCTCTTAAAGGAGGAATAGGAAGCCTGTGCTTGGCTCTTCTGTTCAACTGACAGAATTTACTTTTGGGAAATTTACGGCATTGGTTTAAAACAAGCAGCAGACCTACTGTCTTCCTTGGTGCAGTATTTGATCTAGCAGACCCTATGTGGACCTTCTTTTGTTTTCAGTGACATTCCTGTGCTACGAGTATCCCCCGACAAGACTGTAAACTAGTTTTACCAATTTTTGGAAGATGCAGAGTGTTCCCCAGATGTGCGGCTGTATTTCCACATAATTTGGGGGTCTTTGGCTGCATTGGGGACCTTCTGCATGGCAACTTAATTAACCAGATTTTTACTTTTTACTTCTCAATTTATTGGAATCGGCCATCCCAATTCATAATAATTTTGGTGAAATCGGCTTGATCCCGACATGACCTATTTATGAGTAACAATATAGAACAGTTATGCAAGAGCAGATCCTATTCTAGCAAATCATACATCACAACTTTTTCAGTGCAAATGTATGGCTAGATTCAGCTTCAATACAGGAGGCTAGAGAGGTTAGGTCCCTAACATTCATTTGTCCTGAGTGAACCAAAACACACAAAAGACACAAGTACAAAAATAATTCTGTTCTGTTGTCATTGTATGCATTTGTTTAAATTGGTTATTAAAAGGATTAGTTGTCATTTTAATTTATCTTGTTGAACTCAATGCATATTAAAAACAATTTATTAACCCTGTCTAATAGTTAGTGAGTGTAAATTTGAGCATTATGATGATACATATTCTATTTGCAATACTTCATGCCACCACTTGTTTGGCTTAGTATGCAAAAAAATGTTTGGCTTAGTATGCACCTTGAATGTTAAACGCCTGTACAGTCAAACATATCCACTTAATCTGGAAATTTACAGTATACACCTTTTCCTTAACAAAAACATATTTTAATTCTTTTTTACAATACATTATGATGGTTCACATGGGCACTTCCGCATTGCACAAAATTGCATTGGTTTTGTGCATAAATATGGAGTGAATACTCATATGTATGCAAGCCTATTGATTTCAATGGGCTTCTGTGGTATGTAAAACATACCAAGATAGGACATGCAACTTATTTTTTCACATGACTGCACATTGTTTAAAAAAATAGGCTCATGTGAATGAACCCATTGAAATCAATGGGTTCTATTCACTGTGTATTATGCACAAAAAATTGTGCACATAATATGCGGTGCAAATACGCTAGTATGAACGAGTCCTTAGGCTTACATTGGGAAGGGTTATTCCAAATGTTGTCATAATGTTTCCTTTGGAGTTAGACCACTAATCAAACTGCGTGAATTGTTACAGTAGGAATCTTGTTCTAAGTGCCCTTCTACATGGGACAATTGTTGCGTGCCGAACTGCCCAACAGACATCCCAGTCATAATCGCTCCTGTGTGTTTAATGAATGGAGGCAAAGCCTGACGGAGATTTCTCCAGCCACCCACCTCCATTTACAGTCAACATGCAGTCATTCATAAATGTGACATAATGTACCAGAAATGTGGCACATTTTGTTGCATGTTATGACAACTTATAGGTGAAATCACATTAATAAATCTTCCCCAATACGTGAGCTGAGAGAAATGTGCATATCTGAAACAAAACATTTGAACTAGAATAGACAAATGTTCAATGCCTGAGCATTGGTAAAGTGCTTCAATACATTGGTATGCAGTCGCTGTCACATACAAGTATTTTGTTACATGAAATACTCTAGGGAATTCATAGCCAGCTGACATATCTCTCTGTTTGGTATGCATCCGTTAGGAAACATTGCTAGAAAGAGTTTCCTGGTCTACTTTAAATACAGCACTGTCAAGAGCATGGCCAAGGAAGATGGCAATCAGGTATGAATGCTAAGAGGCAAAATATATAGAAGATAAAGTGTGTAAACCAAAACCCAAGACATGCCTAGTGAGTGATAGTTAAAATTGTCTATTTATGTTATAAAAACCGTCAGGTATCTGTCCTCATACATCTGCATCATCACATCATTCTCCTGGTTTATCAGATAGAAATGCAATCTCTACAGTTGTTTCTGTAGCTTCTGCTGCTGTATGGTTGGTCTATTCTTGGCATAGTGTTGTGCTATATGTTATATAAATAATGAGTAATAAACATAATAAATAACTCTTGTTGCTGCAACGCTGATACTTTGTATTATTTCAGGGAGCCTGAAAAAGGAAAGTACATTGGAAAATCAGCATGATAGCGGTTGTATTGTAAAAAGGTGTCAACAGAGAGGAGAAGGTGATATCACAGATTTGTAGGTCATTAGTAAGATCAAATAAGGAAAATCATTGTTTTCAGTCAATTCCCAACAATCTTCACGAGGAGTCACACTACAGTTTACAGTCGTGCAATGATTTTGTAGTTCACCTACAGATGTAGCAAACTTAACTTGAAATTTAACATGTTACTTACCAAAATGCAGCAAACTTTAATTGGTATTTTCAATGGCATGTGATGTCTTAGTAGAGCAAAAAAAAAAAAAAAGAAATATAATCAAGTTATATTTGATATTTATAGCTGCTATAAGCAAAGGCATAAAATGCAATTTGGTCTCGACGTGTACTAATTTAAGGAAAAGAACAGAAAATTGGTCTTGCGCAGAGCAGCATGAAGCACAGGAGCTTTAATTAACAAGCAGCTCCCATCCCCACATTCTCCTACTGTGACAGGAAGCCTTTTTAATGTTTCTTTTCACAGTACTGTGCAGTCATCCCCTGCAGCTGCAGAATCTCCGCCGTCCACACTGCTCAATGACATATCCATAGTATTCAGCATCAATATATGATTGGTGGCAACTGCTGAGACTCTTAGCTATCTCAAGAACAAAGGGCTGCAATGCTTGGTGGATTGGTGTGGCCTCTTTAGCATTTCTTTGGCACAGCGTGACTTTCATTTAGTTTCTTTATTTGGTATTGCAGTTCATCCCATTTCACTTTATTGGGACTGAGCTGCAATACCAGGCATAGCACCTTGATGAAAGAAAGTGGCTCTGCGTCTGGATTAAAACTAAAAGTGTCATTCCACAATCATGGTAGTCTCAACTGCCATACCCCAATCAATTACACATTGATGTCCTGTCCTGGAAATATTACATCAATGTTTTTTGAGTACACCATATCATTACAGGAAAAAGTTCGTACTGTCTCCAGCAAATTACTGTTACAGTCTCCAGCTGAATGCATCATGAGTTCATGGCTGTCACCGTTAATTTAAGAGGGGGTGATGCTATATTACTAGCACACAGCCTGGAAACAGAAAACATGGGAATCGAAGCAGCTGGAAACTATACGTAATGTTCTTCCATTTACACAAATGCCCTGGAACAACAGATCATAGTGATTAGTATAGCAAACCGAGTCATAATTGGAAGGGTAAAATAACGTAACTTGTGAAGATGCCTTAGCTTCACTATAGCATTGAAGGAGCTGCCTTTTTATATAGCTCTGATTCAAGACTGACTATGTCTGTGATTGGCCCAGTGTATCTAAAGGAAAGGGGATGTAGACAGCCTTCAGAAAAGTAAATGCACTTACTACTGCATTTGTATTATGACTCTGTACAGTTACTGCCAGAGACTTAACAATAGTCCTTGGGGCCCCATAGAAAATCCTGGAATGGGCCCTTATTCCAAAATTATCACTTGACAGTATGCTTAGGAAATGGGCAGTTTATGATTATTATGATCTTTATTCTGTCCCTTGTGTCTGTTCCTCTCTTTAGTGACCTCTTAGTACTCTGTACTCCATTATCCATTCTCTCTTCTCTCGTTATCATGCATACACAATTTCTTCATGCTCAATTTCATCTACAATGAACACTTACTTTGCCTCTTTTAAGGTTGTGACTGCTATACCTGCTGCAGTGGTAGTTTTGACTATGATTACTTAACTTTATTCCTCCTACTGGTATACATATCACATATAGATTGATAGTATCTGGCATTTTTGTACCAGCCATCATATAAAGTAGACCTAATAAAATATTACAGAATATCTCTGTAACATAGAGGTGTATGTAGGTCCCATAAAGTCATTACATGAAGTTTCTACAGCTCTGTGTCATTGTCACTGCATTGGCACATGTACTCTGTTATTTTGGTGCCCTGCTATTTTAGTGTTCTGCACCAAAATGTTTACATCTCTCTCCTGCTGTGGGATGTGATTGGTGGGTCAGGAGGTTGTTTTCCTAGCCAGCCAATCAGCCTTTATTGGTGCATTCACTTCCCCAATCCCTCGTCTGAGAGGGTTCCGGTTATTCCTGTGTACTGTGGATTTGTGGTCTGGTCTACATCCTTCTGCTGCCTTTTTAGAGTCAGATAGGTCCCTTGTGTTCTTACTTGTTATTCCAGAGTTACATCTGCTTCCTACTACTGTTATTGGCTTTGTGATAGCCCCCTTTCCATCTAGGCACAGTTTAGGCAGCCTCCAGGTTTCGGACATGGGCCAAACTAATCAGGGTGATCACCCTACTTTTTGTCACGGTTTCCCCAAGTTAGAACGTGTTCCTCTTGTTTAGTTTCATTATTGATCCTTTTGGTTATCCAAGCTTTTATAAGAGTGTATATCCTTTTGGACAGAAATTATGTCTAATCTGGAAGAGGTATCTAGGCATTGGACGTAACAGCCATGTGCAATAGATCTATGGCTTATTAGAAGTTAGTAATAAAGGACTGTCTGTATGGTTTGTTTGTTTTTTATATGTTGCACAGCATCTTACATTTTATTCTATTTTTATTTGTTCCCCAGCTCGACATGCAGATCCATTGATCAGCTGTAACATTTCTTTGACCTTTCAATGAATGAAAAACCTTGAAAAATAACCTCCTATTACATGTTTTCTGTTGATTCATCGCTTAAAGAAACATTAGGAAAACATATCAAACAATTTTAATTCAGAAGCAAAGGTGAATTGGATAACAGCTGATTCATCATACTTCAACACAGAAATAGCTATACAGGGGAGTAGAAGAAATAATAATAATAATCTTTATTTGTATATTGCCAACTTATTCCGCAGTGCTTAGAAAAAAATATGAATTCTCTTTTACGAATATTATATTCAAAAATATGCATATCAACAAGATATGAAAAATATGCTGCGGTCCAAACATGACAAGTAACAGCAAAGCTGTTCAGAAGCTAACAGTTTGTTGCAGTGTCTGACTGCCAGAGGAAACAATGACATTACCTTGGCCAATCTACATGAAAACAGTCAATAGATTGAAATCAGCTTTCCATTGTTCTACAGCTGAGTCAGGATTGCAATTATGTTGCTGTCCAAGGTGCTGAAATCAAGTGCACACATGGTTGTTGAACACCTGAGAACAATTCTGAAAAAGAAAAAACAGTATGAGGAGGTTGTAGTTCTTATTAAAATTCTTAAGGCCACATTCACAAGGCAGTATTTTGCTCAGTAACATGCCTCAATATTTGTTGCAACTATGGTGGCTGGACACGAGATGGCAGAACTTGCACCTTTTTTTGAGAAGTAACAGTACCTATCAGTACTCAGGATTCACAATTGAAGCCACAGGAATAAACTATGCTAAAAGCAATATAAGACTAAACTAGAAATAAGAAAATAGTAGCATAGAACAAATACTGGATTCAAATGCAATTAGCTTACGCCATCACCAGCACCACAGTGCAGAAGACAAGAATATTTAAAGGGAACCCTTTAAACTAGATTATGGGGCTCAAACATGATGGAACAGGGAGTCTGGGGAGTGCTGATTGATACTCGCAAGGTGCTCTGTTCCAGCACTATGTTCCCGTAAACTTGCAGCACACACACAGCATGACAGGGCGACCGTCTGTCTGCACTGGTTGTGCTTCTAGGCTACTGTCCTTGGTGGTAATTGTCCACCCTTTAGGAGTTTTTGAGAGGGGTGCACGGTCCAAGGGCCCGCATACTACCATCATCAGGCCTTGCGGTATCGTTGCACTCGTTCTATGCCAAGCTACGGCAGCCTTGTTTTCCCATATCAGCTAGGGTTATCGTACCCATTCTTAGTACAACTCTTCTACAATAATAGGTTCCTGATGAAGTCAGTACTCTGACGGAAAGGCGTCAAACCAAGAACCAAATACGAATTAAATTTCATTCGCGAATCAACTCATCCACTTCTGGCATTGGTCCAGGATTCTCTTTTGAGAGACTCGTTATACCCATGAGTTGCTTGACCGCAGTTTTGGTCATTAGCCTTGTACCATTGTTGGTTGGCACCAACATATACTAATTTCGTGTATAGGTGCCTTCCTCTCGCTATATGAGCCATTCACTCATATGGGGCTTTTTTTCTCCTAGCATCTTTTATTACTAGCTCAACATAGAGCTGTTCTTGTACATGTATGTTTGTCTATGTCACGTTGTGTCAGTGAGGCACCTTGAGGTTCTAAAATATTGTTTATTAAAAGCTACGTTTTAGGAATACATTCAGTGAATATTTCAAATATGTTGTTTTTATTTTAAATATGGGGAAAGGGTTTTTTCTCTAAAACTTTCATTTCCATTTATTTTTTTAAATAAATAATAATAGTCTTTTTTACTCATTTATACATTCAAGTGGACTTGAATTTGCAATAAATGCAGAATAATATAATACTTTAGTATAACATTATACCAAGATCTGACAGGCATTCTACCTAGCCAAACCATAGGCATGGTTTGATAGGCAATCAGTCATGGCATTGATGGAGGCCTTCAGAAAGCCCCAGGCTCCAATGGCAACTGAATTGGATTGTGGGGGCCACTTGGGACCCACAAACTTTAATTGGGGGATTTAAATACTGCTGTCAGCAAATGATTAGAGTTGTGTGTTATTAGATGAACGGTCTTGCCATTTGAAACCTTAAAATGGTTCCACCCTTGGCCTATAAAAAGACTTTCAGAGTCAACTTGTGTGTAGCAGACCTCTTTTTCCACTTGTGTAGAGCTGGTTGAACACTAGATATGCCTCTACAGTGCAATTGAAGAGATTTTGCCTAGTTAACAGAGTTTGAGAAGAGGCACATCCCTGGAATATAATAAGCTGGATGGTTGTATCAACAAATTGCCTGCCACCTTCGTCATTTGGAACAGACTGTTAGGAGGTGTTGGAACCAGGCACGCGTACAAGGTGAACATGCTTAGGACACCCTTGAGAGATCACCAGCAGAGAGGATCATCTGATCATCCAACTAGCAGGAGCAGCTTCAACTGTTTTGTAGTCTGCCATCCATCGACGGGTTGGGTAATTGTTACAGGCCTTAATGTCTGTTGGAACCATTTCCAGAGGCTTGGTTGAAGGACATTTAGTCTTACAGCACCAATTGTGTCTACTGCCTTTGATGCCCACCCACTATCACCTCCATTTGTACTGGTGTCTTGAATAACAAAACTGCACTGTTACAAAGTAGAACCGGCTTGTTTTCAGTGACTAAATCAGGTTGAATTTGGGCACTAGAGATGGATGTGTTAGTGTCTGGAGACCAAGCAGTGAGCATCTCAATCCTGTCTTTGCTGTGGAGTTACACACTGCTCCCATTGCTGCTGTGATTGTCTGGTGTGTGTGTGTGTGTGTGTGTGTGTGTGTGTCATCGCATATTACAGTCGGTCAACCCTAGTAGTGGTACGAGGCACAATGACAGCTCAGCCTGAAGCCATATATGTTCCTCTCATAGCAGGGCTTCCAAGAGGCATTTTCCAGCAGGATAATGCTCAGCTGCACACAGCAAGGGTGTCACAGGAATGTCTCCACAACATTGTCACACTTCTGTGGCCTGCGCGGTCGCCAGATATATCACCAGTAGAACATGTATGGGACCATCTGGGACGCCAACCTCTACAACCTATGAGTTTTCATGATCAAAATTCTCAATTATAGTACATGTGGAGCGATATGTATCAGGATACCATATGGAACTTGTATGCCTTTATGCCTGCCCGTATCACATCTTGCATTTAAGCTAGAAGCTGCCCAACAGGGTACTAGAGCCTGCCTTCAAGTAATTAGTTTTCCGCAATAAATTATGCTTATGCTCTGATATTGTAATCATTTACTTATATCAACGTTACAATTACACATAAAGTTTCATTCGATTACAACAACTAGGTTGAATTTTTTTCTTTACTATGAGTGAATATGTAAAAATTAAGGGCGCTGTAAAATCTTGACATGAAGTACATATCATCTAACCTAATTTTAACAACTGTTCACAAATGATCTCTCCACCCAAAGTTTTATATTGTAATCTCTATATTGTAACCACTGCTGTACAGTAAATACAGTATAACTGATTTCTATGGTGACCAATAAAAACCCTCAATAGCCCACGGAAGTAACACTAATCATAATAGTCAATAATCTCTACAAATTAAAAGGTTATTAAAGTTTCAGGAAATAAAGTCTACTCTGTGTAATGAAATTTTATGCAATCTTATAACACACTTTCTGCATCATTTAGTCACTGTTTTTAAGATCTCTGCTTGCTTTCATCCAATAGGACCCTTCATTATGTATTTCCAGTGGATAAAAATCTATCATGGTCATGTGATCATTACATACAGTAGGTGCTTGGCTCATTGCAGTGCAGTTGTCAGAACTGTGTCTTGTAACAAGCCATGCACCACTGTGTCCATCATATGACCAGGACAGATTTTGTATTAACATTAACTGACCCTTCTGAATTGTTCATAATGTAAGAATGATTTATGACTTGTTAAGCTTATAATTAAGCAGAATTATATATGACGAATCCTAAGAATTTCAATATTCAATTCTGTTTTTAACATATCACTAAAAAAAGCCATACTTAATAATACAAGGGCAGGTTAAAAAGACAAATTCCCAGCAGGACGCAGGCAAGCCACACTGTTATAGAAAAAGTTTTCACAGATGCAAAATACCAATGAACACTCACTCACATGACCATCGGTCATAATGGAAGTATGTGCTTAGTGTTCTAACTTTATGCAGATGAGACATCTATAAAGTTACAGTCATATTGTCAGGTAATGTGCACCATGCTGCCATGCCTAGTAATGATAGTGGTGTGAGTGGGTGTTCACTTTTAACCCCTTCAATTGTTTTAGTGTCTCACAGCTGCTAGAATCCCATCTGCACTGCTCAGTACTGCTTTTTGATATTCTCCATATTGCTGCTTCTTTGTATGTGATAGAGAAACGGAATCTCCTGTACTCTCTGTGTCCACTGTATAGGAAACATCATAGTACAGTAGCTAGTCTCCAACCACTATTGGAGCTCAGGGCAAACAGAATTAGTGATTGGATATGTAGAGGAAAACTGCTACAAAATTCAGAATACAAGTCATATACTTGTAATGGCCAGAAATACAACTAATCTTAATGTACTCACTCATGACCACTTATTCTGCAAAGTCACATGTAAGTTTCAGTGCACTTTAGCTCATTCTTAATATTGTAACTTAATTTTTATTATTAAATAAAATGAGAGTTTTAAAAATCCACAGCTTTCTCATTAGCATATTGCCTCTATCTCAGAGCATCCTACATAAAGAATACATTTTAAACAGCTTTTATTTATTTACTAGAGATGAGCGAGCACCAAAATGCTCGAGTGCTCGTTACTCGAGTCGAACTTTCAGTGATGCTCGAGAGTTCGTTTCGAGTAACGTACCCCATTGAAGTCAATGGGCGACTCGAGCATTTTTGTATATGACTGGTGCTCCGCTAAGGTTTTCATTTGTGAGAATCTTAGCAAATCACCAAAGTCATGTAAAAAACACAGAAATGGATAGGGCAGGCAAGGAGCAACATGCAGGGCTGCATTTCGGGCTCCGGGGTCTCACTATTAAGCCACAATAGTGGCAAGAGTGAGACCCCCCCCCCACTGTCAGCATAACGATTGTTCTCCTCTGCCAAAGCTGTAACAGCTGTGGCAGAGAAGAACGATGTTAGCCCATTGAATTCAATGGAGCCGGCAATACAGCCGGCTCCATTGAAAGCAATGGGCTGCCGGAGAGCACGGGATGAATTTTCGGGAAGGGCTTAAAAATATAAGCCCTTACCTGAAAAAGAAAATTTTAGTGTAAAAAAGAATAAAAATGCAAGCATTCTCTTCAATGGAGCCGCTGCTGTTGCCGGCGACTCCATTAAAGACAATGGTCCACTGGCACACCTGAATTCTTTTTCAGGGAAGGGCTTTACATATAAGCCATTCCCTGGAAATGAATTAAAAGTGATTTAAAAAAACAAAAAAAGTAGATACTCACCTCCCTTCAGCTGCCGGGGCACAGCCGCGTCTTCTCCTGCTGTCCCCTGCACTGTGGTGCTGACTGCCGTCATTCAGCTGAGAGCTGCGCTGAGCCAATCAGAGGCAAAATTCATGAATGGGTGTGAGTGAGCTCTGCCTCTGATTGGTCAGGCTGTGACCAATCAGAGGCAGCTCATTTAGCAGGCGGGGATTTTAAATCCCCGGCCGCTGAATACTACAGAGAGCAGTTCAGGAGAACTGCCAGCTGGCCGCAGCTGAACTCTGTCTGCCGGGACCAGGTGAGTATATATATTTTTTTTATTTTTACACATTTCTGGATGAATTGCAGGGAAGGGCTTTTATATTTAAGCCCTTCCCGAAAATTCATTGTGCGATCGCCGGCAGCCCATTGCTTTCAATGGAGCCGGCTGTATTGCCGACTCCATTGAATTCAATGGGCTAACATCGTTCTGCCGGGACATGGTGAATATATATATATTTTTTTACTTTTTACACATTTTAGGATGATTTTCAGGTAAGGGCTTATATTTTTAAGCCCTTCCCGAAAATTCATCCCGCGCTAGCCGGCAGCCCATTGCTTTCAATGGAGCCGGCTGTATTGCCGGCTCCATTGAATTCAATGGTCAGTGCTCGTTTAATCGAGACGAGCACCGCGTGGTGCTCGTCTCGAGTAACGAGCATCTCGAGCACCCTAATACTCGAACGAGCATCAAGCTCGGACTAGTATGCTCGCTCATCTCTATTATTTACCTATTTTTTTTATTTTGTAGCCATAAAGTATAAGACAAACAGATTTCAAAAGTGTATCGGTTTGAAATAAAGTTTTCTTTTCAAAAAACTTCCTTGGGCAAGTCTGCCATGTTTTTCAGTTATGTCTACTTGCTGATACCTTCAACAGGTATCATACACTTGCATGAATACAGATATTCACGTTTATGTTAGTGTGTGTGTCGCGGATGGGGGTATTGCAATGCCGAATTCAGGATACGATGAAGCAGATGAAGTAACCACGATATGCAATATTTATTTAAGTGAAATATGGAATTATGACAATTACGTAACTGAACTTTTACCTTTAAATAACCTTGCACTAGCTATGGCTAACTAGGTTCTAAGAATATAGCTTTGTGCACGATAACAAATAACAGTGACACCTTGTAAGCAGTCTCAGGCACAATCAGACAATATTATTTCAGAGAAATGCAGAATATCAAATATAATGCACAGTCCCTTTGAAGGTTAACAATCCAATACAGTATACCTTCACAATGTCTCTTTAAATAATGCAGTGCATGAACCGGGTTTGAGCTCTTTAAATTTCACATTTCAGAACCCAGATTTTACACAATGGCAGTGTCTGCAATGCTAGCCCTTCCAATGACAGGCCTGCTAAATAACAATATGGATCCCTTTCTGGTGTGCATACTTAGCTTTTGCGTTGAGGCTGGCCTCACTTACAATTCCTTGGAGTGGGAGTCGTCACCACTTCCAGTCTTGGCTTGTCCATGGTCAGGAGCTCATCTCTACCGCCAATCACCATGTTCTTTATTGCAGTCAAGTGGAATCTTCCCGGTAGAGGATGTAGCATGGCCATCCTCCCTCTCTCTTGGTTCCATGTAGCACGCAGTATCTGGTTTCTCAGCTCAGCATTCGCTGTCCTCTCCAGGCAGTCCCTTCCTCTCACAGTCTTTGGTCTCTGCTACTACTCCTCTCTCACTTTCTCAAAGGCAGCAGCTCCTCTGCAGACTATTGCACCCGTTTTGGCAGCTCCCCAGCAGTACCTCAGCTAACTGACTCAGTCATTGCACTCTCCTGTGACACAGAAAAAAACTGTCCTTTATATAACAAGGGCTCCAGCTACCACAAAATTCCCATAAGCTTGCTCAGTTTAGTTTGGAACAGCCACCTTGGTGCTCCATTGTAAAGCCAGTACACCCTAGACATTGCCACACTTTCAGTCTTTTCAGGGGCAGCATTAACCACTTAGGGGTAAATCCCTTACATTTGTTCCCCTGAAAACCTTGCTTTATGGTCATAACTAGAGATGAGCGAACGTGTTCGTCCGAACTTGATATCCGTGCGGATATTAGGGTGTTCGGGATGTTCGTTATTCATAACGAACACCATGCGGTATTCGGGTTACTTTCACTTCCTTCCCTGAGACGTTAGCGTGCTTTTCTGGCCAATTGAAAGACAGGGAAGGCATTACAACTTCCCCCTGCGTCGTTCAAGCCCTATACCACCCCCCTGCAGTGAGTGGCTGGGGAGATCAGGTGTCCGCCTAATATAAAAGTCGGCCCCTCCCGCGGCTCGCCTCAGATGCCTTGTGAGTTAGATGAGGGACAGTGCTGTTTGTACCGGAGCTGCTGTAGGGAAAGAATTGGTAGTTAGTGTAGGCTTCAAGACCCCCAAAGGTCCTTATTAGGGCCACTGATAGCTGTGTGTTGGCTGCTGTTAGCAGTGGCAATTTTTTTTTTTCTCAAAATCGGCTCTGCAGAGCGTTGCACCCGGCATTAGGGACAGAAGTGCTGCATAGGCAGGGAGAGTGTTAGGAGTGAGTGTAGCCTTCAAGAACCTCAACGGTCCTTTCTAGGGCCATATATAACCGTGTGCAGTACTGTGCTGGCTGCTGTTAGCTGTGCTGCATATTTTTTTTCTTCTCAAAATCGCCTCTGCAGAGCATTGCACCCTCCATTGATACTGCAGGGAAAGAATTGTGTAGGCAGTGCCACAACACAGTTATTATTCATTGAATATACGCAGTGCGGCCTTTTGCTTGTAAAACAAGTGAAAAAAATTCTATTTGACCTGCCTCTGTCCGTCCTAAGGGCGGTGGACACGTGTCGGCTGCGTGTGCAACGTTTAAAAATCAGACGCACCCAGCTACGTTTTACTCCTGGCTTCGCCATTTGCTTTCCTTAATTGGGAAAAAAATACCTGCTCTGCCAGAGTTATAATAACTCTGCTACCCTCAAGTTCTGTGCCACATTAGCAGGGCCACAGCACAGTTATTAAACTTCTCATGTTCATTGAATATACGCAGTGCTGCCTTTTGGTGGAAAAAAACTGAAAAAAAATCTATTTGTCCTGCCTCTGTCCGTCCTAAGGGCTGTGTGTACGTGTCGGCTGCGTGTGCAACGTTTAAAAATCAGACGCACCCAGCTACGTTTTACTGCTGGCTTCGCCATTTGCTTTCCTTAATTGGGAAAAAAATACCTGCTCTGCCAGAGTTATAATAACTCTGCTACCCTCACGTTCTGTGACACATTAGCAGGGCCACAGCACAGTTATTAAACTTCTCATGTTCATTGAATATACGCAGTGCTGCCTTTTGGTGGAAAAAAAACTGAAAAAAAATCTATTTGTCCTGCCTCTGTCCGTCCTAAGGGCTGTGTGTACGTGTCGGCTGCGTGTGCAACGTTTAAAAATCAGACGCACCCAGCTACGTTTTACTGCTGGCTTCGCCATTTGCTTTCCTTAATTGGGAAAAAAATACCTGCTCTGCCAGAGTTATAATAACTCTGCTACCCTCACGTTCTGTGACACATTAGCAGGCCACAGCACAGTTATTAAACTTAGATTATTCATTCACTAGAGGCAGTGGGGCCTTTCGTTTTCAAAAAAGGGAAAAAATTATATTTGGCCTGGAGTCTTGCGCCAATTTATTTCCTGCCTGTGAAATCAAATCACTGGTAATACAGCATGCTGAGGGGTAGGGGTAGGCCTAGAGGACGTGGACGCGGCCGAGGACGCGGAGGGCCAAGTCAGGGTGTGGGCACAGGCCGAGCTCCTGATCCAGGTGTGTCGCAGCCGACTGCTGCGCGATTAGGAGAGAGGCACGTTTCTGGCGTCCCCACATTCATCGCCCAATTAATAGGTCCACGCGGGAGACGGTTATTAGAAAATGAGCAGTGTGAGCAGGTCCTGTCCTGGATGGCAGAAAGTGCTTCGAGCAACCTATCGTCAACCCGCAGTTCTGCGCCGTCCACTGCTGCAAATCCGAATCCTCTGTCTGCTGCTCCTCCTTCCTCCCAGCCTCCTCACTCCACTACAATGACACCTGCTCAGGAGCGGAAACACTCCCAGGAACTGTTCTCGGGCCCCTGCTTAGATTGGGCAGCAGCGGTTCCTCTCCCACCAGAGGAGTTTATCGTCACTGATGCCCAACCATTCGAAAGTTCCCGGGGTCCGGGGGAAGAGGCTGGGGACTTCCGCCAACTGTCTCAACAACTTTCTGTGGGTGAGGAGGACGATGACGATCAGACACAGTTGTCTTGCAGTGAGGTAGTAGTAAGGGCAGTAAGTCCAAGGGAGCAGCGCACAGAGGATTCGGAGGAAGAGCAGCAGGACGATGAGGTGACTGACCCCACCTGGTGTGCAACGCTTACTCAGGAGGACAGGTCTTCAGAGGGGGAGTCAAGGGCATCAGCAGGGCAGGTTGCAAGAGGCAGTGCGGTGGCCAGGGGTAGAGGCAGGGCCAGACCGAATAATCCACCAACTGTTTCCCAAAGCGCCCCCTCGCGCCATGCCACCCTGCAGAGGCCGAGGTGCTCTAAGGTCTGGCAGTTTTTCACAGAGACGCCTGACGACCGACGAACAGTGGTGTGCAACCTTTGTCGCGCAAAGCTCAGCCGGGGAGCCAACACCAACAGCCTCACCACCACCACCATGCGCAGACATATGATGGCCAAGCACCCCACAAGGTGGGACGAAGGCCGTTCAGCGCCTCCGGTTTGCACCCCTCCCTCTCCCCCTGTGCCCCAACCTGCCACTGAGATGCAACCCCCCTCTCAGGACACAGGCACTACCGCCTCATGGCCTGCACCCACACCCTCATCTCTGCTGTCCTCGGCCCCATCCAGCAGTGTAGTTCAGCGCACCGTCCAGCCGTCGCTTGCGCAACTGTTGGAGCGCAAGCGCAAGTACGCCGCCACGCACCCGCACGCTCAAACGTTAACCGTCCGCATAGCAAAATTCATCAGCCTTGAGATGCTGCTGTATAGGGTTGTGGAAACGGAGTCTTTCAAAAGTATCATGGAGGCGGCGGCCCCGCGCTACTCAGTTCCCAGTCGCCACTACTTTTCCCGATGTGCCGTCCCAGCCCTGCACGACCACGTCTCCCGCAACATTGTACGCGCCCTCACCAACGCGGTTACTGCCACGGCCCACTTAATCCTGACCGCATTCCGAAAACCAACAAAATACAACCGTGCTACTAGGTCCGCAGTCACCACCACATTACCACCAACGCGGTTACTGTTAAGGTGCATATAACCACGGACACGTGGAGAGGACACGTAGTGCCTCAAAAACATCCCCCTCCTCCTCCAACAGGGAAAACATTCTTGGCAAATGCCTTTGCATTGGTTCGTCTGGTGGCAGTCCAAGAATTTCACCTTTACCGACACAACAAGAGAGCCCCCACACCATCCCCCCCGCCACGGCCCACTTAATCCTGGCCGCATTCCGAAAACCAACAAAATACAACCGTGCTACTAGGTCCGCAGTCACCACCACATTACCACCAACGCGGTTACTGTTAAGGTACATATTACCAGTCTGACTGGGGCATGCAGACACCTTGACAGAATGATAATGTGTGTGGCACATAGGTTCCCCATTGCTATGCCCACGTGTGCAGCTCCTGATGGCGGTGGCACAGGATTCTATTTCTCATTGCTTCTGTACAGCATTGTGGGCTATCGCACCGCCCCTTTTAAAGAGGGTCGCTGCCTAGCCGTGCCAACCCTCTGCAGTGTGTGCCTGCGGTTCCTCCTCATGGCAGACGCACTTATAAATAGACATGAGGGTGGTGTGGCATGAGGGCAGCTGAAGGCTGCGCAGGGACACTTTGGTGTGCGCTGTGGGGGGGGGGGGGCGGTTGGTCAGCATGTAACCCAGGAGAAGTGGCAGCGGAGTGTCATCCAGGCAGTGATTGTGCTTTGTTGTAGCTAGTGTGGTGCTTAGCAAAGGTATGCCATGCTAATGAGGGCTTTTCAGAAGTAAAAGTTGTTGGGAGGGGGGGGGGGCACTCTTGCCGGTATTGTGGCTTAATAGTGGGACCTGTGAACTTGAGATGCAGCCCAACACGTAGCCCCTCGCCTGCCCTATCCGTCACTGTGTCATTCCCATCACTTTCTTGAATTGCCCAGATTTTCACACATGAAAACCTTAGCGAGCATCGGCGATATACAAAAATGCTCGAGTCGCCCATTGACTTCAATGGGGTTCGTTATTCGAAACGAACCCTCGAACATCGCGGGAAGTTTGTTTCGAATAACGAACACCCGAACATTTTGGTGCTCGCTCATCTCTAGTCATAACCAGAGATGGATGATTACACAAGAAATAGCTTAACAGATATTTCACTGATATTTCATGTAGCAAATCTGTATTTCTCACAACTGAGGCTTCAATGCTTTCATATGGTTCCCTATTTCAGCTTTCCTTTTTATCTAAGGCATATAGCTCTGTAGTAGTTCACCAGTATTGAAAATTTTCTCAGATTCACTCACATCCAGTAGCAGAAGCCAAATTATACAGAATCAGACACAGAAGCCTCTTCACACTTGTCTTTGCTTGTACTTGAAGGCCCTCATCTGTTTCTGCCTTCAAACTCCCCATCTCTTCTCTTCCATGAATTATCCCCCAATTTTACAGACACAAGAAAGATTAACATGACTTCTAATGCATTATGCTAACTTTCTGTGCAACAGATTATTTTCCCTTCCAATTGAATTACAAAAGCTACTGTTATGTTATGATAAGAGGACAATAGTTTTTAATGGCTTAAGATAGCTTGATAAAAGATGATCACTCAAAATTCACTCAAAAGACAGTGATCATTTTGCATAGCTACTAATGGGCACTGATGTCTATTAGCAGCTAATTAACATCATTTGCGTGTTAATGAGTCACCAGGAGATGTATTTACAGAACAGAAGGTGGTCTGTTGTTTAAATACATGCCCTTTGGTCTACCATGGGCTGCCAGCTAATAACATTGTTATCAGAGAACTCAGCGTGCAGTCCCTTCTATCACAATCAATGGATTTCATGCTCACATGAAATCCATCTTTCAGCAGAAAAGCAAATGATGATAGGATTTAGACACAAGGATTATCGCTCAAAAGCCATCGTTTGGACAAATTTTGAGCGATAAGCGTCGTGTCTAAATAGGCCTTTAAACTCTACTACATCTGTATAGAAGTATTACATGGCTGAAAAACGTATACACAATTTGTTTTAGTGAGTTTGGCAACCTAGTTATATACACTCCTTAGATGTACATAATAATGAAATACAGAAACAATTAATCCTATATGTAGAATGGATTGTGTTGGTGCCAACAATCTAACAGGTCAGGTCATTAATTTTTCTGCCATGTTAAAGCTAAATCCTGTTATTGTAAAGTGGAAATATCTCAGAACTAAAATACACTCATTGTAAAAAAAAAATCAAGCACCTAGAAGGAGTTGTCGAAATCGAATGAAACTTCATAAGTGTGATTGCAACCTTGATGTAAGTGAGTGTTTGCAACATTTATATCAGAACAAAAGGATAATTTATTGTGAAAAACTGAACACTCAATGGGAGGCTCTAGTAGACTGTTGGATCACCTCTACCTTGGATGCAAGGCAGAGTCTGTATGTTATCCTGCATTACATCGATCCACATTTACTGTAACTGAGCCTGTAGATCATGAAAACAAGTAGGCTGTCGAAGTTGGTGTCCCAGTTGGTTCCATACATTTTCTATTGGAGTTAAATCTGGTGACTAGGTGGGCCACGGAAGTGTAGCAATGTTGCAGAGGCATTCTGGAGACACCCTTGCTGTGTGCGGACAAGCATTATCCTGCTGGAAAATGCCTCTTGGAAGGCCCTTAAACAATCACACTAGGAGTGGGGGCAGCATGCCGCTAGACAGCAAAGACAGGATTCAGCTGCTCACCACTAGGTCTCCAGACATGAACATGACCGTTGTCAGTGCCCAAACTAAATCTGGATTTATCGTTGAAGGCAACCTGATTCCACTCTGTAGCAGTCCAGTTTCATCATTCAGAAACCACTACAGTACAAAAACAGTATTCCAAAATAGGAAGAAGAAATCCAAGTGGTAAAGTGCATAGTGGATATGCTAAGAGGCAACACTCACTGCAGAGTTAGAAACTGCCAGTTATATCCAAGCAGGATGTTATAGATATACACACCACAATTACGCTATATAACGAAAGAGTGACGAAAAGGGGAAGTGGGGGTAACAGTCCTTAATCTAGTAAGATGTGGGAAGACCTGCCTATAAAGCAGAGCACTCATCCTGACAAGGAAGACCCTGTGTCAGTAAACTAGGGCAACCCTGAAAATGTCCTAGCTGCAAAGGGGGAACAAGACCTAGTGTCCAGGACCAGATGACAGGAACACTGACACAGGGAAAATCAAACTCTATGGAAATACCAGGCAGAACAGGAGATAGATGAACATCAGAGATACAACCTAATCAGAACGTATAACCAGAACCTTCTGTTCAGAAAAGTTTGTTCAAATAACCAAGCAGTTTTTAAATGACTGGCAGAGCAGTCAATTACCTTAGCCAGCCAATTAAAGTCTTAAAGGGGTTGTCTCGCGACAGCAAGTGGGGTTAAGCACTTCTGTATGGCCATATTAATGCACTTTGTAATATACATCGTGCATTAAATATGAGCCATACAGAAGTTATTCACTTACCTTCCCTGCGCTGGCATCCCCGTCTCCATGGCTCCGTCTAACTTCAGCGTCTAATCGCCCGATTAGACGCGCTTGCGCAGAAGGGTCTTCTGCCTTCGGGTCTGCCCGGCAGCAGTGGCGTTCTGGTTCCGCCCCCTTCTACGCGTCATCACGTAGCTCTGCCCCGTCACGCGTGCCGATTCCAGCCAATCAGGAGGCTGGAATCGGCACACGTGATGGGGCGGAGCTACGCGATGACGTGCAGAAGGGGGCGGAGTCAGGACGCCGCTGCTGCCGGGCAGACCCGAAGGCAGAAGACCCTCCTGCGCAAGCGCGTCTAATCGGGCGATTAGACGCTGAAGTTAGACGGAGCCATGGAGACGGGGACGCCAGCGCAGGGAAGGTAAGTATATAACTTCTGTATGGCTCATATTTAATGCACGATGTATATTACAAAGTGCATTAATATGGCCATACAGAAGTGCTTAACCCCACTTGCTGTCGCAAGACAACCCCTTTAAGAGCAAGGAGTAGTAAACTCCTTACCAACCAGTGCTGAAAGACAAGCAACATGCAATGGCATGGCTCATCACATTAGCTGCGGCCAAAACCAAGTTCCTCCCCTCTGCCCCCAAGACCCACAACTATCTGCCAGACACACCTTGACACTGCTTCTGAAAGCAACAACAGGACATACATTGTACAAGAGGAGCTCCAAACATTAGGCTTCCTAAGCTATACAGCTTTATACTAGCTTACTAATGTAGGCTACTCTACTTGCAATGCCAAAACTTGTTTAAAATAATGTAAGGTGCATTACCACTGTCCTCTATAGTGAAGGATCATGCAATAACATTTGTCAGACTGATAAATGCATCTAGGTTTAGCAAGTATCAGGAGAATGCTTTGTATCTGAAAGTGTAGTGTGAGTTGTATGAGTCTGTAGTGGGCAGATATCATATGATTGTTTTCTATGGTTTGGCTGGGCTCTTCAAATCTAGTAATTGGAAATTTTAATGCTATGATATATACCTTGCTTCCCCGAAAATAAGCCCTATTCAGATTTTTCAGGATTTCTGAGGATGCAGATTGATTTTTCAGGATTGTTGAGGATGCTTGAAATATAAGCCCTACTCCAAAATCAAGCCCTGGTTCCAGTTAATAAAAAAGTAAATTTAAAAAGTGTCTAGGCAGGTATACATGAAAAAAAGTAAAAATCTTTTGGAGCAAAAATTAATATGAGACCCTGTCTTATTATCAGGGAAACAGGATATTAACTTTCTAAAGAATTTTTTCCTTTAACATCTTAACAACCTGGTATATTCATTATTAACTGCTAAATCACCCTAGAACTCCAGGGTTGTTAGTTATTAAGCTATAAATAATCAAGAGCATCAAAGACATCACAATAAGCACTCTCATCCTAGACCATCAGAGATTTTAGGTGGTAGCCCTCTAGTCCACTTTAAACCACTACTTGTTAAGTTTTCCCCTGTAGAAGTGAATCCTTTAAGCCACAATCAGTTATGTTCTGGTTAGACAGGGAGTCTAAAGGTAGATGGCAGTATAAATAACAGAGGCTAAGACAGAATTGAAATCTGGGAACAAGGTTGAAGTTAAGGTCTGGGCCAAGATCATGAGTCAGGAACAGAGTCAATATACAGAAACAAATAGCCAGCATGGCTTGGTAATGAGAGTAGAGAGCAGCTGCAGACGGATCATTGCTACAACAACAGAGGAGAAGGATGGAGCAGATGAAGCTATAGTCAATTGTCACTGGAGCCT
The DNA here is from genome assembly GCF_035609145.1 of Eleutherodactylus coqui. Lineage (NCBI taxonomy): Eukaryota > Metazoa > Chordata > Amphibia > Anura > Eleutherodactylidae > Eleutherodactylus > Eleutherodactylus coqui. The sequence goes on along the minus strand of NC_089843.1, from coordinate 92,635,265 downwards.
TACAAAAATACTAACAGTTCCTCCCTGAATGGGCACCCCCCTGAAGAGGTTCAGTGAGATTTGAAGGGATATATTACATAAAAATATATTTTTTTGTTGAAAAAGTGCTCTAAATTACTGGAAACCAGGAGTCTCACTTCCTTCTAACTTGTTTTCTGCTGCCTGTTGTCACTTCAAATACATCTAAGGCTACTCTCACACAGGTGTTTTTTTTTTTACAGCGTTTTAGCGGTCACTTGAAAGTCCCTCAAAAAATGCTGTACTGAGCAGCAAATTAATTTCAAAGGGGCTTCTCAGACAGCGTTACAAACTAATGCTGTCTACTCTATCTTAGTGCATTGGAGCACTTTTTAACACACTGCATCACCCATTGTAATGATGGGAAACGTTGAACGCATTTGAAAAGGCTGTTCCAAAATGCTGTAAAACGCTGTGCTTAGAAACGCAACATTGTTACAAACGCCTGTGTGAGACTGGCCTAAGACAGATAATGGGGAGTGTATGTGTGGGGTACTTTACTAGCTGCTCTTTTATGCAGCCTATCAAAGTCTGTGGCGGAAGGAAGTAGGTAAGAGCTTCTAGAAAGATACAAAGGCAAAAAGCAGACTTGGCTGTAGTTTAAAGTGTGTCATCAAAGCTCAGTGCTGGAGTCACATCTACAATGCTCAGTGCTTCTCCATAGTGTCTTACATGTGGTTGTTGCTTTGTATATGATAGTGATAGAGGAGCAGGATTTTGTGTTCTTTATGTGTGATATTTATGAAAGACATCCTTGCAGTTAGTCTCCACCTACCAGTTCAGGGAAAACTAAAAATTAGAGATAGAGCCTGCAGAGGAAAAACTGCTACAGAATGCAAAATACATGCAAAAAAGTCATATAATGGCTAGAAATAGTGTTTTTATTCATAAACACACACAACAACTTATTCTGAAAAATAACATGAAAAGTTATGTACGCTTTAAGTAGAATTTCTTGAAGACCAGTTGAGCATAGAATCATAGAATGGTAGAATTGGAAGGGAACTCCAGGGTCATCAGGTCCAACGCCCTGCTCAGTGCAGGATTCACTAAATCATTCCAGACAGATATTTGTCCAACCTTCGTTTGAAGACTTCCATTGAAGGAAAACTCACCACCTCCCATGATAACCTGTTCCACTCATTGATCCCCCTCACTGTCAGAAAGTTTTTTTCTAACATCTAATCTGTGTCTCCTCCCTTTCAGTTTCATCCCATTGCTTCTAGTCTTTCCTTGGCAAATGAGAATAGGGCTGATCCCTCTGCACTGTGACAGCCCTTCAGATATTTGTAGACCTCTATTAAGTCTCCTCTCAGCCTTCTTTTTTTGCAAGCTAAACATTCCCTGATCCTTTAACCGTTCCTCATAGGACAAGATTTGCAGACTGCTCACCATCTTGGTAACTCTTCTCTGAACTTGCACCAGTTTGTCTGTCTTTTTTAAAGTGGGGTGCCCAGAACTGGACACAGTATTCCAGGTGAGGTCTGATTAAGAAAGAGTAGAGGGGGCTAATTACCTCACGTGATCTAGACTCTATGCTTCTCTTAATACATCCCAAAATTGCATTTCCTTTTTGGCTGCTGCATCACATTGTTGACTAATGCTCAGTCTATGATCTATTAGTATACCCAAGTCTTTTTCACATGTGCTGCTACTTAGTCCAACTCCTCCCATTTTGTATGTGCTTTTTCAATTTTTCTTGCCCAGATGTAGGACTTTGCATTTCTCCTTGTTAAATACCATTCTGTTAGTCGCCGCCCACTGTTCAAGTTTTTCTACATCTTTTTGAATACTCTCTCTCTCTTTTCCTTAGTGCTCGTTATCCCTCTTAGCTTTGTGTCGTCTGCAACTTTGATCAGTTTTCCATCAATTCCCTACTCCAGATCATTTATAAAAATGTTGACCAACACTGGGCCTAGGACAGAGCCTTGCGGTACCCCACTTAATGCATTCTTCCACTTGGATGTGCAGCCATTTATGACCACTCTTTGAGTACGATCACTCAGCCAGCTGTGAATCCACCTAACAGTTGCCTTGTCAATTCCATATTTGATCATTTTTCAATAAGTATAGTATGAGATACTTTGTCAAAAGCTTTACTAAAGTCAAGATATACTATATCTACCACATTTCCCCGACCAACCCAGTTGGTGATTCTATCATAGAAGGAAATGCAGACCACAATTTATTCTTCTTTAGATATTCCCCCTTTTTTCCATTTGATAAATATATTTTTCTTCATTTTTAACATGTGTGCAAGTTCTGTTTTATCCATCCTGGTTTCTTTAAATGCTTCCCATTCTTCCTTTTTTTAGGAATTGTTAACGATTATGCTTTGAGAAGCTCATTTCGCAATATTTCCTAACCTTCATGGACATTTTTGTCCTTAAGAACATCCAGCCATTGGATTCTTCCTACCATCTTTCTGAGTTTATTAAAATCTGCCTTTCTGAAATCCAACCTTCATCCCCTTTTTTTCCAAAATTCAAAGATAGCATGATCACTGCCTCCTAAGATCCCAGCCACGCTTAATTCCTCAATCATTTCCTCCCTGTTGGTAAGAATTAGGTCCAAGATAGCAGATCCACTTGTTTTCTCTTCTACCTTTTGGAAGATAACGTTGTCAGCAAGAGCGGATAAGAAATGTTTGGATCCATTACTTTTAACTGAGAGAGATTAACAACAAATGTCTGGATAGTTAAAATCTTCCATGATCACTTTAACATGCTTTTTTGAGAGCTTGGCCACCTGGTGTAGAAAGAGGTTGTCAAGCTCCTTGAATGTCCTCCTGGCGTGAATGTCCTCCCTGGGAATCCATGTTCTCTCCTCAGGACCATATCCTTTACAATCAAGTTAGGTTATAGAGCTTTCCATAAGCCTTCTTACAATCCAAAATTTACTTAATTTTAAAATCTGCTGAAGATTCTAGAGTGCAGGTTGAGGATGTCTTGACTTTCATAGACAACTTGTTAATGACTGAAAGTCAAAGAAGAGGGAAACAGATATGTCCTTTCTTACTTTTCTTTTTGGTTAAACATATCCTCAGATGTGCAGAAAGAGATAACAAGTAGAGATGAGCGAACGTACTCGTCCGAGCTTGATACTCGTTCGAGTATTAGCGTGTTCGAGATGCTCGTTACTAGAGGCGAGCACCACGCGATGTTCGAGTTACTTTCACTTTCATCTCTGAGACGTTAGCGCGCTTTTCTGGCCAATAGAAAGACAGAGAAGGCATTACAACTTCCCCCTGCGACGTTCAAGCCCTATACCACCCCCCTGCAGTGAGTGGCTGGCGAGATCAGGTGTCACCCGAGTATATAAATCGGCCCCTCCCGCGGCTCGCCACAGATGCATTCTGACAGAGATCAGGGAAAGTGCTGCTGATGCCGGAGCTGCTATAGGGAGAGTGTTAGGATTGATTTTAGGCTTCAAGAACCCCAACGGTCCTTCTTAGGGCCACATCTGACCGTGTGCAGTACTGTTGAGGCTGCTTTTTGCAGTGTTGCACATTTTTTTTTGTTGTATATCGGCCGTGCAGAGCATTGCGTCCAGAGCATTACGTCCTGCAGTAATTTTACATAGTCCAGGGCCAGTAGTGGTGGTGAGGCAGGGACAGTGAAAGACATATACAGTCTATATAGGCAGTGGGCTTTTCCAAAAAAATTTGGGAAAAAAAATCTATTTGGGCTGCCTGTGACCGTCCTGACTGTACTGCGTCTCTGCTGGGGGTAGTTGTCCTAATTCATACGCAGCCAGCTAAGTGTTACAGCAGGCTTGCACAAAATTCTTTCCTGGCTCTGCGTTGCCTCTTACATCACTGCTGTCATCCTGTCCAGAGTGAAACAGTCTGCAGTAATTTTACATAGTCCAGGACCAGTAGTGGTGGTGAGGCAGGGACAGTGAAAGACATATACAGTCTATATAGGCAGTGGGCTTTGCCAAAAAAATTTGGGAAAAAAAATCTATTTGGGCTGCCTGTGACCATCCTGACAGTACTGCGTCTCTGCTGGGGGTAGTTGTCCTAATTCATACGCAGCCAGCTAAGTGTTACAGCAGGCTTGCGCAAAATTCTTTCCTGCTCTGCTGTGCGTTCCGTAAGCGAAGTCAACCTCCAACCACAGGTCAATAAGCGGCACATTTAATTACAGCGTTCTGTTTCTGCACTACTGGTAATACAGCATGCTGAGGGGTAGGGGTAGGCCTAGGGGACGTGGACGCGGGCGAGGACGCGGAGGCCCAAGTCAGGGTGTGGGCACAGGCCGAGCTCCTGATCCAGGTGTATCGCAGCCGACTGCTGCGGGATTCGGAGAGAGGCACGTTTCTGGTGTCCCCACATTCATCACACAATTAATGGGTCCATGCAGTAGACCTTTATTAGAAAATGAGCAGTGTGAGTAGGTCCTGTCGTGGATGGCAGAAAGTGCATCCAGCAATCTATCGACCACCCAGAGTTCTGCGCTGTCCACTGCTGCAACTCTGAATCCTCTGGCTGCTGCTCCTCCTTCCTCCCAGCATCCTCACTCCATTACAATGACACATTCTGAGGAGCAGGCAGACTCCCAGGAACTGTTCTCGGACCCCTGCCCAGAATGGGCAGCAATGGTCCGAATCCTCTCCCACTGGAGGAGTTTGTCGTGACCGATGCCCAACCTTTGGAAAGTTCCCGGGGTCCGGGGGATGAGGCTGGGGACTTCCGGCAACTGTCTCAAGAGCTTTCAGTGGGTGAGGAGGACGATGACGATGAGACACAGTTGTCTATCACTCAGGTAGTAGTAATTGGAGTAAGTCCAAGGGAGGAGCGCACAGAGGATTCGGAGGAAGAGCAGCAGGACGATGAGGTGACTGACCCCACCTGGTTTGCTACGCCTACTGAGGACAGGTCTTCAGAGGGGGGGCAAGTGCAGCAGCAGGGCAGGTTGGAAAAGGCAGTGTGGTGGCCAGGGGTAGAGGCAGGGCCACCAACTGTTTCCCAAAGCGCCCCCTCGCGCCATGCCACCCTGCAGAGGCCGAGGTGCTCAAAGGTCTGGCAGTTTTTCACTGAGAGTGCAGACGACCGACGAACAGTGGTGTGCAACCTTTGTCACGCCAAGATCAGCCGGGGAGCCACCACCACCAGCCTCACCACCACCAGCATGCGTAGACATATGATGGCCAAGCACCCCATAAGGTGGGACGAAGGCCGTTCATCGCCTCCGGTTTGCACCGCTGCCTCTCCCCCTGTGCCCCAACCTGCCACTGAGATCCAACCCCCCTCTCAGGACACAGGCACTACCGTCTCCTGGCCTGCACCCACACCCTCACCTCCGCTGTCCTCGGCCCCATCCACCAATGTCTCTCAGCGCACCGTCCAGCCGTCGCTAGCGCAAATGTTGGAGCGCAAGCGCAAGTACGCCGCCACGCACCCGCACGCTCAAGCGTTAAACGTGCACATAGCCAACTTTATCAGCCTGGAGATGCTGCCGTATAGGGTTGTGGAAACGGAGGCTTTCAAAGGTATGATAGCGGTGGCGGCCCCGCGCTACTCAGTTCCCAGTCGCCACTACTTTTCCCGATGTGCCGTCCCAGCCCTGCACAACCACGTCTCCCGCAACATTGTACGCGCCCTCACCAACGCGGTTACTGCCAAGGTCCACTTAACAACGGACACGTGGACAAGCACAGGCGGGCAGGGCCACTATATCTCCCTGACGGCACATTGGGTGAATTTAGTGGAGGCTGGGACAGAGTCAGAGCCTGGGACCGCTCACGTCCTACCCACCCCCAGAATTGCGGGCCCCAGCTCGGTGGTGGTATCTGCGGCGGTGTATGCTTCCTCCACTAAACCACCCTCCTCCTCCTCCTACGCAACCTCTGTCTCGCAATCAAGATGTGTCAGCAGCAGCACGTCGCCAGTAGTCGGTGTCGCGCGGCACGGCAGCACAGCGGTGGGCAAGCGTCAGCAGGCCGTGCTGAAACTACTCAGCTTAGGAGAGAAGAGGCACACGGCCCACGAACTGCTGCAGGGTCTGACAGAGCAGACCCCATACCAGCACTGTTATACCTTATACTACTAGACCGGTCTGTACACTACCACTGCACCTCATACCAACACTACTACACCTCATACTACTACGCCAGTCTGCATGCGACCACTGCACCCCATACCAACACTGCTACACCTCATACTACTACACTAGTCTGCACACTAACACTGCACCCCATGCAAACTCTGCTACACCTTATACTACTACACCAGTCTGCCTACTACCGCTGCACTCTATACCAACACTGCTACACCTCATACTAGTACACCAGTCTGCACACTACCACTGCACCCCATACAAAAAATTGCTACACTTTATACTACTACACCAGTATGCACACTACGACTGCACCCCATACCAGCACTGTTATACCTTATACTACACCAGTCTGCACACGACCACTGCACCCCATGCAAACACTGCTACACCTCATACTACTACACCAGTCTGCACACTACCACTGCATCCTATACCAACACTGCTACATCTCATACTACTGCACCAGTCTGCACACTACCACTGCACCCTATACAAACATTGCTACACCTTGTACTACTGCAACAGTTTGTACACTACCACTGCACCCCATACCAGCACTGTTATACCTTATACTACTACATCGGTCTGTACACTACCACTGCAACCCATAGCAAAACTACTACACTTCATACTACTACACCAGTCTGCACACTATCGCCACACCTCATAGTACTACACCAGTCTGCACACTACTACTACACCCCATACCAGCACTGTTATACCTTATACTACTACACCAGTCTGCACACTGCCACTTCACCCTATACCAACACTGCTACACCTCATACTACTACACCAGTCGGACCTCATACCAACACTGCTACACCAGTCTGCACACTACCACTGCACCCCATACCAACACTGCTTCACCAGTCTGCACACTACCACTGCTCCCCATACCAACACTGCTACACCTCATACTGCTACACCAATCTGCACACTACCACTGCACTCTATACCAGCACTGTTATAGCGGGTGTAGTAGTACAAGGTATAGTAGTGTATATCTACACTACTATACCTTGTACTACTACACCCGATATGTACACTACTATACCTTGTACTACTACACCCGCTATCTACACTACTATACCTTGTACTACTACACCCGCTATCTACACTACTATACCTTGTATCTGGTATCTGGTATCTATACTGCTATACCTTGTACTACTACACCTGGTATCTATACTGCTATACCTTGTACTACTACACCTGGTATCTATACTGCTATACCTTGTACTACTACACCTGGTATCTATACTGCTATACCTTGTACTACTACACCCGGTATCTACACTACTATACCTTGTACTACTACACCCGGTATCTACACTACTGTGTGACAACGGCCGTAACCTGGTGGCGGCTCTGCAGCTCGGCAGCCTCACGCACGTGCCATGCCTTGCCCACATCTTTAATTTGGTGGTTCAGCGCTTTCTGAAAAGCTACCCACACTTGTCAGACCTGCTCGGAAAGGTGCGCCGGCTCTGCGCACATTTCCGCAAGTCCCACACGGACGCTGCCACCCTGCGCACCCTGCAACATCGGTTTAATCTGCCAGTGCACCGACTGCTGTGCGATGTGCCCACACGGTGGAACTCTACGCTCCACATGTTGGCCAGGCTCTATGAGCAGCGTAGAGCTATAGTGGAATACCAACTCCAACATGGGCGGCGCAGTGGGAGTCAGCCTCCTCAATTCTTTACAGAAGAGTGGGCCTGGTTGGCAGCCATCTGCCAGGTCCTTGGAAACTTTGTGGTGAGCGGCGATGCTGCAATCATTAGAGTCACCATTCCTCTGCTATGCCTCTTGAGAAGTTCCCTGCAAAGCATAAAGGCAGACGCTTTGCGCTCGGAAACAGAGGCGGGGGAAGACAGTATGTCGCTGGATAGTCAGAGCACCCTCCTGTCTATATCTCAGCGCGTTGAGAAGGAGGAGGAGGAGCATGAGGAGGATGAACAGGAGAGGGAAGAGACAGCTTGGCCCACTGCTGAGGGTACCCATGCTGCTTGCCTGTCATCCTTTCAGCGTGTATGGCCTGAGGAGGAGGAGGAGGAGGATCCTGAAAGTGATCTTCCTAGTGAGGACAGCCATGTGTTGCGTACAGCTACCCTGGCACACATGGCTGACTTCATGTTAGGATGCCTTTCTCGTGACCCTCGCGTTACACGCATTCTGGCCACTACGGATTACTGGGTGTACACACTGCTCGACCCACGGTATAAGGAGAACCTTTCCACTCTCATACCCGAAGAGTAAAGGGGTTTGAGAGTGATGCTCTACTACAGGACCCTGGCGGACAAGCTGATGGTAAAATTCCCATCCGACAGCGCTAGTGGCAGAAGGCGCAGTTCCGAGGGCCAGGTAGCAAGGGAGGCACGGAGATCAGGCAGCATGTACAGCACAGGCAGGGGAACACTCTCTAAGGCCTTTGACAGCTTTCTGGCTCCCCAGCAAGACTGTGTCACCGCTCCCCAGTCAAGGCTGAGTCGGCGAGAGCACTGTAAAAGGATGGTGAGGGAGTACGTAGCCGATCGCACGACCGGCCTCCGTGACGCCTCTGCCCCCTACAACTACTGGGTGTCAAAGCTGGACACGTGGCCTGAACTCGTGCTGTATGCCCTGGAGGTGCTTGCTTGTCCTGCGGCTAGCGTCTTGTCAGAGAGGGTGTTTACTGCGGCTGGGTAATCATCACAGATAAGCGTACCCGCCTGTCAACCGACAGTGCCGACAGGCTTACACTCATCAAGATGAACAAAGCCTGGATTTCCCCAGACTTCTCTTCTCCACCACCGGATAGCAGCGATACCTAAACAATACGTAGGCTGCACCCGCGGATGGAAGCATTGTTCTCTATCACCATTAAAAACGTGGACCTTTTAGCTTCATCAATCTGTGTATAATATTCATCCTCCTCCTCCTGCTCCTCCTCCTGAAACCTGACGTAATCACGCCGAATGGGCAATTTTTCTTAGGCCCACAAGGCTCAGTCATATAATTTTTGTAAACAATTTTTATACGTTTCAATGCTCATTAAAGCGTTGAAACTTGCACCTGAACCAATTTTTATTTTAACTGGGCTGCCTCCAGGCCTAGTTACAAATTAAGCCACATTAACCAAAGCGATTAATGGGTTTCACCTGCCCTCTTGGTTGGGCATAGGCAATTTTTCTGATGTACATTAGTACTGTTGGTACACCAATTTTTTGGGGCCCTCGTCTACAGTGTAATCCAATTAATTTTTTGCCCACCTGCATTAAAGCTGACGTTACATCAGCTGTGCTGGGCACTGCAATGGGATATATTTATGTACCGCCGGTGGCTTCCTGGCACCCACCCATGCTGTCGGTCCACACGGAGTTGTAACTGCATGTGTCCACTTCTAAAGAACCCCAGTCTGACTGAGGCATGCAGTGTGGGCCGAAGCCCACCTGCATTAAACATGACATTACCTCAGCTGTGCTGGGCACTGCAATGGGATATATTTATGTACCGTCGGTGGGTTCCAGGGAGCCACCCATGCTGTCGGTCCACAAGGAGTTGTAACTGCATGTGTCCACTTCTAAAGAACCCCAGTCTGACTGGGGCATGCAGTGTGGGCCGAAGCCCACCTGCATTAAACATGACATTACCTCAGTTGTGCTGGGCAATGCAATGGGATTTATTTATGTACCGCCTGTGGCTTCCTGGGACCCTGCCATGCTGTCGGTCCACACGGACTTCACAATAGGGAGTTGTACCTGCCTGTGTCTACTTATAAAGAACCCCAGTCTGACTGGGGCATGCAGTGTGGGCCGAAGCCCACCTGCATTAAACATGACATTACCTCAGCTGTGCTGGGCAATGCAATGGGATTTATTTATGTACTGCCGGTGGCTTCCTGGGACCCTCCCATGCTGTGGGTCCACACGGAGTTCACAATAGGGAGTTGTACCTGCCTGTGTCTACTTATAAAGAACCCCAGTCTGACTGGGGCATGCAGTGTGGGCCGAAGCCCATCTGCATTTAATCTGACGTTAGCTCTGCTGTCCAGGGCACTCCAATGGGATACATTTATGTACAGCCGGTGGGTTCCAGGGAGCCACCCATGCTGTCGGTCCACACAGAGTTGTAAATGCATGTGTCCACTTCTAAAGAACCCCAGTCTGACTGGGGCATGCAGTGTGGGCCGAAGCCCACCTGCATTAAACATGACATTACCTCAGCTGTGATGGGAAATGCAATGGGATATATTTATGTACCGCCGGTGGCTTCCTGGCACCCACCCATGCTGTCGGTCCACAGGGACTTCACAATAGGGAGTTGTACCTGCCTGTGTCTATGAATTAAAAACCCGGTCAGGTTGGGGCATGCAGTGTGGGCCGAAGCCCAGCTGCATTTAATCTGACGTTAGCTCTGCTGTCCAGGGCACTGCAATGGGATACATTTATGTACAGCTGGTGGGTTCCAGGGAGCCACCCATGCTGTGGGTGCACACGGAATTCCCATTGCGGAGTTGTACCTGCCTGTGACTATTTATAAAAAACCGCGGTCTGACTGGGGCATGCAGACACCTTGACAGAATGAATAGTGTGTGGCACATAGGTTCCCCATTGCTATGCCCACGTGTGCAGCTCCTGATGGTGGTGGCACAGGATTATATTTCTCATTGCTTCTGTACAGCATTGTGGGCTATCGCCCCGCCCCTTTTAAAGAGGGTCGCTGCCTAGCCGTGCCAACCCTCTGCAGTGTGTGCCTGCGGTTCCTCCTTATGGCAGACACACTTATAAATAGACATGAGGGTGGTGTGGCATGAGGGCAGCTGAAGGCTGCGCAGGGACACTTTGGTGTGCGCTGTGGACACTGGGTCGTGCGGGGGGGGGGGGGGGGGTTGGGCAGCATGTAACCCAGGAGAAGCGGCAGCGGAGTGTCATGCAGGCAGTGATTGTGCTTTGTTGGAGGTAGTGTGGTGCTTAGCTAAGGTATGCATTGCTAATGAGGGCTTTTCAGAAGTAAAAGTTGTTGGGAGGGGGTGGCACTCTTGCCACTATTGTGGCTTAATAGTGGGACCTGGGAACTTGAGATGCAGCCCAACATGTAGCCCCTCGCCTGCCCTATCCGTTGCTGTGTCGTTCCCATCACTTTCTTGAATTGCCCAGATTTTCACAAATGAAAACCTTAGCGAGCATTGGCGATATACAAAAATGCTCGGGTCGCCCATTGACTTCAATGAGATTTGTTACTTGAAACGAACCCTCGAGCATCGCGAAAATTTCGTCCCGAGTAACGAGCACCTGAGCATTTTGGTGCTCGCTCATCTCTAATAACAAGATTTTAAAAAGAAAAAATAATTCTGCAAATATTCTGTCACTAGATTTCTATTCTATATGAGTCTATGTGTAACCACTCAGTGGTTCTGTTGTGAGTTGCAGCCAGTCAAGGGTTTTGCTAGCTAGTCAAAATATTGTATTTGCTTCATGACAAATTGGAGTTCTTAACCAAATTAGAGTTAAGGTAATTGTGAACACATCTGTATGAAAACTAAAGGGAATTCAGAGAGAAAGTCACAGCTTCATGCAAAAGGTGACTTGATAAATCTTCTTCAGTGCCTGAAGGTTCCAATGAAAGTTTAAAATTAGAGATGAGCGAACGCGTTCGTCCGAGCTTGATATTCGTGCGAATATTAGGGTGTTCGGGATGTTCGTTATTCGTGACGAACACCATGCGGTGTTCTGGTTACTTTCACTTCCTTCCCTGAGACGTTAGCGCGCTTTTCTGGCCAATTGAAAGACAGGGAAGGCATTACAACTTCCCCCTGCAACGTTTAAGCCCTATACCACCCCCCTGCTGTGAGTGGCTGGCGAGATCAGGTGTTCGCCTAATATAAAAGTCGGCCCCTCCCGCGGCTCGCCTCAGATGCGGTGTGAGTTAGATGAGGGACAGTGCTGTTTATACCGGAGCTGCTGTAGGGAAAGAATTGGTAGTTAGTGTAGGCTTCAAGACCCCCCAAAGGTCCTTATTAGGGCCACTGATAGCTGTGTGTTGGCTGCTGTTAGCAGTGGGATTTTTTTTTTTTTCTCAAAATCGCCTCTGCAGACCGTTGCACCTGGCATTAGGGACAGAAGTGCTGCATAGGCAGGGAGAGTGTTAGGAGTGAGTGTAGCCTTCAAGAACCTCAACGGTCCTTTCTAGGGCCATATTTATCCGTGTGCAGTACTGTCCAGGCTGCTGTTGGCTGTGCTGCATTTTTTTTGGGCTTCTCAAAATCGCCTCTGCAGAGCATTGCACCCTCCATTGATACTGCAGGGAAAGAATTGTATAGGCAGGGCCACAACACAGTTATTATTCATAGAATATACGCAGTGCTGCCTGTTGGTGGGAAAAAACTGAAAACAAATCTATTTGTCCAGCCTGTGTCCGTCCTTACGCCTGTGTAGACGTGTGAGCTGCGTGAAAAACATTGCTAAATCATACGCAGCCAGCTACGCTTTACTGCTGGGTTCGCCATTTGCTTTCCTTAATTGGGAAAAAAAAATACCTGCTCTCCAAGAGTTATAATAACTCTGCTACCCTCACGTTCTGTGACACATAAGCAGGGACACAGCGCAGTTATTAAACTTCGCAGGTTCATTGAATATACGCAGTGCTGCCTGTTGGTGGGAAAAAACTGAAAACAAATCTATTTGTCCAGCCTGTGTCCGTCCTTACGCCTGTGTAGACGTGTGAGCTGCGTGAAAAACATTGCTAAATCATACGCAGCCAGCTACGCTTTACTGCTGGGTTCGCCATTTGCTTTCCTTAATTGGGAAAAAAAAATACCTGCTCTCCAAGAGTTATAATAACTCTGCTACCCTCACGTTCTGTGACACATAAGCAGGGACACAGCGCAGTTATTAAACTTCGCAGGTTCATTGAATATACGCAGTGCTGCCTGTTGGTGGGAAAAAACTGAAAACAAATCTATTTGTCCAGCCTGTGTCCGTCCTTACGCCTGTGTAGACGTGTGAGCTGCGTGAAAAACATTGCTAAATCATACGCACCCAGCTACGCTTTACTGCTGGGTTCGCCATTTGCTTTCCTTAATTGGGAAAAAAAATACCTGCTCTCCAAGAGTTATAATAACTCTGCTACCCTCACGTTCTGTGACACATAAGCAGGGACACAGCGCAGTTATTAAACTTCGCAGGTTCATTGAATATACGCAGTGCTGCCTGTTGGTGGGAAAAAACTGAAAACAAATCTATTTGTCCAGCCTGTGTCCGTCCTTACGCCTGTGTAGACGTGTGAGCTGCGTGAAAAACATTGCTAAATCATACGCACCCAGCTACGCTTTACTGCTGGGTTCGCCATTTGCTTTCCTTAATTGGGAAAAAAAATACCTGCTCTCCAAGAGTTATAATAACTCTGCTACCCTCACGTTCTGTGACACATAAGCAGGGACACAGCGCAGTTATTAAACTTCGCAGGTTCATTGAATATACGCAGTGCTGCCTGTTGGTGGGAAAAAACTGAAAACAAATCTATTTGTCCAGCCTGTGTCCGTCCTTACGCCTGTGTAGACGTGTGAGCTGCGTGAAAAACATTGCTAAATCATACGCAGCCAGCTACGCTTTACTGCTGGGTTCGCCATTTGCTTTCCTTAATTGGGAAAAAAAAATACCTGCTCTCCAAGAGTTATAATAACTCTGCTACCCTCACGTTCTGTGACACATAAGCAGGGACACAGCGCAGTTATTAAACTTCGCAGGTTCATTGAATATACGCAGTGCTGCCTGTTGGTGGGAAAAAACTGAAAACAAATCTATTTGTCCAGCCTGTGTCCGTCCTTACGCCTGTGTAGACGTGTGAGCTGCGTGAAAAACATTGCTAAATCATACGCAGCCAGCTACGCTTTACTGCTGGGTTCGCCATTTGCTTTCCTTAATTGGGAAAAAAAAATACCTGCTCTCCAAGAGTTATAATAACTCTGCTACCCTCACGTTCTGTGACACATAAGCAGGGACACAGCACAGTTATTAAACTTAGATAATTCATTCACTAGAGGCAGTGGGGCCTTTCGTTTTCCAAAAAGGGCAAAAATTATATTTGGCCTGCAGTCTTGCGCCAATTTATTTCCTGCCTGGGAAATCTAATCACTGGTAATACAGCATGCTGAGGGGTAGGGGTAAGCCTAGAGGACGTGGACGTGGACGTGGCCGAGGACGCGGAGGGCCAAGTGAGGGTGTGGGCACAGGCCAAGCTCCTGATCCAGGTGTGTCGCAGCTGTCTGCTGCGCGATTAGGAGAGAGGCACGTTTCTGGCGTCCCCACATTCATCGCCCAATTAATGGGTCCACGCGGGAGACGGTTATTAGAAAATGAGCAGTGTGAGCAGGTCCTGTCCTGGATGGCAGAAAGTGCTTCGAGCAACCTATCGTCTACCCGCAGTTCTGCGCCGTCCACTGCTGCCAATCCGAATCCTCTGTCTGCTGCTCCTCCTTCCTCCCAGCCTCCTCAGTCCACTACAATGACACCTGCTCAGGAGCGGGAACACTCCCAGGAACTGTTCTCGGGCCCCTGCTTAGATTGGGCAGCAGCGGTTCCTCTCCCACCAGAGGAGTTTATCGTCACTGATGCCCAACCATTCGAAAGTTCCCGGGGTCCGGGGGAAGAGGCTGGGGACTTCCGCCAACTGTCTCAACAACTTTCTGTGGGTGAGGAGGACGATGACGATCAGACACAGTTGTCTTGCAGTGAGGTAGTAGTAAGGGCAGTAAGTCCCAGGGAGCAGCGCACAGAGGATTCGGAGGAAGAGCAGCAGGACGATGAGGTGACTGACCCCACCTGGTGTGCAACGCTTACTCAGGAGGACAGGTCTTCAGAGGGGGAGTCAAGGGCATCAGCAGGGCAGGTTGCAAGAGGCAGTGCGGTGGCCAGGGGTAGAGGCAGGGCCAGACCGAATAATCCACCAAGTGTTTCCCAAAGCGCCCCCTCGCGCCATGCCACCCTGCGTAGGCCGAGGTGCTCTAAGGTCTGGCAGTTTTTCACAGAGACGCCTGACGACCGACGAACAGTGGTGTGCAACCTTTGTCGCGCAAAGCTCAGCCGGGGAGCCAACACCAACAGCCTCACCACCACCACCATGCGCAGACATATGATGGCCAAGCACCCCGCAAGGTGGGACAAAGGCCGTTCACCGTCTCCGGTTTGCACCCCTGCCTCTCCCCCTGTGCCCCAACCTGCCACTGAGATGCAACCCCCCTCTCAGGACACAGGCACTACCGCCTCATGGCCTGCACCCACACCCTCATCTCCGCTGTCCTCGGCCCCATCCAGCAGTGTAGTTCAGCGCACCGTTCAGCCGTCGCTTGCGCAAGTGTTCGAGCGCAAGCGCAAGTACGCCGCCACGCACCCGCACGCTCAAACGTTAACCGTCCGCATCGCAAAATTCATCAGCCTTGAGATGCTGCCGTATAGGGTTGTGGAAACGGAGTCCTTCAAAAGTATCATGGAGGCGGCGGCCCCGCGCTACTCAGTTCCCAGTCGCCACTACTTTTCCCGATGTGCCGTCCCAGCCCTGCACGACCACGTCTCCCGCAACATTGTGCGCGCCCTCACCAACGCGGTTACTGCCACGGTCCACTTAACTACGGACACGTGGACAAGCACAGGCGGGCAGGGCCACTACATCTCCCTGACGGCACATTGGGTGAATTTAGTGGAGGCTGGGACAGAGTCAGAGCCTGGGACCGCTCACGTCCTACCCACCCCCAGAATTGCGGGCCCCAGCTCGGTGCTGGTATCTGCGGAGGTGTATGCTTCCTCCACTAAAGCACCCTCCTCCTCCTCCTCCTCCTCTGTCTCACAATCAAGATGTGTTAGCAGCAGCATGTCGCCAGCAGTCGGTGTCGCGCGGTGTGGCAGCACAGCGGTGGGCAAGCGTCAGCAGGCCGTGCTGAAACTACTCAGCTTAGGCGATAAGAGGCACACGGCCCACGAACTGCTGCAGGGTCTGACACAGCAGACCGACCGCTGGCTTGCGCCGCTGAGCCTCCAACCGGGCATGGTCGTGTGTGACAACGGCCGTAACCTGGTGGCGGCTCTGCAGCTTGGCAGCCTCACGCACGTGCCATGCCTGGCCCACGTCTTTAATTTGGTGGTTCAGCGGTTTCTGAAAAGCTACCCACGCTTGTCAGACCTGCTCGTAAAGGCGCGCCGGCTCTGCGCACATTTCCGCAAGTCCCACACGGACGCTGCCACCCTGCGCACCCTGCAACATCACTTTAAGCTGCCAGTGCACCGACTGCTGTGCGACGTGCCCACACGGTGGAACTCTACGCTCCACATGTTGGCCAGGCTCTATGAACAACGGAGAGCTATAGTCGAATACCAACTCCAACATGGGCGGCGCAGTGGGAGTCAGCCTCCTCAATTCCTTTCAGAAGAGTGGGCCTGGTTGGCAGACATCTGCCATGTCCTTGGTAATTTTGAGGAGTCTACCCAGGTGGTGAGCGGCGATGCTACAATCATTAGCGTCACCATTCCTCTGCTATGCATCTTGAGAAATTCCCTGCAAACCATAAAGGCAGCTGCTTTGCGCTCGGAAACGGGGGCGGGGGAAGACAGTATGCCGCTGGATAGTCAGGGCACCCTCCTGTCTATTTCTCAGCGCGTACAGGAGGAGGAGGAGGAGCATGAGGAGGATGAGGAGGAGGGGGAAGAGACAGCTTGGCCCGCTGCTGACGGTACACCGGCTGATTGCCTGTCATCCTTTCAGCGTGTATGGCCTGAGGAGGAGGAGGAGGAGGAGGAGGATCCTGAAAGTGATCTTCCTAGTGAAGACAGCCATGTGTTGCGTACAGGTACCCTGGCACACATGGCTGACTTCATGTTAGGATGCCTTTCTCGTGACCCTCGCGTTGCACGCATTCTGGCCACGACGGATTACTGGGTGTACACACTGCTCGATCCACGGTATAAGGAGAACCTGCCCACTCTGATTCCCGAAGAGGAAAGGGGTTCGAGAGTGTTGCTATACCACAGGACCCTTGCGGACAAGCTGATGGTAAAATTCCCAGCCGACAGCGCTAGTGGCAGAAGGCGCAGTTCCGAGGGCCATGTTGCAGGGGATGTGCGTAGATCGAGCAGCATGTACATCCCAGGCAGTGCAACAGTCTTTAAGGGCCTGGCCAGCTTTATGGCTCCCCACCAAGACTGTGTCACCGCTCCCCAGTCACGGCTGAGTCGGCGGGAGCACTGCAAAAGGATGGTGAGGGAGTACGTAGCGGATCGCACGACCATCCTTGGTGACGCCTCTGCCCCCTACAACTACTGGGTGTCGAAGCTGGACACGTGGCCTGAACTAGCCCTGTATGCCCTTGAGGTGCTTGCTTGTCCTGCGGCTAGCGTGTTGTCGGAGAGGGTGTTTAGTGCGGCTGGGGGAATCATCACAGATAAGCGTAGCCGCTTGTCAACCGACAGTGCCGACAGGCTAACACTCATCAAGATGAACAAAGGCTGGATTTCCCCAGACTTCTGTTCTCCACCAGCGGACAGCAGCGATACGTAAGCAATACGTAGGCTGCACCCGCGGATGGAAGCTACGTTCTCTCTCACCATCCAAAACGGGGACATTTCTGCTTCATCAATCTGTGTCTAATATTCCTCCTCCTCCTCCTCCTGCTCCACCTCCTGAAACCTCACGTAATCACGCTGAACGGGCAATTTTTCTTAGGGCCACAAGGCTCACTCAAATAATTTTTCAGAACAATTTTTATAAGTTTCAATGCGCTTAAAAGCATTGGAACTTTAACTTGAACCAATTTTTCGTTACACTGGGCTGCCTCCAGGCCTAGTTACCACTTAAGCCACATTAACCAAAGCGATTAATGGGTTTCACCTGCCCTCTTGGCTGGCCATGGCCAATTTTTGGGATGTACATTAGTACTGTTGATACAGCAATTTGTGTGGGCCCTCGCCTACAGTGTAATCAAATTAATTTTTAGCCCACCTGCATTACAGCTGACGTTACCTCAGCTGTGTTGGGCAATGCAATGGGATATTTTTGTGTACCGCCGGTGGGTTCCAGGGAGCCACCCATGCTGTAGGTGCACACTGAGTTTTTAATACATCTGTACACTTCTAAAGAACCCGTCTGACCGGGGCATGCAGTGTGGGCCGAAGCCCACCTGTATTACGCACGACATTACTACCTCAGCTGTGTTGGGCAATGCAATGGGATATTTCTATGTACCGCCGGTGGCTTCCTGGCACCCACCCAGGCAGTGGGTCCACAGGGAGTTAAACCTACATGTGTCCACTTGTAAAGAACCCCAGTCTGACTGGGGCATGCAGTGTGGGCCGAAGCCCACCTGCATTACGCACGACATTACTACCTCAGCTGTGTTGGGCAATGCAATGGGATATTTTTGTGTACCGCCGGTGGGTTCCAGGGAGCCACCCATGCTGTAGGTGCACACTGAGTTTTTAATACTTCTGTACACTTCTAAAGAACCCGTCTGACTGGGGCATGCAGTGTGGGCCGAAGCCCACCTGTATTACGCACGACATTACTACCTCAGCTGTGTTGGGCAATGCAATGGGATATTTCTATGTACCGCCGGTGGCTTCCTGGCACCCACCCAGGCAGTGGGTCCACAGGGAGTTAAACCTACATGTGTCCACTTGTAAAGAACCCCAGTCTGACTGGGGCATGCAGTGTGGGCCGAAGCCCACCTGCATTAACCCTTTCCAGTCCACTGTGTGACCTGTGAAGACATTAGGGTTTAAGGCTGTACAGCTCCGTTGTTGGTAGACGTCCGTCGGGGTTCTCTTACTGTATATTGCCAGCCTCTCTGCTGTCGGAGCCTATCCTACGTGTCAGCTCATGCAGTACTGGCTTTAGCCAGCATATAGCGCCGTTGTATAACAGCAGAAAAAGAGTAAGCCCCCTAGGAAAACCATATACAAATTGGATTGGAAAGGGTTAAGCACAACATTACTACCTCAGCTGTGTTGGGCAATGCAATGGGATATTTCTATGTACCGCCGGTGGCTTCCTGGCACCCACCCATGCTGTAGGTGCACACGGAGTTTTTACTACATCTGTACACTTATAAAGAACCCCAGTCAGACTGGGGCATGCAGTGTGGGCCGAAGCCCACCTGCATTAAGCACGACATTACTACCTCAGCTGTGTTGGGCAATGCAATGGGATATTTCTGTGTACCGCCAGTGGGTTCCAGGGAGCCACCCATGCTGTGGGTCGACAGGGACTTCACAATAGGGAGTTGTACCTGCCTGTGTCTATGAATTAAAAAGCCCGGTCTGACTGGGGCATGCAGACACCTTGACAGAATGAATAGTGTGTGGCACATAGGTTCCCCATTGCTATGCCCACGTGTGCAGCTCCTGATGGCGGTGGCACAGGATTCTATTTCTCATTGCTTCTGTACAGCATTGTGGGCTATCGCTCCGCCACTTTTAAAGAGGGTCGCTGCCTAGCCGTGCCAACCTCTGCAGTGTGTGCCTGCGGTCCCTCGTCATGGCAGACGCAATTCTAAATAGACATGAGCGTGGTGTGGCATGAGGGCAGCTGAAGGCTGCGCAGGGACACTTTGGTGTGCGCTGTGGGGGGGAGGGGGGGCGGTTGGGCAGCATGTAACCCAGGAGAAGTGTCAGTGGAGTGTCATGCAGGCAGTGATTGTGCTTTGTTGGAGGTAGTGTGGTGCTTAGCAAAGGTATGCCATGCTAATGAGGGCTTTTCAGAAGTAAAAGTTGTTGGGAGGGGGGGGGGCCCACTCTTGCCGGTATTGTGGCTTAATAGTGGGACCTGGGAACTTGAGATGCAGCCCAACATGTAGCCCCTCGCCTGCCCTATCCGTCACTGTGTCATTCCCATCACTTTCCTGAATTGCCCAGATTTTCACACATGAAAACCTTAGCGAGCATCGGCGAAATACAAAAATGTTCTGGTCGCCCATTGACTTCAATGGGGTTCGTTGTTCGAAACGAACCCTCGAGCATCACGGGAAGTTCGTTACGAATAACGAACACCCGAACATTTTGGTGTTCGCTCATCTCTATTTAAAATGTAAAATGGAACTTTACATCAGATATTTTTTTTTTTGTGGGGAGACAGACTCTGACCCCAGAAACAATTTTAGGACACTGGTGCTTATCCACACTATTTGCTTTAACAGCAGCCATCAAATTATGGTAGACCTCTGTCCACATGTCCTGAATGTTTCTATAAATGTCCAAATCAGCGGATACTTTGAGGTTGGTAACCAGGGGAAGAGTCCATGGAAATCTTAAAGGCTTTACACAGTGCTTTCCAGAACTTAAAAATAAATGGTACTCGAGATTACAAATAGTGCAAGCTGGTAGACCATGGACCACAGTTTCTCTCAGTATAAGAAAGCTTTTGGAGAAGAAGCATCAAGGAAAGTTTTTTATACTCCGACTGTTGGAAAAAACACTGTGGCTCAAATTAAGGAGGCATTGACCTCCAGGAAGAATGCCTAATTTGAATCCGGATAATGAAGAATCAAAGCCAAAAAGCATGTTTTAAGATGATAGAAGACTTAGACTGCCAGAGATGATCAAACCTATGTATTATCTAATAGAGATGAGCGAACGTACTCGTCCGAGCTTGATATTCGTGCGAATATTAGGGTGTTCGGGATGCTCGTTACTCGTAACGAGTACCACGCGGTGTTCCGGTTACTTTCAGTTTCCTCTCTGAGACGTTAGCGCGCTTTTCTGGCCAATTGAAAGACAGGGAAGGCATTACAACTTCCCCCTGTGACGTTCAAGCCCTATACCACCCCCCTGCTGTGAGTGGCTGGGGCGATCAGATGTCACCCGAGTATAAAAATCGGCCCCTCCCGCGGCTCGCCACACATGCCTTGTGACTTAGCTGAGGGAAAGTGCTGCTGCTGGTGCTGCTGTAGGGAGAGCGTTAGGAGTCAGTGTAGGCTTCAAGAACCCCAACGGCCCTTCTCAGGGCCACATCTACTAGTGTGCAGTACTGTGTTAGCACAGTATTTTTTTTTTTTTTTGTCCAAAATTGGATCTGCAGAGCATTGCGCCCTGCAATAGGGACAGAAGTGGGGGTTAGGCAGGGAGAGTGTTAGGAGTTAGTGTAGGCTTCAAGAACCCCAACGGTCCTTTCTAGGGCCACTTCTATCCGTGTGCAGTACTGTCCAGGCTGCTGTTAGCAGTGTTGCATATTTTTTTTTCTTCTCAAAACCGGCTGTGCAGAGCATTGCACCCGGCATTAATACTACAGGGATAGAATTGTGTAGGTAGGGCCAGAAGACATTTATTATTCATTGAATACACGCAGTGGGGTCTTCCCTTTGCTAAAAAGGAAAACAATTATATTTGGCCTGCCTGTGTCAGTCCTAAGGTCTCCGTGTACGTGTGTGCTGCGTGTACAACGTACAAAAATCAGACGCAACCAGCTATGCTTTACTGCAGGCTTCCGCCATTGTCTTTCCTGACTGGCAAATACCTGCTCTGCTAGAGTTAATAACTCTGCTACACTATAGTTGTGTGACACTTTTTGAGGGCCACACCACAGATATTAAACTTCTTGTTCATTGAATATACGCAGTGGGGTCTTCCCTAAGCTATAAAGGAAAAAAATTATATTTGGCCAGCCAGTGTCAGTCCTAAGGTCTGCGTGTACGTGTGTGCTGCGTGTACAACGTACAAAAATCAGACGCAACCAGCTACGCTTTACTGCAGCCTAGCGCCATTGTCTTTCCTGACTGGCAAATACCTGGTCTGCTAGAGTTAATAACTCTGCTACACTATAGTTGTGTGACACTTTTTGAGGGCCACACCACAGATATTAAACTTCTTGTTCATTGAATATACGCAGTGGGGTCTTCCCTAAGCTAAAAAGGAAAAAAATTATATTTGGCCTGCCTGTGTCAGTCCTAAGGTCTCCGTGTACGTGTGTGCTGCGTGTACAACGTACAAAAATCAGACGCAACCAGCTACGGTTGAGTGCAGCCTTGCGCCAATTTCTTTCCTGCCTGGGAAATCAAATCACTGGTAATACAGCATGCTGAGGGGTAGGGGTAGGCCTAGAGGATGTGGACGCGGCCGAGGACGCGGAGGGCCAAGTGAGGGTGTGAGCACAGGCCGAGCCAGTGCGGTGGCCAGGGGTAGAGGCAGGGCCAGACCGAATAATCCACCAACTGTTTCCCAAAGCGCCCCCTCGCGCCATGCCACCCTGCAGAGGTCAAGGTGCTCTACGGTGTGGCAGTTTTTCACAGAGACGCCTGACGACCGACGAACAGTGGTGTGCAACCTTTGTCGCGCCAAGATCAGCTGGGGAGGCACCACCAACAGCATGCGCAGGCATATGATGGCCAAGCACCCCATAAGGTGGGACGATGCCCGTTCACCACCTCCGGTTTGCACCACTGCCTCTCCCCCTGTGCCCCAACCTGCCACTGAGATCCAACCCCCCTCTGAGGACACAGGCACTACCGTCTCCTGGCCTGCACCCACACCCTCACCTCCGCTGTCCTCGGCCCCATCCAGCAATGTCTCTCAGCGCAGCGTCCAGACGTCGCTAGTGCCACAGTTTGAGCGCAAGCGCAACTACGACGCCACGCACCCGCACGCTCAAGCGTTAAACGTGCACATTGCAAAATTGATCAGCCTAGAGATGCTGCCGTATAGGCTTGTGGAAACGGAGGCTTTCAAAAGCATGATGGCGGCGGCTGCCCCGCGCTGCTCGGTTCCCAGTCGCCACTACTTTTCCCGATGTGCCGTCCCAGCCCTGCACGACCACGTCTCCCGCAACATTGTACGCGCCCCTCACCAACGCGGTTACTGCCAAGGTCCACTTAACAACGGACACGTGGACAAGCACAGGCGGGCAGGGCCACTATATCTCCCTGACGGCACATTGGGTGAATGTAGTGGAGGCTGGGACAGAGTCAGAGCCTGGGACCGCTCACGTCCTACCCACCCCCAGAATTGCGGGCCACAGCTCGGTGGTGGTATCTGCGGCGGTGTATGCTTCCTCCACTAAAGCACCTTCCTCCTCCTCCTCCTCCTCCAACGCAACCTCTGTCTCGCAATCAAGATGTGTCAGCAGCACGTCGCCAGCAGTCGGTGTCACGCGGCGTGGCAGCACAGCGGTGGGCAAGCGTCAGCAGGCCGTGCTGAAACTACTCAGCTTAGGAGAGAAGAGGCACACGGCCCACGAACTGCTGCAGGGTCTGACAGAGCAGACCGACCACTGGCTTGCGCCGCTGAGCCTCCAACCGGGCATGGTCGTGTGTGACAACGGCCGTAAGCTGGTGGCGGCTCTGCAGCTCGGGAGCCTCACGCACGTGCCATGCCTGGCCCATGTCTTTAATTTGGTGGTTCAGCGCTTTCTGAAAAGCTACCCCCACTTGTCATACCTGCTCGGAAAGGTGCGCCAGCTCTGCGCACATTTCCGCAAATCCCACACGCACGCTGCCACCCTGCGGACACTGCAACATAGGTTTAATCTGCCAGTGCACCGACTGCTGTGCGACGTGCCCACACAGTGGAACTCTACGCTCCACATGTTGGCCAGACTCTATGAGCAGCGTAGAGCTATAGTGGAATACCAACTCCAACTTGCGCGGCGCAGTGGGAGTCAGCCTCCTCAATTATTTACAGAAGAGTGGCCCTGGTTGGCAGCCATCTGCCAGGTCCTTGGAAAATTTGAGGAGTCTACCCAGGTGGTGAGCAGCGATGCTGCAATCATTAGCGTCACCATTCCTATGCTATGCATCTTGAGAAGTTCCCTGCAAAGCATAAAGGCAGACGCTTTGCGCTTGGAAACAGAGCCGGGGGAAGACAGTATGTCGCTGGATAGTCAGAGCACCCGCCTGTCTATATCTCAGCGCGTTGAGGAGGAGGAGGAGGAGGGGGAAGAGACAGCTTGGCCCACTGGTGAGGGTACACATGCTGCTGGGCTGTCATCCTTTCAGCGTGTATGGCCTGAGGAGGAGGAAGAGGAGGAGGAGGATCCTGAAAGTGATCTTCCTAGTGAAGACAGCCATGTGTTGCGTACAGGTACCCTGGCACACATGGCTGACTTCATGTTAGGATGCCTTTCTCGTGACCCTCGCGTTACACGCATTCTGGCCACTACGGATTACTGGGTGTACACACTGCTCGACCCACGCTTTAAGGAGAACCTTCCCACTCTCATTCCCGAAGAGGAAAGGGGTTCGAGAGTGTTGCTATACCACAGGGCGCTGGTGGACAAACTGATGGTAAACTTCCCATCCGACAGCGCTAGTGGCAGAAGGCGCAGTTCCGAGGGCCAGGTAGCAGGGGAGGCGCAGAGATCAGGCAGCATGTACAGCGCAGGCAGGGGAACATTCTCCAAGGCCTTTGCCAGCTTTATGGCTCCCCAGCAAGACTGTGTCACCGCTCCCCAGTCAAGGCTGAGTCGGCGGGAGCACTGTAAAAGGATGGTGAGGGAGTACGTAGCCGATCGCACGACCGTCCTCCGTGACACCTCTGCCCCCTACAACTACTGGGTGTCGAAGCTGGACACGTGGCCTGAACTCGCGCTGTATGCCCTGGAGGTGCTTGCTTGTCCTGCGGCTAGCGTCTTGTCAGAGAGTGTGTTTAGTGTGGCTGGGGGAATCATCACGGATAAGCGTACCCACCTGTCAAACGACAGTGCCGACAGGCTTACACTCATCAAGATGAACAAAGCCTGGATTTCCCCAGACTTCTCTTCTCCACCAGCGGACAGCAGCGATACGTAAGCAATACGTAGGCTGCACCCGCGGATGGAAGCTACGTTCTCTCTCACCATCCAAAACGGGGACATTTCTGCTTCATCAATCTGTGTCTAATATTCCTCCTCCTCCTCCTGCTCCTCCTCCTGAAACCTCACGTAATCACGCTGAACGGGCAATTTTTCTTAGGGCCACAAGGCTCACTCATAATTTTTCTAAACAATTTTTAGATGTTTCAATGCTCTTAAAAGCGTTGAAACTTTAACTTGAACCAATTTTTCGTTAAACTGGGCTGCCTCCAGGCCTAGTTACCACTTAAGCCACATTAACCAAAGCGATTAATGGGTTTCACCTGCCATCTTGGTTGGGCATGGCCAATTTTTTGGATGTACATTAGTACTGTTGATACAGCAATTTTTGTGGGCCCTCGCCTACAGTGTAATCAAATGAATTTTTAGCCCACCTGCATTACAGCTGACGTTACATCCGCTGTGTTGGGCAATGCAATGGGATATTTTTGTGTATCGCCGGTGGGTTCCAGGGAGCCACCCATGCTGTAGGTGCACACGGAGTTTAACCTACATCTGTTTCCACTTGTAAAGAACCCCAGTCTGACTGGGGCATGCAGTGTGGGCCGAAGCCCACCTGCATTAAGCACGACATTACTACCTCAGCTGTGTTGGGCAATGCAATGGGATATTTTTATGTACCGCCGGTGGGTTCCAGGGAGCCACCCATGCTGTGGGTCCACAGGGACTTCACAATAGGGAGTTGTACCTGCCTGTGTCTATGAATTAAAAACTGCGGTCTGACTGGGGCATGCAGACACCTTGACAGAATGAATAGTGTGTGGCACATAGGTTGCCCACGTGTGCAGCTCCTGATGGCGGTGGCACAGGATTCTATTTCTCATTGCTTCTGTACAGCATTGTGGGCTATCGCCCCGCCCTTTTTAAAGAGGGTCGCTGCCTAGCCGTGCCAACCCTCTGCAGTGTGTGCCTGCGGTTCCTCGTCTTGGCAGACGCACTTCTAAATAGACATGAGGGTGGTGTGGCATGAGGGCAGCTGAAGGCTGCGCAGGGACACTTTGGTGTGCGCTGTGGGGGGGAGGGGGGAGGGGGGGGTTGGGCAGCATGTAACCCAGGAGAAGTGGCAGTGGAGTGTCATGCAGGCAGTGATTGTGCTTTGTTGGAGGTAGTGTGGTGCTTAGCTAAGGTTTGCCATGCTAATGAGGGCCTTTCAGAAGTAAAAGTTTTTGGGAGGGGGGGGGGGGCCCACTCTTGCCGCTCTTGTGGCTTAATAGTGGGACCTGTGAACTTGAGATGCAGCCCAACATGTAGCCCCTCGCCTGCCCTATCCGTTGCTGTGTCGTTCCCATCACTTTCTTGAATTGCCCAGATTTTCACACAAGGAAACCTTAGCGAGCACCGGCGAAATACAAAAATGCTCGGGTCGCCCATTGACTTCAATGGGGTTCGTTACTCGAAACGAACCCTCGAGCATCGCGATAATTTCGTCCCGAGTAACGAGCACCCGAGCATTTTGGTGCTCGCTCATCTCTATTATCTAACTTTTGCATTAGAACAATGAGTGAAAAGATCAGATGAGAAAAGAAATAAAGAATTGATAATAATAATAATACACAAAGCCCAAGATTATGTGGGGAGCCTTCAGACCTACAGTACTGTATGAGTTGCAGCTAATGTTGAATAGCAGAAGTATTAACTGGTTTCATATGAAGACCTTCAGAGCAGTTAAAATAGCTCAGGAATAGGCATTATGATTTTTTGAACCTATATTTCTTCATCATGGCATATAGTGAATTCTGTTGGAGCCAAAACAGCACAGAATGGGCATGATGGAATGATGAATCTTCGGATCCTGAGAGCAGATTTGGATAAAGTCTTGCTAGACCAGAACATATCAATTGGGAAGATCCATAAAGATGCTATCCATGAATTGTTATAAAACAGTAGAGGCAACGCACAATACACCTAGCATACCTCCATGCAGAAGCAGATGGAATTGCTACAGTATGTATGTACAAGGTTTTAATTCATATTTTGGCCAATATACTTAATCCCACGACAACGGTCCTCGTTGTCTCGTGGGTGACCAATTGCAACAGGGCAACTACCCCATGAGCCCTGCCTGCAAGTGGAGCGATCGTCCCAATATGGACGTCCCCATGCCGAAACTTAAGGGCCTGGCTTGCCCTAGATGGATAACGATCTAAGCAGAACAGAGCACTGTTCACACAAACACGCAAGAGAATGCTTGCCACTGGGAACAGCACTGTTCACACCATATGTCCGGCCACCTGCACAGACCCACAGAACACATCGCTGTTCACACCTACTGAAAAACATGCATGGATGCAACCACAAGGCTACTGGGAGGGAAATGAGGAGACCAGCACCCTTAAGCCAGAGGGGCTGGTATTTATGTGCAGCAAACCGATGGTGATTGGTTGGCCGGAGGACTCCACACCCAGCCAGCTTAAACATCCCACATCTTTGGCAGTGTGCTCCTGGAAACTCATAGAACTACAGGTCCCAGGAGCACAAGCTAACACACAACAGGTTCGAGCAGCAAACCTGTCTCTGTCTCTGTGCCTAACTTAGAAGATTTACTCCACCTGAGTTCACGTCCACTAGCACAGAAAGTCTCTGACAGAGTCCATAGGGAAATAACTGCTTGTACCTTCTCTCCAAGAGTTAACACTTGCTAGTACTAATCGGAAGCTCTGGTGTCACAGTGGTCCATGTGGCATGGAAGCCAGTATGGCAGGAAGCGCTGTGAGCAAACTTCAATTAGGAGGCAGACTGGAGCACAGTCCCTTCTAAATTTTCTAGCAGTCCCTCAAACAAGGGTTAGATGACTGTAAGCTGCTCTCTGGAGGTCGGGGACTGTTTCTTAGCACTGTTCAAAATAGGGCTTGCTCATAGAGCATGACCCTGCCTGCAGGTAGAATGCACACTGAAACTTCCTGTCTCTTCTCTTCCTGTGACCAGCCGCCTCCCTTCCCAGCAAGCTCTTTGATCCCACAAGCCAATAGAATCATACTTACTAGAAATTACATTTATAACTGCAGAACCGTTAGACTCCCTAGCCACAAGGTAGCACTGGAATCCCACAGAACAAAGAATCACATAAAATATTATAAAACAGTATCACTGAACTGTAAATGACTATGCAAAGTGAAGCAACTGTATACTGTTCACTTTTGTATTATTTTGCATAATTTTGTCTCATCTGCAAACATTGAAATTTTACTGTACATTCCTTCTACCATGTTGTCAATAAATATATTAAAGAGAATACGGTCCAATACTGACCCAAGTGGTACCCCACTAGTAATGGGAAACCAATCAGAGCATGTACCATTAATATATATTAGTACAAATGCGTGGCCTCAGAGTTACATCCTTCTTCTTAACAAAAAAGAATCAGCTTAGGTCAGGGAAGAGCATGCACAAATAAACCCTCTATCCAAATTCTCTTTGATATACACAGAAATTGCCTCAGTTTCTCCCCTGTGGCGAGAAAGGAGTGAAATTTCACAATTGTAGGGATGATGTACTCAGAGACTCTCTCTGCCTTTTTAGAAAAAATGTTTGCAGAGTCTAAGTGTACATTTATATATTGTTCAGTAGCTGTGTCATATTTCTCAACATGTGTGTTCTATGTTAAATAATATTAGTCAAACCACAACTGAATTACATACTGAACTGTCAAGATTTCTGCATTCTTTCAGCTATGCAGTATATCACACATAACGCACTATAGAATATTTTAGAAATAGTGTTGCTCGCCTTTATCAGCTGGGCAATAAAATTGTCCTGATGTTTGCAAAATCGAATCAGGTAAGTCCAAACTGATTCTTGGTGAAAGTCCCAGGAAAATCAAATTTCTCATAATGCTTGCTGCAGAGGTCAGCATGCAGTCAATCAGCAGCCATAGCGCCTTGATGATGTCACCAAATGTGCCCTCTATCTTGCATATGGGCAGCAGGTTCATTGGATGCCTACATCACATGAACTAAGCATGTATAACTAGCTGCAACATTAAAGTTGAACACAGGATAGAGAAGCTGCTTCATGTTTATATACCTATAAAACATGTGATGTGTTGTTTGGACCAGATTTTCTACAGAATATATATTGCTGCTGGTATGAAGCTTGTATACTGGAGTTATATTGAAAGAAGCTGCATCACTTTTATATGCTTATATAACATGTGGTTTGTTGTTAATAGGGACGGATATTTTACATAGGATATATTGCTGCTGGGTGTGAAAGCTTGTATGCCAGCAGAGGACTTAAATAGGGTTCTATTGGAGGGAGCAGAGAAAAAAAGCTGCATCATGTTTATATGCCTATAAGAAATGTAGTCTTAATATTGGGAGAGGGAATATGTTTGCTGCTGTCAATGTATATAGTAGCAAAGCAGACTAAAAAACTCTGCTTTGGATTGGGGAGTATTGAAATTCTCTGTTTATGGCCTCAGACAGCGTTCATTGTTGCCACACTGCACCAAACTGGGACAGCTCACAAAGTTGCAAGCTATAATCTCTGGCCTTCTGTTCCTACATATTAGGCCTGCAAAGGTTTGCAGCCTATTGAGTTACCGGTAGCAGTGGTGTTTTGTTAATATAAAACAAAAAGAAAAACAAACAGGGAAACAGTAAGGCCTCATGTTCACGGGGAAAATCAGGCCCACTACGGATTCTCCATGGAGAATCCGTAGCGGGTCCCTCCTGCCCCGCGGACATGAGCGCTGAAAATAAGAATTAACTTACCTCTCGCCCGCTCCGGATCTTCCCTTCGTTGCGGCTTCATCTTCTCTCCGTCTCGGCCGGATGTTCTTTCTTCGGCCCGGCGGATGTGCACGGCACGTCGGTTGCGTGCCACGCGCATGCGCCGGCCCGAAGAAAAAAGATCCGGCCGCGACGGAGAGAAGATGAAGCCGTGAAGAAGGGAAGATCCGGAGCAGGTGAGTATATTCTGATTTTGGTCTCCCGCGGATCCGGACGGCTTCCATAGGCTTCAATAGAAGCCTCCGGGAGACCCGCACGAAAATGGAGCATGGTCCATTTTTTGTCATGCTCCATTTTTAAAAAAATCACTTTTATTGACCATCCGCGGGTATTTATCTACCCGCGGGTGGTCAATGCATCCCTATGGGATGCGGATCCGCATGCGGGTGATCCGCTGCGGATCCTGAATCATATTTTGCCCGTGGACATGAGGCCTAAATCTACACTGTCTGTGTCAGCTGTTTCAGATGTCATTCAAAGTCACCAATCTGGCCACTACTTATGCAGCTAGCAGTAGTTTTCTATAGAGTAAAATGTTAGCTGATAAGTTACATTAAACTACACTAAAAAGTGAACAAAAAAAGATAAAAAGGAAATATAAGGAAAGCAAGGGGTAGGGCATGTAATGATGGTGGAGGTAGTAAGGGATGAGCTAAGTTGGCATTTCAAGCTGCGCCCACTAAAGTAACAGCTCCATGTTCTGCAAGAGATCAGGCAAGCCTGCTGCCATTCCTTAGAATAGGTTCTGCTCATGTGTTACATCCGTAGCATGCAGAGCAGGTCATAGAGTTGATGACAAAGTATGCCTCAAGTATTACCCTCTTCCTCCCACCAGTCGTAGGCACACAGCAGTCACATTGCACTAGTCAGCCATAAACATCTCTCCTCTACTTCACTCCTGCTAAATTCCCCACACTCTCCAAATCAGCCCACATGGATCAGTTTGAGGAGCTGTTTGATCATTGAGTGTCATGATTGTTAACTGGGCAGTCCAAACAACCAAAATGAGAACACCAAGACATTGAATGCACTGATGCCCAACCATTTTTTTCCTCTGAAGAGGAAGATGATGGTGGGTCA
Source organism: Eleutherodactylus coqui (assembly GCF_035609145.1). Classification (NCBI taxonomy): domain Eukaryota; kingdom Metazoa; phylum Chordata; class Amphibia; order Anura; family Eleutherodactylidae; genus Eleutherodactylus; species Eleutherodactylus coqui. The sequence continues at coordinate 92,604,571 of NC_089843.1, read as the reverse complement.
GTGCATGTGGTCAGCCCTCCACAGGCAATGTGCACACAGGCAAATGTGGAGACAAAAGTGCCAGCTCCTGGTGCTCATTGTGACATAGAGTCTACTCAGAAGGTGAAGGACAATGAAGAGGAAAAGAAGATGGAGGATGATGAGGTGCTTCACCCAACATGGACAGACAGGTAGAGTCATCATAGCAGTCGCAGGGGAAGAAGGAAGAGGCGGACAATGTGGGGCAGCATCATGCTAAGACAGGAAGTAGGGTGTCACAGATGAACATAGGAGCTGTATTGTCACCATCGGCTACTATTAGTCAAAGCAGCAGTGCCAAGATCAGGCCCACAGCTAGGTCTGCTCACAGGACTTGTGCAGTCTGGGCATTCTTTGAATCATTGTCATCTGTCAGATCTGCAGAGGCAAGAGAGAAGGCTATACAACATTTCTCCATCCATCACTAACACCAGCTATTCTACATGGATGGCAGAATAATCTGTGGGACACTCTTAAGCCTGACTTGAGGAAATGTGGGCCATCACCCTTAGGCACTTTAAGGAATATGAGTGCTTTTATGCTGCCCTGGTTGGAGAAGGACCATCGCAAAGCCCACATCAAAACATCACATCATTACTGGATGGCCACCCTCCTTGATCCGAGCTACAAGGCCAAAATGACAAATCTCAATGACATGCTGCCAGTGTGCTATCAGAAATGGGCTTCAGCACAGCTGGGGATGTGATAACTGACAGATGCACCCTTCTGTCCACAGACAATGTGGATTATCTGACATTTATAAAAATGAACCAGGCATGGATGTCACCTGACTTCTGCACCCCCATGGCAGATTCCACTGAATATTTAGCACACTGGTAATTTTTACTCACATATGACTGAGCATAGATTTATATAAAAGACCATACTTCTCCCGCAAGGAGCTGTTGCTGTGGTGGTGGTGCTGCTGCTCTCCTTTTCCTGCTTCTGCCATGTTTCCCTCTCATACTTCTCCCCCAAATTAAAAAGTTGCCAATATGGAAATATGGAGCTACAGGTCTCATGTTTCCACAAGTAGCATACTTTGCTCTCAATGAGCTGTTGCAGGAGGTGGTGGTGGAACTGTTGCTGCTTTCCTTCTGCCAAGTTTACCCCTCCCCCTCCTTTTCCTAAAATGAAAATTTTCTAACACACAAGAAACAGCTGTAGTTCTACAGTTTTTCATTCGAGAAGACCCATGCTTGGCTGGTCTTTTCACTCGGAATAATTTGTTTGTTGCAAAATTTATGAGATTACTTTAATCTTGCATAGTGACATTTTTGGTAGCCCTACAGCTCTTCCTTGGAGTAGGCCCATGCTAGACAGTTGTCTACATCTTGCAGAATTTCTCGTAAAAGTTATCACATTGTTTTTAAAACAAGCACACCTGTCTTGCGTAGCAACATTTTTGATAGCCCTTCAGCTGCTCCTTGGAGCAGGTCTGTAGAGTGCTTGAGTGTTGTGTTCATCCAGAAGAATTTGTCCTTGTAAAATTTATGACATTGCTTTTAAAACAAGCAGTACACCTTCTGTATCCTTTGGCTCAATTTTTGATCTAGGAAACCTTATGTGGGCCTTCTTTTATTTTCAGTAACACCTGTGTGCTACGAGTGGCCTATACACCACTCTACACGATTTTGTCAAATCTTTTGGAAGAGCATAATGTGTCTATATTCCCATGCAATTTGGCAGACTTTGGATGCGTTGGGGACCTTTAGGAGGGCAAATTAGTGAACCAGATTTTTACTCCCATTGACTTTAATGGGTGTCGGTATTGATTGTCTTGATTCATGATGATTTTTGTGAAATTGGCCCAACACTGACACAAAACGATTATTCTACCAATCACTTATCACTATTTACAAATACTATTTGCAGTTTTAAAGGGAGTCTGTCAGCTTGAACATGTTGACCAAACTGCAGGCATGATGTTATAAAGCAGGAGGGGCTGAACAGATTGCTATATAGTTTTATGGGGAAAGATTCAGTATAAATTATATTTCATTTATTTAACCTCTGCTCAGTCACTAATCATCAATCACTGATAGTTCTGCCCACTAGACTGTTCAGCTAGAATAAGCGAAGGCTTAAATAAATAAAATACAAGCTATATTGAATCTTTCCCCATAAAACTATACTCTTTGGAAAAAAAATCAAACACCTAGAAAGAGTTGTCGTTTTGCTGCAAAACTCAGCATGCAGTTACATCTCAGGAAGATATGCAAATGATTATTATTATTTAGTCTTGCCATCTCAGGCCCTAAAAGTGGTCCCACCCTTGGCCTATAAAAAGGCTCTCAGAGGCTACCTGCATGTAGTGGACCTCTTTTTTCTGCTTGTTGACCACTAGACACCTCTACGAGGCATTAAAGAGATTTCAGTCAGTTAACAGAGTTTGAGAGGGGGAACATTATTGGAATGTGAGAAACTGGATGGTCGTATCATCAAATTGCCCACCACCTGGATCATTCTTATCAGAATGTTAGGAGGTATTGGGACCAGTGGATGCATGAAGGCATGCACACAAGATGACAGGGCTGAGAATGCCTTCAACAAACCATCAGCAGAGAGGATCATCTGATTGTCAGACAAGCATGAGCAGCCCCTACTATTTCATTGTATACCATCCAGAGAAAGGTAGCACCACTGTTTCAAGCCCCTGTGTCTGTCAGAACCATTTCCAGATGCTTGGCTAAAATACATTTGGTCTCATGGCACCCATTGCTTTGACACCCACCAACACCTCCCTTTGCAGTGATTTCATCAATGACGAAAGTGGACTGCTACAGAGTGGGAACAGGTTGTCAGCAATGAATCCAGGTTTAGATTGGGCACTGACTACTGTCGTGTTCATATCTGGAGACCTAGGATGAGTGCCTGAATCCTATCTTAGCTGAGGAATGGCACACTGCCCCAATGCTAAAGTGATTGTCTGGGGACCATTACATATGACAGTCCGCCCTAGTAGTGGTACGATGGACAATGACAGCTCAGCGATATGTTGAGGACATCCTGCAGCCACATGTGTTCCATCTTATGGCAGAGCTTCAAGAGCCCAAAATTGCACACATAATATGCTGTGCAAATACACTTGTGTGAGCAAGCCCTTACCATACAGTTTTACTAGTACAATCAGCCCTTTGAAGGCAGCCATAAGGCTGATGTGGCCCTTGGTAAAAATGAGTTTGACCACCCCCGATCTGGATGCTTAGTTACAGCAAATGTGGACCAATAGGCCACAGGACACCATATAGAAACTGTATGCATCCATGCCTACCTGCATCACATCTGTATCCAAGCTAGAGGGGGTACAACAGGATACTAGAGACCCCATGCCCACCTGTATCACATCTTACATCGAAACTAGAGCTGGTACAACAGGGTACTAGAGCCTCTATGTCTGTCCGTATCAGATCTTTTATCCAAGCTAGAGGCAGTAAAATGGTGTACTAGAGCCTCTATGTCCATCCGTTTCACATCTTGTATCCAAGCTAAAGGAGGTACACCAGGGTACTAGAGCCTCCATGCCCCTCCTAATCGCATCTTGTATCAAAGCTAGAGGTGATACAACAGGGTACTAGAGCCTCTATGTCCACCCATATAACATCTTACATCCAAACTAGAGCTGATACAACAGGGTACTAGAACCTCTATGTCCATCTGTATCACATCTTGTATCCAAGCTAGAGGCAGTACAACAGGGTACTAGAGCCTCTATGTTTGTCTGTATCACATCTTGTATCCAAGCTAGAGGAGGTACAACAGGGTACTAGAGCCTCTATGTCCGCCCATATCACATCTTACATCCAAACTAGAGCCCCTATGTCCATCCGTATCACATCTTGTATCCAAGCTAGAGGAGGTACAACAGGGTACTATAGCCTCCATGCCCAACCATATCACATCCTGTATCCAAGCTAGAGCCAGTACAACAGGGTACTCCCTTCAAGTGTTCAATTTTCCATGATAAATTATTCTATAATCACTTACTTACCTCAATGTTACAATCACACATACAAAGTTTCATTCGATCCTGACAACTCCTTCTAGGGAAGGGATTTTTTGGTCAGTGAGTGTACATCAATCTGCCCAGCTGCTCCTGCTCTTTAATATGCTGCCTGTAGTTCAACAACATGCTCAAGCTGATGGATTCCCTTTAAGCTGCAAAGCATAGACTTTTTGATTATGGGCAACATGGCACTATAGTATTTAGCAATATTGCTTTGGAGCTCCAGAGTCCAGGGTGTAAATGCCAGCAAAGAGAACATCTGCATAGAGTTAACATGTTCTCTCAATGTTTAAACATGTGTCCTCTGGTTTCCTCCCACACTTTAAAAACATTTATAGGTTAACTCAGTTTACCATGAAATTGACTCTAGTGTATCTGTGATAAGGAAATTACATCGTGAGTCTCACTGGGGACAGTGACTGATATGAATGGCAATACTCTCTGTATAGTGCTGCAGAACATGTTGGCCTTGTATAAGCAAAATGAAATAAATAGAATGACATACTGTTGCTTTTCCCTTTTGCTTTCAAAGAGGCGGTGCATCAGCTTGATGTGCGTTTTCAAAATGTGGTGATTATCACAACTTCTTAAGAACCTCTTTTAAATAGTTTCATGTTAGGCTGCTTTCCCTCCTATATTAGGTCTCAGTTCAGGGTTTCCGTCTCTCTGCTCTATTTTTGGAGGAGAGAAACTGAAATAAAAGTTAAAAAAAACATCAGTTTTTTTCTCCATTGATTTCAATGGAGTTTCAAGAAAAAAAAAAACAGAAAGCAAACAAAAAGGCTTCCATTTGCTTTGAGTCCGTAGCGTTCCATTAACGCTGCGGACTGTGCTATTTTACCGGATCAATTTTTTTCAGTTTCTCTCCTCCAAAAACGGAGCAGACAGATGAAAACCCTGAACTGCGAACTAACGCAGGTGTGAAAGCAGCCTTAATCAGAGGTTGACATGGTGTTCATTCCTCTTCTCCCAAAAGAAGGGAACAAATACTGTAGGTTACACTTGAAATAGCAATGCAGGGATTGATGCAAAAATAGCCACAGCAATAGTGCTGAAAATCCTGGAAACTGACTTTTCTAGTGCAGTGAGCTTTGATATGAAGTGGTTAAACTGGCTGCAACCATGCTGCGATTCCACCCTCCCCATCAGCAAGTAAAGTCCCTCCTCTGATTCAGCACACAGACTCCAGGACCAGAGACAGCGGAGGGAAGGAAGCAGGAAGATAAGTTTGATAACTCTGTTATCTTTCTCTCACTTGTAAAGCATTGAACAATTATCTGTGCTCCTCATTGGAAGACTGTGCAGTATTGCAGTGGAAGAGGTAGGAGAAAGCAAGAGTCAGTATACAACAGCTTATGCATCCATCCACTTCTGCTGGGAACTCTTTTCTATGCAGGCTGGAGGAAAGGAATATGCTTCTCCTCTATAAAGCAGCTTTGTAATGCAGCAATATATCGACGCACAGAGAGGATGCTGTGTATAACATAGGAAACATCTTCATTCTGCATGCATGCTCTGTGCTCCTGGTGCCTCTAAGAAAGCTGGAAGAGCACACATCTCCCGAACAGCTGCCAACTTGCAGAATTGCATAGTCCCTGTAATGTGGATCTGAAAAAAGCCAGGCAGCACTAAGACCCAGAAGGCATGGGAAAGGAAGCAGCATTGCTTTTTACAGAGAAGAGAAATCCCTTCAGTGCTGGCCCAGAGAAGAGAGTAGTGAAGTCAGTCACCTGCTGGTGAAGGACAGTAAGACAGCACAAGCAAGAAGAGAAAATCTCTGTCCCTCTCTCATCTTGGAAAGAGCCACCTTTCTAATTCCCTGCTCTGTCTTGCCATAATACTCTTTCAGAGGAGAAAACCCCTTTATTTTGGAGACTACTGCATATATTGGAAGGGGACACCTGAAGGTGTCATCTGCTGGGGATGATTACAGCTAACTGTTAGGAGAAAGCTGTGTTGTTCTGCAATTGATCTTCGTTAATATAGGATGCTAATTGAGCTTGCATGACCAAGGAATGGTTTCATGACATCTTCTGCTCTCTAGTTTGAACACATTTCTTTGCATTCTGCCGCATGATGCCCAAGGAAGCAGCTTCTTAGGATGCAGCAATTCTCTGCTTTGTAGCTGAAAGGATATAAATAGTCAGATCGTGCAGAGCATCGCTATTTATCGCCAACATACATCACAGGGGTCTGTGTCTGTCCGGGATCACCTGTCGCTTAAGCGAGAAGCAGAGTGAATTGGTTTATTGTATAGGAGATTAACAATACTCCTAGTCCATAAGGAGATAATGAGAGAGATCACAGCCAGGGTCTGGAGGACCAGGATGACTTTCTGAGTCTAGATTGTGTCCAACTTTCCTGATGCAAGGATAAAGTCCCCAGGAAAAGCAGGTAGGAGCTACAATGTCAATAAGAACTAAAGCTGCAATGTGCACCCATAGAATTAGAACTGTTAATGGCAGAACTAAGATATGTAGAAAGAGACTGGGGGGATCAGATGGTAGAACTTTCTTCCACATCGTCATTCAATCTGGATTGGATTTCTATGCCTTGCCTTGCACAGATACAGATTCTAAATGAAATTGAAAACCGTGCATCTGATATATATATCCATTGAATAATAAAAGGAATCCCTGCCCTGACAGCAGTGCTGTTTAGCAGGTTATATTAGCAGGCAGGCTTCTCTGTCTAGCCCACATTGCATTGCACTTGGAACTGTAATGAGCCCATTTTAATAAACTACTATCTCCAGTTACATTATACTAGGAATACCTTATTATACCTAATTTCTTTTCTTAATGCAACTTGAACTCCTACTCCTAGCCTGGATTCTGTACAGTATTTGTAAAGACAATGGGCACAGATGTACTGTTTTATTAAATACTTCTATTCATTGGGGAGTAACACAAGTGACACAGAGAGATGAGTCAGTTCTCTATCATATGGTGGATGCTCTCACATCTAGTTTAATGGAGTGTTATAGTCCTCTATTCAATCACCTATGTCACATGTGACAGCTACTAGTGTTTATAGGCAAGCTTTGAAGATGAGTACATGTCTTAAGCCCACTATATTAAGGTATATATTAGACCATGAGCACAGTTTGTTTGATATTGTAAGATAGCATATGTGTATTGCTTTATTTAGTTTACACATTTATATAGCACATACTTATTCTGCAGCGCTGTATATCACTTGATGTGCCCATTGGGCTTACAATCCATATTCAACTATCTGCATTTTTTGGAGAGTGGAAGGAAATCAGAGTACCCAGAGGAAACCGATGGAAACACGAGGAGAACATACAAACTCCATGCAGATGTTGTCCTTGAACCCAGGACCCTAGTATTCAGAGCATACAATATCTGCCGTTGTGGGCAGCATGATATGTATACAAGAAATCCCATATAGCCCAGGAATTGGAATACATTTTCTAGGTAATCCTGTAGTGTCTTATCTGCTCATTCTCTTTCGCTACACATTTCTATAAGTGTTCTTTATACTCTATATTATTATTATCTTACACTGATCATGTAGTAATAAGCAGCAATAAAGTAGGATAACAGAGGGTGCTGGACTCCATACATGATCTAACGTTACCAGTGATTTATGATGCACAACAAACTACTGTTCTGGTATAGACAGATGCTTTTGAACTTCGCATTGTCTTATCTCTTACTAAGTACACCACTCTTTATCCTGCCATTTATTTACATTCCATCCATCACCGATGACCACATGCACTTGACTTGATAATGAAATGATTATAGGTGATATATTATGGCATGAGATTGCAATAATCGAAACATCCACATGACCTTTTTTTTGCAATGTTTTAAGATACATTAATGTTGCTTAGCAAGTTATGTATATGATGGATGAATAAAGATTCCAGTATCTATTTTATGTATTTCGCTCTACAAATGTATTTTAGTTAAGCTACAGCAAAATGCTCGTGGTTGTGTAGGCTGCATTCGCTAATTATATATTCTATATGCTAACATTACAGCAAATTATTTAGCTCATGCTTATATGAGTGTATGAAAAAATCAAGAGTCAACTAAGTGGTCTTTTTCTAGATGAACTAGGTCAATAGAATTATCTGAATGCGCTTTTCTTATATATTCCGTATCTCCTGGTGGATAAAAGACATTTGACCTTAACATATATGTAGCTTTGAATTTACCTGTCTTAAGATACTATTTAAATATGCAAATTTGTAATATTTTGCATGGTATTAGCAACTGCATCCATGTCCTACACCTCCCTTCTAATTCAAGAGTACTCTATAAAATATAATTTGTTGTAGTGCCATTGTTATATAATGAGTATGCATTTTGTATTGATGAGAAGATTGAAAAGGTAGACCCTTTCTTTCTTTCGATCGATTGATCTATCGATCTACCTACCATTAACGTATAATTGGATCTACTGTCTTCAAAACCTCCTGTTGACCATTTTGACATTAATATATGCATATATCATACAGGTTATTATGAAACATGAAGTAGACAATGTAATGTATTGACTGTGGTAAAGCCAAATGCCATGAATCATTTTCAATCAATACCACAAGATCTAGAGGGGCAGAGGTAGAATATATATGTGGCACAATGGGGTACGAGCCATGCACACCCATTTTTGGAAAATCATAACAGCACTCAGCGTTTTCATTATACACACATACATATGCATATATATCCAGAGACAAACTCTGCAGTACCCAACCTATGCATGCTTCTATTTAGTATTACTCATTTTTATGATTCTAAGATATTGCCTTGTGGTTTCGGAAAACTTAGGTTTCTCTTTTATTAATATTGACAGAAATGCATCACACGCTGCTTGTACAGTTTTATACTAATTCTATAAAAATTAGTTTACTAGAAAACATATGTTCGAAACTCTTTATGACTTCTTCAATGTATATTGGCTACAATTTTCAATAACCTGATGCACCTATGAGAAGTTGATATTAAATACAACTTTTACATTATTGAGCAACCACAGCATTAAAATTGGTAAGGGTGTAAGTAGCACTGTATTTGTAAAGTTAATATAATAATGACAATGGAAATTTTCCTTTTACTTTTCAGACTTCTATGCCAACACGTATGCAAAAGCTCATTTCAGTTTTGCCAAAAATTTAGTTGCTCCAGTGCTACTAAAATGAAAATAATCTAACAATTTTGCTAACTATGTCAATTAAAAATATCTCACAGTTTTATGTCTACAGCTACTATGTACTTCAGTGGTTACAGAATAGAAATGAACTATGTGTAGTCTCATCCCTAAAGTCATGTGACACCTCTCTCCCACTGCCCTCTCTGTAGACTAGTAATAAGTACAGTATGGGACAGCTGGAAAGGGATACAACACAACTGCGGTATCATATTCTACACAGTTTTTTGTAGCCTGTAACCACAGAGATACATGGATATGCATAAAATCTGTACATGGGAAAAGAAGAATGTTTTTATCAAGACTTCTTGCAAATCCACTTTACAACATTGTAATAATAAGACTAGTTGCAGAAGTGTACATAGCCTTAAAAAAAGGATCGTTGAGATTATGGGGATATTCCCAGAAATAACATTATAAATTTAACTCTATGGGATTGCCAAAAAAAGCGAGTACATTTGTCAGGTGCCAACTAGTTCTGGGTGTAGATAGAGATCCAACGTGACGTCACAGAGTCAGAACCGGACCACATGATGCACCTATTGGCAAACACACAGTGTTATTTTGGTGCCTGATGTTGTTGGAGAAACATCTATCTGTAATGTGACTGATGTGAACTGGGTTGTCTGTCTCCTCAACCAGTCTGTCAGGGTCTCTGAACAGGTTCTTAAACCGTCTCTGAATTTTTGAGAGTAGTGGTAATATTCTTAGTGTTGTGGACAGTGTTCTATGCTTAGCGCTCAGAGTTCTGTGCTCAGTGCCTAATGCTCTGTGTCCAGTACTTTGTGCTCAGTGGTTTGTGGTCAGGTGTATCTCTGACCTGGACCTTTCATCTTTACGGAAGTAGGGTCGCCCTTTTCGGAGCATGTGCTCTGCTTAGTTTCTGGGCCAGTTGGGACCATTCAGGGAGTACTTTATAGCATTACTCGGGCATTTAATGTTGCCAGTGTCTGTCTATTGCATCTGGTTCAAGCCTACCCATGTACTCGTCCCTTATGCTGTTACAGTGTTGTACACACTATTAACAATGTGCAGCCTTACTATCTTCCTTCTTCCCTTCCCCAAACAACATTGTGTGGCCTCACTGCTCCTTCCCAAACAACATTGTGTGGCCTCACTGCTCCTTCCCAAACAGCGGGAGGCAATGGATTTCTCTTAACAAAAGATAATTAATTACCTCTTGGCACAGCCTTAGTTTGGCCACTTACTGGAGTTGGAAGAGGACCACGCTACCTCTCTTACTGATCTTCAGTGACTAATGTCTGCTGGTGGTGTTTTCCTCAGTGCCTTTTTTGCTGTCATTGGAAGACAGCAGCCAGCAGAGGGTGGAACTTCCCGGTGTACCACCAATGTTGGTGGTGAGCTATAGAATAGGGGAAGGGTGAAAAATGTTAAAGGGCTTTTCTAGGCAGTGCTTGGAATACATCAGGGTCAAAGCAGAAGCGCTGCCCCGACCCAGTGCACATAATTGCTGGTGCAGCTCTCATTGAAATCAATAGGAGCTGCCCTTGTAATTACAGACACAGCTCCCATTGATTTCAATCAGTGCTGTGCCTGCAATTATGAATGCTGGCCACTACACAGAGGTTGGAGGAGCACTTCAGCTACGACCTTGGTGTTTACTGGTGTGTGTTCCCTGAAAAACCCCTTTTAATGCCGGCTAAGTAATTCCCAGCCTAGAAGCCATCACACCCCAGGCGGGTTCTCACGGTACAGCTGGGTGCTGCAGCACCGCATTTGGGAATCACTGCACTAGGGTTTTTGTATCTGTTGTGCTGACAGGTTTGAGCACATGTAACTACATTGCTCTGATATTGCTACAGTTCCATAGAGTTCAATGAAATGGCATTGCTCTTTCACCACTCCATTCAAGCTCCTTCTCATTACGGATGGTGCAATAAGAAGGAAAGTTGAACAAGGCATCTCCATTCATGTGTTTGCTGGAGCCCCCATAGGGAACAGACATTTATCACTTATCCTGTAGACAGGTAATAAATAGCAATTTTTCGATTAACTCTTTAAGCACTTGTCAAGATTAAAATAACCATTATTGTAGTAAGGCAACAGTAAGTCCTGTTCACACTAGTGTCTTGTTTTAGTTGTGTGAACCTTTAAGTGTTTAGCTGCACAAAGCATCAATCAAAGTATGACTTGGCTTGCTTCTTAAGCCTCTTTTACAAGGGGAGCTTTTGCACAGCAATGAGGATCACTCAGTGAATGGAGATGGAGTGAGTCGGGGATCGTTCCAGCCCGTCTGTTTCCATTCTCAGTAAACAGGCAGTTGTTCATAGATGAACAATGGACTGTTTAAACTGAATGATGCAGGGACAAACCAACCGTGATTTTAGAGCCTGCATGAAAGATCCGATCAGGAATTTATCACTGATCGGCCTTTCATTGCATACGTTTACACTGCACAATTATCGTGCAAACCACTTGATCTAACAAGCAATTTGCAGGATAATAGTCCCATGTAAAGGGGGCTTAACATCATTGTTTTTTGTGAGGGGAGAAGCATTTGCTGTTTTGTAACATTTTTCACATTGTGGTCAATAGAAGAATAGAACTGATTAAAACACAAGCATAACGTTGAACTCCTGGGCTGAAATGCAAAATCACTGACAGAGTCCTCTATCTACTATGAGTCACTTATAATAGTGATATCTTCTTAAGTAGCATAAGAGCTGTTGACCCCCTCAGGCACTATGACTGCTACAGATGTGTCCACCCTTAATTTTTCTTGAATTTGTTGTTATACAATTTGCCATGACACAAATTCAATACAATCTTGCACCATTCAGTTTAAAACAAATACATCTTAGGGCTCAGTCAAAGGGGCGTTTTTATGTGAGAATTTATGCGTGCAAAAACGCATGCGTAAAAAAAATTGCGTGACTGAAGCGGGCGTCACACTGAAAAAATGCACCTGGCAGCGTTTATGCGCACATAAAGTGTGCTGCCCGCTATTCACTGTGGTGGCTGTCATAGCTGCAGCAGAGGATTCCTTGGATGTGAAACTTCTGGATGCTGTCACATACAGGAGTTTCACCTTTGGTCAATGCGGCCAACGGCCGCAGTGGCGGCCCCATTGGCAAATAGAGAAGATCACGATCCTCTGCCACAGTTGTGACAGCTGTGGCAGAAGATTTCTTCATCTCCACGGGGAGTTCCCTTGTCACTGAACACTGTGACAGCATTGTCACAGTGTTCAGTGACAAGGGGACTCCCCGAGGAGATGAAGAAATCATCTGCCACAGCTGTCACAATGCTATCTCATTGAATTCAATGGAGCAAGTGCTACAGCCAGCTCCATTGAAAGCAATGGGCTGCCGGCAAGCCCTGCAGTAATTTTTGGGGAAGAGCTTTAAATATATGCCCTTCCCTAAAAAATTATCCCTAAAATGTGTAAAAAATAAAAAAATATATATACTCACCTCTCCGCAGCTGTCAGGGCTCTGAAATGCTTTCAGCAGGCGGGGATTTAAGATCCCCACCTGCTGTAAGGGCTGCTTCTGATTGGCTGAGGCACTGTGACCAACCATTCAATAGCTGAGTGCTGCTTTTATTTGGTCACAGTGCTCAGCCAATCTGAGGCAGCCCTTTCAGTAGGCGAGGATTTTAAATTCATCTTTGGTTATCCAGTTAATGTTTTTTTTAATCTTGTGCCATGGATATCAGGTTATGTCAGATTTAGAGACAAGTTAATGGGGTTGTACCAAAATTACAAGCTTTACCATATTCACAGGATGCTGATTGATGAAGGCCTCACTGCTGAGAACCCTGCCGATCCTGAGAATGGGGGTCCCCCTGTTTTCATCACTGTGGGGATGCCTCTCTTACTTGCAGTAATGTCACACTGAATGGAAGACTGGTCAAGCAATAATTTTAAAGGAGCTTGCTGCTCGGTTATCTCTGGCAATCTTAATGGAGTGGCAGTCTCCTCCTCACTGCAGGGATGCAATGAGCTCGCAGTAAGGAGGGCAGGGGAGATATGATCAAATAATTCAGCGAATGGCTGAGTGCTGCCTGTTATTGGCTGAGCGCTGTGACCAATCACAGTCAGCGCTCAGCTGTTATTTAATAAATGGCTGAGCACTGCCTGTGATTGGCTGAATGCTCAGCCAATCAGACACAGCCCCTTCAGCATGCGGGAATTTTAAATCCCCGCTTGCTAAAAGAGCTTCAGAGCAGTGCAGGGGAACTAAGCAGCTAGATGCTCCAAGCCCTATCTTTTGCAGGTGCGTGCATTTATACACCTGTAAAACACGGTCATGTGAAGACATCATAGGAAACCAATGGTTCTAATAGACGTGCGGTTATGTGCACACGATTGTACGCACATAAACACGTTCCTCTCAATGAGCCCTTAAGGTACAAAACAGCCTGGTCCTTAAGGGGTTAAGGAAAGGCACAGCAGTGCCTTTGCATCATCTATAGCTATGCCCTCGGAAAAGAATACGCATCAGTTGCGCACATCCTTTTGCATATGTCCAAGATTCGTATTGTGAATGACTGTAACATAGATTTTCAGAACAGACAGTTCTGGTCTTACTCAGAAATATGGCATAAATCAACAGTGTAGCTAAGTGGTTATTTCATATGCGTGCAGTGGTTGTACCCTCTGGATGGAATGACATTACAGATAGAAGGAAACCATTATTATAACTGTCATGTTGATATTAAACATATTATGATTTGTCAGTATATTGTTTATAGGGGATTTTTTCTCTCACACAGTCTTATAAAATTAATAAATTGATGAAGAATACAGAAGCCATCAGGGTAATAATGATCATATACGACTGGAGTTGGAATGAAGTGCTAATACAATAGGGAAGATTGTGACAACTATTTGTTCAGTGGTATAAGTAGCATGGGTTGTATCACTGATTAAATGAAATACTGCTGTACAGACATGGTGGATTTTGTCGATATTTAATTAAAGACAGAAGCCATCAGCTTCTTAGAATGCCAGTAGTACTGTGTATACGATCCCAAATCTAGTACCTAAAATGCTACACATTGTGTTCCTGATATTTGTAATGACAAGAGATGTGTACAATTACGAGGTGCTTGATTTGTAGAAGGTGACATCATTACTTTGCTCTGTCCAATTTAATTTGTCCAATGAAACAGGAGACACATGGAGAGATGAAAGAGGTCAAATATTTTACTATATAATACACTTCAATGAAAGTTTTTGATTGACATATCTGTAAATAATACCATATTTGCATTACATGGTGATGTTGTTTCTTGAAGATTGTGCAAACATTAGGGGTGTTTCATAAAGTGCTTTTACATGGCTTGACTTGCCGGGAGTAGATCCCCGACAGATTATACCAGCGATAATTGTACCAGCGTTTTTACGCAGGCACAATCATTGCTAGTGAATGGAGGTGGAGCGGGTTGAGAATCATTCTGGCCCGCTCACCTCCATTCACAGTAAGCGGGCCGTTGTTCATAATTGTATGGCTGCCTATTTACACGGGCTAATCCGTTGTCCAGTTTTCTGCATGCAGAAACTGAATAACATATGAGAAGATAACAAATTCTTGTTTGTCATTCATGCATTTGTGCTAAACAATAATTGTTCAGATTCTCGCTGGATCGTGGGAATGCAAACGATTATCGGCCCATGTAAAAAGGCCCTTAGACTATACTTATCTCTTCTTGAAGAAGTAAGTTTCTTCTTTTGTGCTAACTACTTATTGACTGATGTATTGCTCCCCTTCTTTAACAAAAATTAAAAAAGTGATATTTCAGCAATGCCAGTGATCATTATAAAGTTGCTATGTCTCTAGGTGGTGACAAAAATGGTCACTAATGCTCCATGACGGTAATGAAAAAATAGTCCCTCTAGATTTAACAGATATGCCCCATGCTAGCATGTCTGTTACATCCGCTGGGCGCACTAACGCTCCACCCCTCATGTTGCATAACACCAATTGTACCTCTCCAGGCATAGATGGAAGTCCCCCTCTCCCTTACTAACCAGGAAAAAGTGGGGAACCCCTGCCTAAAAGCGGGGTAATTGTTCTGATAAGGTCGGCCCCACTGTCTTCATCTGGGACCTGGCTATCCCTGATCAGGAACCTGTAGAAGCGCACTAGACACACACAGGACATGACACTGTTCACACACACTGAACACAGAACAGGACTGCACATAAAGTACATATCTGGACACCTGCACAGACATACTACACACGTCACCGTTGACACCAACACACATGGTTGTGCATACAACATATAACAGGAGCCCTACCCAGCGCTCACATACATACAGATGGTAAACCATGGTCACTCCAAGTGTCCTCACACCTGGGAAATAGAAAGTCAGCCACCGTGCTGACATAGGGAGAAGTGTCAGGCATCACCCATCTGACACACGCATAAGACATTAGACTTCTGGGGGGCAAAACCTGCCCAGGAATAGGGAGAAACCTGTGGGCCACCTGCACCTACGTGGTCACCGTACCACACACTACACAATGCACTCACCCCAGAACGCAAGGAAATGAGAACAGCAGGTGTCCAGACCCTCTTCAGGGGAGGGGAGAGGGACACTACAGACAAGCATGCAAACACCAGCTCTGAGTGGGATTAACAGTGAAGAACCAAACCACTAAATTACCCAGCAATCTCTCCCAAGAGTTTGCTGGTAATTATCTGCTGCAGGCCAGGGGGATTGGCTGCTGGAGAATACCACACCCAGCCAGCTCAATTAACCTCTACCTGTGAAGGTGTGCACAAGGAAGCCTGTAGAACCACAGGTCCCAGATGCACAACCTGAACAATGTCATTGGACAACAGGCCAATGTTTCTAACAATACCTCAAAGTTTACAGAGGTTTGGTTTCAGAAGAACTACTGGATGATTCTGGAGTGGCCGTTACAGTCAACTAACTTGAACCCCATAGAAAATCTTTGGTGGGATTTGAAGAAAGTGGTTGAAACATGCAAATCCAGAATATTAGTGAACTAGAGGTTATTGTCTATGAAGAATGGGCTAATATTCTTCAGGAATGCTGCCAGAAGCTGGTGTCAGGCTATGCATCATGTTCACAGCAGGTCCTAACAGCAAAAGGTACCTTACTAAGTGCTAAAGATGCTTGTCATGAAGGGGTTGAATAGTTCGGAGACTGCAGTAATCATTAAAAGTGGCATTTTGTATTAAATTTCGAGAAACCATTTGTTACATTACTTGTGTTGATCTATTTAAATTCTTCTTGTTTGATTGCTTTTTTGCAAACAATTGAAAGTTTGTAGATTTGGTAAATAAACCTAATTTACAATGGCAGTTGAATCATGTTGATTACAAATGTAAGTGCACAAAGCCCACAGCCCCATTCTTTTATATGCTTTTAGCACTTATTGATGACTTCTGTTAGTCTTAGAATTTACAGTAGGCTCAGCCACAAAATTTAACTATACAATGGAAATGGCCTTGAAATAACAATTAAAATATTTACTTACACAATTTATTTTGTAACCAGTAGTTCAAATAAATAAATACCTGTACGTTTTTTGGCAAATAAAGCTTAAGTATAGCTAGACTATTAACACCTTAATACTACAAGACGTAAGTTTACGTCCTGGAAGCATTGTACTTAACGCAACAGGACGTAAACGTACATGCTGTGGATGACATAGGCTCAGAAGCTGACTGTGACCGACAGCTGGCGTCTTGTTGTTAATCCCTTACATGCCACAATCAATATAAATCATGGCATGTAAAAGACTGACAGAGGGAAGGCTGATGGGTTGCCATGTCGACCAGACGCCAGACAATGGGGCCGATCCTGCCATGGCTTGTGATCACTACTGTAAGTGATAATGCATTGCATTACATAAGTACTGCAATGTGCTGTCATAGCAATCATGGCTTTTCTGGTTCAAGTCCCATACAGTGACATAAAAAATGTAAAAAAAAAATGTTAAAATACCCTGGTTTTAGGCATTTTCCCCTCTTTGTTTAAAAAAAACTTTTTAAAAACCCACATATTTAGTATCATTGTATCCATATGGAAGTATACAAAAATAGTACACACTATTTATCGTGCATGGCAAAAACTGTAAAAAGTGTAAAACTAAAAAAAATGGAGCAAACATGATTTTTCGGTCATTTCTCTCCCTCAACAAGGCATTAAATGGGATAAAAACAGACGTATCTACTCTAATATGGTACTAATAAAAACTAAAGCTTGTCATGCAAAAAACAAGCCCTCACAGACCTCTATCCATGGAAAAATGAAAAAGTTGTGGGACTTTGAATGCAGCAATGCCAACATTTTTATCCCGAAAAAGCGTTTGTTTTTGGGCAAATATGGTAAAACATGAAAAATAAAATATAATTTTGGACTCATTGTAATTGTTCTGATCCACAGAAAAAAAATCATCAGGCCAATTATGCTGTATGATTATGCCGTAAAAAAACAATGGCAGAATTGAAGTATTTTTGCTCCTTACCCTCCAGAAAAATAATAAAAGTTTTACAATACATTATATATACCTAAAATTCTACCAATGAAAACTACAGTTTGCCACACAGATGGCCATATCGAAGGAAAAATAAAAAAGTTATGGCTTTTGAAAAGCGGAGATGAAAATACCCCCAAAATTGCGTCTTTAGGGCCAAAATAGATCGTGTACTTAAGAAATGTAACCAAAAGCTTAAACATACTTATTTAGACATACAGTGTCTGCACTTTGTGTCACAGCATGGCTATAAGGTGGCATTGTACTGAATTCTTTATTATTTTGCAGTACCGGAAATAGCCATAGGATGGCTCAAGTTGCTTCTACATTTTTGCATAGAGAGACATTGGCAGCAATAAACACCAGCTGTTTTATGTTACTGAGTAACATCATATAATGTAAAACTTAAGGAAACATTAAAACATCCTAAATGAAGTTTATGGATCATGTCCTAACTTCAACAGTTCCCTTACATTTCTTAAGAGCATTGGGAACAATGCAAACAATTGTAAGCAGGAAGCATCTTATCTCTTTAGCCTCCTCCTGCACTGTGAGAGTCACTGATCTTTCTCTTAAGATGTCTAGTCAGGTGTTTTGAGGAGCTCATAGCTGTTGATTCTAAGCACAACACTCTGGGAAAACTAGAAGTGTTGCAGAATGTCACAGAGTATGGAGCTGGTTATACTTCAGTTGGATAAAGTTAAATAACATTATTGAATTACCTTGAAAGGCGCCCAAAATGTCCAAAAATTTATATTTTATATCTATACTTAGTGTTGCTGAAATTAAACAAATAAAAATACACAAACAGGACTAAATTAACCTGTAGGCTGTGTTGATAAGCAGCCATTTGGGAAAGACACCATAATGTATTCTTATGTAAATTATGTGTATTCCCTGTGCTGAAAAAGCATATTACTGCAAAGGGAAAAGAATTCACTGCAAATGGACATATTTACCTATATACTAATACAAGGATATACAAGGGCAGGTTCAAACAGCACTTCCCAGCAGAATGAACAGCCACCCATATGCCCATGACACATTGGAGAGGGGTAGTGGCTGCCTAGTACTATATAGTATATGGTACAGTACTTGATAGCCAAGCTCCTCCCTCACTCCAATGTGTGATGGGCGTGTGTGATTGTTCATCAGTATCTTGTACAATGCTCATCCATATAGCAATCAACCTGTCTGCATTCTGCTGGGAAGGGATGTTTGCACCTGCCCTTGTATATCTTTGTATTAGTATATAGGTAAATTTGGCCATTTGCAGTGAAAACATTTTTCTGTGCTGGGTAAAGGCCCATTTACGCAGCACAAGTGTCGGGCAAACGATGCCCGACACTCATCCCTGTGTCTCCACGCTCCCATGCTCCTGCACGGGAGCTAGCAGAACAGGCCGGTTCACGGAGCGGCCTGCAGGGGGATGGGGCAGTGCAGGAGATTTCTCTCCTCTCGCTTCCGCAGCCCCTCTCCATTCACATAACACAGCAGCCCATCACTGCTGAACTCCGGCTGTTTTAACTGCATGATGAGCGATAAGCTCATCGCTCATTGTTTATGCTGCATAAAAGATGAGCGATGAAGCTCATCACTCATCGTGCAGTTTAAAGAGCTGCCGTTCAGTAGCGAACGGCCGCTGTGTTATCTCAATAGAGGGGAGCGGGGGAGGGAGAGGAAAGAAACCTCCTGCACTGCCTCGCCCGCCTGCTGGCTGCTCCGTGTGCGAGCCAGCTCTGCTAGTTCCCGTGTAGGAGAGCGGGAGCGCGGAGACACAGGGCAAGTGTCAGGCATCGTTTGCTCGACGCTCGTCCTGTGTAAATGGGCCTTAAGATTTTGTTTAACGCCCACTGCATTGTACTGCTTTATTTTGTAAGTATAGATTAAATGATAAGGTGTTGTCAACTTGATACGTGGAGTATAAGAAGACAGAAAATCTGTGTCTCCAGACTCTTTGGACATAAATACAGTCATAGTAACAGTATGTTAGGCTGAAAAAAGCCAAATGTCCATCCAGTTCAGCCTGTTCCCACCCCCCTTGTTGATCCCAAGAAAGGC
This sequence comes from Eleutherodactylus coqui, assembly GCF_035609145.1. Taxonomy (NCBI): domain Eukaryota; kingdom Metazoa; phylum Chordata; class Amphibia; order Anura; family Eleutherodactylidae; genus Eleutherodactylus; species Eleutherodactylus coqui. The sequence goes on along the minus strand of NC_089843.1, from coordinate 92,584,823 downwards.
AAAAAGCCCCCAATGAGGCAGAAGCCAATTTACCCCATTCAGGAGAAAAAATTCCTTCCCAACTCCATAATGGCAGTCAGAAAAATCCCTGGATCAACATTTGAAAGTTTCTAATAGTCCTTAGCATAAGATATATATCTTATCTTCCCTCTTGGCTTGACATATTCTGAGATGCATAGCTTAAGATGACCAACTTGACAAAAAAAACCATTATTTTGTGATACTCTGTCAGGCCATATATATGCTATTTATGTCTGCGCCTAGTGGTTGTGATGTAGCTTGCAACCTGTAGAGGGTTTTGAAAGCATCTGACAATATTGTATTGCAAAAAAATATAGTCCGTAACTAAATTTGCAGAAAGGTAAGGATGAACACATCCTGATTAGAGATGAGCGAGCATACTCGCTAAGGCAAACTACTCGAGCGAGTAGTGCCTTATGCGAATACCTGCCCGCTCATCTCTAAAGATTCGGGTGCCGGGGGGGGAGAGCGGTGAGTTGCGGGAGTGAGCAAGGGGAAGCGGGGGGGAGAGAGTGAGAGAGAGTCCTCCCCCCCCCCCCCGTTCCTCCCTGCTTTCCCCCGCCGCTCCCCGCCCCCCGCCGGCACCCGAATCTGTAGAGACGAGCGGGCAGGTACTTCTCACTCGAGTAGTTTGCCTTAGTGAGTATGCTCGCTCATCTCTAATCCTGATCATAGAGCTGTGCTATGGCAAAGGGGAGAGCATAGACATTTTTTTTACAATACTGAATGCTTTAAGCTAGTGACTATACTGTCAGATCATTGCATTAGCCCAAATCTGTTGGTTTATGTCCGGTCAGTTAATGATGGCCTGTGTACCTGCAGTTTAATAGAAGGTTTTGGTGGTCTTCTTATCTTCTTCTGTTGATGCTTTGTTTTTAGGAAAAGAGAATAATTTGAGCCTAAAGCCCCTAAGATATTAGATCTTGTGCATGAATGCCTTTAGTTTACTGCATTATTTGGAAATATTCATTTTAGTTTGCAGTTTAGTTATGGTAATTTAAGCAGTATACCCAATAGATTGTATATACAGTCTCCACCGCTTGAAATATTGCATCAACCCGAGTGTCTACATTTTATGTTTCAAAATTAGTTTACAAATGCATTGCCCACCATGGAAGAATTCCAGAAATTAATAATTGTCAAAAATGTAAATTTTTTGAATTGCAAATATGTCATACAGCTGTATTCATAGAATGTATAAACGTTGGTGAAATAAACCACATTCATCTTCATGTTTTTCCTATGGAATGTGTATTCAGGAATCTGGTATGCTTTTGAGACTAATAATGAGTCTAAAATATTTATAAAAAAATATGATAAATAGAGATCAACTTATAATTAGTTTTTTTGTGGCATTTATCTTTAGGATGGATAGAGAGGACAGTATCTCCCAGAAGGGAAATCTAATGGATCTCCAGCAAATGTTTGCATAGCAAATGCCAGCTTTCTATAAAACAGATGACCTGCCAAACACTTGTAGAAATATGCATTATTATTAAAGCTGCTTTTATTATTTTTTGTATGTTTTTTGTCACCATATTTATACAGACCTGAATAGCTTCAGCCTAGCATATTATGATTTATTGGATATATACTGTAGATTCTTACACTATAATGAAGCTACCTCTCTCACATCATGAACAAGAATAATAGAGCTACTATTCATATAGCAACAAATCCTTTATTTCATTGTATTGATATGGAATACTGCAAATTCATTTATATTATTATTATTATTTATATCAAAGCAACATTAATTTCAGGGTGCTGGAGATTTGACAACATGGGTTTAAATATAATAAACATCTACTACATAACTAACAAACTAATAAAGATGGGGAGAAGATTCTGTCTACGAGAGCTAAGAGACTACAAGGATGGGAGAAGGAGGCAGGGTAAAAGGTAAAAGATAGCGATGAGGATAAAAGGTCTTTGTGTTGTGTAGATTGTAGGCATTTCTGGAAAGGTAGATTTTCAGATTCTTTTTGAAGTTTTTCATGAGGACAGAGTATCTGAATTGTTGAAGTAGCAAGTTCCACAGTATAAGTGACTGATGAAAGAAATCCTGGAGACTATTATGGGAGGAGCAAAGTAAAAGAGAGCGGAGAAAGAAGTCTTACAAAGAGTTAGGATTACCGTATTTTTTGCACTATAAGGACTCAGTCACACGGGCTTTTTTTGCCCGATTTGCAGATGCACTTGCCATCCGCATATATGTATATACCCAATGCTTTGCAATAGGAGCGGTCACATGTCCGTTTTTTATGTGGATGTGCCGAAAATTATATGACACAACGATTTGCAGAACGCAAGTAACTGCTATCTGCACAAATCGGTGTTCTTGTATGTGCGCTCAATGGGGCTGGTGGCAGCAGCGCCAGCCCCATTGAGAACATATAATAAAGATCGTTCTCCTCTGCCACAGCTCTCATTGAATTCAATGGAGCCGACAATACAGCCGGCTCCATTGAAAGCAATGGGCTGCCGGCAATTGCTGTATTAATTTTCGTGGAAGGACTTCCCTGAAAAGCATCCAAAAAAGTGTAAAAAATAAAAAAATATATACTTACCTTTTTGCAGCTGCCGGAGATTAGCCGCGTCCAACAGGCTCTTCTCCTGAACTGCTTTCTGTAGTATTGAGCAGGCGGGGATTTAAAATCCTTGCCTGCTGAATGGGCTGCCTCTGATTGGTCCCAGCCCTCAGCCAATCAGAGGCAGCACTCACTCACCCATTCATGAATTCATGAATGGGGTAGGTAACTGACTGGCTGCTAGTGACAGGGAATTTTGGTAGTGTTTTAATAAACAGAGTGCCAACAGAGTTCCAGGCAGTCGGGCATAAGTTATGGAGGCAGTTCTTGTTTCCAGTGGTTAGGAGGGACTAGCACTGTCGCCTTCCCCTCGATTTTGAAGTATAAGATACCAGAACTTTTTAGCAAGTTTTTTTCTTATAGTCCAAAAATACAGTATATGTGGGGTGGTATCAGGATATTAGTTCAGAGGTGTATGGAAGGAACAGGTTGTGAACGGCCTTGTATGTTTCTGATAATATCTTCAATTGAATTCTGTGGACAATTGGTAGTTAGTGTACAGATTGGCAGCGAAAAAGAGGCAGGAGGAGAGGTGAATTAGCCAGACAGCTGAGTTGAGGATGTATTTGAGAGGTTCCAAAGTATTGGATGGAAGGTCACTGAGAAGTCTATTGCACTAGCCTAGATGGGAGATGATGAGGGCATGCACTAGAATTTTGTTGATTTGGAGTTGATGAACAATGATATCCAAGAGATGTTTTCGAGGAGGAAGTGTCAGAAGGTTACTAGGGTTTGTATGTGTGGTTTGAAGAGAGGGGTCAAGTTTTACTCCGAGACAGTGGACTTATAAGACTACTGAAAGTATAGAGCCACTGATTATGTTTCATAAGACTGATGGGAGTGTTGAGTGAAATGCAGAAAGATGGTGAATTTGCTTTCTCCATATTAAATTTCATAGTGAGGGAGAAGAAGTAGCATGTAGCCAATAGAGACTCTGGGATTCTAGATAGCATAATCCGTCAGTGTATTCATAAACTTACAAGATGTTCCAGATTTTATGAGGATTACAAGTACATACTAAAGCAGATATGTAAGAGAGCTGGCAAGTCTTCCTTACAACCTTTGCATATTTCTGTATATGAAATCTACACGCTGCTTTATGTTTTAGAATTTTATTGTACCAAAGAAATTCCCTCTTTCTGCCCACCCTTATGAAAGAATTTGCGATAACAGAATTTCAATGGATGAAATTGAAGTGCTTACAATTCCCTCACAGTTCTTTTAAACCCCTGCAGGTTAAACTATGTCTTTTACTACCTCTGAAGGCTTAATATGTCTGTTTTGAACTGTTTATTTGTCACCATGGCAGAAAAGTCCTTTTGTTAATAGCAGGGTATCACCGAAAGGGCCAATAATTATAAAATATAGCTTTTAATATTCTCAATTTAAAATAGTGAGTCTATATGTAAATTACTTCCTTTGAGTGACCAAAGCCTCACACTGATTAAAATGGTTGAAAGATTTCTCATATGTTTTTGACTTTCTGGTTATCAGAAAATAACAATTATTTGATGTATGAAGCGTCATTACTGACACAAGCATAACACTAAACCTATCCTTTTCTTGATTGGGTCGCTCAGATAATTCTTGAATATATTCACTTGCTATAAAGGTGCATCACCACTTTCAAGTGAATTAAATACTATAGGATGATATATTAATTCAATATGTCCTTGCTATAGATTAGCCAGAAGTGCAATTGAGAGCACTTCTGGCTTTCACTCTCATTCATACATCACCAAAATTGATAGGTTTGAATCTAAGCTATTCCCTATAGGATAGGTTGTGCTTAATTGATTTCTGTATAGTCTAAGCCCTATAATAGCTGTTGCCCAATAACCTCTCTCCCATTGGTGTCAGATGTCTATTAATGAGCCTTTCTGAACTACCAGTTGTCTAGAAGAGCCAGATATTTTCTTCTCTTACTCCCCATTCCCCCCATCAACACGTTTCTACAACTTAGTTTCTAAAGTTGTTTCTTCGGGATGGAGTTTTAGAGGTAGATATAAACTAGCCCTAAGGCCTCATGTCCACGGGGAAAATCAGGCCCGCTACGGATTCAACATGTAGAATCTGCAGCGGGTCCCTCCTGCCCCGCGGACATGAGCGGTTAAAATAGGAATTTAAAAGAATTAACTCACCCGCAGCAGACCGGGAAGGTCTTCTCTTCCTCACGGCCATATCTTCTTTTTCGGCTGATGGATGAACTCGTCACGCCGGCGGCACGTCGCTGGCACGTCGGCGGCGTGCCGCGCGCATGCGCCGGGCACATCCGCCGAGCCAAAGAAAGAAAGATCCGGCCATGAGGAAGAGAAGACCTTCCCGGTCCGCTGCGGGTGAGTTCATTCTTTTAAATTCCTATTTTAGGTCTCCCGCAGATCCAGACGGCTTCCATAGGCTTCAATAGAAGCCTGCGGGAGCCGTCCCCGCGGGAGACCTGCACGAAAATGGAGCATGGTCCAGATTTTTTCATGCTCCATTTTTTTAAAATCCCTTTTATTGACGATCCGCGGGTATTTATCTACCCGCGGGTGGTCAATGCATCCCTATGGGGTGCGGATCCGCGTGCGGGAGAAGAGTTAAAATCCACTGCGGATTTTAATTCTTCTTTTGCCCGTGGACATGAGGCCTTACACTGTGATAAATAGATAGTACAGAGAGGGTAAGTCAGGTGCAGAGAGGGGCTTAAATATCCTTATCCCCATCTATCCTTTACTGGGGTCTTGTCCTTTCTGCTCCTATGAGCGTTCGGTATCCGTCCACACCACACTGCCACAGTATCGCTATGTTTCGCGATCTTGCACATGCGTACTGGACAGCAGGGCCCGAGGCGCATCCCACTGACATCCAGCGGTGTGGCCCCATGACTTGGGAGTGACATGTGTCCATAGTAACCAGATGCAGCGTAACCAAGATGCCATGGGGCACAGTCATCTTGGCAACACAGTCTGTGTTCTGGGAAATGGAGCCTGCAGGACATACATTACCCCAGAGGGTGATAATATATATCAGTCAGTCATTAATCATGTTTATAGAGATAATACTCTTGATGATAACCTGTTATGCATAACCCACACTTGATCCATCAGGGTAATATGGGTTAACCTTATATCAAATTTGTCATGAACTAAGAAGGACGGGCACGTAATTGAGAAGGAGGACGTATATTACAGTATGGTACATTAACATAATGTCTTGGGTTACCCAGGATGTAAAGGCAGTAATGCCCAAGCCCACTTTATAGTAAGCACAGATGTAATCTTGATATTATTGCTTTATTGCACTGTAGGAAAAGGGGAACATTTATATGGATCATGGAGCCATGAGTGATAACCTGTGCATATTTCTGTATATGAAATCTACACGCTGCTTTATGCTTTATAATTTTATTGTACCAAAGAAATTCCCTCTTTCTGTCCACCCTTATGAAAGAAAATGATTTGCGATAACAGAATTTCAATGGATGAAATTGAAGTGCTTACAATTCCCTCACAGTTCTTTTAAACCCCTGCAGGTTAAACTATGTCTTTTACTACCTATGAAGACTTAATATGTCTGCTTTGAAATGTTTGGTGTAAATGCAAGCAAAGCAATGCTAGACTGGGCCTTTCTAATATTGTACAATTTACTTTCTTCCTTAAGCAATCATTTCAGAACGCATGAGAAATAAACTTCCAATGTAAGCATACAGTAAACCAAAACAGCACCCAATAGTGACATGAAAGATATAAACAGCCAAGCCAATAGTAAGTAATATATTGTTCAGTCCAATTCATAGAATAAACTATTTTCTAAACAACTTGTCTAGACACATTTGTGCTACATTAGTGGTCAAAATCTGTTGTGGAAATTCAAAAATGACCTAATATTTCTGAGAAAAACTTGGTAGCTGACAGTAGACATCTGCAAAATCTATCAAATGCCTATGTAATTTAATTAAAATTAGTTGTAAAGTTGTTTTTTTATTTTATATACATTGGAGTAATAAAAAAGTGGTTGCAAATATGGATGTACACTGTAAAGTGGTTGTCCACCAAAATACGTTATCCCCTATCCACAGAATAGAAGATAGCAATCTTATCTGTAAAGGTCCAACCAATGATACTCCCATTGATTCCAAGAAAGAGATTTGCACAAGCAGCCCTCACTTATTGCCCATAGGGCGGAATCTAGCAGTGCAAAGCCACAAGAAAGGGAATCCGGACTGTAGTTCCAAAGTTACTCATAGAAGACACATAGTATGCGGCAGCACAACGATACAATAGAAAAGTAAAAAACTTTTTATTCATCTGTTTCAGAGCATGGCTGCAACGTTTCGACCAGTATACCACAGGTCTTTGTCAAGACGGTGGTGTACTGGTAGAAACGTTGCAGCCATGCTTATGAAAAGGAGGAATAAAAAGTTATTTACTTTTCTATTGCATCGTTGTGCTGCCACAGACTGTGCTACTCCCATTGATTATGATAATGGGGGTCTCAAAGGTCTCCTAATTAGGGGAGCAATGGTCACACATATACACTACTGCCTCATTCATTTCAAAGCAACTGGTGGAGATTGCAGAAGGTTTGTACTCTGTAGAGAGGGAATCGTTTTTTTGGTGGGATAACCTCTGTAAGTTAAGCCATCTTATCATACATGTGGCGTGCCTTGAAAGTTGTTCAGTTTATCTTCAATCATTTTCAGAGTTTACTGATGAATTCATGTATGTAATGATAATTTCATGGTCACAATGTATTACTTAGCTGTGACTCACTGTCATATTCTGTAGCATTGAGTGAAAAAACTGGCACTAGGTGCGACCTTCTTACAATAAAACAAAAGACCAGAATCTTGAAATTGACCTGACTCATCTGTTTAGTGAAAACATCCAGCATATATAACATGTCTTAAAGGGGTTGTCCCGCGAAAGCAAGTGGGGTTCAGCACTTCTGTATGGCCATATTAATGCACTTTGTAATGTACATCGTGCATTAATTATGAGCCATACAGAAGTTATTCACTTACCTGTTCCGTTGCTAGCGTCCTCGTCTCCATGGTGCCGTCTAATTTCAGCGTCTAATCGCCCGATTAGACGCGCTTGCGCAGTCCGGTCTTCTCCCTGGTGAATGGGGCCGCTCGTGCCGGAGAGCTGGTCCTCGTAGCTCCGCCCCGTCACGTGTGCCGATTCCAGCCAATCAGGAGGCTGGAATCGGCAATGGACCGCACAGAGCCCACGGTGCACCATGGGAGAAGACCCGTGGTGCATCGTGGGTGAAGATCCCGGCGGCCATCTTAGTAAGGTAAGGAAGAAGTTGCCGCAGCGCGGGGATTCGGGTAAGTACTAAACGTTTGTTTTTTTTAACACATGCATTGGGTTTGTCTCGCGCCGAACGGGGGGCCTATTGAAAAAAAAAAAAAACGTTTCGGCGCGGGACAACCCCTTTAAGGCTAACAGATACACCATTTCTTTCCTGGTCTTCACTATAGTAGCACTGTCTTCTGATAAGGTATGTTTACCAAGGAAGGTCACAGTGAGAAGATCTATGGGGGCTTATAGGATTTGAAGCTCTCAGCTGTGCTCTGAGCTATGGTTTATAGTGAACTTATAAAAAGGGTATTTTTATTGAACTAAGTAGAATAGACTTATATAGCATATATTTACTCTGGAGAATCATGTATTCATCTTGTTGCCAACTTCAACTGATGTGGTCATAATTTTACCTTATAAACAAAAAAGATGGTGCTCTATATTGATCTAGGAAGTTACTATGGATATGGTTGTACCATTCTTATTATATTCCATACCTGGTAGTTTGTGACTATAGCATGTTTGAAGAAAGGATCTTGCAAGAACTTGAGATTGTACATATGAGGTGACGCTCAGCTGGATCTTCTCTTACAAAAGCTGATCTACTGCAACTTATTTTGACCGTATTCTGAAGTTCATTTATTATCTTTTCCCTGTAATAGTCATATGACTTATTAAGTTGATCACTAAGTTGATCACTCCAGATTTAGCTATCTTATGGTTCTTATACATGGACCAATTATTTGGCTCAAGTGTTCTTCTGAACGCTTGTTTGTATAACAACCAAGCCATGTGAAGGGACCAATGATAAGCCTAAGAAGCTATATGGGGACAAATGATCATTTTAACGATTGGTTATCCCCATAGAGCAATTATTCTGAGATAGCAGAGACATGCTTATTGTCGAGATGAGTAAAAAGACTGCTGGTAATGGAAGTATTGTTGGTCAGTGATTGTTAGCATGGGCAGAGTATCTGCCCCTTCTGTTAGCAACAGTTGCAATATTTGACAATCATTATGAACTTTTATGCAAATGTTTCTCTTATGCTGAAAGTGTTACATACAGCAGCATTGTTACAGAATGATCTGCAGCTGTAAATTCGTTCCACTGCTCTGAATGAGGTTGTTTTTACCAACCCTAGTCAGATGAACTGGACAGTCTAAGACATTTCTGAAACAATTCTGGCATGTTTGGATATGCCCTATAGGGAAAATCCAGCCTAGCTTTCTTTCAGAAATGTTGGAGAATAACATTGATGTGAGCCCTTGACCTTGGCTACATATTAACTTATTGGTTTGTTTTTAGATTTAGTATGCAACTTTTTGGAAATATTTTCCTAATCAACAACCTTATTTTCTACTGGGACATTTGCAATACTGAACTGATGAAAGTCGGCATTAATTACTTGGCTCAGTTTTCAGAACTGATCTGTAAGTCATAGTTTGGATAGCATGGTTAACCAACCATCCTAGCAATCAAAGTCTTATACTTTGATATATTAAAATATATTTTGTTAAAAGGAAGCATATAAATGTAATTTTACATTCAGCAGGAGCCTGATATAATAAAACGGTATGAATAATGTATGTATCTGACACTCAGGAAATGTACAGCAAAAAACCTATAACTAATTTTATAGCAACAATAACAGGGGGTCTATTATCATATTGAAAGCCAAAGGGGAGATATAGGAAATAACTGTATTAAGGGGGATAACATCAAAATGTAAAGCGAAAGAAGTGGTAAGAATGAGAGAATCAACCAATGAGAGAGTACAGGTGCTTTCACATGTGGTGGAATATTGCACAACACACAGCAAAATATTCTACCATGTGGAAAAAATATTCACTAAATTGTGACATTAATTAGCAAATTGCTAAATTCCGCTGCAAATCTGTGTCAAATATGCATGTTGGATATACAGATTTTGGTGCGCATTTCCATGACAAAATATTCCCTTGTGTGTTGCAGAATATTCTGCCACATATGAAAGCACCCTTAGGCCGCCTGCCGATGGGCGTAAATTCCGTGGCGGGATTTCCGCCACTGGAAGCTGCCATATGATTGCGTTAATAAACGCAATCCTATGCGGACGGCCGTGCGAAATTTCACGCAGAGCCCCGCACAGAAACGTCACTCACTGGCCGCCGGCAGCACATGAAAGAGCCGGGGCTGCGGGAGAGGTGATTGCCCACGATGCTCTCTGCAGACACTCGGGTAGGGTCCCACTGCAAGAATTCTCGCAGCCGGATCTGACCCGGCCGTCTGCAGTCGGCCTTAGAGGAGAAACAAGAGGGTTTGAAGATTGAGGAGTGTGGAAAAGTGGGGAATAGTATTGGACAGGGGAGTTTGAAAGACACACAGGGAAGCAAAGTGTTCCTGTAGTAAAAATTGTGGGGCGGCATTAGGAAGGGAATGAACAAAAGCTATCTAAGTTGCTATTCAAACTGGCATTATTCACTCTCTGTTAGAGCCTATGGTACTGTTGAAACTAAGAATTGTGTAGTCTGACAGAAACCTAACCACATTTGAAAACAGATTTGTCATATCTGTCACATCTCCATTATGAATGGACGCCAGGGTGCTCGTGTGTACAGAACCTTAATTTCTCCTGCTTACTGAGGAGCAGATTAGTTTACTTTTTTATTTATCTCAAAGTCTACCTTCAGAAAAGTGAAGTCATGACCTCTTCCATGTGTCTCACTTATGTAGAGGCATGGTACCAGTAGTTGAGGGTATTTTGTATAACATAGAGACCATTAAATAATTGTTCTAGTATACAATGCATAGAATATTAATAATTTTGTTTTTTTTGTGAAATATCTTAAAGGGGTATTCACATTCATTTCAAATAACTACTGTGTGGCCACACAGATGAGCATAGCACATGTATCTCCTTATACAATATCATGTATTTTTTCAGAGTTGTCATCTCATTCTATAGCCTCCAGATATTTAAGTTTCTGTCATTCTGTAGTCCCTGTCTGATAACTGGTAAAACTATGGAGCTCTTCACAATAACCCCCCCCCCCCCCCCCCCCCCGTCCAGCGGTTTAGAATGGGCTCTGTTCCTTCTGAGGGAAAAGGACATTACAGTTTTGGATGAACAAAGCTCATTCTATTAGAGATTTTTTTTTAAATGACACCAAAAGCATGTTTGTAGCCCTTACAGAACCAAAACTTCAGCCACTTGAAGTTTAGTCAGGAATATTGAATTTACAGCTGTCATTTTCAGTCAGTGTGTGTAGAGTCTCTTACCGATTCCCAATGAAGGAATTACATGGATTTTTCTTCATGCTATCACCCCCATATCACTAAGAGAGCATATTTGCTCTCTGACTTTCACATATGAGGTTTTCTCCAGAAAGCAAATGATGAGGACTAGCTAATTGAATCACTCTTCTACGTTGTTTAACCGTGTAGATGCTGCAATCATTGCTGACCATGGGATCTAAATATTTTTACAGCGCAGGGACCAATCAGGGGCAGCTCTCACTCACACCCATTCATGAATTCATGAATGGGTGTGAGTGAGAGCTGCCTCTGATTGGTCAGGCTGTGACCAATCAGAGGCAGCTCATTCAGCAGGCGGGGATTTTAAATCCCCGGCTGCTGAATACTAGAGAGAGCAGTTCAGGAGAACTGCCGCCGGCCGCAGCTGAACTCCGTCTGCCGGGACAAGGTGAGTATATTTTTTTTTTGTTTTTACACATTTCTGGATGAATTGCAGGGAAGGGCTTATATATTTAAGCCCTTCCCGAAAATTCATCCCGCGATCGCCTGCAGCGCATTGCTTTCCGTTGAATTCACTGCACTGGACAGCTCCGGCCCGTTTCTATTGAAACGCGGCTAGGAGCAGTATTTTCGGGCGATTTTTCGGCCCCGGTCACGCGATTTGCGGATGCGCATCCGTCATGCGATCCGCAAATTGCGGGAAAAAACGCCCGTGTAACTAAGGCCTTAAAGGGATTGTGCCAAAATATAAAGTTTCCTGTTCATAGGGGATAGCTTGCTGATTTGGTGAGGGTCTTATCACTGCGAACTCTGCCGATCTCAAGAAGGGGGAAACCTGTGGATAGGACATAACTTGATATTCTGGTATAACCCCTTTAAGGCTACAATTAGTTTTGTTACTAAGGGATTAAAAATGTACTTTGTGCAAATTATGTTTATAAGACATAAATTCAAAATCTACAACAAAAGATGTGACATTTTCGGGAGGGATTTCAATTTTGACATGATTGTTGTGGGGTTAACTGAACATAATAAAATGTTGTGAAGTTTCCATACATAGTTAGGGCTTTTAGAATAAAACTAACATTTTACATCTAATATTTGATAGAAACTTTAAGAGAACACTGCTAAACTCTGTCGCTCATTTAGAATTTTTTAAAGCATGAAGGATAGTAAGGACACGGAACTAAAGCTCTTGCAATGAGCAGGAGTAGGTCAGGTGTTCAGAGTAGGCCAGCCGAGGACCTGAAAGAGAAAAAGAAGCAGTTTATAACCACCTCTGCCTTCTCTTTTGCAGACTACTGTTCAATGAGTGCTATGTAGGGAATATAGAAAGCGTCAGTGGCATTTCCTGATTGGGACCCAGCAATCAAGTGATTACCAGAGACTTGCCGCATGTAAAATGAAAAACTAAATAAATCTTATTTGTATAGCGTCAACTTATTCCGCAGCGCTTTCAGGTAATTTATTTATTACGTCCCCCCCCACCACCACCACCACCACCATGCTGGATACTAATTTTGCCAACCTCAGAAGGATGGAAGGCTGAGTTAACCCTTTGCAATCTAATTTTGAATTCAGGGTTTCCTAGGGGGCTTTCTCTTTCTGCCATTATACAATGGCTCCATCTGCTGGCTAGAGCCAGTACTGCGGTATAGGACATGCTGGAGAGGCCACTGACAACAGAGCGGCCAGTAATCCACAGTAAGAATACTCTGCCAGATGTCTTCCAACATCGGAGCTGTACAGCCTTCAATCACAATGTCTTTAGATGTCACACAGTGGATTGGAAAGGGTTAACCTTGGGAAGCCTACCTAAACCATTCAGTGATTGAACTCACATACTTCAGGTCGTGAGCGAGAGCTTAGGACTGCATTCTGCTGTCTTAACACTCTGCACCATGTGAGGCACTCGTGTGAGCAGCATGCTTGTCAAAATTGCAGGGCTTTAGCAGACCCCAGCTCTCACAGTGACTAATGTCCGTATAGGGGGATGTTTTGTCCTGTAACTGGGGCTCCTATGGGTGCTGGTCCCATGAATGCTGCAGTTACAGTGGAAAACTGTGAAATGAAAAAAAGACAGACAGTGTAAATGTCCTGCAAAGATCTTATATGACGTCACAGGAGACAAAGATGTTAAAAAAAGTTACAAAAATAAGTTTTAAAAATTACAGAATAAAATAAAAATAGATATATGTATAAAAAATAAAATGGTCCATCGCCAACGCAGCACAAACCATCGACATATCCGCTCTGCAATCCGAGATTATACAAATAAAATATCAAAATGTCCAAAAGAAAATAACAAACCAAATTAATTATATTTAGTTATAAATGTAAGGATTTTTCAAAACTTTTTTTTTACACATTACCCCTAATAAAACGAACAGAAAATAATGGAAAAAAAATCTGTGAAAAAAGGTATTAAAAAAAACAGCCCTATAGGTCACACATACACACATGAAAAAAAAGAAAAACTCAACAAAAATATTTTTGCCAGCGCAAGAAAAAAAAAGGGCATTAAAACCGCCACATGAGCAAAATTTCTCGTCCTTTAGCACCAAAACATTCTGCTCTATATGAGATCCATGTAGTGCCTGGTATATAAAATGTGTTCAAGATATGATCTAAGTAAATAGACTTTCCTAAGTATCAGCTGTATATCTGCTGGATTTACTTCTTCTATACTGAAATACACTTTCATTTTAATTGAGGTTCAATTAGGTGCAAAACAGATGGGAATGCAAATATATGATGATTGTACATTTTCACTGTAGAATCCATGTCAGTGCAGCTCTTCACAATTATACTAATTTGTATGTGAAATATACTCCAAATGCTATCAACCATGGAAAGTAAGAAATGTTTGCAAGTTTTACAGTAATTGTGCTAAAATTAGTTTAAATTAAGGTTGTTTGAAAATCTTCATCTAGCAATCTTATATAATTATGGGATACCTAATCACAAAGTACTTTTTTGTTTTTTTCTGACGTTTTGGGACTATTTCAGGTGTTGTGTGACCTTCAACATGAGCGTTCAAAGAATTTATATGGCCCTATAACACACCTCACAATTAGCCCTACATAATAAGTGTTCTCTCTAGTATATTAGTTCTTCTCAATAGTTATTTTTCACCAGTACATTCTTACGCTAAAAATTCTATTATCATAATTTCATAATATATCTTTCTAGGGGTCTGAGCTGCATTTTCACACATAGACCTCCAAAACTCTTGCTTTGTTTCACTTGCAGTGATCAGACAGTTAATAATAAAATTCTATCTTTCTGAGGCCGCCAGAAATGAGAATTAATGTTGTGCGCATCACTGGCCTTGACATTAATAAGGAGCATGAGCAGTGCTATATACAAGGGGTTAAAATGAAATTACAACTATTTTAGGTTTGTACACTAAAGGTATTGTGAAATATCCTATAGGCTGGTTACAGACACATATACAGAGCGTTTTAAAAAAACTGCATTTTCCAGCCTCTTCTTCACTACACTTTTCTTTCCATACATACAATGAAGCACATTTGCTATTGGAAATACTGACTTACGCTAAATTTGGGTGCAATTTTTGTTATAAACCAAGCCATTATAAGTGGAATGATTTATGATAAGTGGAATAAAGTTAGACTAGGCAGTCGACATATTTACCATTTAACATAAGCTAATGTGATGAATCTGGCACATTTTAAGGCCTCGGTCAGACGGGCGTTTTTCCACGCGATTTGCGCATGCGCATGCGTCCAGCGATTTTATAGAACCATTGCTTTGCAATGGTATCGGACACATGAGCACTTTTTATGCGCTCGTCCGATAAATTTTACAACAGAAATCGCAGATCGCACCTATCTGCGATCTGCGATTCCTGTTCTTCTCTATATGCGCTCAATGGGGTCGGCGGCAGCAGCGCCGACCCCATTGAGAGCATATAGTAGACAAATCATTCTTCTCTGCCACAGCTGTAACAGCTGTGGCAGAGAAGAATGATGTTTGCCCATTGAATTCAATGGAGCCGGCAATACAGCCGGCTCCATTGAAAGCAATGGGCTGCCGGACAGCGCGGAATGAATTGTCGGGAAGGGCTTAAATATATAAGCCCTTCCCTGCAATTCATCCAGAAATGTGTAATAATAAAAAAATATATATATATACTCACCTTGTCCCGGCAGACGGAGTTCAGCCGCGGACGGCCGGCAGTTCTCCTGAACTGCTCTGAGTAGTATTCAGCAGCCGGGGATTTAAAATCCCCGCCTGCTGAATGAGCTGCCTCTGATTGGTCACAGCCTGACCAATCAGAGGCAGCTCTCACTCACCCATTCATGAATTCATGAATGGGTGAGTGAGTGCTGCCTCTGATTGGCTCAGCGCAGGGGCAGCTCTCAGCTGAGGCACAAGGTGAGTATATATTTTTTTTTACTTTTTACACAGGTTGGATTATTTTCAGGGAAGGGCTTATATTTTTAAGCCCTTCCCGAAAATTCATCCTGCGATCGCCCGCAGCCCATTGCTTTCAATGGAGCCGGCTGTATTGCCGGCTCCATTGAATTCAATGCGCTGGACAGCGCTGCACTGCTCCGGCCCATTACTAATGAAACGCGGCTAGGAGCAGATTTTTGGGCGTTTTTTTGGCCCCGGTCACGCGATTTGCGGATGCACATCCGTCATGCGATCCGCAAATCGTGGCAAAAAACGCCTGTGTGACCGAGGCCTAAGGCTGTCTAATTTGCACTGCCTATTATTAAACTATTATTATTAGTAAATCTGCCCCATTGAGTTTTGTCATGGTGTTTATGTAGCTCCCTTTCCCTTCCATCGGATTTTCAGAAGCAGTGTAGCACAGGGAGCTCGGCTATTTCTGCAAAACCTAGCCTTCTTTGTGAGCCTGGATGCAAATGTAGATCAGATGAGGCGGTACAAGATTGGGGCCCTCATTTAGAGACAATGTAGGTCCAGCGGTACAACCTTAAGGTTTATTCACACGAGCGTATATTGAGCACATTTTCACAGCCGGCCGATATACGCGACCGTCTGATGCATTGATTCCAATGCATCAGTTCAGATGGCTGGAAAAGACAGCGCATACAGTGCGCATTCTGGCTATCTTTATGTTGGCCGAAAAAAATAGTTTCGGAATATGGTGGCCAGTCCCATAGACTCCTATGGGAGCTCCCGAAAAAGGAAGGTTGGAAGGAGTTTAGCAGAGGCTCTGCTAAATTCCCTCCCCCCCCTCCGCCCCTTGCCAGCTGTTGGCAAAGGGGAGGGGGCAGGATGGGGTGGGAGGGGTTGGGAAATTAGCACACTAGCTCTTTCTCTGTCCCGCCTCCTTCCTTTGACGACAGTCGGCAAGGTGCAAAGAGGTGGCAGGAAGGGGCAGGGAGTTTAGCAGAGCTAAACTGTCTCCCCACCCCCAACGATATCCTGGGCTCGGCATATACTCACCACACCCAGGCTGTCTAAATGGGTGTATAAACGGGAGATGCAGCTGTGACTTGGTCACGGCTGCCTCTTGCACACGCAATTTTCGGCCGCGCTGCGTTCGTGACGCGGCTGGCTGGAGGTCGCAGTGCCCTTGTGAAGGAACCCTTAATCTATCATATTTTTATCCTGTGGATATGTAATAAATACCTGTAATGGGAACGGCCCTTTAATGTTATGATGATTGGGTGATTTATATAGTAAACAACATTGTCAAGAAAAAATAAGCTTAAAGTTCGTTTTAGTAACTACTTGTACTAGTATTCCCCATGAAATAACAATGCTAGAGCACATTTTCTTAGAACTTTGTTGCACTCTCTTCTTTTTTTTTTTACCTCTGTAAATGATTAAATAAATTGCTCACTGGGTGTCACCTGCATTCTGACATTACCAGCACTGATTGAACAGTGTCAGAGTATGTAGGGAACCATAGTATTCACCAACAAAACACACAGATTACTTCACCCCTATACAGTGGGTGGAACTAGTAACTGTGGACTCAGCTCTCAATAATTATTATTGTGAGCTGCGCCTGCAATTACCAGTGCTGACCACTGCACAGAGGTTGGAGCGATCTGCTTCCAAACCTTACCCTGTGTGTTTTACCAGTAAAAGTGGGCGACGGGACAGCTGATCAGTCGTGGCCCTGTGGGGATAGGTCATCAGTAACATTTGCTTGTAAAACCACTTTAAATCATCTTTTAGATGCCTGCAATGATAGAGGAAGTCAGCACTAAGCATACCCAATGATTGGATAGTCAACCTTTTGTGTATTTGATGTAGCAGAAAACTTCTATTATCATATGATCTGATGGCATGTAATAGACCACTGTACTTTAACCCCTTCCCTCCCCATGACGTAAGGGTATGTCATAGGAGCGGGGTACTTCCCGCAAAATGATTTAACCTTACGTCATAGGGATAGCGCGAGATCAAAGCAGATATCGCGCTATCCCGCAGCGGGAGCTGGCTGTCACTAGTAGCCGGCCTCAGGCTGCAACAGTGGGGTGCATCGGAGATGCGCCCCCCGCTGTTAACCTCTTCCCTGCCACGAACTAAGTAGATAGCAGCTGGGAAAGGGTTCACAGAGGGAGCGCGCTCCCTCTGTGACTTCAGCCGACTCTCGTGATGTTATCGCAGGGAGAGCCCGGCTGGTTGCTATGGCAACAGGAGGCCAGATACCGGTATCCTGTATTGCCATTGCCTAAGATCACTGTAATAAGCGATAAGGCATGGCAGGAGAAGAGTCCTGCCATGCCTTATCGTAGTGATCATCAGTGCTGCAGTATAAGTCGCTCAGAGGGACATATATGGCTTTAAAAAAAAGATAAAAATAATGTACAAAAAATAAAAATGTAAAAAAAATGTTTAAAAAACCCTTTCTTATTCTTAATGCTTTTTCACATATTAGCATAAAAAATCCCACATATTTGGTATTTTCGTGTCCATAAAGACCTGTACAATAAATCAAACATGCGGTGCCCGAAAATCGCCCGAAAATCTGCTCCTAGCTGCGTTTCATTAGAAACGGGCCGGAGTTGTCCAGCGCATTGCATTCAATGGAGCCGGCAATACAGCCGGCTCCATTGAAAGCAATGCGCTGCGGGCGAGTGTGGGATGAATTGTCGGGAAGGGCTTAAATATATAAGCCCTTCCCTGCAATTCATCCAGAAATGTGTTAAAATAAAAAAAATATATATACTCACCTTGTCCCGGCAGCCGGAGTTCAGCGCGGCCGGCCTGCAGTGGGTGTGAAGGGGGTGTGAGTCAGACCTGCCCCCTGATTGGCTCAGCCTGAGCCAATCAGAGGCAGGTCTCACTCACACCCCCTTCACACCCACTGCAGGCCGGCCGCGCTGAACTCCGGCTGCCGGGACAAGGTAAGTATATATATATTTTTTTCATTTTAACACATTTCTGGATGAATTGCAGGGAAGGGCTTACATATTTAAGCCCTTCCCGACAATTCATCCCGCGCACGCCGGCAGCCCATTGCTTTCAGTGGAACCTGCTGTATTGCCGGCTCCATTGAATTCAATGGGCAAACATCGTCCTTCTCTGCCACAGCTGTTACAGCTGTGGCAGAGAAGAATGATTTGTCTTCTATATGTTCTCAATGGGGTCGGCGCTGCTGCCGCCGACCCCATTGAGCGCATATAGAGAAGAACAGGAATCGCAGATCGCAGATAGGTGCGATCTGCGATTTCTGTTGTATAATTTATTGGACGAGCGCATAAAAAGCGCTCATGTGTCCGATACCATTGCAAAGCAATGGTTCTATAAAATCGCCGGACGCATGCGCAAATCGCATGAAAAAACGCCCGTCTGACCGAGGCCTTAAAATGTGCCAGATTCATCACATTAGCTTATGTTAAATGGTAAATATGTCGACTGCCTAGTCTAACTTTATTCCACTTATCATAAACCATTCCACTTATTATGGCTTGGTTTATAACAAAAATTGCACCAAAATTTAGCGTAAGTCAGTATTTCCAATAGCAAATGTGCTTCATTGTATGTATGGAAAGAAACGTGTAGTGAAGAAGAGGCTGGAAAATGCAGTTTTTTTAAAGTGCTCTGTATATGTGTCTGTAACCAGCCTATAGGATATTTCACAATACCTTTAGTATACAAACCTAAAATAGTTGTAATTTCATTTTAACCCCTTGTATATAGCACTGCTCATGCTCCTTATTAATGTCAAGGCCAGTGATGCGCACAACAATAACACAACAATTCATTCCGCGCTCGCCGGCAGCCCATTGCTTTCAATGGAGGCGGCTGTATTGCCGGCTCCATTGAATTCAATGGGCAAACATCGTTCTTCTCTGCCACAGCTGTTACAGCTGTGGCAGAGAAGAATGATTTGTCTTCTATATGTTCTCAATGGGGTCGGCGCTGCTGCCGCCGACCCCATTGAGCGCATATAGAGAAGAACAGGAATCGCAGATCGCAGATAGGTGCGATCTGCGATTTCTGTTCTATAATTTATCGGACGAGCGCATAAAAAGCGCTCATGTGTCCGATACCATTGCAAAGCAATGGTTTTAAAAAATCGACGGACGCATGCGCATGCGCAAATCGGGCGAAAAAACGCCCGTCTGACTAAGGCCTAAAAGTGATAAAACGTTTATACCCCAAAATGGTACCAATAAAAACTACAGCTTGTCTCGCAAAAAGTAAGCCCTCATAGAGCTCCGTCCATGGAAAAATTAAAAAGTTATAGGATTTTTCATGCAGTGATTTTAGAAAAAAATAATAATTTCCATAAAAAGGGTTTTTATTCTGGAAAAGTGGAAAAACCTAAAAAAAATATAAGAATTTTGGTATCGGTGTAACCGTGCCGACCCACAGAAAAAAATGTAGTGTGTCATTTATGCTGCATAATTAACGCTTTAAAAAGCAAAAAACAAATCTATGGCAGAATTGATGTGGTTTTTCTCCCTATGACCATAAAAAAATAATAAAAGTTTTACAATATAGTCTATGTACCCAAAAATGGTACCAATAAAAACTACAGTTCGCCACGCAAAAAACAAGCCCTTATACGGCCGCGCCGACGGAAAAATAAAAAAGCTATGGCTTTTGAAAAATGGAGATGAAAAAATACCAAAAATCGTTTGGTCTTCAACGCCAAAATAGGCCGTGTCATGAAGGGGTTAAAGAAATCTACATATCTGGTGACAAGTTGACTTTAACTGGAAAGGAAATAAATGAAAGATGCATCTTGTAGAGTAGCTGCAGTGTGGTACTTATCCACTCTATCAGAAGCAGATAGTTGATACAGTAGGTGAAAATATTAGATGAAGGCCGCCTGCACACGAGCGTTCCGGATTCCGCTAGCGGATTTTCACGCGCGTATGGTACCTAAATGTGCTTGCGGATAGGTGCGGATGCGTGAAAAATCACGCGCGGATATACGCGGATGTGTTGCGGAAAAAAAACGCGCAGAAAAACCAGCAGCCACCCCTTATTGTAAACCCAACCCCTAGAGAACTGCCCATTCCTTGGAAAACAGCTTAAAAACCAACACCCAGACTCCGTTTTGTCCCTCTTGCTTGTGCGAGCACCGTTAAATTATTCTGGCAACATGCTTTCACCCGGTGAGCAGATGTCTTTGTGGGCATAGTTGATCCATGTAACTTTTTTCGGGCGCTTCTCCAGCGTGACTTTATTTCAGTCACTGCAAAAAAATTCACAAGAGGAATTCATTACTACAGATTTTGCATTCTTACATCCTGCATTGGCAAGAAATACTACCTATCTCCCTCTACAAATTTGCCTGTGAAGCTCTGCTGTGTGTTGGGACGTCTCCTACCATGCCTACTTCCTGTAGTCATAGCAACCAGTGACTCCATCTGCAGCTGCACTGCGGATGTACTGCGTGAAACAACGCACCAATTCACTTGTATTGGAGGCTTCACGCGCAGAATCCGACCCAAATTAGAACAGGTCGCAGATTTTTTCACGCGCGTGAAAAAACGCGATACAAATCCGCCCGTCTGGGGACAACTGCGGATCCTCATAGGAGTATATTGGCTGCGGTCTGGGGCAGATATAATGTGCCTAAAATAACGCGCTGGAAATTCCGCTCGTGTGCAGGCACCCGAAGGCTGAAGTAAAGTGCCTAAGCTCACACTTATCTCACTACTTGGAATGCTATATGCCTATGTATAGTATATAGTGAAGGTACTATGGAGTAGATATGGAAACTCACAATTTATTTATTTGCTGAAATGTTTCTTTTCCATTTTTACTAGAGATGAGCGAACGCGTTCGTCCGAGCTTGATATCCGTGCGGATATTAGGGTGTTCGGGATGTTCGTTATTCGTAACGAACACCATGCGGTGTTCTGGTTACTTTCACTTCCTTCCCTGAGACGTTAGCGCGCTTTTCTGGCCAATTGAAAGACAGGGAAGGCATTACAACTTCCCCCTGTGACGTTCAAGCCCTATACCACCCCCCTGCTGTAAGTGGCTGGGAAGATCAGGTGTCACCCGAACATAAAAGTCGGCCCCTCCCGCGGTTCGCCTCAGATGCCGTGTGAGTTAGATGAGGGACAGTGCTGTTTGTACCGGAGCTGCTGTAGGGAAAGAATTGGTAGTTAGTGTAGGCTTCAAGACCCCCCAAAGGTCCTTATTAGGGCCACTGATAGCTGTGTGTTGGCTGCTGTTAGCAGTGGCAATTTTTTTTTTCCTCAAAATCGGCTCTGCAGAGCGTTGCACCCGGCATTAGGGACAGAAGTGCTGCATAGGCAGGGAGAGTGTTAGGAGTGAGTGTAGCCTTCAAGAACCTCAACGGTCCTTTCTAGGGCCATATTTAACCGTGTGCAGTACTGTCCAGGCTGCTGTTAGCTGTGCTGCATTTTTTTTTGCTTCTCAAAATCGCCTCTGCAGAGCATTGCACCCTCCATTGATACTGCAGGGAAAGAATTGTATAGGCAGGGCCACAACACAGTTATTATTCATTGAATATACGCAGTGCTGCCTTTTGCTTGTAAAACAAGTGAAAATAATTCTATTTGTCCTGCCTCTGTCCGTCCTAAGGGCGGTGGACACGTGTCGGCTGCGTGTGCAACCTGTAAAAATCAGACGCACCCAGCTACGTTTTACTCCTGGCTTCGCCATTTGCTTTCCTTAATTGGGAAAAAAAATACCTGCTCTGCCACAGTTAATAACTCTGCTACCCTCACGTTCTGTGACACATTAGCAGGAAAACAGCACAGTTATTAAACTTCTCATGTTCATAGAATATACGCAGTGCTGCCTTTTGGTGCAAAAAAACGGAAAATAATTCTATTTGTCCTGCCTCTGTCCGTCCTAAGGGCGGTGGACACGTGTCGGCTGCGTGTGCAACCTGTAAAAATCAGACGCACCCAGCTACGTTTTACTCCTGGCTTCGCCATTTGCTTTCCTTAATTGGGAAAAAAAATACCTGCTCTGCCACAGTTAATAACTCTGCTACCCTCACGTTCTGTGACACATTAGCAGGGACACAGCACAGTTATTAAACTTAGATTATACATTCACTAGAGGCAGTGGGGCCTTTCGTTTTCAAAAAAGGGAAAAAATTATATTTGGCCTGCAGTCTTGCGCCAATTTATTAGCTGCCTGTGAAATCAAATCACTGGTAATACAGCATGCTGAGGGGTAGGGGTAGGCCTAGAGGACGTGGACGCGGCCGAGGACGCGGAGGGCCAAGTCAGGGTGTGGGCACAGGCCGAGCTCCTGATCCAGGTGTGTCGCAGCCGACTGCTGCGCGATTAGGAGAGAGGCACGTTTCTGGTGTCCCCACATTCATCGCCCAATTAATGGGTCCACGCGGGAGACGGTTATTAGAAAATGAGCAGTGTGAGCAGGTCCTGTCCTGGATGGCAGAAAGTGCTTCGAGCAACCTATCGTCTACCCGCAGTTCTGCGCCGTCCACTGCTGCAAATCCGAATCCTCTGTCTGCTGCTCCTCCTTCCTCCCAGCCTCCTCACTCCACTACAATGACACCTGCTCAGGAGCGGGAACACTCCCAGGAACTGTTCTCGGGCCCCTGCTTAGATTGGGCAGCAGCGGTTCCTCTCCCACCAGAGGAGTTTATCGTCACTGATGCCCAACCATTCGAAAGTTCCCGGGGTCCGGGGGAAGAGGCTGGGGACTTCCGCCAACTGTCTCAACAACTTTCTGTGGGTGAGGAGGACGATGACGATCAGACACAGTTGTCTTGCAGTGAGGTAGTAGTAAGGGCAGTAAGTCCGAGGGAGCAGCGCACAGAGGATTCGGAGGAAGAGCAGCAGGACGATGAGGTGACTGACCCCACCTGGTGTGCAACGCTTACTCAGGAGGACAGGTCTTCAGAGGGGGAGTCAAGGGCATCAGCAGGGCAGGTTGCAAGAGGCAGTGCGGTGGCCAGGGGTAGAGGCAGGGCCAGACCGAATAATCCACCAAGTGTTTCCCAAAGCGCCCCCTCGCACCATGCCACCCTGCAGAGGCCGAGGTGCTCTAAGGTCTGGCAGTTTTTCACAGAGACGCCTGACGACCGACGAACAGTGGTGTGCAACCTTTGTCGCGCAAAGCTCAGCCGGGGAGCCAACACCAACAGCCTCACCACCACCACCATGCGCAGACATATGATGGCCAAGCACCCCGCAAGGTGGGACGAAGGCCGTTCAGCGCCTCCGGTTTGCACCCCTGCCTCTCCCCCTGTGCCCCAACCTGCCACTGAGATGCAACCCCCCTCTCAGGACACAGGCACTACCGTCTCCTGGCCTGCACCCACACCCTCACCTCCGCTCTCCTCGGCCCCATCCAGCAGTGTAGTTCAGCGCACCGTCCAGCCGTCGCTTGCGCAACTGTTGGAGCGCAAGCGCAAGTACGCCGCCACGCACCCGCACGCTCAAACGTTAACCGTCCGCATAGCAAAATTCATCAGCCTTGAGATGCTGCCGTATAGGGTTGTGGAAACGGAGTCCTTCAAAAGTATCATGGAGGCGGCGGCCCCGCGCTACTCAGTTCCCAGTCGCCACTACTTTTCCCGATGTGCCGTCCCAGCCCTGCACGACCACGTCTCCCGCAACATTGTACGCGCCCTCACCAACGCGGTTACTGCCACGGTCCACTTAACTACGGACACGTGGACAAGCACAGGCGGGCAGGGCCACTACATCTCCCTGACGGCACATTGGGTGAATTTAGTGGAGGCTGGGACAGAGTCAGAGCCTGGGACCGCTCATGTCCTACCCACCCCCAGAATTGCGGGCCCCAGCTCGGTGGTGGTATCTGCGGAGGTGTATGCTTCCTCCACTAAAGCACCCTCCTCCTCCTCCTCCTCCTCTGTCTCGCAATCAAGATGTGTTAGCAGCAGCATGTCGCCAGCAGTCGGTGTCGCGCGGTGTGGCAGCACAGCGGTGGGCAAGCGCCAGCAGGCCGTGCTGAAACTACTCAGCTTAGGCGATAAGAGGCACACGGCCCACAAACTGCTGCAGGGTCTGACACAGCAGACCGACCGCTGGCTTGCGCCGCTGAGCCTCCAACCGGGCATGGTCGTGTGTGACAACGGCCGTAACCTGGTGGCGGCTCTGCAGCTCGACAGCCTCACGCACGTGCCATGCCTGGCCCACGTCTTTAATTTGGTGGTTCAGCGCTTTCTGAAAAGCTACCCACGCTTGTCATACCTGCTCGTAAAGGCGCGCCGGCTCTGCGCACATTTTCGCAAGTCCCACACGGACGCTGCCACCCTGCGCACCCTGCAACATCACTTTAAGCTGCCAGTGCACCGACTGCTGTGCGACGTGCCCACACGGTGGAACTCTACGCTCCACATGTTGGCCAGGCTCTATGAACAATGTAGAGCTATAGTCGAATACCAACTCCAACATGGGCGGCGCAGTGGGAGTCAGCCTCCTCAATTCCTTTCAGAAGAGTGGGCCTGGTTGGCAGACATCTGCCATGTCCTTGGTAATTTTGAGGAGTCTACCCAGGTGGTGAGCGGCGATGCTACAATCATTAGCGTCACCATTCCTCTGCTATGCATCTTGAGAAATTCCCTGCAAAGCATAAAGGCAGCTGCTTTGCGCTCGGAAACGGGGGCGGGGGAAGACAGTATGCCGCTGGATAGTCAGGGCACCCTCCTGTCTATTTCTCAGCGCGTACAGGAAGAGGAGGAGGAGCATGAGGAGGATGAGGAGGAGGGGGAAGAGACAGCTTGGGCCGCTGCTGACGGTACACCGGCTGATTGCCTGTCATCCTTTCAGCGTGTATGGCCTGAGGAGGAGGAGGAGGAGGAGGATCCTGAAAGTGATCTTCCTAGTGAAGACAGCCATGTGTTGCGTACAGGTACCCTGGCACACATGGCTGACTTCATGTTAGGATGCCTTTCTCGTGACCCTCGCGTTGCACGCATTCTGGCCACGACGGATTACTGGGTGTACACACTGCTCGATCCACGGTATAAGGAGAACCTGCCCACTCTGATTCCCGAAGAGGAAAGGGGTTCGAGAGTGTTGCTATACCACGGGACCCTTGCGGACAAGCTGATGGTAAAATTCCCAGCCGACAGCGCTAGTGGCAGAAGGCGCAGTACCGAGGGCAAGGTAGCAGGGGATGTGCGTAGATCGAGCAGCATGTACATCCCAGGCAGTGCAACAGTCTTTAAGGGCCTGGCCAGCTTTATGGCTCCCCACCAAGACTGTGTCACCGCTCCCCAGTCACGGCTGAGTCGGCGGGAGCACTGTAAAAGGATGGTGAGGGAGTACGTAGCGGATCGCACGACCATCCTTGGTGACGCCTCTGCCCCCTACAACTACTGGGTGTCGAAGCTGGACACGTGGCCTGAACTAGCGCTGTATGCCCTGGAGGTGCTTGCTTGTCCTGCGGCTAGCGTCTTGTCGGAGAGGGTGTTTAGTGCGGCTGGGGGAATCATCACAGATAAGCGTAGCCGCTTGTCAACCGACAGTGCCGACAGGCTAACACTCATCAAGATGAACAAAGGCTGGATTTCGCCAGACTTCTGTTCTCCACCAGCGGACAGCAGCGATACGTAAGCAATACGTAGGCTGCACCCGCGGATGGAAGCTACGTTCTCTCTCACCATCCAAAACGGGGACGTTTCTGCTTCATCAATCTGTGTCTAATATTCCTCCTCCTCCTCCTGCTCCTCCTCCTGAAACCTCACGTAATCACGCTGAACGGGCAATTTTTCTTAGGGCCACAAGGCTCACTCAAATAATTTTTCTGAACAATTTTTATAAGTTTCAATGCGCTTAAAAGCGTTGGAACTTTAACTTGAACCAATTTTTCGTTACACTGGGCTGCCTCCAGGCCTAGTTACCACTTAAGCCACATTAACCAAAGCGATTAATGGGTTTCACCTGCCCTCTTGGCTGGCCATGGCCAATTTTTGGGATGTACATTAGTACTGTTGATACAGCAATTTTTGTGGGCCCTCGCCTACAGTGTAATCAAATTAATTTTTAGCCCACCTGCATTACAGCTGACGTTACCTCAGCTGTGTTGGGCAATGCAATGGGATATTTTTGTGTACCGCCGGTGGGTTCCAGGGAGCCACCCATGCTGTAGGTGCACACGGAGTTTTTAATACATCTGTACACTTCTAAAGAACCCCAGTCTGACTGGGGCATGCAGTGTGGGCCGAAGCCCACCTGTATTACGCACGACATTACTACCTCAGCTGTGTTGGGCAATGCAATGGGATATTTCTATGTACCGCCGGTGGCTTCCTGGCACCCACCCATGCTGTGGGTCGACAGGGACTTCACAATAGGGAGTTGTACCTGCCTGTGTCTATGAATTAAAAAGCCCGGTCTAACTGGGGCATGCAGACACCTTGACAGAATGAATAGTGTGTGGCACATAGGTTCCCCATTGCTATGCCTACGTCTGCAGCTCCTGATGGCGAATAGACATGAGTGTGGCGTGGCATGAGGGCAGCTGAAGGCTGCGCAGGGACACTTTGGTGTGCGCTGTGGGGGGGAGGGGGGGCGGTTGGTCAGCATGTAACCCAGGAGAAGTGGCAGCGGAGTGTCATCCAGGCAGTGATTGTGCTTTGTTGTAGCTAGTGTGGTGCTTAGCAAAGGTATGCCATGCTAATGAGGGCTTTTCAGAAGTAAAAGTTGTTGGGAGGGGGGGGGGCCCACTCTTGCCGGTATTGTGGCTTAATAGTGGGACCTGTGAACTTGAGATGCAGCCCAACATGTAGCCCCTCGCCTGCCCTATCCGTTTCTGTGTCATTCCCATCACTTTCTTGAATTGCCCAGATTTTCACACATGAAAACCTTAGCGAGCATCGGCGAAATACAAAAATGCTCTGGTCGCGCATTGACTTCAATGGGGTTCGTTGTTCGAAACGAACCCTCGAACATCGCGGGAAGTTCGTTCCGAATAACGAACACCCGAACATTTTGGTGTTCGCTCATCACTAATTTTTACCTTTTTATTGATATAGACAAAACAAATATAATAGCAATAAAGAAATATATACTTAACTTAGTTATTATATCTTTATACAAAAAAGTCAACATATTTCTCTATATAAACCCAAACCACCCACCCACAATGCCACAGCAGAGAAAACACACAAGACACACACACAAATAATAACCTAAGAAAACATTTCTTTGTTCAAGAGACAGAGACCTAATCCATGGATCTAATAACTCTAGGAATGTCTGGAGTTGATTAATCATGGCATAATATAGTTTTTCATAAAACAGAATAGTAAAGAGCTTTTTTCCATTTGGAGATTGAAGGAACGTCATCTGAAAGCAATTTACTCACAATTATTTTATGAGCTAAGTATAATAACTTCTGTATAGCAATTACGTCCTTGCAAGAAAGCTAAATAGTGTCGGAAACTTTTAAGGAATGTTTTCAGGAATGTTAATCATTCTCTAAGTGTGAATAGTATCAGTTCCAATTTGATAGTCATGTGACCGGGGTTTAATGCAGACTGGGTGTAGACCAGATACTGTTCATTTTCAAATGTGAATATTTATGATTCAGTACAGCATTTTTGACATTTATTTTATTGCATTTTTAAGCTCTATACACTGTAGCCAGATATTATTTTAGCATAGGGAGACAGGGGGTGTTAAATTACAATTTCCATGCCTGATGGGTCCTTACAGTTGTAATTAGCAGAACGCGGAGATGGAACCGCAATGTGGACCTCCCAGAGGATGCTACAAATGTAGTAAAGTTTAATTTGGCACTGTGGCACAAAACTTTTTCCTTCCTTTTCAATAGCTTTTTAGTTCCTTTTGTTGTGTTGAAGGGGTTATCTAACTTGTACATAAAACTTTTATTTTTTTATTAACTCTTTTTTAATTACATTTTTAACATTTTTCTGACTTATCAATGTTTGCAGCGGCTCTGTTGTGCTATGCTGCAATGGAAACAGGGAAACTATATCTCCCAAGATTTCCTGTTTCCAAGTTCCTCCTTTCAAGAACAGCCCCCCACCCCCCTTCCAGTCTGTGTCAATCAAGCACTTCTGCCCTCTTTCCTTGCTGACCTCTGATTGTATCCCACAAGCTGTAAAATCAGCATTTAGCTACAGACTAGCACATATTACTCAGGAGAAGTATAAACAGCCTCATATGAAAATTGACACTTGTAAAATACAACATAAAAGATCTGGATGCTGTGATTCTATGACAGAATAACGGTCTGAGTTTATCAGGGAAATGCGGTGGATATAGTATATCTTGACTTTAACCCTTTCCAATCCAATGTCGGGCCTGCCCCGACATCATAATTTCCCTCCACAGCTCTGATGTCGGGGCAGTCCCGACACTGCAGTGCAGGAGTGCATCTGTACCCGATTATCAGACACATCGGGTGCAGATGCACTCCTGCACTGGTCCTCATCGAGGATCCCCGAGGAGAGGGCAGAAAGGGTTTGTAACCCTTTCTGCCTTCTCTTTTACACATTACATAGCACTCAATTAGCGCTATGTAATGCACGGAGAATCCGGCCAGCGATCATATGACCGCCGGTGTCACCTGACCCCCAGCGGTCACATGAATGCCGAGCCGGGAGCCTGCACCGTGGGGGGGCCTGCTTACCTGTCCGGCGTCTTCCGCATTCTCCCTTCTGTCTCCCGGCTCGGCGATCATGTGACCGCTGGGTGCCACCTGACCCCAGCGGTCACATGATTGCCGAGCTGGGAGGCAGAGGGACAATGCGGAAGATGCCGGACAGGTAAGTAGCCCCCCCCCCCCCACGGTGCAGTGAGCACCTGCACCCTCCTGAACTCTGTCAGTTCAGGAGGGTGCAGGGAAATGTATTTTTTCTTATCCATTCTCACCAGCTCCAATTTATTTGGAGCTGGGGAGAATGGATGAGAAAAAATAATTGGATTGGAAAGGGTTAATAAAGCATTTGACAAAGTGTCTCATGCTATCATTGAAAGAAATATGGGAATTGACAAGGCAATTGTTAGGTAGATTCACAACTGGCTGAGTGATCGTACTCAAAGAGTGGTCATAAATGGCTGCACATCCAAGTGGAAGAATGATCTAGATGAGGGTGCTGAGGGGAAACTGATCAACTTTGCAGACGACCCAAAGCTAGGAGGAGTAGCTAACACTAGAGAAGAGAGAGAGGATTCAAAAAGATCTAGAAAAGCTTGAATTGTGAGCTGTGACCAACAGAATAGCATTTAAAAGAAGAAAATGCAAAGTGTTATATCTGGGAAATCTTATTCAATTTTTATTCTCTTTTTGTTCTTGCATTTGCAACTTATGTGTTATATGTTGTTACCACTTCTATGACTTTGCATATTATGTATGTATTAGCCCCACCCAGCGTGACTGAAGAAGGAGTTTACCCGAAACGTGTATCCTATGCTGGTTTTTAATATACTCAATAAAAGAGAAGTTGGATAATATATCCTACTATCCCACTATATTTTTTGAAGAGTTGCACCTATCCACCAGTCTTTTCTCAATGTAGCTTTTCACACAACTGTCGTGCCCACCAGTGGTGGGTTCTCCTGGTCGGCAGCACCTACACAGCTCATTCAATTTTCACAGTCATTACAAGGCTTTTTGGTCTCCAAACATCATCTGGGACTAAAACCTCCAATATCATTGGGTTTGCTCCACTCCTTTCCTTTTCTGTGAGACATAAAGTACACACACAGCAGTGCTGTCCTTACCTGGCACTATCTCAGCCTAATGTCTGCTGCCTTCCACAGCTTGAAAATAGGATGCTGCACAGAACACTTAGTGAAAGATAGAATGTTGATCTTCACATGATATGTGATGATTCCTTAGGAGGACATCACTGTGCAGAGGGATCTGATCACATAAACTGTGATGATTTGTATTTTGTGTATTTAATGTCAGGAGATGAACATGTGACTAGATTATGAAATGTCACTGCTTCAAAATGTACACTTTCCTACCAAAAGTCATTGGACACCTGAGCAAGAATCAAAGTTGTATTTATTTCCATATGCTAATACTTAGTGCAGGCTCCTTTGGCCCTAATGACATTAGATACCCTTTATGGCATGCTTTCTATTAATGACTGATAGACTTCAGCAGTCATCCATCCTGCAAACATCTGACAAGTTCTCTCAAAGAAGTTGGACATTGTTCATATTTCCTAACCCAATATTCCAGTTTGTCCCAAAGTTGCTAAATAGAGTTCTGGTTGAGTCTCAGCCAATAGTGGAACATCCATATACTCAAAGCAATGTAAAACAGCGTTGGATTTGTGACAAAGGACGTTGTCTTTTTGGAAGTATTGCTGACCATTCCCAGACTATTGTCAAATTGTCAGCAGCACATAATTGTCTAGAATATCAAGGTACATCTCTGTGTTCATTGTTCTTGCCACTACAAGCAACAGACCGAGACCATGCCATGTAAAACATCCCCAGGCAAAAGCTGTTCCCAAGGCATCCTCCACACTCAGGTACATCCATCTGATTTGAAGCTGGAGTAGCGGGATTTATCACTCTATAGAATGTTCTTCCATTGCTTAACTGTCCAATGATGAAGAAATCTCCGGCATGCTCTACCTCTATTCACTAAAATCACTGCTGTATGAATGCAGAGGTGAGGTAGTCATTGGCACTGACGTAACTGGGGATGCTGGGTACGCAGTTGCACCCGGGCCCATGAGCATTAGGGGGCCCATAAGGCCTCTCTTCTCCTTATAGGGAGCCCAGTACTATGAATAAAGCATCATAGTTTGGAGCTCTGTTACAGGTTACCCCGCTATGTTAAGGGGTTAAGAGAAATTGGGGAAATTGGGGTCCCAAGATAAACTTTGCACCCGGGCCCATGAGCCTTCAGCTATACCACTGGTCATTGGCATTTGTAGTAACCCTTAGGGCTTAGTCACACGGGCGCATCGGCACCCGTACACGGGCGCTGATGCACCCGTGTGACTGAGCCCTCACTGCAGGAAGAAGACGGCCATACTTCAAGACGGACAATTTCCCGCAGCGCCAGTCACATGTTCTTTCTCCCGGCGCTGCAGAGAGACATCCATCTTGAAGTACGGCCGTGTTCTTCCTGCAGTAGCACGGGCGCCGATGCGCCCGTATGACTAAGCCCTTACATTGCAAAACTGCTGACAGATCTGTGAAGGGGCAAGGGAATAGTTTAAAGGATTGCATCACACTTGCATGTAAATATGTATCGCATTTGCGTGTAAAGTTGTAGGTTTATAAGTGCAATATCGATCTGCTTTTTTCAAAGTCTTATTGCACTTGTCTTTGTAAATACAGCCTTAAGGCTTAAACACATGGGCATGTTTTAGTGCCGTTATGCGGCCATGAAAATTACGGCCCCATAACGGAACGAAAGAAAACCATTGATTTTAATGGTTTTACTTTCACTATCAGGGCGCCCACCCACTGGCGTTTTTTTACCTGCGTTTTGCTTTTTGCGTTTTTCCTGCACAGGCATAGAGATAACATGTGTTCCTGTCCACTGGCGTTTTTTTTGCGTTGCGTTTGCGTTTTTAACATAGGAACTGTCAGTTGCATATGTGTCCTTATTTTTCTCCTAATGCACCCATGAAAGTCAATGGAAATTAATGGAAAAGCCGCGAAAACGCCGCGAAAACGCTGCGTTTTTTCCCGCGGAAAACGCAAACGCCAGTGGGTGGGCGCCCTCAGACTTGGCTTATCTTACTCGCATATAGTTCTCCTACGTGCAAGAAAGATAGGGCGCGACCTTCACGTTTTTTTTTTTAACTCGCGCGCAATAGGTCAGTTTGAATAGTCAAAAAAATCCCGGTTCATACACTAATACACCACATAGCAGCGAGTGTATTAGCACATATGCCCATGTGTTTTTGCCCCTAGTTATAAAAACTGCACCTCTACAAAGTCTGGACAAGCAAAGGTTCAAATTCTTCTCTTTCTCCGCAGATTAGTATAATGATAGCAATCATCAGAGAGAGGAAATGAGAGTGAAATTTGTTTATCGGCATAAGATGTCTGCTGAGCTGGTTTACATTCTGAGAACATAAAATGAGTGCTGCTGGAAAATTACAGTATTTGGAAGTTGTTATGTGTTCCTCATAACTTGTTATATGTGCCTCATATTTTTAGTGTCTGGAGTTCCTTATATTCTTAGGATCTGTTCCTAGCAATCAAGAAAGTTGTTTTACTGGAAATGTAGCTGCTATACCATTTCACGGATTGTTATGACGAGATATAACTTTTGCAAATAATTATGAGAATTGTCATGGAAATTGCTAATATTACTAAATTGTTCCCAAATACGTTTGTAACATTTTAATGTAATGAAATAATAGCGGATATCATATCAGTAAGAGCATGACTCTAAAGGCGGCTTCAGGCAACCATATTAGCAAAAACGCTTGAGACAGCATGACTTTTTGTACTAAGAAGGTTGCGCTATTGTGTGCGTCTTAGCACATTTTTCTGTATTTTCTGCACTGCTGTGGACCATTCACATTGGCGCAGGACACACCCGCCCTGTGATTGTAAAGTCTGTGCAGCCTAATTAGTCCACGTTGCTATCGATTTCCCTGCAAAATTGTGCAGTTGATTGCACTATTTTGCAGGGATCGGGTGCTATGTTGCCTTAGGTGAATAAATGCGCACAAAAATAGAAGTGCGTGCGCAAAAAAGAACAGTGAGAATAAACCCATTGAAAACAATAAGCTTTATTCTCTGCACAATGTGCGCATACATTTTTCACGCACAAATATGAAGTCGTCCTAAATAATCCTACTTTGCAGTGACTGATTGGTTACCAATTTTTCTCCCACATGTATATCCAAAAGTATAAAATGCTGCATATAAAAAATTAATTTTAGTTCAGACACTGAACTTGTATCGCATCTTTTCTGTGTGTCTCCAAAAAGAAAGGGCTCCTTTACGGGCATAAGCGCAATTACGCTCACTTCTATGCAACACATTTGCGCAGTGAATGTGTCTTTTTTGCGCATGTAACTGAGGATATTTATCTTCTTTTCCGTTTGCAATAGTTGCGCATTTGTGTGTGCATAAAAACCCGCTAGCCGTACATCATGCTGTTATCAGTGACCAAGCGCACTGCAATGACCCGTAAGTATTCAACGTGTGCGGCGTGATGCTATCCTGCTGGGCTTCTGGTACTTTCTGGGTTTGTGAGAGAGTAGCTGAGGTTGGGGGCGTCTTCTGATGCCGAGGATGTTCTTTTACCTTGGTTGCAGATTTTTGCAGTCACGTGAAATGGCCGAGGATATTCGTAGAAGGAGGTTTCGGCAGTTCAAGTCCATCTTCTGGTTGCCCAGATTGGTGGTTTCTGCTGAACTAAATTGATGAGCATCTCCATCTCAATTCGGTTGAGCTTTCAAAATGAGATGATCCTAAACAATCCCCAAAATGGCCACCGTGCCTTCTCTGCAATTATCTGCAAACTTTATAGCATCGTGACAGGTGGCTGTGTGATTACACCTTTTTTCACGGATGTTCGTGCAGAGTTTGTGCACATTTGCATACCTCCATAGACTCTAATGGTGCGCAAATGCTCACAATAGAGCATGATGCATATTTTTTCACTACTAAGGAAAGAATGTGTAATGTGAACGAACCCATTGAAATTAATATATTCTATTTTCTGCAGTTTGCATGAGCGTATATCCGCATGCAAAAACATGCACAAATACACCTGTGTGAAGGAGCTCTAACAGTGGGCTTGGCTTATCAAAATTAAGGGTATGTCCACACATTATGGAGTAAGGGCTCAGTCAGACGAGTGTGTTTATGTCTGTGCATGGGTGTGCTCAAAATTGTGCATCTATTTAGATCCGTTGGTTTCCTATGATGTGTTCACATGTACATGTTTTACAGGCATGCAAATGTGCACACCTGCAAAGGATTGGACATGCGTGCACTGCATAGGTCCGTGGTGCATGTAAATATTAACTGTGGGGAGTCCCCTTGTCACTGAACACAGTGGCAGCACTGTCACGATGTTCAGTGACAAGGGGACTACCCGCAGGAGTGAAGAATCACCTGCCACAGCTGTGGCAGAAGATCGCGATGTTCTCCCATTGCTTTCAATGGGTCCGTTGCCAGCAGCCCCATTGAAAGCAATGGGATGCAAGCAACCACTGCAGTGATTTTCGGGGAAGTGCTTTATATATAAGCCCTTCCCTGAAAAATCATCCCTGGCATGTGTAAGAAAAAATATACTCACCTCTCACAGCAGCCGAAGCTCCATTGAAAGCAATGGGCTTGGACCTTCATTCACGCGTGTTTTGATACACCCGTGGGTGCGCGCTTTTGAGCACACGTATATGCATGTGAAAACACGCTCGTCTGAATGAGGCCTCAGTCCGCACCAAAATCCTTTCCGTAATCCGTGTGCGAATTTTGATGCGAAATTTGGTGCAGATTTTCACAGTGCAGTTCACTCTGTGCTTTGGAATGAGCAAATTCCTCTGTAAAAATCTATATTTTCACAAAAAATAAAGCATGCTTGAAAATCTGCAGCATGACTTCCAGATAAACCTCCATGCTCTTATATTGTACTGTGCATTGCTGCGGAATTTCAGCTCATATTCGGCATCAATTCTGCTGTGTGTGAACTCAATCTAACTGAAAAGAGCTTGCCTGGTTGTCCGCAGCCGGCAGTAAAAGCTGAGCTTTCATTTACTAAGCTGCTGTAGAAGAATGAACGATGAGCCATGGTTACTAAGAGCAACAAAGGTCAGACTTTTTGACATTTATGATATATGAGGCCAGTGGGATTTTGTTTGTAGCATTTCCTGTTTTTTCTTCCGCACTGACATGTTTTCCAAAATGTATCCTACTGTAGTTGTATCGCTTTTAAGGCTACGTTCACGCACAGCGTAATTTTCATGGAGGAAACTCCTCTGCAGAGTTTAGTTCCAATCTGCATTAAAATCTAGCTGGTCGAAAGGCACGCATGAGAATTTTATACACATCTGGGATCCCTGGCATTTGTTTAAGGGCTCAGTCACAAGGGCGCATCGGCACCCGTACACCATCGCCGAGGCGCCCGTGTGACTGACAGTTAGAAGACGGCCGTACCTGAAGACGGACGTCTCTCTGCAGCGCTGATGAAAGAACACATGACCGGCAATGAAGCCGGTCACATTTTCCTTTTTCCGGCGCTGCAGTGAGACAGCCGTCTTCCGGTACGTCCATCTCCTTCCTGCAGTAACACGGGCGCCGATGCGCCCGTGTGACTGAGGCCTAAGAAGGATCTCGGAAAAAACAAGTGATTACCTGAGCGTTGGAGGGAGTGAGACATAGACTGTATTTTGACTTGTGTAGTGGGGTGTTCTGAACTCGGCCCACTCAAGAGCTATTCCCTTCTTCCCCCCATACCATATATCCCTTTATTATTCCTTCCCTTCCCCACCCTTCTCATCTGAACCCCTCCCTCTTTATTTCATTCCTTGCATTATTCGTTAACAGAATATTATATATTAGGTTTATACGAAGACCTATATTTGCATATCTAAAACAATTGTTATAGAATAGTTTTATAGGTGTCACCTGCAGTAGCGGAGATTTTTTTTGGCTGCACTACCTAACCACTGAGTGTTACCTCAGGTGACCTTAAGGCCGATGACATATTTCTGAAGGTATATTCTATGTAAGCATTGTATGTTTGATATTTGAAAATCTTAATAAAGATGATTTAAAAAAAAAACAACTTCAAACGTTAGGGCTTCTTCAGACAACCATTTTTATGCACGTTTTTGTGCGCCTAAAATAAGAGGACCTACTCTCTCTTTCTTCGTATTTCAAACTAGGGCGGGGGTGTTTTGTGTGCGCATGTGAACAGGCCCTGCATGCGCAAATAGTACAGTACTATGTGCCAATATGCACGCAAATCTGCTTCATCAACCTCGTTTACGCACATGGTCGTCTGAAGAAGGTCTTAGGGCTCCCTCAGATAACCGTCTTTGTGTCCATTTTCGCATGCGTAAAATATGTGCGAACAATGCACAGACAATAGAACCCATTGACTTTAAAAGGCCCGAGCCCAAGAATGTGTTTTGCGCATGCGCATCGCATGCGCAGAAAAAAATAGGACCTGTTCTAATTTTGCACACATTTACGCACCACGGGCAAAGGTTCATGGGAGGTGCGTAAATGCATACTCAAATTCCACTATAAAAAATCAATAGCATTTCTGCTGTGTGTGAACATACCCTAAGGGTGCCTTTACATGAACCATAAGTGCTACAGAATATCTGCAGCATTTACAGTACACGCCGTGTGCAGATTTCTCAAATCCCCTTCACTTGATGTAGACATTTTCTGCAACGAATCCTCGGTGTATTTGAAAAACGCTGCGGGTTCTAAATCAGCATCATATATATTTATGCTGCGGGATTCAAACCTTGAAATACAAGCGTTAAATTCTGCAGCAGATCCGCAATGAAAAACATGGCTACATCTGGATCATTTATGTGGGAATTCGGCCACTGTGGATTTGGTGCTGGTTTTCCACTTCTGAAAACCACATATGAAGTTGGCCTTAGAGTATTCTCTACCCATAGACGTTTAACAAAAATTTCACAAAAGATGGCCATAGTCTGCATGACCAGTGCTGCAGTTCTTGGCATATAGCTCTGAGAAGTTACGGATGTAGCAATCGTTGAAAGGACCAGTGCACCGTGATAACTCGATTCACACCATTGTAGTACATTAGAGTTAAGTACCATAACACGTTATATACAGAGTTTATGGTTGCTACATCTGTAGCAGTGCGTGAACCTTGGATACTGGGTGTCAACAAGTCTTGGCAAGGCTAGTTAAATTTGGCGCTAGGATAACACTAGAGATGAGCGAACGTGTTCTTCCGAGCTTGATATTCGTGCGAATATTAGGGTGTTCGGGATGTTCGTTATTCGTAACGAACACCATGCGGTGTTCTGGTTATTTTCACTTCCTTCCCTGAGACGTTAGCGCGCTTTTCTGGCCAATTGAAAGACAGGGAAGGCATTA
The DNA here is from genome assembly GCF_035609145.1 of Eleutherodactylus coqui. Classification (NCBI taxonomy): domain Eukaryota; kingdom Metazoa; phylum Chordata; class Amphibia; order Anura; family Eleutherodactylidae; genus Eleutherodactylus; species Eleutherodactylus coqui. Next base: position 92,547,235 of record NC_089843.1, on the reverse strand, counting down.
CAACTTCCCCCTGTGACGTTCAAGCCCTATACCACCCCCCTGCTGTGAGTGGCTGGGAAGATCAGGTGTCACCCGAACATAAAAGTCGGCCCCTCCCGCGGCTCGCCTCAGATGCCGTGTGAGTTAGATGAGGGACAGTGCTGTTTGTACCGGAGCTGCTGTAGGGAAAGAATTGGTAGTTAGTGTAGGCTTCAAGACCCCCCAAAGGTCCTTATTAGGGCCACTGATAGCTGTGTGTTGGCTGCTGTTAGCAGTGGCAATTTTTTTTTTCTCAAAATCGCCTCTGCAGACCGTTGCACCTGGCATTAGGGACAGAAGTGCTGCATAGGCAGGGAGAGTGTTAGGAGTGAGTGTAGCCTTCAAGAACCTCAACGGTCCTTTCTAGGGCCATATTTATCCGTGTGCAGTACTGTCCAGGCTGCTGTTAGCTGTGCTGCATTTTTTTTTGCTTCTCAAAATCGCTTCTGCAGAGCATTGCACCCTCCATTGATACTGCAGGGAAAGAATTGTATAGGCAGGGCCACAACACAGTTATTATTCATAGAATATACGCAGTGCTGCCTTTTGCTTGTAAAACAAGTGAAAATAATTCTATTTGTCCTGCCTCTGTCCGTCCTAACGCCGGTGGACACGTGTCGGCTGCGTGTGACACCTTTAAAAATCATACGCACCCAGCTACGTTTTACTCCTGGCTTCGCCATTTGCTTTCCTTAATTGGGAAAAAAAATACCTGCTCTGCCACAGTTAATAACTCTGCTACCCTCACGTTCTGTGACACATTAGCAGGGACACAGCACAGTTATTAAACTTCTCATGTTCATAGAATATACGCAGTGCTGCCTTTTGGTGCCAAAAAACGGAAAATAATTCTATTTGTCCGGCCTCTGTCCGTCCTAAGGGCGGTGGACACGTGTCGGCTGCGTGTGACACCTTTAAAAATCATACGCACCCAGCTACGTTTTACTCCTGGCTTCGCCATTTGCTTTCCTTAATTGGGAAAAAAAATACCTGCTCTGCCACAGTTAATAACTCTGCTACCCTCACGTTCTGTGACACATTAGCAGGGACACAGCACAGTTATTAAACTTCTCATGTTCATAGAATATACGCAGTGCTGCCTTTTGGTGCCAAAAAACGGAAAATAATTCTATTTGTCCGGCCTCTGTCCGTCCTAACGCCGGTGGACACGTGTCGGCTGCGTGTGACACCTTTAAAAATCATACGCACCCAGCTACGTTTTACTCCTGGCTTCGCCATTTGCTTTCCTTAATTGGGAAAAAAAATACCTGCTCTGCCACAGTTAATAACTCTGCTACCCTCACGTTCTGTGACACATTAGCAGGGACACAGCACAGTTATTAAACTTCTCATGTTCATAGAATATACGCAGTGCTGCCTTTTGGTGCCAAAAAACGGAAAATAATTCTATTTGTCCGGCCTCTGTCCGTCCTAAGGGCGGTGGACACGTGTCGGCTGCGTGTGACACCTTTAAAAATCATACGCACCCAGCTACGTTTTACTCCTGGCTTCGCCATTTGCTTTCCTTAATTGGGAAAAAAAATACCTGCTCTGCCACAGTTAATAACTCTGCTACCCTCACGTTCTGTGACACATTAGCAGGGACACAGCACAGTTATTAAACTTCTCATGTTCATAGAATATACGCAGTGCTGCATTTTGGTGCCAAAAAACGGAAAATAATTCTATTTGTCCGGCCTCTGTCCGTCCTAAGGGCGGTGGACACGTGTCGGCTGCGTGTGACACCTTTAAAAATCATACGCACCCAGCTACGTTTTACTCCTGGCTTCGCCATTTGCTTTCCTTAATTGGGAAAAAAAATACCTGCTCTGCCACAGTTAATAACTCTGCTACCCTCACGTTCTGTGACACATTAGCAGGGACACAGCACAGTTATTAAACTTCTCATGTTCATAGAATATACGCAGTGCTGCCTTTTGGTGCCAAAAAACGGAAAATAATTCTATTTGTCCGGGCCTCTGTCCGTCCTAAGGGCGGTGGACACGTGTCGGCTGCGTGTGACACCTTTAAAAATCATACGCACCCAGCTACGTTTTACTCCTGGCTTCGCCATTTGCTTTCCTTAATTGGGAAAAAAAATACCTGCTCTGCCACAGTTAATAACTCTGCTACCCTCACGTTCTGTGACACATTAGCAGGGACACAGCACAGTTATTAAACTTAGATTATTCATTCACTAGAGGCAGTGGGGCCTTTCGTTTTCAAAAAAGGGAAAAAATTATATTTGGCCTGCAGTCTTGCGCCAATTTATTTCCTGCCTGTGAAATCAAATCACTGGTAATACAGCATGCTGAGGGGTAGGGGTAGGCCTAGAGGACGTGGACGCGGCCGAGGACGCGGAGGGCCAA